>NC_053037.3:444581792-445831792 GCF_002575655.3 Aegilops tauschii subsp. strangulata
ACACCCTTCCAAGTGCCAGATATAACCTGGTGATCACTCTCTAACAGGGCGACGAGGAGGGGATCGTCGGGTAGGTTTATGCTATGCGATGCTACTTGGTGAACTTACCATCTACTCTCTTCTACATGCTACAAGATGGAGGCTGCCAAAAGCGTAGTCTTCGACAGGACTAGCTATCCCCCTCTTATTCTGGCATTCTGCAGTTCAGCCCACCGATATTGCCCCTTTACACATATACCCATGCATATGTAGTGTAGATCCTTGCTTGCGAGTACTTTGGATGAGTACTCACGGTTGCTTTTCTCCCTCTTTTCCCCCTTTCCATTCTACCTGGTTGTTGCAACCAGATGCTGGAGCCCAGGAGCTTGACGCCACCGTCGACGACGACTCTTACTACACCGGAGGTGCCTACTACTACGTGCAGGCCGCTGACGACGACCAGGAGTAGTTTAGGAGGATCCCAGGAAGGAGGCCTGCGCCTCTTTCGATCTGTATCCCAGTTTGTGCTAGCCATCTTATGGCAACTTGTTTAATTTATGTCTGTACTCAGATATTGTTGCTTCCGCTAACTCGTCTTTGATCGAGCACTTGTATTCGAGCCCTCGAGGCCCCTGGCTTGTATTATGATGCTTGTATGACTTATTTTATTTTTAGAGTTGTGTTGTGATATCTTCCCGTGAGTCCCTGATCTTGATCGTACACGTTTGCGTGCAAATTAGTGTACGATTGAATCGGGGGCGTCACAAGTTGGTATCAGAGCCGACTGCCTGTAGGAATCCCCCTTCCACACTCCTTGGCCGAAGTCGAGTCTAGTCATTGCAAAACTTTTACTAACATGGCGCTGTGTGCCTTACGGGCCCACGTTACCATTGGGTGGTATTAGGATCTTTTACTCCTAGATCTTTACTCTGGGACTCTGAGCTCTCTTCTATTTGGGTTAAATGATTTTGCTAAAAACAAAACTAACTTTAGGTTCTCACAAGTACTTTCTCCCGGAGAGCCCCTCACTTCAGATGATCGCCTGCTACACTAGAAGATTCCGAAGTTACTCTACGATGTTCTCTTGAGTCTTTGTGCCATCGCATTTGCGATTTCCTTCCACCGTCAACCCCTATGAAAACTTCATACACTTTCCATTCATACAATCATTCCCCGTTGATCTTGTTATTACAAGATGTCCCGAAATACTCTTTGTTGTCCCGAGAATCCTTTGAGCTCACTGCCTTGCAGTTCTTTACCACATGAATACCCATACGGATAATTCCTTGCACTTATCGAGTATCCGCTCCTTCTCAGTTGTTCAGGTGTTTCACATAAGCCTTCGAAATACTATTTGATCTTTCGAGAATCCTCAACAGCTTGTTGTTCTTGAAATTCTTGCTTGCTTGCATTATGGTTAATTCCATAAGCATAATAATCTTATTGGCATCCTTTGTCACTATCATTTTTGAGTCCATTGATTCAATAAGTTGTGAATGTTCACAATCATTAGTCGAATCCTAGGATTATCCTTTCGGCTCAGACGTCATTTGGTTATGAGATGGTTCTTGACCAATCAATGCCTTGATCGGTTGTGCTTCTAAGTCTATTGAACTTATTCATTTTCGATCAGAACGATTGCTTCTGATCCCTTAATTTGGAAATCATAAAATTCTTTGCATCAAGCTTTGAATTAGTTAGTTGTTTCTATAATCTGATGCCTTGGCATTCCTTCTTCCTCTGATTGAGTACCGATACTCATATCATCCCCGTTGTGGACCGCCATACCCATTGCCGGGTTATTATCCGACAGTGTCCTTCACAACCAAAATTCTTATGAGTTCTTTACCCGATACATAATGCCTTTGGTAAACTGTATCCTCTACTTTTGTCAACCATGCTCTAGTTTTGAGCTTGTGTTATTTACTCCTGAAGTTCATGGTATATGTTCTAAGAAACCCCGATGGGTTGAACCTATGCCTTCCTTAATCTGTGTGAACTCGAAAGTTTTCACGGGTCATACTCCTCTGGTAATTCACCAGGTAGGTTTTGACACTGAAATCATTTTTATTTAGAGCAGTGAATGAATGGTCATGCATTGGAGTAGTGGGAGTCGACCTTGAACTTGTGTTCAGGCCCATTGAAACGATGTAGATCTTATCATTAAAGCTTCTCTTAAATTAATTGTTTCCTTGGTATAAGTTCATCTTATATCTGGAATCTGGCTTTTGCAATCGTGGTTTGGAGAATGTTCTCCTTTAAATACCATTTCCCATGCAAGTTTAAGCACTTGTCTTCTGTAGAGCAATACCCCAGTCCAACCTCTACTTTGATCTGTCGTCGAGTATTACCCCATGGTATCTCGAGATTATCACGGAACTGCATAACTTCTTATGAGTTCTTCATCAAGTACTACATTCTCACTGATTCCAAAAAAATTCACGGGCTCTGAGTTATTAGACACTCAAAGACACCGATAACTGAATCGAGTTCGCACCGCGATTAAACAACTCTTGGTAACCTTCATTACTTACAAATTTGAACTCGATCACGTAAGTCCTAGCCTGCTCGGCTATATCATTATCATGCTAAAATATAACTGTGCTACCTGGTCCTTAATCCCGGAGCACAACTTTCGATGATGAGCTAAGCTTACATCAATCTTCCTCGTCATACCATTTCGCCTTGAACAACAAGCTTGATTTTGAGTTTGTGTCGTACTTGTGGTTCCAATAACCTCTTGCTTCATCATTCCTTTGACTTGATGTCATCGCTGATCGATTACATCCTCATGAAATCTCTCGACAAAATTTGTCGTTATCATCATCAACATTTGACTCCTTTCAGGATATCGATCGAATTCATGAGGATAAGTACCATCCTCGTCCCTTGGTAATTTGAGTTGCCACCGACAACATCCTTACCTTCCTTCCGTCACAAACTTATTCATGCTATGGATGCAACTTGCAATCCAGCTCGTATTATGTTCTACCTTGAAGTATTACTGTCTCTTATGTCAAGGATGTTGTGATAATTTCACCACCTCTTAAGAATTCTTGATACAGTGATGCTTCTCGCCATCACCATTCTTCTTGGTCCCCGTGTTGATTCTAACCGGGACACCAACTAGTGAACGATGCTGTTTGGATTCTGCCATTCTAGCAACCCTATTGCTTTGAAGTTAATGGTCGGTCGTTCATTCTTAGACTATTGATTATTGAATCACCATTCTGGCATTGGTTGTGCAACCCAACCCATATTTCGGGCGCACCTTTCAACCAATGTTTAATTGTGTATGTTTTCCTCGAGCATATTTCATTATATCATTTGATCTGACAAATGTTATCTCCTTATCCACATAACTGTGGAGATCCATCTTTTTGGATACCTCGTTGAATTATCGCTAAGTTCATTAGCTACCTCCTTATCCCTTCATTGGTTTAATGATGATCTCTTGTTTCGGAACTCGCTTCCGTAGTACATTTCCCAAGAATATTACAATGTCATCTTGTCAATTTGTTTTTCACCTTTTCTTCTCACGCATCCTGAGTCTGAGGTATCCTAACACCGATCAGAACTGAATCTCAGTCTGATATGATGGTTGGAACATATTTCCAAGAGTTATAACGTTGGTCTTTATATGACCTGGAAAGGTGGTGTCATACCTAGACCACCTGGCCGGAGGCCCTATTGTTATAGATTCCTTTTCAGCAAGGTTGTCCATTCTTCCATGAGGAAATTGTAAGACTAATTCTATAAGATGTTTCTGATGGATCCGTTGTATCCAAAGTCCTACCTTGCTCGAAGACCATGTCAATGCTATCTCGAAGCATGTCTATGGTACTCCGATCATCAATAATAACATTTGAAGCATAATGCAAAATTTCTTTATTAATTACCCCAAACACCGTTGTATGGCTAATGACATGATATTTCTCTCCCCTTTCCTAGAGGGTTTTCTACGTTATATCCTGTCATAGATATCATGTTCTGCTTGTCCATGGGAAGGAAATACCCTTGAAATATGTGTTTAAACACACTTTCCTTTCCATTTGTTCTGTTTAATCTGATAATCATATTTTCCTTTCCATTTGTTGGGTTAACGTTTCTTGTGATCTATATGATCTAAGGAGTAATATTCTCCTGCTTATGTAAACACCTCGGTGTACAATTCTGCCAGCAAGACCCTATTACTATTGTTGAGTACATTCCGGTAACCACCAATGGACGAGAACTTTGCCTAATGGTCCGCCTCATTTAACGAGCAAGAAAATGGTTCTCTTCGTCCCTCGCCCTTGGTACTGATGTTGACGCCGGCATAACTGATAGGCTATCCTCTGACATGCCTTACTTACATGATCGTGCAAGAAGTCACCGCCCTTTCCACCTTTATCCCACATGGTGGGCCCATAACCCACAGTTCCACATGATCGAAACTTGACTCTCCTGTACACCTCCCTTGTTCCCGAAGTTATTCCTCGCGCGTGACCTCATATGTAATTCCCGAGCCACCTTCTGAGAGATCATCAATTCTGGTATCTGATGTCATACTTATTCTCATTGCTCTGGACCCCTTTCACACTTTGTTTCAGGCATCGAAAGATTGCCTATCCGCTCAAACTTCTCATGGTACCTTCTTACTTTGCTCTCGATATTTTCTTAAAGTTTTAGTTCAAGAGTTACTTTCCGCCACCTTCCCCGATGTTAGCGACCAGACAGTCAATCTTGCAGAGGTCCATTCTCCCGGAATACTCCCCCTTTATTCTTTTGTAAGTACGATGGAGTTTCCGAAGAAAGGATGCTGACTTCATCATGATGACATGAAGCACAGAAATGAAGATATCAACGTAATGGATCAACCTCTTCGAGAAGAGCAACCGAGACTGAGAAAACACGATAGAATTTCGTAGCCAAATATTTTCCCCTTGCACTACCTCTTAAATCTCGGGACGAGATTTCTTGTAGTGGAGGAGAATTGTGACGCCCGGTTAAGCTACAATAATTCTCTGCTAATGGTGCCATGTCACTTCGATTACTGTTGCTAATCTCGCGTTAGTTCGAAACCGATTCAAATTCAAAATCAAAATCAAAATCAAGCAAACAATAAAAAAATTGAAATATTAAAACTAAAATGTTTGCAGTGAACCAAATATTGCGTAGGTAATTATGGTGAAGAAACCGCACTTTTATAAAATGTTTAAATACTCTAAAATAAATAAAACTGTAGCAAAATAATTATTTAAATGCCTTTTATAATTAATAAAATATTAAACTAATTTAATTGGGGACTAAACCTTATGTGGCAGTAGTATATTTAGTTTTACTAATTTAGGATCTACTTCTATGTTTTTAAAGCTAAAACTAAAATAAACAAAAAAAGAAATAAAATAAGCAAAAAGGTAAAAGAGAAAGGAAACAAAAAAAAGTAGGAAAAGACCTATTCTACTGTGCACTTAGGCCTTCTGCTACAAAGCAGACCCAGCCCACTTCCATCGCCTCCTACCTCCTGTTCACAGAGGAGGGCGTGGCACTCATCGTCCGGTGCCACGGCCGGCGATGCGCACGCGTCGGGCATCCGTCGCACCTCCGAGGGAGATAAGAACGACGCCGTGAACGCCCTGTGAACCCTAGTTCATTCCCCTCTCCCCTCTCACTCGCCCTCGTTGTTTTTCCCGTCACCCGAGAGATGGCCGACACCGCCGCTGCTCACCCGCGTGGACGACGTCCTCGAATCGCCTGCGCGGCATGCCTAGGAGGATTGCCGTCGTCCGCTACGTCCCCTGCACCACCGGATTGGGGTCGGGAGCCCCCATCTCTATCACCCACACCGTCTTCGTCCTCGAATCGCCACCGTCGGTCGCTTCGATCCGCCGCCGCTCGACCCGCTCCGGCTTCACCAAGCTACTCCCCGTCACCGATGTGAGCACCACGTGGTTTCCACTCTGTTCCCGCCATCAATCTCGTCGCCTAGCACTTATCCCCACGAGCTCCGGCTCGGCAGTCCGCTACGGCCGGCGGGCTCATCACTGCCTTGTCCCCTAGCTCCCTCTGTCGATGTGTGTGTGCTCTAGGAGCTACCTAGACGCTGCCAACCCATTCTGTTCATCGAACTCGTGGTCGTATGCTAGTTCATCGGAGCTGTGCCACCGCCGTCACTGGACATCGACGCTGCCGTCGTATTCGTCCACCTCCGCATGGGCCACCACCGCCGTTGTGCTCGCCCGCCGTAGCTTCGCGCTCGCGAGCCCCAGGCCGCGCCCGACCACGCGCCGCGAGCCTCCCTGGCCAAACTCTGTTCACACCCTTGTGCGCCCACGGTCGCGACCGGATGCTGCCGTTGGCGCACGCCCATGCATGCCAACGCGTGTGCCCATCCGGCCGCTGCCTAGCCGCTGCTTCTGCTGATGCTTTGCTGCTGCTGCGTTTTGCTGTTGTCTGCTGCTAGATGCTGCTGTTCGCGCGCTACTCCTGCTTGCTCAGCCTGATGCTAATGCCGCTACTTCTTGCTCCTGCTTGCAGCCGCTCTTAACGGATGTTGCCGCTGTGTGCTGCCACTGCTTGTTGATGCTGCTGCTTGCCCGCCGTTGCTCGCCGGCGCCGCTGCCCGCCGCTGCTAACGCTGGTCAGCCGAGCGGCCGTGTGTGGCCGGCTGTGCCACGGCTGTGCGCCTCTAGCCGGCCCTATGTAGTTGTGTGATGTGTGTGTGTGTGCAGCGTGTGTGTGTGGTCGGCTGCGCCTCTGGATGTGACCGGCCCTATTTAGGTTAGTAGCTAATGAGTAGTTAGACTAATTAGTACTTTGGATAATTGCTAGCCTATGACATGTGGCCCCCTATGTAATTTAACCCCTCCAATTTAGTTTATCCATCAATTAAATTATGTGTCAATGACATGTGGGCCACATCCTCCCTTTTGACTAGTCAATATGACTTGGTCAAATTCGGATTAGATTAAATAAAAATATTCCAGGAAATTATAGAAAAAATACTATAAACTTTGTAAAATCATATTAAATAATCCGTAACTTGGATGGGAAAACTTTGTACATGAAAGTTGCTCAGAACGACGAGACGAATCCGGATACGCAGCCCGTTCGTCCGCCACACATCCGTAGCATAGCGAACACGCAACTTTCCCCATCTGGTTCATCTGTCAAAAACGCGAAACACCGGGGATACTTTCCCGCATGTTTCCCCACTTCACCGGTATCACCTACTACCGTGTTAGGGCACACCTAGCACCGCGCATTGTCATGTCATGCATCGTCATGCATATGTTTGCATTATATTTATTGTTTCTTCCCCCTCTTCTCTCGCTAGACACCGAGACCGACGCCGCTGCTACCCAGTACGACTACGGTGTTGACGACCCCTCCTTCTCGGCTGAGATTCCACGCAAGCCCCCCCTTGATCACCAGATATCGCCTATTCTTCTCTCTACTGCTTGCATTAGAGTAGTGTAGCATGTTACTGCTTTTTGTTAAATCCTATCCTGATGCATAGCCAGTCCTTGCTACTACTGTTGTTACCTTTACCTGCAATCCTAATTGCTTAGTAGAGGATGCTAGTATTCCATCAGTGGCCCTACACTCTTGTCCGTTTGCCATGCTATACTACTGGGCCGTGATCACTTCGGGAGGTGATCACGGGTATATGCTATATACTTTATACTGTTACATTACTTATGATACTGTTCGGAGATGGGGGCTGAAGGGGCAGGTGACTCCATCCCGGTAGAGGTGGGCCTGGGTTCCCGACGGCCCCCAACTGTTACTTTGTGGCGGAGCGACAGGGCAGGTTGAGACCACCTAGGAGAGAGGTGGGCCCGGCCCTGGTCGGTGTTCGCGGATACTTCAATTAACACGCTTAACGAGATCTTGGTATTTGATCTGAGTCTGGCCACTGGCCTATACGCACTAACCAACTACGTGGGAACAGTTATGGGCACTCGGCGTCGTGGTATCAGCCGAAGCCTTCGTGACGTCAGCGACTGAGCGGCGCTCGCCGGATTGGACTGGAACGCCTACTCTTGTATAAGGGAGGCTAGGTCTGCTTCCGGCCGCATTCGCAACGTGCAGGTGTGCAATGGGCGATGGGCCCAGACCCCTGCGCCACAGGATTTAGACCGGCGTGCTGACCTCTCTGTTGTGCCTAGGTGCGGCTGCGACGTGTTGATCTTCCGAGGCCGGGCATGACCCAGGAAAGTGTGTCCGGCCAAATGGGATCGAGCGTGTTGGGTTATGTGGTGCACCCCTGCAGGGAAGTTTATCTATTCGAATAGCCGTGATCTTCGGTAACAGGACGACTTGGAGTTGTACCTTGACCTTATGACAACTAGAACCGGATACTTAATAAAACACACCCTTCCAAGTGCCAGATATAACCCGGTGATCGCTCTCTAATAGGGCGACGAGGAGGGGATCGCCGGGTAGGTTTATGCTTTGCGATGCTACTTGGTGAACTTACCATCTACTCTCTTCTACATGCTACAAGATGGAGGCTGCCAAAAGCGTAGTCTTCGACAGGACTAGCTATCCCCCTCTTATTCTGGCATTCTGCAGTTCAGTCCACCGATATTGCCCCTTTACACATATACCCATGCATATGTAGTGTAGATCCTTGCTTGCGAGTACTTTGGATGAGTACTCACGGTTGCGTTTCTCCCTCTTTTCCCCCTTTCCATTCTACCTGGTTGTCGCAACCAGATGCTGGAGCCCAGGAGCTTGACGCCACCGTCGACGACGACTCTTACTACACCGAAGGTGCCTACTACTATGTGCAGGCCGCTGACGATGACTGGGAGTAGTTTAGGAGGATCCCAGGCAGGAGGCCTGTGCCTCTTTCGATCTGTATCCCAGTTTGTGCTAGCCATCTTATGGCAACTTGTTTAACTTATGTCTGTGCTCAGATATTGTTGCTTCCGCTGACTCGTCTATGATCGAGCACTTGTATTCGAGCCCTCGAGGCCCCTGGCTTGTATTATGATGCTTGTATGACTTATTTTATTTTTAGAGTTGTGTTGTGATATCTTCCCGTGAGTCCCTGATCTTGATCATACATGTTTGCGTGCATGATTAGTGTACGATTGAATCGGGGGCGTCACAGCCCAAGAGGGTTAGAGGCTCCCTCCCGGATAACTCCGTGTGGGATGTTTATAGTAGTCCGGAGCAACCTCGTCGGACCAAGCCTTAGGCCGCCTCGTAAGTACCAGAATCCGAAAACGTCTGGCCTTTCTAGTATATGATATTGATGTACCTTAAGCAATGTTATTGCAGTCCGGCACGCGATGGCTCCCCACAATCCTCGACGGTGGAATCGCTAGACTCAAAAGAGATGGCTAGCATGTCTCCGCCACCTTCTCATTCCGTCTCTCCCAAGGGTGATGACGAGGTGGTGTCGCAAAAGACCTTCCCCAACTGGGGGGAGCTTCCGGAGATTATCGGGGTGGCGCCCCAGGATGATTCTTCAGTCGCCGGACACATGGGGGAAAAAGTTCCTGCGGGGACTGGTGACGGGGCCCGAGTTCCCTTCGGGCCTCAGCCGGATACCATTCCGGAGATCCACACGGCTCCGGGGTCCAGCGAACGGCACTCTCCACAAGGAGGTAACATGCCCGTTCCACCGGTGACCTCTGTCCAGCCAGAGGCACCGGATAATCTGCTGGAGGCGCTACGAGGCGCCTCCATCGTAGTTGAACATTGTGTCCTTATGGACACGATAATAGAAAAGGTTCAGTTCGTCAAAAGCGGACTGACCGAAGCCTGCACTAGTCTTCTAACAGGCTTTGAGGTAAGTAATGTGGTTGTAGGAAAAATATCACAGTATAGACAGTAGCCCCTGATGGTCTGTTTGGTGTTTGAGAAGAAAAGCCGAACAGAGGATCAAGAATAAATATCGCATGAGTCTAACATGAGTTGTCTATGTGAATAAGCAGGTATCGCTACAGGCTACCACTGTTCATGCTGCGGAGGTCTCCGGACTGAAGCAGAAACTGGAGCGGGCCGAGGAGGAGCTCGGCCTCGTGAAGAAGCAGCTGGAGGATAGCCAAGGTATGCAGTAACCTGTGGGTATATTTCAAAAAAATGAATAGTCCGACTGGACTAAAGTGTCATAAACTTTATTAGGGGCTGTGACCGAGGTGACAACCCTTAAGAAGGCGCTAGCCGAGGCTGAGAACAAAGTGGCCAAGGAGCATGCCTCGCGCGAGAAGCACGAGGCCCGGGTTGTCGAGGCGCAGCAACAGCTCCAGGGCGCGATAGAGAGATTTGAGTACCTGGAGCGCGATTGTAAGGCGCAAGAGTTTGAATTGGCAAAGGTCCGCCAGAGTGCACAGGATGCACGAGTCGAAGCCCAGAGCGCCGTCCAGGAAATTCAGGCGGCCAAGAAGATTACAACGGGTAAGTCTTTCACTATGCATAGCAAGTATATAGAAGAAACGTTCCTTGTACTTATCCTGAATTTGGATTTTCCAGAGGCGTTTACGGATCTGCCGCACAGTGTATCAGATATTGCCGAGCATTACAGAGCCGAAGAAGGGATGTCTACGGAGAAGCTATTCTGGTCCCAACATCTGGGATCCGAACATCTGGTGCCCTTCAGCGACCAGCTAAAGCAGTTGGTCGAGCTGCACAGGTTGGCAGAGCTAGCCATGAAGGACCTGATAGTCCGGCTGTGGCCTGCCGATCCTATACCTAGAAGCTACTTCGGACTTGTGCATCGGCTTGTGAGTGCCTGTCCGCGGCTCAAAGCCGTGAAGCGGCCCGTCTGCATTGAAGGTGCGCGTATGGCCTTTGCCCGCGTCAAGACGCATTGGGCGAAGCTAGATGCCAAGAAGTTGATGACCGAGGGACCGCTGGAGGGCAAGGAGCATCGTCGACCCGAGCACTATTTTGACGGTGTTTTGGAGGGGCACGCCTAGTGGCGGAGCAATGTTCGAAGGATGTTATATTCCCATGAGTACACGTATATTACCTTGCTCTGTACTATGAAACAATGATGTTATGTAGTATAATGTTTATGATTTTAAATTTTACCTCCTGTGCGGCCGTTTATTAAATCTGAGGGTTGACCAGTCATCGGCTTCTGCCTCCACGTAAATAGTACGGGGGTGTTCGGGATAAATCTAAACACTCTTTACTCCACATTCTGGTCCTTAAAGGAGGTGTTTAGCGCAACGAACAAGCCAATCAGACTATGCGGCCTTTACCGCCCTCACTTAGCCATAGGAGTTTGACAATTAATAAAGTTGGCGAAGCCCCTGGTGTTCGGAAGGCCGAATTAGGGGCGTCATATACGCCTAATCGGAATAACCGATTCTTCGCAAGAAGCGGAAAAAATCTCCAACGATTTGGAACCTCGCGAACAGCTGACCGGCTCTCGCCGCATCATGACAGTCAGTTTTCGGCTTTCTCTACTGAGGTGCTCGTCCGGAATAACCGGGACACAATCGCAGTAGTTCTCCCTTTACTACCCTAGCCGATATAGCGGAACGTAAGGTAGTAAACACAGGGGCCGGGCAACCCAACTATTGACCAAAGACATGATTCGGAACCAATGCATATAATGCTGTAAGTTTGGGGTGCCGAACTGTACTGTAAAAGTGTTCGGGCTTTTATTGCCGTGAAGCGGGGTGTGATGAAGCCCCTAGCATAGTGGTACATACCATGGTGTACGTGTGCAATAAGTAATAGATACAAAGGTGAGGAAACGGGAAAAATGAAGTAATGAGCTGATGCCACCATTTATTCACCATTGTGATGTAACTAGTACGTCGAGGCATGCTTTGTACAAGTAATCCAATGAGCGAGTAAGGCTATTTAACATGCCGTAACCAAGGGCGAGTTGCGTGTGGGTATGTAAAACAAGTATGGTAATCGTTTATTAGAGATCACCTGGGGGTTCCCCTGTGCGCCAAATCTCCTTGCCTCCTTGGTGTGTTCTAAAAGCGGGTTGTCCGTATAGACCTCGAAAAGAGAAGAAAACCCATAAAAAAGTAAAAGCTGGCGAATCCCAGGGTTGGTCAAGTCGTACTGCGGATCGCGAACGAGTTATGCCTCCGTCGATACCCATGTGGTTTTGAATGCGTAGTTGATGTGCGCGCGGCAGTAATGCCGTTGCCTCATCGGGGCTGGGACGATGGCCGAATTGCTAATTCGGCTCGTGACGAGCCAAGCTGTCCTGCTGCAGTGTTGTCCGGACCCTCTTGATGGTGTCCAGGGGCTCGGCAGCCCGATGCTGCTTGAGAAGGCCGTTCTGTATTTCTGCTGCTAGGGCAGCTGTGTGCTCCTCTGTACGGAGGGAGCGTTCCGTGTTTCCATTTACTGTAATGACGCCACGTGGACCGGGCATCTTGAACTTGAGATAAGCATAATGTGGTATCGCGTTGAATCTAGCGAATGCGGTTCGTCCGAGCAGGGCGTGATAGCCACTGCGAAATGGGACGATATCGAAGATTAGTTCTTCGCTTCGGAAGTTATCCGGGGAACCGAATACTACCTCCAGCATTATTGAGCCCGTACAAGGAGCCTCTATGCCTGGTATGACTCCTTTAAAGGTAGTCTTTGTTGGTTTGATTCGTGAGGGGTTAATGCCCATCTTCCGCACTGTGTCCTGATAGAGCAGGTTGAGGCTGCTACCACCGTCCATTATGACTCGTGTCAGATGAAATCCGTCGACAATTGGGTCGAGGACTAGTACCGCCATGGCGGATGCTGGTTGGATGATCTCGGCGATCGAAGGTGATCGGGAGCGACGACCACGGATTAAATTTTGGGGTGACTGGCTCTACCGCGTAGACGTCCCTGAGTGCTCGCTTATGCTCCCTTTTTGGGATGTGTGTGGCGTATATCATGTTCACCGTTTTGACTTGAGGGGGAAATTTCTTTTGCCCCCCAGTGCTCGGCTGCCGGGGCTCCTCGTCATCGTCCTCGCTCTGTGATTCCCCTTTTTTGCTGTTTACCTTGCTGGCTTGTTTAAAGACCCGGCAATCTCTGTTAGTATGGTTTGCCGGTTTGTCTGGGGTGCCATGTATTTGGCAAGGACGATCGAGTATGCGGTCCAAGCTGGATGGTCTTCCGCTACTCCTTTTATAGGGCTTCTTCCGCTGGCCGGACTTGGAGCCACTAAATCCGGCATGAACTGTTGTGTCATTCATGTTATCGTCGTTGCTGCGGCGTTTGTGTCTGTTGCGCCGGATCTTGTCGGTGCTGTTGTTGGCCTCGGAGGGGCCTGTTTCGTTGGCTGTGTTATTACTACGAGCCAGCCAACTGTCCTCTGATACGTCTCCAACGTATCTATAATTTTTGATTGTTCCATGCTATATTATATTCTGTTTTGGACATTATTGGGCTTTATTATACATTTATATTATTTTTGGGACTAACTTATTAACCGGAGGCCCAGCCCAGAATTGCTGTTTTTTGCCTATTTCAGAGTTTCGCAGAAAAAGAATATCAAACGGAGTCCAAACGGAATGAAACCTTCGGGAACGTGATTTTTGGAACGAACGTGAACCAGAGGACTTGGACCCTACGTCAAGAAAGCAATCAGGAAGGCACGAGGTAGGGGGGGCGCCTACCTCCCCCCCAGGCGCGCCATCCATCCTCGTGGGGCCCACGTTGCTCCACCGACGTACTTCTTCCTCCTATATATACCTACGTACTCCCAAACTACCAGATACGGAGCCAAAAACCTAATTCCACCGCCGCAACCTTCTGTACCCGTGAGATCCCATATTGGGGCCTTTTCCGGAGCTCCGCCGGAGGGGGCATCGATCACGGAGGGCTTCTACATCAACACCATAGCCTCTCCGATGATGTGTGAGTAGTTTACCTCAGACCTTCGGGTCCATAGTTATTAGCTAGATGGCTTCTTCTCTCTCTTTGGATCTCAATACAAAGTTCTCCTCGATTCTCTTGGAGATCTATTTGATGTAACTCTTCTTTTTGCGGTGTGTTTGTCGAGATCCGATGAATTGTGGGTTTATGATCAAGATTATCTATGAACAATATTTGAATCTCCTCTGAATTATTTTATGTATGATTGGTTATCTTTGCAAGTCTCTTCGAATTATCAGTTTGGTTTGGCCTACTAGATTGATCTTTCTTGCAATGGGAGAAGTGCTTAGCTTTGGGTTCAATCTTGCGGTGCTCGATCCCAATGACAGTAGGGGAAACGACACGTATTGTATTGTTGCCATCGAGGATAAAAAGATGGGGTTTATATCATATTGCATGAGTTTATCCCTCTACATCATGTCATCTTGCTTAAAGCGTTACTCTGTACTTATGAACTTAATACTCTAGATGCATGCTGGATAGCGGTCGATGTGTGGAGTAATAGTAGTAGATGCATGCAGGAGTCGGTCTACTTGTCACGGACGTGATGCCTATATACATGATCAGACCTAGATATTCTCATAACTATGCTCAATTCTATCAATTGCTCGACAGTAATTCGTTTACCCATCGTAATACTTATGCTATCTTGAGAGAAGCCACTAGTGAAACCTATGGCCCCGGGGTCTATTTTCCATCATAATAATCTCCCAACAACTAGCTATTTCTGGCGCCGTTTATTTTGCTTTCTTTACTTTTACTCTTTACCATAAAAATACCAAAAATATTATCTTATCATCTCTATCAGATCTCACTCTCGTAAGTGACTGTGAAGGGATTGACAACCCCTTTATCGCGTTGGTTGCGACGTTCTTATTTGTTTGTGTAGGTGCGTGGGACTCGAGCGTGGTCTCCTACCGGATTGATACCTTGGTTCTCAAAAACTGAGGGAAATACTTACGCTACTTTACTGCATCACCCTTTCCTCTTCAAGGGAAAACCAACGCAGTGCTCAAGAGGTAGCAGCAAAGATGCCGTTGCCATTTTTACCACTAGAAGAAGGAGCCTTTTCACTAGTAGCTTCCCCCTTGTCGGAGTTAGCATCCGTCACCTTGTTAGTGGGATCACCCACTTTCATCGGTGCGGTAGATAGTTTAAGCCCTTCTAAGAATTTATTAAACATGCTTTCAACCTCGGTCATCATGGAGGTTTTCAATGTGTCCAAAGCCACATTGAATTCCTCACAAGAGACCGCGATTCCCCCATCGGCCCTAGACGAGACCGGAGTCACACCGGAGTGCTCCTCCCCACCGTCTACGGTGTCAACCATACTCTTCGGACAGCAAAGTCCTTAATAAAGAGACGAGGCTCTGATACCAATTGAAAGGATCGATATAGTTGACTAGAGAGGGGGGTGAATAGGCAACTAACAATTTTTAGCTTTTCTTTACCAAATTAAACTTTGCATCAAAGTAGGTTTTCTAGATATGCAACTAGGTGAGCAACCTATATGATGCAACAACAACAAGCACACAAGAAAGCAAGGGATATAACACAAATAAGCTTGCACAAGTAAAGGCACGAGATAACCAAGAGTGGAGCCGGTGAAGACGAGGATGTGTTACCGAAGTTCCTTCCTTTTGAGGGGAAGTACGTCTCCGTTGGAGCGGTGTGGAGGCACAATGCTCCCCAAGAAGCCACTAGGGCCACCGTATTCTCCTAACGCCCTCACACAATGCGAGATGCCGTGATTCCACTATTGGTGCCCTTGGAGGCGGCGACCGGACCATTACAAACAAGGTTGGGGCTATCTCCACAACTTAATTGGAGGCTCCCAACGACACCACAAAGCTTCACCACAATGGAATATGGCTCCGTGGTGACCTCAACCGTCTAGGGTGCTCAAACACCCAAGAGTAACAAGATCCGCAAGGGATTAGTGGGGGGAATCAAATTTCTCTTGGTGGAAGTGTAGATCGGGGCCTTCTCAACCAATCACTAGAAAATCAACAAGTTTGATTGGCTAGGGAGAGAGATCGGGCGGAAATGGAGCTTGAAGCAACAATGGAGCTTCGGGATGGAAGACGTAGTCAACTCAGAGAAGAAGACACCCCTTATATAGTGGAAGAACAAATCCAACTGTTATCCACCAACTCAGCCTGCGAAGCACGGTACTACCGCAAGGGCACATGGTACTACCGCAAGGCACTGCGGTAGTACCGCCCATGCAGCAGCATCTAAACTAGCCCTGAAGCGAAGGGGCAGAGGGCGGTAGAACCGCTGGCACGGTACTACTGCTCCCCCTTGCGGTACTACTGCAAGGCAGGGATTGACTAAATTTGGGAAGGCACGGACATATAAAAATACATCCGTGGCAACTTCCGCTGAATTGGGATCTATGCCAAAATCCGACACGGTAGTACCGTAAGCCAGGAGCGGTACTACCGCGCGGGGCGTGGATGTAAAAAATTACATCTGCCCCTATTGTCACGCATGCTGCTGAGCCTGGCCAGAGCGCACGGTACTACCGCGCCCCTGGCGCAGTACTACCGCGTAGGGCACGGATGTAAAAAATTACAACTGCCCCTACTACAACAAAAGCAGCAGCGCCTGGCCTGAGGCCACAGTACTACCGCTCCAAGGAAGCGGTACTACCGTGGGCACTTGCCGTACTATCGTGCCAGAGGTAGGGGGGCACGCCTACCCCCCAGGGCGAGCCTCCACCCTCGTGGGCCCCATGTTGCTCCACCGACATACTTCTTCCTCCTATATATACCTACGTACCCCCAAACTACCAGATACGGAGCCAAAAACCTAATTCCACCGCTGCAACCTTCTGTACCTGTGAGACCCCATCTTGGGGCCTGTTCCGGAGCTCTGCCGGAGGGGGCATCAATCACGGAGGGCTTCTACATCAACACCATAGCCTCTCCGATGAAGTGTGAGTAGTTTACTTCAGACCTTCGGGTCCATAGTTATTAGCTAGATGGCTTCTTCTCTCTTTTTGGATCTCAATACAATGTTCTCCCCCTCTCTTGTGGAGATCTATTCGATGTAATCTTCTTTTGCGGTGTGTTTGTTGAGACCGATGAATTGTGGGTTTATGATCAAGTTTATGTATGAACAATATTTGATTCTTCTCTGAATTCTTTTATGTATGATTGGTTATCTTTGCAAGTCTCTTCGAATTATCAGTTTGGTTTGGCCTACTAGATTGATCTTTCTTGCAATGGGAGAAGTGCTTAGCTTTGGGTTCAATCTTGCGGTGCTCGATCGCAGTGACAGTAGGGGCAGCAAGGCACGTATTGTACTGTTGCCATCGAGGATAACAAGATGGGGTTTATATCATATTGCATGAGTTTATCCCTCTACATCATGCCATCTTACTTAAAGCGTTACTCTGTTCTTTTGAACTTAATACTCTAGATGCATGCTGGATAGCGGTCGATGTGAGGAGTAATAGTAGTAGATGCAGGCAGGAGTCGGTCTACTTGTCTCGGACGTGATGCCTATATACATGATCATACCTAGATATTCTCATAACTATGCTCAATTCTGTCAATTGCTCAACAGTAATTTGTTTACCCACCGTAATACTTATGCTCTTGAGAGAAGCCACTAGTGAAACCTATGGCCCCCGGGTCTATTTTCCATCATATTAATCTTCCAACACTTAGCTATTTTTATTTCCTTTTATTTTACTTTGCATCTCTATCATAAAAATACCAAAAATATTATCTTATCATATCTATCAGATCTCACTTTCGTAAGTGACCATGAAGGGATTGACAACCCCTTTATTGCGTTGGTTGCGAGGATTTTATTTGTTTGTGTAGGTGCGAGGGACTCGTGCGTGGCCTCCTACTGGATTGATACCTTGGTTCTCAAAAACTGAGGGAAATACTTACGCTGCTTTACTGCATCACCCTTTCCTCTTCAAGGGAAAACCAACGCAGTGCTCAAGAGGTAGCATCCTCCCCCGCGCAGAAGCGGGTCATGAGTGCTATGAGGGCTGCCATGGACTTTGGCTTTTCTTGGCCGAGGTGGCGTGCTAGCCATTCGTCACGGATGCTGTGTTTGAAGGCTGCTAAGGCCTCGGCATCCGGACAATCAACGATCTGGTTCTTTTTGGTGAGGAACCTTGTCCAGAATTTTCTGGCTGATTCTCCAGGTTGTTGAACTATGTGGCTTAAGTCATCGGCATCGGGTGGCTGGACATAAGTTCCTTGGAAGTTATCAAGGAAAGCCTCTTCTAAGTCCTCCCAGCTGCCGATGGAATTCTCAGGCAGGCTATTTAACCAGTGTCTAGCTGGTCCTTTGAGCTTTAATGGGAGGTATTTGACGGCGTGGAGGTCATATCCTCGAGCCATATGGATATGGAGAATAAAATCCTCGATCCAAACTGCAGGGTCGGTTGTTTCGTCGTATGATTCCATATTGACAGGCTTGAACCCCTCGGGGAATTCATGATCCAGTACTTCATCTATGAAGCAGAGAGGGTGTGCGGCACCTCTGTACCAGGCCGCATCGCGACGCAGCTCTGATGAAGTCCGTCTGCGGCATTCGGCCCGGGCGTGGTTAGGTTTGTCACATCCGAATAGGTAACCATCGTCGTGCCTCGAGGCACGTCCTCGCGATCCGTAGATCGATCTTGTATGTCCTGCTCTACTGTCCAGGGTCTGCCAGAGGTCGTACGTGTGACCCCGAGCTCTTTCGTTTTTATTTTTGCGGGGGCGGCGGTGCAGGCTGCTTTTCGGCTTGAGTTGCCGCTTTATCCCGACCGCGGGGTGGCCGGTCGGCCGCCCTATCTCGACCACGTGGTGGTCGTTCCGCATTACGCGAGGGAGATTTGTGCTCCGGTGCCTCCTCATCGAATTGAGGTAGCAGTCTGCGCTTCGGGTAGCTCTTGGCTGGGCGCTTGAGGTCGTATTCTTCGGCTGTCAGGACGTCAGTCCATCTGTCGACGAGCAGATCTTGTTCGGCTTGAAGCTGCTGCTATTTCTTTTTCAGGCTCCTTGCAGTGGCTATGAGCTGGAGTTTAAAGCACTCCTGCTCTAGAGGATCCTCAGGCACGATGAAGTCTTCATTGCCGAGGCTTGTCTCCTCTTCGGAGGGTGGACGGTAGCTATCGTCCTCCGAGTCATCTTCTATGGCCTGTTCATCAGGGTTGTCCTGCCTGTTGTCATGTTCCTCCTGCTCAGATGTGGCTCCGACAGGGTCTTCGTTGTTTTCGGCGTCGCCCGGAGTACTATTTTCTCTGGTGCCAGTGTTGCTATCTTTTGAGCGACGCGGCTTAGAGCGGCGTTTGGGGCGCCAGCGCTTGGACTGCGTCTCAGAGGGTTTATTCACGTCTGGCTCTTCTTTGTCGTCGCCAGATCCTTTAGGTGTATCAACCATGTACACGTCGTACGAAGAGGTGGCCGTCCAGCGTCCAGTAAATGGCGGGCCTTGGCCTTGCTCCTTGTTGGTATCGTCGTCCATATCGTCGATGTCTTCGGAGCCATAGTCAAGCATGTCGGTTAAGTCATCGATGGTTCTATGAAGTGGGTGGCGGGTGGGAAGCAAAATTCCTCGTCATCCGCCTCTAACTCGAACCGAACATAGTTTGGCCGTGAGTCCTCCTCCAAGGATAAGTTCTTTAAAGGTCTTAGTACGTCACCAAAAGGTGAGTGCTGGAAGAAGCCTGCGGCGCCAAATTCGAAAATCGATAACCGATCCAGCTCGGTGTCCACAGGCGTGCCTGGTCCAGAACGTATAGCCGGAGACGAGTCCGGGGTTCCATTGACGCAGTCATTGCAGGATGTCGAGTCCGTGTGCAGCTCAAACGCCGCGGACCTTGTGGCCTCAGAGGGCACGATCTGCTTCGGCTCTAAGGCCGTTGTGGCAACAGGAATCATCTCCTGGATGTGATCCGATGACAGATTTAAGTCATGTTCATCGGGGAGAGGGGGAGTGATCACTGCGGTCTCAAACCCATTGAAGATCAAGTCTCCACGAGCGTCCGTAGCATAGTTCAAGCTTCCGAATCTAAACTGATGGCCAGGGGCGTAGCTGTCGATCTGCTCCAGATGGCCAAGCGAGTTGGCCCGCAGTACGAAGCCACCGAATACGAAGATCAGTCCGGGGAGAAAGGTTTCTCCCTGGACAATGTCATCACTGACGATCGAAGGGGCCATCGAGTCCTTTGCCGACGGCACAGTGGAACTCTCAATGAAAGCACCAATGTCAGTGTCAAAACCGGCGGATCTCGGGTAGGGGGTCCCGAACTGTGTGTCTAGGATCGATGGTAACAGGAGACGGGGGACACAATGTTTACCCAGGTTCGGGCCCTCTCTATGGAGGTAATACCCTACTTCCTGCTTGATTAATCTTGATGAATATGAGTGTTACAAGAGTTGATCTACCACGAGATCGTAATGGCTAAACCCTAAAAGTCTAGCCTATGTAAATATGGTATTGAATGTGTCCTATCCGGACTATGCTCTCTGGTTTATATAGACACCGGAGAGATCTAGGGTTACATGGAGTCGGTTACATAAGAAGGAATCTTCACAGCTGGTCACCTAGCTTGCCTTCCACGCCAAGGAGAGTCCAATCCAGACGCGAGTATGGTCTTCGGCCTTCATGTCTTCATAGCCCATCAGTCCGGCCCAATAAATAACAGGCCAGACGCCCGAGGACCCCTTAGTCCAGGACTCCCTCACCCTCCACCTTCGTGGGCCCCTCGTAGCTCCACCGACCTACTTCTTCCTCCTATATATACCTACGTACCCCCAAACCATCAGCAGAGGAGCCAAAACCCTATTTCCACCGCCGCAACCTTCTGTACCCGTGAGATCCCATATTGGGGCCTTTTCCGGCGCTCCGTTGGAGGGGGCATCGATCACGGAGGGCTTCTATATCAACACCATAGCCTCTCCGATGATGTGTGAGTAGTTTACCTCAGACCTTCGGGTCCATAGTTATTAGCTAGATGGCTTCTTCTCTCTCTTTGGATCTCAATACAAAGTTCTCCTCGATTCTCTTGGAGATCTATTTGATGTAACTCTTCTTTTTGCGGTGTGTTTGACGAGATCCGATGAATTGTGGGTTTATGATCAAGATTATCTATGAACAATATTTGAATCTCCTCTGGATTCTTTTATGTATGATTGGTTATCTTTGCAAGTCTCTTCGAATTATCAGTTTGGTTTGGCCTACTAGATTGATCTTTCTTGCAATGGGAGAAGTGCTTAGCTTTGGGTTCAATCTTGCGGTGCTCGATCCCAGTGACAGTAGCGGTCGATGTGTGGAGTAATAGTAGTAGATGCAGGCAGGAGTCGGTCTACTTGTCACGGACGTGATGCCTATATACATGATCATACCTAGATATTCTCATAACTATGCTCAATTCTATCAATTGCTCGACAGTAATTCGTTTACCCACCGTAATACTTATGCTATCTTGAGAGAAGCCACTAGTGAAACCTATGGCCCCCGGGTCTATTTTCCATCATATTAATCTCCCAACAACTAGCTATTTCTGATGCCGTTTATTTTGCTTTCTTTACTTTTACTCTTTACCATAAAAATACCAAAAATATTATCTTATCATATCTATCAGATCTCACTCTCGTAAGTGACCGTGAAGGGATTGACAACCCCTTTATCGCGTTGGTTGCGAGGTTCTTATTTGTTTGTGTAGGTGCGTGGGACTCGAGCGTGGTCTCCTACTGGATTTATACCTTGGTTCTTAAAAACTGAGGGAAATACTTACGCTACTTTACTGCATCACCCTTTCCTCTTCAAGGGAAAACCAGCGCAGTGCTCAAGTGGTAGCAAGAAGGATTTCTGGCGCCGTTTCCGGGGAGTCTACGCACAAGTCAAGACATATCAACTACCCATCACAAACTCTTATCCCTCGCATTACATTATTTGCCATTTGCCTCTCGTTTTCCGCTCCCCCACTTCACCCTTGCCGTTTTATTCGCCCTCTCTTTCCCTTCGCCTCTTTTTCGCTTGCCTCTTGTGTTCTGTGTGCTGTCATGGCTAGTCCTTTATCTACTCCTTTGTCTCCTGAGAGTGAAGTTCTTAATTTTAAACAAAGGGAGGGAGAAAATCTAAAAGATGCTTGGTATAGAATTTGCAATGCGCAAAATAGATCTAGTAGGAAGCAATCTACTTCTGTTCTTCTTTGCAATTTTTATGTAGGCACTTGGAATAGATATATTCTTGATACCATTACCGGAGGAAATTTCTTGGGTAGCCATACTTTTGATTCTTACAATGCTATGATAGATTTGTTTGGCCCACCACCTCTTTTGGTTAATGGAACTACTTTAACTTTGGAACATGTGATGCAATGGCTTGAAATTATTGAAAATAAAGTTTCTACCGTGGAGTTGATTGAAAATTTGGATAGAAAGATCCACAACCAAGTTACCCAGTACGGATCTAAGGTAGGAGTGGCTCTTAAATTTTTTAAAGAAAAGGAACCTATGATAATTGAAAAGATATATCAAGATTCCACTAGAATTGAGAAAATTGAGGATATTATTTCCAACCTAGGGTCTGCTTTTTCTTCCGTGAAAAACACTCCTTCTAATGCTAAGATTGCCAAATTAATGTATGTTCCTAAAAATAAGGGTGAAACTTCTAGTAAGGGAAATGCGGACCTCAAATCCATAAGTGTTCACCCCAACTTTCTTGCTATCCTTAAGGAACCTTTTTCTACAAATGATTTTCTTGATTTTGTGCCAAGGAGTTTGATAATTAATAAAAATAAAGAGACTCCTAGGGGTTATAGGTGTCTTAGTGAAGAATTGCCTACCAAAGATGGCAATACTTAGATCTATCCTTGTTTTTATGCCTAGCTAAGGGCGTTAAACGATAGCGCTTGTTGGGAGGCAACCCAATTTTATTTTAATTTTTTTGCCTTTTACTCCTGTTTTGGAATAAATTTTTGATCTAGCCTCTGGTTAGATTTGTTTTTGTGTTTCAATTAGTGTTTGTGCCAAGTTAAACCTATAGGATCTTCTTGGATGATAGTTACTTGATCTTGCTGAAAATTCCAGAAACTTTCTGTTCACGAAAACAATTGTTTAAAATCACCAGAACGTGATAAAATAGTGATTCCAATTGCAGAAGATCAATAAACAAATTATTAAGCTCTTCCTATTTTGGTTGATTTTTCTGAGTTCCAGAAGTTTGCATTAGTTACAGATTACTACAGACTGTTCTGTTTTTGACAGATTCTATTTTTCGTGTGTTGTTTGCTTATTTTGATGAGTCTATGGTTAGTAAAATAGTTTATAAACCATAGAGAAGTTGGAATACAGTAAGTTTATCACCAATATAAATAAAGAATGAGCTCAATACAGTATATTTAAGTGGTGTTTTGTTTTCTTTCGCTAACGGAGCTCACGAGATTTCCTGTTAAGTTTTGTGTTGTGAAGTTTTCAAGTTTTGGGTAAGGATTTGATGGATTATGGAACAAGGAGTGGCAAGAGCCTAAGCTTGGGGATGCCCAAGGCACCCCAAGGTAAATCTAAGGACACCAAAAAGGCAAAGCTTGGGGATGCCCCGGAAGGCATCCCCTCTTTCGTCTTCGTCCATCGGTAACTTTACTTGGAGCTATATTTTTATTCACCACATGATATGTGTTTTGCTTGGAGCGTCTTGTATGATTTGAGTCTTTGATTTTAGTTTACCACAATCATCCTCACTGAATACACTTTTGAGAGAGACACACATGATTCGGAATTTATTAGAATACTCTATGTGCTTCACTTATATCTTTTGAGCTATATAGTTTTTGCTCTAGTGCTTCGCTTATATCTTTTAGAGCACGGCGGTGGTTTTGTTTTATAGAAACTATTGTTCTCTCATGCTTCACTTATATCATTTTGATTGTCCTACAAAACAGCATGGTAATTTGCTTAAATTGAGAAATTAGTCCTAATATGATAGGCATCCAAGATTAGTAAAAACTTTCTTATAAGTGCGTTGAATACTAAGAGAAGTTTGATGCTTGATGATTGTTTTGAGATATGGAGGTAGTGATATTAAAGTTGTGCTAGTTGAGTAGTTGTGAATTTGAGAAATACTTGTGTTGAAGTTTGCAAGTCCCGTAGCATGCACGTATGGTAAATGTTGTGTAAAAAATTTGAAACATGAGGTGTTCTTTGATTGTCCTACTTATGAGTGGCGGTCGGGGACGAGCGATGGTCTTTTCCTACCAATCTATCCCCCTAGGAGCATGCACGTAGTGCTTGGTTTTTGATGACTTGTAGATTTTTGCAATAAGTATGTGAGTTCCTTATGACTAATGTTGAGTCCATGGATTATAGGCACTCTCACCCTTCCATCATTGCTAGCCTCTTCGCTACCGTGAGTTGCCCTTTCTCACCTTGAGAGTTGGTGCAAACTTCGCCGGTGCATCCAAACCCCGTGATACGATACGCTCTATCACACATAAACCTCCTTAATTCTTCCTCAAAACAGCCACCATACCTACCTATATTATGGCATTTCCATAGCCATTCCGAGATATATTGGCATGCAACTTTCCACCGTTCCGTTTATCATGACACATTTCATCATTGTCATGTTGCCTTGCATGATCATGTAGTGGACATCGTATTTGTGGCAAAGCCACCATGCATATTATCATACATGTCACTCTTGATTCATTGCCCATCCCGGTACACCGCCGGAGGCATTCATATAGAGTCATACTTTGTTCTAGTATCGAGTTGTAATCATTGAGTTGTAAATAAATAGAAGTGTGATGATCATCATTCATAGAGCATTGCCCCAAATAAAAAAAATAGAAAGGCCAAATAAAAAAGGAAAGTCCCAAAAAAAGAGAAAAGAAAATAAAGAAGGGACAATGCTACTATCCTCTTCTCCACACTTGTGCTTCAAAGTAGCACCATGATTTTTATGATAGAGAGTCTCTTGTTTTGTCACTTTCATATACTAGTGGGAATTTTTCATTATAGAACTTGGCTTGTATATTCCAACAATGGGCTTCCTCAAATGCCCTAGGTCTTCGTGAGCAAGCAACTTGGATGCACACCCACTTAGTTTCTTTTGTTGAGCTTTCATACATTCATAGCTCTAGTGCATCCGTTGCATGGCAATCCCTACTCCTTGAATTGACATCAATCGATGGGCATCTCCCTAGCTCGTTGATTGGCCGCGTCAATGTGAGACTTTCTCCTTTTTTGTCTTCTCCACATAACCCCCATCATCATATTCTATTCCACCCATAGTGCTATATCCATGGCTCACGCTCATATATTGCGTGAAAGTTGAAAAAAGTTTGAGATTACTAAATTATGAAACAATTGCTTGGCTTGTCATAGGGATTGTGCATGATGAGAGCATTCTTGTGTGACGAAAATGGAGCATGACCAAACTATATGATTTTGTAGGGATGAACTTTCTTTGGCCATGTTATTTTGTCCTAGGAGCGGTAGTACGGCAGGCCCTTGTGGTCGTACCAGCCTCTGGCACGATAGTACGGCAAGTGCCCACGGTAGTACCGCTTCCTTGGAGCGGTAGTACTGTGGCCTCAGGCCAGGCGCTGCTGCTTTTGTTGCAGTAGGGGCAGTTGTAATTTTTTACATCCGTGCCCTACGCGGTAGTACTGCCCATGGGCGCGGTAGTACCGTGCGCTCTGGCCAGGCTCAGCAGCATGCGTGACAATAGGGGCAGATGTAATTTTTTACATCCACGCCCCGCGCGGTAGTACCGCTCCTGGCTTACGGTACTACCGTGTCGGATTTTGGCATAGATCCCAATTCAGCGGAAGTTGCCACGGATGTATTTTTATATGTCCGTGCCTTCCCAAATTTAGTCAATCCCTGCCTTGCAGTAGTACCGCAAGGGGGAGCAGTAGTACCGTGCCAGCGGTTCTACCGCCCTCTGCCCCTTCGCTTCAGGGCTAGTTTAGATGCTGCTGCATGGGCGGTACTACCGCAGTGCCTTGCGGTAGTACCATGTGCCCTTGCGGTAGTACCGCGTTCCCGCGCGGTAGTACCGTGCTTCGCAGGCTGAGTTGGTGGATAACAGTTGGATTTGTTCTTCCACTATATAAGGGGTGTCTTCTTCTCTGAGTTGACTACGTCTTCCATCCCGAAGCTCCATTGTTGCTTCAAGCTCCATTTCCGCCCGATCTCTCTCCCTAGCCAATCAAACTTGTTGATTTTCTAGTGATTGGTTGAGAAGGCCCCGATCTACACTTCCACCAAGAGAAATTTGATTCCCCCCACTAATCCCTTGCGGATCTTGTTACTCTTGGGTGTTTGAGCACCCTAGACGGTTGAGGTCACCACGGAGCCATATTCCATTGTGGTGAAGCTTTGTGGTGTCGTTGGGAGCCTCCAATTAAGTTGTGGAGATAGCCCCAACCTTGTTTGTAATGGTCCGGTCGCCGCCTCCAAGGGCACCAATAGTGGAATCACGGCATCTCGCATTGTGTGAGGGCGTTAGGAGAATACGGTGGCCCTAGTGGCTTCTTGGGGAGCATTGTGCCTCCACACCGCTCCAACGGAGACGTACTTCCCCTCAAAAGGAAGGAACTTCGGTAACACATCCTCGTCTTCACCGGCTCCACTCTTGGTTATCTCGTGCCTTTACTTGTGCAAGCTTATTTGTGTTATATCCCTTGCTTTCTTGTGTGCTTGTTGTTGTTGCATCATATAGGTTGCTCACCTAGTTGCATATCTAGAAAACCTACTTTGATGCAAAGTTTAATTTGGTAAAGAAAAGCTAAAAATTGTTTGTTGCCTATTCACCCCCATCTCTAGTCAACTATATCGATCCTTTCAATTGGTATCAGAGCCTCGTCTCTTTATTAAGGACTTTGCTGTCCGAAGAGTATGGTTGACACCGTAGACGGTGGGGAGGAGCACTCCGGTGTGACTCCGGTCTCGTCTAGGGCCGATGGGGGAATCGCGGTCTCTTGTGAGGAATTCAATGTGGCTTTGGACACATTGAAAACCTCCATGATGACCGAGGTTGAAAGCATGTTTAATAAATTCTTAGAAGGGCTTAAACTATCTACCGCACCGATGAAAGTGGGTGATCCCACTAACAAGGTGACGGATGCTAACTCCGACAAGGGGGAAGCTACTAGTGAAAAGGCTCCTTCTTCTAGTGGTAAAAATGGCAACGGCATCTTTGCTGCTACCTCTTGAGCACTGCGTTGGTTTTCCCTTGAAGAGGAAAGGGTGATGCAGTAAAGTAGCGTAAGTATTTCCCTCAGTTTTTGAGAACCAAGGTATCAATCCGGTAGGAGACCACGCTCGAGTCCCACGCACCTACACAAACAAATAAGAACGTCGCAACCAACGCGATAAAGGGGTTGTCAATCCCTTCACAGTCACTTACGAGAGTGAGATCTGATAGAGATGATAAGATAATATTTTTGGTATTTTTATGGTAAAGAGTAAAAGTAAAGAAAGCAAAATAAACGGCGCCAGAAATAGCTAGTTGTTGGGAGATTATTATGATGGAAAATAGACCCCGGGGCCATAGGTTTCACTAGTGGCTTCTCTCAAGATAGCATAAGTATTACGATGGGTAAACGAATTACTGTCGAGCAATTGATAGAATTGAGCATAGTTATGAGAATATCTAGGTCTGATCATGTATATAGGCATCACGTCCGTGACAAGTAGACCGACTCCTGCATGCATCTACTACTATTACTCCACACATCGACCGCTATCCAGCATGCATCTAGAGTATTAAGTTCATAAGTACAGAGTAACGCTTTAAGCAAGATGACATGATGTAGAGGGATAAACTCATGCAATATGATATAAACCCCATCTTTTTATCCTCGATGGCAACAATACAATACGTGTCGTTTCCCCTACTGTCATTGGGATCGAGCACCGCAAGATTGAACCCAAAGCTAAGCACTTCTCCCATTGCAAGAAAGATCAATCTAGTAGGCCAAACCAAACTGATAATTCGAAGAGACTTGCAAAGATAACCAAGCATACATAAAAGAATTCAGAGGAGATTCAAATATTGTTCATAGATAATCTTGATCATAAACCCACAATTCATCGGATCTCGACAAACACACCGCAAAAAGAAGAGTTACATCAAATAGATCTCCAAGAGAATCGAGGAGAACTTTGTATTGAGATCCAAAGAGAGAGAAGAAGCCATCTAGCTAATAACTATGGACCCGAAGGTCTGAGGTAAACTACTCACACATCATCGGAGTGGCTATGGTGTTGATGTAGAAGCCCTCCGTGATCGATGCCCCCTCCGGCGGAGCGCCGGAAAAGGCCCCAAGATGGGATCTCAAGGGTACAGAAGGTTGCGGCGGTGGAAATAGGGTTTTGGCTCCTCTGCTGATGGTTTGGGGTACGTAGGTATATATAGGAGGAAGAAGTAGGTCGGTGGAGCTACAAGGGGCCCACGAGGGTGGAGGGCCCGCCCAGGGGGTTAGGCGCGCCCCTGCCTCGTGGCCTCCTCGTTGATTGCTTGACGTCCACTCCAAGTCCTCTGGATCACGTTTGTTCCTAAAATCATGTTCCCGAAGGTTTCATTCCGTTTGGACTCCGTTTGATATTCCTTTCCTTCGAAACACTGAAATAGGCAAAAAAACAGCAATTTGCGCTGGGCCTCCGGTTAATAGGTTAGTCCCAAAATAATATAAAAGTGTATAATAAAGCCCATTAAACATCCAAAACATAATAATATAGCATGGAACAATCAAAAATTATAGATACGTTGGAGCCGTATCAGCATTCCACATCAAAAATTTTGTTTTTATCATTTACCTACTCGAGGACGAGCAGGAATTAAGCTTGGGGATGCTGATACGTCTCCAACGTATCTATAATTTTTTATTGTTCCATGCTATTATATTATCAATCTTGGATGTTTTATATGCATTTATATGCTATTTTATATGATTTTTGGGACTAACCTATTAACCTAGAGCCCAGTGCAAGTTTCTGTTTTTTCCTTGTTTTTGAGTTTTACAGAAAAGGAATACCAAACGGAGTCCAATTGACGTGCCAATTTTTGATGATTTTTTATGGACCAAAAGAAGCCCTCGGAGTAAAAGAGTTGGGCCAGAAGAGTCCCGGGCTGCCCATGAGGGTGGGGGGCGCGCCCAGGGGGGCGCGCCCCCCTATCTCGTGGACGGCTCGGAGACCCCCTGACGTGAGACCTACGCCAAAAATTCCTATAAATACAGAAACCTCCAGATACAAACCTAGATCGGGAGTTCCGCCGCCACAGTACTACCGCTCCAAGTAAGTGGTACTACCGTGGGCACTTGCGGTACTACCGCGCCAGAGTCCAGTACTACCGCAAGGGCCTGTGGTACTACCGCTCCTAGGTCAAAATAACATGGCCAAAGAAAGTTCATCCCTACAAAATCATATAGTTTGGTCATGCTCCATTTTCGTCACACAAGAATGCTCTCATCATGCACAACCCCGATGACAAGCCAAGCAATTGTTTCATACTTTAGTAATCTCAAACTTTTTTCAACTTTCACGCAATATATGAGCGTGATCTATGGATATAGCACTATGGGTGGAATAGAATATGATGATGGGGGTTATGTGGAGAAGACAAAAAAGGAGAAAGTCTCACATTGACGCGGCTAATCAACGAGCTAGGGAGATGCCCATCGATTGATGTCAATGCAAGGAGTAGGGATTGCCATGCAACGGATGCACTAGAGCTATGAATGTATGAAAGCTCAACAAAAGAAACTAAGTGGGTGTGCATCCAACTTGCTTGCTCACGAAGACCTAGGGCATTTGAGGAAGCCCATTGTTGGAATATACAAGCCAAGTTCTATAATGAAAAATTCCCACTAGTATATGAAAGTGACAAAACAAGAGACTCTCTATCATAAAAATCATGGTGCTACTTTGAAGCACAAGTGTGGAAAAGAGGATAGTAGCATTTTCTTTTTTTTCGGGCCTTTCCTTTTTTCTATTTGGCCTTTCTATTTTTTTATTTGGGATAATGCTCTATGAATGATGATCATCACACTTCTATTTATTTACAACTCAATGATTCAACTCGATACTAGAACAAAGTATGACTCTATATGAATGCCTCCGGCGGTATACCGGGATGGGCAATGAATCAAGAGTGACATGTATGATAATATGCATGGTGGCTTTGCCACAAATCGATGTCAACTATATGATCATGGAAGGCAATATGACAATGATGAAACGTGTCATGATAAACGGAACGGTGAAAAGTTGCATGCCAATATATCTCGGGATGGCTATGGAAATGCCATAATAGGTAGGTATGGTGGCTGTTTTGAGGAAGAAATAAGGAGGTTTATGTGTGATAGAGCGTATCGTATCACGGGGTTTGGATGCACCGGCGAAGTTTGCACCAACTCTGAAGGTGAGAAAGGGCAATTCACGGTACCGAAGAGGCTAGGAATGATGGAAGGGTGAGAGTGCGTATAATCCATGGACTCAACATTAGTCATATGGAACTCACATACTTATTGCAAAAATCTACAAGTCATCAAAAACCAAGCATTACGCACATGCTCCTAGGGGGATAGATTGGTAGGAAAAGACCATCGCTCGTCCCCGACCGCCACTCATAAGGAGGACAATCAAAGAACACCTCATGTTTCAAATTTGTTACACAACGTTTACCATACGTGCATGCTACGGGACTTGCAAACTTCAACACAAGTATTTCTCAAATTCACAACTACTCAACTAGCACAACTTTAATATCACTACCTCCATATCTCAAAACAATCATGAAGCATCAAACTTCTCTTAGTATTCAACGCACTTATAAGAAAGCTTTTACTAATCTTGGATGCCTATCATATTAGGACTAATTTCTCAATTTAAGCAAATTACCATGCTGTTTTGTAGGACTCTCAAAATGATATAAGTAAAGCATGAGAGAACAATAGTTTCTATAAAACAAAACCACCGCCGTGCTCTAAAAGATATAAGTGAAGCACTAGAGCAAAAACTATACAGCTCAAAAGATATAAGTGAAGCACATAGAGTATTCTAATAAATTCCGAATCATGTGTGTCTCTCTCAAAAGTGTATTCAGCGAGGATGATTGTGGTAAAATAAAAGCAAAGACTCAAATCATACAAGACGCTCCAAGCAAAACACATATCATGTGGTGAATAAAAATATAGCTCCAAGTAAAGTTACAGATGGACGAAGACGAAAGAGGGGATGCCTTCAGGGGCATCCCCAAGCTTTGGCTTTTTGGTGTCGTTAGATTTACCTTGGGGTGCCTTGGGCATCCCCAAGCTTAGGCTCTTGCCACTCCTTGTTCCATAATCCATCAAATCCTTACCCAAAACTTGAAAACTTCACAACACAAAACTTAACAGAAAATCTCGTGAGCTCCGTTAGCGAAAGAAAAGAAAACACCACTTCAAGGTACTGTATTGAACTCATTCTTTATTTATATTGGTGTTAAACTTACTGTATTACAACTTCTCTATGGTTTATAAACTCTTTTACTAGCCATAGACCCATCAAAATAAGCAAACAACACATGAAAAACAGAATCTGTCAAAAACAGAACAGTCTGTAGTAATCTGTAACTAACGCAAACTTCTGGAACTCAGAAAAATCTACCAAAATAGGAAAACCTAAATAATTTGTTTATTGATCTGCTGCAATTGGAGTCAGTATTTTATCACGTTCTGGTGATTTTAAACAATTGTTTTTGTGAACAGAAAGTTTTTGGAATTTTCAGCAAGATCAAATAACTATCATCCAAGAAGATCCTATAGGTTTAACTTGGCTCAAACACTAAGTAAACACAAAAACAAATCTAACCAGAGGCTAGATAAAAAATTTATTCCTAAACAGGAGCAAAAAGCAAAAAACTAAAATAAAATTGGGTTGCCTCCCAACAAGCGCTATCGTTTAACGCCCCTAGCTAGGCATAAAAGCAAGGATAGATCTAAGTATTGCCATAATAATGGTAAGGCATGTCACGAAAACTTCTCTCATATTCTCTACGTTCAGCAGCAAGTTTTCTTTGAGGCAAGCAAAAATAATCAAAAGGGCTAAATTTAATGGGACAAAAGTCCCCAAGATCGATCTCGGGAGGTATGGGTTCCTCCTTTGGCCCCTTATATTGCACAACCAATTCATCATTACAAGCATTCTTTTGGCAAAAAGTCACAAGCCTTTGTTCAAGAGAAAAACCAACCCATTGTTCTGAATGGCAAAATCATCATTAAGTTCAGAAATTCTATCAATAAGAACATCGGCTGGAACCTTTTTTCTAAGATTTTCATTATAAGCAACATGATCCAAAGATTGTAAACGCATTATGTCTTCTTGATTAAAAAGGATAGCTTCTATGGGAGGACGATCAGCATCCACCCTATAATGTGTAAAAATTTCTTTAGCCTCCTTCATTATGAATCTGAACTCATGAGCCAAAAAGATAGTAATGGCACGCTTAACAAAAGAGTGCTCAATATTAGAAAATTCAGGGAAGATTCTTTGTATGCATGGATGCATATGAAGAAATTGCCTTTCAAGTTCAACTACGAGCAAAGATATCGCATCCGCAAGGCTACTAGTTCTATGAAGAATAGAGCCACCCATGATGGGCAAAGCACCGACACAAGTAAAGAAATCTTGAATAACTCCTTTCCCAATGATATTACCACTACCGACTCGGAACTTTTTAGTATGCAAGATAGTAGGTTCCTCAAGAGGATCATCGAAAGCATCAAAGTTTCCCATGTTATTATTATTGTCTTCATTAACGATGGCCTCCCCAGATTCAGACATAATGGTAGCAAACTCAAGAAACACGAGAAGAAAGAGAACGGAAAGAGAGGGCGAATAAAACGGCAAGGGTGAAGTGGGGGAGAGGAAAATGAGAGGCAAATGGCAAATAATGTAATTTGAGGGATAAGAGTTTGTGATGGGTACTTGGTATGTCTTGACTTGTGCATAGACTCCCCGGCAACGGCGCCAGAGATCCTTCTTGCTACCTCTTGAGCACTGCGTTGGTTTTCCCTTGAAGAGGAAAGGGTGATGCAGTAAAGTAGCGTAAGTATTTCCCTCAGTTTTTGAGAACCAAGGTATCAATCCAGTAGGAGACCACGCTCAAGTCCCACACACCTACACAAACAAATAAGAACCTTGCAACCAACACGATAAAGGGGTTGTCAATCCCTTCACGGTCACTTACGAGAGTGAGATCTGATAGAGATGATAAGATAATATTTTTGGTATTTTTATGGTAAAGAGTAAAAGTAAAGAAAGCAAAATAAACGGCGCCAGAAATAGCTAGTTGTTGGGAGATTAATATGATGGAAAATAGACCTGGGGGCCATAGGTTTCACTAGTGGCTTCTCTCAAGATAGCATAAGTATTACGGTGGGTAAACGAATTACTGTTGAGCAATTGATAAAATTGAGCATAGTTATGAGAATATCTAGGTATGATCATGTATATAGGCATCACGTTCGTGACAAGTAGACCGACTCCTGCCTGCATCTACTACTATTACTCCACACATCGACCGCTATCCAGCATGCGTCTAGAGTATTAAGTTCATAAGAACATAGTAACGCTTTAAGCAAGATGACATGATGTAGAGGGATAAACTCATGCAATATGATATAAACCCCATCTTTTTATCCTCGATGGCAACAATACAATACGTGTCGTTTCCCCTACTGTCACTGGGATCGAGCACCGCAAGATTGAACCCAAAGCTAAGCACTTCTCCCATTGCAAGAAAGATCAATCTAGTAGGCCAAACCAAACTGATAATTCGAAGAGACTTGCAAAGATAACCAATCATACATAAAAGAATCCAGAGGAGATTCAAATATTGTTCATAGATAATCTTGATCATAAACCCACAATTCATCGGATCTCGTCAAACACACCGCAAAAAGAAGAGTTACATCAAATAGATCTCCAAGAGAATCGAGGAGAACTTTGTATTGAGATCCAAAGAGAGAGAAGAAGCCATCTAGCTAATAACTATGGACCCGAAGGTCTGAGGTAAACTACTCACACATCATCGGAGAGGCTATGGTGTTGATATAGAAGCCCTCCGTGATCGATGCCCCCTCCGGCGGAGCGTCGGAAAAGACCCCAAGATGGGATCTCACGGGCACAGAAGGTTGCGGCGGTGGAAATAGGGTTTTGGCTCCTCTGCTGATGGTTTGGGGGTACGTAGGTATATATAGGAGGAAGAAGTAGGTCGGTGGAGCTACGAGGGGCCCATGAGGGTGGAGGGCACGCCCAGGGGGTAGGCGCGCCTCCTGCCTCGTGGCCTCCTCGTTGATTGCTTGACGTCCACTCCAAGTCCTCTGGATCACGTTTGTTCTGAAAATCTCGTTCCCGAAGGTTTCATTCTGTTTGGACTCCGTTTGATATTCCTTTCCTTCGAAACACTGAAATAGGCAAAAAAACAACAATTTGGGCTTGGCCTCCGGTTAATAGGTTAGTCCCAAAAATAATATAAAAGTGTATAATAAAGCCCATTAAACATCCAAAACAGAATATAATATAGCATGGAACAATCAAAAATTATAGATACGTTGGAGACGTATCATTTGCCCATGTGGAACCTCCACTTACTTATGGTGGACCAATTCCTTGCACTCATTTGACTCATGCCGGTCCTCCCCCTAAGATTGTGAAAAATGAGGACTTTGATTCTTGGGTTTATCGTTTTAAGCGTCATTTGAACCATGTTAATACTAACCTTTGGAGAATCATTGAAGAAGGTTTTTATCCGCATGACCGAAGCAACTTCATCCCTAGAGAAGCCGCGGATAATCAATTCAATGAGAATGCTCTCTTCATCATCCAAGATGCAATTCCACCCGAAGATCTTGCTCATCTCCGACCCTTCAGCGTGGCCAAGGATGCATGGCGGCATGTTGTTTCCCTCTACAGGGGAAGCGCAAGCATTCAACGCTCTAACTATGAAGTAGTGCAAGATGTAGCCGATGAGTTTGCAATGAAAGAAGATGAAGAACCTCGTGAGCTCTATCGGATATTAACTACTCTCGCGGTCTCACTCCGAGATCATGGGAGCAAGGATACGGATGACAATTGGATCAAGCGCAAATTCCTCAAGGCCATGATGCCTTACCACAAGGCCATGTCCTCCGTCATTAGTCAAAGTCCGGACTTTCACACTTTGTCCTCAAGTGAAGTGTTGGATGAGTTTGTGGCTATGAGTATCTTGGACAAGACCGCCGACAATGCGGTGTTACGTTCTCAAAGAGCAAAGAAGCCCAATCTTGCCTTGAAGGCCAAGGCTAGTGTGGAAGAAGAGGACGAAGAGGAAGAAGAGGAGAGCAACCCCGAAGATACAAAGTATGCTTATCATGAACACATGGCTCTTGCTTCAAGGCAATTTTGGAGCAAGAAGAACACACGGCCCAACATCAACAAGAACAACTCAAGTGGCGCGAAGGTCAAGCAACGAGTGAGGACTTGCTATAATTGTGGCAATGTGAGCCACTTTGTTGTGGAATGTCCTTATGAGAAGAGGGAAGACAATGGTGGCAAGCTCATTCGAAAGGACAAGGCCAAGTCTTTCCCCAACAAGAGCAACTTCACCAAGAAGACTCCTCCCAAGGGGTTGTTGGCCCAAGAAGAGTACTGTGAGGATGATGATGATGAATAAGATGGTGAGTCGGTTGCCATGGCATCTGTTTCCATTGCAACAACTCCACGGGTGTCTCTCTTCGACTCACCCAATGAGAACATCACCGCCAAGTGCCTCATGGCTAAAGCCACCAACAAGGTAACCCCCAACATCAAAACTACCATCATTAATAATCCTTCTTTGACGGATTGCATTTATGAACATGAGGGGTCTAATGTGGAGGAGAATGAATTTGAGTCTTTTATGAGTAAACTCAAGGGTAAATCCAAGAAGCACTTTGTTGCTCTCTTGGAACAACTTGGTGAAGCCAATGACATGATCGAGGCTCACGAAGATACCATCTCTAAGATGGAGGGGCATAGTCGTGACTATGCCGATGAGATTTCGGATCTTTCCAATGCTCTTGAGGAAGAGCGAGGTCTTTGTTTGGCTCTTGAGGAGTCATACAACGATGACCATGCTAAATTAAAGAAAGATCTTGATCATGCACTTGTTGTATCTCGTGTGCTAAACTCCGAGAAGGCCAAGCTTGGGGTTGATCTTGCTAGACTCAAGGAGGAGTTTGATATACTTGACAAGGCTCACAAGGCCTTGAAAGGTGTTCATGCTAACCTCAGGGAGTCTCATGATCAACTTCAAGTGAAGCTAACCAAGGAGAAAGCCACTTTTCCTCACATGGTTTTAATTGATAATGCAAATGCTACTAACCCATGTTGTGAGCATGTGCATCTTGTTGAGGAGAATGCAAAGTTGAAGAAGCAACTTGAGAAAGGCCTTGTGTCGTGCATACAAGGTGAGAAGAACCTCAACAACCTTTTGAGCAATCAAAAGGAAGTTGTGGCCAAGGAAGGGATTGGGTTCGCACCCGTGTCCAAGAACAAGAAGAAGAATGACAAGACCAAACGACCTCCTCCTCTCAAGCAAACTTTTGTGAAGGAGGGAGAGGGTGCTTCCAAGGAGAAGAATAACAATGTGAAGGGTGGTGGTGTCAACAAGGGCAATACCACCCCTTCCAACAAAGTGTTGGGGAACGTAGTAATTTCAAAAAAATTCCTATGCACACGCAAGATCATGGTGATGCATAGCAACGAGAGGGGAGAGTGTGTCCACGTACCCTCGTAGACCGAAAGCGGAAGCGTTAGCACAACGCGGTTGATGTAGTCGTACGTCTTCACGATCCGACCGATCAAGTACCGAACGCACGACACCTCCGAGTTCTGCACACGTTCAACTCGATGACGTCCCTCGAACTCCGATCCAGCCGAGCTTTGAGGGAGAGTTCCGTCAGCACGACAGCGTGGTGACGATGATGATGTTCTACCGACGCAGGGCTTCGCCTAAGCACCACTACGATATAATCGAGGTGGATTATGGTGGAGGAGGGCACCGCACACGGCTAAGAGATCAAGAGATCAATTGTTGTGTCTATGGGGTGCCCCCTGCCCCCGTGTATAAAGGAGCAAGGGAGGAGGAGGCCGGCCCTAGGAGGGGCGCGCCAAGGGAGTAGGATTCCTACTCCTAGTTGGAGTAGGTTTCCTCCTTTCCTAGTCCAACTAGGAGAAGGGGGAAAGGGGGGAAGAGGAGAAGGAAGGGAGAGGGGGGCCGCGCCCCAAACCCCTTTGTCCAATTCGGACTGGGCTTGGGAGGGGCGCGCGCCACCTCCTGGCTGCTGCCTCTCCTTCCCACTAAGGTCCATTAAGGCCCAATACTTCTTTCCCGTATTCCCGTAACTCCCTGGTACTCCGAAAAATACCCGAATCACTCGGAACCTTTCCGATGTCCGAATATAGTAGTCCAATATATCGATCTTTACGTCTCGATCATTTCGAGACTCCTCGTCATGTCCCCGATCTCATCCGGGACTCCGAACTACCTTCGGTACATCAAAACACATAAACTCATAATATAACTCGCGTGAGCAGTGAAACTATTTGCCATTGTTTTAAATGAAGACCAAACTCGTAACTCAAATACTCTTCTCCACGATCAGATCGTAGAAACTTTATTTTCTTCTTACGATGATTTTCCACTTCACTCTGAAATTATATGAACTTTTCAAATGTTTCAGACTTCTGTTTCATTAAGTAGATATACCCATATCTGCTCAAATCATCTGTGAAGGTCAGAAAATAATGATACCCGCTACGAGCCTCAATATTCATCGGACCACATACATCAGTATGTATGATTTCCAACAAATCTGTTGCTTGCTCCATTGTTCCGGAGAACGGCGTTTTAGTCATCTTGCCCATGAGGCATGGTTCACAAGTATCAAGTGATTCCAAAAGTCCACCAGCATGGAGTTTCTTCATGCGCTTTACACCAATATGAACTAAACGACAGTGCCACAAATAAGTTGCACTATCATTATTAACTTTGCATCTTTTGGCTTCAATATTATGAAAATGTGTATCACCACGATCGAGATCCAACAAACCATTTTCATTGGGTGTATGACCATAGAAGGTTTTAATCATGTAAACAGAACAACAATTATTCTCTAACTTACATGAATAACCGTATTGCAATAAACATGATCCAATCATATTCATGCTCAACGCAAACACTAAATAACATTTATTTTAGGTTCAACACTAATCCCGAAAGTATAGGGAGTGTGCGATGATGATCATATCAATTTTGGAACCACTTCCAATACACATCGTCACTTCACCCTTAACTAGTCTCTGTTCATTCTGCAACTCCCGTTTCGAGTTACTAATCTTAGCAACTGAACCAGTATCAAATACCGAGGGGTTGCTATAAACACTAGTAAAGTACACATCAATAACATGTATATCAAATATAGCTTTGTTCACTTTGCCATCCTTCTTATCCACCAAATACTTGGGGCAGTTCCGCTTCCAGGGACCAGTCCCTTTGCAGTAGAAGCACTTAGTCTCAGGCTCAGGTCCAGACTCGGGCTTCTTCACTTGAGCAGCAACTTGCTTGACATTCTACATGAAGTTCCCTTTCTTTCCCTTTGCCCTTTTCTTGAAACTAGTGGTCTTGTTAATCATCAACACTTGATGCTCTTTCTTGATTTCTGATTTCATCATCATGAAAAGCTTGGGAATCGTTTACGTTATCCCTTGCATACTATAGTTCATCACGAAGTTCTACTAACTTGGTGATGGTGACTAGAGAATTTTGTCAATCACTATCTTATCTGGAAGATTAACTCCCACTTGATTCAAGCGATTGTAGTACCCAGACAATCTGAGCACATGCTCACTGCTTGAGCTATTCTCCTCCATCTTTTAGCTATAGAACTTGTTGGAGACTTCATATCTCTCAACAAAGGGTATTTGCTTGAGATATTAACTTCAACTCCTGGAACATCTCATATGGTCCATGATGTTCAAAACATCTTTGAAGTCCCGATTCTAAGCCGTTAAGCATGGTGCACTAGACTATCAAGTAGTCATCGTATTGAGCTAGCCAAAATTCATAACGTCTGCGTCTGCTCCTGCAATAGGTCTGTCACCTAGCGGTGCATCAAGGACATAATTCTTCTGTGCAACAATGAGGATAAACCTCAGATCACGGATCCAATCTGCATCATTGCTACTAATATCTTTCAACTTAGTTTTCTCTAGGAACATATAAAAATTTAAACGGGGAGCAACATCGCGAGCTATTGATCTACAACATAGATATGCTAATACTACCAGGACTAAGTTCATGATAAATTAAAGTTCAATTAATCATATTACTTAAGAACTCCCACTTAGATAGACATCCCTCTAATCATCTAAGTGATCACGTGATCCATATCAACTAAACCATGTCCGATCATCACGTGAGATGGAGTAGTTTCAATGGTGAACATCATTTATGTTGATCATATCTACTATATGATTCACGCTCGACCTTTCGGTCTCAGTGTTCTGAGGCCATATCTGTTATATGCTAGTCTCGTCAAGTTTAACCCGAGTATTCCGCGTGTGCAACTTTTTTGCACCCGTTGTATTTGAGCGTAGAGCCTATCACACCCGATCATCACGTGGTGTCTCAGCACGAAGAACTTTCGCATCGGTGCATACTCAGGGAGAACACTTATATCTTGAAATTTTGTGAGAGATCATCTTATAAAGCTATCGCCGAACTAAGCAAAATAGGATGTATAAAAGATAAACATCACATGGAGTCATAATATGTGACATGATATGGCCATCATCATCTTGTGCCTTTGATCTCCATCTCCAAAGCATGGTCATGATCTCCATCGTCACCGGCATGACACCATGAGATCTCCATCATCTTGATCTATATCAATGTGTCGTCACATGGTCATCTCGCCAACTATTGCTCTTGCAACTATTGCTATCGCATAGCGATAAAGTAAAGCAATTATTTGGCGCTTGCATCTTATGCAATAAAGAGACAACCATAAAGCTTTTGCCAGTTGCCGATAACTTCAACAAAACATGATCATCTCATACAACAACTTATATCTCATCACGTCTTGACCATATCACATCACAACATGCCCTGCAAAAATAAGTTAGACGTCCTCTACTTTGTTGTTGCAAGTTTTACGTGGCTGCTACGGGCTGAGCAAGAACCGTTCTTACCTACGCATCAAAACCACAACGATAGTTCGTCAAGTTAGTGTTGTTTTAACCTTCTCAAGGACCGGGCGTAACCACACTCGGTTCAACTAAAGTTGGAGAAACTGACACCCGCCAGCCACCTGTGTGCAAAGCACGTCGGTAGAACCAGTCTCGCGTAAGCGTACACGTAATGTCGGTCCGGGCCGCTTCATCCAACAATACCGCCGAACCAAAGTGTGACATGCTGGTAAGCAGTATGAATTGTATCGCCCACAACTCACTTGTGTTCTACTCGTGCATATAACATCTACGCATAAAACCTGGCTCGGATGCCACTGTTGGGGAACGTAGTAATTTCAAAAAAATTCCTACGCACACACAAGATCATGGTGATGCATAGCAACGAGAGGGGAGAGTGTGTCCACGTACCCTCGTAGACCGAAAGCGGAAGCGTTAGCACAACGCGGTTGATGTAGTCGTACGTCTTCACGATCCGACCGATCAAGTACCGAACGCACGACACCTCCGAGTTCTGCACACGTTCAACTCGATGACGTCCCTCGAACTCCGATCCAGCCGAGCTTTGAGGGAGAGTTCCGTCAGCACGACGGCGTGGTGACGATGATGATGTTCTACCGATGCAGGGCTTCGCCTAAGCACCGCTACGATATAATCGAGGTGGATTATGGTGGAGGGGGGCAACGCACACGGCTAAGAGATCAAGAGATCAATTGTTGTGTCTATGGGGTGCCCCCCCCCCCCGTATATAAAGGAGCAAGGGAGGAGGAGGCCGGCCCTAGGCGCGCCAAGGGAGTAGGATTCCTACTCCTAGTTGGAGTAGGTTTCCTCCTTTCCTAGTCCAACTAGGAGTAGGGGGGAAAGGGGGGAAGAGAAGGAAGGGAGAGGGGGGCCGCGCCCCAAACCCCTTGTCCAATTCGGAATGGGCTTGGGAGGGGCGCGCGCCACCTCCTGGGTGCTGCCTCTCCTTCCCACTAAGGCCCATTAAGGCCCAATACTTCTTTCCCGTATTCCCGTAACTCCCCGGTACTCCGAAAAATACCTGAATCACTCGGAACCTTTCCGATGCCCGAATATAGTCGTCCAATATATCGATCTTTATGTCTCGATCATTTCGATACTCCTCGTCATGTCCCCAATCTCATCCGGGACTCCAAACTAGCTTCGGTACATCAAAACACATAAACTCATAATATAACCGTCATCGAACTTTAAGCATGCGGACCCTACGGGTTCAAGAACTATGTAGACATGACCGAGACACGTCTCCGGTCAATAACCAATAGCGGAACCTGGATGCTCATATTGGCTCCCACATATTCTACGAAGATCTTTATCGGTCAGACCACATAACAACATACGTTGTTCCCTTTGTCATCGATATGTTACTTGCCCGAGATTCGATCGTCGGTATCTCAATACTTAGTTCAATCTCGTTACCGGCAAGTCTCTTTTACTCGTTGTGTAATACATCATCCGCAACTAACTCATTAGTTGCAATGCTTGCAAGGCTTAAGTGATGTGCATTACCGAGTGGGCCCAGAGATACCTCTCCGACAATCGGAGTGACAAATCCTAATCTCGAAATACACCAACCCAACAAGAACCTTCGGAGACACCTGTAGAGCACCTTTATAATCACCCAGTTACGTTGTGACGTTTGGTAGCACACAAAGTGTTTCTCCGGTAAACGGGAGTTGCATAATCTCATAGTCATAGGAACATGTATAAGTCATGAAGAAAGTAATAGCAACATACTAAACGATCAAGTGCTAAGCTAACGGAATGGGTCAAGTCAATCATATCATTCTCCTAATGATGTGATACCGTTAATCAAATGACAACTCATGTCTATGGCTAGGAAACTCAACCATCTTTGATTAACGAGCTAGTCAAGTAGAGGCATACTAGTGACACTATGTTTGTCTATGTATTCACACATGTATCAAGTTTCCGGTTAATACAATTCTAGCATGAATAATAAACATTTATCATGAAATAAGGAAATAAATAATAACTTTATTATTGCCTCTAGGGCATATTTCCTTCACAAAGTCGGCGACTTTAACCCTTCTTATGTGTTGTGCCGTGCTAGTGATGGGCATGTTTATGCCAAATTTGTTGGTTCTACTTATGAGTACATTGAATGGTCTATTTGGGTTCCTAAGACCCTTGTCACTAACATCAAAGGAACCATTACAAAATGGGTACCTAAAACCAAGCATTGATCTCTTGTAGGTGTTTGCTTCCGGTGGGGATCATGGTTGCTCGATAGTGGAGCTACAAATCATATGACCGGAAGCAAGGACTTGGTGGTGGACGTGCACAAGATTCCATCTATGCCCACCAATGTCGAGTGGGGTGATGCCTCGTCCTCTAAGGTATTGGGACTCGGCATGGTTGTCATTTCTCATGATCTCATGATCGAGAAGGTCATGCTTGTTGAGTCCCTTGCATACAATTTACTTTCCGTTCGTCAACTTGCACTCATGGGCTTTGCCACTTTCTTTGATATTGATACCGTGGCCCTCTTGTGGAGCAAGACTCTTAAATTAGCCTTTGTTGGGCATGTCGAGAACGGTCTCTATGTGATTAACTTTTCGGAGCGACCCACTAAGACCGCGACATGCCTATTGGCTAAAGTTGACGTGGGATGGCTTTGGCATCGCCGTTTAGCCCATGTCAATATGAGATCTTTGCAAAGTCTTCTCAAGGGGGACCATGTTCGTGGACTAACAAATGTTAGTTTTGCTAAAGATCGTGCTTGCAGTGCTTGTCTTGAAGGAAAGCTACATGAAAAGCCTCACCCTCCCACAACTATCATTTACTCGAAGAGGCCTTTGGAGCTCCTCCACATGGATCTCTTTGGGCCTCCATCCTTTGATAGTCTTGGGGGTAGAAAGTATTGCTTGGTGATTGTGGATGATTATTCAAGATACATTTGGGTATACTTCTTCAAGAGGAAGAGCGAGACCCAAAAAACCGTCATTGACTTTGCAAATGAAGCCCAACGTCAACACAATGCAAAGATCCTGACTATAAGAAGTGACAATGGCACCGAGTTCAAGAACTACACCTTGGATGAGTTTCTTAGTGATGAGGGGATCAAGCATCAATATTCCGCACCATACACCCCTCAACAAAATGGTGTAGCAGAGAGGAAGAACCGGACGTTGATGGATGTGGCAAGGACCATGATGGCGGAGTTCAAGTCTCCATACAACTTTTGGGCCGAAGCCATCAACACCGCGTGTCATGCATCAAATCGGCTCTATCTTCACAAAGGCTTGAACAAGACTCCATATGAGATTCTCACCGGTAACAAGCCCAACCTCAAGTACTTTCGGGTGTTCGGGTGTAAGTGTTTCATTCTCAAGAAAGGTGTTCGTTTGTCTAAATTTGAGGCTAGAGCTCAAGAGGGCATATTTGTGGTTATGCTACAAACTCTCATGCTTACCGTGTCCTCAATAAATCCACGTGACTTATTGAGGAGACGTGTAACGTGGAGTTTGATGAGAATAACGGCTCCCAAGTGGAGCAAAGTGGCACTTGTGATGTAGGTGATGAAATTCCTCCCCAAGCCATAAGAAGAATGGGAGTTGGTTTTATCCTACCCATTGAGGAACCCCTTGTGGCCGAAGGAGAAGGACAATGCTCCACTCAAGTGGAGCCATCACCAACCCAAGGCCCACACGCTTCCGAAGAACAAAGTGAAGGCCCTCAAAATCATGAACAAGACCAAGGGCAAGATCAATCTCAAGACGGTGTTGAATCACCAAGTGATGCCCAAGGTCAAGTTCCCTCCTCTGAGCTCGTTCAAGATCAAGAGCAAGCTCAAGATCAAGAAGAAGCTCAAGACGACGCTCAAGATGATCAAGTGACCACTCCTCATCTCACCCCCGAGGAGGAATTGGAGCGTCGTGCCGCCAAGATTGCATCCAAGCTCTCTACCAAGGGTCATCTCATGAAGAATGTGCTTGGAAGCATTCAAAAGGGGGTAAGCACTCGTAGACAATTGGCAAAGTATTGTGAACATCACGCGTTTGTCTCTTGTGTTGAACCCCAAAAGGTCTATGAGGCGCTCGAAGATCCGGATTGGCTCAATGCCATGCATGAAGAACTCAACAACTTCGAGTACAACAAGGTGTGGAGATTGGTGCCAAGGCCAACGGGGAACCACAATGTCATTGGAACCAAGTGGATATTCAAGAACAAGATGCTCATGGGACCATCGTTCGCAACAAGGCAAGATTGGTAGCACAAGGCTACTCCCAAGTCAAGGGTATCGACTACAGTGAAACCTTTGCTCCCGTTGCTCGCCTTGAATCCATTCGTTTGTTGATTGCTTATGCTTCTCATCATAACTTTAAGTTGCAACAAATGGATGTGAAGAGTGCTTTTCTTAATGGTCATACTAATGAGTTGGTGTAAGTCAAGCAACCCCCCGGGTTCGAGGATCCCTACTTTCCCGATCATGTGTCTCAACTCGATAAGGCACTCTATGGCCTTAAACAAGCCCCACGTGCGTGGTATGATCACCTTACCGAGTTGTTGCAAGATCGTGGTTTTGAAGTTGGGAAAATCGACCCACTCTTTTTACTAAGAAGGTCAAAGGGGAGTTGTTTGTGTGCCAACTATATGTTGATGGTATTATCTTTGGTTCCCCTAGCAAAGCTTTCAATGAGGAATTTGCCGCTCTCATGACCTCAAAGTTCAAGATGTCTTCGATGGGAGAATTAAAGTTCTTTCTCGGGTTCGAAGTCAAGCAAAGAAGAGAAGGAACCTTCATCAACCAAGCCAAATATACTCAAGACATGCTCAAGAGATTCAAGCTAAGTGATGTCAACGTGCCAAATATACTCATGGACTAAGGGGTCCTCGGGCGTCCGGCCTGTTAGCCATGGGCCGGACTGATGGGCTATGGAGATACAAAGACCGAAGACTCTACTCGTGTCTGGATGGGACTCTCCTTGGCGTGGAAGGCAAGCTTGGCGACCAAATATGAAGATTCCTTTCTCTGTAACCGACTTTGTGTAATCCTAGTCCCCTCTGGTGTCTATATAAACAGGAGGGCTTAGTCCGGAAAAGATACAGTCATACAGGCTAAACCTCTAGGGTTTTAGCCATTACGATCTCGTGGTAGATCAACTCTTGTAATACTCATATTCATCAAGATAAATCAAGCAGGAAGTAGGGTATTACCTCCATAAAGAGGGCCCGAACCTAGGTAAACATTATGTCCCCCGTCTCCTGTTACCATCAACCTTAGACGCACAGTTCAGGACCCCCTACCTGAGATCTGCCGGTTTTGACACCGACATTGGTGCTTTCATTGATAGTTCCACTGTGTCGTCCTCAAAAGGTTTGATGGCTCCGTCAATCATCAACAACGATGCTGTCCAAGGGGAAACCTTCCTCCTCGGACAGACCTTCGTGTTTGGCGGCTTCGCACTGCGGGCCAACTCGCTTGGTCATCTGGAGCAGATCGACAGCTTCGCCCCTGGCCATCAGGTCAGATTTGGGAGCTTGAACTACGTCACGGATATCCGTGGAGACTTGATCTTCAACGGCTTTGAGACCACGGCAGCCGCTCCCTGTCCCTATGATGAACATGACCTAAATTTGTCATCGGACCATGCTCAGGAAATTGCACCTGTAACTACTCCGGCCTTAGATCCGGAGCAAATCGCGCCATCCGAGGACAGGAAGCTCAACCCCGCCACGGAGGCCGCAGATTCCACGGTGTTGGAGCCGCACACAGACCTAACCCCGGGTGATGCCTATGTCTCCGGAACCTCGGACTCGTTTTCGGCCATAAGTTCCGAACCATGTGCGTCCGCGCATATCGAGCTGGATCGGTCATCGATCGTCGAATTCAGCGCCGCGGACATCTTCCGACACTCGCCTTTAGGCGACGTGTTAAACTCATTAAAAAATCTATCCTTAGCGGAGGGCTCACAGCCGAACTATGTCCGATTCGAACTAGAGGCTGATGACGGGGAATTTCGCTTCCCACCGCAACCCACTACATAGCCACTGTCGAGGACTTGACCGACATGCTCGATTACGGCTCCGAAGACATCGACGGTATGGACGACGATGCCGATGAGGAGCAGGGCCAAAACCCGCCGTTTACCGGACGCTGGAGGGCCACTTCTTCGTACGACGTATACATGGTGGATACACCTAAAGAAACTAACAACGATGACAAAGAGGATCCAGTTGAGGATAAACCTCCTGAGACACAGCTCAGACGCCGGCGTCAACGGCGCCGCTCTAAGTCACGTCGTGCAAAAGATAGCAATACCGGCACCAGAGAAAACAATACTCCGGACGATGCCGAAGACAATGAAGACCCTATTGGGGCAATCTCCGAACAGGATGAATGGGAAGACGGGCACGCTAGCCCCAATGAACAGGCCATACACGAAGACTCGAAGGACAGTAATTATCTTCCGCTCTCCGAGGATGAGGAGAGCCTCGGCAACGAGGATTTCATCGTGCCTGAGGAACCTCTTGAGCAGGAGTGCTTTAAACGCCGGATAATAGCCACTGCAAGGAGCCTGAAAAAGAAGCAACAGCAGCTTCAAGCTGACCAAGATATGCTCAATGATAGATGGACCGAAGTCTTGGCCGCCGAGGAATACGGCCTTAGTGGCCCAGCCAAAAATTACCCGAAGCGAAAATTGCTACCTCAGTTCGGTGATGAGCCGCCGGAGCCCATACCATCATCCCATAATGCGACTAATCGACCACAACGCGGTCACGACAGAACGGAACTCAAGCTGAACACCAGCCTGCCCCACCTCACCGTAAAGGCAGAAATAAAACAGCTCAGGGTTATACATATGACCTCTGGCAGGGCCTGGACAGCAGAGCAAGACATACTAGATCGATCTACGGATCACGAGGACGTGCCCCGACGCACGTCAACGACCATCTACTCGGTCGCGACAAGCCTAGTCACGCCCGTGCCAAAAACCGCAGACGGACTCCATCGGAGCTACGTTGCAGTGTGGCCCAATATAGAGGCGCCGCACATCCTCTTTGCTTCACAGACGAGGTAATGGAGCATGAATTCCCAGATGGTTTTAAACCCATGAATATTGAATCATACGACGGAACAACTGATCCCGCGGTATGGATCGAGGATTTCCTCCTCCATATCCACATGGCCCACGGAGATGACCTTCACGCCATCAAATACCTGCCATTAAAACTCAAAGGACCAGCTCGGTACTGGTTAAACAGTCTGCCGGAAAACTCTATTGGCGGCTGGGAGGACTTGGAAGACGCCTTCCGCAATAACTTCCAAGGTACGTATGTTCGGCCACCAGATGCCGATGACTTAAGTCACATTGTCCAGCAGCCCGGAGAGTCAGCCAGGAAGCTCTGGACTAGGTTCTTAGTTAAGAACCAAATCATCGACTGTCCGGACGCGGAAGCCCTAGCGGCCTTCAAACACAGCGTTCGGGACGAGTGGCTTGTCCGCCACCTCGGTCAAGAAAAACCAAAATCCATGTCAGCCCTTACCTCTCTGATGACCCGCTTTTGCGCAGGAGAAGACAACTGGCTCGCTCGAAGAAGCAACAACACCAGTGATCCAGGCACTTCCGAAGTCTGAGACGGCAACGGCAAGCCACAGCGCAGCAAGGACGAACGTCGCAATGATAACGACAGAGTGCGCGACACATCGGTCAACGCCGGATTCAGCGGTCCCAAACCCGGTCAACGGAAAAAGCCATTCAAGGCAAACAGAGACGGACCATCCAATTTAGACAAGATATTGGACCGGCCCTGCCAGATTCATGGCCACCCCGATAAGCCAGCTAATCATACCAACAGAATCTGTTGGGTCTTCAAGTAGGCCGGCAAGCTCAACGCCGAACACAAGGGGAGGAGGCCGCCCGATGATAGCAACGACGAAGAGACTCACCAACCAAATACCGGGGGTCAGAAGCAATTTCCCCCTGATGTAAAAACAGTGAACATGTTATGCATGACACACAATGCTACAAGGGAGCAGGAGAAGCACTCCCCCGGACTGAAGATCATACTATGGCAATCTCAGCCGAAGTAGAACGCGGTGTTATTAAACCGCACACCTTGCTGGCCATTAAGCCACCGATCTCCATTCAACAGGACCGACCAATTCCGGAGCGGAAGTAGCAGTTCGGCTTCCGCCGCCCACCTCATATACCTGCGAAATCCGTACCGCGCATACATAACTATGCACCCAAAATACCCTGGGCATCGGCGGAAGCACAACACGGACGGGCCTGCAAGCGCTCCCATAACCTTTGTTTCTTTTCTAATTACTCTTTCCTTTTCATTATCCTTTACCACAGGTGACGCAAAGGCCAATCATCTCATGGACTCTATCGGAGTTCGGATTCATACACTCACCTAAGGGCTATTTCTGTCAAGGAATCCCCTCACCAAGGACAGGTGGCGCAGACGTGCGACGGGAGGTCCAAAATAACTTTTTGTAGACCACACTCTTTATTTCGAGCCTGTAATGTGCCTTTTTCCTCCGCCTTCGACCCCGGGCATGTCAAATAGCTAGGGTTGCGGCTTTGTTATCTATAATATAAATATTGGCATATCACTCGGATCCCAGTAAACATAATCCGCATCCAACATTCGCTTTTTTCCAAAAAACTGAATTCGGCTCCTGTGGTTGTTTCACACATATACCTCGGCATACCTTGCCAGGGGCTTGGTATGGGAACAAATGAGTTGCCGACAAGTCCGAACAGCTTTATAGCGTACTTCGGCGTCGCGAGTTTGGCCTTATATGCATCAGCTCCGAATCATGTCTTGGGTCAATAGTTGGGTTGCCCGGCTCCTGTGCTTGCTACCTTACGTTCCGCTCTATCGGCTAGGGTAGTAAAGGGAGAACTACTGCGATTGTGCTTCCGGTTCATCTGGTCAAGCACCTCAGTAGAGAAAGCCGAAAACTGACTGTCATGATGCGGTGAGAGCTGGTCAACCACTCGATGACTTATCAGAATCTTTCGCGATTCCCTCCGTATTATACGAAGGACCTTTTTCTTCAGGTCATACATGTAACGCACCATATTGGAATAAGCTATATACATACCAGGGGCTATATCGTAGTCCCCCCATAAAACTCCTATGGCTAAGTGAAAGTGTTAACGCCCTATAGTGCGATTGCCTAGTTCACCGCATTGACACCTCCTTAAAGGACCAAGACGTTGGGTTAAGAGTGATCAAATGCTTTTCTGAACACCCCCGCACTTTATGCGAGGGGGCTGAAGCCGACGACTGGAAAACTTTCAGATTAATACAAAAACGGCCGCACAGGAGGAACAAAATTTTTAGGCGAAACTAACATATATAGCCTTATCATAATATTGTCTTTTACAAATTCCCATACATTTCACTCGAATATCATATTTTTCGAGCATTGACCCTCTAGCAAGCGGGCACCCTCCAGGACATCCTTGAAATAATGCTCTGGTGCGTGGTGGTCCTTGCCCTTGGGTGGACCCTTCTCAGCAACATTTGTGGCCTTCATCTTCGCCCAGTATGTCTTGACACGGGCAAAAGCCATCCGTGCACCTTCAATGCACGCCGACCGCTTAACAATGTCGATACGTGGCACCACATCAGCAAGTCGCCGCACCAAACCAAAATAACTATCCGGAATTGGCTCGTTCGGCCACAGCCTGGTCACGGCGTCCTTCATGGCAGAGCCGGATAGTCTATGGAGCTCGGCCCATTGGGTCATCTGTTCGTTCAGCAACAGTGGGCGTTTTGACACACCGAACTGCGACCAGAAAAGCTTCTCCGTTGCACACCCTTCTTGCGCTTGGTAGAACTACGCCGCATCGGAAGCACTCTTCGGTAGGTCCAATAACGCGTCTGGAGAACTCCACACTTGATTAAGCGGAGCATAATTCGGATTACCAAACTTGGTTTGCAATAAAAAGGGCTTACCAGTCGCGATCTCCCCAGCTTGTCGGATCTCCTGCCGGGCCGCTCTAGATTCGGACCGCGCTTCTTTCGCCTCTCGTAAGGCCTTGTTAAGATCAGCCGTTTTGGCTTTATTATCCTTCTCGAGGATTGCACAGCGGCTAGCGGCATCCTTTAGCTCACGCGTCATCGTGGATATTTTCTCCTCGCATTGACACCGAGCAGCCTGTTCGGCCTTTAACTCGGCAGATGCCTTCTCGGCAGCCGCATTCTTAATCTGGGCCTGCTCTTTGCCCCGGGCCAGCTCAGCCCGAAGGATCTCGACCGCGGTGGCACCATCTGCATTAATGCATATCTCAGTACACAATATTTTGCGTGATGCTTACATTACAAAGCGCGCGCTTGTAAGGACTGCCCCAAAAACATACCTTGCGACTCGTCAAGATGCTTGTTGATAAGCATAAGGTCATCTCCCGCCATATCAAGCTTCCGCTCTAGATCGGCAACTTCTGTAGTCCGGGCGGATGCCAGGGAAGCGACAGCCTACGTTTCAGTTGATCATATTATTTCCTGGACATATCTTTTTTGATCCTCTGATCGCCTCCCTCGGGAAACCAATCCGAGTCTCAGGGGCTACTACCTATACACGGGTGCAGTTTGTGAGTCAAGCAAAATCAAATATTACATTACAAACCTCGAAGCCTTTTAGCAGGCTCACGAAGGCTTCATTCAATCCGCTTTTCGCAGATAGAACCCTTTCAACCACCGTACCCATCAAGGTACAATGTTCCTTTGAGACGAACGCCTTTTGCAGCATGTTCGTCAATACGTCCGGCGCTTCGGGATCTCCGGAAGCTGCCGTAAGAGTACGACCTCCCTTTGAAGGAATCCATTTATTCGTCCCTGTGATTGTCTCCGGCCGTAGGCCGGACAGCTCGAGGCCTTTGTTGTCGGCCCCCGGAATCTGGGCTACCGAAGTATTACCTACGGGTTGTGTCTTCGCCATTGAGGGAGTCCTGGATTAGGGGGTCCTCGGACAGCCGGACTATATACTTCTGCCGGACTGTTGGACTATGAGGATACAAGATTGAAGACTTCGTCCCGTGTCCGGATGGGACTCTCCTTGGCGTGGAAGGCAAGCTTGGCAATTCGGATATGTAGATCTCCTCCCTTGTAACCGACTCTGTGTACCCCTAGCCCCCTCCAGTGTCTATATAAGCCGGAGGGTTTAGTCCGTAGGACAACAACAATCATAACCATAGGCTAGCTTCTAGGGTTTAGCCTCTATGATCTCGTGGTAGATCAACTCTTGTAATACTCATATCATCAAGATCAATCAAGCAGGAAGTAGGGTATTACCTCCATCGAGAGGGCCCGAACCTGGGTAAACATTGTGTCCCCCGCCTCCTGTTACCATCCGCCTTAGACGCACAGTTCGGGACCCCCTACCCGAGATCCGCCGGTTTTGACACCGACATTGGTGCTTTCATTGAGAGTTCCACTATGTCGTCAACATAAGGCTTGATGGCTCGTCTCGTTGTCAAGGACAACATCACCTCTGGGGGAGCCCTGGCTGTAGGCCAAACTCTCCGACTAGGCAGCTTCGTCATGACCGCTCGCTCGGCCGTTGCGCCGATGATGACTTCTCGGGTCATCGAAAACAGCCTCCGCGTCGGCTCAGAATTCTCCGAGCGGATGGATCCAACGGAGCTCTCTTCCTTGAAAGGGATCTTGGATCGCATCGCCGCCTTGGGAGTCGCTACGCACTATGATCGGATTGGGCTTAAACCCGACCAAAGGGAGATTAACTCTCCGCCGGTCACCCATCAGATAGCGGTGGTGGAGGAGTCACGCAGCGATTCTTCCTCTATCTTGAGGACAAACTATGTCCGGATTCCCGAGCTCTCCGAGCCGGATACCCGTCTACGGGAGGACATGGCCCACGCTTTGAACCTAGAATCAGACAGCGGGCCAGACCTATTGGGCAACATCCCGGAACCCGAACTTCTAAGATCGGAAACTCCCCCGCCCCTGGGTCTCAGATCGGGTTAGGGTTCGGACTTAAATCTACCCACCCACCCAGATATAAGTGATCTTTCCCACATTAGACAAGAGCCCCAAAAGACAGTACATCACTATTGGGTCAGATTCCTCCTTGTAATGAACAAGGGCAAGGACTGTCCCGAGGAAGACGCAATTTTGTTCTTTTACAAAAACTGCACGGACAAGGGAATCCTCAATGCCATAAGTCGTCGTGACATAGCACACTTCGCTGACTTGGCAGCCATAGTACAGAAGTACTGTGCGATGGAAAGCACCTGGAAAACCCAAACAAAATTCTGGGATCCTCCGGTTCTCACTAAACCCCCCGTCCGAACTAAAAGGGTGTACTCTCATAAGTCACCCGATCTAATTACAAAGAAACAAAAGCCCACTGCAGGGCGTGGAACTATATTGGAGGGATGGCTCAACGGGCCATGCAAAATTCACAGTACACCGGATACCACGCCAACTCATAGCCTTAGAGCATGTTGGATACTCCGGCAAGTGGCCAAGAGCGGTGAGGATCTCCTCATCAACAATACCGCAGAGCACCATCCCATGGACAATAACAATACAGTATTGACAGTCTTCGAGACCTTCGCCTCAAATAATAGGCGTAAGCGAGCACTCCGCAGCCTTGCCGAAGTCTGCCACATGGCAGCAATAAATCCATGGAGCAATATGGCTATAACCTTCAATGCCAGTGACGAACCTAAATTCCGAACAGCCCGAGCACCAGCCGCCTTGGTCCTTAGTCCAATTGTGGACGGCTTCCGGCTTACTAAAGTGCTCATGGAGGGTGGCAGCGGATTAAACCTCATCTATGAGGAGACTCTTCAAAAAATGGAAATAGACAGGAGCCGCATTGAGCAAAGCAGCACAACCTTCAGAGGGATCATCCCTAGTCGGGAGGCACGATGTGCAGGAAAAATCACACTAGATGTGGTATTCGGCACGCCGGAGAATTATAGGTCCGAAGAAATCACATTCCAAGTGGCCCCGTTCAGTAGCGGGTACCACGCCCTTCTAGGGCGGGAGGCATTCACGATCTTCCAAGCTATACCCCATTACGGGTACATGAAGCTCAAAATGCCCGGGCCTAATGGAATCATCACTCTAGCTAGTGACCCGGACATAGCACTCCGCGCCAAAAATAAAACCGCCGCACTAGCCCTCGAGGCGTTATCCGAAGCCCTTGCGGCCGAAGAACTAACCGCGCTGCACTCCACAGTGGACAGGGACGACGTGATACTTGACAAAAGACCCAAGTCCACCTCTTCTAAACCAGCGGACGAAATAGTCAAATTCCAAGTCCACCCAACGAACCCTACAAAAACAGCATCCATCGGGGCACAGTTAAACCCCACAGTAGATGCCGCACTACGGGAGTTCTTGCGCGAGAATTGGGACATCTTCGCCTGGCATCCTTCGGACATGCCAGGAATCCCACGCAGGCTGGCCGAGCATAGGCTCAACATTCTAAAGGGGTTCAAGCCAGTCAAGCAAACTCTTCGGCGTTTCTCTGAGCCTAAGCGACAAGCCATGGGAGAGGATCTAGCCAAATTACTTGAGGCCGGATTCATTCGAGAAATAAAACATCCAGACTGGCTAGCAAACCTGGTGATGGTAGCAAAGAAGGACAAATCCTGGCGCCTATGTGTCGATTTCAAGGACCTTAACAAGGCTTGCCCCAAGGATCCCTTCCCCCTCCCTCGCATCGATCAAATTATCGACGCTACCGCAGGACACGACTCATTGTGTTTCCTCAACGCATACTCCGAATACCATCAAATTAAGATGGCGGAGTCCGATCAAGCCGCAACGGCATTTATAACTTCATACGGCCCCTTCTGTTTCAACACCATGCCCTTCGGGCTCAAAAACGCCGGTGCAACCTATCAACGCATGATTCAGACATGCCTGGAAACACAAATTGGCAAGACAGTGGAGGCATACGTAGACGACGTGGTCATAAAAACCAGACACGTCGAATCCTTAATAGACGACTTGAGGCTCACGTTCGACAATCTCCGAACATACGACATGAAGCTCAATCCGGAAAAATGCGTTTTCGGTGTGCCCGCCGAAAAGCTCCTGGGCTTCATCGTCTCCAGTAGAGGAATTGAAGCAAATCCGGCTAAAATCCGAGCTCTGTCACAGTTGGCCATCCCAACAGACCTCAAGCAAATCTAGAAATTAACTGGATGCATGGTTGCCTTAAGCCGCTTTATCTCCCAATTAGGAGAAAAGGCACTACCCCTTTATCGCCTTCTTCGATGCACTGAACACTTCGAGTGGACGGATGCGGCCACGGCCGGATTGGAAGAAATAAAAGCCATCCTGGCCACCAACCCAATCTTGGCCGTGCCAAATGTCGGCGAACCAATGCTGTTATATATAGCGGCAACACACCAAGTTGTAAGCGCAGTGCTCGTCGTCGAACGAGAGACGGAAGGACATAACTTCCCGCTTCAAAAGCCGGTATACTACGTATCCACTGTCCTCACTCCATGCAAATCATGGTACCCACATTATCAAAAGATAGCATACGCGGTCTTCATGGCATCCTGGAAACTACGACACTACTTTCAAGAGTGTTCAATTACGGTGGCCTCTGAAGTACCACTCAACGGCATAATAAACAACCGTGATGCCACGGGCCGGATTGCCAAATGGGCTATTGAGCTCCTCCCGTTCGACATAATATACAAACCACGGCGAGCCATTAAGTCACAAGTACTGGCTGATTTCGTCACCGAATGGAAGAAGCCGAACTCCCTAAAGAGTACGGCGCATACTCCAATTGGATCATGCATTTTGACGGCTCTAAAATGCTGGCTGGTCTGGGGGCTGGTGTCGTCCTGACATCCCCCACCGGAGATACAGTCCAATACGTACTCCAAATACTATACACAGACTCTAACAACGCAGCAGAATATGAGGCCCTGTTACATGGTCTCCGGATGGCAGTCTCCATGGGCATTCAACGCCTAGAGGTGCGTGGGGATTCGAACCTCGCAATATCTCAAATAAATGGAGACTTCGACGCCAAGGATCCGAAAATGGCAGCTTACCGCAACGCCGTCCTCAAGATGTCAGCTCGGTTCGAGGGGCTTGAATTCCACCATGTGGTCCGGGAAAACAATCAGGCGGCGGATATCCTCGCCCGCATTGGAGCTAAGCGCGACCCTGTCCCACCTAATATCTTCTTGGAAAGGCTGCTTAAGCCATCCGTGGCATGGGAAGGAGAGACCGGCAACAATAGTCCGGACCCAGCCACAACGCTAGATCCCGAACACTCTGACGTAATCGGAGGCTCAGCCACCGAAATAACACCTTCGGTCCACGTGATTATGGCCGTCATCACCCCGTGGACAGAACCCTTCTTGGCTTACCTAACTAGGCAAGAACTCCCCGAAGACCCAAACGAGGCTCGTTGCATTGTGCGGCGGTCTAAAGCCTACAAGGTCCATGAGGGAGAGCTTTATAAGAAAAGCTCTACCGGAGTACTTCAAAGGTGCATCTCCGATGAGGAAGGATGGCAGCTATTGGCAGAAATTCATGCTGGACTTGGCGGCCATCACGCCGCAGCCCGGGCCCTTGTAAGCAAGGCCTTCCGAACAGGTTTTTACTGGCCGACGGCCCGAGCAGACGCACAGGACCTCGTTCAACGTTGCGTCGGCTGCTAGCATTTTGCAAACCAAAGCCATATGCCACCTACCGCTCTCCAAACAATCCCCATTACTTGGCCCTTTGTGGTCTGGGGGCTTGATATGGTCGGACCCCTTAAAGGGGAAGCCATAAGAAAAAATACCTATTGGTCATGGTGGATAAATTCACCAAATGGATAGAAGCCAAACCAGTTAAAACGGCCGAATCCGGACCAGTGATAGACTTCATATCCAGGGTTGTACACCGTTACGGCGTCCCCCACAGCATCATCACCGATAATGGCTCAAACTTTACAGTCGAAGAGGTAAAAACTTGGTGCAGCAACATGGGCATTAAGCTCGATTATGCCTCCGTCTATCACCCCCAAACAAACGGTCAGGTCGAACAGGCAAATGGTCTTATCATGAGCGGCATTAAACCCAGATTAGTGCGATCCTTAAAGGAATTAGATACGCACTGGGTAGAGGAGCTCGACTCCATACTATGGGGGCTGCGGACCACGCCGAATCGCACTACCGGATACACACCGTTTTTCATGGTGTACGGCGCAGAGGCGGTACTGCCCTGCGACATCATTCATGACTCACCTCGAGTGCGCATGTACGAAGAGAAAGAAGCCGAGCTTGATCAGCAGGACAGTTTGGACGCCCTGGAGGAGGAGCGTGACGTGGAAAAAGCCCGCTCCGCATTCTATCAGCAACAGGCTCGACGGTATCAAAGCAGAGAAGTACGGGCCAAAACTTATAATGTTGGCGAACTAGTTCTACGCCTACCAGAGAAGAAAAAGAACAAACTCGAGCCCAAATGGGAAGGTCCCTTCGTTATCGACCAAGTTCTGACCGGTGGAGCGTACCGTCTGCGGGATGCATTGGACAATCAACTCGAGCCAAACCCATGGAACGCAGCCAGACTCTGAAGGTTCTACGCCTAGTTCCGGACTATGTGTTCGTCTCCTTACCTCCATCAATTTTTTATATATCAGCTATCTGTCTTTTCTTTCTTTCTTTCTTCCTTTTTTTCTTCACAGCCTTACAAGGTTAAAATGTGTCTTGACTACACAATCTTGACGCGCTAGGCGTGATCATTATACCTGGGGGCTTCTTATACAGAAGCTTAATATAATTATGTTCCGGGCTTTATGCCCCCCGCACATGTGTTACTTTCCCACATATACCTTTTCTTCGCCATTATATGCATCGATATGACTTAAGTTTTGGCCAAGCTGGGTTGCCTGGCTCTTGTGTTTATGCCCTACGTTCCCGTTAATTCGGCTAGGGCATAAGGGGAGCACCTCTGCGATTGTTACTGCCGGGTCAGCCGGATGTGTACCTCAGACTAGGTGAAGCCGAAAGCTAGCGTTCTTAAGGGAATATTCGGTCGGTGAACAAAAGACGACTTTTATCTATTGTAATACATGCCCCAGATGTTTATATCCTGCGTCTCCTCTCGTAGTTCGGACATGCACATTAATGCATGCGTACCCAGGGAAAGGAACCCTTAACGGAACTATTCTCCCTGGAAGATGTTTCTTACTATCCATGTAATATAACATAGCTAGTTGGGTACTTGTCTGTTCAAGCACTTATAAATCCTACGCCTGGTTTCCACGCATACCCCGGTTTTTACATAACTGAGCGGGTATTCGGATTCACTCCGGACTGTCGGGTCCGGAGGTCGAAGCGAAAAGGTCCGCCATGACAAATGATTTACAATCCGGCTAGGGACAATATATGCCAATTGAAGTACACAGTCACTTAGACTGACTAAATTCTTCTTCTATACCATCCAACAGGCTGTCTAGCCTACAATCCTGTTGGGAATACTTTGTGGCTAATTTCACCTGGTCATACACCAAACTGACGGGGATTTCTTTCCCATCAGACCCCACAGGTCCGACTTCGGCCATATGGTTCGGGTCAGCCTTGGTATATCGAGTCTTCACCATGGCCCAGGCTTCCCTCGCACCTTGTCGGCAGGCAGATATCTTCAATAATCGGAAGCGCCGCCGTGCTCCCTTGAGCATCTCTGCGAGTTCCCCCATGCCTCCTGGCAGGGAGGCGGATGGCCACAAGGCCTGGGCAATGCCCTGCATCACCTGCCGAACTTGTTCGTGCAGTCGTGAGAGCTCGGGCAGAAGATCACCTGCAGACCCGGGCATCTCTTCTGCGGGATGACCCGTCAGCATACCTACAGATATAACTCTGTTAGTCGGTTTCTTCGCCGAACTCTATAAAAGTTCGTTCAAGCACTTACTAAAAATGCCGCGTCGAAGCCTCTTATTCTCCTTTACGGAGTCAGCAAGCTGGGCCGAACATCTTTCAGTTCAACACTCAGCCGGATATTGGCATCTTGGAGATCGTTTTTCTCCTGCCGAACCTTCTTAAGCACGCACTCGCCAGCCTTTAGCTGTCGTTGAGCATGTTGCTCATCGCCTCGCACAACCTCCGGATTCACTCCGGGGTCATCTGCGAAATCTATTATTAGATTTGCATACATGCCGCATACTACCTGGTACATGTCATTCTTTGCAATAGAAACAAGTATTACCAGATGGGGCCTTCTCGGACTCCTTCACTGCGGCAACTGCGGCCTGAAGCTGGGCTCTGCACTCCTCCAGCTCTTGAGACAACTGGGTATTCTTCTCCGTAAGAACCTACACAAATAATGATCCTTAAATCAGTTGTGTCAACTGTTTCAAGTCTCAGGGGCTACTGATATATTACATAATTATTAGATTTTCTTACTCGTATATCCTTTACATACTGGTCCGTGGCTCTGGCAAGACCATTTTGAGCAGCTCGGATGTACGCGTCTCCTGAGTTGAAGGCATCGAACGCCTCTTGGGAGAAACAAGCGTCACGGAGTACAGCCCGACAACGCCTGTGATTCATGGCGCTCTCCACTTCGGAATTCGTAGCGGACGTCCTATCCGCATCCTCTGTAGGAGGAACATCCGGTGTTGGCCCCATGTTAGCGTCCGCCTCTAAGCCCGGCTCTGGAGCCCGATGGGTGGAAGTGTGGCCGGCAACCTCTCCGGATATAGTCCGCCGAGCGTTTTTCCTACTAGGAAACATGGGCGTTATTATATTTTAAAAGACGATGACCACGGAGCGGAGTTCTTTTTCATACCTCTGTGTCGGCGTCTTAGTCCTGACCGCCTTCCTTTTAAGCCTACCCGGCTTCGGTGCCCCTTGTTGGTGAGTCACCACGGGTTCGGCATGGCGTCCCGAGGGCCTTCCCTGTAAGACACCATATGTGTGCGGTAGGTGAAGTGCAGAAAAAGGCATCCTTCTCGGAAGTTGGGACTCCGGTTTTACTTACATGCGATGCAGGGAGTAGTCCAGGATAATCGGCTATGATGGCCACCATGGCACCATCGCAGCTTAATTGATAGAACGTCCTGTCAATAAGCTCCACAAATGAGTCCGGATCTTCTTCGAGTCCGGGGTCGAGGGCCCGGTCAGGGTCCTCTGGTTGTGGAGGCGGGCTGTGGACCTCCCTCACAGCTTTTCGCAGTTCCTGCCATGAAATGGCAAGGTAAATACTTATGAAGAAGAATGCGGAAAGGTTTGGAGTAAAAAGTAGTAGCTCACCCAGCTTGGGGGGTTGTACATGGAGAATCCATCCCGTGGCTTGATGCGGATGAACTCCTCTTCCTCTCCTTTATACAATTCGGATAGTATTTTCGCTAGAGCAGCGACGGAGTCCGGACCTTTACGACCGTAGCGGGTGCCATCGTCTTCTCCATTGAAGTGCCACATGGGTTGTCCCCGATATTGAAGTGGCTGCACTCCCCGCATTATACATATTGACATAACATCGATTATTGTCAATCCTGATTTGGCCAGCGTTTGTATCCGGCCCATCAGGTAGAGGACCTCTCTGTTATCTTCCTCCTGGGGGCTCTGAGGGTGCCAGCTGCGGCGTTTCTTCAAAGGGGCGTTATTAAACTCGGGAAGGCCCATCCGAACAGGGTCCGGAAGGGGGACGTCCTCCATATAAAACCACTCCGAAGGCCAGTCTTCGGATGTCTTCTTCGGAGTACCGGACAGGTATCCGGTCCCGGTGATGCGCCATATTTCGGCTCCGCCCACTTGATATATTGACCCCTCCTGTGTACGGGGTACGAGGCAGAATAGCCTCTTCCATAGCTCGAAATGAGCTTCGCAGCCCAAAAACAGCTCGCAAAGGGCGACATAGCCAGCGATGTGTAATATGGAGGCGGGAGTAAAATTATGCAGCTGGAGGCCGTAGAACTCCAGGAGCCCGCGGAGGAACGGATGGATTGGAAATCCAAGCCCCCTTAATAAGTAAGGGACAAGGCATACCCGCTCCCCCATAGATGGGTTGGGAAAGCTCTCCGCCATTATAAGTGGCTAGTCCGGCTCGAACGGGGGCCATATACGCTGGAGGGAAGAATCCATGGGTCTGTAACTCTACTAATTGGCTGTGAGGGACGGAACACTTCTTCCAATTGCCTGGCTTAGGGCTACGGGAGCAAGAGGAGGAGCTGCGATGGTCGGCCATGATGGGATGGACTTTTCCGGGCGCGCTCCGATGGATACTCGCTGTGGGAGGACGGTGTGATCTGGATCTGAGGATCCCCGCCTCTTTGAATAGATGATTTACTTACATGGTTAGGGTGGCAAGTGTAAAAATGCCCCGACTTCTCGCATTCGCTCGACACATGGAGGATAGCCATTATTAGGCGCAGAAGCCAAGGAGTGGAACATTCATGGGAAGCCGGACACTACTCGACAGGTACTTAGAAATTGGAGAAGAACCCGCCTTGCAATGCCGAAGACAATCTGCGCGCCGGACTCATCGTCATTGAAGCCTGGTTCGGGGGCTACTGAGGGAGTCCTGGATTAGGGGATCCTCGGACAGCCGGACTATATACTTCTGCCGGACTGTTGGACTATGAAGATACAAGATTGAAGACTTCGTCCCGTGTCCGGATGGGACTCTCCTTGGCATGGAAGGCAAGCTTGGCAATTCGGATATGTAGATCTCCTCCCTTGTAACTGACTCTGTGTAAACCTAGCCCCCTCCGGTGTCTATATAAGCCGGAGGGTTTAGTCCGTAGGACAACAACAATCATAACCATAGGCTAGCTTCTAGGGTTTAGCCTCTACGATCTCGTGGTAGATCAACTCTTGTAATACTCATATCATCAAGATCAATCAAGCAGGAAGTAGGGTATTACCTCCATCCAGAGGGCCCGAACCTGGGTAAACATTGTGTCCCCCGCCTCCTGTTACCATCCGCCTTAGACGCACAGTTCGGAACCCCCTACCCGAGATCCGCCGGTTTTGACACCGACAGCCATCCCTCGCACCACTTGTTGATCAGGAGAGACCCTCCGCGACGACACCTCAAGGTCATCCGCCCTATTGGGCGAGGAGACCGGTGGAGGCGTCTCGCTTTCCATCATCTCTGGGAGAAGGTCCCCCGAGGAAGAGGATTGTTGAAGACTGTTCGCCGAGCTGCAAAACAAATATATTCTAGATGTTACCTCGGTCACAAGAAAGGGGCGGGATATGTTTAAAAACACCCTTGTTCACTTACGGTTTGCCTAAAGGCTTGTCCTCTCCGTGGGACTGCGCGATGACGTCGCCCTCCAAGCCCGGGCCACCCGACGGGGGTATCTTGCCTCGCTTAGGAGCCTTTTCCTCCCAACCTTCGGAGGCAGCCCTTTTCTTGCCATGGGGAGAGGGAATGTTGGCTTCTCCTTCACTTTGGCCTTCGGGCAGGGGAATCTCGATCTCCCCGGACACGGTGTGTGTTGTACCCTCGGAAGGGAGGCCACCTTTGGCCTTCCCGCTCTCCGCCTTGTCTCCCTTCACAGGCACCTGGTACGGTGCCGGGGCCAGCATCCTCGTTAGTACGGGATCCGCTGAGTCTTCGGAAAGGGGGGCCGAACACCTAATATGCTCCACTTTCTTTATCCAGCCCTGGAGGAAGATAGTCCATTCAGTAATGTATTACGGCGTACTTAACTACAAAGTGTTCAGAAGTTGAGCGCTTATCGAGGTATCCGGATGGTTGCAGTCAAGGCCAAGGTCCTCGGTGGTGTCCGGCCACTGTTTTTGTTTCCCGAAAATCAACTTCCACATTCCTTCATGCGTAGTGCCGAATAAGTGTTGGAGGGTTCGTGGTCCTTCCGGATTAAACTCCCACATGCGGAGAGTCCTACGCTGACATGGCAGGGTTCGGCGGATTAGCATTACTTGAATCACGTTGACAAGATCGATGTCCCTCTCGAGGAGGGTTTGGATGCGGCTCTGTAGAGTCTGCACTTCATCAACTGATCCCCAGTCCATACCCTTATTAATCCATAATGCAAGCTGTAACGGAGGGCCAGAACGGAATGCAGGTATAGCGGCCCACTTGGTACCGCGGGGTTTTGTGATGTAAAACCACTCCCGCTGCCATTGGTTGGAAGTTTCGGTGAAAGAGCCTTTTGGCCAGTGAGTATTGGTAAGCTTGCTCACTACAGCACTGCCGCACTCCGTTTGTTTCCCGTCGACCACCTTCAGCGTCACACTAAAGGTCTTGAGCCATAAGCCGAAGTGTGGGGGAATTCGGAGGAAGGCCTCACACGTAATGATAAACGCCGAGACATGGAGGAAAGAATCCGGGGCTAGATCGTGAAAATCTAGTCCGTAATAAAACATGAGCCCCTGGACGAAGCGGTGAAGAGCGAACCCTAGCCCTCATAGGAAGTGAGAGGTGAATACGACCCTCTCGCCGGATCTGGGAATCGGAATAACCTGTCCTTGAGCAGGAAGCCTGTGGGGGATCTCCGCGGTCAGGTATCTGGCCGCCCGAAGCTTCGCAATGTCCTCCTCTGTAACAGAGGAAGCCACCCATCGGCCCTGAGGGCTGGGTCTGGACATGATTGGGAAGCTTGGGGCAATGAAGTCGAACCTTGGATGCTAGAACTCGAGGATGGAAGGGCAGAGGAAGAAAGAAGGCGTGGGTGAAGAAGGGGAATCCTTATCCCCTTATAAAGGCAGTGAATATCGAACGCCTCCCCACTCGCCTTAAAACTCGCCTATTCCCAAGGGCCGTGCAAACGGCACGGTTGGATTACCCGCGCCCGTATTGATGAGAATCTTGCAATAAGGGGACATGATCTCTGCTTTGACAAGACGTGCCAATGGAAACCGCATCTCGAAACGCGGAACGGCAGACGAAAACGGTTCGAAATAATGACCGGGCGAACGTGATGTCATCTTGCAAAAAGTTGTCAGCGGATGGGACTCGTGAAATATTATACTCTCTGCGGCTGTGTGTGTGGTACTTGTGTTGCAGATCCGGACACGTTCGTTGCATCTGAAGACTATCCTGGAGAATTCGGAGAAGAGGAACCCGCCTTGCAATGTCGAAGACAATCTGCGCGCCGGACACCTCGTCATTGAAGGCTGGTTTAGGGGCTAATGAGGGAATCATGGACTAAGGGGTCCTCGGGCGTCTGGCCTGTTAGCCATGGGCCGGACTGATGGGCTATGGAGATATGATACGTCTCCAACGTATCTATAATTTTTGATTGTTCCATGCTATATTATATTCTGTTTTGGACATTATTGGACTTTATTATACACTTTTATATTATTTTTGGGACTAACCTATTAACCGGAGGCCTAGCTCAGAATTGCTATTTTTTTGCCCATTTCAGAGTTTCGCAGAAAAAGAATATCAAACGGAGTCCAAACGGAATGAAACCTTCGGGAACGTGATTTTCGGAACGAACGTGATCCAGAGGACTTGGACCCTACGTCAAGACATCAACCAGGAAGGCACGAGGTAGGGGGGCACGCCTAGCCCCCAGGGCGAGCCTCCACCCTCGTGGGCCCCATGTTGCTCCACCGACGTACTTCTTCCTCCTATATATACCTACGTACCCCCAAACTACCAGATACGGAGCCAAAAACCTAATTCCACCGCCGCAACCTTCTGTACCCGTGAGACCCCATCTTGGGGCCTGTTCCGGAGCTCTGCCGGAGGGGGCATCAATCACGGAGGGCTTCTACATCAACACCATAGCCTCTCCGATGAAGTGTGAGTAGTTTACTTCAGACCTTCGGGTCCATAGTTATTAGCTAGATGGCTTCTTCTCTCTTTTTGGATCTCAATACAATGTTCTCCCCCTCTCTTGTGGAGATCTATTCGATGTAATCTTCTTTTGCGGTGTGTTTGTTGAGACCGATGAATTGTGGGTTTATGATCAAGTTTATGTATGAACAATATTTGATTCTTCTCTGAATTCTTTTATGTATGATTGGTTATCTTTGCAAGTCTCTTCGAATTATCAGTTTGGTTTGGCCTACTAGATTGATCTTTCTTGCAATGAGAGAAGTGCTTAGCTTTGGGTTCAATCTTGCGGTGTCCTTTCCCAGTGACAGTAGGGGCAGCAAGGCACGTATTGTATTGTTGCCATCGAGGATAACAAGATGGGGTTTATATCATATTGCATGAGTTTATCCCTCTACATCATGTCATCTTGCTTAAAGCGTTACTCTGTTCTTATGAACTTAATACTCTAGAAGCATGCTGGATAGCGGTCGATGTGTGGAGTAATAGTAGTAGATGCAGGCAGGAGTTGGTCTACTTGTCTCGGACGTGATGCCTATATACATGATCATACCTAGATATTCTCATAACTATGCTCAATTCTGTCAATTGCTCAACAGTAATTTGTTCACCCACCGTAATACTTATGCCCTTGAGAGAAGCCACTAGTGAAACCTATGGCCCCCGGGTCTATTTTCCATCATATTAATCTCCCGACAACAAGCTATTTCTAGCGTTGTTTTTATTTTGTTTTCTTTACTTTGCATCTTTATCATAAAAATACCAAAAATATTATCTTATCATATCTATCAGATCTCACTCTCGTAAGTGACCGCGAAGGGATTGACAACCCCTTTATTGCGTTGGTTGCGAGGATTTATTTGTTTGTGTAGGTGCGAGGGACTCGTGCGTGGCCTCCTACTAGATTGATACCTTGGTTCTCAAAAACTGAGGGAAATACTTACGCTACTTTGCTGCATCACCCTTTCTTCTTCAAGGGAAAACCAACGCAGTGCTCAAGAGGTAGCAAGATACAAAGACCAAAGACTCTACCCGTGTCCGGATGGGACTCTCCTTGGCGTGGAAGGCAAGCTTGGCGACCAAATATGAAGATTCCTTTCTCTGTAACCGACTTTGTGTAACCCTAGTCCCCTCCGGTGTCTATATAAACCAGAGGGCTTAGTCCGGAAAATATATAGTCATATAGGCTAAACCTCTAGGGTTTTAGCCATTACGATCTCGTGGTAGATCAATTCTTGTAATACTCATATTCATCAAGATCAATCAAGCAGGAAGTAGGGTATTACCTCCATAGAGAGGGCCCGAACCTTGGTAAACATTGTGTCCCCCGTCTCCTGTTACCATTGACCTTAGACGCACAGTTCGGGACCCCCTACCCGAGATCCGCCGGTTTTGACACCGACAGTGATGTCAAGCCGGCTTCCACTCCAATGCCCGTCAAATGCCAACTTGACATACATCCCAATGGTAAAGCGATGGATCAAAATGTATATCGCTCCATGATTGGCTCCTTGCTTTACCTTTGTGCATCTAGACCGGATATCATGTTGAGTGTGGGAATTTGTGCACGGTTTCAAGCCGCACCAAAGGAAAGCCACTTTGTGGCGGTCAAACGAATCTTTCGATATTTGGCTCATACCCCAAACTTTGGCTTATGGTACCCAAGAGGAGCAAACTTCAAGTTTGCAGGATATTCGGACTCGGATTGGTCGGGAGACAAAGTGGATAGGAAGTCCACTTCCGGAGGGTGCCAATTCCTTGGTTGCTCTTTGGTAAGTTGGTCTTCTAAGAAGCAAAGTTGTGTGTCTCTCTCGTCCACCGAAGCGGAGTATGTGGAGGCCGGTAGTTGTTGTGCACAACTTCTATGGATGAGGCAAAATTTAAAGGATTATGGTGTCATTTGTGACAAAGTGCCTCTTTGGTGTGACAATGAAAGTGCCATCAAGATTTCTCTCAACCCGGACAACACTTCAAGACGAAGCATATTGAGATTCGGTATCACTTCGTCCGGGATCACATTAGGCGAGGGGAGATCAAACTCAACTACGTCAACACTCATGATAACCTTGTAGATATTTTCACGAAGCCCTTGGATGAAGCAAGATTTCGTGAGTTAAGGCATGAGCTAAATATCATTGATTCGAGCATGTTGCTTGAACCCTTGCACACCCCACCATACTCAGCTTGTTATCTTGTTTAGGTGTAGGCATGGACATAGGGGGAGTGTTGTTCTCTCGATGAACTCTCCCTCCCCCCATTATGCATAAATTGATCAACTCTTTAACATTAGCCATTGTTGATGGTACTTGTGCTTCAAAGACGAGTTTTGGTCATGGGCCCAAGGATAATTCTTCACGGTGCCATACAAATTGACTCAAACATAGGTGGCTCCGGCCACCGCCCTATCTTTGGAGAGGTTGCATTGCGTGTTTAGTCCTTGTTGTCTTGTGGGTTAGCTCTTTTTGGTGTGTTCGTTCGCTTGAAGGTTGTGTTGCAAAGACCCATTTTCTTCTCTTTTACAAAACATGCATTTTCTTGGGTTTACCGTACTACCATGGCTCGCCACGGTACTACCGCGGGAGCTGCGCATGGTACTACCACACCCAGCACGGCAGTAATTTTTTACTGCCGCCTGGGGGAGCAGTACTACCGCCTTCGGTGCGGTACTTCCGCCCAGGCGGTACTACCGCGATGACACGCGGTACTACCGCGCAGTCGAGAGCGCGTGGGGGTTAAGAGCGGGCAGGGGGAGTTCCAACTCCCCCATACCCATTCAACTCTTTTTCCCCACACCGTCTCTCTCTCTCCTGCCCAAGAACGGCGCCGGAGACCCTCGCGGATCTCCGTCTCTGGCCGCTCTCCTCGGGTTCCGACCGGTGGGATCGTTCCCTGACGGTGTCCTGGACTAGGGGGTACTCACCACGTCATCTCCCGATCTGTTAGATTGGGCCGAGGACCCCCATGGCCGTATACTCATGGGCCAGTTCGGACAGCTGCCGCATACAAGGAAGATTCCACAAGACTTGGCGATCAAGACAAGGACTCCTCCCCACCGGCGTATTCGGCTAGGACTCTTGTTATCCTAGGCCTCTGGTGCATTATATAAACCGAGGCCAGGCTAGTCGATAGATATATACACAATCATAATCATAGGCTAGCTTCTAGGGTTTAGCCTCTATGATCTCGTGGTAGATCAACTCTTGTAATACTCATATCATCAAGATCAATCAAGCAGGAAGTAGGGTATTACCTCCATCGAGAGGGCCCGAACCTGGGTAAACATTGTGTCCTCCGTCTCCTGTTACCATCGATCCTAGACGCACAGTTCAGGACCCCCTACCCGAGATCCGCCGGTTTTGACACCAACATTGGTGCTTTCATTGAGAGTTCCGCTGTGTGATCGGCAAAAGGATCAATGGCTCGACTGCAGATCAACTGCGATGTCGGCTTCTTCGTCACCAGCTCGGCTGGTCACCTTGGCTGGACCGAGGACTGCGCCCTACCTCCGATCGTCAAGTTCGGATTAGGGCCTTCATCAACATCAGCTCCGATCTCTATCAAGATCATGGAGGAATCATCCAGGGAGCCCGGGGGCTCAACGTCAACATTGCCCTCAGGCGACCGTGCTGTTTTTCTGGACAGCGAACTTGTATCCGCCGCCACCGCCTCCTCAAGTGTCATTTTAACGATTGCTTCGGTGGAATTGTGCGGAATTGAGTCTACAACAACCCTGGAAAATTTCGTCGAGTTCCGATGGAGGAATCTCTGGCAATCCGCGATATACCGGAGCCCTGTCAAATCTGGACAGGAATCTGGACGAGCTTAGGGCGTGGTTTCCAGCTTCTAGCTCGGATGTCCTTTGGAAGATCCAACCGTTGATCGGCTGCGTAATTCCTATATCTACCACCCCTCAAAATTTCAGCTCGATCCGACCGTCCAAACTTCGGGAACCTTCCAATTAGTGCATCACTTTTCGGATCTGTTTTCTGCGCGAAAACGAATCCGACCCGAGTTCGTCTTTTTTATGAACGGGATTTCGGACATCCTTTTTGAAGGAAGTTTTGTATGGGGTATTGTGTTTTGTTCCCGAACACATCCCACTAACTTTAAAATCTTTTGAACATGATCTTCACCATCATGCTGCTGTCAAACTAGTCCGGCAATATTGCTCCAAGGCTGCCGACCTGCGCTAGACACGTCGTCGCTTTGCTGAACCAAACTCAACTTCTTCGGATCATCATCTCGGCAAGCCGAACAAGAGGTCGACATCGCGAAGGATAAATCATCACCAATATCGCCGCCCCACGGATTACACGGAGCGGGCACACCGGCAACGCCGCACGATCACTTTATCTAGCCGGCATTGACCACGTCACGACCTGCATCGGCAGGGCCGCACTGTTGCTCCTTCAAGCCGGTGTCCATCACGCCGACCTACTTCGACTCATCGGCTGACATCGAGGCTTCGACATTTCGGCTGGACCGGGGGCTTCGCCATCTCTTCATCAACCTACTCCGGAGACTTCGGCGTCACTAGCCGACCAGCTCCGTCACGTTAGCCGGACCGAGGGCTTTGCCTCGGTGAGCCAACCTTTGCCAGCATCGCCATGCCGTTGCTTTATTCCCATCAGGCAATGGGTGTGCGAATCGGGTCCCAATTTTGGGAATCACCTTTCTTCGGATTGCTACAACAAATAAACCAGGTGCTATTAATCCTAGTATTTTTTGCTTGTTTGGGTCGTTTTTCCCAAGGAATTATTACTCTGGTTTTTCCATCATATGTACGCAGGTCTATCAAATGGTGGCCGCATTAACGACGGTCGCATGGTGGTTCAGCCACTTTCCGTACATAGTCCGGCGAACGCTGCATCCGGAACTCGGATCGACCTGTGAATTCAGGCTTTGCCACGCCTTTACCGCATCACGCCGACGCCCTGCATCGACATTGACTTCGGCGCCAGGCCATATTTCTTTTATTACTCACTTTGCATAAATTATTTATTATGCAATGATTTTTTTATTATTATTACTATTATCTCCGGTTTGCACTATTTTTTGTGCACAGGAAAATGATCCGGGTTGGGTAGTATCGTCAACTCGGCGTACTGACATACCACGTCACCTCGGCTGGACGGGGGGTTTCGTCAACACTTCATTACCCCATGCCGGGGACTTCGGCATCACTGTGCCGGCCTGCATTATCGTGCTATGTCACCACTTTGGAGTGCCGAGCTCTTCGCTCCGCCACCTCGGGACCGGCTTGGGGGATGGAACCTTGTCCCGCATCAAGCTCGAACCGCGTCATCAATACCGAACACATTAACCAGCTAAGTTGCCTTCATGCTCAAAGTTTTAAATTTTTAACTTGTGTTCAGTTCGACCAAGCATTATACTTTTTTGGAAAAAAGTTGCTTGTAAAAATTCCTTGTCATAACCTTGTTTGTGACACACAAATTCAAATACCCAGTTCACTTGGGGGCTTCCTTTATGAAGCCTTTCCTCTTGTAAATGATTACACTTGTACGGCTTCGTTCCTTGTTCGTGTATTACGCCACAATATGCACCATGTTGACTTAAGCGATTTGCAAGCTGGGTTGCCTCGCTCCTGTGTTTACCCCTACGTTCCCGATTGTTCGGCTAGGGAGTAAAGGGAGCACCTCTGCGATTGTCACGATCGGGTCATCCGAGCCGGACCTCAGACTGGGTGAAGCCGAAAGCTAGTGCTCTTATTGTTTTCAATTATGGTCGGCACACAACGGAACTCATGGGTACAAAAAATCTATTGCACAAGTCTCATAGTAGCAATGAGCAACCGAAGAAAGGTATCGGTGGGGGTACTATTTTCTTCGAAGATGCTTCTTACATTTCGTCAGTAATATAGCATAATTTCCCTGACCGCGCTTTGTCTGTTACAACCTTATGACCTGATTGCCTGGTTATCGGAAACACTGTCGATATTCTTGACAGGTGGAGTACATAACACTTTTCGGCTCTTGACCGAAGAGGGAGAAGCCGGCGGTCGGTTAAGACGCGTTTAAAGTTCGGGTGAACACAGATATGATATAAGTACTTCGGTACATAGAATCATTATACATAAAATTCTTTTACCCAAGTCACTTGGGGGCTCTTAAATTTATATGAGCCGTTTTATAATAAGTGTTCTTCTTCTTAGTCGTTGCAAAGTTTTTTTATTATTATTTATCACTCCTTTTTTCGACACGAGTGTGTGGTCACTAGCCGGGGAGCCTAATTTCCCTCAAAGCCGCTAGAGTTTAGTTTGCTAAACTGGCCTAATGAGAAGTACTCCGCCTTCGGGATAGGAGGTTGAAGCCGTAGGCTGACCCGCTTGAAGTCTTTAGATAGGATGTGTCATGTTAAAGCACGACAGAAGCACTTTTTTTCTTCTAAAGTCCAATTTACAGATTGGCACCGAACACTTGATCTTGTTCGGACGTCAGGTTTTCACTGACGTTTTTTGGTTTTCCAAGCCTATGGCACTTTTAAACTATTTGTATGTTTCCAGCATTAGTCTCGTAGTGCAACGCCGGACACCTTTAGAGATTCGGCAAAAACATTCTCGGATATTGCCATATATGCATCGGTTTCGAATTGTGTCTTCGTTTAATAGTTGGGTTGCCCGGCTCCTGTGCTTGCCTCCTACGTTCCGCTTTGTTCGGCTAGGTGTGCAAAGGGAGAACCACTGCGATTGTGCTTCCAGCTCGCATGGTTAAGCACCTTAGTGGAGAAAGCCGAAAACTGACTGTCACAATAGGCGTAAACTGGTCAGCGATCCGATGACTATGTTAAATGGCGGGCCGTTCATAACATTGGCTGAAGTGTTTACGGCTTGACCTCGGCTGTCGCCGAACACTAACCGGCGGCTCATAGCTAGCTTCCCCAGTATAAAGCTCCTATGACTAAGCGAAAGTTATAAAGCCCGCATATCTGATTGCCTCGTTTCCACTAACACAACCGCCTTCGGGCACCGAGACGTCGGCTAAGGGTTGTTTTGTTATTGCGGAAACACCCTGCGTAGTATCTACCAATGGGTAGAAGCCGACGATGGGCCACTTTCAACTGATAAAACGGTCGCAATGGAGTCAAAATAATGATGTAAAGTACTTGGATACATAGAATTGTTACACATAATCTGTGATTTTACTCTGGATATCGATCCTTAATTCGGCCACCCGTGCCCACATTAAGGCTCGGGGGCTACTGGGCTTTGCGCTCATTATTTACAAATATTAAAGGGGCACATCGATCCCCTGATCTGGTGTTGCCACCCGACCTGTGTCTCGGGGGCTACTGCATTGCCTATTTCAATGCAGAAAATTCCAACTGCCAAGTGTTCGGCTTGACCGAACTATGGGCAAACGTGTCTTTGGATAACAATAGGTACCATTTGGACCTATCCGGCGTCAAGCTAAATATATTACGGCAACTTTTCAAGACCCTCTCTCAAGGGCCCGTTCGCCGATCACTATTATCTCTAATATATTACACTGAATTTTTATTCCTATGTACGCTGCCGAGCTAGGAGTTGATCCTCAGGCCGATTTCGCGCATCGGCCTGACTCTCGGGGGCTACTGGGAGCAGCGGTTTCATGTTTTCCTTCAGGTGCATCTCGGGTTTTAGACTGATACACACCTTGAGGGCTACTGGATATACATATACTCGCTATATACCTCGGCAGAGAATAAACTGCACCAGTCAAAAATATTCACAAAAAATTAGCCCGCTGTCGGGTGGTGCACAACCTCGGAAGCAGTCCGGCATAAAGCTTGGGCGCGAGCGGCTAGCTCCATAGAGGGCATTTCCGGCATTAAGCTCGGCTAAACTCCTTTGACTTTTTTGAACCAAGGTGATCTATGACACCTCGGATATAGTCCGGCGTTGGAGCTCGGATACAGTCCGGCGTTGGAGCTTGGACACAGTCGAGCATTGGTGCTTGGTTGCAAAGGATACCTCGAATGCAGTCCGGCATTGGGGCTCGGATGCAAGAGGACACCGCCGCACGGGAACAACTTCAAACCCGAGGCGTGGCATAAAAATAACAAGGCATTGATAATGGCCGAAGACTTAAAGGGCTCCTCGGATACCCGACGTATAAACTCGTCAGATTTAGCTCGGCAATCCTCCAGACAGATGATGGGAAAATTTGTTGAACCAGTTTTCAAGACCGACGACCGAAGACGAAGAACAGTTCGGAAGAATCGAGGAGCGTCCCTAACTTGAAGACCGGTTCAGGGGGCTACTGACGGTGTCCTGGACTAGGGGGTACTCACCACATCATCTCCCGGTCTGTTAGATTGGGCCGAGGACCCCCATGGCCGTATACTCATGGGCCAGTTCGGACAGCTGCCGCATACAAGGAAGATTCCACAAGACTTGGCGATCAAGACAAGGACTCCTCCCCACCGGCGTATTCGGCTAGGACTCTTGTTATCCTAGGCCTCTGGTGCATTATATAAACCGAGGCCAGGCTAGTCGATAGATATATACACAATCATAATCATAGGCTAGCTTCTAGGGTTTAGCCTCTACGATCTCGTGGTAGATCAACTCTTGTAATACTCATATCATCAAGATCAATCAAGCAGGAAGTAGGGTATTACCTCCATCGAGAGGGCCCGAACCTGGGTAAACATTGTGTCCCCCGTCTCCTGTTACCATCGATCCTAGGCGCACAGTTCGGGACCCCCTACCCGAGATCCGCCGGTTTTGACACCGACATTCCCCACCACTTCCTCTTGCCATGGAACAAGGTTTCTCCCCAAATCCCTCTCTCTTTGGTTCGTTCTTTTGCTTCTAGGTTTTTGGGGAGATGCATGTTGTTCTTGAGATTTTAGGCCAAATCTTTGCAAGAGTAGGATGTAGGACAATAGTAATGCGTAGAGATTGTACTTGATATGTTGCCCCGTGGTAGATTTGATCAACCGTAGTACCGCTTCGTTGTCACGGTTGTGCTCAGATCCAGTTGAGGATTCGGATCTGACACCGTGCGGTACTACCGCTCGTATGGTACTACCGCTCCTCCAGAGCGGTACTACTGCGCGAGGGGCGGCACTCTAATTTTACTGCCACTCCAAGACATGGTACTACCGTGCCACCCTGGCATGGTACTACCGTGGCTAGGAGCAGCACTAAAATTTTAGTACCGCGCACCCATGCAGTACTACCATTGTTGTCAAATCTCCCAAGTGGCAATTACCAAGTGCGAGTTCTAGTTGTTTCACCTGTTTTGCTGTGGTCTTTGCATTGATCCTTCTCGCTTCTCTTGCGTGTTTTGTGTTGTGTGTCATAGGTGGTGGCTCCGGTGCCCCTGCACGCCGTTCCAATCCCAGCCGTGACACGGGCTCCAAGCGGTTGCGCAACCAAGATGAAGCTCCAGAGGGCTCCAATGCCCCCCAACGCAGGACCAAGACCACCGCCACCAAGAATAAGGAGCCCTCCATGGGCATGGATGAGATACCCCTTGCTGAGTTTGTGACTCGAAGGAAGATCAACCCCTATGTGAATCCTCGTGCCAACTTCAGAGGGAATGATCTGTTCTGGACCAAGCAACAGAATCTCATTTATTTGGATGTGATCAAGGCCAAGCAGAACATGTATGTGGACATGCACTGGATTGACATGAATCACATGAGGGAGGATAAGCATCGTGCCTATTTTGGTGAGGCTTTGGATCTGGCGGAGCAGTTTGGCATTGAGGATGTGATCTCTTTCCACCTGGATTTTGACAATGAGATTGTGGCTCAGTTCTTTGCTTCGGTCCACTTCCATACTGATGAGGACCGGAAGATGACCTGGATGACCAATGGTCAACTGATGACTGCTAAGTGGAAGGACTTCATGGATTTGCTTCAGGTTCCTGATGAGGGGCTCAACACACCTGTTGGTGTACGCCCTCATGCCAATTCCGAGTCAGCCAACAAGAACAAGCTTCAGCCCTACTATGTTGAGAAATTGCTTCCCAGTGGCAAGAAGACGTGGGTGCTGAACTCATTCCTTGACATCATGCATCGCATCTTCCGCAACTCCCTTTTTCCCCGCATTGGTGACAAGGACAAGGCATGCCTATCTTGTGGATATGATGCTCATTTGCGAGGAGGCGCGCATTTCTTAAACGCAACCACTTGATGTCTCTCATATCATGTGGTGCGAGCTTCGGTTTGCGGTGTTCAACCGTAAGGTACGCATCTATGGACCTTACCTGTTTTTGTTGATCTCGAAGACTTGGGAGAAGTTGTATCCCGATGATGAGTTTCTTGCTCCTGACTGGATTCGTCATGAGCCCATCAAGCTCCGTGTCAAGACCCAGTGGGCCAACACTACTACTCGTGCTGAGGCTGAGGCTGCTAGGATGGATGTTGATGAGGAGGAGATTGAGGAGGAGGACGCAGATGAGGACAGCTCTGCTGGGTATGCTCCTCCCTCTACCGAGCCCTCATGGGCTAAGAAGCTGAAGGCCAAGATGAAGGCCTTGTTCTGCATGCAAGCAAAGGGACAATACCGGACTCACGTTGCCTCCAAGGAGAGTCGCCACTGCGACAAGAGGATCTTGAGGACTTTTGGAGAGGACATTACCAGCGGCTCTGAGAAGCACATCACTCTAGAGGCTGAATGGATGGCAAAACAAGGCTACAAGTGGACTGATTCTGAGGAGGAGCCCATCCCCGCCGCCGAGTCCGACGGAGAGCGTGCGAGTGATTACTCCGCTTGAGCCAACACTTGCGTTGTAGGTGTCCTCTCTGCCCTTTTGGCATCTCGATGCCAAAGGGGGAGAGAGTGTAGGATTTGCGAGTCGTGTGTCGTGTTTGTTTCGCTTGCTTTCGTTCCGTTGAACCTCATTTTCTTTGGTTTGGTTTGCGCTTGTGAGACCTTCCTATCATATGGTGTAAGACATATGCACTCTATCATACCTTATTGAGCTTATGCTATCTTGTGCTATTTACATTATGCTCATATTCATCATCTTGCTTAGCGTTAGCTTTATTATTGCAAGATATGCCTTGCCTATAAAATATAGGGGGAGTGTTGATCCTAGTATGTGTGCCATGCAGTCCAAAGCACTTCTCTTGATAGCACACATCTAGGGGGAGCCCATCTATATTTTATAGACATGGGGTTTGCCCATGTTTCTTTTATCTCCCTTTGTGCAAATCCAGTATTGTCATCAATCCACCAAAAGGGGGAGATTGTAAGGGCATATTTATCCCTTAGTTGTTTTGGTGATTGATGACAATGCTTTTGCGGACTAATCGTGTGCATTGAGTATTTCAGACATATCGTGACTAGGCACAAGACGATTTGGTGCCCCTCAAAGACTATTGAAGATGGCGTTTCTCTACGTTTCTTTTCGGTGAATTTGAGTCGTAGGAAAGCCGTACTATTAAGAGGGGGTCCGCTTTGGAAAGGTTTTGGTGGAATCATCATGTACACGTCTACTCCATTTGCACCGCCTTTCCTTTGGCACTTTGGTGCATCCTCCGTCTTTTCTTGTCTATGCAAAATGTCATGTTTGTTGCTGAACTGGGGCATGCGGTAGTACTGCTCCTAGGAGCGGTAGTACCACAGGCCCTTGCGGTAGTACCGGCCTCTGGCGCGGTAGTACCGCTTCCTTGGAGCGGTAGTACTGTGACCTCAGGCCAGGCGCTGCTGCTTTTGCGGTAGTAGGGGCGGATGTAATTTTTTACATCCGCGCCCTACGCGGTAGTACCGCGCCAGGGGCGCGGTAGTACCGTGCGCTCTGGCCAGGCTCAGCAGCATGCGCGGCAGTAGGGGTGGATGTAATTTTTTACATCCGCGCCCCGCGCGGTAGTACCGCTCCTGGCTTACGGTACTACCGTGTCGGATTTTTGCACAGATCCCAACTCAGCGGAAGTTGCCACGGATGAATTTTTATATGTCCGTGCCTTCCCAAATTTAGTCTATCCCTGCCTTGCGGTAGTACCGCAAGGGGGAGCGGTAGTACCGCGCCAGCAATTCTACCGCCCTCCGCCCCTTCGCTTCAGGGCTAGTTTAGATGCTGCTGCATGGGCGGTACTACCGCAGTGCCTTGCGGTAGTACCATGTGCCCTTGCGGTAGTACCGCGTTCCCGGCGCGGTAGTACCGTGCTTCGCAGGCTGAGTTGGTGGATAACGGTTGGATTTGTTCTTCCACTATATAAGGGGTGTCTTCTTCTCCGAGTTGACTACCTCTTCCATCCCCAAGCTCCATTGTTGCTTCAAGCTCCATTTTCGCCCGATCTCTCTCCCTAGCCAATCAAACTTGTTGATTTTCTAGGGATTGGTTGAGAAGGCCTCGATCTACACTTCCACCAAGAGAAATTTGATTCCCCCCACTAATCCCTTGCGGGTCTTGTTACTCTTGGGTGTTTGAGCACCCTAGACGGTTGAGGTCACCACGGAGCCATATTCCATCGTGGTGAAGCTTTGTGGTGTCGTTGGGAGCCTCCAATTAAGATGTGGAGATAGACCCAACCTTGTTTGTAAAGGTCCGGTCGCCAACTCCAAGGGCACCAATAGTGGAGTCACGGCATCTCGCATTGTGTGAGGGCGTGAGGAGAATACGGTGGCCCTAGTGGCTTCTTGGGGAGCATTGTGCCTCCACGCCGCTCCAACGGAGACGTACTTCCCCTCAAAAGGAAGGAACTTCGTAACACATCCTCGTCTTCACCGGCTCCACTCTTGGTTATCTCGTGCCTTTACTTGTGCAAGTTTTGTGTTATATCCCTTGCTTGCTTGTGTGCTTGTTGTTGTTGCATCATATAGGTTGCTCACCTAGTTGCATATCTAGACAACCTACTTTGATGCAAAGTTTAATTTGGTAAAAAAAGCTAAAAATTGTTAGTTGCCTATTCACCACCCTCTAGTCAACTATATCGATCCTTTCAAAAGCAATATGACAATGATGAAGCGTGTCATAATAAACGGAACGGAGGTAAGTTGCATGGCAATATATCTCGGAATGGCTATGGAAATGCCATAATAGGTAGGTATGGTGGCTGTTTTGAGGAAGGTATATGGTGGGTGTATGATACCGGCGAAAGGTGCGCGGTATTAGAGAGGCTAGCAATGGTGGAAGGGTGAGAGTGTGTATAATCCATGGACTCAACATTAGTCATAAAGAACTCACATACTTATTGCAAAAATCTATTAGATATCGAAACGAAGTACTACGCGCATGTTCCTAGGGGGATAGATTGATATGAAAAGACCATCGCTCGTCCCCGACCGCCACTCACAAGAAAGACAATCAAAAAATAAATCATGCTCCGACTTCATCACATAATGGTTCACCATACGTGCATGCTACGGGAATCACAAACTTTAACACAAGTATCTCTCAAATTCACAACTACTCAACTAGCATGACTCTAATATCACCACCTTCATATCTCAAAACAATCATAAGGAATCAAACTTCTCATAGTATTCAATGCACTTTATATGAAAGTTTTTATTATATCCCTCTTGGATACCCATCATATTAGGACTAAATTTATAACCAAAGAAAATTACCATGCTGTTCTAAAGACTCTCAAAATAATATAAGTGAAGCATGAGAGCAAATGACAAACTACTCCGAAAGATATAAGTGAAGATCAATGAGTAGTCGAATAATTATGTAAATATGTGAAGACTCTCTAACATTTAAGAATTTCAGATCTTGGGATTTTATTCAAACATCAAGCAAAAAAAAGAAAATAAAATGACACTCCAAGCAAAACACATATCATGTGGTGAATAAAAATATAGCTCCAAGTAAAGTTACCGATGAACAAAGACGGAAGAGGGGATGCCATCCGGGGCATCCCCAAGCTTAGGCTCTTGGTTGTCCTTGAATATTACCTTGGGGTGCCTTGGGAATCCCCAAGCTAAGGCTCTTGCCACTCCTTATTCCATAGTCCATCGAATCTTTACCCAAAACTTGAAAACTTCACAACACAAAACTCAACAGAAAACTTGTAAGCTCCGTTAGTATAGGAAAATAAATCACCACTTAGGTACTGTTGTGAACTCATTCTAAATTCATATTGGTGTAATATCTATTGTATTCCAACTTCTCTATGGTTCATACCCTCCGATACTACTCATAGATTCATCAAAATAAGCAAACAACACATAGAAAACAGAATCTGTCAAAAACAGAACAGTCTGTTGCTATCTGTATCATTCGAATACTTCTGTACCTCCAAAAATTCTGAAATATATTGGTGGATGTGAGGAATTTATCTATTAATCATCTGCAAAAAGAATCAACCTAAAAGCACTTCTAGTAAAAAATGGCAGCTAATCTCATGAGTGCAAAAGTTTCCGTTTTTTACAGCAAGATCGCAAAGACTTCACCCAAGTCTTCCCAAAGGTTCTACTTGGCACAAACACTAATTAAAACATAAAACCACATCTAACCAGAGGCTAGATGAATTATTTATTACTAAATAGGAGCAAAAGCAAAGGACAAAAGTAAAATTGGGTTGTCTCCCAACAAGCGCTTACGTTTAACGCCCCTAGCTAGGCATGATGATTTCAATGATGCTCACATAAAAGATAAGAATTGAAACATAAAGAGAGCATCATGAAGAATATGACTAGCACATTTAAGTCTAACCCACTTCCTATGCATAGGGATTTTGTGAGCAAACAACTTATGCGAACAATAATCAACTAGCATAGGAAGGCAAAACAAGCATAACTTCAAAACTTTAAGCACATAGAGAGGAAACTTGATATTATTGCAATTCCTACAAGCATATGTTCCTCCCTCATAATAATTTTCAGTAGCATCATGAATGAATTCAACAATATAACCATCACATAAATCATTCTTTTCATGATCTACTTGCATAGAAATTTTACTACTCTCCACATAAGCAAAATTCTTCTCATCAATAGTAGTGGGAGCAAACTCAACAAAATAACTATCATGTGAAGCATAATCCAATTGAAAATTAAAATCATGATGACAAGTTTCATGATTATATTTATTCTTTATAGCATACGTGTCATCACAATAATCATCATAAATAGGAGGCATGCTTTCATCATAATAAATTTGCTCATCAAAACTTGGGGGACTAAACATATCATCTTCATCAAACATAGCATCCCCAAGCTTGTGGCTTTGCATATCATTAGCATCATGGGTATTCAAAGAATTCATACTAACAACATTGCAATCATGCTCATCATTCACATATTTTATGCCAAGCATTCTATGTAATTCTTCTTCTAGTACTTGAGCACAATTTTCCTTCCTATAATTTTCACGAAAGATATTAAAAAGATGAATCATATGAGGCACCCTCAATTCCATTTTTTTTGTAGTTTTCTTTTATAAACTAAACTAGTGATAAAACAATTAACTAAAAGATTCGATTGCAAGATTTAAAGATATACCTTCAAGCACTCACCTCCCCGGCAACGGCGCCAGAAATTGCTTGATGTCTACTACACAACCTCCTTCTTGTAGACGTTGTTGGGCCTCCAAGTGCAGAGGTTTGTAGGACAGTAGCAAATTTCCCTCAAGTGGATGACCCAAGGTTTATCAATCCATGGGAGACATAGGATGAAGATGGTCTCTCTCAAACAACCCTGCAACCAAATAACAAAGAGTCTCTTGTGTCCCCAACACACCCAATACAATGGTAAATTGTATAGGTACACTAGTTCGGCGAAGAGATGGTGATACAAGTGCAATATGGATGATAGATATAGGTTTTTGTAATCTGAAAATATAAAAACAACAAGGTAACTAATGATAAAAGTGAGCACAAACGATATTGCAATGCTAGGAAACAAGGCCTAGGGTTCATACTTTCACTAGCGCAAGATCTCAACAATAATAACATAATTGGATCATATAACTATCCCTCAACATGCAACAAAGAGTCACTTCAAAGTCACCAATAGCGGAGAACAAACAAAGAGATTATTGTAGGGTACGGAACCACCTCAAAGTTATCCTTTCTGATCGATTTATTCAAGAGTCCGTAGTAAAATAACACGAAGCTATTCTTTCCGTTCGATCTATCCTAGAGTTCATACTGGAATAACACCTTAAGACACAAATCAACCAAAACCCTAATGTCACCTAGATACTCCAATGTCACCTCAAGTATCCGTGGGTATGATTATACGATATGCATCACACAATCTCAGATTCATCTATTCAACCAACACAAAGAACTTCAAAGAGTGCCCCAAAGATTCTACCGGAGAGTCAAGACGAAAACGTGTGCCAACCCCTATGCATAAGTTCACAAGGTCACTGAACCCGCAAGTTGATCACCAAAACATACATCAAGTAGATCACGTGAATATCCCATTGTCCCCACAGATAAGCACATGCAAGACATACATCAAGTGTTCTCAAATCCTTAAAGACTCAATCCGATAAGATAACTTCAAAGGGAAAACTCAATCCATTACAAGAGAGTAGAGGGGGAGAAACATCATAAGATCCAACTATAATAGCAAAGCTCGCGATACATCAAGATCGTGCCAAATCAAGAACACGAGAGAGAGAGATCAAACACATAGCTACTCGTACATACCCTTAGCCCCGAGGGTGAACTACTCCCTCCTCGTCATGGAGAGCGCTGGGATGATGAAGATGGCCACCGGTGATGGATCCCCCCCTCCGGCAGGGTGCCGGAACAGGGCCCCGATTGGTTTTTGGTGGCTACATAGGCTTGCGGCGGAACTCCCAATCTAGGTTTGTTTGGATTTATAGGAATTTTTGGCGTAGGTCTCACGGCAGGGGGTCTCCGAGCCGTCCACGAGATAGGGGGGCGCGCCCAGGGGGTAGGGCGCGCCCCCACCCTCGTTGGCAGCCCGGGACTCTTCTGGCCCAACTCTTTTACTCAGGGGGCTTCTTTTGGTCCATAAAAAATCATCAAAAATTGGCACGTCAATTGGACTCCGTTTGGTATTCTTTTTCTGTAAAACTCAAAAACAAGGAAAAAACAGAAACTGGCATTGGGCTCTAGGTTAATAGGTTAGTCCCAAAAATCATATAAAATAGCATATAAATGCATATAAAACATCCAATATTGATAATATAATAGCATGGAACAATCAAAAATTATAGATACGTTGGAGACGTATCAAAGTTTCATTGGATCGATCGATCAAAACTGACACATAGAATATATATATATATATATATATATATATATATATATATATATATATATATATATATATATATATATATATAACACTTGTGTGTAGAGGGCAAGGTGCAGTCCGAAAGTAGCTGGATGTACCACGATGGTGCCGAGCTGACGACAATGTCCGTCGCGGCGAGCATGAAGGGGAGGTGTATTGTGGCGGTGCTAGAGGCATTGTGGGATCAGTATGGCGGCATAGCAAGGGTGGTGGCGGAGCTAGGGAAGGGCCGACGCGGATGAGGGAGAAGAGAGGGAGGAACAAGGTCAAATAGGCAAGGTCAGGGGAAGGGGAGATGATTTGATGCAATTTGAGGTGGGATTGCCATCTAGTCCGACGTGACAGACGCGCCCGGGCGTGCCTGGCCTCCCTATATCCGCCCTAGATATGGGCTAGATAAGAGGTGTGTCGGTTAGCCCAAACATATAAGACCGGTATGAGGAGCCGTTTGGACAGGATTTTTTTGCCCGATCAGTGATCGGGCCGACGTTTATGAGGATTTGCTCTTAGTTTCCGAACGCGAGTGAAGAAAAGAAAACCGGAAGTTACGAACATCGTGCAAATTCTTTGTTACAAATTGGAGGAGTAAATTCGTAGCGAAAGGCGGTAGTAGTACATTTTTTGGGAGCCGCGTAAGCACGCAACATGTATATATAGCTTTCCACTCCCCCCCGCCGCGCAGCCGCGGGCCTATCTCGTCTTCTGTGGCCTTAGGGCTATGGAGCGCGTGGTGGATCTCGGTCTTTGTCGGCGGGAGGGCTACGTTTTTAGGTTATTTTTTGAGTTTTTTAGGGTTTGTGTCCTGCTAAGAAAGGCCAGATGACGGCGACCTTCTGAAGATGGAATAAGGTTCTCCCCGTCTAGCCTCATCCGGATGCTGCTTCTAGTGTCGCGGGGGGGGGGGGGGGGGGGGCATGTGGAGGTTGTCTCTGGCGGATCTTGTAGGATTCGATCGGCGTTTGTGTCATCGTTTGTCTATTTTCGCTTGTCTACAAGTTGGATCTACGCTTCTCTTCATCGGCGGCGTTTGCTATTCTGGTGCGCTGGTCCTCTGGGGCCTTAGCACGACGACTTCCCGATTGACTACTACAACAAGGTTTGCCCGGGTCCGGTGATGAAGGGGTGTTGATGACGGCGCGCTCTCGGCTTGTTCCAGTGCTTGTAGTCGTCGCTAGGTAGTCTACGGATATGGATGTAGTTTTTACTTCGGTTGTTCTTCGTACTAGTACTTATTAATAGATAGCAAGTTTCCTGTAAAAAAATAATTCTGCTCCGCCATCACAAGCAGGAAATTCTCCGATGTGCCGAGCCCCGACCCGAGTGGACGGACGGACGCCGTCCAATCGTTTTCGTCACCACCTTCCAGGCTTGCACAGCTGCTCCAATGATCCAATCCCGTCGTCCCTCGAGTCCCCACCCGTCAGATCGGAAACGCCAATACGCGCAGCGCACCTATCCCCCAGTACCACCGGCAACCGACGGACCCCGCACCTACTCCACCCCCTCCCCCTCCCCCTCCCCTCCGGCCGCCCGACCGACGCCGCAGCCGGCGCATCGCCGCGATGGGCCGCAAGCTCGCGCTCCTGGTGGGCATCAACTACCCCGGCACCAAGGCCGAGCTCAAGGGCTGCCACAACGACGTTGACCGCATGCACAAGTGCCTCGTCGACCGGTTCGGCTTCGACGAGGACAACATCACCGTCCTCCTCGACCGCGGCTCCTCGGGGCCGCAGCCCACCGGCGCCAACATCCGCCACGCGCTGGCCAAGCTCGTGGGGGAAGCGCGCCGTGGGGACTTCCTCTTCTTCCACTACAGCGGCCACGGCACGCGGCTGCCGGCCGAGACCGGGCAGGACGACGACACCGGGTACGACGAGTGCATCGTGCCCAGCGACATGAATCTCATCACAGGTGCGATCGGGGATAAGATCAGCATCCGCTCCCTCCCTGTGTATTTCTCTCCTTTTTACTGAAAAAAAAGTAATCGAGATACGGTGGGATTAGCTAAACAGTTACAGCCTTCAGATGTGAAACCGATTTCGGTGGAGACAGGTGAACGCCGATGTGATGTGGATCTGATCCAGGATGAAGCCCTATCCAAATACTGATGAATTTGTTGGGCAGTTTACGGCTCATTTATTCATTTGTTTTGCGTTGCAGTACGTTTAAGATGATCTTGGTAAAGTTTGAAGTTAATATATGGCGTAGATGGTTGGATTAGAATAATCCAACTGCCGAAACTATTGCGGATAGGAATTGGGATAACAATTGGATGTACTATGCATATATGTGCTTACCATTTGCTTGGTTTCGTTACTGTCCACATGTTTTGCACATAATTCTGGTTGTAGTAATTCCCAAGATCTTGCAGCTTAGTGGCCGGTGTTGTTTCAGATTTGTTTCGTTGTGGGCAAAAATGATAATCAGCACTGGCAGGATCTTATTTGAGCAGTGCTTGGCCATTTGAGGAAAGGAATGTAGGCTCCCGGCGAGCGGAAGTTTCTTGGCAATTGTCTTAATAGAAAGATGAGAAGTGCTTATGCCATATGTCAGTCTGTTGTTTCTCCATGTTTGTTCACTATATTTTCTACTAGCTAATAGGCTGATATTTTCCATGTAACTGATGTTCATTTTCTGCAAATTTTCTAGAGCAAGCATTTTACCCCCTTGCACTTTATAAGTACATTTCTCAACCATTCTGCGTCCAGTGAATGATTGTCAGCTGTCCAAGTCCCTAACTTGTTATGATCTGCAGATCAAGATTTCAGAGATCTCGTGCAGAAGGTCCCGGATGGTTGCATATTTACCATCGTCTCCGACTCATGCCACAGTGGTGGCCTACTGGACAAGGCAAAGGAACAGATAGGCAATAGCACCAAGCAGAATCAGACCCAGTCTCGTGAACCCGAAGAAGAGCGATCTCATTCTGGCGGCGGGTTCCGGTCCTTCCTCAAAGAGACCGTTCGTGACGCGTTTGAGTCTCATAGCCGCCACGGAGGTGAGGACCAGGATGAGCAACCAACTGGGGATGGCCTCACTAAAAATCGCTCTCTGCCACTCTCAACACTTATTGAGATGCTCAAGGAGCAAACTGGGAAGGATGACATTGAGGAGGGCTCAATCCGGCTGACTCTGTTTAACGTCTTCGGGGACGATGCCAGCCCAAAGATCAAGAAGTTCATGAAAGTCATGCTTGATAAGTTCCATGAAGGTGGATCAGGTGAGCAGGGCGGTGTCATGGGCATGGTTGGTTCGCTAGCTCACCAGTTCCTGAAGGCTAAGCTTGAAGGCACCGAGGAAGAGACTTTCAAGCCGGCGATAGAACAAGATATGGGCAGTGCTGAGGAGGCGTATGCCGGGACCAAGTCATGGGCGCCTAACAACGGCATCCTCATCAGTGGGTGCCAAACCAGCCAGACATCAGCAGATGCAACCATACCGGGGGGTACGTCCTTTGGCGCGATGAGCAATGCCATCCAGGCCATTCTCGCGAGCGATGATGGAAAGATAACAAACAAGGATCTCGTCATGAAAGCGCGTGCAGCGCTGTCCAAGCAAGGATACACTCAGCAGCCTGGGCTCTACTGCAGTGATGAGCATGTTCATGTGGCTTTCATCTGCTGAAACATGGATTGATGTTGTGCTTTTTTTTCCTTTCTGTGATGAGCTGTGCACGAGAGGTTTCAGTTTTCCCTTGCCCCCCCTGGTTTGCTGTGGTTATGTATTTATGTCAAAAACTGTGAGTTGAACTACGTCAGTACTGAAATAAGGAATTGCCATGTAAACTTTATACATAGTACACATATAGTTGCTTCTTTAGTTTCATCCAACCTCTCTAATATGTTCGTCTTTCTGTACTTTTGTTCTTGTTATCCTGGTAGAATTTTTTTAAAACTAGTATCCTAATAGTTATATTAGATTCACAAAATACAACCCAATAAGAGTGAGCAATCGCTGGCGATGTGCACGTAGGATTAGCTACCAGACAAACAGGTTCGCTTCATCGAGAAGAAAGAGAGAAAGAGATTGGCAAGTGGCCCAGCCCCCAATCCCCATCCCCGATTTCTCTCCCTCTCCCTTTCGCTCGTCTGCCGCCGCCGCCACCACCGGCGCCCTCCCCGTCGCCGTCGCCACCACTGGCGCCCAGGTGTGGCGCTGCTCTTCCCCACCCGGACGAGGTCGATGCGCCCCCTGCCACACTTCCTTCTCCAACGCGTCATCATATTCAGAGGAGCCGCGGCTGCTCGCGCATCTGCTCCACCTGGAGTTGTCGCCATCAGCAGGAGGAGTGCCGGACCACCGCTCCGGCGGCCCGTTGTTTCTGGCCGCCGTCCGCCTCGTTGGCCCTCTTTTTGGCTTGCCTCTGGTCTCAAGCAAACTTCCCCTCCTCCTCTCGTCGCGCCACTCCACGCATCCTGCAGCGCCGAGGAAGGTGGACCAGCGACGGCCGGATCCCGGAGGAAAATATGGCAGTGGGATGCAAGACGAAGCTAATCGGCGGCGGTGGGTGAGGCGGCGGGAGGCGACGGCGACGGGCAAATCGGTCAACGATAGATACGGTTCGGTTCCGTCCGGCCTTCCGCGCCAAGGCCCGCGGCGAGGAGTTCTCCTGCAAGACGCAAAAACATCAAGGACACGGTCCACCGGGAGGTCGAGATCATGCAACACCTCTCGGGCCACCACGGCGTCGTCACGCTCAAGGCCGTCTGTGGCGGCTGCATATCGAGGCGGCGGCTGCAGATCGAAGGTGAGTGCGTGCCGGCCCTCTCTCCTTCCCATCCTCTCTCTCGCTCGAGCAAAAGTAGCGAAGATCTTGGCGGCGGCGGCAGTCGCAGCTGGGCGCAGTGCGGAGTGGGCGTGCGTCTGTGCTGTGCATCCTGCCGGTTGCCTGCGTGTGTGCTAGATGCCGTGGTGTGCCCATGCTGTTCTTGCACTGGTGTGCGTGGTTGAGTGCTTGAGGTGGTGTGTGTGCTGATCTTTTGAAAGATTTTTTCCTGCAGCAGCTGAAAGGGATGAGATGACTCGGAGTCAGGGGCTACATATCCCTGCTATCCTTGATTTTGTGTCCAATATTTGAGGTGATTTGCTTACTAAATCCCATATGTGCTAAATTGTAATGCTTCTAAACATTTGTTCGTCTTACGTGCCTGCTAGCTTTTACTGGAAATCATATCATGCGTTCTGTATTTGCCTTGAAATTGATGTATCTCACAGGCTAGCTTATATCATGGTCATACTGCTACTGTCAATACTACTGCATAAACAACTTGTTAGAGTAGCTTTTTATTAATCTACTTTTCTGCCCAAATTTACTAAGCTTCTGAGGTTTTTTAGGTAATTTTATTTAGCAACTCTCAGGTTCTAGATCAGCACATGATTTGTGGGTGCCAGGTGATGTGCCAGGTTTGTACAATTGGAACAGTTGTACAATGCACTGTTCTTGCCAATGTTGGCACCCACTTTCTAGCGTTTATCCATAATCCGACTCTTGCCGATGTTTAAACTTTAGCTTGGAGAAACGATGGTAAACACAAAACACAAATGTTCCCTAGGGTTTTCATATGGTCATAGTATCATGCTTTTGTTTTTCCTATTTATCTCTCAGGTTGGTACCCACTCTGCACTTACTTGAACGAGCCATTTATGTCTTTCTCCTTTGTGTGGCTCCTCGAGCTTGGATCGGCCAGATCTTGCCAAGTGAAAATCAGAACAATTTTGGCATACACGGCCTGGTGCCTGCTGTCCTAATGTCGCTGACGCCGAACAGGGCACAATGCTGCCACCACCTAGCTCTCCCTCCTCTTCCTTCATCCACCAATTCAATGTTGAGGACACTAAGAAAATAGGTACGGTGGTTCCTGTGTATCATCCTTCCATCGTGGAAGCAGGGAATTAAGGAACAGGTTAGCAATGCATTAATACAAATGATAAAAGCTGCTGCCTTGTGACTATAAGGTCACGGGTTCAAGTCCTGGAAACAGCCTCTTACAGAAATGTAGGGAAAGGCTGTGTACAATAGACCGAAAGTGGTCGGACCCTTCCGCACCCGCGAAAGCAGGAGCTACATGCACCGGGCTGCCCTTTTTTTTAGCAATGCACACAAGCCTTATTTAGAACCAAGAACAATATTTATTTTCTTGATTTCATTTTGCTGTGAATGTTACCACCTTATATATGGTTGATGAAGTTTTTTTATTCATTGGATAATGTTTACAGATGAGGCATGAGTGACTTTGAGGAGATGTACAATGCAAAGTTCAGAGATCAACACTATAATGATGTGTGTGGCCGAACATTTATATATCAAGGTCTGTACTTCCAAAGTTTCTGATCTAGAAATTTACCTAAGGTTGTACTGAACAAATACAAAGTTTCTGATCATATACATATCTTAGGTAACTATAATAATGTGTGGTTGTGTCCTTGAACGTTCATATATCAAGGTCTATACTTCCAAAGTCGACCTAGAGCCCCGTAAAAAGGATTTACATAGAGCCTCATAAAAGGGATTCAGTTAAGAGGGATTCTGTTGTTTTTGTTAGAAAGCTCAGAGGTGTAATAATTCATTGTCCTCTGTTCAATAACTTGTCTTCCACTTCCTACCACGTAATACCTGAGAATATAGTTTTAATCTTCTCCAGTATGAACGGATTTTCTTTCTTTTAAATTCCACACAATGGAACAACGATGGTTTCCACTTTTTTGTTTTATGAAATTCATCTTCTTGCAAATTTATAGCTCACTACCTCATGTTTTTATGTTCCAATATGTTCAGATAATTCATTGAGATTTGACTTTTTGCACCCGCAAGGTAAATCAAAAGTTCAGAACTTAAAAGGCTTCGTTAACTTTAAGAGAGTGGAAGGGGCGCCTCCAACCTGGCACTGCCCAAACTTCCTCTTATATGTGATGTTTTCAGATGCATGTATGCTTACTTGCTAAATGAACTATGCATGCTTTCTTCTTAAAAAGTTCAGATCTGGCCACCAAGGGGCAGTATCCATCAGCTAAAGATGCAGTACGAAGATGACCCAGTAAAAAGTATTTAGTTCTTCATGCTGATTTAAAAAAATACAATTAACCAGTTCCTCCTTTTAAATTTGATATTGATATAGTTATCATTTTGATGCTTAGAGCTCATCATTTTGTAGGAAGATGTCCGGGTTCTCGTCAAATGAAAGCTGCACTACTATAAAAAATGTAATATATTTTGCAGTGTATTATAACTTCTAAGTAAATGCCGTTTGGTAACCCTTCCTCTAGATTTCTTTAGTATTATGGGACCATTTCTACATTACTTTTCACTTCCCTTTTTAGGGAAACAAAAGAACACCGGGCAGTCTCATTCCGCACTGCATTTGCACAGGTATAATTCATTTTGTTTGTAAATTGTATGTGTAACTTGCACAAACCCTATGTAACATAAAATGGATGCTGATTGGCGTTTTCATTGATTGCAGTCTGTCTTACCAGTGGACTGTAAAGCAAGAACAAAGCATGATAAAGGCGAACGACATCTTTCTTCTTGGCCGGATGACATTTATTTACAATATGGTATTGTCTTTAGAATTTCTCGTGTTGGTGTTTTCGTGTACTTAATTATGTGATGGTGATGATTATACACTCCTCACTTATAGGAATAGTGACCATGCTGTGTACATTGTAATCTCTTTCCTGTTTTTCCTTTATAGGAATGATAAGACTTCCTACAGTAGGCTTAATGAGAATTTCTTGTTTATGGAAGTGTTCGGTACTTTAATACAGCTCAGTATACGCATGTGTGGATAGAGTTAACAGTGATATTGCGACATCTCTTCACAGGAGCAAAGCTGATTGCCCTGTCCCAGAGGTGCTGGAACAGTGAGCATGTCACTGTTTCTATAAATGTGCTTTTTTTTCTCAGACGGGTCATATAGTTTCTACAAGCAATGATCACTGTTAGCGTGGATGGCTCTGTACTTGACAGGATTGCCAAAATCATGTCATACCTTAGATTTGGATCATCAGGGAAGGTCTTGAAGAACAAGAAAAAGAAGAGGGATACAAAAGGTATATGCTTCAAAATGAAAGTGGTTGTTCTATCAATCTATCATAGTAGAGGATGTTAGAGTGAGACCTAAGAACAGGATTACAGGAAAGCTTTCTTTATCAAGGCGTGAGAAAACATGCTAGAGTAATTTTCTTAGATGAAGGAGAAATGTTGGATGAGTGTTTATATTTTAACGGACATCGAAAAGTCTGGCCTTTGTTTAGAAAGTTTAGTCATGTTACAAAGCTCAAATTTATTATTATTTTCTTAGTCAAGTTGACCTAGGAAGTGAAGATTGAACTATGTCAAGGGGTCATGGCATGGATTTCTTAGTTATCATTTCTGGACCACCATGCCACTGCATTCTCTAAATCAAATTTTGCTTGGTTGCTCCCCTGGTGATCCTGTTTGTTGTGGTTGGTGCTTCAGGTTTGCTCCTCCTCCCCTCTTTCACCAGATTTTCTCAATATGGCCATTACACACAATCAAGATGTGTACAACTACAAGAAGGTGTGATTGGCTATGTTGATGTGCTTGTTTTTCCTATATGCAGGTTTGCCTAATTTATTTGATCTATTATTTCTTTGCATTTTGCAGATCCAGGTTTAAATATAACATGTCATACCATATGATAATGCTACTCCGTCTACACTAGGATCACGCTAATTAGTTGATGAATAAATAAATTCCTATATCAAATATGTCAACTGATGCTTGATGTTCTTGCTGTATTAATTAGTATTTTATGAATAGATAAATTCCTATATCATGCTAATTGCTAACTACTCCCTCTGTAAAGTAGTGATCTAAACGCTCTTATATTTCTTTACGGAGGGAGTAGTTGATAAATATATAAATTCATATATCTAATATGTCATCAGCTGTTGATGTTCTTGATGTACTCATTAGTATCTTATGGATAGATAAATTCCTATATCATGCTAATTGCTAATTAGTTGATAAATAGGTAAACTCCTATATCTAATATGTCATCTGATACTTGATACTGTTGCAGTACTAATTAGTATCTGATGCGCCTTCAAGTTCTGATGCAATTTAGAACATCCCTCTTTAAGCAAAAGTCTGGTTGACAGTCAAAAAAATTGTAGCTCTCAATCTAGGAATCACTTGCCCTTACTAGCGTGTTGATAGATTGACAAAATGTCTAGCTACCTGAAGTATATTGCTTTCCCTTTTTATATCCTCAAAGTTGTTGGTCATAATGTCTTATTGATTAGAAGCAATAATACAAATTACTGATACACTTGCCTGGTAAAATGATTTGATATTCTGATACACGGTGTCGCCTGTCACAGAATTGATACATATAGTTAGAACGCAGACCATATTCTGCTGCTTAGCCTTTTTCGTGTGCGTCTGATATTGTAGCTTGTTCATTTCTATCAGTAAGATACACATTAACTCTTTCCTTCTCTGTAATATGTAATTCCGAGTGTGTTACTTTGACTTTTCCAATTGCAATACAAAAGCACTATGACTTAATTGATTTCCATTTTACATGATAGCATTTTAAAGGATTCAAAGATGATTAGTATTGGCTTGTCATGGTCATTCAAGTTGAGTGCTGAGTGGATTCTATGCTGAACTTAATCAAATAATTAGGACTAATTTACATAGCAGTGACTACTGTGCAAATTGTAGTTCAACGGATACTTAGTCACTACTATGTAAATTGTAGTTGAACAGATACTCCATCTGTAAATGTGCGCACATGTGCAACACTCCAGAGTCATTGTTAATTTGCTATTGGTTAGTACTCCCTCGGTTCCTAAATATAAGTCTTTTTAGACATTTTAAATAGACTACAACATACGGATGTATGTAGACATATTTTAGAGTATAGATTCACTCATTTTGCTCCGTATGTAGTCACTTGTTGAAATCTTTAAAAAGACTTATATTTAGGAACGGAGGGAGTACATTTTTAACTACTGATACATCCAACAGCAGAAAAATTGTGCAGTCCCTGCGAGGAAGAAATCACGATTGACACTCATTTGGACTGTACAATCACGTTAACAAATCCAACAACATGAAAAGTGCGCAGAGTCACACCTCAGGAGGCGCGCCAAGGGCGCACCCCAGCCACTAGTTCTCATGCTGGGTTGAACTTTTCCTTGTTTACACATGCATTGTCCTCTTGAGGACTTCATTACATATTTGCCTAAAATAACAGAATTTCAACACAAAAGGAAGCTCTTTGGTAGTACATCTTAACATGACCTCCTGCCTTTTAATTTGATTATCAGACAATAGAGTAAATACCATGAACATAACCATTTCAATCCAGCATTATACAAGCGAGACTTGAGAGCAACAGAGGCTAGCTCTGCGCCTCTGCCACACCGTGGATACTGGATTACCGGCAGGAGATCGACGGAACCGCAGGCGGCACGCGCCATGCTCCCTGCAGGAGGGCTAGGGCTTGGTTGCCGTGGAGCCTGAGGCATAGCAACATTCGGCGACCCGAGGGCACGGACAGTTCTGCACACTCACCTGCCTGCCCCGCACCATCCACGGCGACGCCACCATCGCCAAGAGGCACACCTGCACGACGAGGAAGACCACAAGGGCACGGAGGCTGCCGATCGACATCTCCTTGTTCTCAGCAACAGCCACACGATATGCAACGTGATGCGGAGCATCCTACGGACATTACGATGTCAAGAGTCCGTTCGGTAAGTGACACGTGCAACATCTACTTCACATACACAAAGGTGAATCATCTCCTTTACGCGTGTCCACTTGACCCCTTCAGGATGGTATACTACTTGACACTCCTCTCGTGTGCATACATAGGTATTGTCGGAACACCATGGACGAGGAGGAGTGTGAGCGCAAGTGTACAACTACACCATCCGCGAGAGAAGCATTGAAGAGAAGGAAGAAGAGTAGTCTTCCCGTGCAGAAACACCGGTACAACCGCCCATGTACCGCCCAACTACCGGTCGACCGGTACAACCGACCAACTACCGCCCAACTACCGGTCGACCGGTACAACCGACCAACTACCGCCCAACTACCGGTCAACCTTCTGTAATCGAGCGGTGCAAGGCCGAAACAGCCCCGGTTTTCCCCCCAGCTGCGACTAGACCGGTTGTGTCCTACCACCGGTACAACCGCTCCATACCTCCGCGAACACCTCCAGAAACCGGTACCTGAGCTCCTAGCGGTACAACCGCTCACATATCCGGTACAACCGGTCTGCCTGCGAGCAGTAAAAGGGTCAACGACCCGTGTAACCCCCAACTTACCCCTTGGACTATAAGTACTCGTCCCCTAGCTCCGAATTAGGGTTAGCAAATATGATAGCTCATTTGTATGTGAGCTTTGCTCCTACCTACCTATACTCTTGAGAGAGAGAGAGAGAGAGAGAGAGACTACCACTTCCATGGAGTTCAAGACCTCCATGTGAGAAGATCCTGCGGGATATCATCAAGACCCCCTCACGGGTTGACCCCATCAAGACCTCCTTTTGGAGATGAACTTTACCTTGTATCTTTTCCTTTGTTGTTCATGTACCTTGTGGATCTTGTGTGTTTGATTGTCTAGTGGATGTGTGATTGGACTTGTTCTTGAGTGTTCCTCTCGTTTTCCCTCATGTTTCCCCTCGTGTTCTTCGTGTTCTTCGTAGGATCCTCTCCAATCGTGAAAGATCGGGCCACTAGGGTTCTACCCTACATCATCTTGGTATCATGAGCCACGTTGATCACGATTTTGGAGCCCCTACCCTTTGTTTTCTAGCTTGATTTTGTTGTGTTCTTACCCAATTTCAAAAATCTCCACTAAAAATAGCCCCAAAATCTTTTGTGATTTGTTGGTGTGATGAAGTTTTGTTGGATTTGATCCATGGATTTGCTGTGTAGCAGGTAGATTTAGCTTCCCCATAAGTCTCCCCACATTCCATCCACGAAATCTCCGCAATTTTGCCCCCGAAATCATCCATTTCCGCCCCAAAGTTCACCCCGTATCCAGATCTGAGAATTTTCCCGACAAAAGCGGTACAACCGGCCACCGAGGCGGTACAACCGCTCCCCCCATAACCTGATACTTCTGCCAGCCCAAAACTCGAACCCGAGGACGCTCCAGGAGCGTTACAACCACCCTCGCAAGCGGTACAACCGCCCCTTCCAGATTCAGCCTCGGCTGATTGACAGTTTTGACCATAACTAATTCATCCGGAGTCCGATTTTGACGTTCTTTAGCTCGTTGGATAGTTATTGACATCCCACATCCTAAAAAAAATACTTCCAACATCATTTGACACCATCAAATTTTTCATTTTGGCATCTTTGCCTAGGGCCTTCACCACATCACCCGCTATATCACCACCGACTTCCGCAACTTAACCCATTTTATTCCCCATAGTATTAGTGGTTGCTTGAGTAGTGATTCGAGTCTCCTAAGGTGTTTCGGCTACTTAGGGGCGGTTGCTTCTTTATCAACCACCACCATAACTTCCGCATAGGCTTGCCCACCATACACTTCCGCCACCCCAACTTAACCCAATTTTGTTTGTGTTGTGAGTTGTGTCTCCTAAGGTGTTTCGGCTACTTAGGGACCGTGCTTCCAACTCTAACACCGTGTATAACCCATCACACCCTTCCACCACCATAACCCATTTTGACCGGGATTCCACCGCTTTTCGCTACCACCATTTGACATTTGAGATTTTGAGTTCGCGGTTTTTTTCCGTTTCCTAAGGTGTTTCGGCTAATTAGGGACGGTTCGACATCAAGAACACCACCACTCATCATCGCCACGAGGTCGTCATCGTACACGGACGGTAACCTCGACGACATCCATTGTATATTCCCTTGCCATTGCATTGATAACCCACTAGCCCATTTTGCGTTACTTACCTATCGAGACTAGCCATTTGAGTATTGCCGGCAACGTTACTTGTGCACATTAGTGATCATCCCTTTCATTGCATACATACCATATCATATTGGTATCATCTTGGTATCATCATATCATCTCTTGTGTCACAAAGATTGTTCCAGCATATACACAATTGCTATCTTGGTTTGTGCATTTCGCATAGTGGCCATACAAAAAAAAAGAGAATAAGCTTTTAAGCAAAGAAAAAGAGTGAACAAAGAGCTTGTAAGCAATAGCCATAGCATCATACCACATTGCATAAGATTGTCATATCCGATCATCTTGGATCAAACACCGGGAACCATACATAATAGCATACTTGGGATAGAAAGTTTATCCTTTTTGCATCTTATAGGTTGTGCACAAGTGTCGTATCTGTTGGGGAATGCAGTAATTAAAAAAAAATTCCAACGATCATGCAAGATCTATCTAGGTGATGCATAGCAACGAGCGGGGAGAGTGTGTCCACGTACCCTCGTAGACCGAAAGCGGAAGCGTTATATCAACGCGGTTGATATAGTCGTACGTCTTCACGATCCGACCGATCCTAGCACCGAACGTACGGCACCTCCGTGTTCAGCACATGTTCAGCTCGATGACGTCCTCGTACTCTTGATCCAGCTGAGGCCGAGGGAGAGTTCTGTCAGCACGACGACATGGTGACGGTGATGATGAAACTACCGGCGCAGGGCTTCGCCTAAGCACTACGACGATATGACCGATGTGTGTAACTGTGGAGGGGGGCACCGCACACGGCTAAGAGATTGTCTGTTGTGTTTTGGGGTGCCCCCTTGGCCACGTATATAAAGGAGGGGGGAGGAGGAGGCCGGCCTAGGAGGGGCGCGCCTATAGGGGGAGTCCAACTAGGATTCCCAATCCTAGTTGGAGTCCCCTTCCTTTTCCAAGAGGGGAGAGAGGGAAGGAGTAGGAGAGGGAGAAGGAAAGAGAGGGGGGCGCCGCCCCCTCCCTACTCCAATTTGGACTTGCCATAGGGGGGCGCGTGGCCACCCCTTGAGGCCCTTCTCTCCTTTCCCGTATGGCCCATTAAGTTCCACTACTTCCCCCGGCGAATTCCCGTAACTCTTCGGTACTCCAAAAAATACCCGAATCACTAGGAACCTTTCCGATTTCCGAATATAGTCTTCCAATATATCAATTTTTACCTCTCGACCATTTCGAGACTCCCCGTCATATCTATGATCTCATCCGGGACTCCGAACAAGCTTCGGTCATCAAATCACATAACTCATAATACAAATCGTCATCGAACATTAAGCGTGCGGACCCTACGGGTTCGAGAACTATGTAGACATGACCGAGAGACATCTTCGGTCAATAACCAATAGAGGAACCTGGATGCTCATATTGGCTCCTACATATTCTATGAAGATCTTTATCGGTCAAACCGCATAACAACATACGTTGTTCCCTTTGTCATCGGTATGTTACTTGCCCGAGATTTGATTGTCGGTATCCTCATACCTAGTTCAATCTCGTTACCGGCAAGTCTCTTTACTCATTCCGTAATGTATCTTCCCGTAACTAACTCATTAGTCACATTGCTTGCAAGGCTTATAGTGATGTGCATTACCGAGAGGGCCCAGAGATACCTCTCCGATACTCGGAGTGACAAATCCTAATCTTGATCTATGCCAACTCAACAAACACCATCGGAGACACCTGTAAAGCATCTTTATAATCACCCAGTTACGTTGTGACGTTTGATAGCACACAAGGTGTTCCTCCGGTATTCGGGAGTTGCATAATCTCATAGTCAGAGGAACATGTATAAGTCATGAAGAAAACAATAGCAATAAAACTAAACGATCATTATGCTAAGCTAACGGATGGGTCTTGTCCATCACATCATTCTCTAATGATGTGATCCCGTTCATCAAATGACAACACATGTCTATGGCTAGAAAACTTAACCATCTTTGATTAACGAGCTAGTCAAGTAGAGGCATACTAGGGACACTCTGTTTTGTCTATGTATTCACACATGTATCAAGTTTCCGGTTAATACAATTCTAGCATGAATAATAAACATTTATCATGATACAAGGAAATATAAATAACAACTTTATTATTGCCTTTAGGGCATATTTCCTTCTATCCGCCTATCGAGCAATCGTGCTAGCGTCTCTCTTGAGTTGTGAAACACGAGCGTTTTCCATGGATTCCACATTTTGTGCTCATTCCTTGGTTGCACGACCCCATTTATCTATCCATGTGTGTGTTTCAATGTGCCACTTATTGCTATTTGTCTACTTGTTTCACTTGCGAATTTGTGAATCTCTTTCAACATTATTGACTCTTGCTAACATTTTGCATTAAATTTTTGTGCCACTATCCTCACCGAGCTACTCCATAAGCTTTACTTGATAGGTGTGAGTGAACAAGTCCGGTACCAATTCCACTATTCTTTCATCTCACATTGAGTGAAGCGAGATACATCCTCAACTTTGGGAAAAGGTAACTTGGTATTGTTTATCTCATTTCCTACTCACCTGTACTTGAGTCTTGTGATGGATAGGAAAGGCATTTCAACTTCGGTCTACAACAACGACGATGTGTTCGATGCCACGAAAAACTCCACCGACGCCAAGATGCATGCTCAAATGGAGGAGATCAAAGCCCTCATCAAGTCCTACAAGAGATCTTCCTCATCTTCGAGAAGACGCTCTAGTGCACATGCTTCCGAGCTACCATCTTCGGCAAGATCACATCGACATCGACACCATCACCAACGAGAACGTGAAGGTCAAGAGCTCAACACCAACAACCGCTCAACGACTTCACCATCTCTCTTAGCATCTTCGCCTATGGACATACGACATCTTCGCCAACAAGAACCTCAAGGCTACGCTCAAGAGAAGCCCCCAAGCTCAAGTCTACGACTTCCACGAGATACTACGACCTCGACACCGACCACGAGATTCCTTTTTATGGGACTCAAGAACCCGAGGAGTATCTCGAGTGGGAGCGCCTAATGGACGACTACCTCAAGCAACATCAAGTTCCTCCCGAAGATCAAGTGAAGTGCGCCACAAGAAACTTCCACGACTACGCATCGACATGGTGGCTTCACACACCTTCGCAGAGCTACAACATGAGTTAGCCCAAGACGAAGAGAGCTATGCAGCGAGAGTTCGTGCCTCCAACCTACACAGAACAACTTCTACGCCAATTGGAGAACACCAACCAAGGATCCAAGTCCATCGACGAGTACTTCAAGGAGATGAAGATTGCCTTGCGACGAGCCGGCGTGGACGACCCCATTTCGATGAAGTTCCACTTCATGATGGGATTGCACAACGACATCTCCAAGACTCTCTTCCTCGAAAACTACAAGTCCCTCGACGACTACTACATTGGTGCTCTCAAGGCGGAACAAGAACTGATGAAGGCCAAGGCTTCTCCACCCAAAGCACACTTCTCGAAGACCAAGCTCCAAGAAGGCGAGCATGAGGATAGTACCACCAAGATGTCCAAGCCCGACGAGCTCCAAGACGATGCTCCCAAGTTTTACTTCATCGCCATCCCTCTTTGTGGCATTGATGATGCCGAGTCTACTTCGACTCTTTTTCAAGACGGTACGGCGACGACTACGACTACGGAGACCATCAAGGACCAATCTTTGGAGGCGAGCGACATGGTGACAAGCAAGGATGATGCTTCCATCTTAGGAGGTGAGAGTGATGATGTGCCATCTTCGGCCTTCATCCACGGCGACGATGACGAGATGATCGAGCATGGGATTTTCCCTTCGGTCATGGAGGAGAGCGATGATGTGCCATCTTCGGCCTTCATCCACGGCGACGACGACGAGATGGTTGAGCATGGGATTTTCCCTTCGACCACGGAGACGTATGATGACTTGAGTGACTTGTGCCACCATATTGAGAGTGAGAGTGAGTTCACCACTAGCCCCATATATGACGAGTTGCCCCAATTCCCATGTGAAGAGAGCCACAACCCCCACCACTTGAGTGAGATGAGTGACTCCACCATACGTGAGATTGAGTGCACCTACTTTGAGGGAGTGAGTGAACCACCACATAGAGAGAGTGAGATAGTTCATAGGTCTTGTGAGGCCAATTTCAACACTAACGACTTGACCTCTACCTCTATTGTGACTTCTCATTTGGTGCTAGGTCCCATATAAGATGACGCACCAATCCGCGACGACTACGTCCTCCATTTGGACAAGACGATGACCATGGTGGAATATGATGCACCCCCACATGGTTCCATCAAGATGAAGATGACCACCATTTGGTCTTTCCCACCTCACCTACACCACTTGAGTGGAATGAACAAGGTAACATAGGTGAAGGTGATGCTCTAGTCCCACTAGTGGACATTCTTGACATTGATTGCTTGCATGATGTTGATCCACCTATTACCATGCTTCATGCTAGTGCGACTTCCCCATGTGATGATTTACCCATTTATGATGAGTATGATGATTGCCATGTGGAGTCCATTAGTTGTGATACCATGTTACATGGGATTTCTTGTGACAATTCTTTAGGTCACATCATGTTTGACAATCCGCTTGACTTGTCATATGCTATGAATGAGATCAACCACATGTCATATTTGCAATCTCTTCGTAGTGACTATGCATATACCATTAAAATTAACCCAATTTGCAGTTATGGAATAGATGACAAGCCCATGGTTATTGGCATTTGTTTTTCTTGTGATGATATTAATATGCTCCCTTTGCATATCTCATATGCCTTGCCATGACCACCTAGCTTCGGATATGCATTGTTTTGGATGTTGTCCATTTTCTCCATATGATGTTTCCACTATTGCTCATGAGGAGACCCCCATAGTTTCCTCATACATTTTAGGAGATTTTGATTCATCCCATTCATTGCATGATCCTCATAATTATGTACACAATATGATCCCCATGAATAAACATGCTATTGACGTGCCATATAATTGCATTCTCAATTTGTGTCCCCATCGTGTTATACACAATAACTATTCTTTCATGATGGATGACATGTTCTTATACCATGCATCAAATTTCTTCGACCATTGCTTATCTTGTGCTAACTCACACGTGCACATACACATCATGATGGATGATGTGTACATTTACCACACACACAATTTCTTTCGTTTGTGTATTTGTTGTGTAGGTACCCATGCTTACTTGTCAACCTCACAATCCCATGAGTTGACAAAACGAGCTCTAGAGAGCAATGATGACTTGGGATCCCATGGATTGTCTTTCCCACCGCTCTCTTTGCGCAAAGGCTTCACGCATTTCTTCTACATGGCCCTCACTTGGCTATGGGTTATTGTCCATTACATATTATATGACCATCTTGCCATGTTCACTTTGCATGATATGCTCATTACTATGCCTTTGACATGCATTTGTGACCCATGCTTTGCATTACACATGATGATTGATTCTAGTACTTGTATGTGTATTTGCAAGGTTGGTGGAGATATCACTTGTTATTGCCATGTTTGCTTTGTGCCCCATGACTATGATGATACTATGATCTTGCTTTGTGTTCGTGCTTGCGATGTGTCATGTGCATTATCTATACCTATTATTTGCTCACATAACATGATTGCCATGATTTCCTCTAGTGTGTCGCATCTTCGCTCCACTAGTTTGCACGACTTGATTACTATGATTTCTTGCCTTGTTGCATCAACAATGATTCATACTTTCTCATTTCATGTGGTTGATGACAATCATCTACATGCTTTGCACATGATTGTTATTGCTTCTTGTCATGTATATCCATGTGTTTCCTCTCTCATGCTAGATGATTTGACATGTATTGAGTGCAACAATGACTTAACTCTTGCTAATGAGATCGGCCCCATAGCATTCTCTGATATATTTGGAGATTTTGACATATTTCTTGTGAAGCATGCTTGTCTAACCTCTTTGCACCATATACCTAGTGCCATGAATATAGCCATTGTTGCATCATATTATTCATGCACTTGTGCTCCTAATGGTTATGTGAAAAAGAAGAGAACCATCATGATGGATGATGTGTTTATCTACCATGCGTATACATTCTTTGTTTTGTTGTGTGCATGTGTAGGATACTTGGACTTCACGTCGACTTCCACTTCACGTGAGTTGACCATCCGAGCTATTGAGAGCGAACCACCTTCTACCACGACAATTCTACATCACACTTGCTTGTGCTTCGGCGTTGTGAAGGACGCACAAAAGGACATGCTTTCAAGGTGATATCCTTCTCTTTTGAGAACCGTCAAACCATGAGCATGGATATTGTGGATCATACTACTTGTGTTGCTTGCACCATGAGCCTTATTGGTCATCTTGGACCATTTGATTGCGCACATGTTAGAGATCTTGCTTCGACTTGTCATTTTGACCTTTCCATGCCTCATGACATCTATACCTTGTGTGTTGCATCCGACTTGTGGATTACTTGCTCCGATCATATGTTTGGTTGCAACAATTTCACTTCTTCACATATGCAATGTCCCATTGATTGTCACATGATTGACTTGATTGCCTCACACACGATGAACAATTGCTCTTTCTATTGTGTTGAGTGCCACACTATATTCACTACACCCTATGCACGTTATGCTTGGATTGTCTTGCACTTGACCCATGTGTTTAGACATCTCATCTTATTTGGTGTTGTGAATGATTCCTATGCCTACCATTGACCGTTTGATGATAACACTTGTTGGGTGAATCACCACTTGAATGCTTGGTTTTGCACTAACGCTAACCAAATTTGTTTTTCCAAGTGTTTGTTGTCCTTACTCCTTTTGAAGGAATCCCAAGACGGTACGACATTGGAGATGCCCATTTCGAGCTTCAAGATGACAAGTACTTGGTGATCGTCCACTTCTCCACGACGACGCCATCTCTTTTCCATGGTGATTTGGTTTCGATCCGAGGTCGGATCTTTCCCAAGGGGGAGGGGATGATGCGGAGCATCCTACGAACATCACCATGTCAAAAGTCCGTTCGGCAAGTGACACATGCAACATCTACTTCACATACACAAAGGTGAATCATCTCCTTTACGCGTGTCCACTTGATCCCTTCGAGGATGGTATACTACTTGACACTCCTGTCGTGTGCATACATAGGTATTGTTGAAACACCATGGACGAGGAGGAGGAGTGCGAGCGCAAGTGTACAACTACACCATCCGCGAGAGAAGCATGGAAGAGAAGGAAGAAGAGGAGTCTTCCCGCACAGAAACACCAGTACAACCGCCCATGTACCGCCCAACTACCGGTCGACCGGTACAACCAACCAATTACCGCCCAACTACCGGTCAACCTTCTGTAATCGAGCGGTGCAAGGCCGGAACAGCCCCGGTTTTCCCCCAGCTGCGACTAGACCGGTACAACTGGTCCTACCATCGGTACAACCGCTCCATACCTCTGCGAACACCTCCAGAAATCGGTACCTGAGCTCCTAGCGGTACAACCGCTCACATATCTGGTACAACCGGTATGCCTGTGAGCAGTAAAAGGGTCAATGACCCGTGTAACCCCGAACTTACCCCTTGGACTATAAGTACTCGTCCCCTAGCTCTGAATTAGGGTTAGCAAATATGATAGCTCATTTGTATGTGAGCTTTGCTCCTACCTACCTCTACTCTTGAGAGAGAGAGAGAGACTACCACTCCCATGGAGTTCAAGACCTCCATGTGAGAAGATCCTGCGGGATATCATCAAGACCCCCTCACGGGTGAACCCCATCAAGACCTCCTCTTGGAGATGAACTTTACCTTGTATATTTCCCTTTGTTGTTCATGTACCTTGTGGATCTTGTGTGTTTGATTGTCTAGTGGATGTGTGATTGGACTTGTTCTTGAGTGTTCCTCTCGTTTTCCCTCGTGTTTCCCCTCGTGTTCTTCGTGTTCTTCGTAGGATCCTCTCCAATCGTGAAAGATCGGGCCACTAGGGTTCTACCCTACATCACAACGGGAGCTACTGGATCCTCCTCCTGCTTTCACCCTGCGATAGCAAATTCTCCTATTTATAGGACGCAAGATGACGTGTTGGACATCGATTGATCAAGAACAATCTAGCCATTTAGGCAATTTAGTCATGTAGCAAGCTAATAGCCATTCCAAAAGAGAAATCTTGTAAGTAGGTGTAGTTATCTCTCCCCGGTGCATAAGGATGTCCATAATGATGGTCATTCATACAACAATGCATACTTTATATACCTATGACGACGTTTTTTTTCTCTGTTTTTCTTTCTCCCACCACATGTAATGTCTTGTCTTCTTACAGAGTGTCTTCAAACAGGCTTTCGCTCCCGCTTTATATAGTATAAAGCTGAAGGAAATATGCCCTAGAGGCAATAATAAAGTTATTATTTATTTCCTTATATCGTGATAAATGTTTATTATTCATGCTAGAATTGTATTAACCGGAAACATGATACATGTGTGAATACATAGACAAACAGAGTGTCACTAGTATACCTCTACTTGACTAGCTCGTTGATCAAAGATGGTTATGTTTCCTAGCCATGGACAAAGAGTTGTCATTTGATTAACGGGGTCACATCATTAGGAGAATGATGTGATTGACTTGACCCATTCCGTTAGCTTAGCACTTGATCGTTTAGTATGTTGCTATTGCTTTCGTCATGACTTATACATGTTCCTATGACTATGAGATTATGCAACTCCCGTTTACCGGAGGAACACTTTGTGTGCTACCAAATGTCACAACGTAACTGGGTGATTATAAAGGTGCTCTGCAGGTGTCTCCGAAGGTACTTGTTGGATTGGCGTATTTCGAGATTAGGATTTGTCACTCCGATTGTCGGAGAGGTATCTCTGGGCCCACTCGGTAATGCACATCACTTAAGCCTTGCAAGCATTGCAACTAATGATTTAGTTGCGGGATGATGTATTACAGAATGAGTAAAGAGACTTGCCGGTAACGAGATTGAGCTAGGTATTGAGATACCGACGATCGAATCTCGGGCAAGTAACATACCGATGACAAAGGGAACAACGTATGTAGTTATGCGGTTTGACCGATAAAGATCTTCATAGAATATGTGGGAGCCAATATGAGCATCTAGGTTCCGCTATTGGTTATTGACCGGAGACGTGTCTCGGTCATGTCTACATAGTTCTCGAACCCGTAGGGTCCGCACGATTAAAGTTCGATGACGGTTATATTATGAGTTTATGTGTTTTGATGTACCAAAGGTAGTTCGGAGTCCTGGATGTGATCACGGACATGACGAGGAGTCTCGAAATGGCCGAGACATGAAGATTGATATATTGGACGACTATATTCGGACACCGGAATAGTTCCGGGGGTTATCGGATAAATACCGGAGTACCGGGGGTTACCGGAACCCCCCAGGAGGTTATTAGGCCTCATGGGCCCAAGTGGTGGAAGAGGAGAGGCGGCCAAGGGGCAGCCGCGCGCCCCTCCCCCCAAGTCCGAATTGGACAAGGAGGGGGGGGGCGCCCCCCCCTTTCCTTTCCCCCTCTCCTCTCCTACTCCAACATGGAAGGGGGGGCGTCCTACTCCCGGTGGAAGTAGGACTCCTCATGGAGCGCGCCAAGGGTGGCCGCCCCCTCCCCCTCCTCCACTCCTTTATATACGGGGAGGGAGGCACCCCCTAGAGACACAACAATTGATCCCTTGGATCTCTTAGCCGTGTGCGGTGCCCCCCTCCACCATAATCCACCTCGGTCATATCGTAGCGGTGCTTAGGCGAAGCCCTGCGTCGGTAGAACATCATCATCATCACCACGCCGTCGTGCTGCTGGAACTCTCCCTCAAAGCTCGGCTGGATCGGAGTTCGAGGGACGTCATTGAGTTGAACGTGTGCTGAACTCGGAGGTGCCGTGCGTTCGGTACTTGATCGGTCGGATCATGAAGACGTACGACTACATCAACCGCGTTGTGCTAACGCTTCCGCTTTCGGTCTACGAGGGTACGTGGACACACTCTCCCCTCTCGTTGCTATGCATCACCATGATCTTGCGTGTGCGTAGGATTTTTTTTTGAAATTGCTACGTTCCCCAAAAGTGGCATCCGAGCCTGGTTTTATGCGTTGATGTTATTTGCACGAGTAGAACAAAAGTGAGTTGTGGGCGATACAAGTCATACTGCTTACCAACATGTCACACTTTGGTTCGGCGGTATTTTTGGATGAAGCGGCCCGGACCGACATTACGCGTACGCTTACGCGAGACTGGTTCTACCGACGTGCTTTGCACACAGGTGGCTGGCGGGTGTCAGTTTCTCCAACTTTAGTTGAACCGAGTGTGGCTACACCCGGTCCTTGAGAAGGTTAAAACAACACTAACTTGACGAACTATCGTTGTGGTTTTGATGCGTAGGTAAGAACGGTTCTTGCTCAGCCCGTAGCAGCCACGTAAAACTTGCAACAACAAAGTAGAGGACATCTAACTTGTTTTTGCAGGGCATGTTGTGATGTGATATGGTCAAGGCATGATGCTATATTTTATTGTATGAGATGATCATGTTTTGTAACCGAGTTATCGGCAACTAGCAGGAGCCATATGGTTGTCGCTTTATTGTATGCAATGCAAACGCCCTGTAATGCTTTACTTTATCACTAAGCGGTAGCGATAGTCGTAGAAGCATAAGTTGGCGAGACGACAACGATGCTACGATGGAGATCAAGGTGTCGCGCCAGTGACGATGGTGATAATGACGGTGCTTCGAAGATGGAGATCACAAGCACAAGATGATGATGGCCATATCATATCATTTATATTGATTGCATGTGATGTTTATCTTTTATGCATCTTATCTTGCTTTGATTGACGGTAGCATTATAAGATGATCTCTCACTAAATTTCAAGATAATAGTGTTCTCCCTGAGTATGCACCGTTGCCAAAGTTCGTCGTGCCCAGACACCACGTGATGATCGGGTGTGATAAGCTCTACGTCCATCTACAACGGGTGCAAGCCAGTTTTGCACACGCAGAATACTCAGGTTAAACTTGACGAGCCTAACATATGCAGATATGGCCTCAGAACACTGAGACCGAAAGGTCGAGCGTGAATCATATAGTAGATATGATCAACATAGTGATGTTCACCATTGAAAACTACTCCATTTCACGTGATGATCGGTTATGGTTTAGTTGATTTGGATCACGTGATCACTTAGATGATTAGAGGGGTGTCTATCTAAGTGGGAGTTCTTAAGTAATATGATTAATTGAACTTAAATTTATCATGAACTTAGTACCTGATAGTATTTTGCATGTCTATGTTTGTTGTAGATAGATGGCTCGTGCTGTTGTTCCGTTGAATTTTAATGCGTTCCTTGAGAAAGCAAAGTTGAAAGATGATGGTAGCATTTACACGGACTAGGTCCGTAACTTGAGGATTATCCTCATTGCTGCACAGAAGAATTACGTCCTGGAAGCACCGCTAGGTGCCAAACCTGCTGCAGGAGCAACACCAGATGTTATGAACGTCTGGCAGAGCAAAGCTGATGACTACTCGATAGTTCAGTGTGCCATGCTTTACGGCTTAGAACTGGGACTTCAACGACGTTTTGAACGTCATGGAGCGTATGAGATGTTCCAGGAGTTGAAGTTAATATTTCAAGCAAATGCCCGGATTGAGAGATATGAAGTCTCCAATAAGTTCTACAGCTGCAAGATGGAGGAGAATAGTTCTGTCAGTGAGCATATACTCAGAATGTCTGGGTATAACAATCACTTGATTCAACTGGGAGTTAATCTTCTGGATGATAGCGTCATTGTCAGAATTCTTCAATCACTGCCACCAAGCTACAAGAGCTTCATGATGAACTATAACATGCAAGGGATGGATAAGACGATTCCCGAGCTCTTCGCAATGCTAAAGGCTGCGGAGGTAGAAATCAAGAAGGAGCATCAAGTGTTGATGGTCAATAAGACCACCAGTTTCAAGAAAAAGGGCAAAGGGAAGAAGAAGGGGAACTTCAAGAAGAACAACAAATAAGTTGCTGCTCAAGAGAAGAAACCCAAGTCTGGACCTAAGCCTGAGACTGAGTGCTTCTACTGCAAGCAGACTGGTCACTGGAAGCGGAACTGCCCCAAGTATTTGGCGGATAAGAAGGATGGCAAGGTGAATAAAGGTATATGTGATATACATGTTATTGATGTGTACCTTACCAGAGCTCGCAGTAGCACCTGGGTATTTGATACTGGTTCTGTTGCTAATATTTGCAACTCGAAACAGGGACTACGGATTAAGCGGACACTGGCTAAGGATGAGGTGACGATGCGCGTGGGAAACGGTTCCAAAGTCGATGTGATCGCCGTCGGCACGCTACCTCTACATCTACCTTCAGGATTAGTATTAGACCTAAATAATTGTTATTTGGTGCCAGCGTTGAGCATGAACATTGTATCTGGATCTTGTTTGATGCGAGACGATTATTCATTTAAATCAGAGAATAATGGTTGTTCTATTTATATGAGTAATACCTTTTGTGGTCATGCACCCTTGAAGAGTGGTCTATTTTTGATGAATCTCGATAGTAGTGATACACATATTCATAATGTTGAAGCCAAAAGATGCAGAGTTGATAATGATAGTGCAACTTATTTGTGGCACTGCCCTTTGGGTCATATTGGTGTAAAGCGCATGAAGAAACTCCATACTGATGGACTTTTGGAATCACTTGGTACTTGCGAACCATGCCTCATGAGCAAGATGACTAAAACGCCGTTCTCCGGAACTATGGAGCGAGCAACTGATTTATTGGAGATCATACATACTGATGTATGTAGTCCAATGAATGTTGAAGCTCGCGGCGGGTATCGTTATTTTCTCACCTACACAGATGATTTAAGCAGATATGGGTATATCTACTTAATGAAACATAAGTCTGAAACTTTTCAAAATTTCAAAGAATTTCAGAGTGAAGTTGAAAATCATCGTAACAAGAAAATAAAGTTTCTATGATCTGATCGTGGAGGAGAATATTTGAGTTACGAGTTTGGTCTACATTTGAAACAATGTGGAATAGTTTCGCAACTCACGCCACCCGAAACACCACAGCGTAATGGTGTGTCCGAACGTCGTAATCGTACTTTACTAGATATGGTGCGATCTATGATGTCTCTTACTGATTTACCGCTATCATTTTGGGGTTATGCTTTTGAGACGGCCGCATTCACGTTAAACAGGGCACCATCAAAATCCGTTGAGACGACGCCTTATGAACTATGGTTTGGCAAGAAACCAAAGTTGTCGTTTCTTAAAGTTTGGGGCTGCGATGCTTATGTGAAAAAGCTTCAACCTGATAAGCTCGAACCCAAATCGAAGAAATGTGTCTTCATAGGATACCCAAAGGAAACTGTTGGGTACACCTTCTATCACAGATCCGAAGGCAAGACATTCGTTGCTAAGAATGGATCCTTTCTAGAGAAGGAGTTTCTCTCGAAAGAAGTGAGTGGGAGAAAAGTAGAACTTGATGAGGTAACAGTACCTGCTCCCTTATTGGAAAGTAGTTCATCACAGAAACCGGTTTTTGTGACACCTACACCAATTAGTGAGGAAGTTAATGATGATGATCATGAAACTTCAGATCAAGTTGTTACTGAACCTCGTAGGTCAACCAGAGTAAGATCTGCACCAGAGTGGTACGGTAATCCTATTCTGGAGGTTATGTTACTAGACCATGATGAACCTACGAACTATGAAGAAGCGATGGTGAGCCCAGATTTCGCAAAATGGCTTGAGGCCATGAAATCTGAGATGGGATCCATGTATGAGAACAAAGTATGGACTTTGGTTGACTTGCCCAATGATCGGCAAGCCATCGAGAATAAATGGATCTTCAAGAAGAAGACTGACGCTGACGGTAATGTTACTGTCTATAAAGCTCGACTTGTTGCAAAAGGTTTTCGACAAGTTCAAGGGATTGACTACAATGAGACATTCTCACCCGTAGTGATGCTTAAGTCTGTCCGAATCATGTTAGCAATTGCCGCATTTTATGATTATGAAATTTGGCAAATGGATGTAAAAACTGCATTCTTGAATGGATTTCTTGAAGAAGAGTTGTATATGATGCAACGGAAGGTTTTGTCGATCCAAAGGGAGCTAACAAAGTGTGCAAGCTCCAGCGATCCATTTATGGACTGGTGCAAGCCTCTCGGAGTTGGAATAAACGTTTTGATAGTGTGATCAAAGCATATGGTTTTATACAGACTTTTGGAGAAACCTGTATTTACAAGAAAGTGAGTGGGAGCTCTGTAGCATTTCTGATATTATATGTGGATGACATATTGTTGATCGGAAATGATATAGAATTTCTAGATAGCATAAAGGGATATTTGAATAAGAGTTTTTCAATGAAGGACCTCGGTGAAGCTGCTTCTATATTGGGCATCAAGATCTATAGAGATAGATCAAGACGCTTAATTGGACTTTCACAAAGCACATACCTTGACAAAGTTTTGAAGAAGTTCAAAATGGATCAAGCAAAGAAAGGGTTCTTGCCTGTGTTACAAGGTGTGAAGTTGAGTAAGACTCAATGCCCGACCACTGCAGAAGATAGAGAGAAAATGAAAGATGTTCCCTATGCTTCAGCCATAGGCTCTATCATGTATGCAATGCTGTGTACCAGACCTGATGTGTGCCTTGCTATTAGTTTAGCAGGGAGGTACCAAAGTAATCTAGGAGTGGATCACTGGACAGCGGTCAAGAACATCCTGAAATACTTGAGAAGAACTAAGGATATGTTTCTCGTTTATGGAGGTGACAAAGAGCTCGTCGTAAATGGTTACGTCGATGCAAGCTTTGACACTGATCCGGACGATTCTAAATCGCAAACCGGATACATGTTTATATTGAACGGTGGAGCTGTCAGTTGGTGCAGTTCTAAACAAAGCGTCGTAGCGGGATCTACATGTGAAGCGGAGTACATAGCTGCTTCGGAAGCAGCAAATGAAGGAGTCTGGATGAAGGAGTTCATATCCGATCTTGGTGTCATACCTAGTGCATCGGGTCCAATGAAAATCTTTTGTGACAATACTGGTGCAATTGCTTTGGCAAAGGAATCCAGATTTCACAAGAGAACTAAGCACATCAAGAGACGCTTCAACTCCATCCGGGATCAATCCAGGTGGGAGACATAGAGATTTGCAAGATACATACGGATCTGAATGTTGCAGACCCGTTGACTAAGCCTCTTCCACGAGCAAAACATGATCAACACCAAGGCTACATGGGTGTTAGAATCATTACTGTGTAATCTAGATTATTGGCTCTAGTGCAAGTGGGAGACTGAAGGAAATATGCCCTAGAGGCAATAATAAAGTTATTATTTATTTCCTTATATCATGATAAATGTTTATTATTCATGCTAGAATTGTATTAACCGGAAACATGATACATGTGTGAATACATAGACAAACAGAGTGTCACTAGTATGCCTCTACTTGACTAGCTCATTGATCAAAGATGGTTATGTTTCCTAGCCATGGACAAAGAGTTGTGTCGTGGAATTGTCACGGCAGATGTCCTTGGGCTAGGACTTAGTCGTGGAGCCATCGCAACTAGGAAGCTTGAAGGGGTTATGCGGGACAAGGAACACGAGGGTTTATACTGGTTCGGCCCCTTACGGCGAAGGTAAAAGCCTACGTCCAGTTTGAGGTGATATTGATTAGGGTTACGATCGCCAGGAGCTAAACAGCTATCCCCAGCTCTCGATGATCTCGTTCCCGCCCTTAAACCGCTGCCGGGTCGTCCCTTTATACAGGGAGGCTGACGCCCAGCAGCCCTTAGAGTCCCGGCCGGCTCATAAGAGTGTCCGGCTCGGACTCTAAACAATACTTGCCTTACACTACAAGTTCTATTATAGTAATGATTGTAACTACGGGCCTTAAGCCATATCCGGGTCTCAGCCCATCTCTGGCCCATCATCTTGAAACTTAGCTCCGGGCTTCTGGCAACGACCATACGAGTAACCCGGCCCCTCCTGGCGGGTGACTCTAAGGTCTATATCCTCAGCATTAGGCCCTAGATTGATTTGAGCCGGCTCATGTCAATCTTCAACTCTTCTGACAGAAAAAATCTCCGGCTTACCATTCATGTGAAGGCCATAACCCGGAGTGACGTCATCCTCTGGACCCCGGATAATCCGCCATGACGTCATCCTCCATTAAGTCCGTTTTTTACTCCGCCAGATCCGCAACGGATCTTTGCTTTACTGTCATTCTGAAAATCGAGGCGTTCTGGGGGGGAGATAATCACGCCGCGGTCTCCTTGAATCTCGCGCCCACTTATGACCTTGCCTTATAAATAGGCCGGCCCAACGGGTTCTTCTCACGCTCTCTTCTTCCTCCTCGCGCCGTCGCTCCTCTGCCAGAGCTCTGCCACTGCCGCCGCCGTCGTGCCCCTGGTCTTCATCAACCCGGCCGCTTCATCACCCTGACTCGGACCAGATAAACGGCGGCGACTTCCGCTCTTCTCCAACTCCGGTGAGTCTCCTTTGCCCTGTCAGATAGATCTACCGTAGGGTTCGTCTGTGTTCTTCGCGTTCATCGCCATTTCCACAAACCTCAGTAGTTCTCATAGTCACTGTACTTGGTTGATCTTTAACCTTGCATAGAACTAGTGCGGTAGTTGTTTAAGCCTCATTTCAAGTACCAGTAGATCTCCTTCCACTGTATAGATGCTTCGTTCGAGCTCAAGAATATCCGCTCGTCTGTTTCTAGGTCTAGAAAGTTTCACCCGACCATTTTGATCCAAAAAAGTTACTGCCATATGTGAAACCTGTTTTACCACACTTAGTAAAAAACTGCAACCATTGAATCTTGACGGCTTACGATTCCGGGTTAAATAACCCACGCGTTGTAGAAGCCTCCGGTTTAAAGAGAACCATGCTTTGTAGAATCCTCCGGCTTAACTGTGGTAAAGCCGTAAATAATCAATCTTATCCTGAATGCCCCTGCGGCTTAAATGACCCACTGTTCCTGAGTATATATCATTAGTCCCCTTCATAAGCCGCCATCTTAGTTTGAACTGTAGATCTCCGGCTTATAATTAACCCAGACATTTTTCCCTTTTATCATAGACCACCAACTTTCACCATGCCTCCCAAGGCTCCCATCACTTGCAACTGGATGAGGTCCAACGTCACCAACGAGACCCTGGCCAGTTTTGTTAAGTCCGGATATTTGCCTAAGAAAGAAATCATGTCCTACCGTGCCCCTGACCCGTCGGAAGAGAGACCACAACCAAGGGACGGGGAGGTAGTGATCTTCGCAGATCATATGAGCCGGGGCTTCGCACCGCCCGGCTCAAAGTTTTTCAGGGACGTGCTCAACTTCTTTGACCTACGGCCTCAGGATATAGGACCCAACTCCGTATCCAACATCTGCAACTTCCAAGTCTTTTGCGAAGTGTATCTTGGAGAAGAGCCGAGTCTGCTGCTCTTCAGAGAGCTGTTTTACTTAAACCGCCAAAATGAGTGCGCCAACGGGCCAAGTCTAGAGTTGGGTGGCATCTCCATCCAGCGGCGTAGGGACTGTCTTTTCCCTTACGCAGAGCCGCCGAGCCACCCCAAGGACTGGAATATGACTTGGTTCTACTGCCAAGATACGTCCCCGGCTGACGAGAACCCGCTGCCCGGCTTTCGCCCAACACGTCTAGAGCCGACTCATCCACTGTCAGACAAACTGACTGCAGCAGAACGCCAGCCTCTGCTTCCAACTATCAATAAGATCAAGGCCCTGCTAGGCAACGGTCTGAACGGAATCGACCTGGTCCGGGTCTGGATCTCATGGCGGGTGATCCCATTGAGCCGCCGCCCCGGCTTAATGTGTGAGTACACCGGGCGAAAGGATGACCCTCAGAGGCACAGTCGCAATGATCTTCCAGAAGACGTTGCTGAGGAAGAGACCAAGGCTCTATTAAACGAGAGTCTGGCAGACTGCGGAAGAATTGGGCTAGCCCCCTTCTGTAAGACCAATCTAGCCCCAGCGGTAAGCCGTTGACTTCAACCTTTTACCTTCTTCTGCATGTAACCTTGATCTGAACTGTTTTAAGAATTCATTACTATATTTCTCAGGCTGATGATAAGTTCTGGCGGGTCAAATATGACCATGAGGCGGCCAAGAAGGCCAGGAAGGCGAAGAAAGCCGCCAAGAAAGCCGCCCCTCGCAAAAAGGGAAGCAGACCCACTGCTTCGGAGCTAATGCAATTAAGCGACAGCTCCGAGTCAGAGGTAACCCGTAGACCTTGAAATTCTTGCTATATTTGTTATTTGTTGCTGTCCGCCTTATCAACACTTGCTCATTGACAGGATGACACCGGCGCCAGTAACCTGGTGGTTGAAGAGGTAATGTCACTTTCCTCCGACTCGGAGCCCTTGCCATAGTTGAAAGTCCGAAGGGTAACCCGGAAAGTAAGCTTTTCACATCCTTTAGCTTATCAAGACCCTCAATTTCTTTTGAAGCGACAGGTTCACGAAAGCCGGCGTCACACCCGGACCAACAAGGACACCGATCTCTCCGCCGGGTTACCCGACGCAACAAGGAAGCGTCGCACTGAGGTTTTTTCTCACTTGTACCCTTTTCATCCGTTGGCGGGTGTTATCCGTCAGCCACTCAACTCTTCTGACTCCAATTATCAGGAGACCTCCCCATCTTCGGGTGACTCCATGCAGTCAAATCTGCCGGCCTTCAAGACTGCGCCTGGGTAACAACAATCTTCTTATATTATCTTTATCTGTACTTACTCTTTGTGTGCCTAATACTTCTGTCTTTTCAGTGCCCAGGCAAAGCTCACCAAAAGAGCGAAGAAAACCAGGTCAGCCGGAGTGCCGGACTTACCTGAACCGGAAGTGACGGCTCAAGAGCCGCCAGCTGCCTCCGCCCCCGAAGCCACCACGCCAATGGACACGGCACCTGAGGCCTCTGCCCCGACTACCAAGACAACGACCGAAGCTGCGGTTAACCCGGAGGCCTCCGGCTCAGCTCCACCAGCAGACGACCCGGACGTGGTAATCACCCGGACGGAGTTCGTTGAGCCGGGGAGACCGACCGTGTTGGCCAAATGCTCTGCGAAGGGGGAGTTGCTGCAGCCCCACCGGGTGAACCTGGACCTCTCCGGCTACACCGACTTGAGTATTGGAGAGCTCGTCTCTGGCTACATCAGCCAAGTACACAAGAGCCGGGACGCCGAGGTCGCCATGGTCAACCAGATCCAACAAAAATCTGAGGTATCCTTCTGCTGTCTTCTTACTTACTGCATAGTTACCTTTGCCATGCTAGCCCCCAAGTCAACGACTTATGCTTGAATATGTTGTAGACTTAGGTTCCGGCTTACTCAACTGAGCCGGCAATATGTAGATAGATACATTCAATATGCATTAGCCCCCAAGTGCCAAGTGTCTTGCTTGGGAAACGCTTGGGACTTATATAATGACTGTTAATAACCCGGAAATATATGCAGGCTGTTGGCAAGAAACTAGAGGCAGACCTTGCGGATCTCAAGAGCCGGCTGAAGATGCAGGAGATGGAGACCCGGAAGGCAAACGCCAAGTTTGTATCCAGCATCGCCACCCAAGAAAAATTGAAGACCGAGTTTGATGCTGAGAGAAAGGCCTGGGTCGAAGAGAAGGCCGCACTGGTGACCCGGGCGGAACAGGCGAAGAAGGCTCTCGCTGAGAAGACCGCCGAGCTCTCCGGCCTAAAGCGCCAGGTTTCCCAAATGGTGGCCGCTATCTTTGGTAAGTCGCCTCACCGGCTTTCATCAAGTTTGTATATGTCCTGATTCATCCTTGTCACCGGCTTATCTGATTCTGTTAAACATGTCCTAGGAGTGCCAACCTCAACCAGAGCATGGTCACCAAGTTAAAGGCCGTGTACACCCTGGTGGAACAGCTCTACACCGGGTCACAGCGTGCCTTAGCTGTGGTGGCCCTATCCAACGAGGTGCCAACTCATCTGGCCGAAGTCCTGCGCCGGCTCGCTGTTCTGCCGCAGCGAATCCAGGAGCTACGACGGGCCTCCGCGAGAGCCGGAGCAATCGCCGCGCTGAGCCGGGCCAAAGCATTCCTGCCGGAGCTAGACCCGGCAGACATCGCCCTGGGTTACCCAAGCCTGAAGGAAGACGGCTCAGCCTTCGACCAGAAGGACTTCGCGGCGTGTGTGAAGGCTGTACGCCCGGTGGCCACCCTCATCGGGAACGACACCGACTTAACCAAGTACCAGCCGGGTTATGATGCGGAGAATCAGAGGATTCCAACCCCTCGCTATGAAGCTCTCAATCTGATTCCTCAGGCTCGTGAGCACACCTTCGCCCCGGAGATTGACCCGGCCGTGTTAATTGACGAAGAAGCCCAGTTCGAAGCTCTCAGAGGCATCGACTGGAAATCATCAACCTTCGAGGTCTTGGGATCAGCTGGAGGAGAAGACAGGAATGAGCCGGGGACTTCAACCCAGCGGGCATCATAATTTAGCTGGCGGGTTATCAAACATTGTTCCACCTTTTAGACTTGAAGAGTTATTGTAATAGAGTAGGTGCAACAGTTTATCTCTGCCGTGCCATCGTGCACGTTTTGAATGCGAAAGCCCTTTGAATTTATCTCTTTGATGTTTCTCCGGGTCATAATCATCCTTTGTTTTTCTTAACCTCAAAAGGTGCCTTTAAGTATCTGCATAGAAAGGCAAATCACAAGTCTCGAGGCGGCTTACCGCCCTGAAAATCAGGTGTTTTAAGATAAATAACCCGGAATATGAATCAAAAAAGACTGGTCCTTAATTATACTCTGAACATAGCCGTAATAACACACTTAACGGCCTGTAAGAATACCCCTGGTTTAAATAACCCGGGTAGCACGGTTGGTACCTTAACTCCAATTTACTTGCCTTGATGACACCCATGATGTTCAACTAACACTGTAAACCAAAGTGAAGCCGGCAAGTGAGACCCGGCCATGCACACTTTATCATAATCAGAGTAAACTTGTGATAAAGCAGAAGAACTTAGGGGTTCCAGTTCGAATACGACCAGAGACCCGGCCCAAAGGGGTTAAGCCAAGATTCGGATACGATCATATAGCCCCCAGTGGGTGTGGCGATGCCAATCAAGAGGGTACCGACAGCTATGTTCTCTTTGGTTCGAATATGACCCATGTTTGAACAGGAAGCCCCCAAGTGATTCTTAAAATTGTTTAACGACGCTGATTCGAATACGATCCACGTCGGTTCTCAGAGGGGTTAAACTATGATTCAAATATGACCAAAGGTAACCTCCCAATGAGCTCGGCACTTTGCCAATCAAATGGGTATCGACAGCTATGTTCTCTTTGGTTCGAATACGACCCATGTTTGAACAGGAAGCCCCCAAGTGACTTTACTGCTTTACGGCTAGATCCAAATACAATCATAAGCCGGATCCTCCTTTAAATCATCATGTAATCTTGTAATAAAAACAACACGTGCATATTTGGAGGAGGAAAAAGGACAGAGGTCCTGCTTTATTGCTTATCATAATATATACATGGCTGAGACAAATATGTACACCACAAGAGCCGGTAGCTCAAGTGTAGTAAGGCCGAAGCTGAGCTATGTTCCACGGCCGACGGGTCTCTTCCTCTGAATTACGTGAATCTTTGTGCTCTCGAATGTCAATGAGGTAATATGACCCGTTGTGCAAGTTCTTGCTGACCACAAAGGGCCCTTCCCAAGGTGGGGATAACTTGTGTGCATCTGTTTGATCCTGGATGAGCCGGAGCACAAGGTCGCCTTCCTGGAAGACCCGGGATTTGACCCGGCGGCTATGATAACGGCGCAAGTCTTGTTGGTAAATCGCTGACCGGGCTGCTGCCACATCGCGCTGTTCATCCAACAAGTCAAGAGCATCTTGGCGCGCCTGTTCATTATCCGTCTCAACATAAGCCGCCACGCGAGGTGAGTCGTGACGGATGTCACTGGGGAGGACTGCTTCTGCTCCATAAACCATGAAGAAAGGCGTGAAGCCTGTAGATCTGTTAGGAGTAGTATTGATGCTCCATAAGACGGAGGGCAACTCCTCCACCCAACAACCCGGCGTCCGTTGCAAAGGGACCAAAAGCCGGGGCTTGATGCCCTTCAGAATCTCCTGATTAGCTCTCTCAGCTTGACCATTGGATTGAGGATGAGCCACTGAAGAAACATCAAGTCGGATATGCTCTCGTTGACAAAACTCCTCCATGGCGCCCTTGGAAAGATTCGTGCCATTGTCAGTTATAATGCTGTGCGGAAAGCCAAAACGGAAAATCACCTTTTTCATAAATTGAACCGCCGTGGCTGCATCGCACTTGCTAACTGGCTCAACTTCCACCCACTTTGTGAATTTGTCAACTGCCACCAAGAGGTGGGTCTTCTTATCCTTGGACTGTTTAAAAGGCCCAACCATGTCAAGCCCCCAGACCGCAAAGGGCCAAGTGATTGGGATCATCCTCAACTCCTGAGCCGGTACATGAGCCCGTCGTGTGAACCTTTGGCAACCATCACATTTACTGACCAAATCCTCTGCATCAGCATGAGCCGTCAGCCAATAAAAACCATGACGGAAAGCCTTGGCCACAAGGGATTTTGAGCCGGCATGATGGCCACAATCCCCTTCATGGATCTCACGCAAGATCTCTTGGCCTTCCTCAGGGGAGATACAACGTTGAAATGCCCCTGAAACACTGCGATGATGTAACTCGCCACCGAGGACGATCATTGACTTAGCCCGCCGGGTTATTTGCCTGGCCAAAGTTTCATCCTCAGGCAACTCTCCCCGGGTTATATAAGCCAGATATGGCATTGTCCAATCTGGTATGACATGAAGAGCCGCCACCAGTCGTGCCTCCGGGTCAGGGATAGCCAAGTCTTCCTCTGTAGGCAACTTAACCGAAGGGTTATACAGGACATCCAGGAAAGTGTTAGGCGGCACCGGCTTTCGCTAAGAGCCTAGCCGGCTCAGAGCATCAGCCGCCTCGTTCTTCCTGCGATCAATGTGCTCCACTTGGTATCCCTGAAAGTGCCCAGCAATGGCATCAACCTCGCGGCGATAAGCCACCATGAGAGGATCCTTAGAATCCCATGTGCCTGATACTTGTTGAGCCACCAGGTCTGAGTCACCAAAGCACCTTACCCGGCTTAAGCTCATCTCCTTAGCCACCCGAAGACCGTGGAGCAAAGCCTCGTATTCAGCCGCATTGTTAGTGCAAGGAAACATCAACTGTAGCACATAATGGAACTTGTCACCTTTAGGGGAAGCCAATACAACACCAGCCCCCGAGCCCTCCAGCTGCCTGGACCCATCAAAGTGAATAGTCCAATAAGTGTTATCCGGCTTTTGCTCGGGCACTTGTGACTCTGTCCAATCATTGATGAAATCCACCAAAGCCTGAGATTTAACAGCAGTGCGCGGCACATATTTGAGGCCATGAGGTCCAAGTTCTATAGTCCACTTAGCAATTCTCCCTGTGGCCTCTCTGTTTTGAATAATATCACCAAGAGGGGCATAACTGACCACAGTGATGGGATGACCCTGAAAATAATGCTTAAGCTTCCGGCTCGCCATGAACACACCATACACAAGCTTCTGCCAATGTGGGTACCGCTGCTTGGACTCAATGAGCACCTCGCTGACATAATAAACCGGCCGCTGAACCGGATGCTCCTTACCCGCCTCCTTGCGCTCCACCACAATAGCCACGCTGACGGCTCGTGCGTTTGCCGCCACATACAGTAGCAAGGGCTCTTTATCAACCGGAGCAGCAAGGACTGGGGGCTCTGCCAGCTGCTTTTTCAAATCCTCAAAAGCGGTATTAGCTGCATCATTCCAGACAAAGTTATCAGTCTTCTTCATCAACTGATATAAGGGCATGGCCTTCTCACCCAAACGGCTTATAAACCGGCTTAAAGCAGCAATGCGACCCGCCAAGCGCTGGACGTCATTTATACACGCCGGCTTAGCTAGGGAGGTGATGGCCTTGATCTTCTCCGGGTTAGCCTCAATACCTCTGTCAGAAACCAAGAAGCCCAATAGTTTGCCTGCAGGAACACCAAAAACACACTTGGCCGGGTTAAGCATCATCTTATAGACCCGGAGATTATCAAAGGTTTCCCTTAAATCATCTATCAGGGTTTCCTCTTTGATGGATTTAACCACAATATCATCCACGTAAGCGTGAACGTTGCGCCCGATTTGTTTATGAAGACAGTTCTGTACACAGCGCTGGTAAGTCGCCTGTGCACACTTGAGTCCAAAGGGCATAGACACATAGCATAAGGCTCCAAAGGGAGTGATAAACGCCGTCTTCTCCTGGTCCTTAACTGCCATCTTAATCTGATGATACCCGGAATAAGCATCCAAGAAACTTAAGCGTGCGCAACCTGCCGTAGCATCAATGATTTGATCAATACGGGGGAGGGCAAAAGGATCAGCCGGACACGCCTTGTTCAAGTCCGTGTAATCCACACACATCCGCCAGGTGCCGTTCTTCTTGAGCACGAGCACCGGGTTAGCCAACCACTTTGGGTGAAAGACTTCAACGATAAACCCGGCCGCCAAGAGCCGGACCACTTCTTCACCAATAGCTTTTCGCCTCTCTTCATTAAACCGCCGAAGGAACTGTCTGACCGGCTTAAATTTCGGATCCACATTGAGAGTGTGCTCAGCGAGTTCTCTAGGTACACCTGGCATGTCAGAAGGTTTCCACGCGAAGATGTCCCTATTCTCACGGATGAACTCGATGAGCGCGCTTTCCTATTTCGGATCCAAATTTGCACTGATGCTAAACTGCTGAGACGAGTCACTTGGAACAAAATCAACAAGTTTAGTCTCGTCAGTTGATTTAAATTTCATTGCCGGTTCATTCTCCGTGGTTGGCTTTTTCAGAGAGGTCATATCTGTTGGGTCAACATTGTTTTTGTAAAACTTCAACTCCTCTGTAGCACAAACAGACTCTGCATAAGCCGCGTCGCCTTCCTCGCACTCTAGAGCCACTTTCCGGCTGCCGTGAACCGTAATAGTCCCGTTGTGACCCGGCATTTTGAGCTGTAAGTACACATAACACGGCCGTGCCATGAACTTGGCGTAAGCCGGCCGTCCAAATATAGCATGGTATGGACTTCTTATCTTGACCACCTCAAAGGTCAACTTCTCCACCCTGTAGTTGTTCTCATCACCAAAAGCCACTTCCAATTCGATCTTGCCGACTGGATAAGCCGACTTACCAGGTACCACACCATGGAAGATAGTGTTTGACTGGCTGAGGTTCTTATCAACCAACCCCATACGGCGAAAAGTCTCATAATAGAGGATATTAATGCTGCTGCCCCCATCCAAGAGTACCTTTGTGAACTTATAGCCTCCCACCTGAGGAGCCACCACTAAGGCCAAGTGGCCCGGGTTATCCACCCGGGGAGGGTGATCCTCCCTACTCCACACTATAGGCTGCTCAGACCACCGCAAGTAGCGTGGAACTGCCGGCTCCACGGCATTCACAACCCTCTTGTGAAGCTTCTGGTCTCGTTTGCACAAACTAGTGGTAAACACATGATACTGTCCACCGCTAAGCTGCTTTGGATCGGTCTGATAACCCCCCTGCTGCTATTGATGACCCTGGCCAGACTATTGATTAAAGCCCCCTTGACCGCCCCGAGGGCCAGAATTTGAGCCGCCCCCCGGGCCATGAAAGCCGCCGGCGCCTGAGCCGCCGCCCGGGCCATTGTAACTCTTAAAGGCCTTCATGATCGCGCAATCCTTCCACAGATGAGTCGCTGGCTTCTCTCTAGAGCCATGCCTTGGACAAGGTTCATTCAACAGCTGCTCCAGCGTTGGACCTGACCCGCCGCCTCGGGGAGGGGGCCTCCCCTTGCGTCGCTGGTTATTACCTTGGGAGTTGGCGTTGGCTACAAACTCTAGGCTGCCATCGGCCTTACGCTTGCCTCCTCCTTGGTTCCCCGGGTTAAACTGAGGACCCTTGCCATTTCCGTTCTTCTTTCCCTTCCCTGTCCTTTCATCATCTGAAGGGGGATCCTTGGTACCATCGGAATCGGCGTACTTGACAAGAGCCGCCATTAGTGTACCCATATCGGTGCAGTCGCGTTTAAGCCGCCCGAGTTTCATCTTAAGGGGCACAAAGCGACAGTTCTGTTCCAGCATTAAGACTGCAGAGCCGGCATCCATCTTATCTGATGAATGTATGATCTCCTTGACCCGCGAACCCAATGGGTCGTGGATTCACCCTCCTGCTGCTTACAGTTAGTCAAATCCACAATTGACATAGACTGCCTACAGGTATCTTTGAAGTTTTGGATGAACCGGGCTTTCAGCTCAGCCCAAGACCCAATGGAATTCGGTGGTAGCCCTTTCAACCACGTGCGGGCAGTTCCATCTAACATCATGGTGAAGTACTTGGCCATGGCCGCCTCACTGACCTCCAGCAGTTCCATAGCCATCTCATAACTCTCAATCCAGGCCGCGGGTTGTAAGTCAGCTGTATAGTTAGGCACCTTCCTAGGGCCCTTGAAGTCCTTAGGTAGACGTTCATTACGGATAGCTGGCACCAAGCAAGGGACACCCCCGGTCCTGGTAGGGATACCTACATCAACGGAAGTCGTCGGATAAGCCGGGGGGGGGGTCTGGTAAGCCGTTAATTGAGGCACTTGCTCCGCCTCTTGGCGCGCTCGGTCCTGGTCTGCTGCGTAAAGGGCTCCATTATGAGCCGGGCCATGGCCAGGGGGCGGGTCATGGCGTCGGACATCGCTTGAGCCGGTTGCTGAGACCACGTGCCGGCTGTAACTCGGGCTCTGACCCGGACGAGGGGTCGAGTGGATCCTATCCCGGCTGTAGGAGTACGCCTCTTGCTGTGCCAGTGCCGTCTGCAGGAGTTCCCTGACCCGGCGGGTCTCGATGGCCGTCGGAGAGTCGCCGTCAACGGGGAGAGCCGCCAGCCGTGCTGCCGCAGCTACCATGTTCTCCAGTGGGTTATTATAATGTCCCGGGGGTATTGGCACATACTGAGGCAGGGCAGGGGGCACCTGGGGAGGCCCCATCACTTGCGGCTGAGTAAGGGGTCCAGACCCGGGCGCTATGCCCCTGGCGGGTTACTAGACCCTACACCTGGCGTGTTGAAGAGGTTGCGTGGATCGTAAACCGGTGGGAGTCGAGACTGGACCTTTTGATGCCTCCTTCTCATGACCTCATTAGCCGCGTTCTGATCCATCGTGAGTTGGAAAGACTGCGCCTGAATCAGCTGAGTTCGGGCATCGAGAGCCGCCCGCTCCGCAGCCAGCCTGATTCCTTCCGCTGCGAGATCCTCTTTAGCCTTTATCAGATCCAATTTCAACCGTGCCACCTACGCATCATGCTGGGCTTGATCCGCCGGGTCAACCGTGGCGGTTAACAGGGCCGTCATCTTGTCCGTGAGATCCATCAGCACCTGAGCCGGAGAAGGCACCGGGTTTCCCGACCCAGCAGCGGGGTTCTGAACAGGCTGTGCCCCAGCCATAAAGACTCCAACCTGACTTGGCGGCTCAAAAAGGTTCGGAATACTGTCGCCATCGGAACAACCCATGAGCCTGCCATCTTGAAGTTGGTACAACGAGTTTGACTCATCGGTGGCCGACTCGCCGTCAGAGCCGGCGGCCGCCTCATCACCAGACCCAGATGGATCAGAGGGTCCTCCATGGATGCATGCCACAAACGCGCGCTTTAGGGCAGGCCGGGCCCAGGCGGGTCGTGCGTGCTGAGCCGTTTCGATGAGATCGGCGCAGAGATCCGGCTCAGGGCCCGGCTCACCAAACTTGCCGATGAAGACATGAATTCCGCCGAAGGGGACCTGGTACCCGTACTCAACTGAGCCGGCGTCGGGGCCCCAGTCTGCATCGTCGATGTAGAGCTTGCCGCGACGACTCTTGGTCATCCGGCCCACAGCGTATCCCTTGAGCCCTTCGAAGCTGCCCTTCAAGAACTCAAATCCACCGCGCGCTGGCCCCACGGTGGGCGCCAACTGTCGTGGAATTGTCACGGCAGATGTCCTTGGGCTAGGACTTAGTCGTGGAGCCATCGCAACTAGGAAGCTTGAAGGGGTTATGCGGGACAAGGAACACGAGGGTTTATACTGGTTCGGCCCCTTACGGCGAAGGTAAAAGCCTACGTCCAGTTTGAGGTGATATTGATTAGGGTTACGATCGCCAGGAGCTAAACAGCTATCCCCGGCTCTCGATGATCTCGTTCCCGCCCTTAAACCGCTGCCGGGTCGTCCCTTTATACAGGGAGGCTGACGCCCAGCAGCCCTTAGAGTCCCGGCCGGCTCATAAGAGTGTCCGGCTCGGACTCTAAACAATACTTGCCTTACACTACAAGTTCTATTATAGTAATGATTGTAACTACGGGCCTTAAGCCATATCCGGGTCTCAGCCCATCTCTGGCCCATCATCTTGAAACTTAGCTCCGGGCTTCTGGCAACGACCGTACGAGTAACCCGGCCCCTCCTGGCGGGTGACTCTAAGGTCTATATCCTCAACAAGTTGTCATTTGATTAATGGGATCACATCATTAGGAGAATGATGTGATTGACTTGACCCATTCCATCAGCTTAGCACTTGATCATTTAGTATGTTGCTATTGCTTTCTTCATGACTTATACATGTTCCTATGACTATGAGATTATGCAACTCCCGTTTACCGGAGGAACACTTTGTGTGCTACCAAACATCACAACATAACTGGGTGATTATAAAGGTGCTCTGCAGGTGTCTCCGAAGGTACTTGTTGGATTGGCGTATTTCGAGATTAGGATTTGTCACTCCGATTGTCGGAGAGGTATCTCTGGGCCCACTCGGTAATGCACATCACTTAAGCCTTGCAAGCATTTCAACTAATGAGTTAGTTGCGGGATGATGTATTACAGAACGAGTAAAGAGACTTGCCGGTAACGAGATTGAGCTAGGTATTGAGATACCGACGATCAAATCTCGGGCAAGTAACATACCGATGACAAAGGGAACAACGTATGTAGTTATGCGGTTTGACCGATAAAGATCTTCGTAGAATATGTGGGAGCCAATATGAGCATCCAAGTTCCGCTATTGGTTATTGACCGAAGACATGCCTCGGTCATGTCTACATAGTTCTCGAACCCGTAGGGTCCGCACGCTTAACGTTCGATGACGGTTATATTATGAGTTTATGTGTTTTGATGTACCGAAGGTGGTTCGGAGTCCCGGATGTGATCACGGACATGACGAGGAGTCTCAAAATGGTCGAGACATGAAGATTGATATATTGGACGACTATATTCGGACACCGGAATGGTTCCGGGGGTTATCGGATAAATACCGGAGTACCGGGGGGTTACCGGAGCCCTCCGGAGGTTATTGGGCCTCATGGGCCCAAGTGGTGGAAGAGGAGAGGCGGCCAAGGGGCAGCCGCGCGCCCCTCCCCCCAAGTCCGAATTGGACAAGGAGGGGGGGGGAGGCGGCGCCCCCCTTTCCTTTCCCCCTCTCTCTCCTTCCCTCTCCTCTCCTACTCCAACATGGAAGGGGGGGAGTCCTACTCCCGGTGGGAGTAGGACTCCTCATGGGGCACGCCAAGGGTGGCCGGCCCCCTCCCCCTCCTCCACTCCTTTATATACGGGGAGGGAGGCACCCCCTAGAGACACAACAATTGATCCCTTGGATCTATTAGCCATGTGCGGTGCCCCCCTCCACCATAATCCACCTCGGTCATATCGTAGCGGTGCTTAGGTGAAGCCCTGCGTCGGTAGAACATCATCATCGTCACCACGCCGTCGTGCTGACGGAACTCTCCCTCAAAGCTCGGCTGGATCGGAGTTCGAGGGACGTCATCGAGTTGAACGTGTGCTAAACTCGGAGGTGCCGTGCGTTCGGTACTTGATCGCTCGGATCATGAAGACGTACGACTACATCAACTGCGTTGTGCTAACGCTTCCGCTTTCGGTCTACGAGGGTACGTGGACACACTCTCCCCTCTCGTTGCTATGCATCACCATGATCTTGCGTGTGCGTAGGATTTTTTTTAAAATTACTACGTTCCCCAACAAAAGCAACAACCAAACAATGGCCAAATGATGCAAGGAGATGGGGTGGTCGTCAAACATGCCGATCCCAAGATAACTGGAGCTCGCAGCACGCACGCGACTACGCTAGATTACAGTAGGGACTGAGTACAACATCACACTAAACCATATAGCACCTAAGCTCCATGAAAACGCCCCTAGAAGGGAGAATGGCGCAGAGTGTACACGGCTGCTATTCTCGTATGAACATTCATAGTTTTTTTATAGCTGAGATCAGGATATCTCATATATATTATTTGTAGTATGGGCCTTGTTTTAGTACACCCCTCTTAAATAAACCCAAATGATAAGTGTCACACGTGTGGCACGAAGAAATATGATCCAAACGTTCTTATTACCATTCATGTTGCCACATCAAACAGATGACACCAGCGGAATCTTTTTCTTTTTTCGGACTTAAAAATGTTTTATCTCTTAAATAAAAAATCTGATTAAAATTCGTTTTCATCATTAAATCCGTCTCGACGAGATCTTCAAAACTAGATCACATATTGATATGTTTCGATAATTTTTTTGGGTCATTAGTTGCCATGATGTTACACTGAAGTTGCCATAGTGTTTTACGCTAAAGTAGCCATGATATGTTTCATCTTTTTTTCTTCTTTTAGATTTAAAGCTACCATTGTATTTCAACTATTTTTCGTGAAAAAAATATTTAATTGACCATGGCAATTATTAGTAATTAACCATGTCAACTTTAATTCATGGATCATGGCAATTTTTAGTAATTCATCATGGCAATTCTAGTTTATAGATGATGTCAATTTTAGTATTTTGACCATGGCAATTCTAGTATTTATCATGGAAATTATTTTTTGTATGAACCATGAGAAATTTTAGTGCATGTATCATGGCAAATTTAAGTAATTCACCATGGCAATTTTAGTTTCTGGTTCATGGCAAATTTGAGTAATTGACTATGTATTTTTAAAGTAATTGATGATGGATTTCTTTTTCATTATGAAGCATATCAAAATTATTTCATGGGTCAAGGCAAATTTTAGTAATTCTCCATGGCAAGTTTAGTTTCTTAATTTTCTTTATTATAACATGTCAAAATTTACTTCAAACGTGGAAGAAATAGTAGTTGAAACATATCATGGCAACTTCAGTGTAAACACCACGACAATTTATGTGCAATAGACATGACAACTTTTGACCGCCAAAAAATATCATCGAAACATATCGATATGGGATCTAGTTTTGAAGTCCTCGTCGTGACGGATTTAATGGTGAAAACGGATTTTTCTTTTAAGAGATAAAATATTTTACAATTTGAAAAGCCCAAAAGGTTCCCGTTGACATCATCTGTTTTTGTCCCTATTTGCATGCATGTGTGAAAAAATAAAAGACCAACGTGCCACAATGGGTGGCTAGAAAGGCGTATGGGCGGAATTGCTTCGTGCCACACGTGTGACACTTAACATGGTCCTAAATAAATTAAGGGTGGTGACTTTTGAGGGATTAAGCTCATCTCTTTCATAAAAAAGGAATTATAGTTTATTCCCCCGCAAAAAAGAGGTATTATAGTTTACTCCGCAATTTCTTTTATTATAGTCTATTACATGCAAAGTTTTTTATTCTTTAGAAAGTACTGAAACGGAAGTATTATTATTTTGGCATGAACTTCAGGAGTAGTTGCTCATGTGATCCGCATGAATTTCAGTTGGGAGGCGTTTGGTAGGTTGCACCGATTTTGGACTCCCTGCATCTGTGTCTGAGTAGAGCATGCCTGAGTAGATACATGGAAAAACCATGTTGTGTAACTCATTTTGACGTTCTATTTTTGCAAGTTAATGTGCACTAAAATGTTTGATCTAGGTTGGCAGATAAATAATTGATGATAGTTGATGTATCATTTTGACCAACCTAAACCATGCACAAATATATGGACCCGAAACGTGAAGTCAAAAACCAACGCAAAGAACTATCAATAGCAAACACATACACCAACAATTAACTTAGACAGCGATTGGCCAATACACGGCGCGGTGTCGCGCCTCCACGTACTAATATCCATAGAAACTCCCATTGTAGTAGTACCCATTGTTGCTCCACGTGTATTGCTGCGGTGGCTGCAAACACACAGTTCAAAATTTCTTCATGGAGGATAAATGGACGCATGTACATCAATAAAAAATTGAGGTGATTATATAGCATACCAGATTGCCTGATGAAAGATGACAATCATCCTGAGCCCCATTTGGTGAGCGGGTGACTTCCTCGGCACGTGTGCTGAAGCAAATAACAAGAATTAAGAGATTCAACACAATTGTTTTAACATAATTTTCTCGTTCTGTCGGGAGGCTGACGGACCGAACTGACTTGTGCAACCATGATCAAAGAAATTTATTTACCTTGGAGTCGCATTCAGATATTCGGAGAATTCACATACGAGAAACTCCGGCTTGAAATAACCGACTCTCTCAGAAGAAACTGGTACAACCACATCCACCCTCTTTTCTCCAAGGTCGACGCCGATCATCCACGCGTTCTTGGCATGATATCCCAGCTTAGACATGAGGTAAACAACATCGCTGCCGCCAACGCCTAGGGTCGGGAAAGCCGAATACGTGTTCCTCAGCGTCGACCTCCCGGCTCGAGCATCCCATAGCTGTGGGAGCAACATAAAATGCTCAGGGTTGTCGGCCGAGATCTCGTCGATATCGACGGCGTGCCCCTTGCGCCAGTAGTTCCAGGAAGTATGCCTGTAACACGTCCGGAGCTTCCAACCATCATCGGCAAGAGTATGTTCCAGAGGGTAATCGTAATACAATAGCAGGTCCGAATCATACATGATTTCTACGCTGTCAAGATCCTTGGTCGTCTTGCGAGTCTTGTAATTATGATGATCAGGGACCTTTTTGAAACGGAGATCCAGCTCAACGAACTTGATGAAACCATTGTCGCAGCAGGTGATGTCCCGGAACAGCCGGGAGTTACCTTCCCGGTCCACGTTGCCTTCAAGCATGGGTATGGGGATGAAGGTTAGGATGGGGCTCTCGTCAAGCACGTTGCAGGTGACAATGCCGCGCCAGAGGTCGACCCAGCCTACGGCGCCTCCGCCGAGCGTGATCACCTTGTCAAGGTCGTTAGGGCCGGGCAGGTCCCGCTTCCTGACCCCGGGAGGTGTCTGCAGACGCAACTGTCTGACAGTCCACTCGCCGGCCTTGGAGGAGAAGACGTGTAACCCGTAGTCGGAGCGGGACTTCGTCATGCTGAGCTCGGCGAGGAAGAACTCCCCGTCGTCGTCGTCATCGAGCGGCAGGACGCAGGTGTGGAACGAGTTTGTGGCCCCCGGAGGAGTGGGCGGGATCGGCGTGAGCGACGGAGGCTTGCCGCGGCCGGCCTTGTAGACGTAGTACTCGGCGAGGCGGGAGCCCCGATGGGTGCTCCGGGGGCCGACGGTGAAGGCGAAACGGAGGAGGACGAGGCCCTTGGCCGAGGAGTGGACCTGGGGCTCCATGGTGAAGTCGTCGCGGTCAAACGCGGGGCCGTGGACGCAGAAGTGGGAGATGGCCGGCGGGTCGGCGAGGCAGAAGGTGACCCTGACGGCGTGGCCGGTGCTGGTGACAGCCTCGGCGGTGGTGTCGTTCTCGTGGGCGGCGAAGTAGGCATCCCTGTCGACGAGAGCCCAGGGCGCGTAGCGGGCGCTGGCGCGGTCGATGGCGGGGGGCCGGAAGGAGGATGCCGGGAAGGAGACCTCCATGGTTGATACTCCCTCCGTTCCGAATTACTTATCGCACGTATGGATGTAACCTCCGTTCCGAATTACTTATCGCACGTATGGATGTAAACGTTACTTATCGCACGTATGGATGTAAACGACAAGTATACATCCATACGTGCGATAAGTAATTCGAAACGGAGGGAGTACTTGATAGTAGTCGGACCCGGGCACGCGCTCATCGGAAGATTCGAAGCGATTTTATGGTGTCGGTCTTGAGTTTTGAGTTTTTGACTCGATCCCGGATGAATAGCGTCGTGCGGTGCGGGAGGAGGCTGTGTCGGATTAGCATTGGGCTTCCTCGTCTACGTCCGGGTTTCAACAAGCCTGGCCTGCTAGGGCGGGTGAATATCTGGTTCTTAGATGGTAGTACTATCTGATCCTCAAAAAACAAAAAAGATGGTAGTACTATCTTTTCTCAGAAAAAAAGAGAGATGGTAGTACTATCTTAGCTAAAAAAAAAAGATGCTACTATCTCTGTTTCTCAAAAGAAATAAAATGCTACTATCTCTACTAAAAAAAAGATGCTACTATCATTGAATATCCGGTGAGCCGAAACTCATCCGCACCCAGTGAAGAGAAAAATCACAAAAAATACTAAACAAATCTAAAAATATTCATTTTTTCATGGAAGATAATTTGTTGCATGAGGTGTGCTTCAAATTTCAAATGATCTGTTCATTGCGGGTACATCTGAGTCTGGGCACCGAATTGCCCCGTCCCTACTATAATGCTTTCATTTAATATAAAGTGTGGGGATTCCTAAAAAAACATACTTTAATGCTGCAAAACTTAAATTTTAAAGTTTCAAAAAATTCTGAAAAACTTTATGGATTCACAAGATAAGTATGTATAACCCATAAAAATTCAACTCCAAACTCAAAATACACAAGGAGATATAAAAAAAGCGGCAATTCCAACATGAGTAGTGCGGCAAGAAGACAAAAGCAAAAATATAATTTGTACTTTTTATCTTTACGTGTGCTTTGAGTTTGGAGTTAAAAAAAATTAGCAGCTACACACACTTTTTGATGAGGACATCAATACAATTGTTACACCCACAACCCCTACTGCTACATATACTGGACCAATTACTAGAGCTCGCGCACGCCAATTAAATTATCAGGTACTTTCGTTTCTTAGTAATGATTCTAATGTTCATGAGAATATGATGCTGCCTAAATTGGATACATTTGTTTTGCTTACAAATGAAGGGTCTGGCATATATAAGAGGGATGAACACTGGAGTCAGACCAAGCATGAAGATGATGGCATGCGCAAGGGGAACAAGAACGGAGTTACAAGTGATGATTTTAGGACTTTGAAGCCACCATAATGAGTGGATGAAGCCTTGGACGAAATATACAAGATGCCACTTCATATTTTTTGTCCAAAGGCTATTCTAGGTGCTGCGTCACCTTATTATTGGGCCCGACCCATGTAATTTCGAAATACTTGATTATAGGCTGTTTTAGAGTCCGTATGCGTGGGGAAACAAGAGTTAGGGTTGGTTTCAGACCCCTCCTTCAAGGGTCACGAAATTCCCCCTCTTCCTCCATATATACAACCCTTAGGGCATCGTTTAGAATTTGAGTTTTGTTTAGATTAAAAGTTCGCCATAGCTGCAACTTCGCGTACTTCATTTGTGTTCAACGACCATACCAAGACGTCACAGAACCCCACCTTCATTAATAAAGCTTTCCACTTATATTCGCAATATGCAGATTGCAATTTCAGTTTCTTGCTTGTTCTTCGTTTGCTTGCAGGAAATTGACCTTCGTGGCCGAGTTGATCGTGCTCCGGCGTGGTCAATAACCTCTCGGAGTTGGTTTAGCAATTGCTAAGGCGCGACGTCCTCGCACGTTCGTAGTCGGATCGTCAAAGTCTACTCCACAAAAAAGATAGCCACCATCTCATTGAAAGACGGGACAACTTTGCCTCTATCAAGTGATATAAGATTTCCAGGTTACTCGGTGAGATTCCTGTTTTTTGTAGTTTAGATCGAGTCTATTCTTTATATCTACAGTCCATGAAAAAGCCACAAAAAAAATTTAGGGTTAGTTCATCATATCCGAACCAGTCTGAGCCTTTGCATAGTTTTTTCAGTATTTTGATTTGTTGAATTTGCGGTTGCATCGTCGTGTCAAGTTGCTGGTCTTAGCGTCTAGTTTCCCTTAGAGTTCTGAGATCTGTTCACAAGTTGTTATGCCGCCGGCCGCACCATCGTCATCGCTCCTGCCATATACCACCACCACCAACATATTCCTTACCGCTGCCATATACATCCGCGTGTCCATCAAATCCGAGTCCACATATACATTCGCCTGTCCACCATCAATCCGAGTCCACGTATACATCCGCCTGTCCACCATTAATCCGAGTTTTTTTCATATTAGGTTTGCTTTCGAGATACATTTATTTTCCGATTCGTGTTTCCTTGCCTGAGTAGGTTCTAAAAAAAGTCTGCAGACCCCCGGGCAGTTTTTAGGCCAAAATTTTGGCGACCGAAAATATTTTTTCCCTATCATGTTTTTAGGTCCCAGGGAGCGTTTTGAGACACTCGCCATCATAGTGATTTTTTGTCGCACTTTTTCGTTGTTGCCGCCCTGATTTCCGGAAAAAATAGTCAATTTTTTTTCCGTGCCTATCCTGTTATTTTGATTTGGGAAGAGTTTTGAGACACTCGCCATTATAGTGATTTTTCGCAAAAAAAAGAGCACAAAAAAAAACTGAGCAAAAGAAAAAAAACCAGAGTGGGCTTTTCCCTTGTTTCTGTGCCGCGCCGTGATTTTGTTAGTGTTCTAGGCTCGCGTCTCTAGTACGGTCTAGCCTAGGACCAACATAGTACCGTCGTTGAGCGTTTATTCAACTTTGCATTTCTGAATTGATTATTGCTGACCCTTTTGCTACTATATTATAAGCCATCCCAGCTCCACATACATCTATATTGTGCGTTTGACTCTCCCTGGTAATCGCTATATCCAAGCTTTGAGAGTTTTGACTACAACGGTTGCCGGTCACCGCCTGCTGCTTGGTAAGAACTGGTAAGCCTTTGAGATTCGCTTGACGGATTTGTGACACCCCGCCACTTTCTAGTACTCTGTAGGATCATATTCTTGTGTGTTTCTATTGCCGCTAACCATGGCAGGACCACAAGCCGACGAGATTGACTGGGAGAACATGACGAACAAGGAGTTGCATGATAAATTTCAGCAAATGATGAGTGTCCAGGTGGGAGATGTGCTAAACAGATTTGAAGAGGCCATGGAGAAGATAGATGGCATGGAGAAGTCATTCGAGACAAAGCTGGATAACAAGTTTAATGAATTTCTCACGCGTCTTCCCCAACCACCACCGGCTGCACCTATCGCACCTCTAAAACGACAACAACAACGTCCCCTTCCGAATCAGTTCGGACGAGCGAAGCGTGTTCCTCTTGAGGATGGTCAAACTTCTGGAGCTGCTGTACCTACTGTCGGTGTCAAAACCGGCAGATCTCGGGGTAGGGGGTCCCAAGCTATGGATCATGGATCGAGGGTAACAGGAGATGAGGGACACGGTGTTTACCCAGGTTCGGGCCCTCTCTAAGAGGTATAACCCTACTCTTGCTTGATTATACTCGATGAATATAGGGGTTACAAGAGTTGATCTACCTCGAGATCATGTGTTGAGGTCTAAAACCTAAGGGTATGATGAATAATATCATAATGATCTAGAATATCCCTATCGACTAGCCCGGCCTCGGCTTATATAATGTATCAGAGGCCTAGGATAACAAGAGTCCTAGTCGAATATGTCGGTGGAGAGGAGTCCTTGTCTTGATCACCAAGTCTTGTGGAATCTTCCTCGTGTATGCATCGGCTGTCCGAACTAGCCCATGGGTAAACGGCCATGGGGGTCCTCGGCCCAATCCAACTGATCGGGAGATGACGTGGTGAGTACCCCCTAGTCCAGGACACCGTCAGTAGCCCCCTAAACCGGTCTTCAAGTTGGGGATGCTCCTCGGTTCTTCCGAACTGTTCTTCATCTTCGGTCGTCGGTCTTGAAAACTGGTTCAACAAATCTTCCCATCTTCTATCTTGAGGATTGCCAAGCTAAATATGAAGATCTCACACGTCGGGTATCCGAGGAGCCCTTTAAGTCTTCGGCCTTTATCAATGCCTTGTTATTTTTATGCCACACCTCGGGTTTGAAGTGTTTCCCGTGCGGTTGTGTCTTCTCGCAACCGAGCTTCAACGTTGGATTGTATTCGAGTTGTCTTTTGGTAGCCGAGCTCCAATGCCGAACCGTATCCGAGCTCTAAGGCCGGACCATGTCTGAGCTCCAACGCCGGACTATGTCCAAGCTCCAACATCGGACTATATCCGAGCTCCAACGTCGGATTATGTTCAAGCTCCAATGCCGGACTGTATCCGAGCTCCAACGCCGGACTATATCCGAGGTGTCATAGATCACCTTGGTTCAAAAAAGTTGAAGGAGTTTAGCCGAGCTTAATGCCAGAAATGCCCTCTATGGAGCCAGCCACTTGCATCCGAGCTATATCCTGAAATGCTTTTGAGGTGGTTCAGCACCTCGGTCATGGGCTGATTGTTTGCGGATTTTATTTCCGATGCGTGTAAATTTATTTGCTGTCAATATGTATAACCAGTAGCCCTGAAGGTGTGTGTCGGTCTAAAACCCGAGATGCACCTAAAGGAAAACATGAAACCGCTGATCCTAGTAGCCCCTGAGACTCAGGTCAATTCGCGAAATCGGCCTGAGGATCAACTCCTAGCTCGGCAGCATACGTAGGAATAGAAACGCAGTGTAATATATTAGAGGTAATAGTGATCGGCGGACGGGCCCCTGAGAGAGGGTCGTGAGAAGTCGCCATGATATATTAGCTTGATGCCGGGTAAGTCCCAGATGGTACTTATTATTGTCCGAAGACGCGCTTGTCCATAGTTCGGTCATGCCGAACACTGAGCACTTTGATTTTTCTGCATTGAATAGGCAATGCAGTAGCCCCTGAGCCACTGGTGGGGTGGCAACACCAGATCAGGGGATTGATGTGCCCCATTAATATTTATAAATAATAAGCGCGAAGCCCAGTAGCCCCCGAGCCTTAATGTGGGGAGGGGTGGCCAATTAAGGATCGATATCCGTTTGATAAAAAATTTTGTTGTGTTTAACACAAAGTTCTTGGAAAGAGAATAAAGATCTTTGAAAGGAGCTAGAGCTAGTGAAAGCTGAGCTCGTCAAGGTTGGCCTTAAGGGGCTTAATAGATAGGAAATCAATGCCAAATAGGGAATTGTGAGAGCATTATGTCAGCCGGTCGGTTGTCTCAGCGAGATTGTGCCCTTAACTTTTTTTTTAAAGATGGGCTGCAATAAGTTTAGTTTTGCTCGCAATTTATGTGTAATGATTCTATGTACCCAAGTACTTTACATCATTAATGCTCGGATCCGTATTGTACAAAACTTTGTTGACCGACCATCAGCTTCAATCTCCTCGGCCAGTAGCCAGAGAGTGTTTGTCCCACTTTATAAAGCCTTTATAATGGAAAATGATTTACAGAAAACAAGGCAATCCAGCCATACGGTTTTATAAACAAAGGTACATGGAGAGATAGGTTATAAAACATCTTCTGGGAAAAATACTTCCATTATATGTTTCTTTTCCCAGGCTGTTATGTTGATCATGATCATGAAATCTCAACTCCGATCAATGTGGGAGGAAAATATTGAGGATTTAGTTGGGGGGGGGGGGGAGGTTCCCGAACTCTGTGGTCCACAAAAGGAACCAAAATTTTCACTTCCATCGTTGCCGACCAATTATATCCTTTAAGATGGCTAGCTTTCGGCATCACCCAGTCTGAGGTACTAACCCGGATGACCCGGTAGTAACAATCACAGAGGTGCTCCCTTTACCACCTAGCCGAACAATCGGGAACGTAGGGGTAAGCACAGGAGCCATGCAACCCAGCTTGGCCAAAATCTTAAGTCAAATTGATTCATATTTATGACTTTATTACGATAATTATGGAAGAAAAAAAATCTCCATTAAGACTGTTTATAACCTGAAAGTGGCCCATCGTCGGCTTCCACCCCTTTGTAGATGCTACACAGGGTGTTTCTGTACTAACAATACAACCCTTAGCCGACGTCTCGGTGCCCGGAGGCGGTTGTGTTTAGCGGAAACGAGGCAATCGGATATGCGGGCTCTATAACTTTCACTTAGTCATAGGAGTTTAAAGTTTGGGGCCAGTTACTAGCCCCCGGTTAGTGTTCGGCGTCAGCCGAGGTCAAGCCGTTTAACACTTCAGCCAGTTTTATGAAAGGTCCGTCGTTTAACACGGTCGTCGGATCGCTGACTAGTTAACACTCATTATGACAGTCAGTTTTTGGCTATCTCCACTGAGGTACTTGACGAGCTTAACCGGAAGTACAATCATAGTGGTTCTCCCTTTACACACCTAGCCGAACAAAGCGGAACATAGGAGGCAAGCACAGGAGCCGGGCAACCCAACTATTGACCAAAGACACAATTCGAAACTGATGGACATAAAACAATATCCGAGAACATTTTGCCGAGGACTCCCCAGAGTACCTTGGCTTTCGGTGGGTTAGGCTCAAGTCGCAGCCCCCATTGATATTGTCGATGCTTAAAAAGTGCCCGGCAGTGTACTGTGGGATTTATGCTCGGACCCAACACCAAGGTGCAGGTCGGCAGGAAAAATGCCGAACTATGGGTCAAAAAAGATTTCCCAAGCTGGATTATTACGCAGGGTACCTTGGTCAAGAGGATGTCCCGCCTCATAAAAAAACACACAAATAGATCAAAAGTGCCATAAGCTTAAAAAACCAAAAAACTTATGCAAAAACTTTACGTCCGAACTAAATCAAGTTTTTCTATGCCAATCCGAAAATTGGTCTTAAAATTAGTTTGTGCTTTCGTCGTGCTTTAACATGACACGTGCGATCTCAAGACTTCGAGTGGGTCGGCCTTCGGCTTCAACCTCCTATCCCAAAGGCGGAGTGCTTCTCAGGCCAGTTTAGCGAACTAAACTCGAGCGGTTTAGAGAGAAACCAGGCTATTCGGCTATTGACCACACACTCGAGTCGAAGAAGGAGTGATAGAAAAAGACTTTGCAACGAACAAGAAGAAAACACATTTATTATAAAACAGCTCATATAAATTTTTAAGATCCCCCAGTTAACATGGGTAAAGGGAGTTTCTTTTAACAAACAACTCTCGTGAGCATGGTCGAACTGAACACAAATTAAAAATTTAAAAACTTTGAGCATGAAAGCGACTTAGCCGATTAATGTGTTCGACGTTGATGATGCGGGTCGAGCTTGCAGCGGGTCGAGGTCCCAGCCCCCAAGCAAGTCCCGAGGTGCCCGAGCGAAGAGCTCGGCTTGATGAAGTGGCGATGTCGCACGGTCAATGTGGCGAGCCGAAGCCCCTGGTCTAGCCTAGGTGACGAAAACCTCGGTATTCTTGACGAGGTCCGAGCTCATATCGGGACGAAGACGTAGTCCGCATCCTAGCCAAGGTCCCAGCCCCCAAGCCCGAGGTGGCCGAGCGAGGAGCTCGGCTTGATGAGGTGGTGATGCCGCACGGTCGATGTGGCGAGGCGAAGCCCCCGGTCCAGCTAACGTGACGAAGCTGGTCGGCTGGTGACGCCGAAGTCAACAGAGTAGGTTGATGAAGAGAATGGTGCGGGGTTGCCAACACAGGGCAGCACGCCAAGGCGACGACACAATTGTGTCGACGGAGGTGGGACGACGACGTCGGCACGCCTAGGTGACAACGCGGCTCGGTCTGAACCAATCGCCTGCACACATAAAATAGTGCAAGCCAGAAATAATAACAATAATATGCTTAAAAAATTCTTCTACTTAATTAATTTAAGTGAAGTAAATAACTAAAGAAATATGGCCTGAATGCCAAGGTGACGGAGCAGGTCGGTAAGGTGATGTTGCAGCCACCATGCCAGCCGATGTGTCGAAGTTGGTCGGCCGGTGACGCTGAAGTCACCGGAGCATGTTGATGAAGAAATAGCGGAGCCCCCGGTCCAGCCGAGGTGTCGAAGCCTCCATGTCAGACGATGAGTTGAAGTAGGTCAGCGTGATGGACATCGGCTTGAAGAAGTAACAGTGCGGCCATGCTGATGCAACTCGTAACTTGTGACGTGGTTAATGACGGCTTGATGAAGTGACCGTGCGGCGATGCCGGTGTGCCCGCTCCGTGTAATCCATGGGGCGACGATGTTGGTGATGATTTATCCTTCGCGATGCCGAACTCTTGTTCGGCTCGCCGAGATGATGATCTGAAGAAGTTGAGCTCGGCTCAACAAAGCGACGACGTGTCTAGCGCAGGTCGACAGCCGTGGAGCAATGTACCGGACTGGTTTGACGTGAAGAGTACCTCAGAGAAGGCTTAAAATTTTATGGGCACGTGTTAAGAACAACGCACAATACCCTAGAAGAAAATTACTTTAAAAAGGTTGTCCAATATTGCTACCTCTTGAGCACTGCGTTGGTTTTTCCCTTGAAGAGGAAAGGGTGATGCAGTAAAGTAGCGTAAGTATTTCCCTCAGTTTTTGAGAACCAAGGTATCAATCCAGTAGGAGACCACACTCAAGTCCCTCGTACCTACACAAACAAATAAGAACCTTGCAACCAACGCGATAAAGGGGTTGTCAATCCCTTCACGACCACTTGCAAAAGTGAGATCTGATAGAGATGATAAGATAATATTTTTGGTATTTTTATGATAAAGATTAAAAGTAAAGATTGCAAAAATAAACGGTAATAGAAATCGCTAGTTGACGGGAGATTAATATGATGGAAAATAGACCCCAGGACCATAGGTTTCACTAGTGGCTTCTCTCAAGATAGCATAAGTATTACGGCGGGTGAACAAATTACTGTCGAGCAATTGATAGATTTGAGCATAGTTATGAGAATATCTAGGTATGATCATGTATATAGGCATCACGTCCGTGACAAGTAGACCGACTCCTACCTGCATCTACTACTATTACTCCACACATCGACCGCTATCCAGCATGCATCTAGAGTATTAAGTTCATAAGAACAGAGTAACGCTTTAAGCAAGATGACATGATGTAAGGGGATAAACTCATGCAATATGATATAAACCCCATATTTTTATCCTCGATGGCAACAATACAATACGTGTCGTTTCCCCTACTGTCACTGGGATCGAGCACCGCAAGATTGAACCCAAAGCTAAGCACTTCTCCCATTGCAAGAAAGATCAATCTAGTAGGCCAAACCAAACTGATAATTCGAAGAGACTTGCAAAAATAACCAATCTTACATAAAAGAATTCAGAGAAGATTCAAATATTGTTCATAGTTAATCTGGATCATAAACCCACAATTCATCGGATCTCGACAAACACACCAGAAAAGAAGATTACATCGAATAGATCTCCAAGAGAATCAAGGAGAACTTTGTATTGAGATCCAAAGAGAGAGAAGAAGCCATCTAGCTAATAACTATGGACCCGAAGGTCTGAGGTAAACTACTCACACATCATCGGAGAGGCTATGGTGTTGATGTAGAAGCCCTTCGTGATCCATGCCCCCTCCGGCGGAGCGCCGGAAAAGGCCCCAAGATGGGATCTCACGGGTACAGAAGGTTGCGGCGGTGGAATTAGGTTTTCGTGGTGCTCCTCGATGGTTTGGGGGTACGTAGGTATATATAGGAGGAAGAAGTAGGTCGGTGGAGCCACGAGGGGCCCACGAGGGTGGAGGGTGCACCCAGGGGGGTAGGCGCGCCTATGGGGGTAGGCGCGCCCCCTGCCTCGTGGCTTCCTTGTTGGTTGCTTGACGTCCACTCCAAGTCCTCTGGATCACGTTTGTTCAGAAAATCACGTTCCCGAAGGTTTCATTCCGTTTGGACTCCGTTTGATATTCCTTTCCTTCGAAACACTGAAATAGGCAAAAAAAACCCAGCAATTTGGGTTGGGCCTCCGGTTAATAGGTTAGTCCCAAAAATAATATAAAAGTGTATAAATAAGCCCATTAAACATCCAAAACAGAATATATAATAGCATGGAACAATCAAAAATTATAGATACGTTGGAGACGTATCAAGCATCCCCAAGCTTAATTCCTGCTCGTCCTTGAGTAGGTAAATGATAAAAATTTAATTTTTGATGTGGAATGCTTCATAGCATAATTTTTCAATGTAATTCTTTTTATTGCAGCATGAATATTTAGATCCGAAAGATTCAAGATAAACGTTTAATGTTGACATAAAAACAATAATACTTCAAACATGCTAATCAAGCAATTATGTCTTATCAAAATAACATAGCCAAAGAAAGCTTATCCCTACAAATTCGTATAGTTGGGCCATGTTTCAATTTCGTCACAGAAAACGTTCTCATCATGCATAACCCCGATGGCAAGACGAGCAATTGGTTCATACTTTTTAACGCGCTTCATCCTTTTCAACCATTATGCAATACACGAGCGCAAGCCATGGATATAGCACTATGGGTGGAATAAGGTATAATGACGGGGGTTATGTGAGAAGACAAAAAGGTAGAAAGTCTCACATTGACGCGGCTAATCAATAGGCTATGGAGATGCCCATCAATTGATGTCAATGAGAGGAGTAGGGATTGCCATGCAACGGATGCACTACAGCTATAAATATATGAAAGCTCAACAAAAGAAACTAAGTGGGTGTGCATCCAACTTGCTTGCTCACGAAGACCTAGGGCATTTTGAGGAAGCCCATCATTGGAATATACAAGCCAAGTTCTACAATGAAAAATTCCCACTAGTATATGAAAGTGACAACATACGAGATCGCGGTGCTACTTTGAAGCACAAGTGTGGAAGAAGGATAGTAACATTGTCCCTTCTCTCTTTTTCTCTAATTTGTTTTCTCTTTTTTTGGGCCTTATCTTTTTTTCCTTTGGCCTCTTCTCCTTCTTTTTTTATTTAGTTCGGAATCTCATCCCAACTTGTGGGGGAATCATAGTCTCCATCATCCTTTCCTCACATTGGACAATGCTCTAGTAATGATGATCATCACACTTTTATTTAGTTACAACTCAAGAATTACAACTCAATACTTAGAACAAATTATGACTCTATGTGAATGCCTCCGGCGGTGTACCGGGATATGCAATGAATCAAGAGTGACATGTATGAAAAAATTATGAATGGTGGCTTTGCCACAAATACGATGTTAACTACATGATCATGCAAAGAAATATGACAATGATGGAGCATGTCATAATAAACGGAACGGTGGTAAGTTGCATGGCAATATATCTCGGAATGGCTATGGAAATGCCATGATAGGTAGGTATGGTGGCTGCTTTGAGGAAGATATAAGGAGGTTTATGTGTGATAGAGCGTATCATATCACGGGGTTTGGATGCACCGGCGAAGTTTGCACCAACTCTCAAGGCGAGAAAGGGTAATGCACGGTACCGTAGAGGCTAGAAAATTGTGGAAGGTTGAGAGTGCGTATAATCCATGGACTCACATTACTACTTATTGTAAAAGTTTATTAGCCCTCGAAGCAAAGTACTACTACGCATGCCCCTAGAGGGATAGATTGGTAGGAAAAGACCATCGCTCGTCCCCGACCGCCACTCATAAGGAAAGCAATAAGAGAACACCTTATATGTCAAAATTGTCACACAACTTTTACCATACGTGCATGCTACGGGACTTGCCAACCTTAACACAAGTATTTCTCAATTTCACAATTACTCAACTAGCACACTCTAATATTACCACCTTTATATCTCAAAACACTTATTAAGTATCAAACTTCTCATGATATTTAATGAACTCAATATGGAAGATTAATTTCACAATTAAAGCAAATTACCATGCTGTTTAAGACTCTCAAAATAATATAAGTGAAGTATGAGAGACCAATAATTTCTATAAAATAAAAACCACCACCGTGCTCTAAAATATACAAGTGAAGCACTAGAGCAAAAACTATATAGCTCAAAAGATATAAGTGAAGCACATAGAGTATTCTAACAAATTCCGAATCATGTGTGTCTCTCTCAAAAGGTGTGTACAGCAAGGATGATTGTGGTAAACTAAAAAGCAAAGACTCAAATCATACAATACGCTCCAAGCAAAACACATATCATGTGGTGAATAAAAGTATAGCCCCAAGTAAAGTTACCGATAGATGAAGACGAAAGAGGGGATGCCTTCCGAGGCATCCCCAAGCTTAGGCTTTTGGTTGTCCCTGAATTTTACCTTGGGGTGCCTTGGGCATCCCCAAGCTTAGGCTCTTGCCACTCCTTGTTCCATAGTCCATCAAATCTTTACCCAAAACTTGAAAACTTCACAACACAAAACTTAACAGAAAATCTCGTGAGCTCCGTTAGCGAAAGAAAACAAAACACCACTTCAAGGTACTGTAATGAACTCATTATTTATTTATATTGGTGTTAAACCTACTGTATTCCAACTTATCTATGGTTTATAAGCTCTTTTACAAGCTAGAGATTCATCAAAATAAGCAAACAACATGCGAAAAACAGAATCTGTCAAAAACAGAACAGTCTATAGTAATCTGTATCAAACGCAAACTTCTGGAACCCAGAAAATCTAACAAAATAGGAAGACCTAGATAATTTGTTTATTGATCTACTGCAATTGGAATCAGTATTTTATCACGTTCTGGTGATTTTAAACAATTGTTTTCGTGAACAGAAAGTTTCTGGAATTTTCAGCAAGATCAAATAACTATCATCCAAGAAGATCCTATAGGTTTAACTTGGCACAAACACTAATTAAAACATAAAAACACATCTAAACATAGGATAGATGGATTATTTATTACTAAACAGAAATAAAAAGCATGAAAATGAAAATAAAATTGGGTTGCCTCCCAACAAGCGCTATCGTTTAACGCCCCTAGCTAGGCATAAAAGCGAACATAGATCTAGGTATTGCCATCTTTAGTAGGCAATCCATAAGTGGATCTCATAATAGATTCATATGGTAATTTAATTTTCTTTCTTGGAAAGTGTTCCATGCCTTTCCTTAACGGAAATTAGAATGTAATATTCCCTTCCTTCATATCAATAATTGCACCAATCGTTCTAAGGAAAGGTCTACCAAGAATAATAGGACATGAAGGACTGAAATCTATATCAAGAACAACAAAATCTACAAGCACATAATTCCTATTTGCAACAATAAGAACATCATTAATTCTTCCCATAGGTTTCTCAATAGTGGAATCCGCAAGGTGAAAGTTTAAAGAACAATCATCAATTTCACGGAAACCTAGCAAATCACACAAAGTTTTTGGGATCGTGGAAACACTAGCACCCAAATCACACAAAGCATAGCATTCATGATCTTTAATTTTAATTTTAATTGTAGGTTCCCATTCATCATAAAGTTTTCTAGGGATAGAAACTTCCAACTCAAGTTTTTCTTCATAAGATTGCATCAAAGCATCAACGATATGTTTAGAAAAAGCTTTATTCTGACTATAAGCATGAGGAGAATTTAGCACGGATTGCAACACGGAAATGCAATCTATCAAAGAGCAATTATCATAATTAAATTCCTTGAAATCCAAGATAGTGGGTTCATTGCTATCTAAAGTTTTGACCTCTTCAATCCCACTTTACCAATTTTTGCATCAAGATCTAAAAACTATGAATTTTTGGGACGCCTTCTAACTAAAGTTGACTCATCTCCAGTCCCATCATTATCAAGATTCATATCGCAAAACAAAGATTTAATAGGGGACACATCAATAACTTTTAGATCTTCATCTTTATTCTCATAAAAACTAGAAGAACACGCTTTCACAAAGCAATCTTTCTTAGCACGCATCCTAGCGGTTCTTTCTTTGCACTCATCAATGGAAATTCTCATGTCTTTGAGAGACTCATTGATATCATGCTTAGGTGGAATAGATCTAAGCTTCAAAGAATCAACATCAAGAGAAATTCTATCCACGTTCCTAGCCAATTCGTCAACCTTAAGCAATTTTTCTTCAAGCAAAGTATTGAAATTCTTTTGAGAAATCATAAATTCTTTAACACTAGTCTAAAAATCAGATGGAATCTTATTAAAATTTCCATAAGAGTTGTTGTAGGAATTACCATAATTATTAGAGGAATTACTAGGGAACGACCTAGGATTAAAGTTTCCTCTATACGCGTTGTTACCAAAATTATTCCTACCAACAAAATTCACATCCATAGATTCATTATTATTCTCAATCAAAGTAGACAAAGGCATATCATTAGGATCAGAAGAAACACTCTTATTAGCAAACAATTTCATAAGTTCATCCATCTTTCCACTCAAAACATTAATTTCTTCAATCACATGAACCTTTTTACTAGTAGATCTTTCAGTGTGCCATTGAGAATAATTAACCATAATATTATCTAGGAGTTTGGTAGCTTCTCCTAAAGTGATTTCCATAAAAGTGCCTCCCGCGGCCGAATCTAAAAGATTTCTAGAAGCGAAATTCAATCCGGCATAGAAATTTTGTATAATCATCCACAAATTCAAACCATGAGTAGGGCAATTACGTATCATTAATTTCATCCTTTCCCAAGCTTGTGCAACATGTTCATGATCAAGTTGCTTAAAATTCATAATATATTTTCTAAGAGAGATGATCTTAGCGGGAGGAAAATACTTAGAGATAAAAGCATCTTTGCACTTATTCCAAGAATCAATACTATTTTTAGGCAAAGACAAAAACCAAGTTTTAGCACGATCTCTAAGCGAAAACGGAAATAGCTTCAGTTTAACAATATCATTGTCCACATCTTTCTTCTTTTGCATATCACACAAATCAATAAAGCTATTTAGATGGGTAGGGGCATCTTCACTAGGAAGGCCGGCGAATTGATCTTTCATGACAAGATTCAACAAAGAAGCATTAATTTCACAAGATTCAGCATCGGTAAGAGGAGCAATCGGAGTGCTAAGGAAATCATTGTTGTTGGTATGGGAAAAATCACACAATTTAGTATTGTCTTGAGCCATCGTGACAAGCAAGCAATCCAACACAAGCGTAAACAAGAACCAAACGAAAAAGAGGCGGACGGAAAGAGAGGGCGAATAAAACGACAAGGGTGAAGTGGGGGAGAGGAAAACGAGAGGCAAATGGCAAATAGTGTAATGCGAGGGATAAGAGTTTGTGATGGGTACTTGGTATGTCTTGACTTGTGCGTGGACTCCCCGGCAACGGCGCCAGAAATCCTTCTTGCTACCTCTTGAGCATTGTGTTGGTTTTTCCCTTGAAGAGGAAAGGGTGATGCAGTAAAGTAGCGTAAGTATTTCCCTTAGTTTTTGAGAACCAAGGTATCAATCCAGTAGGAGACCACGCTCAAGTCCCTCATACCTACACAAACAAATAAGAACCTTGCAACCAACGCGATAAAGGGGTTGTCAATCCCTTCACGGCCACTTGCAAAAGTGAGATCTGATAGAGATGATAAGATAATATTTTTGGTATTTTTATGATAAAGATTAAAAGTAAAGATTGCAAAAATAAATGGTAATAGAAATCGCTAGTTGACGGGAGATTAATATGATGGAAAATAAACCCGGGGCCATAGGTTTCACTAGTGGCTTCTCTCAAGATAGCATAAGTATTATGGTGGGTGAACAAATTACTGTCGAGCAATTGATAGATTGAGCATAGTTATGAGAATATGTAGGTATGATCATGTATATAGGCATCACGTCCGTGACAAGTAGATCGACTCCTGCCTGCATCTACTACTATTACTCCACACATCGACCGCTATCCAGCATGCATCTAGAGTATTAAGTTCATGAGAACAGAGTAACGCTTTAAGCAAGATGACATGATGTAGACGGATAAACTCATGCAATATGATATAAAACCCCATCTTTTTATCCTCGATGGCAACAATACAATACGTGTCGTTTCCCCTACTGTCACTGGGATCGAGCACCGCAAAATTGAACCCAAAGCTAAGCACCTCTCCCATTGCAAGAAAGATCAATCTAGTAGGCCAAACCAAACTGATAATTCGAAGAGACTTGCAAAGATAACCAATCATACATAAAAAAATCCAGAGAAGATTCAAATATTGTTCATAGATAATCCGGATCATAAACCCACAATTCATCGGATCTCGACAAACACATCGCAAAAGAAGATTACATCGAATAGATCTCCAAGAGAATCGAGGAGAACTTTGTATTGAGATCCAAAGAGAGAGAAGAAGCCATCTAGCTAATAACTATGGACCGGAAGGTCTGAGGTAAACTACTCACACATCATCGGAGAGGCTATGGTGTTGATGTGGAAGCCCTCCGTGATCAATGCCCCCTCCGGCGGAGCACCGAAAAAGGCCCCAAGATGGGATCTCACGGGTACAGAAGGTTGCGGCGGTGGAATTAGGTTTTCCTGGTGCTCCTCGATGGTTTGGGGGTACGTAGGTATATATAGGAGGAAGAAGTAGGTCGATGGAGCCACGAGGGGCCCACGAGGGTGGAGGGCGCGCCCCCTACCTCGTGGCTTCCTCGTGGGTTGCTTGACGTCCACTCCAAGTCCTCTGGATCACGTTTGTTCAGAAAATCACGTTCCTGAAGGTTTCATTCCGTTTGGACTCCGTTTGATATTCCTTTCCTTTGAAACACTGAAATAGGCAAAAAAAAACAACAATTTGGGCTCGACCTCCGGTTAATAGGTTAGTCCCAAAAATAATATAAAAGTGTATAAATAAGCCCATTAAACATCCAAAACAGAATATATAATAGCATGGAACAATAAAAAATTATAGATACATTGGAGACATATCAAATATCACGTTCATAAAGAAACATGAATTCGGGTCGGATCTGCATTCGTGCAGAAAACAGATCAGAAAATTGGTCCAGTCATCGGAAGGTTCCCGGAGTTTGAACCGTCGGATCAAGCTGAAATTTTGAGGGGTGGTAGATATGGGAATTCCGCAGCAGATGAACGGTTGGATCTTCCAAAGGACCTCCGAGTTTGACTCTGGAGACCACGCCCTAAACTCGTCCAGATTCCTGTTCAGATTTGACACGGCTCCGGTATATCGTAGATTGCCGGAGATTCCTCCCTCGGAACTTGACAAAATTTTGCATGGTCGTTGTAGACTTAATTCCGCATAACTTCACCGCGGCAATCGTTAAAATGACACTCGAGGAGGCGGTGGCGGCGGATACAAGTTCGCTATCCAGAAAAACAGCATGGTCGCTCAAGGGCAATGTTGACGCTGAGCCCCCGGGCTCTATGAATGATTCCTCCATGATCTTGAGAGAGATCGGAGTTGATGTTGATGAAGGTCATCGTGCGAACATGACGATCTGACGCGAAGTGCAGTCCTCGGTCGAGCCAAGGTGACCAGTTGAGCTGGTGATGAAGATGCCGACGTCGCAGTTAATCTGCAGACGAGCCATTGATCCTTCGTTGATCTCACAGCGGAGCTCTCAATGAAAGCACCATTGTTGGTGTCCAAACCGGCAGATCTCGGGGTAGGGGGTCCCAAGCTGTGCATCATGGATCGATGGGTAACAGGAGACGAGGGACACGGTGTTTACCCAGGTTCGGGCCCTCTCTAAGAGGTAAAACCCTACTCCTGCTTGATTATACTCGATGAATATAGGGGTTACAAGAGTTGATCTACCTCGAGATCATGTGTTGAGGTCTAAAACCTAAGGGTATGATGAATAATGTCATAATGATCTAGAATATCCCTATCGACTAGCCCGGCCTTGGCTTATATAATGTACCAGAGGCCTAGGATAACTTGAGTCCTAGTCGAATACGTCGGTGGAGAGGAGTCCTTGTCTTGATCACCAAGTCTTGTGGAATCTTCCTCGTGTATGCATCGGCTGTCCGAACTGGCCCATGGGTACACGACCATGGGGGTCCTCGGCCCAATCCAACTGATCGGGAGATGACGTGGTGAGTACCCCCTAGTACAGGACACTGTCACCTACTGTTGATGCTTCTTTGGCTCCCGCTACTGCTGTTGCTGGTGCCGAGGAGGATGACGATTATGCGGGCGATTACGAGGATGAGGTTGATCAAAATCAGAACTACATGCAACCACCAGCACCAGGTCGTCCACATGCATATAATCGCAATGGTAGGCTTGCACCACCAGCTCAGGTACGAGATCCTGACCATCTCCCTAAACTAAAATTGAGTATTCCACCATTTGGGGTAGATATGTTCCTGATATATATCTTACTTGGGAGTTAGAAACTGAACATCATTTTACATGCTTACAATACCCCGAGGAGAGACGTGTTGCTGCTGCTCTTTGTGCTTTCACTAGTTTTGCTTGTGTGTGGTGGTCTGAACATCGTAGATTATATCCGAATAATATTCCAACTACTTGGGCTGCTTTGAAAACTGCTATGCATACTTGTTGGGTTCCACCATATTATCAACATGAATTACTTCAAAAACTACAGCGTTTAAGACAAGGGAAAAAAATTCTATAGAAGAATATTATCAGGAATTACAAACTGGCATGATTTGATGTGGTATTGTTGAGGATAATTCAGACCATTCTAGAGTATAAGGAGTATAATAATATCACTCGTTTATTCCATCTTGGTTGCAAAGCTGAACGTGAAGTGCAGGATCGACAGGCATTGGCGCGAACTAACTTTTCTGTAGGTCGATCTTCATCATGGACACCACGTACATCCTCTACTCCCACACATCCTACTGCAGTACCACTGACTTCAGCCGCTAATTCCAACCGAGATACAAGAAAACAGGCACCACCACCACCATCTGCCAGGAGTACACCTTCTGGGCCTGCCCAGAGTTCTTCTTCATCCATGGCATCAACAGGGCACACACATGGTGTTATTTGTCGTCGTTGTAAGGGACGAGGTCATTATGCAAAAGAATGCCAATCTTCGTGTGTTATGATTGCTACTAAGGATGGTGGGTATGAGTCCGCTAGTGACTACGATGAGGAGACTTTGACTCTTATTACAAGTGAAGGACATGGTGGAGTTGATTCTGAACAAGAGACACAGTACATGGCTACCGAAGACGCTGACAGGTATGAATGTTTAGTTGCTCAACGTGTTTTGAGTGTGCAGGTCACACAAGCTGAGCAAAACTAGAGGCATAATTTGTTCCATACAAAGGGAGTTGTGAAGGAACGTTCTGTTCGCGTCGTCATAGATGGAGGGAGCTGCAACAACTTGGCTAGCATGGAGATGGTGGAGAAATTATCTCTCACCACAAGACCACATCCACATTCTTACTACATCCAATGGTTCAACAACAGCGGCAAGGTCAAGGTAACACCTACTGTTTGTGTGCATTTTAGTATCTCTACATATGCTGATTTTGTTGATTGTGATGTGGTACCCATGCAAGCATGTTCCTTATTACTTGGTAGACCATGGCAATTTGATAAAAATTCTTTACACCATGGTAGAAACAATCAGTATACTCTTGTTCATAAGGATAAACATATTACTTTGCTTCCTATGTCTCCTGATTCCATTTTGAAAGATGATATTAATAGAGCTAATAAAGCAAAACAGGAGAAAAATAAGAGTGAAAATCAGATTGCGGCAAAAGAATTTGAGCAACAAATGAAGCCTAATAATAAACCATCTAGTGTTGCTTCTGAAATTAAATTGAAAAGTGCATGTTTACTTGCTACCAAATCTGATGTTGATGAGCTAGATTTTAGCAAATCTGTTTGTTATGCTTTTGTGTGCAAAGAGGCATTATTTTCATTTGAAGACGTGCCTTCCTCTTTGCCTCCTGCTGTTACTAACATTTTGCAGGAGTTCGCTGACGTCTTTCCACAAGACATGCCACCGGGATTACCACCTATTCGAGGGATTGAGCATCAGATTGACTTAATTCCTGGTGCATCGCTACCCAACCATGCACCATACCGTACCAATCCAGGGGAGACGAAGGAGATTATGCGTCAAGTCCAGGAGCTGCTCGGCAAAGGTTATATACGCGAATCCCTTAGTCCTTGTGTTGTTCCTATTATTCTAGTGCCAAAAAGGATGGTACATCGCGTATGTGTGTTGATTGTAGATGCATTAATAATATTACTATTCATTATCTTCATTCTATTTCTAGGCTAGATGATATGCTTGATGAATTGAGTGGCTCTACAATATTCTCCAAAGTTGATTTGCGTAGTGGATACCATCAAATTCGTATGAAATTGGGAGATGAATGGAAAACGGCATTTAAAACTAAGTTTGGTTTATATGAGTGGTTAGTCACACTACAAAAAAAAGACACATCCGTGACATTTTGGGCCGAACGAAAATCTTTTCTGTCATACTTATGACACTTCTATGACGATAATTGTGACAAAACACGGTATCATCATAGATGTGGTGGGGTCCTACTTCTATGAAAAAAAATCATGACAGAAAATGGGCTTTTCGTCCTGGGCGGGTCGGAGACGCAGGTGCATGACATTCTTTGGGCCGTCCATGACGGAAAAACCGTGGTAGAAGCGAGGGCGCGGAAAATATCGGGGTGTTCCCTGTTACGGTGGGTGGTCGGGGCCGAGCGATGCGCGTTTCTCTCGCACACGCACGCGCGTGGGTGCGAGGCGTTGGGCTCTAACTGAACCCGAGCGAGGCGTTGGGCTCTAACTGAACCTGAGCGATTGCACTGCAGGCTACGCGTTACTGAACCCGAGCGATCGATCGATGGCTGTTAACTGAACCCGATCGAGCGATTCCTTCGCTACTGCTGCTAACTAAAGCCGATCGATGCTGCCTCTGGATGAACAGTGAGCGTTGCTGGGGGGGTTGGATGAACAGTTCCCGGTGGGGGTGGATGAATAGGACCCCCGTGGCGTTGCCTCTGGATGAACAGGACCCCGATCGTTCGAGCCGGTTGGGGCTGGATGAACAGGACCCCATGGAGGGCAGGATGAACAGGACCACCCCGTGGAGGGCAGGATGAACAGTAGACGTTGGAGGGCTGGATGAACAGTAGCCCATGGAGGGGTGGTTGAACAGGAGCCCGTGGAGAGGGCTGGTTGAACAGTAGCCGGTGGAGTAGCGCGCGGTGGAGGCTGGATGAACAGGAGCCCGTGGATGAACAGTCGCAGGTGGAGGCTGGAGGAGGTCGACGATGGATGAACAGTAGCCCGTGGAGGCTGGAGGGGGTCGACGGTGGAGATGAACAGTATCCCGTGGAGTCTCGTTTTGCGGTACGCCACACCTCTCCCGATGAACAGGACCCCCGTTTCGACTGTAGCGCTCCAACACAAGTCCGTTTCCTCCGTTTTGTGGTACGCCACACCCCTCCCAATCAACAGGACCCCCATTTCGATCGTAGGAGGTCCGCTTCCTCCGTTTTGCGGTACGCCAGACCCCTCCCGATGAACAGGACCCCGTTTCGAACATGGCCGGTCGAACACAAGGCCGTTTCCTCCGTTCTGCGGTACGCCAGGCCTCGTTTCCATCGGCTGTTCTATCCAAGCCCTCCCGATGAACACGACGACACATTCCGTTCTGACCCAGCCGGTTGGCTCCCCATGAACACGACGACGACACTGTTTCTCCATTCCGACCCAGCCATGTACACGAGCCCTGGCCGTACGTACGCGCGAGTAGGCGTTCGAGACCCGCCCGTATCTACGTATGTGGCCGTATTTACTTTCTTGCACCATGGCCGCTGTACGTACGTGTACATGCTACGTGCGCGCCTCTACTATGACACGTGCGCGCCTCTACATCGACCAGTATGTACGTACACGTTCGTGACCAGAACGACAACGCTACGTACGCTTCGACCAGGTGGGTCCCGACTGTCACGCACTTCCTTGCGTGCGAAGATGTAGCTAGTGGGTCCCAGCAGTCAGCGGCGAATCGTTTTTTTTGCCCGGACACACTTCCTTGCGTGCGAAGATGTAGCTGGTGGGTCCCAACAGTCAGGGGGAAACTTTTTTTCGTGAAATATGGTGGCCCGTCCGGTGGGTCCCCGCTGTCAGGTGGAGGAATAATTATTTTGCCCGTAATAAGGAGGCACTTCCTTGCTGCGGCCGTGGACCCAGCTGTCAGCCTCTCCACGTACAGTACTCTTCCAATGGAAGTCGTTCCTTGACGACGTTGACCACGCCGCGCCGAGAGCACCAGGGCGGTGGACGACGGTGAGGCCTAGGAAGGGGACGACACGGAGCCGGGGAAGACGCGGCAGTGGAAGCCCGCGCGGAGAGGAGTACGAGGGTTCACTGGTTCGGCTGCGGTGTGAGGCTGCTGTCGCCGCAGGGCCTGGCAAGAGGTGGGAATAGTAGGGGGCAGTGAGGTCTCCGCGGCAGCACAGCCAGCCACGGGAGGCAGGAGCATGCGGCACGACCAGCGCTGCTTTGGGCGGCTGGAGCAAGAAGACCAGAGGTTGAAGAAGCACTACGGCCGTTGGATGGACATCATATGGTCACTGGAGCTAGAATCGTTCATATTGACAAAGTTGACAAAGCACTCCGTCCCCGTCAACTTAGTAGGCCCACAAGTCAGCCACCCACCAAGGTGGGTCCCAACTAGCAGGGGGGGTATTCATTTTTTTGTGCGTAATAAGGAGGCACTTCCGGTGGGTCCGAGCTTACAGCGGGGGGACCATTTCTTTCGTGAAATACGATGACCCGTCCGGTGGGTCCCAGCAGTCAGGGGAAACGGTTTTTTTGCAAAATACGGTGCCCATCCGGTGGGTCCCTGCTGTTAGGTGGAGGAATCATTATTTTCCGCGTAATAAGGAGGCACTTCTTTGCTGCGGCGGTGGACCCGGCTGTCAGCCTCTCCACGTACAATACACTTCCGATGGAAGTCGTTCCTTGACCACGTTGACCACGCCGCATTCCGTTGCATGCATGCGTCCATGGGCGTGGTGCGTCCCCACTGTCAGCCTCTCACGTACAGTCATGTTCCGATGACTCTCGATTGTTGACCACGTTGACCATACCGTGCCAAGCGCACCAAAGGCCGGTGGATGACGGCGAGGCCCCAGACTGGAACAACCCGGAGATGGGGAAGACGGAGCAGTGGCGTCGCAGATGGAGACGAGTGGGAAACTTGACTGGTTCGGGTGCGCGGCAGCACAGCCGCGGTGCCGCCCACGGGAGACAGGAGCAAGAACAGAGGTTGAAGAAGGAGCACGGCTGTTGGATTAACATCCAACGGTCCAGCTGCTAGAATCATTTATTGATTAAGTTGACAAAGCCCTGCGTACAGGTCCGCTTAGTAGGCCCACAAGTCAGCCACGAAATCTGACGGGTCCCAGGTGTCAACGGGAGGAATAATTTTTTTCGCATAACAAGGAGGCACTTCCTTCCATGCGAAGATACAGCCGGTGGGTCCTAGCTGTCAGGTGGAGGAAACATTTTTTTAGCTTAATAAGGAGGAACTTTCCTTGCGTGCGACAATGGACTTCGTGGGTCCCAGCCGTTAGGCTCTCCACGTACAGTCCTCTTTCGATGACTCTCGTTTGTTGACCACGCCGCATCGAGCGCAGCGAGGCGGTGGACGACGGCAAGGCCCTGGACGGGAACGACTCGGAGATGGGAAGACGCGGCAGTGGATTCGCAGATTGAGTGGAGGAGAAGGGTTATAACTGGTTCTGGTGCGGCATGGGCTGCAATCGATGGAGAATAACAGGAGGTGTGCAAGGGTGGAGGGATAGCCTGGCCGGCGGTGGGGTAGCGCTTCGCAGTGATGCGTGCTAAGCAGAGCCGCTAGCCGCCGGAGGCCGGACCAGGCGGTCCCGGTGACGCTGGAGGAAGAAGACGAGAGATTGAAGGTGCATGCCGACCAAGTTGGCAACGCCCTGCGTAGGCTTCGACCTATTGGCCCACATGTTAGCCTGCAAAAATGTGGCATATTTTTAACCCATGTTTTCTAGAATGTACAGTCCATTTGCTGGGCTGGGTGAACAAATAATTTCGCGTCAATGCGGCCCATTTATATTATCTAAGAAATCCCAGCCCATTTGCACTTCCTTCAAATACACAAATTAGTTGGGCTCGTTATATATATAATGTTATGTTAGAAGGAGCAATTAATATCAAAAATAAACCGGAGAGGCACATTATATATATAATTAACAAATTAGCTAGTTATTGCTCAAAATAAAAATGAGCGCGTTATTATTACATTGGTCCTTAAAATCTTCGCAAGCTTTTGTACGCAATCACAAGGATTTTCCTTGCCTGTGAGTCAAAAACAACCAGGATTTTCCTTGCCAACTTCTGTTAAATATTTACTTTTATAAGTTAATAACACGTGGGATGTTTTCATAATGTATATATAAGTCTCTATAAAATATACAATAATAGTAATAATATAAATATATATAATGTGGTTAAAAAATACATTGGGCTGCCGATCTTTAAGAAAAAGCCTATAGGCCGGTATGGACCTCAAAAAATAAGTTGAAACCACTGTCACCCGTATGTCATGGGCTACGCATGTTAAAATACAAAACCTAGGCCTAGCTGATACTTGTTCGCCCTCTGGAAAAAATCATACCAGATCCCCGAGCGAACTGGATTATAGAGGGGGCCGGGACTGAAGAAGCACATCAGGAGAGATTTTTTTTCTTCAGTGGATGGCTCTCGATGGCGTTTTTTTTACTTGCCTCTGCACCGTACAACTTGTATTTTTAGCCTCCCAGTCCATGGTGGACCAGCAACCCATTTGCTGGGCGGGCCAACCTACAGAAACCAACACTCGATTTTTCATCAAGCCCCAAAAACAACGCAGTACTATGTTTGTTTTGAGGCCGAAAACATTATGGCAGGGGTTGAGCGGGGGAGGGGGCAAGACAGAGCAAAAAGATTAAAAAGAGCTGATGCACCATTGCTACCCTAACAAAGCAGGTGCAATTCTTCTCGGGAAGAAGGTGTGCCGTTGACACCCACACGTCACATACCCCATAGTAGGCATGCTAACAAGTTCACACACAAGCACCATAGAAAAGGTAAACATTCGTATCAAACTCAGGTTCACAGGACACGTTCATATTCATAGCCAACATTCACTATCAACAACTCAAAAGATTCATATATACACAAGTTCAGCATGTCTATGGATCCAAATGATTGATAGATCACACAACAATATTCATAGACAATTCACAAAAAGATTCAGATATACACATGTTCAGTATGTTTATGCATCCAAATGATTGAGATCACAACCAATATGATCCATGGACGAACTTTAATTACCTAGGGTACAGACTGGTAAATGGTGTTCAGTCGGAGGTACTTCTTGCTAAAATTAATGCTTGTACGAGTAAACTTTCGAGTACATAAGAGGCAGCACAGACAATCTGAACTTTGCTTGTAGGTTTATCCTCAAATAGTGGCCTCATGCCGAGGGAGGTTTGAGCAACTTGGCCACTACTTTCATCCAACTAGTTTACCGGCTCATCTTGGTCCTGTAGCTCGCCAAAATTCTACATTGCAGACTGGTAAATGGTGTTCAGTCGGAGGTACTTCTTGCTAAAATTAATGCTTCTACGAGTAAACTTTCGAGTACATAAGAGGCAGCACAGACAATCTGAACTTTGCTTGTAGGTTTATCCTCAAATAGTGGCCTCTTGCCGAGGGAGGTTTGAGCAACTTGGCCACTACTTTCATCCAACTAGTTTACTGGCTCATCTTGGTCCTTTATCTCGCCAAAATTCTACATTGTAGACGAGAAAGGAGGCGGTTGAGAAAATGAACCACCCAAATTTTTTGTGCAGTCCAACTGAAATGGAGCATCCCTGGCGTGCAGACTGATTAAGTGCCAGATGAATATACGCGTCAACCAACTTGTCTGGAATCTTTAGACTTCATGCCATACAGTTCACTACCATATGTGTAGATAACCAAGAGGCACAAGTTGGGACCAAAGACTGGACTGCATTTTTCTGGGCTATGCGCCAAGCAATATTTTTGGCGTTCACTCTCCTAATACTTGGAGTTTGACAATTGGTTGACGCCGGTTGATACTCGAATGAATATAGGCACTTCTTCCTGTCAACATCGATGCTTGTCTGAGTGAACTTTGGAGTACATAGCAGCAGCATAAGTACCTGTCCATCTGATCTTTTTGTGCAGTTCTACTGAAATCACCCGATGTAATGATTTGCCTGCGAGTTCAGGCTCCAAGTTACTCCTTTATGAAATTGGCAAACAGTAGCACAATACCAAATTACCAATACATATGACAAGCACAATAATCAGGATAAAGACCAGTACCAACCTGTGTGAGGTAGCATATCAATTACTATTTCCTTTGACTGGAAGCCGAGATAAGCCAAGCGACTGACAACAAAGGAAGAATGCAAGACGAGATTAGGGACTAACAGGAAAGGAAGGAAGTTGTCGAGGCAATGACGCACCCAAAGTTTTTGTGCAATTCCACCAAAATCGAGCATCCCTATTGGCACATATATTGAGAGAGTGAGATTACTGTAATAGTGGGACTAGTTGATGAAACATACACTAACAAATAGAAGCACCCTCATTATCTTAATGGGTAAAGTTAGCATTCCCTCCCTGCTCCACCACATGATTCACCTCATAGACAAACATACACATGTACATGATTCAGCATAGGGTGCTACTAAAGATTTGTTGAACTCCGACAGGAAAATTAGGCAGCAATAAATTAGTGGTACTTAAGTACTCCTAATTAATTAAGTGAGACAACAGAAGTGGAAGGGCTCCCTGGAGGATCGTCTCACATGTAAGGTAGTCGTTGCCGGAGCCCTTGAATGGCCTCGACTGAGGCCTCTGGCTTCAGCAAGATCGCCTTGGCACTGTTTACTCTTCTTCTTCTTCCTCTTCATGCTCTGTTTCTCAGTCTCCTCACCAGTTGGTGAAACCAAGTACATGATTGGCCTTCTATTCAGAATTGGTTTTGTCAGTGAGGGAGTACAAGTGTAGTAGTAAAAATAGCATTATTTTCTCATGGCAGTCGCAAAATAGAGATGAACACATGCATTAAATATCATTCTTACCTAAAGGAAGGTTATGGTGCCAATATGGATGATGAGGATTGGAACACAGATCTCCTTTTGTGCAGTTCCACCGAAATGAACCAACTGTTCCATTCTGACATTCCAGTCAAACAACACAAAAGTCACTTCTTTTAAGAAGAGATTTGTGCAGTGCACCAAAAGGTCACAACAGCAACCAGGTGAAATGGATATCCCTATTTGCACAAAAAGCTACAGAGGAAACAGTCAGAGTCAAACAATTACAGGCAAAAACATTTGGCTAAACTTGTCATGGCTTATAACAGTGGCATGGCTTCATTTTTACCAGGGGCATTAGATTAAGAATAGCTAAATATTTGGTATAAGGGCATGGGACAGTGGGTGCACTAGCAGTCCAGCACCATGTACCTAAACAGGGGCATAAAGTGGTGACTCATAGTTTGTTGCCCCGAGAAACAAACATCCAAGAAACATATCTAGGTTGGTCCCATTTTTGTTCACTCTAGCCACCTACTCCTATGTGTGGATAGCAAATCTAGTCCTGGTCATACCACTGTGTATAGTGTTACCCCTATATTTCCCTTTTCGACCAAGACCGGTTGGATGACCAGTCTGTACTACTTTCACCCCCTTTCCTTCCTGTTTGTACCAAGTCCGATGTACTACATACTAAATTCACCCACCCCCAGTTTATTTCTTGTTTGAACCAAGTACAAGATTTGACTCCATGAAGTAGCTTTACCTCTAACAATAGAAAAAAATAGGTGACGTTGGACCATCCGATCGAGAGGGGCTGAGAGGTAGAAAATCATGCACATGCAGCGACGTAGGGAGCTGGGGAAGTAGAGCTAAGGCGGTTTCGAAGGAAGATATACCTGAAGGTCGTTGGGATGTGGATAGGTGGGCGGCGGGAGGCCGGATCCGCCCACACTAGGGCAACGACGAAGGGATCGGAGGACCTCTCGCGCCGGCACTCGGCCAGAGATAACGGTGCGGCTGACAGTGGGTCTCCTCCCTCGCTGTCAACGACGGCCTAAACGCTGCCCCTCCTCCCCTTCACCGGCGGAGGGGGATACGTCCGGATCTATAACCAGCGGTGAGGATAGAAAGACAGTGTTTTTTGAAGGGAGAAAGACTGTGTTACCACCCCTATCTTGTTTAGATCTGGAGATGATGAGAGTGTGTGAATAGAGCAACCCTAGCAAGCAAGCGCGGAGGCTCCGGCCTATATATACGTAGTAGGGTAGTTTTCCTTTTTCACTCCATCAAAACAATCGTTTAAAATTGTGTACTACGTGCCAGGTCGCCGATTTTGGGATAGCTACCTGCTTGTTCCAAGTGGTGTTACGGTGTGCCAGCTCGCACTTTTTTTTGAGGGTGCCAGGTCGCACTTTGTATCGTTCAAGTCTGGTACAAGTCCCTCCATTAAATGAACAACCCCCCTCGTAAAAATTGTGAACAAGCCCACGGCTAAAATTATCGGAAACGTAGGTTTCCCCAACATGCATTATTATTTATATTTTCTACTCCCTCTGTTCCTAAATATAAGTCTTTTTTTATTCGCCATACCTAAGACAAGAATTTTTTTATTAGCAGTGAACCCCACATGTCATAGACAGAAAAAGTGTGGCAAGATTCCCTTAGGCAAGCCAAAGTGTGTCTAACAATTTGGGCAACTCAAGTGAGGCAAGTGTGGGAAAAATAATGTGGCAACATAAGACAAACATAGTCACAATCCAAACAGCCCCGTAATTTTTTGTGACATGCATGAAAATTTGGTTAGTTAAATTTATAGTCAAAATTTGGCAAGGTGAATCAAATCAACACATGCAAGTATCAAAAGGGAGGTCACGGCATGCATGCATGCGTTGTACTCCCTCCGTTTCCAAATATAAGTCTTTTTAGAGATTTCAACAAGTGACTACATACGAAGCAAAATATGTCTACATACATCCGTATGTAGTAGTCCATTTGAAATGTGTAAAAAGACTTATATCGAGTGCAGTGCTTTGATGTGTCGCGTCAACTCGTACAAGACCGAGAAGTTTGATTACTACAACGCCCCCTCCCTCGCGCATGAGCGTGGTGGCTGGCAGGACTAGTAGGAGCTTTCGCTACACGCTTCTTGACGGCGGCGAACTTGCGGATGGAGTTGACCATCATGTCGTCCATGCGAGAGGCGAAGCCGGCGTCGGTGAGGGCTACGACGCCGGCGGTTGCCAGCACCGTCTGGAAACGCTGCGTGGTGCGGGGCCGCAGGCCGGCGCCTTGGATGATTTGGCACAGCCGACTGCCGCTCGCGACCATCGCCTCCATAGGTGCTTCTGGCTTCTGGTCACTTGGTCTTGGATTGGAGTGAGCAGTGTTGCGCAGTGATTGAGAAAGAACATTTATTGTCAATCTAACCCTGCCATCCATACACCTCTTTGGTTTAGAGTTAGTTCAGGGTTAGAATCTAACTCTAACCTCTAACTGAGTTAGTAGAGTTCTCCTCGCCTCGGTTCATCGCCATCATACTTTCCCCATTTCTGTGTTTTCAGTATCCTACGAATCAAAGAGGCCCTTAGACTGGTTTAGGTCCGGTTGTTTTTTATAAACTTGTTATGTCCAAAATTTAATGAACGTACTCCGGTTTCTACGAAAATAATCTGGTTTCATGTAGTAATTCATTCATTTATTTATTCTTCTGCGGGGGGTTTGCATGTAATTCGTGAGGTCTGAAATGTAAAGTACCCCATCATATGCTCCGAGTCGTGCATGCACTACGACCCAGATGCTCTATGTCCCACATGTCGGCGAAAGGGTGCACGTGGAAATAGCCTAGGAGTACATATATGAGGATAAATGCGTGAAAAAATATGTACGGTGATGCGTAGCCGCGGTTCGAAAAGGAGACCTAAAGTGATGACAGGTATAGGTCGCACGCACCCAACTAGTGGTAGTACTAGACATACGACTGCTTTTTCCCTAAAAAAAGAGGTACGAGTGCTCAGTACTCCTATTCTATCAACGCGAGTCCCATCTGACAACAGCGTCTGTGCTACAGCTAGCTCTTCTCCCTCGTTTCTCTCTTCTAATTCTAAACTCAGCCGACGCCCGGTGGGCGGGGTGGGGATTTGCCGATGGTCGGTTTGCTCAACTGCGGCCCCACCTCACAGTGAAAACGTTACTACTAGAATAAAAATGCCATATACTCCTATACTAATAAAACATTAAGGCCACGAGGCGATGCAGTGCTGGTTACAGGAGGCAAGAAGAAGAGATGCATCCATCGACGATGTCCACCTCCTCGACTTAGGGCGCCGGCCCACCGAACGGCGGCTAAGTAGCAGCGGCTTTCGTGGCCAGGTCGACGTGCTTCTGAACAATGGCGTCCAAAGATTCTAGCCGCTGGAAGAAGGCTAACGTCTTTCTGTCCTCGCTGGCCTTGTAGTGGCCTATGTAGACGATTTCCTCGTAGACGTGGATGTGCAAGTCGACGGTTTCTTGCATGGCGAGGTGCTGCGCGACGAGCGCGGCCTCGAGGTGCACATTCTTCATCACGACCTCTGGCAACTGCAGGGCCACCAGGGCTTGAAAGAGTTTGTCACCATGGAGGTCGATGAGGGTGGCAGGCAATGAGGAGCCTGGGCGCGCGGGCTGGAGCAGTACGGCAAGGTCGTCCGCGCGCTTCTTGACCGCGAACTTGCGGATGAAGTTGACCATCATGTCGTCCATGCAAGAGGCGAAGCCGGCATCTGTGAGGGCTACGACGCCGGCGGTCGCCAACACCGTCTGGAAACGCTGCATGGTGCGGGGCCGCAGGCCGGCGCCTTGGATGATTTGGCACAGCCGACTGCCGCTCGCGTCCATCGCCTCCATAGGTGCTTATGGCTTCTAGTCACTTGTCTTGGATTGGAGTGAGCAGTTTTGCGCAGAGACTAAGGAGTAGATGGATTGGAGTGGTGGGGCGCCTTTATATGCTAATCCAAACTCTGTTGCATTCACATCGTGCTGGCTCTATTCTGCTTCTCCAATTAATTCCCTCTGCATGTAGAGTAATTTGAGGATGCATCATTGACCGTTCAACGTCTCGGGAACCGCTACCCTCTCCCTCCTTGGCATTCAAGCACCTATGGAGGCGACTGCCGCTCGCGTCTATCGCGTGTCAGGACACGTTCCCGTCGATGACGAGGTGCCTATGGTGACTTCGTAAATTTCAAGATGATAGTAGTACTAGTATACTCAATATTGTGCACCGCGACCAAGGCCGAGAGGAAAATGAGAGAACTACGTATTTGTTTACAGTGTAGATTCACTCATTTTGCTCCATATGTACTCCGTCTCGGTGTAGTCTAGTCACTTGTTGAAATCTCTAGAAAGGCAAATACTCCTTTCTGGTTTACATGGCTATACTAGCAAGTACTTACTACAATAGTGGGCTCACATAGCAATTTTGTCTCATGAAAGAGCCTGGCTATATGCGTGCTCCAAGGTTTGCAACTGCCACGTTCGGGTTGCACTAGGCTCTTCGCCTCTTCGAGAAGACGAACAATGATGTTACTACTACTTCTTCTACAGTATCGAATCCACTGCTGCATGTCCATCCACCGCGAGCGGGAGGGATAGCTTGTTGTAGTACTCCCTCTGTTCCACTTTATAATGCACCTTTGCTTGTAGCGTTTATACCAATGCGTGAGCTGGAGCTGTACTTTGGACTAAAATAGCCCTGCATGCATAGTTTGTCTTTACCCATGTGCCTAGTGCTGCTGCATGTCCTGTGATTCTAGTAGGGGTAAATTTTGTCCAAATGAGCATTCTGCTCCATATACGCACGACATATCGGAATCTGAGAGAAAAAATCATACGCATTATAAAATGGAATGGAGAGAGTACTATATAAGCAAAAGCCTGTCCTTGTCTGTGAGCCACCGCGTGCATGGGCGAGGGAGAAGGCATGTAGTAGTAAAATCAAGCTTCTCCTCGTTGTACGAGTTGACGCGACCCATCATAGCACTGGCCCCACATGGTTGCCTCTAAACTTGGCTGAAAGACCCGCAGTGTACAATACTCCATTTGCTGCAACCTCTAACATTTACCCCACCACAAATTAAAATATATATTCCTGTCTTGAGCAGATGAGCGTGCAATCTAGAATCACCAGGATGACAGGTAGGGCCAGAAGATAATTTTAATCAAAAAAATATAGCATGGAGCCGACCCCAATGATTTTAAGCTTACAGGCACGGTACACGCTATCCTAGACCACTCTACACATGAAACTGCCACACGAGCGTCCGGGCTGCGCTTGGCTCTTCGCCTCTTCGGGAAGTCGAACAAAATGATGGAGTACTACTGCAGTGGAGGAGTACTACAGTATGCTTCTGGCCATCTGACACCGATTGAACTGCTGCATGTCCACTGCGTATGGGAGGGAGAGCGTGTAGCGAACGAAAGCTTCTCCTAGTCCTGCCAGCCACCACGCTCATGGGCGAGGGAGGGACGCAGCTTCATTGACTTACTGCTCCTGCCTTTGCGTCCATGACAGGTGGGCCCAACAGGTAGGTGGCCCACCTGTCATGCAGCCAAAGGCAGGTGCGGTTAAGGCGAGAGGGCATTGTAGTAATGAAACTTCTCGGTCTTGTACGAGTTGACGCGACACATCAAAGCACTGCACTCGATATACTATTTCAATAATTTGTGTTTACCGATGCATTAATTACAAAGCATGCATGCATGCCGTGACTCTCCTTCTGATACTTGCATGTGTTGATTTAATGCACCTTGAAGTAGTATGAATATGTGACGGTAAAGCTTTGTAATGCCCCGGCCCTAATAAAGAGAGAGATAGTTGTGCACGAGGAGGGTGAGATCATGCAGACGGAACAGGACCCGACGATGGAGCTCTCTATGGTCTCGATGGACCTCACCTTGCTCCACTGCCCCTTGAGCCTCCGCCCCTTCAAGCCTCCAGTGTATGAGGTTCCATTACAGCTCGTCCATTCGACTGATCAAGCAAGGTGCAGGTTTCTTGATTGATGTGTTGTTCGATTGATTTGTGCAGTGCAAGGGAGGGCACCTGGCTTGCGCGGACTGCCGCGTCGAGCGCCCCGGGAACCAGCGGCAGTGCCAGAAGTGCGAGCGCGGTGGTGGCTTCGACGTGCGGAACACGGCGGTGGACGCCGTCCTCTCCTCGGTGATGGTGGAGTGCCCGCACGAAGGTTGTGGGCTCTACGTCACTTACCACATGCTCGCCGATCACCAGAGCGTGTGTCCGCTCGCGCCCTGCAAATGCCCCGTGCCCGTCTGCGGCTACAAGGCCCGCCGCCGTGGCTCTCCCACCACATCAGCACCGTGCATCCCATGCCCGTGCACAGGATCCAGTATAGCAAGGCGCTCCAGCTGCAAGTGCCACTGTCAGAGCCACGGCTCTTGCTGTTCGCGGAGGAGGACGGCCGCATGTTTTTCTTGGTCGGCGGTGTGCTCGACATCGGCGCGCCTATCGCCGTGTCGGTTGTCTGCATCAGAGCGGGGGCGTCCCCACTGCCGCACTACGTGGCCAAGCTGTGGGCGAACGGCCCGCCGGGGGAGCCCAAAGGCAGGACCGATGCCGTCAAGGTGGAAATGGAGGTGAGAAGTAGCAGGGATCCCGATGACGTCGCCGTGTAGGAGCTGACCTTCTTCACAGTTCCGCCCAAGCTGCTGGCCGGGGCTAAGCTGGTGTCCCTCCACATTCAGATTGACAAGCTCATGTCCTAAATGATTCTACAGTGCCTTCTGTTTATCTTAGTAATATGCTAATATAGGGGTTAGCTCGGTCTACTTTAGCTTAAGAGATGGTGGGTTTTGGTGGCGATGCGGCAATTACCTCGACATCAGATCAGCAGTGAAAGTAATTTTGAACAGTCAAATGGATATTTTGTGTCTGTTGGATATAAAGATCCTTTGGGTAAGAAGTAACAGCTTATATGCTTTTTTCTGAAACGGAACAGCGATACTAGTATAATTGTTGACATGCACTAATATTTTCGAAATGGACGTCGAGCTGTAGCTAGAAGGGCGGTTGGGACGCGGCATCGGCCCATACCGTGGTGACCCCCGATTGGGATGCACCGACTGTGGATTTTCTCCCTCGCCGATGTCGACCGCGTCTACACAGAACATTGTTCCCTTCCCCCAGCTGCGGGATCAGGCCGGATATGTGACCAGCGGTGGGGCCACCGTCGTTCTATGCTTGTGAAGAGAGCAACCCAAGCAAGCAGGCTTGTAGCTTAGGCTCCTGCTAGTGTATATATAGTGGTTTTCTTTTTCTCTCCATATCAACCATTTTATATTGCGTACGTGTCATTGAAGAGTGAAATGATGGTTGCTTCTTCCGACTAACTTACTGTGTGATTTGACTGCTCCATTAGTGGCCCCTACACGTACCCCCCTACGTGTATGCAACAGTCACACGTACACATGGACGCAAAAACGCGCGTGACGCCCTAATGCATGCATGTCCGAGCACACGATGGAACACACACGGTCACGCTCAAGTGCTCAACCTACACGTGCATGCACACACATACTCAGCCAGGGTGAGCTAGTGACCCTATAAACACCGGAAAATGTATATATTGAGCGCAATGAGCGTATTATGAAGTCCGCTGACCGTATTTTTACAAATTTACAGTGACAGACAGTGCATTTATCTCGTTTGAAATTAAGCCATATTAACCGGAGAGGAGGCAGTATGGACTAGCATTACTTTGCTGTGTCCCGTCAACTTGCCGAACGAGGAGAAGCTTGCAGGACGGGAGAAGCTTGCGCGCGGTGGCTCGCAGGACAAGGAGAAACTTTTGACTAATGCAAGTTGTCCTTCGCTCAGGCGGTGGACGTGCAACAGTTAATTCGGTGTCAGATTGCCAGAAGCATACTCCCTCCGTCCGGGTTTATTAGGCCTCTCAGCATCACAAGCATGTCCCCTTTTATAAGGCCCCACTTTGGAAATGTGCATGCATGCAACCATTTTATTGGTTGCATTGAAAGCCTGCCATGGCTAGAAAATTAATACACTTCATGTGTGCTTTTTCATTCGCTGCATGCATGTGAGAGAGTGCATTGGGAGTGGAATAGAAGAATTAATGTGAGCAAATTACTATGTGTCTTGGTCTAAGAGAAGTTGTTTTTAGGCCTAATAAACCCGGATGGAGGGAGTACTACACTATACTAGTACTATTATTGTTGCACTTCCCGAAGAGGGGAACAGCCAAGCGCAAAGTTTACTAGTACTACTACTATAGTCTATAGAGGTACTATACTAGGAAGCGGATGGAGGAGCATCTGCACTCTTATTATATTTTTACAATGTGATAAAGCAATCTTCAACACATTTGGTTCTCTTCGAGGGTTCTCGCATGTGATAATGGAAGTTGATTGCATGGAACACTCGCCATAATTCTCGCTTAATTCTGGCTCATATCCTGTTACAAATAGGAGCGCTCGGTAATATTTCCTCTTCTTTTGTTATTCAGCATGTAAACAGGTCAGCAAACCTTGCGTCGCATCTTTGTGTGAACCATGCTTGCTGCACTTTGAATGTGGCCGACAACTGGCTTGATGAAACACCTCGCTTCCTACTTCTTTTTTTTGCGGGGTACCTCGCTTCCTAGTGACCAGTGTCTTGGCTGATTGTCCTAAGAATGCTTATATATGAATAAAGCTCTCTCATTTACCCGCAAAAAAGATCAAGCCATATTAACCGGAAAGGAGGGAGTATGGACTAGCACTACTTGTTGGTGTGTCCCGTCAACTCGCAGAACGAGGAGAAGCTTGCAGGACATGGTGAAGCTCGCTTACGCCTTTTGACTAATGCAACGTACCCTCGCCCAGGCGGTGGACATGCATCAGTTCATTCGGTGTCAGATTGCCAGAGGCATACACTATAGTACCGAACATGCGGAGTACCATCATTGTTCGACTTCACGAAGAGGCGAAGGGCCAAGCGCAAGGTTTAGTAGTACGAGTACTACTACTACTAGAACCGCATGGTGGAGCCTCTGTAGTCTTATTTTTCTTAATCTTTGATGAAGTACACATTTATTCCGGAGAAGGGCGAAAAACGGCAGCCCAACATGTAATGATGATATCGATCAACCATGCTCGTATATATCTTGGCCTCCGTGCGAGCCCGTCTGTGTGTTCTCGCTCCTCGTCTCTCTCAAGTAACGGCAGGTTGGCCATTTTGCCATCAATTGAGATCGGTTTGCTCACACTCCGGTCCCACATGTCAGTGATATGCCAAGAGGAGGTGCGTTGACCGACTGGCCATACGCGTACTTGGTTTTGCACCTTCATACTACTCCCCTCCGCACAGTTTACAGGGCGCGCTTCATTATGATGCATTTCTCTCAATGCATTTCCACCACCAGAGAGACTTTAGACGCGTTTGGTTTAATGCTCAATTAATTAGGGCGTGGTAACCGCAATTTTCTCTCGATGTAGTACTACGGAGTGGAGTAAGTGCATGCATGTGTCTACCCTGGGTGGAAGCACTGCATGCATGTGTGTACGCATTATTTCCTCTAGTAATAGACGTCGTGCTATAACTACCAATGCTATTTTTCAGGCCGATCGCTAGCCGCCTTGGTCCCAGAGATTTTCTCTTTTTCTGAAGCGCGCTCTATAAACAGTGACGGATGGAGTAGTATGAGCGGATTCAAAGAAGAGCGTATTGATGGTTGCTTCTTCCGATCAACTTACAGTGGGAAAGGTGGGGCTTATGATTTGACTGCTCATTACTCACTATTAATGCCGCGCAACGACCGGTCTGAGTCTCCCATGCGGATGTGCACTACCCCCTCGGTTCTTAAATATACTCCGGAGTATTTGTCTTTCTAGAGATTTCAACGAGTGACTACTCAAATATTTGTCTTTTTAGAGAGTCAAATGCACTACTACATACGGATGTATATAGACATATTTTAGAGTGTAGATTCACTCATTTTGCTCCGTATGTAGTCACTTGTTGAAATCTCTAGAAAGACAAATATTTAGGAACGGAGGGAGTACACATACGAAGCAAAATGAGTGAATCTACACTCTAAAATATGCCCATTTGAAATTTGTAAAAAGACAAATATTGTTGATGACAGTTGCGACGACAAAAAAGAAGCATATTCCTTGTCCTAAGGGAAGATAACAACACGGTTGTGTTTGTCTAAAACGGTGTGAGGACGAGATTGCAATATGGAAAGTACGCCGGACGAGCTACGTTTTGTGTAAAGAACTATGGAAGATCCACATGCAGCGATGTGGGAAGACGGGCAGTGGGCAAGGCCGGAGGGGATACCTGGAGGTCGTCGGGATGTAACTAGGTGAGCGGCGGCGGGCGGAATCTTCCCATACTGTGGCAGTGAGCAGGTGGCATAGGCCCTACCGCGCCGGAGCTTGGTCAGAGAGAACAGCGTGTACCGCAGATCGGGACATGCTGCCTCGGCGCCGTTGAACGGAGAAACGATGCACGTCCTCCCTTTCCGCCGGCGGACGGGATGCGGCCCGATCAGTGACCAACGGTGAGAGAGAGAGAGAGGCCACCACAGCCTTATGTGAGATACTCTGAAGAGAGACAAACCAGGCAGGGAGGCTCCATTGTATATAGTGGAGCGGACTACCTTTTTCTCCATAAAAATCGGTTTATATTCTTTGTACGTGCCATTGAGCAATATAACTTTATTTAAAAATAACGCGCCAATGCATCAAGTCGAACTTTGTTTCGTGCACGCGTGGTACACGACCTCCGTAGGTAAACAACCGCTACACTCGTTCAAATTAGCACGTGGGCTGCCATTTCGTACAGAAATGAGCTCCACCGTGTACCCGCGCGGGTGTGGCTGGGCACGAAGCGTGAGTACGTGCACGGTGCACCTATTCTCTTCTTGTATACGTACACCACCTACGTGGGGTTGTGTGAGAGAGATACAAACGTAGAGAGATATAGTGTGTGGGTTCGTGAGAGTTTTTTTAGGGGGGGGGGGGTTAATCAAAAAATGTAACATATGCAATGTGTGTGAAATAGAGTCCTGGATATATCATATATATAGAGGGGGCGATCCACGAGAAGAGAGTGGAGGTATCATTGACTTGAGGTGTCCATAGAATCGAAGAGAGGGATGATGTGTGTGTGTGTGTGTGCGCGGTCGATAAAGAGTGCCATCGAATTTGTGTTTGCCCACGTCAAAGATATAGAGTGGCTGGCCTACTAGAACGAGAGAGGGGACAGGTGCGGTTTGTCTCTGTGGCATGGATACCTACCTACAGCGCTCGACTATCGGTGTGTGGTGGTGGGGGGGGGGGAGGGAGGCCTAATTAACTATAGAGGTACAATGGCTGGTATATGTGTGGAGGAGGAGAGAGGCCTACCTCATGTATTAAGGGAGATCGATCTACCTCATGTATTAAGAGAGGGGATGGCTGCCTGTCTGTGCACGTGCGTGTGAGAGACGGGTCAGGAGGCATGCACGAATGATGAGGGGGGGTGATATGGCTGTGGTAAGCAGACATAACTACATAGGAAGATCAATCGTCCTTTGTCAGAGAAAGGAGAGACATAACTTGTGAGGTACGTCGATCGATGGGGGGGAATAGTTAAAGTCGACCTAGGTATATATTGGGACATCAATCGGTATACATGCATGCGTATGTTAGAAGCAAATGAGGCACGGGGAGAAAGATAGAGAGAGAGGGATGCATCTAGGAGGTGGCACGAGAGTCATACTATATCGAGGGGGAAGGAGCGTGCGAGTACGAGATCGATGAAAAGAGTGGTGGGAGTGAGGCATGGACGGTGATAAGAGAAGAGGGGAAGCTTGTGTTTGTGCTAGGCACACCTGGCTAGAGAGGCATATCGATCGATGTGTGCTATAAAGAAGGAGCTGGGGGGCCTACACACACCGTGGGTGAACGACCTAAAGTGAAAAGACAAATTTGCGCGATGGAGCTAGAGAATGCCGAGGGAGGGTTAGAGGGATGCGGGCGTCTGCATGCACGAGAGAAAGTTAGCGCTAGCTAGCTACAAACATAAGAGGATTGTGTGGGTGTAAAAGACGAATAGAGATCATACTTCATTATAAAAAGCGAATTCGGATATTTGAAGAATTTATCATAGTGTTTTAAACCGACGCATGTGTGAATATATATAATGGTGATACACATGGTGTGGTTATGAACATGTTATACTACATATAATATATTTTATCTCTACTCTTATAAAAAAATGGAGTTGTTGATGATGGTGCCATCCTGCAATATAGGCCGTCCGATTTATATCTAACGGATAGGAAGGAAACTATGGCAATTTTGAAAAAAGATACCCACACCCCTCTCCATATTTGCAAATTAGGCCTCCCCTTGATCATGTTGATGTTCTGTGGAACGCATGGGCATCTTGCTAGTACTACGTATAACATATAGAACATTGATCATAATTTGGGCAAATGTGTGGCTTTTGCACCACAGGTCTAAATACTTGTCATAATGTAGGGGGCGGGGCACTATACTATGTGTGATAAACACGGTGTACACGTATGGAACATGGTTTAGATTATGAATATATAGTTAGTACATCAAATGTACTATTATTTGGAATCAACATCAAGTGTATTCGAAAAATAGAATTCGAGTTCATGTAGTACACATACTTCATATCCATCTCTATAGTAATCATGCGGTGTGTTATTAAGGTAATACACGAATGATGGTTGAAGTTGGCAACAATCATGATTGTAGATTTGTTATTGAAATAGAGAAACGAATTCAAATTCGTTCGAATTGCAGTGGTAGTATAGACATTTGGAATGCACTAAAATGTTGGTATGAGTAGGTTACATGCATTATACAGCAAGCAAAAAAATTTAATTGGCCATAACATGGATTCATACTATCGAATAGCATTTAATTGCACTAAATTGTTGGTATGAGTAGCTTTAAATAGTATTTTTATAGTAAAACGGGGCAGGACTCTCTCTTTGTGTGGTGTGAATAGTTTTATTTTTTTGTTTTCTTTTTGGTTGAGGGAAGTGCGAATTGATTTGGTACGTACAAGTACAATATTACACGTTAGGCTTGTCCCTAAAATTCAACCCGCGCCTTGTTATATCCCAAAAATTCAGATATCGTGCTCCCAAAACCCGCGCCTTCACAACCCGCGCCTTGCTATCCCTAAATTACAACGCGCGCGAAAACTCCCTCCAGCTGCCAAATCCCGACACGCGAAATCCCCCTTCTAACCCTGAGCCGAAAGGCCCGCTAGTTCAAATCGGTGCGGGGTACTTTTGTAACACACCCTACATTTTGGACAAGCGCGCCCCTAAGTCATGGTTCACCCCTCCCATCGCCTCCTTTTTGCCATTTGAAATCCCAGGCCGCCATAACCTCTCCGCTCCAGCCGCGAAACCCCACCCTCCTCCGTCCGCCACCTCACCGCTGCCCAGCCGGAGCCTCTTCCCCTACGACGTCGTCCACCGCAACAGCTTGACGTCCCTCGTCCACCTCCCCGGATGAGGATCCATCGTCCATCTTGTCGTCCCGCCGGTTCAGCCGCCCCGTCCTCCACCTCCAAGGAGCTGCTCCGACGATCGCCTCGTCTATCGCGGCTGCTCCATCCCCATAGCGTCGCCTTAACCTGCTCTACCGGAACCGTAGCATCCTCACCGACTCCTCGGACGAAGCCGAGGCCTACTCGGCGCCACCAAAGAGGTTGTACAGTCATCGCATCGCACCTTCTCCTTAGCTCGACCTCCCGGCGCCAACGGTGCTCCATCCCGCACCCCCATGGAGCGGCTACCTTGAAGCCGGCGCCGCGGGCGACATCTCCACGGTGGCTCTCCCCCAGTGCGAGGCCCCTTCGGCGGCGGCGTCCATACCAGCCGGATCTGCTGCTGCTCCAGCTCTCGCTCGCTCGCTTGAGCTGCTGCTGCTACTCCGGCTCTCGCTCGATCGCTCGCTCGTCGAGCTGCTGCTGCTCCGGCTCTTGCTCGCTCGCTCGCGCTGCTACTGCTGCTCCGACTCTCGCTCGATCGCTCGCTCGCCCAGCTGCTGCTGCTGCTGCTCCGGCTCTCGCTCGCTCGCGCTGCTGCTACTACTCTCCCCCTTGCTCGCGCTGCTACTCTGCTCCGATTTAGCTACACTTCAGTCGACTGAATCGACTTTTGGGTCAGTCGATTTTCAGGGGGTGGGGGGGGGGGGCTCGCCGGAGTTAAGGAAGAACCACCCGCAGCAGGGACGGGGGCTCGCCGGAGAGGTACCCCATCATCTATCTTAGGGTTCAGGGTGGGGGGCGGGAGGCCTATAGGGCTGGCCGGGGCGGCGGCGAACCGGCGGTGGGGAGTTGTTTCGGGGCGGTGAGGCGGCGCTGGGGCCGGCGGTTCGGCCGGTGGTGGCTGGCGGCTCAGGGGGTGCAGGTTGAAGATGAACTGCAGGCCCTCCCTAAATTACATGTCAAGTGCCTCTCTGCTACCATTGCGTTCAGTTTCGACAGTAACATTCATGTTCCAGAGTAAATTTCAGTTTCGACAGTTAAGTTCAGAGTCAACAGTTTTTACCTCATCTGTTGTAGTCAGGTGGTTTTTCGTGATGTAAATTTTACATCTATTTTACATCATCTATTGGAGATGCTATTAGAATCCCACTTGAGATTGACGATGTCTGTCTTGTGCTGCTTCAACCTTGATGTCTTATGGCTCACCGGGGCTGCTCCAACGATAGAACGATCCATCACAACAGAGCAGTGCCCTGGATGCCGTCTACAGATTCCTCAGATCTTCCTCCACACCTCCAACAGCCACCTCTGCCTCAACTGCTTCAGCGACCAACCCAATGATGCTGAGGTCGACACGGCTACGGCAAAGAGGTTGTACACTTGTTGCATCACTTATTACTATACATTCATGTCGATCCATTAGGGCTATTTTGGTTCGACGGAAAAACATAGCAATAGGGAATTTTCCAATGGCACTCTACTATTCAATTATTCATGCATTTTGTTGAAAGGAATGAAGCAAAACATCCATCTGGACCTACTTTTCAAAATCCTATGCATGAAAACAAGACCAAGTGCATTAGTGGCAGAATAACATTCTAACTGTACACGCTTTCATATGGTTTCACTTTATTTTGGCCATGTTTCTTTGCATTCCTCTGCTCTTCCAATTCCTGTAAACCAAACACCCAAGTTGACAGAAATCTTGTGTTTACAAATGCTCTGTTTACCATGTGCATTCCTATCCTATTCCAGTGTTTTTCCTATCCCTGCGTTTTTAGAATCATGCAAGCCAAATGAGCCCTTACAGAATTACTTCAGTTATAGGTAGGTGTCGAAGGGAACTTTGTGTGGTTTGTCCTGCTCCTCCCGCGACATCGTCCACCTCACGTGAGGTGCTCCATCGACAGAAATATCCACCAAACCAGACATCACGACTCCTGACCGTCTTTCGCCGCCTCAGATCTCCTTCCCTGCCGCCGGCACCCACCGCAAAGGCATCACCATCATCGAATCAGCAGATGAACCTGAGGAGTACACAGGTCCACAAGAGAGGTCGCACTCTTTCGATTCTGCTTATGTTATGCATTGCTTAAAATTACCTGCTACTTTATCGTCCTGTTCACCTCTTGGACGCCAAGTCAGGTCCAAATTAATGTTCAAACTTGAGTTCTAAATTAGTTATGGGGCACATATCGAGGAAGCAATGAATAGTATCTCTGTCTAATATCTGGCTCACCTAGGGTATGCCTATGTTGTTCATCTTGGGTGGGAAACAAATAGTAAAGCAATCATCATATGTCTTTTTATTAAATTAAAGCAATCATCAGCCTACTATCATTATTTTTGGATCCATCCACTGGTTGTTACCATCACTCTAAATTTCTGCATGCTCTCCTTACATAATCTCACCATTTTTTTTCCGTATGCATGTCAGATATTGTACACAGTCATGCTGAACATGTAGAGAAAAAGAGAAGAGTTTTGCGTGGCAATACAATGTCATGCAGACATCGCTCCATGGTGGGTTCAATGGCAAACCCTCCCCACCCCTCTCCAGATTGTAATCCAGAGGAAGATATCTGTTCTGAGGCGGATTCAGACGCCGCTGACCACTCCTATTTACCCCCCAAGGTGTTTGCTCTACCTTGGCATGATGATGTTAGTCATATCATGCATATGTTGCCTTGCAGTGCCTACTTTTGACATCATATATGTCATCTGCTTAGTTTAGACATGTTCTATAATGCCATCTGTTTAGTTTCTATATCATATATGAGAATTGTGCAGTCTCATGTATTTTAGCCAGCCATAATATACGTGAAATGTGCAATGCCATCCTGTTTAACCAGGCATCATATATTTGAATGATATCTTGCCCATCCTTTTCTTCATTACATTTCCATTTGTCGACAATGTTTGTACATTAAACAACACTTCCTGTGAATCAGCCATTTGGGTGGGAGATTGAAAAATCTGGAGTGAAAACAAGGCCTTCTGAGCAGACAGTGCTATCTGTCAAAGCAGATCTCTTGTTGGGTCCCGATAGCTCCTCGGAGATGGATTCAGAGATAGATGACCAGTCCTATTCCCCCACCGAGGTGTATGCTCTTACTTGGCACGGTTGTACTGCTCATATCATGCATATGGTGTCTTGCATTGGATAGATTAGACATCATATACACAATATTCAACACCATGTTCTTAGTTCAGACATCATATCTAATGCCCTCTCTTTAGCATATAAATCACATATGTGAATTAAATGATGTGATCCTGATTACTTAGATAACATGTAGGTGAATTATGTCATGCGATCCTGTTTAGTTATTCATCATATCTTTGAATTATGTTATGCTATGCTATCCAGTTTAGATAGACATCATATATGTGAAATTATGTCATGCTATCCGTTTTAGTTAAACAATATACATGTCAACTATTTCATGCCCTCTTTTTTCCACACTATCTATTGCATCTGTCTATCATACAATGTCTGTACATTCAACTATGTTTCCTGTTTATCAGCCATTTGAATTGGAGTGGGTGATGCCAGCATCTAGCAGACTAAAAACACGGTCTTCAAATAAAACAGTGCTACCTCTTGGTGGAGATAGCACCCTGGTTGTACATGCACAAGAATCAGCCCTACCACACATAACCCAAACTCTCACAGATTGTACCCCTACTGCGATGGACAGAGAACCAGCTTCACCCAATCTAACCCCAACCCCACCAGATAGTAACCCAGTTCCTGTTGACACAGCACCATCTCCACCATAGAGCTCCCAAACAAGAGCACTTAGTAAGGCAGCTCCAGTGCCCAAAGGGCTAGTACTACCACGGCGAACCCCAACTCCACCAGTTAGTACGCCTATTCCTGTGGAGGAAGCACAACCAGCTAGTCGTAGTTTAGCATCTATCGCATTTGATGTTGTTAAATCGTATGTGCGTATCTTCCCATCTTGGAAATATTATACTGAAGATGAATGAAAATGCCAGTTGCAAGTGTTTGTCCAGGAGTTATGTGTAAGTAATGTTATTCATGGAAATTACTTTGCTTTGTCCCATACATCCTACCTCCATGATGGTTATAATACAGCAAATTTTCCCATTATTCTCTATAGAGAAGGACCGATTTGGAAACTCAGGATGAGGTAACCTGTGCTAATACCTCTGCTATCTTCAAGAATGCTTGGTGGCAGTATCGGAATTACCTGAAGAACACATACTTCACCGGCAAAGAAACTCATCAAATTCCCTTACATTCTCCTGAGACACATTTACTGGACGATGACTGGGAACGCCTTGTTCTGTACCGGTCCCGAACCAAGAATGTGGTAAGGTCTATGAGCTCATTTTCTATTTTTAAGTACTATATTCTTGCGTCTTACTGTACTCTGTTCATGTAGAACAAGTGCCTAAACCTGAAGAACAACTGTTCTAATTTAAGATTCCATCGCTATCATAGTTCAAAAAAGCGCTAGGCGTTAATTGTGCGTTTTGCCACCGCCTTGCGCTTTACTGACCAAAGCGCATGTTTATGCGCAGTTATGCACAGATTAAGCGCAGTTATGCGCAATGCGTTTCGCCAACGCCTAGAGCCTAGGCGCGCTTAAGCGCTCGCTTAGGCGCGCCTTTTTTAACTATGATTGCTATCGTGCATACTGCTTTGCTCTTGTATCACTGTATTTACTCATACAAACTTATTTTTAAATTGAAGGATCCAATCGAAACTTCAATGGCACAGTAGGTATGTTCACACATGTTTCTTTAACAGGCTTGCTCTTATCAATAGCTCTGTTGATTTCAATTTCAATTGTGTATACAGTTGACTTCTCATATCATGCACATTACTAGCATCACAACAGAGCCAATAGTGTTGTTGTACATGTAGATCCGTGGTACCCATCTGAAATCTTGTTGTGCCGTGTAGTTTCCCACGCTTTGTATTCTTTCACTGCTGCTTTGTCTTGAACTGATATGATTTGAACCATGTCTCTATTTTGATTTGGCAAGACAATGCAGTGACCATAGGACATAGATATATGTTTGTTTGATGCTTTTATTATGTACTAGTACTTGGCAATAGAAGACTTGGTAGTTTAATCCTGTCCACCTTGCTAATGAACTGGTTCACCGAAATGAGTTTCATATACTAGTACATGCTAAACTGTTATGTGTCTGCTTGTTTCTTCTTTTAAAATGCTGACAGAATATTGGGGAAGTGTGCCTTATTAAGCAATGGTAAAGGAAGTAATGCAGATAAGGTTCATGATAGTGACACATCCTTGTTGGTCTCCAACAAAGCTTATAAAATAGCTAAGGATGACTATCTCAAAGACAGTGAGACAACCCCAAAGTCCTGTCTTGGTTTAGTGTTGGAGTTACTGGCCACTACCGCTTGCACAAGCTATTCAAACTCACTGCCTAAATCAGTTCGGTTTCTTGAGTCTCAACTACAAGCTGAAAGACATCGATCAGCTGTGCTGCGACAAGAAGCGGAAGGACTGCGGAAGTCCCTGGAGCATTCAGATGCATACTTTCTGGTGCAACAGCAAGCGTTGGAGGATTTTAGCGCCAAACAGGACAAAGCTAATAAGCTTGCTAAGCTTATTGCCAGCATGGTGGATACCACGTTTCTTGAGCTCTTATGAAGTTGTTTCAGTTATGCTCTTGTTTTGCTGCCGCATTTATTTGCACTGGTTGCCAATTTCGACGGCCAGTGTACGTAATATGCTGCTTTGTTCCCTATATTTGCACTGGTGGCGAACTTTGATGCCCAGTGGATGTAATATGTGTAATAGCGGTAATAGGCTAGCGTTAATTGCTTGCTTATTTATTTCCTTATTGTCTTGTTTAGTTGTTTGCTTGTAGTCACTGCAGTTCTTTTTCTGTGTTTTTCTAGTGGCCACAATAACCTATTTTTGGAAACCAGGCCAAAATAATCATGGCAACACACGGACTGTTGTAACCATGGGCCTCCTGCGGGCCGTATGATCCATGGGCCTTCTACGGGCCGTAGGATCCATTGGCCTTCTATACAGGCCGTAGGATCCATGGGCCTTCTACGGGCCGTACGATCCATGGGCCTTTTACGGGCCGTAGGATCCATGGGCCTTCTACGGGGCGTATCATCATTTCGCCAATCATGGGCCGTACTATTCATGGACAATAACGGGCCGTTTATCGGCCGTATTTGATAACTCTATGAAAACAGCCCAATGGGTTTTTTCGACATGAAAACGGCCCAACGTATTAACGGGCCGCAAATGGGCCGACTGTAACCACGGGCTGAATTTGGCCCACAAGCAGAAAATGACAGTAACGGGCCGTAAGTAACCGAATGCTGGAAATGAGCCCAAGTTTAAATGGGCCCTGAGAAGGCCGAAAGATATCATGGGCTGGAAACGGCCCAACGGAATAATGGGCTGTTAATGGGTATAAAGTGATACACTGTTCATTACGGGCCAGTTTTACCACGGGCCATTAAGGGGCCGAGGGTTACTAAGGGCCTCATATGGGCCGAAATACGTCATGGGCCATACATGGGCTGGAAGTTAAAACGGGCTGGAATTATATTGGACTGCCCAGATGACGCTACTGGGCCTAATTCGGATAGGCCGTAAACGAGCCCTGGGATAGCGGGCAGTAAATGGGCTATATGCGAACAGGCCGTTAACAGGCTTGCCGTGGGCCGGCCCGCCACCTTTTGACCAAGTCAAACGGGCCGGCCTTTTCATAGGAATGGGCCTCTGTTGGGCCGTGCCACGTGTCGGCGTATCATAGGCGCTTTGGGTCCAATGAGTGGATGTCATCTGTCCCAATGGTGAGCCGACACGTGTTTCCTCCAGCCAATGATGATTTTACACGTGGAAAATCCCCATTGGTCGGGGCTGTTAACGGGTTATCGAATCCAGAACCGGACCCGATAGCTTAACGACGTTCCGTTACGGTGGATGCCACGTGTCGGTCACCCTTGACGAAAGCACTTCTGTGACGCGCGATTTATCGTCATGGAAGTGGACACTTCTGTGATGATAATTTTGGTAATGTCATGGAACACTTCTACGACAGCATAGGTATGACTATCTTGATTCTGTCATAAATTTGTCATGGATGTACATGCATGACAGAAAACGTGACCTACTGTGACAAACACCTATCATCACGGAAGTGTATTTTTTTTGTAGTGTCATGCCTTTTGGGTTAACTAATGCACCTAGTACTTTCATGAGATTAATTAACAAAGTTTTACGTGCTTTCATTGGACGATTTGTGGTAGTCTATTTTGATGATATACTGATTTATAGCAAATATTTGGAGGAACATTTGGAACATTTATGTGCTGTTTTTATTGCTCTACGTGATGCACGTTTGTTTGGTAACCTTGGGAAGTGCACCTTTTGCACCGACTGAGTATCTTTTCTTGGCTATGTTGTTACTCCACAGGGAATTGAAGTTGATAAAGCCAAGATTGAAGGGATTGAGAGTTGGCCGCAACCCAAAACGGTCACACAAGTGAGGAGTTTCCTTGGCCTCGCTTGTTTCTATAGGCCTTTTGTGTGAGATTTCAGCACCATTGCTGCACCTCTCAAATGAGCTTGCAAAGAAGGATGTGCCTTTTGTTTGGGGTACCGCACAGGAAGAAGCCTTCACAGTATTCAAAGATAAGTTGACACATGCTCCTTTACTCCAACTTCCCGATTTTAATAAGACTTTTGAGCTTGAATGTGATGCTAGTGGAATTGGATTAGGGGGTGTGTTATTACAAGATGGCAAACCTATTGCATACTTTTCTAAAAAATTGAGTGGGCCTAGTCTGAACTATTCTACTTATGATAAAGAGTTATATGCTCTTGTTCGGACCTTAGAAACATGGCAACATTATTTTTGGCCCAAAGAACTTGTTATACATTCTGATCATGAGTCTTTGAAACACATTAAAAGTCAAGCAAAACTGAACCGTAGACATGCTAAATGGGTTGAATACATTGAGACTTTCCCTGATGTCATTAAACACAAGAAGGGTAAAGAGAATGTTATTGTTGATGCATTTTCTCGTTGTTATACTATGCTTTCACAACTTGACTTCAAAATATTTGGTTTGGAGACCATCAAAGATCAATATGTGCATGATGCTGAATTCAAAGATGTATTGCAGAATTGTAAAGAAGGAAGAACATTGAACAAGTTTGTCCTTAATGATGGATTTGTGTTTCGTGCTAACAAGCAATGCATTCCAGCTAGCCCTGTTCGTCTTTTGTTGTTGCAGGATGCGCATGGAGGAGGATTAATGAGACACTTTGGTGTCAAGAAGACGAAGGACGTACTTGCTACACATTTCTTTTGGCCAAAGATGAGACGGGATGTTGAGCGTTTTGTTGCTCGCTGCACTACATGTCAAAAAGCTAAGTCACGACTCAATCCTCATGGTTTATATATGCCTTTGCCTGTACCTAGTGTTCCATGGGAGGATATATCTATGGACTTTGTTTTAGGTTTACCTCGAACAAAGAAGGGGAGGGATAGCATATTTTTTGTCATGGATATATTTTCGAAAATGACACACTTCATACCATGTCATAAAAGTGATGATGTGCTAATGTTGCTGATTTGTTCTTTTGTGAAATTATTCGCTTGCATGGTGTGCCAAATACTATTGTTTCATATCGTGATACTAAATTTCTTAGCCACTTTTGGAGATGTTTATGGGCTAAGTTGGGGACTAAACTTCTTTTTAGTACTACTTGTCACCCCCAAACTGATGGACAAACTGAAGTAGTCAATAGAACATTGTCTACTATGCTTAGGTCTGTTTTGAAGAATAATAAGAAAATGTGGGAAGAATGCTTGCCTCATATTGAATTTGCTTATAATCGTTCATTGCATTCTACTACTAAGATGTGCCCTTTTGAAATTGTGTATGATTTCCTACCTCGTGCACCCATTGATTTGTTGCCTCTTCCATCTTCGGAGAAGGTTAATTTTGATGCTAAACAATGTGCTGAATTGATCTTTAAAATGCATGAGTTAACTAAGGAAAAAATTTAGCGTATGAATGCTAAATATAAACTTGCTGGAGATAAGGGTAGAAAACATGTTGTGTTTGCACGTGGAGATCTTGTTTGGTTACATTCGCATAAGGATAGGTTTCCTGATTTGCACAAATCAAAGCTAATGCCATGTGCTGATGGTCCTTTTAAGGTGTTAAAGAAAATAAATGATAATGCATATAAACTTGAGCTGCCTGTAGTTTTTGGGGTTAGTCCCAACATTGCATATTTGAAGCCTTATTTGGGTGAGGAAGATGAGCTTCCATCAAGGACGACTTCATTTCAAGAAGGGGAGGATGATGAGGACATATACTCACAACCACAACCCCTACTGCTACATATACTGGACCAATTACTAGAGCTCGTGCACGCCAATTAAATTATCAAGTACTTTCGTTTCTTGGTAATGATTCTAATGTTCATGAGAATATGATGCTGCCTAAATTGGATACATTTGTTTTGCTTACAAATGAAGGGCCTGACATGGATAAGAGGGATGAACACTAGAGCCAGACTAAGCATGGAGATGATGGCATGCGCAAGGGGAACAAGAACGGAGTTACAAGTAATGATTTCAGGACTTTGAAGCCACCATAATGACTGCATGAAGCCTTGGACGAAATATACAAGATGCCACTTCATATTTTTCGTCGAGAGGCTATTCTAGGTGCCGCGTCACCTTATTATTGGGCCCGACCCATGTAATTTCGAAATACTTGATTATAGGCTGTTTTTAGAGTCCGTATGTGTGGGGAAACAATAGTTAGGGTTGGTTTCGGACCACTCCTTCAAGGGCCACGAATTTCCCCCCTCTTCCTCCATATATACAGCCCTTAGGGCATCGTTTAGACTTTGGGTTTTGTTTAGATTAAAAGTTCGCCATAGCTGCAACTTCGCGTACTTCGTTCGTGTTCAACGACCAGACCAAGACGTCACAGAACCCACCTTCATTAATAAAGCTTTCCTCTTATATTTGCAATATCCAGATTGCAATTTCAGTTTCTTGCTTGTTCTTCGTTTGCTTGCAGGAAATTGACCTTCGTGGTCAAGTTGATCGTGCTCCAGCGTGGTCAATAACCTCTCAAGTTGGTTTAGCGATTGCTAAGGCGCGACGTCCTCGCACGTTCGTAGTCGAATCGTCAAAGTCTACTCCACCAAAAACGATAGCCACCATCTCATCGAAAGACGGGACACCTTTGCCTCTATCACTTTTCTAGTAGACATCCAAAGATTTTTTCAGATTTTTTAAACTTCAGTATTCCAATTCCATGAGATTGGAGGATGGTACTCCCTCCTGTCCTTTTTTACTCTGCATATAAGATTTGTCTGAAGTCAAACTATGTGAAATTTGACTAACTTTATAGAGTAAAAATATCAACATTCACAAGATGAAATCAATGTATGCATCAAAATCTAATTTACATATTCTATTACTTTATTATTGTAGAAATTGATATTTCATATAAATATGGTCAAACTTTATGAAGTTTGACTTCAGATAAATTTTATATGCGGAGTGAAAAGAGTCCAGAATGAGTAGCACCTAAGAGCAAGTACAATAGTGGGCTATAAGGCCGCTTGCATGTCAGTTTTGCCTACATGGAAGATAGAGACAAGGAAAAAGTGAAGGATTGGGATCTCATGTAAGAGCCAGCCTCTACACGTGCGCTCCTAGGTAAAAGCATTAAGTGAGAATAAAGAGATAGAGAGAAAATGAAAAAAGTTATAATCTTAGAGTCAACCTTATGGTCAGTCTTACTATATGAGTAATTAATAATGCTAACTCTTGATGACATAGCATGTTTATATAGCTAACAGCTGGCTAAGCTATTAATCATGCTCTAAGTCATGGGGGGCACTGGATATTCGGGGAGACCATTTGTAATGTGCTTCCACTAATAAAAGTTAATAATGTGCTTGATGCTTGCATTGCTCGATCCACCAATCAAGCAACCAACGTGCATGTCGTACAACCCATCTGTTCGCTTCCTTCTCACTAGGGTTCTCGCTGCCTCTTGCCCCATCTCAACAATGTTGAGGTTCCTCCCTGGATTATTTCCCCTCGCCGTGTTTCAAGCTTGAGCTGACCAAGGGAAAATGTTGCATTGCTTTTCAGCCTTGGCTACATCGGCGAAGTCGGTTTACCTAAGGTTTGGTGTGGCACTATTTTTTGGGATAGGGTTTCCTGATAGCATCCATAACCTCGTCTTCAACGACAGTCGTGGTGGATCAGGATCTAGTGAAGATGAAGGAGTGAGCTAGTTCTTTGTGAGGAGGATTTGATTATGTGATATTCGAGAACAAAGTTTTGTCGTAGGTCAAGCTGTTTGATGGATGGCACTGGTAGGGTACATAAGGATGGTCAGGTTGGCCAGTTTTGGTTATTCGAGAACACGAGGTTGGTCTCGAGAATCCACTCTGGGCAAAAACATTCAAGCCATCACTTCGCTTGCCCAAACGCCCGCTATTTAGAGATCTCCGGCCATGGCACAACTGCACCACCTTCGAGCCCCATTTCCCTCTGTCTGAGCCATCGGCACACCACCTATTCATTTCTTCCTTATTTGACCTCCATAAGAAATGGGACCCACTGTTGGTGGTGGCAAACCCTTTCCCCGTGGCATCGCTAGGATTTGGGGCGGGGTGGACTCATGGCGTGCCCGATGTGCGGTCCGTATTACGGCGGGAGAGTCTTCAAGCTATCGAAGGAGGAGAACTCAGATGAGGAGGACGCGGCAATGGAGAATTTGGGAGGAGGAGTAGGCACCTACTGCTGGATTGAGGATTCACCCTTCAGCAGGCTGATGTCTACTACACAACTTGTTCTTGTAGACTCGTGTTGGGCCTCCAAGCGCAGAGTTTTGTAGGATAGTAGCAACCCTCAAGTGGATGACCTAAGGTTTATCAATCAGTGGGAGGCGTTGGTTGAAGATGATCTCCTCAAACAACCCTGCAACCAAATACAAGAAATCTCTTGTGTCACCAACACACCCAATACAATGGAAAATTGTATAGGTGCACTAGTTCGGCGAAGAGATGGTGACACAACTCGAGTATGGATAATAGATATAGATTTTTGTAATCTGGAAATATAAAAACAGTAAGGTAGCGAGTGATAAAACGAAACACAAACGGTATTGCAATGCTTGGAAACGAGGCCTGAGGTTCATACTTTCACTAGTGCAATCTCTCAATAGTGCAAAGATAATTGAATCATATAATAATCCCTCAACATGCGACAAAGAATCACTCCAAAGTTCTTATCTAGCAGAGAATATAAGATGAAATTGTTGTAGGGGACGAAACCACCTTAAAGTTATCTTTTCTGATCAATCTATTGAGCCATCCTGATGTCTACTATGCAACTTTATTCTTATAGACACGTGTTGGGCCTCCAAGCGCAGAGTTTTGTAGGACAGTAGCAATTTTCCCTCAAGTGGATGACCTAAGGTTTATCAATCCGTGGGAGGCGTAGGATGAAGATGGTCTCTCTCAAATGATCCTGCAACCAAATACAGGAAATCTCGTGTGTCCTCAACACACCCAATACAGTGGCAAATTGTATAGGTGCACTAGTTCGGTGAAGAGATGGTGATAAAAGTGTAATATGGATGGTAGAAATATATTTTTATAATCTGAATAAATAAAAACAGCAAGGTAGCAAATAGTAAACGGGCAAAAAAACGGTATAGCAATGCTTAAAAATGAGGCCTAGGGTCCGTACTTTCACTAGTGCAACCTCTCAACAATGCTAACATAGTTGGATCATATGATTATCCCTCGAAGTGTAATAAAGAATCACTCATGAGTTCCTATTAGTGGGGAACAGAAGATAGATATTGTTTGTAGGGTACGAGACCACCTCAAAGCTATTCTTTTCGTTCGATCTATTCAAGAGTTCCTACTAAAATAACACAAAGCTATTTTTTCCGTTCGATCTATCCTAGAGTTCGTACTAGAATAACACCAAAGCAAATTCATATTCATAATACTCAATCCATCACAAGGAACTACGATGGGACCCCAAAGTTTCTACAGGAGAAAAACATGCATCAACCCCTATGCATAGATTACCCCAATATCACCGCGGGAGTCCGCGAGTTGAATGCCAAGACACATATCAAGTGAATCAGTATGATACCCCAATTGTCACCTCAAGTATTCATACCGCAAGATATATATCATGTGTTCTCATCTCTGAATATTCAATCCATCAAGACAAAACTTCAAAGGGTAAAGATTCAATTCATCATAATAAGAGTATAGAGGGTAGAAACATCATATGATCCATCTATATTAACAAAGCCCATGATATAGATCATGAGAGAGAGAGAGAGATTAAACACATAGCTACTGGTACAAACCCTCAGTCCCGAGGGTGACTACTACCTCCTCATCGTGGTGGCCGCCGGGATGATGAAGATGGCCACTGGAGATGATTCCCCCTCCTGCAGGGTGCCGGAACGGGGTCTAGATTGGTTTTCATGGAAATAGAGACCTTGCGGTGGCGGAACTTCTGATCTAGGTTAACCCCGATGGGTTTCGGAATATTTGGGAATTTATAGTGCGAAGAAGGGGTGCGGGAGGCCACCGAGGTGGGCACAACCCACCTGGGCGCACCAGGCATGGGTTGTGCCCTCCTCGGGGCACCCCCCAGGTGCTGCTCTGGCCCATTGGGTTCCTTCTGGTCCATAAAAAATCTCCGTGGTGTTTCGCGGTGTTTGGACTCCGTTTGATATTGATTTCCTGCGATGTAAAAAACAAGCAAAAAACAACAACTGGCACTGGGCACTGGGTCAATAGGTTAGTCCCAAAAAATGATATAAAGTTGCTATAAAATGATTGTAAAACATCCAAAAATGATAAAATAACAGCATGAATACTTCATAAATTATAGATACGTTGGAGACGTATCAACATCCCCAAGCTTAATTCCTACTCGTCCTCGAGTAGGTAAATGATAAAAGAAATAATTTATGAAGTGTGAATGCTAGCAAAGTGCATAAGTTTGATCAATGACAATTTCAATCACTTTTCCTAGCATCATAACAACAATTCTTTCATATAAAACTTGTCATGTTATAGTGGCAACCAATTCACATGTTACGGTTTCTACAATGAACTCTCTTGAAACTCAACAACCTATGTTCTTAGTCACCAAGCAATTGCAATTCAACTTATTCAACAGAGTTTAAGTAAGAGCTCCACATACTCAACCATCATATAGTCTTCTCTGATTGCTAATACTCACCGCATACACATGAGCAAAACGTTTCAACCGGACACATAGAAAGATAGGGGCTTATTGTTTTGCCTCCCAACGTATTCACCTCAAAGGTGATGTCAACAATAATAACTCATGCTACCCGTATTCAACTGGACATATGTGCCTAGATCTTTCCTCACCACATGATGCTTGCCAAAAGAGAAAAATAAAAAGGAATAGAGAGAATAACTTTGACTCTTTGCATAAAAATAAATACTGAAAATTAACAGATAGGCCCTTCGCAGAGGGAAGCACAGGTTGCCATGCGCTTACTTGTTTGTATGCTCAACCCCTTAGTGCAAAAGAACGTCACGTTATATTGCCCCTTATGATAGCAACCTTTATTATGCAGTCCGTAGCTTTTATTGCTTTGCCATCATAAGTTCGTACAACGCTCAATTTTCTCTTACACTAAATGATCTCACACTTTTAGAAGCAATTTTTATTGCCTTTATTGCACCGATGACAACTTACTTGAAGGATCTGACTCAATCCTTAGGTAGGTATGGTGGACTCTTGAAAATAAGATTAGGGTTTAAGGGTTTTTGGATGCACAAGTAGTATCTCTACTTGGTTCGGAATTTTTGGCTAGCAAAGATGGGGGGCAAGCACCACATGTTGAAGGAGCTATAACAATATGACTTCTATGTGAATATGAGCAAACATAAATCATTACGTTGTCTTCGTTGTCCAACGTCAACAATTTTGGCATATAATATTTAGATGGGGGCTCACAATCACAAAAGATTTCTAGGATAGTGTATTTGCATGTGAAAGTTCTCTTCCTTATACTAGTTATTCGTGAATTGCTTGTATGACCAAAATTGTGATTGTCAAGCCTCGAAAGATTTCACTTTCTAAACCCAATGTGAAGCTACCACTAGGCATGATATGATTTCAACTTCATGACATTCAATTTATTCAACAATTTTCTCATAGGATATAAGTGAAGCACAAGAGCAAAAACTTGGAACACGTGAGAAATTTGTATATTAAACTTCTGCAAAAAGAATCAACTCAAAAGCACTCTTCTTCTAAAAATTAGACCTATTTTCGTGAGCGCAAAAGTTTCTGTTTTTCAGCAGGGTCAAATCAACTATCACCCAACATGATCCCAAAAGCTTTACTTGGCACTTTATTGAAACAAAAGCAATAAAACATGATTACTACAGTAGCCTAATCATGTGAACACACAAAAATAGTAGGTAAAAGTGTTGGGTTGTCTCCCAACAAGCGCTTTTGTTTAATGCCTTTTAAGCTAGGCATGATGATTCAATGATGCTCGCATAAAAGATAAGAATTGAAACATAAAGAGAGCATCATGAATCATAAGTTCCTCTCTCATAATAATTCTCAGTAGCATCATGAATAGATTCATCAATATAACCATTACATAAAGCATTCTCTTCATGGTCCAGAAGCATAGACAATTTATTACTCTCTATGGCATACATGTCATCATAATAATCATCATAGATAGCAACTTCATTGTCATAATCAATTGAAACCTCTTCGAAAATAGTGGATGCATCACTAAATAAAGTCATGACCTCTCCAAATCCACTTTCATCAATATTGTAATAAGATTCAACACCCTCCAAAATAGTGGGATCACTACTACCTAGAGTTGACACTCTTCCAAACCCACTTTTATCAATGAAATCATCATAAATAGGAGGCATGCTTTCATCATAATAGGTTTGATCATTAAAAGTAGGGGGAATAAAAATATCATCTTCATTAAACATAGCATCTCCAAGCTTGGGACAAACATTAATTGCAACAAATAAATTCTCAAACATGTCATTCTCATCAAACATAGCAAACCCAAGCTTGTGGCTTGGCATATCATAAGCATAATCATTCTCATCATTAATAGTATGAATGGCACCAACGGTATAACAATTGCTATCATCATAATTTCCCAAGTTGGTGCCAAAAAGATTTCCAATATTATAAGAAGTATCATTATCTTCCCAATCATAATCATCACAACAAGCAATAGGCATAACAAAATCATCATCAATAGTGCTCTCGGTCATTGTGCCATAAGATATAGAAGCAATATCATCATCAAGTGCATCATCTTCCACAATTATTTTTGATTCATTTTCATGAGGCACAACAATAATAGGAGCAACATTATTTGGGGGAGGTACCTTTTTACCTCTCTTCTTTCTTCTTTTCTTCTTCTTCACCACATCATGTGTGGGTTTAATTAATCTTTTCAAGCTTCTTATTGATGAGATTGGTTGGATAAGAAGCTCCTCCTCGTTACCTGATTCATCATAATAAACACTAGGAGGTTTTTGGGAAATATTGTCCCTTTCATTAGTACTCTCTTCATATTCTATTTGTTCTCTTGACTTTAGATAGTTGGCAATATAAGGATTCTCAATGCAATTTACCGCACAAAACATATAAATTTCCTCTAGATCAAAATCAAGAAATATCTCGAGATTAAATTTAGGAATACCCTTAGTTATACGTTTCATTTCTTCATACCCCAAAAGAAGAATAAGCTCTTTGTGATGCTCAAGGGTAATCAAGTTATCACAATGTTTGGACACGATTTGATCATGAAAGAATTTGCATTGGAGATTTAAATGACCATGTTCATTGCAAAGTTCACAAGGATGGCGAAAGAAATTAAATTTTTCAGCACAATCATCTAGCCTCTCTTGCAACTTTTTCGTTTCTAAATATTTATGCTTCTTACAAAAACTATCTTCCCTTTTTGGTGTGCAAAGGCACTCCCAATTCACTGCGAAAAAAAGTAACATGCTTATAAGAAACATTTTTATCATGACTTGTGCAATCATCATTAGCATTTTGGATATTCAAAGAATTCACACTAACAACATTGCAAGCATGCTCATCATTCAAATATTTTGTGCCAAGCATTTTATTGACTTCTTCTTCTAACAATTGAGCACAATTTTCTGATCCATCATTTTCAAGAAAGATATCATAAAGATGATCAATAATATGATGCAACCTCAATTCCATATTTTTTTTGTAGTTTTATTTTATAGACCAAACTAGTAATAAACAAGAAACTAAAAGATTCAATTGCAAGATCTAAAGATATACCTTCATGCACTCACCTCCCCGGCAATGGCGCCATAAAAGAGCTTGATGTCTACTACGCAACTTTATTCTTGTAGACACATGTTGGGCCTCCAAGCGCAGAGTTTTGTAGGACAATAGAAATTTTCCCTCAAGTGGATGACCTAAGGTTTATCAATCTGTGGGAGGCGTAGGATGAAGATGGTCTCTCTCAAATGATCCTGCAACCAAATACAAGAAATCTCTTGTGTCCCCAACACATTCAATACAATGGCAAATTGTATAGGTGCACTAGTTCGGCGAAGAGATGGTGATAAAAGTGTAATATGGATGGTAGAAATATATTTTTATAATCTGAATAAATAAAAACAACAAGGTAGCAAATAGTAAACGGGCACAAAAATGGTATAGCAATGCTTAAAAATGAGGCCTAGGGTCCGTACTTTCACTAGTGCAACCTCTCAACAATGCTAACATAGTTGGATCATATGATTATCCCTCAAAGTGTAATAAAGAATCACTCCCGAGTTCCTATTAGCGGGGAACAAAAGATAGATATTGTTTGTAGGGTACGAGACCACCTCAAAGCTATTCTTTTCATTTGATCTATTCAAGAGTTAGTACTAAAATAACACAAAGCTATTTTTTTCGTTTGATCTATCCTAGAGTTCATACTAGAATAACACCAAAGCAAATTCATATTCATAATACTCAATCCATCACAAGGAACTACGAGGGGACCCCAAAGTTTATACTGGAGAAAAACGTGCATCAACCCCTATGCATAGATTACCCCAATATCACCACGGGAATCCGTGAGTTGAATGCCAAGACACATATCAAGTGAATCAATATGATAGCCCAAATGTCACCTCAAGTATTCATACCGCAAGATATATATCATGTGTTCTCATCTCTGAATATTCAACCCGACAAGACAAAACTTCAAAGGGTAAAGATTCAATTCATCATAACAAGAGTATAAAGGGTAGAAACATCATATGATCCATCTATATTAAGAAAGCCCATGATATAGTCACGAGAGAGAGAGAGATTAAACACATAGCTACTGGTACAAACCCTCAGTCCCGAGGGTGGACTACTCCCTCCTCATCGTTGTGGCCGCCGGGATGATGAAGATGGCCACCAGAGATGATTTCCCCTCCGGCAGGGTGCCGGGACGGGGTCTAGATTGGTTTTCGCGGATATAGAGACCTTGCAGCGGCGAAACTTCTGATCTAGGTTAACCCCGATGAGTTTCGAAATATTTGGGAATTTATAGTGCAAAGAAGGGGTGCAGGAGGCCACTGAGGTGGGCACAACCCACCTGGGCGCGCCAGGGGGGCCTGGCACGCCCTAGTGAGTTGTGCCCCCCTCGGGGCACCCCCCAGGTGCAGCTCTGGCCCATTGGGTTCCTATTGGTCCATAAAAAATCTCCGTGGAGTTTCGCGGTGTTTGGACTCCGTTTGCTATTGATTTCCTGCGATGTAAAAAACAAGCAAAAAACATCAACTGACTGGGTCAATAGGTTAGTCCCAAAAAATGATATAAAGTCTCTATAAAATGATTGTAAAACATCCAAAAATGATAAAATAACAGCATGAATACTTCATAAATTATAGATATGTTGGAGACATATCATATCCCTATAAGTGTCACAAATGGCCCTAGTGTTCATACTAAAATAACACCATATGATACGCATCAACCAACTCTAATGTCACCTAATACTCCAATGTCACCACAAGTATCCGTGAGTTGTTTATTCGATATGCCTCAAACAACTTTAGATTCATGATGTTCAATCCAACACAAAGAGCTTCAAAGAGTGCCCCTAAAGTTTCTACCAGAGAAAGTAGGACGAAAACGTGCATCAACCCCTATGCATAGATTACCCCAATGTCACCTCGGGAATCCGCGAGTTGAGTGCCAAAACATACATCAAGTGAATCAATATAATACCCCATTGTCACCACGGATATTCATATACAAGACATACATCAAGTGTTTCTCAAATCCAACAAGTATTAAATCCGATAATAGTGAATCCTCAAAGGTAAAAACTCAATTCATCACAACAAGATAGAGAGGGAGAAACACCATGTGACCCAACTATATTAACAAAGCTCACGGTACATCAAGATCGTGCCAAATTAAGAACACGAGAGAGAGAGAGATCAAACACATAGCTACTAATGCATATCCTCAGCCTCGAGGGTGAACTACTCCCTCCTCATCATGGTGGCCGCCGGGACAATGAAGATGGCCTCCGGTGATGATTTTCCCCTCCAATAGGGTACTGTAAAAGGGTTGTAGATGAGATCGTGAAGGTACAGAGGCTTGCGACGGCGGAGCGGAAGTTCTAGGTTTATTTCTGGGGGTTTCACTATTTATAGGAATTTTTGACGTTGATTTCATGTCAGGGGGGCCACGAGGGAGCAGCAAGCTCGGGGGGGCGCGCCCCCAGGCTTGTCGTGCCCTCGTGGCTCTTCTTTCCTTTCCTCGAAGCTTCGGGGGTCTCTTTTTATCCATAAAAAATCACCGTAAATTTTCAGCCCATTCCGTGAACTTTTATTTCTACACAAAAAATAACACCAAGGTAGTTCTGCTGAAAACAGTGTCGGTCCGGGTTAGTTCTATTCAAATAATACCAAAACCATATAAAATTGTTTTAAACATGGCATGAATACTTCATAAATTATAGATACGTTGGAGACATATCACATGCGAATGTGTAACCGAAGGAGCAGGTGTCGCCAGTCTCCGCTTTCCAGATGCTGCAGGAGGAGTGGCACAACTTATAGCTTCTCAAGCAGCACCGGCTCGCGGAGCACCTGATCATCGACGATCAAGCAAATGAGTAGGTGTCGTGGACATGCTCACAGAGAATCCGGGCTTCATGAATGACCAATAGGTGTTGTAGGATTCAGTGTGCAGCGCCCACGCCATCCGGCACTATCGATGGCTGCTCCACATCAACGAGGCAGAGCGTGACCGACATCTGGTTCGATCGTCGACCTCACCTCCACTAACAACATTGATGGCCACGCGGAGAACTCCGACGAGAAGTTTGTGTCCCACATCTCAAACCCGGCTAAGTGTGGAAAAGGGTCGATTAATTTTTCTTTGTAAAAAATCCTTTAATATTAAAGAAAATATCATGTTTGCTTTTATTTTTAATGCACTGAGCTGGATTGCCGACTCACTTAATGTAGTCAAAATCCTAACTCAACTCCTAGAATACTACGACTTTACGACCCTACAGAAACATGTCGATCCAAGTCCCACTATGAATCCGGATCAGGTAGAATCCATGTTGAGTCGCGTTCCAAATCATAGAATCCTGTACAAAACTGCAGAATCCCGACTATGCTATGGACTATGTCCGATTCTACTAATTTATCTAATGATGGCGACATGTACCTAGGGTAGGGTCATAGGCCTGACCTAGACACCCTCCCCAAGGACATTATCCTAAAGTCAGAAGGGTTCAAGGGATAACATCATCCACTCGACCAGAAGCATTCCACTCGGAAGATTCAATTTCACTCAACCATAGCAATAGTCACTCGACGTCCAGAAGATCCAAAGTCACTCTGTATAGCAACGGTCGGGCGTTTACTTTGTATACTTAATGGTCATTCATGTATCTTTATTGCTGGCATTACCAGTAACGCCCTATCTTTATGTACCTTAAACCATGTGTAACTGAGGGCCAGAGGGGTCTGGCGAACTCTATATAAGCCACCCCCCTCCTCAGTGACAAGGGTTCGCACCCCCTGTAACTTGACACACATAATCCAATTGACCGAGCTCCCGAGCACCGAGATGTAGGGCTGTTACTTCCACCGTGAAGGGCCTGAACTCGTAAATCTTGTGTGTACAACTTCACCATACCTAGGATCTTGCCTCCTCATACCTACCCCCATTCTACTGTCAGTCTTAGAACCACGACAGTTGGCGCCCATCGTGGGGCAGGTGTCTTAGCGACTTTTTGGTGAGGTTGCGATTTTTCCGATTTCCATCATCATGGTTTCCAGCGGTAGATTGGCTGAGGGCCGCGAGATCCGTCTCGGCGCGCTCGCCTTCGTCGCCGACGACTCCGCCTGGCTCCAGGAAGCTCCCCTCGACGTCGAGACGCTCCCCGTCCGCGGGGCGATGCACTTTCGCGCGTGCGTTCGCGGCGTCCTTCTGCGGCAGTCGTCGACCCAGTATCGGTCGGCTCCCGTGGTGTCCTCGCTCCCTGCTATTCGCCGACGCAAGCGATCCGGTCGGTCGCGGCTTCAACGATGGGTGAAACACACGGTGGCACGTCAGTCGGCCACCCCACAAGTCGCGGCAATCGAGCCTGACGAATCTCTGTACGACTGGCTACGTCGAGACCCTTTCCGAATGCGACAGCAGCGACCCTGCGGCGGAGGTCTTGGTGGTCAATGCGCCACATAGCCCACCCATGTTTCGTCGCGATGGCGACGGCGACGGTGGCGATCCGTCACATGTTCATGAGGAATATCAACCTGAAGCCCTTTCCTCGCAGCAGAGGGAAGAACTTCGCCGCCGCAACGAGGACGCGCTCCACACGCCTATCGTCGGGGAGACCTCCGAGGCTCGGGCCTTGGAGGCAGCGCGCTTGGCCACTTTGGCTGAGCGCACTCGACTGGAGAACCTTCAGCATGCACTCGACGAGCATGCTCAGCAGCGGATCTCTGAGTCCAGTCGACCGCAGCGACAGCTTTTCCCACCTCAGCATCAGGTATACCGCACTCTGATTCAGAATCTTACAGCTGTGGCCCGCATAGCAGAGTCCATTCAGCCTTCCCAGTCGGAGGCTGGAAGAGGTTTGATTCAGATCCGGGCTTTACTTCTGGCAGCAGGAGAGCAGAACACAGCAGTGTCTCAGTCGCGGGATAGAATTCATAGCAGATCTGTGGTGGCTAATACAGTCCAGTTGGCCCACAGCCCAAGGTCACCTCAGAGGTGAGAGGGATGTGGGCACCGTCAAGAGCAGTACTGGGATCGGAATCATGAGCAGTTTGATAATCGATTCGACCGCGATAACTGCTGTCGAGTGCCTACACCCCCTCCGAGGGGCAGATCCTATGTGCCCCGTCATCATGATCATAGGCGCTCACACGGTGGTGAGCGGAGATTGCCAGTCGACCCAAGAGAGGCAGGCTTTGATGCGAGATCGATTCTTGTTCAAGGTCTGGTCGACAGGAACAGAGCACACAGAGAGGGACTTGACAGAGATCGCCCAACTGGCAGCAGAGTTCATGTCTCAGGCCCAGAGTGTTTCAGCAGAGCCATCCGGGCTGCAGAGATTCCTCCAAACTTCAGGTTGGCAACTGGAGTTAGCAAGTTCACTGGTGAGTCCAAGCCCGACACTTGGCTTGAGGATTACCGAGTGGCTGTGCAGATTGGTGGTGGCAATGATGAGGTAGCCATGAAGCACCTTCCTTTGATGTTAGAGGGTTCAACCAGAGCTTGGTTGAATCAGTTAGCCCCAGGCAGTATATTCAGCTGGGAAAAGCTAGCCCGAGTGTTTTTCAGAACTTTTGAAGGTACTTGCAAACGACCAGCAGGGTTGGCAGAATTGCAACATTGTGTTTAGAAGCCGAATGAGACTTTGAGAGATTGCATTCAGAGGTGGACCACTTTGCATCACACGATGGAAAATGTATCTCAGCATCAAGAAGTTTGTGCCTTCAAGGAAGGCGTCAGGTATCGAGAGCTTAACCTGAAATTCGGTCGGACAGGAGATATGTCTTTGACTCGGATGATGGAAATAGCCACTCGGTATGCTAACGGATAAGAAGAAGATTGACTCCATAGTGGAAAGAGCAAACCAGTCGGTCAGGACACTGGTGGAGGCAATTCCAATCGGAAACAGAAGCGTAAAGCTGAGCCTGCAGGACCTGGTGAAATTGCGGCAGTGATCCAAGGAAAGTTTAAAGGGAAACCAAGGGGCCCTGGACCCCCAAGAAAGTGAAAGATCAAGCAGGAAATGATGTGTTGGATTTGCCATGTCACATTCACACCAAGAAGGATGAAGAGGGTAATCTGATTTATCCTAAACACACCACTCGACAGTGTCGGCTCCTGATCCAGCAATTCCGAGAGAAACAGCCCAGTGAAAAGGATAAGGAGTCAGACAAGGATGAAGACAAGGAAGAAGGTGATGATGGTTTTCCCAACGTCAATTCCACTCTGGTGATTTTTGCTGACATCGAAAGCAAAAGTCGACTGAAAGTGATAAACAGAGAAGTGAACATGGTTGCCCCGGCAACGACGACATATTTGAAGTGGTCGCAAACTACGATCACATTCGACCAGTCTGATCACCCGGCGCGCGTTGCCACTACAGGGCGGCAAGTGCTGGTGGTCGACCCAGTGGTTGGTGGCACTCGACTGACCAACGTGTTGATGGATGGTGGCAGTGGTCTGAATATTCTTTACGCTGAAACTCTGAAGGGGATGGGCATTCCGATGTCCAAACTCAGTGAGAGCAACATGAGCTTTCACGGCGTCATCCTTGGAAAGAAGGCTAAATCACTCGGCCAGATAACTCTTGACGTGGTTTTCGGTGATTCGAAGAATTACCGTAAGGAAAAGTTGACATTTGAAGTGGTAGATTTTCAAAGTGCTTATCATGCTATTCTGGGCAGACCTGCATATGCTCGTTTCATGGCTCGACTGTGTTACGTCTATCTTAAGTTGAAGATGCCTGGTCCCAGAGGTGTGATCACAGTTACTGGTAATTGGCAGAAAGCAGAGGAGTGCCTTCAGAAGGGCTCAAAAATTGCTGATGAACATATGGCAGCAGTTGAAATGCAGGAATATCAGAAGAATGCTGATCCGAGTGCATTGCTGCGGGCTAAGAAGCCTGCTTCGGAGTCCGCATTTTAGTCGTCCGGTGAAACAAAGTCGGTTCATATTCACCCGATCGATCCCAATGCTGCTCCGACTCATATCTCAACGACACTCGACGGCAAATAGGAAGAAGCGCTCACCTAGTTCCTCCGTGAGAACTGGGACATCTTCACATGGAAACCTTCTGACATGCCGGGTGTACCCAGGGGACTAGCTGAGCATCGTTTGCGAGTCAATCCAAAAGCAAAACCCGTTAAAGAGCATCTCCATCGGTCCGCCGTGGAGAAGAGAAAGGCAATTGGCGAGGAGGTGGCTCGACTGCTTGCAGCCGAGTTCATCCGCGAGATTTACCACTCCGAGTGGCTCGCCAATGTTGTCATGGTCCCCAAGAAGGACGATTCACTTCGTATGTGTATTGATTTCTAGCATATCAATCGGGCCTGCCCGAAAGATCATTTCCCTCTCCCTCGCATCGACCAAATTGTCGACTCAACTGCGGGGTGTGAGCGTTTGTCTTTTCTGGATGCATATTCCAGGTATCATCAGATCCGACTGTATGGACCCGACAAAATAAAAACAGCTTTCAGCACCCCATTCGGGTGCTTTTGCTATGTCACCATGCCATTCGGTCTCAAGAATGCTGGTGCCACATTTATGAGGATGATTAAGAAGTGCCTGCTCACTCAAATCAGTCGGAATGTGGAAGCATACATGGATGACATTGTGGTCAAGTCGCGTAAAGGTTCCGACCTGTTGACTGACCTTGCTGAAACCTTTGCCAATCTAAGAAGATATGATATCAAGCTCAATCCGTCGAAGTGTACATTTGGAGTTCCGGGTGGCAAGTTACTCGGTTTCCTCGTTTCCGAACGTGGGATCGATGCCAACCCAGAGAAGGTTGGCGCAATTCTCCGAATGAAACGCCCCGTGCGTGTACACGATGTTCACAAGCTTACTGGTTGTTTGGCCGCTCTGAGTCGATTCATCTCTCGTCTCGGTGAAAAGGCATTGCCTCTTTACCGACTGATGAAGAAGTCTGACAAGTTCGAGTGGACTCTTGAAGCTGACGCATCGTTTGCAGAGCTGAAAACCCTGCTTTCCACCCAGCCGGTGCTTGCTACTCCAATCAGCAAAGAGCCTTTACTGCTTTATATTGCAGCCACTGGACAAGTTGTCAGTACAGTACTCATGGTTGAGCGAGAAGAGGAAGGGAAGGCTTAGAAAGTTCAGCGCCCAATGTACTATATTTCTGAAGTCTTGACTCCGTCCAAGCAGAGATATCCGCATTATCAGAAGCTTGTTTATGGGATTTACGTGACCACGAAGAAGGTTGCACATTATTTCTCAGATCATTCCATTACAGTCGTCAGCGACGCACCATTGTCAGAAATTCTGAACAACAGAGATGCAACTGGTCGAGTGGCAAAGTGGGCGATTGAACACCTTCCATTGGATATCAAGTTTGAAGCAAAGAAAGCTATCAAGTCCCAAGCAATAGCAGATTTCCTCGTCGAGTGGATTGAACAGCAGCTGCCGACTCAGATTCAGTCGGAACATTGGACTATGTTTTTCGACGGATCCAAGATGCTGAATGGTTCAAGTGCTGGGGTAGTCCTGGTATCCCCACGAGGCGACAAGCTCAGTCATGTTCTCCATATTCACTTTGACTCCTCCAATAATGAAGCTGAGTATGAGGCACTTTTGTATGGGTTGCGTATGGCCATTTCACTCGGCGTCTGCGCCTAATGGTCTACGGCGACTCAGATCTAGTAGTCAATCAAGTGATGAAGGAATGGGACGTAAGGAGTCCAGCCATGACTGGTTATTGCAATGCAGTAAAAAAGTTGGAAAAGAAGTTTGAGGGGTTAGAGCTTCACCATATACCCCGACTAAAAAATCAAGCAGTTGATGACTTGGCAAAGATAGGTTCCAAGAGAGAGCCCATTCCCAGTAATGTATTCTTGGAGCATCTTCACACGCCATCAGTTCAAGAGGATCCCTTCACAGAAGAGCCCCCGCAACCTAAGAGCCCTACTGATCCGACTGAAGTTGAAATCCCAGCTGTGGTCGACTTGATCATGGAAGTTTTGGTCGTCATTCCCGATTGGAAGGTGCCATATATTGCATATATTCTCAGGAAAGAGCTCCCGGAGGACAAAGAAGAGGCCCGTCAGATTTTCCGTCGATCCAAAGCCTTCACAATAATGGGTGGACAGCTTTACAGAGAAAGTGTTACTGGAATCGCTCAGAAGTGTATTACTCGAGAAGAAGGTCGAGTGATCCTTAATGACATCCACTCGGGGACCTGTGGTAACCATGCGTCCTCTCGGACCATCGTGGCCAAAGCATACCGAGCCGGGTTTTACTAGCCACACGCCAACGAGATGGCGAAAGAAATAGTCGACAAGTGCGAGGGATGCCAGTTCTACTCCAACATGTCCCACAAACCTGCTTCAGCTTTGAAGACCATTCCACTCGTCTCGCCGTTTGCTGTTTGGGGTTTAGATATGGTTGGACCTCTGAGGACTGGCAGGAGTGGCTTCACCCATGTGCTCGTAGCAGTCGACAAGTTCACCAAATGGATTGAAGCCAAGCCTATCAAAAACCTCGAAGCAAGTACTGTTGTCAGCTTCATCAGAGAGTTAACATTCAGATATGGAGTTCCGCATAGCATCATCATAGATAATGGGTCAAACTTCGATTCCGATGAGTTCCGAGCTTTCTGCGCTTCCCAAGGCACTCGGGTCGACTATGCTTCAGTCGCCTATCCCTAGTCGAATGGACAAGCAGAAAGAGCGAACAGATTGATTCTCAAAGGCTGAAACCCCAATTGATGCGTGATCTCAAGCATGCAGCAGGCGCTTGGGTCGATGAACTTCCATCACTGCTTTGGGGATTGAGGAAAACTCCTAATCGATCGACTGGTCGAACTCCATTCTTCTTGGTCTATGGGGCTGAAGCTGTGCTTCCGAGTGATTTACTTCACAATGCACCCCGAGTCGAACTTTTCTCAGAAGATGAAGCAGAACAGGCTCGGCAAGATGCAGTTGATCTCCTGGAAGAAGAAAGAGAGATGGCCCTGATCCGGTCGACCATTTATCAGCAAGACATGCGTCGATTCCATGCCAGAAATGTGAGGGGTCGAGCATTTCAAGAGGGAGACTTGGTTCTTCGAGTGGATCAGCAGCGACCACACAAGCTCGCCCCTGCTTGGGAAGGCCCCTTCATCATCACCAAAGTGCTCCACAACAAAGCATATTGCCTCTACAATGTGGAGCACAATAAAGACGAGCCACGCGCTTGGAATGCGGGAGCTGCTCCGCCCCTTTTATACTTAAGCATTCAGACTGTTGAGATGTAATAAGAAATACCTCCTAGTTTGATTATCAAAGACACAATTTTACAGTCTCCTAATTGATTGTTATTCCTTTTTATATGTTCTAAATCCCCCAGTGGGTGCCTTAGCTGCGAATCCGCTTCGCCTAAGTTCCAAAAAAAATCCTACCGAGTGAAGAGCAAGCCTCTCACTCGGAGGCTTAGCTGCGAATCCGTTTCGCCTATGTTTTAAAAAATCCCTCCGAGTGGTGAGCAAGCCTCTCACTCGGGGGCTTAGCTGCAGTCCAGTACTCGCCTAAGTTTGAAAAATCCTACTAAGTGGTGAGCAAGCCTCTCACTCGGGGGCTTAGCTGCAGTCCAGTACTCGCCTAAGTATGAAAAATCCTACCGAGTGGTGAGCAAGCCTCTCATTCGGGGGCTTAGCTGCAGTCCAGTACTCGCCTAAGTTTGAAAAATCCCACCGAGTGAAGAGCAACCCTCTCACTCGGGGGCTTAGCTGCAGTCCAGTACTCGCCTAAGTTTAAAAAAATCCCACCGAGTGAAGAGCAACCCTCTCACTCAGGGGCTTAGATGCAGTCTAGTACTCGCCTAAGTTTGAAAAATCCCACCGAGTGAAGAGCAACCCTCTCACTCGATGGCTTAGCTGCAGCCCAGTACTCGCCTAAGTTTGAAAAATCCTACCGAGTGGTGAGCAAGCCTCTCACTCGGGGGCTTAGCTGCAGTCTAGTACTCGCCTAAGTTTGAAAAATCCTACCGAGTGGTGAGCAAGCCTCTCACTCAGTGGCTTAGCTGCAGTCCAGTACTCGCCTAAGTTTGAAAAATCCCACTGAGTGAAGAGCAACCCTCTCACTCGGGGGCTTAGCTGTAGTCCAGTACTTGCCTAAGTTTGAAAAATCCCACCGAGTGAAGAGCAACCCTCTCACTCGAGGGCTTAGCTGCAGTCCAGTACTCGCCTAAGTTTGAAAAATCCCACCGAGTGAAGAGCAACCCTCTCACTCGGGGGCTTAGCTGCAGTCCAGTACTCGCCTAAGTATGAAACACGTTCCGAGTGAAGGACGATCTTCTCGCTCGGAGACTTGGCCACACGCTCTATCCCGATCCGCAAGGACGACGAGGTGCAGGTCGACTGCGACCTTCTCCTCAGAGCTGCGCCATAAGTACAATGTGCGCTCCATCCCGATCCGCAAGGACGACGAGGTACAGGTCAACTGCGACCTTCTCCTCAGAGCTGCGCCATAAGTACAATGTGCTCTCCGCCCTGATCCACATAGACGACGAGGTGCAGGTCGACTGCTACCTTCTCCTCGGAGCTGCATCACAAATACGAAGACTATTTCGAGTAAAGAAACAAGTTCCACTCGAAGGCAAACACAAGCATATTTAGAGATAAACCAAGTTCAGATAAATCCTAAGGTTAAGACCGCGGATCAAAGTACTCGGGCATCAGGCCCGAAGGAGTTTAATGGTTACAAAATCACTCGGCATACCGAGGCAAATTTAAAGCGAGGCATAAAGTTTGTTCACTCCGCAGGAGGAGGGCTGGCAGGTTCGACGAACTCATCCAGGTCGATTCCATCAGCAATCCGAGTGGCAGCAGCAATGAAGATTTCCATGAAAGATTGGAAGTCGTGCTTTTTGGTATTGGCCACCTTGATCGCCGCCAGCTTCTCTTCTCGGGCTTCCTTGCAGTGGACACGAACCAGAGACAGAGCCACGTCAGCACCGCACCGAGCAGAAGACTTCTTCCATTCCCGCACTCGACCAGGGACCTCATTGAGTCGAGTCATCAGAGACTCAAGGTCATTTTGGAGTGTCGCCCCTGGCCAGAGCGCTGTGTCGATTCGCGACACCGCAACTTTCAGCCGAGCAAGGTAGTCGACAACACGAGCGACACGGGATTCCAGTCGGAGCACGTTCATGGTAGCTTCGTCCTTAACAGGAGAGATGATGGGGTCCAAGCTTGTCTCAAATCGCCGAGTCTCGTCCTCAAAGTTCTGGCAAAATTCTGCACACGCAATACAACGATGAGTCAATAGCTATATATCGAGTCGACAGCAACAAGTCAGTCGGACAAAGGAAAGCACCTTCAAGCATAACGAATAACTTCTTGGCAAGTCCTCCCAGATAATTCTCCAGCTCATCCCTCTTGCGGGCGATGTCTTCTACTTTGTCGGTCAGGGCCCTCTTGTCCTTCTTCAGATGAGTCGCCTCCTTGTTGGCTTCATCAAGGACAGCCTTTAGCTTGATGTTCTCTTCCTCCAGTTTACTAACTGAAGCCAGTTTCTGGTCAGCGAGTGCAGTTTTCTCTTCTGCTGCTTTCTGCGCGGCCGCAAGGTCCTGATCCTTCTACGCCAGAGCCTTGTTCATTGTTTCTGAAGGAAATAACGCTATGTTCAGAAGAAGGAGATAACATTTGGGTTAGGAACGAATTAGTCGACAAGTTTTCATACCAACGGCTTCGTCCTTGGCCTTCTGCAAGTTTGTCTTGGCCAACTCCAAATCGAGATTGAGCTGAATCTGCTTCTGCTCCAGGTCAGCAAAACGAGCTCCAAGTTCACAAGATTTCTTTTATCAGAGGATGGTTAGTCGACAGATGCGATGATTGGTTACTTCAGAACAATAGAGTGACAAATTCAACAAGTTCTAAGACTACTGCCGAATCAAACATCCAACAGTAGTCTCGGGGACTACACCCAGTGGGTGCCCTTAGCGTGCCCCCACTGGTCCAGTTTCCACTCGACATGGTCCTTCCAGGCCGAGCAAAAAAAGAGAGAGGAAAGTTGTTCTCAGACCACAGTCGACTGCCCGCAGTCACCTATGGTCTCGGGGACTACACCCAGTGGGTGCACTTAGCGTGCCCCCACTGGTTCAGGTTCCACTCGACATGGTTCGTCCAGCTCGAGTGAGAAAGTTCTGATTCTCAGACCATAGCCAACTGCCCGCAGTCAACTATGGTCTCGGGGACTACACCCAGTGGGTGCACTCAGCGTGCCCCCACTGGATTCAAAGACTCAGTCGACACAATCTAGTCGACCCAAGAAGCAAAACTATTCAGCAGTAAGTTAAACACTCAGTGGGTGTACAAATGCAAAATGCAGACTGCCGAAAAGATGCACAAGGAAAGTTTTCAGGTAGCATATCCTAACAGAAAAAAGTGGCAAGCTAAAGGATCAGTCGGTAATCAACCAACCTGGACGTTGCTCTGGAGAGCTGAGCTGGCGTCATAAGCAGCTTGACTGGCCTCCCGAACCACCTTCATCTGCTCCATCATGATGCCTGCCTGGCGTATAGCTTCCTTGGCGGCACCCACTTGGTCCTCTGGGACGTGATGCGCAGTGAAAAGTGAAGACGGTGGATCGGCTGGAATCTGTGCAGTCGACGCTGAAGGCTGGGCACTCGACAATGGTACGACAAAAGTCATAGAAGCCCGGTTGGCATCGCCGGTCTCCTGGATCACCGGTTCCGTCATTGGCATCGACTGAGGCACCTTGCTAGTTGATGTCTTCCCGCTTCTCCTTCCCAAAGGCCTCAGCGGCACATCCTCGTCATCATCTGGAAGATCAATGACATTGGGAGGAGCTGCAAAAGAACCAATCGCCAGAATTCAGTCGACCAACAAAATGGCTGAGAAAGTAAAGACAAGATTGCAAAAGTCATACCCGGGTGGGAAGTGACCGCGTCTCCCATTTCCTCGTCACCATCTCTGTAAGCAGAAGTCCCAGAAGTAGCAGCACTGCAAGTTTCAAGGTTCACTCGGTTAAATCAGGAAGAGAGTTGACAGCACCGGCCCTTGAGCAAAAAGTGAGGACAAGGCACTTACGCAGAAGCGACGGGAACATCGATCTTGATCTTGGGCAGGGTCTTCCGAGACTTTGATGCTGCAACTTTGGGCTGTTTTGGAGCCTTCTCAGTCGGCACAGGGGAAGAGGTCCGAGTGCGCTTGGAAGTCTGTCCAGTCGGCAGAGCTACTTTGCCACGGATACTTGCTGGGTCGTGCTTATGCTTGGAACGCCTTTCATTGCGAGGTGGTGACTCGACTTCTTCGCTGCTGCTCGAGTCCTCACTTTCCTCCTCCTCTTCTCCTCCATCAGACTGCCAATCCATGCTTTCGCCTCCGCTTTCTTCCCCTTCCTGGTACTGCTCTTGCTCTTCGTTCGGCATTGAGTATGTCTCCGTATAGATCTGCGAAGCAAAAGAGGTGAGCAAAGGATGGTCGACTCAATAAGCAAATGCAAGTCAGAATGAAAAACACTCAAAAATAAAGAATGGACCTGGTCTGGTTGGTTGTTGGCGTCGAATGGTAAAACTCATCGGGACCCCCTGGGGTTATCCTTGTTTCCTGTGATGCCTTGCACCCATTGCGCCACCGTCTTCTCATCAACGTCCTCCGGATGGATCCGAGTGGAATCCTCAATTCCCGAGTACATCCACATTGAGTGATCGCGAGCCTGGAGAGGCTGGATACGTCGACTGAGGAATACCTCGAGCAGATCCATACCAGTCACACCCTCACGGATCGGCTGAACTACTCGCTCCATCAACATGGTCACCTCCACCTTCTCTGCTGGAGTCACTCTCAAAGAAGTGGGTTTCTGGACTCGATCCAAGGAAAAGGGAGGGAGACCAGTCGAATGGCCAGGGGTCGACTTGTCTTTGCAGTAAAACCAAGTCGACTGCCACCCTCTAACCGAATCGGGGAGAGTCATCACGAGAAAAGCACTCTTCCCCCTCATCTGGATACCTAAGCCCCCACACATCTGAAACACCTGGGTTCTCTCGTCACTCGGGCTAGCTTTTTTCACAGCCTGCGAGCGGCATGTGAAGATGTGCTTAAACAGACCCCGGTGCGGTCGACAGCCCAAGAAATTCTCACACAGGGAGACAAAGGCAGCGAGGTACGTGATTGTGTTGGGAGAGAAATGGTGGAGTTGGGCTCCGAAGAAGTTCAGAAAAGCTCGGAAAAAGGGATGTGGGGGCAAAGAAAAACCGCGGTCGACGTGAGTGGCGAGTAAGACGCACTCACTCTCCTGAGGCCGCGGCTCAGTTTCCTCCCCTGGGAGGCTCCAGGAACCATGCTCAATCAGCGCGCTCTCAGCCAGATCTTGCAAGTCATCCAGCTCGATTGTGGAATGGGTCCAGTCGCCCTGAACCCAGCCGCGAGGCAACGCAGATCTCGATGACGTCCCGCTCCTGCTGGTCTTCTTCCCCTTCCCCTTCGCCGCTCCCTTCTTTGCGCGCTCCAGCGCCACCGTATTGTCCTTCGCCATCGCAGCAAGAGGCGCACGGGCGGGAGGCGACGTCGAGAGCGGAAGCGGTAGCGGTGGAGAAGCAGAAGGGGAAGAAGGAGAAATTGGGGCGCACTGTGCAAAATTCCCCAACCCAACGCCTTATATGGAGTCATTTTCGAGTGACCGACTGCTAGGCCCGGGCAATCCTGCCAAATCCCGCAACTGTCGCTCGCTCGATACGTGGCGAAAAAGGTGGCGCAGAGATCGAGGCGCCCCTTCCTAATCCATCCCGATTACTGCAGCCTCCTCTGTCCCACGCGCTTCCCAAAATTTCAAATCCCGCAAGATCCGGGGGCAGCAGAGCAGTCTGTCAGATTGAAGATTTTTTCCATATCAACACTCGAAGCTTATCATCAAAGTTCACTCGACTACTTTAGAATGGATCAAGGCGACTGAAAATGAAGTCAATGTTGTCACATGGTTCATTAGTCTAAAGAAAATGCTTCCGCAGCGTGTAACTGAGTCAGAACCAACTTCAACTCCTTTTTCCACTCGAACCCCGAACCATTTGGGGGCTAATGATGGCGACATGTACCTAGGGTAGGTCATAGGCCTGACCTAGACACCCTCCCCAAGGACATTACCCTAAATTCAGAAGGGTTCAAGGGATAACATCATCCACTCGACCAGAAGCATTCCACTCGGAAGATTCAATTTCACTCGACCATAGCAATAGTCACTCGACGTCCAGAAGATCTAAAGTCACTCTGTACAGCAACGGTCGGGCGTTTACTTTGTATACTTAATGGTCATTCATGTATCTTTATTGCTGGCATTACCAGTAACCGCCTATCTTTATGTACCTTAAACCCCGTGTAACTGAGGGCCGGAGGGGTCTGGCGAACTCTATATAAGCCGCCCCCCTCCTCAGTGACAAGGGTTCACACCCCCTATAACTCGACACATATAATCCAATCGACCGAGCTCCCGAGCACCAAGACCTAGGGCTGTTACTTCCATCGTGAAGGGCCTGAACTCGTAAATCTTGTGTGTACAACTTCACCATATCTAGGATCTTGCCTCCTCATACCTACCCCCCATTCTACTGTCAGTCTTAGAACCACGACATCTAAGCCATTTGTTTAGTTGTAGCAGAATAGTATGCAATCGTCAAACCCTTTTTCACATGTCTCATCGCCCTTTATTCCCCTCCCAAGCCAAAACACTCAGCCGCCGACATCTTTGTTCTGGCTCTCAGAAACCCTAGATCAAAATTGAGGATCAGGCTTGTCGACGGACTGAATTGGCGCAAGAAGGAGGAAGCGTCAAGATTGATCAGAGAAGGACAACAAGAGTCTTCAAGGTTCAGCACAATGGGTTAGGTATACAAGTGGTTGGCTATTTACGAACTCTAAAAAAACCTCTAAGAAAATTTTGTGCATTGAAGATTGAAATCTTCTATATATTTCCCTCTCATATGTGATCCATACACACAAGCTAGATAGTAGGTTAGCCATGAAAACAAGTGGAATACAACTAGCATTGATGTGTATGGTTGTTGCTCTATATTTACTGTTAAAAATCTATAGAAGCCATATAAATTTATGTCGTGGATACAAAATATCTTATTTGAGTAAATCTAGTAGAATCCTCGATTCCACAACTCGATACTACGACTCGATTCTATCTAAGGAAAATTGATCCGACTCCGAATCCCGACTCCGACTATACATAGACACGTCACAACATGTCTGCGAGTATTTGATGCATCCATTTTAATGCACAACATCGGGGTTGCCCTTAGCGGTTATGGTTAGTCGGGCGGACTCGGAATTTGTTTTAGGTGGTAAGAGCACTGGAATCCCGCAACTTGCGCGGACTGTGATGGTTTAGTCCAGAAACTTACAAAAGTGGGAATCCCCACCCACGAACTTGCAACACATAAGCAAAAAAACCATAGCCAATCAAACGGAGCCACCTGGCACTGGAAATTTTGCAAAAAATGTTGGGAAATGTTGCATGGAAAACAAAAAAATTCTACGCACACGCAAGATCTAACCATGGAGATGCATAGCTATGAGAGGGGAGAGTGTGCCTACGTACCCTCGTAGACCGTAAGCGGAAGCGTTTAGTAACGCGGTTGATGTAGTCGAACTTCTTCACGCTCCAACCGATCAAGTACCGAACGTACAACACCTCCGCATTCAGCACACGTTCAGCTCGGTGACGTCCTCCGCCTTCTTGATCCAGCAAGATGACGAGGTAGTGGATGAGTTCCGACAGCACGATGGCATGGTGACGGTGATGGTGAAGCTATCTCCGCAGGGCTTCACCTAAGCACTACGAAAATATGACCGAAGGTGTAAACGGTGGATGGGGGCGCCGCACATGGCTAAGCAATTGTCATAGTTGTGCTAGGCGCCCCCTCCCACATATATATAGGTGGGGGAGCAGGAAGCAGCCAGGAGGGGCCATCCCTCCCTTCCTTATATAGGTGGTGGAGGAAGGCAGGAGGAGGTGGCGCCCCCCCCCCTTTTCCTTTCTCCCATGAGGAGGGAAAAGCAGGAGGGGCCATCCCTCCCCTTTCCTTCCCCATAGGGTCGGCCGGCTAGGGAAGGGGGCACCAGCCCCTTTGTGGGCTGGTCTGTCCCCCCCTTGGCGCATTAGGCCCATATACCTACCGGGGGTGTCCGGAATCCCTTCCGATGACCCGATGACTACCCGTTGCATCCCGAAACTTTTCCGTTGCCCGAATACCATCGTCCTATATATCAATCTTTACCTCTCGACCATTTCGAGACTCCTCGTCATGTCTAAGATCTCATCCAGGACTCCGAACAACATTCGGTCACCAAATCATATAACTCATATAACAATATATCGTCAACGAACGTTAAGCGTGCAGACCCTACGGGTTTGAGAACTATGTAGATATGACCGAGACACCTCTCCGGTCAATAACCAATAGCGGAACCTGGATGCCCATATTGGCTCCTACATATTCTACGAAGATCTTTATCGGTCGAACCATATGAGAACATACGTAATTCCCTTTTTCCATCGGTATGTTACTTGCCCGAGATTCGATCGTCGGTATCTTCATACCTAGTTGATACGTCTCGAACGTATCTACTTTTCCTAACGCTTTTCCTCTTGTTTTGGACTCTAATTTGCATGATTTGAATGGAACTAACCACAGACTGACGCTGTTTTCTGCAGAATTACCATGGTGTTGTTTTTGTGCAGAAATAGAAGTTCTCGGAATGGAACGAAACTTTGCAAGGAATTTTTACCTAATAAAAGAGAATTTATGGAGCCAAGAGCCACCTGAGGGGGGCACCTGGGTGGGCACAACCCACCAGGGCACGCCTGCCCCCCCTCCCAGGCGTGCCCAGGTGGGTTGTCCCCACCGGGTGGCCCCACAGACCCTGAAACCGATGCTATAAAATCCTAATTCTCCAGAAAAAAATCAGGGAGAAATAATTATCGCGTTCCACGAGATAGAGCCGCCGTCACCTTCTGTTCTTCATTGGGAGGCCAGATCTGGAGTCCGTTTGGGGCTCCGGAGAGGGGGATCTTCGTTCTTCGTCATCACCAACCCTTCTCCATCGCAAATTCCATGATGCTCCCCACAGGAGTGAGTAATTCCTTCGTAGGCTCGCTAGTTGGTGAGGAGTTGGATGAGATTCATCATGTAATCGAGTTAGTTTTGTTAGGGCTTGATCCCTTGTATCCACCGTGGTGATGACCGTAGTTTGAGGAGTTCATGCATTCACCGTGTGTTAATGCTTTGTTCCGGTTCTCTATTAAAAGGAGGCCTTAATATCCCTTAGTTTCCAATTAGACCCCGCTACCACGGGAGGGTAGGACAAAATATGTCATGCAAGTTCTTTCCATAAGCACGTATGTCTATTTACGGAATACATGCCTACATTATATTTATGAACTGGAGCTAGTGCCATATCGCCCTAGGTTATGACTGTCATATGATGAATATCATCCAACAAATTACCGATCCAATGCCTACGAATTTATCTCATATTGTTTCTGCTAAGTTACTACTACTATCGTTACTGTTGCACTTGCTACAAAATCACTTCTATCACTGTAACCTTTGCTATTGATGCTACTACTATTGTCAAAACTATCATATTACTGTGCTACTGATTACTTTGCTGTAGATAATTAATCTCCAGGTGTGGTTGAATTGACAACTCAGCTGCTTATACTTGCAAATATTCTTTGGCTCCCCTTGTGTCGAATCTATAAATTTGGGATGAATACTCTACCCTCGAAAACTATTGCGATCCCCTATACTTGTGGGTTATCAAGACCTTTTTCTAGCGCCGTTGCAGGGGAGCATAGCTATATTTGTTGAGTCACTTGGGATTATTATCAATTTATCACTATGAAGAATCTGAAGGATGCTAAGACTAAGATTTATCCCTCTAAGATGAGGGGAGGTAAGGAACTGCCATCTAGCTCTGCTTTAGATTCACCTTCTGTTATAAGTAAACTTGCTACACCACCATATGCTAGCAATCCTGATATGTTGCAAGTTATTGATGATGCCACTTATGCTATGAATGATGCTTATGATGATGCTAGTACCTTGCTTGATGATAATGTGCCACTAGGTGAATTTCTTGATGAACAAATTGCTAGAGTAAGACAACATGATGTTGTTGAATCTGATGATGAGCTTGAAACTGAAAATCTTGAAACACCTGCTAGAACTAGCCTCCTAGATATGAATTGCCTAAGGTACCGGAAGGTTATGTTATGAATGAGGAGACAACTAGAGATATTCTTTCTTGTAAGCATAGAGATGATCTAGAGAAATTACTATGCAAGTATAAAGAAAAATCTCTGAATGCTAGAATGCAATATGATCCTAAGTTTTCTACCTCACCTATCTTTATTGATGACAATGATTATGAATTCTCTGTCGACCCATAGTTAATTACTTTGGTTGAATCTGATCCTTTCCATGGTTATGAAGCTGAAACTGTTGTGGCACATCTTACTAAGTTGAATGACATAGCCACCCTTTTTGCTCATGATGAGAAAACTCGCTATTACTATATTCTCAAATTATTTATGTTCTCATTAAAATGTGATTCTCAAGCTTGGTACAATACTCTTGCTTCTGGTTGTGTGCGTAGTCCCCGGGATATGATTTATTACTTCTCTGAAAAATATTTTCCTTCTCATAAGAAACAAGCTGCCTTGCAGGAAATATTTTAACTTTGTGCAAATTAAAGAAGAGAGTCTCCCACAAGCTTGGGGGAGGCTTTGCCAATTACTTAATGCTTTGCCTAATCATCCTCTTAAGACAAATGAAATACTTGATATCTTCTATAATGGACCAACTGATGCTTCTAGGGACTTCCTAGATAGTTGTGCTGGTTGTGTTTTCAGGGAACAAACTATTAGGCAAGCCGAAGAATTATTGAATAACATATTGAAAAATTATGATGATTGGACTCTTCCTGAACCACCGCCTAAACCCACTCCGAAGAAGAGGGGTATATTATATCTCAGTCCTTAAGATGTGCAAGAGGCAAAGAAATCTATGAAGGAAAAAGGTATTAAAGCCGAGGATGTCAAAAATTTACCTCCTATTGAAGAAATACATGGGCTTGATACACCACCACCACCTCAGGTGGTAGAGGTAAATTCTTTAATGAAATTCAATGATAATGATAATCCTCACAATATGCACCCTAGCCAATGACTTTATGAGTTTGAGAATTACATTAGAAAACAAGATCACTTCAGTGCAAATGTTATGAAAAATTGAAATATAATTCTGATATGATTGCTCGCTTGAGTGACTTGCTATTTAGAATCTCAAATGATGTTAGAGGTGTAGGAAAACATGCTTCTGTAGTACAAACCCAGTTAGAACAAGTTTCTAAATCTCAAAGAGAATTGCTTGATGAAATAAAAACAATATACATGACTTTGCTGTTAGAGTTGCAACTAGAGGAGGCAAAATGACTCAGGAACCACTTTATCCTGATTGACACCCAAAAAGAAATGAACAGGATTCACAAAGAAACAACACCACTGCACCTAGTCCTTCTAAAAAGAAGAAGAAAAAGAAAAATGACGGGACTTTGCATGCTTCTAGTGAACCTGAAGTAGAAAAACCTCCTGATAATGATAATGATGTTTCTATTTCTGATGCTGAAACTCAATCTAGTAATGAGCATTCATCTAGTGATAATGAAAAAGATAATGCTGACGTTCATGAAGATACTCAACCAAACAATGAAAAAGAACCAGATAATGATGTTGAAATAGAACCAGTTGTTGATCTTGATAACCCACAACCCAAGAATACACGATATGATAAAAGAGATTTTATTGCTAGAAAACACAGTAAAGAAAGAGAACCGTGGGTTCAAAAAACCTATGCCTTTTCCACCCAAGTCAATTAAAAAGAAAGATGATGAAGAATTTGAATGCTTTGCTTAAATGTTGAAGCCAATCTTTTTGCGTACTCGCTTGACTGATATCCTTAAAATGCCTCCTTATGTAAAGTACATGAAAGACATCATCACCAATAAGAGAAAAATACCAGAAGCTGAAATCTCCACCTTGCTTGCTAATTATACTTTTAATGATGGAGTACCTAAAAAACTTTGAGATCCGGGAATACCAACTATGTGAAAACTGCTTTACGTGATTTAGGAGCTGGTGTTAGTGTTATGCCTTTCTCTTTATATAAAAGACTTGACTTGAATAAACTCGCACCTACTGAAATATCTTTGCAAATGGCTGACAATTCAACTGCCATACCTATCGGTATTTGTGAGGAGGTGCACGTTGTTGTTGCTAATGTTACTAACTTTGTTATACTTGAGATGCCCGAGGACGACAACATGTCGATTATCCATGGTAGACCCTTCTTGAATACTGTAGGGGATGTTATTGATTGCAATAAAAGCAAGGTAACTTTTCATATTAATGGTAATGATCATACGGTGCACTTTCCGAAGAAACAATTCCAAGTGAATGGTATTAATGTTATTGAAAAATCTCGGACAATCACTATTGGAAGTTTTCAACTACCTCTACCTACTGTTAAAAAGAAAAATGAAATGCTTATTATTGGGGACATTCATATCCCCATTGAGGTAACTTAGTGATTTACAAAAGTTCTTCGGTTTTATGCTAATCGAAAGTCGTTGTTAATAAGACTTGATCAACCTTATTAATGGATCATTTTTGAGAGGTATGAAGTTGATGAATTTAGTGAGCACTACCTTCTGTCCCTACCTTTTTTCTATTTTTATTAGTTAAATAAAATAAAATGCCATGTTTTGTCTGTTTTCTGATTTCTCGTGCGATAAAAAAATGACCCAAAAATAAAAGTTCTCAGAATGCTCTGAAATTTTAATACAATTTTTTTCTGAATGTTTAAGAATTTTTGGTGCAAATAATATCAGAGGGAGGTGCACCAGGTGGGCACAACCACCTGGGCGCGCCAGGACCCCCAGGCGTGCCTCGGTGGGTTGTGGTCCCCACGTGGGCCCCCTCACTTATCTCTTCACACCACATCATCACCTACCTCCAGAAAAATTCACCATTGCTCTCTCTCTCTCTCTCTCTCTCTCGTGTTCTTGCTCTCAAACCCGCGGATTTCGATCTCTTTGCTCGAAGCTCCATTTCTGAAACTGTTTCGGGGAATTGTTGTTTGGTATGTGACTCCACCATTTGTCCAATTAGTTTTTGTTTTAGTGGTTTATATTTTGAATAATTAGCTACTCTTGGTGCTGCTGTAGATGAGCTTGCATGTTGAATTCTTAGAGTTCTAAGTAGTTTGAATGCTTGCTATGGCCTCTATGCATCCCTATGAGTAGTTGCTACCAATATTGTGAAGCTTTGTTGACAAAATTTTTGTCACCCAATAAATTTTCAGAAAATTGTACGCGAATATGATGAACCTCTTTGGAAGGAGTTCTTCGAGGAGGAGATCCTCGGGGGCATCTTCTAGTGTCAGCTCTGCTCGTCGGTCTTATGTTTAACCAAGTGAGAGTTCCATACAAGATGCCACCACCAAAACATGCTTATGGCCATGCGATGATTATATGGTAAGCATGGGCATTAAGGAGGAATTTGAGCAATATGTTCACAATGCCAATCTCGGTCCCTACATTTCAGATAAGTGCAATCAACACCACACTCTCACTGAATCATTTGTCAAAGGATTTAAATTCCATCCCCATGAGTCTAGGGTGTCATTTAAACTATATGAAAATTCATTTACCATATCACTAGAGAGATTTGTTCACCACTGCAAAATTCCATGTTGGGGTTCGCTTGACGAACCACCAAGGGCTGAGTTCGAAACATTTTTGTCTAGCCTTCGCTATGGTGAGAATAGGGGAGTCACGCAATGTAGAATAAAGAGCATTCATTTTCCCGCAATTCAATAATTTGCATTATTCAATGGGAAATGTATTGTAGGAAACAAGATTGTAGTACACTTTGTGCTCCATACTTGAGCCTCATACGCGCCGTTCTCACCGGTGACAAAAGCTATAATCTAGGAGCGATTGTTGCACGTAGGTTGCAACACAACGCTAATCGTGGTTATTTTTACGGTGGAATTTATGCCACACGCTTAGCAAGAGATTGGGTGTTTCTCCTTTGCCATATGACCCTATTTTACCCACGCAATATTTAGACTTTGATGATGTGAAGCGTCATAGGATCCTTAAGGGTAAACCTGATAATTTCACATATAAATTGTTGTTTACTCAAGACTCCGTTGTATACACATATTTGCCCGCGCCTGCTATCTTTGACTATCACAGCAGGGAAGCTATTTTGTTCTTGAGAGTGAGGTCCGAGCCCACAATACGGCAGGCTGAGACATCCGCACCAAGAGCCTCCATGAGCTACCACTCCGACTATTATCCAGGCTACTGACTGATTACCAAGCTAGGCCAAAAGCCTAAGCTTGGGGAGTACGTGTTTCTCACCGACTTTACATTCATGTTCACTCATTCCACTTGTCAGTGTTCACACTTTTTCATTGTATTATCCATGCTTGATTTATTTTCTCGCTTTCTTCTCGTGTGTGTTTGAAAAACTTTGAGAAAATCCAAAAATATTTCATGCTTCTTTTTTTCTCTTTCTAGAGTAGTTAGCTGTAGCACTAAAGAGAAACCCCAAAAAGATTTGCTTGTTCTTCTTTTGCTTGTTGGGAGCTTTCCTGTGTAAATAGTTTTTCTCATTTTTGCTTCCCCCTTTTATTTACTTGATCGAGAAAACCAAAAACTCCAAAAATATTTCAGTGTGTTTCTCTGAATTTATTTTCTTTCTTTCGAGTCGTACCGAGGAGAAGACCACGATGAAAATGTTGAGTGGCTCTCACATGAATTATTGTTCATCTAACAAAGAGCCCATTTTACCTTTCCTTCTCCTGTTGAATAAAATGTTTGCAGATTCCAGCTTAGTCCACGGCATTCTTGTACTATTATTATTTTCATATCGTTCGGTCGTGCAAGTGAAAGGCAATAATGACGACATTCGATGAACTGGCCGTGGAAGAGAGAAACGGGTATGAACTCGGCTTGTTCTGTTTTTGTAAATATGTTTAACCTAGTATCCATGATTCAGCCCATTATGATTAAACATGTTTGCAATGACAATTAGAGATTATAGTTTCTCATGCCATGCATAAGTTGCTAGGAGTGGATAATGATTTATCTTGGATATCAACATTGCGTTAAAACGATTGTGATGTAGTAGGATGATATGGTATCCTCCTCTGAATGTTCGAGTGGCTTGACTTGGCACATGTTCATGCATGTTGTTGAATCAAAACCAACATAGCCTGTATGATATTTATGTTCATGGTGTTCATATCCTACTCATGCTAGTGTCCAATGTTACTTATGCATAATGCATGTTCATGAACGTTGTTGCTCTCTAGCTGGCCACTTCTCAACCTATTTGCTAGCTTTCGCCTGTACTAAGTGGGAATTCTGCTTGTACATCCAAAACCTTAAACCCAAGTTATTCCATATGAGTCCACCATACCTACCTATATGCGGTATTACCTTGCCGTCCTAAGTAAATTTGCATGTGCCATCTCTAAAAACTTCAAATAAATAACCTTTTTGTGTGCCTGGATCGTTCATGGAACGACAGGAGGTAGTCGGTATCTTCCATGCTAAGCGGGTTATTCTCAGGTCGAGTGTTTATTCACTCGCCATCGCACGAGAAAAGGGTGGTAATAGGGATGCCCAGTCCCAAACCGCAAAAAGAACAAGTCTCTCATAATCAAACAAAAACTCCCAATGGAGTCATAACCTTTACTTTTCCGCTTGGGAACCGCCACTAGCGTGCTTAGCATGGAAGATATTGATAACTGATAGTCGTGAAGTAAATGAGAAGGATGCATCTCTCAAAATATCATTTACCTCTGTTTTAAAAACTTGAGCTCTGGTACCTGTGCAAATCACTGCTTTCCTGTGGCACCCCGGCTCAGAGCGACCGGTTTACCCTGCATTGCCAGCCCAGAGATCATGTCTTCTGGCAACACACAACATATTGGTACAGAAAACAACCGCTTTACTGATGCTAGCGGAACAGAGTTCATATTACAACAGTGGTTGAGGCCAAGCGGCACACTCGGTGCGGCGGAACAATATGCACATTATTTAGTGAACATAAAGGGGCCTCGACTCGAACAACTACGTGGCAGCGGAATAACGTCGTAGCGGAAGCTCCATATCACAGGGACACTGATGTGGACACGATCTAGACTCGAACAACGCTCCTTTCCAACGAGACTTTCCTGAAATCTGTCATGACACGCCAGGTCAGTACATTGAATGTACTTGCAAGCTCACAACAAGCATAATCATAATGACAAACAATATCATGATATTTAACCAATTATTAATAATGCAGAATTATATGTCAACATGCTGTGATCAAGCCCGAACGTCCCTCAGGACAGCTTACCAACTGTGATCATCTGTGGACCACAAACACACCACCATAGTGGTCTTTCTCAAGAACAACTCGTGATCCTTATGGCGATCACAACCACGACCATCATTTGGTCCCAAATACCTCGATGGCCTTTCTGCCATCCATTGACAATGCAAAGTTCATAGCTTAGTGTGCAATTTTTATTAAACGTTGACTCATGGTGGGACCTAGTATGAGGTGTCCGTGACCGTGGACTCGGCTATCGATATATTATACACTCTGCAGAGGTAGCACACTGTACCGACACCATGGAACCCATGGCCTCGCATTCCCATTTGGGTGGACCAACGGCATTCCGACAAAACCCCTCCATTGCCACAGCACTCTCCCGGCCACTCCGACCCAAATTCCCAACGGGCTGGTCCTGGGTGGCCCTGTGTCTACCAAAGACACCCCGACCACCGTCGTGGTCAGAACACTCCCACCCGGGGACTCGGTACCATAATCTCATCAACGAGCACACAAGATTATGTGTGCTTACCGGGCCAGGGCAAACACGACATAATCTTCCCTAGATGGAGGCACCGATCAGAGGCCGTGTCAATGGACCGAATCAAGGCCTTCCCACAAGGCAAATGTGGTTGCACTGGAAAGAAACCCGATTCAGCGGCACCATGACCCAGTCAACGGTATATTCAAGTTGAGTTATATTCAGGATTAACTTTAAACTAAAAATGACCGGTGTCGTAGCATGCCATGAAATGCAAAACAACACATGCATCACATATTGATAAAAATGACCGACGTCATCCATATGCACACCAAGGATAAACGTCAACAACTCATATTACTCTACTTGCTCAAAATGACTCACAACTTAACCAAAATATTTTGCAACAAGTTTTATTAATTTCCTACGCAAGAAAGTCACTCCGATAAATTTTTCATATGCTTGACCAAAAGATATCATTATCAACAACTCTTAATTTCTTTATCACTAAGTTGGGTTCAAACATTCTGTAAGACAAGTAATATGATTAAACAAGTATTTAACAGAATATTTTCTAACAAATTTTTATCAACTTAAGAATGCAAACACAAAGCTTTAAATAATTACTAACATGCATAACAAAATTATTTCTAACATTACCTCAAATAAATTTTAACTTGCTTTACCCACTTAAACTAGTTTCAACTATTCTGTAAATCAAGCATAACAACTGACCAATACTTAACAGAATAAAAAAAATTCTATAATTATTTAAATGCATGGGTTAATCATTTCATTTAAGTGAGAAAATCACAAATATTGAAATGGCATCATAAAAATGTTGTTGTGGCTTGCCTTAGTGCAGATGAGGTTCACAAGCCTCCTGGTGATCCTCAAGACAAGCCTCACCTTCTGAAAATAATTTTTAAACACAAAAAGAGAATATCAAGAACACTTCTGAAATTCACCAGAAATTCTAAACAGCTCAGAAAAATCTCATCTTTGGTGAGCTGTTAGATTTCCTTTCAAAGAACACAATGCAAAAAGAATCATCTCATTTGGACTTATGGTTAAAAAGTTAAAATTGTTTGAAGCTCTCTGGAATATAAATGAATTTCAATAAAAAGAGACAGCTGGGGGGGTGACGTCGAAGGCGTAAAGCCCAGGGGCGCCACCACTCATACCGCTTCGCGCGTGTACTGAGTGGCTGACTAGCGGGCCCCACTAGTTAGGTGGGGGAAGAGGGAGAGAGAAACAGAGAGGTCCGCGGCTTCGCCGGAGCTCTCGCCGACGACGAGGGCTCCTTGGCCCAAACGAGAGGGAGGGATTGAGAGAGGGGACGATGGCGCACCTGCCCGTACCCGTAGCGTGGCTAGGGGTGGTCGGACGGCGTCGGAAACTAGCTCGCAAGCGGAGGCGGAACGTGGAGGTCGCCGGAGTTGAGGAAGACGGCGAGCAGAGGTCACTCCAGAGACTCCAAGTGGGCGAGATGGCCTCACCGGAGAGAGGCGGAGGCCTTGGAGGGGTCGCCCAGGCCTGGGAGGGGCTGGAGCTACCGCGGCGACCAGAGGGGATCGCCGGTGAGCTCGAGCTCGGGGACGGCGGCCCGAGGCCTGCCCGGCCGGGCTACGGCTTCCTACTCGATCGTGGGGTGTGTGTGAGTGCTGGATGGTGCTCGAGGAGGCTGGGGGTGGCTCTATTTATAGGCGAGCGGCGAGGGTGCTTCGGGCTCCGCCGGTGGACACCTGTCCACGGCGCCCGGCGACGAGCGGCGTCGGTGAGAGGGGGAGAAGGCGACGGAGGTCACGCGGCCACTGTGGGCGAGCGGAGACAAGCACATGATCAAGGGGATGGCGACGAGCACAGTGCGCTCCGCACTGTTGGGCTGGTCGGACCTTGCCCGTGCTCGTTGTGGCGAGCTCTGGCGTCGGCGAGTGCCAGGGAGGAGTTAAGGACGTCGAGACGATGATGGTGGCGGGGTTTGGCATGGTTGGGCAGGCGGGGGAAGCGAGCACGCTCGAACAGAGCGCTCGGCGTCACCCAGAGCGCGTCGACACGCATGCCTGGCATCGTGGACACGCGTGGTCACCACGCGAACTCTCTCCTCAGGCCAGCCTTCTTCCAAAAATCATGTCTGGCATGTTGTTCGTGGTAGTTTTGAAGTTTACCACGGTTTGGTTTGGATCCAGGTGCAGTAGAGAAGATTTTACAAGCCAGGTAAGTTTCTGGTCAGTAACTTTGTGATGTTACTGTGGTCAAATGGCTGGGAGTTTGGGGCTGTGCTTTGGAGGCTAGTTATAAGTTATTAAGGTAAAGATGCACAAGAAAGTTCAGGTCAAATGGAGCAAGTTATTAAGGTAAACCACCATTTCTGTCCAGAACAGAAAAGCTTTTTGTAGAAAAAATATTCCAAAAAGTGATGAAATATTTTTGCTCAGGGAGGTGCCCTAGGGTCCCTAGAATATTTGTGAATTATCTTAGAATTTTCGAGCCTTAAAAATTAGGGTTGCCTTGAAGCAAACAGATCTAGCTTAGGGTTTTTGAGAGAAAATGAATATTTTTCATTTAAGAAAAATATTCCAAAGGTTATTTGTGGTGGATCAGAAGTGAAGTGATGGTTTGGGAGAGAAGTGAACACTTGGGTGAAGGCCAAGGATGCCCAAGTGTTTAAGTCCAAATGAAAAGATTCAGAAACTCCAAGTTTCAAAAACTTTCAAATGAAATTTCAAGCAAATAAGAAAGGGCAAAAAACCAGGCTGTCACAAACCTCCCCCACTTAGAATGAATCTCGTCCTCGAGATTCGGTTGCTTGGGAAAACCACTCTGGATACTGACTATTAAGGAACTCTTCCTGCTCCCAAGTTGCTTCTGACTCGGTGTGATGCTCCCACTGAACTTTGAAAAAATTTCTGACTTTGCTGCGAGTGACCCTTTCCACTTGATCCAAAATTTTGGACGGTCTTTCTTCATAAGTTAAATCCTTTGCCAATTCTATCTTAGCCATTGCAGTCCTTTTCTCAGGCGGGGATATGCATTGTCTCAATTGTGAAACATGGAACACATTGTGTATTTCTGACAACTCCGGGGGTAGTTCCAGTTGGTATGCAACCGTACCCACTCGAGACATAATTGAGAATGGACCAATGAATCTGGGTGCCAGCTTTCCACGAGTCTGAAATCGCTTAACTCCTTTCATAGGAGTGACTCGGAGGTACACATGTTCTCCGGGTTCAAAACTGACCTGCCGGTGCTTTGCATCATAATAACTCTTCTGACGGGATTTGGCCAATTGCAGTCGGTCTCTGATTTCCCTGACTTGTTTCTCGGCTTCCATCATGAGATCGGTTCCGAAGATATGGCTATCTCCAGCTTGAGACCAATTTAGAGGAGTGCGGCACTTACGACCATATAGAGCTTCATAGGGTGACATATTTAGACTGGTCTGGAAACTGTTGTTATACGAGAACTCGGCGTATGGCAAGCAATCTTCCCAGCTCGCCCCGTTGGCTAGCACACAGGCTCGCAACATATCTTCGAGTGTTTGATTTACTCGCTCTGTTTGACCGTCCGTCTGGGGGTGATAAGCAGTACTATATTTTAGTGCTGTCCCCAAGGCTTGATGGAGGCGGGACCAGAAAGCGGAGGTAAACAAAGAACCTCGGTCGGAAGTGATAGTCCGGGGTACCCCATGCAGACTGACGATTCTGGATACATACAGTTGCGCCAGTTCATTTGCTCTGTATCTGGTGCTGACCGGGATGAAATGAGCAACCTTGGTTAGGGTGTCCACTATAACCCAGATTGCGTCTTTGCCTCGCTGAGTCCTAGGTAATCCGGTGATGAAGTCCATGCAAACATCATCCCATTTCCATAGTGAAACTGGCAGTGGTTGGAGAAGTCCGGCTGGCTTCTGATGCTCTGCTTTCACCTTGTTGCATATGTCGCAACAGGCTACAAAATAGGCAATGTCTTTCTTCATCCCATTCCACCAGAATATTTGTTTAAGGTCTTCATACATTTTCGTACTTCCCGGATGAATGGAATACGAGGATTCGTGTGCTTCTGACAAGATTTTCCTCTTCAAGTCTGGTTGATTTGGTACACAAATTCGTCCACGGAATCGGAGGGTACCGAAGTTGTCCTTGAAGAAATCTGGGGGCTGCCTTGCATGTTTTTGTAGCTTGGCGTCATCTGGCTGGGCCTTGCGGATTTCCATCTCAAGTGTGGGGGTAACTTCCAAAATATTAGTGAGGCTAGCATCCACGATGACCAAGTTGAGCTGAGCGATCTCCTCCTGAAGTTCGGTAGGCAATGATTTTAACATGACATTTAAGCTGACGGGCTTTCGACTGAGCGCATCGGCAACGACGTTGGCCTTGCCTGAATGGTAATTTATTCCAAGGTCATAATCCTTGACCAACTCTAACCATCTTCGCTGACGGAGATTTAAATCTGGCTGAGTGAAGATGTACTTGAGGCTTTTGTGGTCGGTAAATATTTGGCACCTTTTTCCAATGAGATAGTGTCTCCAAATTTTTAATGCATGAACCACTGCAGCCAATTCCAAATCATGAGTAGGACAATTTCCCTCATGTGGTCGTAGTTGTCGTGATGCATAGGCTACTACCTTGCCGTCTTGCATCAATACACAACCAATACCTTGTCTGGAGGCATCGCAGTACACGTCGAAGCTGCGATAAATGTCTGGAAGAGTCAATACGGGTCCGGTTGTCAGACGCGTCTTTAGCTCATAAAAACTCTTCTCACAGTCCTTGGTCCACTCAAACTTTGTATCCTTTTTGAGCAGTTCCGTCATAGGTTTAGCAATTTTGGAAAACCTTTCAATGAAACGACGATAGTATCCAGCTAATCCAAGGAAACTCCGGATCTGTGTTACAGTCGTGGGCGGTACCCAATCGAGCACATCCTTTACTTTGCTCGGGTCCATGGCTATGCCTTCGGCGGATAGTACATGCCCGAGAAACCCAACTTGCTTGAGCCAAAATTCGCACTTACTGAACTTGGCGTATAGCTGATGGTTGCGGAGCCGTTGTAGCACTGCCCGGAGGTGATCCTTATGCTCTTCTTCACTCTTGGAGTAAATGAGGATGTCGTCGATAAAGACTACCACAAATTTGTCGAGGAAGTCCATGAACACCTTGTTCATCATATGCATGAAGAAGGCAGGGGAATTGGTGAGACCAAAGGACATCACAGTATATTCGTAAAGACAGTATCGTGTAGTGAATGCGGTCTTAGGAATATCTTCCCTTTTAATCTTGAGCTGATGATACCCGGTCCATAAATCGATTTTTGAGAATACTTTGGCCCCACTGAGCTGATCGAACAGATCACCAATCCTTGGCAGTGGGTATTTATTTTTGATGGTGACCTCATTCAGCTGGCAATAATCTATGCACATACGGAGACTGCCATCCTTTTTACCCACGAAGATTGCAGGTGACCCCCACGGTGAAGAGCTGGGACGAATATAACCTTTCCGGAGTAATTCGTCAAGCTGTTTCTTTAGTTCCACTAATTCTGATGAGGGCATCCGGTAATACTTCTTGTATAATGGTGCGGTTCCGGGCACAAGATCTATGGCCAATTCCAGTTCCCGATCTGGTGGCATGCCTGGCAGTTCTTCTGGAAACACATCAGGGTACTCACCGACCACAGGAATAAATTCCAATTCGACCACAGCAGTGCACACTAGTTCTGGCTTGGGTATATGCTTGCGAGCATAGAATTTGGTGAGCTGCCCATTCAAACTGGTTAAATTGCCTTCTCGGGTTGCGCAGTTTATACAAACTTAATATTTGGTCAGCCAATTCATTCCCAATATAATATCCAACTGTTCAGACTCAATGATTATCAGAGATGTTGGAAAGTGGACCCCGTTGATATTGATCTCCAGATCACGGCAGACTAGATTGCTCTTGATTATAGATCCCGGGGTTTGTACCAGCATATTTTTGCCCAAAATTATGCAAGGAAAATTGTTTTGGGTGGCAAAACTCCGAGAAATAAAAGAATGGGAAGCCCCAGAGTCAAATAAAATTACTGCAGGTATGTCATTGACAGAAAACATACCAATGACGACTTCTGGCTTCTCTTGGGATTCATCGGCGGAGATATGATTCACGTGCCCAGTGAAGTTTTGTTGGGTTGGCCCTGACTCCATAAAGTTGACTTGTGGCCTGCTCAGCGCATTCACCTTGTGGTTCTTGGGGCACTGTTTGTCATAATGTCCAGGCTGCCTGCAAGTGAAACAAGAATTATTGCGCTGCCGCTCCTCATGCATTGGATTGGCCACAACATTCTTGACTTGAGTGGTGGTCTTGTTAACATTCTGCTGCCAATTTGGCTGGTATTCCACCTGAGTCTGCTGCCAGGTACGAGCCTTTTGAATAGGTTGGCCATCCTTCTTTGGCTCAAACTTGCACTTGTTGTCGTTAACAGGCCTATTATCTGATATAAGCTTGTGTTCCCATTCAGCAATGAATGCCTTGTCTACCAGAGTGTGGAAATCCGTGAAATCAAACATACTGAGAGCACACCGAAGTTGCGGATTTAAACCTCCAAGAAATCTGTCCATCTTCCTTTCTTCGGTGGCTACGTCATACAGAGAGTAACGAGCCAGATGATTGAATTTTTGCAGATACTCAGCCACAGATTGATTTCCTTGGACAAGTGCGAGAAATTCATGCTGCTTGGCCTTCATAACTCCAGTAGGGATGTGATATTTGTGGAACTTATCCTTGAATTTTTCCCAGTGACTTCCTCATCAATCGGCCACATGGTTTTTGTATTTTCCCACCATATGGCAGCTGCGCCTTCAAGGTAATGGGTTGCAAATGGGACTTTATCATTTTCTTCAGTACGGGCGATCTCAAGCTTTTTCTCCATGGTGCGCAACCAATCGTCTGCATCCAATGGGTCAACAACCTGACTGAAATTGGGTGGATTGGTCCTCTGAAAATCTGACAGCTTTGAGTGATGACCATTCTGATTTCCATTTTGTCCAACTATAGCTTGCACACTTCTCAATATTTCAATCAGATCATTGTTCCTTTTTTCTTCAAACATACGCAGAACTTGCTCGGTGGAGGGAGGATCAGGCGGAGGAGGTGATGGCTGAACGTACGGCTCGGGAGAATATCCTGCCTGTCGTGCGGAACGACGAACAGGAGTTCCCTCACGAACGTTGCTATTGTCGCCTCCCCGCGTCATCCTATTGAGTATTTTTCCCAAGGCAACGAAATCGAGATGAGAGATCCAAGAATAAAATTGGGGAAAAGCCAGCAACAATTCTCAAAAAGACAAAAGAGCGAAGAGAATACGGCGATTAAAGTCCCATCATAATTATACATAGACTCATACATGAAAATTTAACAACCTGACTGGTTCCACTACTCTCATACATGAAGCATCATGACTCGTACAACTACATCCGTACACCATCTAGACGACTGCGAATACTCAAAGACACTACTGCTCTGTTGGTGCTGCGGTGTCCTCCCCTGAAGCGGTCTCAGATCCCGAACTGACGTGGTTAACGGAAACCTCCGGGTTAAAGGTAACACGACGACGCTGCCTCGAGGGCTCTCCCTCAGGGGCAGGGGTAGGATGAAGCATCGGGGCTGCAGGAGTAGCAAGAAGTGAGACCCACTCGGCAGGAGTATTGAGAGGGTTCACGGCCAGAACGCCTGTGCTACTCGGGGAGTAGCCGGCGAAATAGGGGAGCTAGAGCTAACTGGGACATAAGGGGTAAATCCTAGTGAGGATGGAGTGGTGGTGGATCTAGTAGTGACCAAGGTAGCGGCTAAAGCAGTACGGGCACGAGTCAGCTCTCGAGCCAGCTCGTGGATCATCAGATAGCTAACAGTGATATAGCGAGCAAGATGGCTAGCAAGACTATCAGACTCCGGGTTAACGAGAGGAAAACGGACACGATCGTTGTCGTGCAGAGATGGGTAGTAATAGAATCCTGGGTGATGCTGCATTTGAACCTCGGTATAACGAAGCTCGACAAGGACCTCAAATGCGGCAAACTGGACAGCCTGAGAAGCGGTGGAGGCGTAACCGCTCCGAGAAATGCGAGTGTAAGAGTCGGAATTGGAACTGGTGCGCAGACTAACCACTGCGTGATACTCATACACTGGGTCTGCTAGACGCTCCCGGTACACACGGTAGACTGGTTCATCTCTGTGAGGGTACAGCCGACGCCACACGTTGCGGAGAAGGTGCGGTGACATGTACGGCATCAACTGCAACTAGCACGGATACGGCACCGGAGCCATCTACACTCACAACCATTAACAGGTTAGCATAAAAATAATAATCAAATGACTACAATGCAACAACCAGCTATAACTGCTACCGACACTCACATTTACTCGTGTCTAGCGTCCAATTAACACGTCATAGTCTAGTGTGGCCTATAGTCAGCGCGGCTCTGGTACCAACCGTTCTGGCACCCAGGCTCAGAGCGACCGGTTTGCCCTGCATTGCCAGCCCAGAGATCATGTCTTCTGGCAACACACAACATATTGGTACAGAAAACAACCGCTTTATTGATGCTAGCGGAACAGAGTTCATATTACAACAGTGGTCGAGGCCAAGCGGCACACTCGGTGCGGCGGAACAATATGCACATTATTTAGTGAACATAAAGGGGCCTCGACTCGAACAACTACGTGGCAGCGGAATACCGTCGTAGCGAAAGCTCCATATCACAGGACACTGATGTGGACACGATCTAGACTCGAACAGCGCTCCTTTCCAACGAGACTTTCCTGAAATCTGGCATGACACGCCAGGTCAGTACATTGAATGTACATGCAAGCTCACAACAAGCATAATCATAATGACAAACAATATCATGATATTTAACCAATTATTAATAATGCAACATTATATGTCAACATGCTGTGATCAAGCCCGAACGTCCCTCAGGACAGCTTACCAACTGTGATCATCTCTGGACCACAAACACACCACCATAGTGGTCTTTCTCAAGAACAACTCGTGATCCTTACGGCGATCACAACCACGACCATCATTTGGTCCCAAATACCTCGATGGCCTTTCTGCCATCCATTGACAATGCAAAGTTCATAGCTTAGTGTGCAATTTTTATTAAACGTTGACTCATGGTGGGACCTAGTACGAGGTGTCCGTGACCGTGGACTCGGCTATCGATAGATTATACACTATGCAGAGGTAGCACATTGTACCCACACCATGGAACCCATGGCCTCGCATTCCCATTCGGGTGGACCAACGGCATTCCAACAAAACCCCTCCATTGCCAGAGCACTCTCCCGGCCACTCCGACCCAAATTCCCAACGGGCTGGTCCTGGGTGGCCCTGTGTCTACCAAAGACACCCCGACCACCGTCGTGGTCAGAACACTCCCACTCAGGGACTCGGTACCCACTTAAACTAGTTTCAACTATTCTGTAAATCAAGCATAACAACTGACCAATACTTAACGGAATACAAACAATTCAATAATTATTTAATGCATGGGTTAATCATTTCATTTAAGTGAGAAAATCACAAATATTGAAATGGCATCATAAAAATGTTGTTGTGGCTTGCCTTAGTGCAGATGAGGTTCACAAGCCTCCTGGTGATCCTCAAGACAAGCCTCACCTTCTGAAAATAATTTTTAAACACAAAAAGAGAATATCAAGAACACTTCTGAAATTAACCAGAAATTCTAAACAGCTCAGAAAAATCTCATCTTAGGTGAGCTGTTAGATTTCCTTTCAAAGAACACAATGCAAAAAGAATCATCTCATTTGGACTTATGGTTAAAAAGTTAAAATTGTTTGAAGCTCTCTGGAATATAAATGAATTTGAATAAAAAGAGACAGCTCTGGGGGTGACGTCGAAGGCGTAAAGCCCAGGGGCGCCACCACTCGTACCGCTTCGCGCGTGTACTGAGTGGCTGACTAGCGGGCCCCTCTAGTCAGGTGGGGGAAGAGGGAGAGAGAAATAGAGAGGGCCGCGGCTTCGCCGGAGCTCTCGACGGCGACGAGGGCTCCTTGGCCCAAACGAGAGGGAGGGATTGAGAGAGGGGACGATGGCACACCTGCCCGTACCCGTAGCATGGCTAGGGGTGGTCGGACGGCGTCGGAAACTAGCTCGCAAGCGGAGGCGGAACATGGAGGTCGCCGGAGTTGAGGAAGACGGCGAGCAGAGGTCACTCCAGAGGCTCCAAGTGGGCGAGATGGCCTCACCGGAGAGAGGCGGAGGCCTTGGAGGGGTCGCCCAGGCCTGGGAGGGGCTGGAGCTACCGCGGCAACCAGAGGGGATCGCCGGCGAGCTCGAGCTCGGGGACAGCGGCCCGAGGCCTGCCCGGCCGGGCTACGGCTTCCTACTCGATCTTGGGGTGTGTGTGAGTGCTGGATGGTGCTCGAGGAGGCTGGGGGTGGCTCTATTTATAGGCGAGCGGCGAGGGTGCTTCGGGCTTCGCCGGTGGACACCTGTCCACGGCACCCGGCGACGAGCGGCGTCGGTGAGAGGGGGAGAAGGCGACGGAGGTCACACGGCCACTGTGGGCGAGCGGAGACGAGCACATGATCAAGGGGATGGCGACGAGCACAGTGCGCTCTGCACTGTTGGGCTGGCCGGACCTTGCCCGTGCTCGCTGCGGCGAGCTCCGGCATCGGCGAGTGCCAGGGAGGAGTTAAGGACGTCGAGACGATGATGGTGGCGGGGTTTGGCATGGTTGGGCAGGCGGGGGAAGCGAGCACGCTCGAACAGAGCGCTCGGTGTCACCCAGAGCGGGTCGACACGCATGCCTGGCATCGTGGACACGCGTGGTCACCGCGCGAACTCTCTCCTCAGGCCAGCCTTCATCCAAAAATCATGTCTGGCATGTTGTTCGTGGTAGTTTTGAAGTTCACCGCGGTTTGGTTTGGATCCAGGTGCAGTAGAGAAGATTTTACAAGCCAGGTAAGTTTCTGGTCAGTAACTTTGTGATGTTACTGTGGTCAAATGGCTGGGAGTTTGGGGTTGTGCTTTGGAGGCTAGTTATAAGTTACTAAGGAAAAGATGCACAAGAAAGTTCAGGTCAAATGGAGCAGTAAAATGGTAGTTGCTGTAGAAACCACCATTTCTGTCCAGAACAAAAAAGATTTTCTGTAGCAAAAATATTCCAAAAAGTGATGAAATATTTTTGCTCAGGGAGGTGCCCTAGGGTCCCTAGAATATTTGTGAATTATCTTAGAATTTTCTGAGCCATAAAAATTAGGGTTGCCTTGAAGCAAACAGATCTGGCTTAGGGTTTTTGAGAGAAAATGAATATTTTTCATTTAAGAAAAATATTCCAAAGGTTATTTTGTGGTGGATCAGAAGTGAAGTGATGGTTTGGGAGAGAAGTGAACACTTGGGTGAAGGCCAAGGATGCCCAAGTGTTTAAGTCCAAATGAAAAGATTCAGAAACTCCAAGTTTCAAAAACTTTCAAATGAAATTTCAAGCAAATAAGAAAGGGCAAAAAACCAGGCTCTCACATTTCCTCTGCGAAGGGACTATCTATTTACTTTTATGTTTGTGTCATCACCTTTTAGAATATGCGCCAGAACCTGAGAGCACTGCTGTCGTGCTGATGCATTGTGTGTAGCTAATGTTGAGTGCATCATGGCTGGATCTTTTCTACCATGAATTACAATGTCTCGTAGTTGCTTGGACTTTGGAGGTGCTCTGCATTTATGTTTTGTGGTCTCAGAAAGGGCTAGCGAGATACCACTATTGTCATACTATATCATGGTTGTTTTGATCATGTGTTGCTATTTGAGATATCTTTTTATAGCTCGCTAGCTGATTATGTCATTGATATGAGTTAATATTTTTTTTAAGAGTTATTGTCGATATGGTGAAGTGGTGAAGTCCTCCCCACTTCTGCCAAGAGGTCCTGGGTTCGAACCAGCCTCTCTGCATTGCACTTTGCAGGGGTAAGACTAGGTTCCTATAATCCCTCCCCAGACCCCACCTTGTGTGGGAGCTTCTATGCACTAGGTCTGTCCTTTATTGTTGATATGGTTAGTTATAATATTGGCTGAAAACCTGGGTGTTGTTTAAGATTATTTATGCAAACAAGAGCAAAAGAGTTCGAAAAAGTTTTTCTTTTTCACTTTCAGTTTATCAACTGAATTGCTTGAGGACAAGCAAATGTTAAGCTTGGGGGAGTTGATACGTCTCCAACATATCTACTTTTTCCTAACACTTCCTTTTATTTTGGACTCTAATTTGCATGATTTGAATGGAACTAACTCCGGACTGATGCTGTTTTCAGCAGAATTACCATGGTGTTGTTTTGGTGCAGAAATAAAAGTTCTCGGAATAGAACGAAACTTTGCGAGGAATTTTTACCCAATAAAAGAGAATTTTTGGAGCCAAGAGCCACCTGAGGGGGCACCTGGGTGGGAAGAACCCACCAGGGCGTGCCTGCCCCCCCCCCCCCCCCCATGCGCACCCAGGTGGGTTGTCCCCACTTGGTGGCCCCGCAGACCCTAAAACCGACGCTATAAAATCCTATTTTTCCAGAAAAAACCAGCAAGAAAGAATTATCGCGTTACACGAGACGGAGCCGCCGTCACCTCCTATTCTTCATCGGGAGGCCAGATCTGGAGTCCGTTTGGGGCTCCGGAGAGGGGGATCTTCGTTCTTCATCATCACCAACCCTTCTCCATCGCCAATTCCATGATGCTCCCCACCGGGAGTGAGTAATTCCTTCGTAGGCTCGCTGGTCGGTGAGGAGTTGGATGAGATTCATCATGTAATCGAGTTAGTTAGTTAGGGCTTGATCCCAAGTATCCACTATGTTCTGAGATTGATTTTGCTATGACTTTGCCATGCTTAATGCTTGTCACTTTGGGCCTGGGTGCCATGATTTCAGATCTGAACCATTTATGTTATCACCATTATATCCATGTTCTAGATCCGATCTTGCAAGTTAGAGTCACCTACTACGTGTTATGATCCGGCAACCCCGGAGTGACAATAGTCGGGACCACTCCCGGTGATGACCGTAGTTTGAGGAGTTTGTGTATTCACTGAGGGAGTCCTGGACTAAGGGGTCCTCGGCCGTCCGACCTGTTAGTCATGGGCCGGACTGATGGGCTGTGAAGACATGAAGACCAAAGACTCTACCCGTGTCTGGATGGGACTCTCCTTGGCATGGAAGGCAAGCTTGGAGAGCAAATATGTAGATTTCTTTCTCTGTAACTGACCTTGTGTAACCCTAGATCCTCCCGGTGTCTATATAAACCGGAGGACTTAGTCCGGAGGAGGGAGACTCATTACCATAGTCATACAGGCTAGACTTTTAGGGTTCAGCCATTACGATCTCGTGGTAGATCAACTCTTGTAATACTCATATTCATCAAGATCAATCAAGCAGGAAGTAGGGTATTACCTCCATAGAGAGGGCCCGAACCTGGGTAAACATTGTGTCCCCGGTCTCCTGTTACCATCATCCTTAGACGCACAGTTCGGGACCCCCTACCCGAGATCCGCCGGTTTTGACACCGACATTGGGTCTTTCATTGAGAGTTCCACTGTGCCGTCCCCAAAAGGTTTGATGGCCCCTTTCATCGTCCATGATGATGCTGTCCAAGGAGAAACCTTCCTCCCCGGACAGATCTTCGTGTTCGGCGGTTTCGCACTACCGGCCAACTCGCTTGGCCAGCTGGAGCAGATCGACAGCTACGCCCCTGGCCATCAGGTCAGATTCGGGAGCTTGAACTACGTCGCGGACATCCGCGGAGACTTGATCTTCGACGGATTCGGGACCGCGGCAGTCGCTCCACATCGCCACGATGAACATGACTTAAATCTGTCATCGGACTACACTCAGGAAATTGCACCTGTAACCGCTCTGTCCTTAGATCCGGAGCAGATCACGCCATCCAAGGACGGGAAGTTCAACCCCGCCACGGAGGCCGCAGACTCTGCGGTGTTGGAGCCGCACACAGACCTGGCCTCGGGTGAGGCCTATGTCATCGGAATCTCGGACTCGTTTCCGGCTATAAGTTCCAAGCCATGTGCGTCCACATACCCGATCGCCGAATTCAGCGCCACGGACATCTTCCAGCACTCACCTTTAGGCGATGTGCTAAACTCGTTAAAGAATCTATCTCTAGCGGAGGACGGTCAGCCAAATTATATCGGGTTTGAGCTGGAGGCGGATGATGGAGAATTTCGTTTTCCACCCACCGCCCACTTCATAGCCATTGTCGAAGACCTAACCGACACGCTCGATTACGACTCTGAAGACATCGACGGTATGGACGACGATGCCGGAGACTAGGAGGCCCAAAACCCGCCGTTCACTCGACGATGGACGGCCACTTCCTCATAAGACGTATACATGGTAGATGCGCCAAAGAATAATAGCGGCGATGACAAGGAAAACCCTGTGAAGGAGGACCCTCCTAAGACACAACCAAAGCACAGGCGTCAGCGGCGCCGCTCTAAATCACGCCGCAGCAGAGACAGCAACATCAGCACAGGAGACGACAACACTCCGGATGGTGCCGAAGACACAGAAGAACCCGACGAGCAAACTGCCGAACAAGACAATCGGGAAGATGGGCAAGTCAGCCCTGACGACCAGGCCATAGAAGAAGACTCGGAGGATGGTAGTTATCATCCGCTCTCCGAGGAGGAGGTGAGCCTCGGCAACGAAGACATCATCGTGCCTAAGTAACCTCTCGAGCAGGAGCGCTTTAAGCTTCAGCTAATAGCCACTGCGAGGAGCCTGAAAAAGAAGCAGCAGCAGCTTCAAGCTGATCAAGACCTGCTCAATGACAGATGGACCGATGTCCTGGCAGCCGAGGAATACGGCCTTAAACACCCAGCCAAAAGTTACCCGAAGCGCAAATTACTACCTCAGTTCGAAGACAGGGCGCCAGAGCCCGCACCAGCATCACGCAATGCAGTTGACCGGCCACCGCGCGGACGGGATAAAACGGCAACTCGAGCCGAAAACCAGACTATCCCACCTCACCATAAAGGCAGGGATAAGACAGCTCGGGGCTATGCATATGACCTTCGTCAAGACCTGGACAGTAGAGCAGGACATACAAGATCGATCTACGGATCGCGAGGACGTGCCTTGACACGTGAGGATGGCTATCTATTCGGACGTGACAAACCTAGTCACGCTCGGGCCGAAAACCGCAGACGGACTCCATCGGAGCTACGTTGCAATGCGGCCCGATATAGAGGCGCCGTACACCCTCTTTGCTTCACTGACAAAGTAATGGATCATGAATGCCCAGAAGGGTTCAAACCCGTAAGCATCGAATCATACGATGGAACAACTGATCCCGCGGTATGGATCGAGGATTTTATTCTCCACATCCACATGGCCCGCGGGGATGATCTTCATGCCATCAAATACCTCCCACTAAAACTCAAAGGGCCAGCTCGGCACTGGCTAAACAGTCTGCCTGAAAATTCTATTGGCAGTTGGGAGGACTTGGAAGAAGCTTTCCTTGACAACTTCCAAGATACTTATGTCCGGCCACCAGACGCCGATGACTTAAGTCACATAGTCCAACGGCCTGGAGAGTCAGCCAGGAAATTCTGGACTAGGTTCCTAACTAAAAAGAACCAGATCGTCGACTGTCGGGATGCCGAAGCCCTAGCGGCCTTTAAGCATAGCATCCGTGACGAATGGCTAGCCCACCACCTCGGCCAGGAAAAGCCAAAATCCATGGCAGCCCTCACGGCACTCATGAGCCGCTTCTGTGCGGGAGAGGATAGTTGGCTAGCCCGTAGCAAAAATACAACAAGTGACACGGGCACCCTTGAGGCCAAAAATAGCAATGGCAAGCTCCGACACAGCAGACACAAACGCCGAAGTAATGGTGACAACACCGAGGACACGACAGTCAATGCCGAATTCAGTGGTTCCAAGTCCGGTCAGCGGAAGAAGCTATATATAAGAAACAATCAGGGACCATCCAGCTTGGACCGCATACTCGATTGTCCGTGCCAAATCCATGGCACCCCTGATAAACCAGCCAATCATACCAACAGAGATTGTTGAGTTTTCAAACAGGCCGGCAAATTAAATGCCGACAACAAAGAAAAGGGATCGCAAAGCAAGGACGATGACGAGGAACCCCGGCAACCGAACACAGGGGGACAAAAGAAGTTTCCCCCCAGGTCAAAATGGTGAACATGATATACGCTACACACATCCCCAAGAGGGAGCGCAAGCGCGCGCTCAGGGACTTCTATGCGATAGATCCAGTCGCCACAAAATTTAATCCATGGTCGTCATGCCCGATCACTTTTGATCGACGGGATCATCCGAACAGTATCTGTCATGGCGGTTCAGCCGCATTGGTCCTTGACCCAATAATTGACGGATTCCACTTGACGCGAGTCCTTATGGACGGCGGCAGCAGCCTGAACCTGCTCTATCAGGATACAGTGCGCAAAATGGGCATTAACCCATCACGGATCAAGCCCACAAAAACTACCTTCAAAGGAGTCATACCAGGTGTAGAGGCCTGCTGCACGGGCTCAATTACACTAGAGGCTGTCTTTGGATCTCCGGACAACTTTCGAAGCAAAGATTTAATCTTCGATATCATTCCTTTTCGCAACGGCTATCACGCACTGCTCGGACGAACTGCATTTGCTCGATTCAATGCGGTGCCTCATTATGCTTACCTCAAGCTCAAGCCCGGGCCACGCGGTGTCATAACAGTCAATGGGAACACAAAACGTTCCCTTCGTACTGAGGAACACACCGCGGCCTTAGCAGCAGAAGTACGGAGCGGCCTTTTCAAGAAGAACCTCAATCCGGCGGCCAAGCTCCCGGACACTGTCAAGAGGGTCTGGACTATTCTACAGCACGACAGCTCGGCTCATCAAGAGCTCGATTAGCAATTTGTCCTCCGTCCCAGTCCCACTGAAGTGGCGGCATTTGTACCGCGCATACATAACTACGCACTCAAAATTCCATGGGCGTAGACGGAGGCATAACTCGCTTGTGATCTGCAATACGGCTTGACCGCTCCCGGACACATATACTTTCATTGTTTCCTTTTCCCCTTTTCAGGTTTCTTTTCCACATACCTTCGCTGATGGCTAGATCACCGGTCCTCTCGAAGGACAAATACACCAAGATGGCAAGAAGCACAAGCGTATCGGGGAATTTAAAGGTGGTTTCGTTAACAATCACTCTACCTGTTTTTCAGGACCCACATGCAGCTCTTCCTTGGTTTTTGGCATGTTAAATAACATGTTGCTTAACGCACTATTTGTATCAATGCGCTTTGACGTATTAATATAATTGCAATGAAAACAGTTCGCGGCCCAAATTCTGCGGCCCTAGCTCATTACCTTTGCTCCTTTTCTGTTTTCCTTTATTCTTTGTTAATAAACCTTATCAGATAGCACCCGTACACTCTGGTACATTTCACATTTGCCAAGGGCTTTAAAGCGCCCCGCAATACGACAACAAAGTCCGAACACTTTTTACAGTATAGTTTGGCACCCCGAATTTAGCATTATATGCATTGGCTCTGAATCATGTCTTTGGTTAATAGTTGGGTTGCCCGGCTCCTGTGCTTACTACCTTACATTCCGCTATATCGGCTAGGGTAGTAAAGGGAGAACTGCTGCGATTGTGCCCTGGTTCATCCGGATGAGCACCTCAGTAGAGAAAGCCGAAAAGTGACTGTCATGATGCGGCGAGAGCCGGTCAGCTCTTCCGGGGATTCAAATTGCTAGAGGTTTTTTCTGCATTACGCGATGAATCGGTTTTTATCCGATCAGGTGTTTACAGAATCCCCCAGTTCGGACTTCCGAATACCAGGGGCTGCGCCTAAAAATTTATTATCGAACTCCTATGGCTAAGTGAGGGTGATAAAGCATTATAGTCCGATTGCCTTGTTCGTTGCGCTAAACACCTCCTTCAACGACCAAATAATTGGATCAAGAGTGTTTAGATTCCATCCCGAACACCCCTGTATTTCCTACGTGGGGGCTAAAGCCGACGACTGACCAACTCTCAGATTTAATAAAAACGGCCCCACAGGAGGTAAAAATCTAACACAAAGCATTATATTACCTAAACTGTCTTTGTTTCATAATACAGGGCGAGACAAAATATGAATGTATTCATTCAAAGATCACGTCTTTCGCACACTGCTCTGCAACAATGCGGGACCCCTCCAGGACATCTCCAAAATATCGCTCGGGTGTGCGGTGCTCCTTGCCCTCAGGCGGCCCCTCGGTCGCTAGCTTGACGGCGTCCATCTTCGCCCACCACACCTTGACATAGGCGAAGGCCAGGCGCGCGCCCTCGATGCGGACCGACCGCTTGACGATGTCCAGCCGCGGACAGGCATTCACCAACCGCTTCACGAGGCCGAAGTAGCCGCTGGGTATAGCCTCAGCAGGCCACAGCCGGATTATCAAATCCTTCATGGCCAGTTCAGCCAACCTATGTAGCTCGACCAGCTGTTTTAGCTAATCGGTGAAGGGCACTAGATGTTCTGGCGCAAGGTATTGCGACCAGAACAGCTTCCCCGTCGAGCTCCATTCTTCGGCCCTGAAGAACTCCACAGCGTCTGACACGCTGCACGGCAAGTCCACAAACGCCCCTGGGGAACTCCGAATTCGGGTTAGTAAGAAAAACTTCTTATTCACATACTTGCTTTGCATACTAAACGCCTTACCCGCCGCGATCTTCTTGGCCTCCTGGATCTCCTTGAGGGCGCCCTAGGCTTCAACCCGGGCCCCCTCCGCACTCTGGCGAGCCTTGGCGAGTTCAGTCTCTCGAGCCAAAACATCACCCTCCAAGGCATCGCACTTTTTCACCGCGTCCTGGAGCTCTTGCTGGACCTCATTGAGCCTGGCCTTGAGCTTTTTGCGGGCGGCTTGCTCCTTGGCAGCTTTCTCCTCAGCTTCAGCCATGGCCTTTTTTAGGGCCTCGACCTTAGTCGTCGCTCCTACATAAATCATGGCATCACAGTCAATACACAGCATTTATTCTTTCTGAATATATAGCAAGTCATTGCATACCTTGTTGCTCTTCCAGCTGCTTCCTCGCTTGGCCGAGCTCTCCCTCGGCCCGCTCTAGCTTCTGCTTTAGTCCGGAGACTTCGGCAGCATGTGAGGTCGCGGCCAACAACGACGCCTGCTTATAAGACACATTTAGTTAGTTCCCTGCGAAAATTAATTGATCCTTTGTCCGGCTTTTCTTTCCGAACACCGGACAGTGTCTCGGGGGCTACTGTCTATATTGGGATTTTTCTCTTGCGTCGCTTACCTCAAAACCTGTCAGCAGGCCAGCTGCAGGCTTCGGTCAGTCCGCTTTTGACGGACTGAACCTTCTCAATCATCGTACCCATAAGGATACGGTGTTCATCCACAATGGAAGCGCCTCGTAGCGCTTCCAGCAGATTGTCCGGTCCCTCTGGTTGGACAAAGGTCACCAGCGGGATGGGTGCGCCTCCTTCTTTCAAGGGAGGCTACTTGCCAGATTCCAGAGCCTTGTGGGTCTCCGGAACCGTATTCGGTTGGGGCCGAATTGAACCTGGCCCCCATCATCAGTCCCCATGGGGATCTGTTCCCCCATGTGTTCGGTGGCCGAGGTCTCGACCTCTGGCGCCGCCCTGACGACCTCCGGAACCTCTCCCCGGCTAGGAAGGGTCCTTCGGGACGACACCTCGATGTCGCCCCTGGCTGGGGGAGAGTGAGCGGCCGGCGGTGACTCGCTGGCCATCGCCTTTAAATCCAGCGAACCTCCCGACGAGGTTCGCAGGGAGCTGTTGTGGGCCAGACTGCAATAGCATAACTAACCATGTTAATACAATAAGGAGGAAAGGCCGGATACACGGGCGAGCACGAGTCTGTCAGGACTTACGACGCAGCCAGGGTCTTGCTCCGCGAGGATCGCTCCGGACTGCTGTCGACGTCCCACGCGGTTTTATCCGCGAGGTAGCCTTTCCCCTTCTTGGGCGCCTCCACCTCCAGATTTGTGGAGGCCGCCCTCTTCTTCTTCCCTCCATCAGGGGGAGGGTTGCTTTCCTCCTCCTCCTCGTCGTCATCTTCGGTGGCAGAGGAGTGAGTCTTGTCTTCGGACATCACGTCCGAAGTGCCTTTGCGGCGGAGGCCACCCCGGCCCCCCTTGGCCTTCTTCTTGGCCTTCTTCTCTGGCGGCTGATAGGGCGCCGGGACCAGCATCCTCACCAGGAGTGGGATGACTGGCTCTTCGGGCAGCGGGGCAGAACTGTAAATTCGCTCCACTTTCTCCGTCCATTCCTAAAATGATAAATTAGCAAAGTTCAGTTACCCTCCTTGGACAAACAGGTAGAGGGCACGCCTTGAGATGTGGAGGACTTACCGTACTGGCGGGGTGGGCAAGATTGTGTCCATGATCTGAGTCAATGGCCGGCGGCTTCTCATCACCTTTGAAGAGCAGCTTCTAAGCGTCTTCGTGAGTGGTGCCGAAGAGCCAAACCAAGGTCTGGTGCTTCTCCGGATCGAATTCCCATAAAGGGGAAGTTCGGCGTTGGCAAGGGAGGATCTGGCAAACTAGCATAACCTGGATCACGTCGACGAGCTTGATGTTCTTGTTCACCATGCTTTGAACGTGCGTCTGCAGCGCCATCAGCTCATCCGACGAAGACCAATTTGGGCCTTTCTCCATCCAGGAGGTCAGCCGCATTGGAGCCCCGGACTTAAATTCGGGAGCGGCGGCCCAAGTGGCACCGCGTGGCTCTATGATATAAAACCATAGCTTCTGCCACTCTTTGACAGTCTCCATGAACGTGCCTTGGGGCCATGTGACGTTGGGCATCTTGCTCACCATGGCTCCCCCGCACTCCGCGTGTTTGCCATCCACCACCTTTGGCTTCACGTTGAAGATTTTGAGCCATAGTCCGAAGTGGGGCTGGATGCGGAGAAAGGCCTCACACACGACAATGAATGCCGAGATGTTGAGGAAGGAGTTCGGGGCTAGATCATGGAAATCTAGCCCGTAATAAAACATCAGCCCACGGACGAAAGGGTGGAGTGGAAACCCTAGCCCGCGGACGAAATGAGGGAGGAAAACCACCCTCTCGTTGGGCTTCGGTGTGGGGACGACTTGTCCCTTGGCCGGAAGACGGTGGGCGATCTCCTTCGCCAGATACCCGGCCTCCCAAAGCTCGGCGACGTCCTTCGCCGTGACTGAAGAGGCCATCCACTTGCCTTGACCTCCGGACCCGGACATGGTCGAGAGCTTGCTCGGAAGGGAAAAGAAGATGGGAACTTGGGCGCTGGAGCTCTAGAATGGAAGGACAGAGAGGAAGAGAAGGCGTGGGTGAAGAAAGGGAATCCTTATCTCCTTATAAAAGTAGTGAATATCGAACGCCTCCCCACTCGCCTTAAAACTCGCCTGTTCCCAAGGGCTGTGTAAATGGCACGGTTGGGTTACCCACGCCCGTATTGATGAGAATCCCGCAAGGGGACACGATCTCTGCTTCGACAAGACGTGCCAATGACAACCGTGTCTCGAAACGTGGAGCGGCAGATGAAAAACGGTTTGAAATTATGACCGGGCGGACGTGATGTCATCTCACAAAAAGTTGTCAGCGGATGGGACTCGTGAAATATTATACTCTCTACGGCTGTGTGTGTGGTACTTGTGTTGCAGATCCGCACACGTTCGTTGCGTCCGAAGACTATCTTGGAGTACTTGGGAAGGAGAACCCGCCTTGCAATGCCGAAGACAATCTGTGCGCCGGACACCTTGTCATTGAAGCCTGGTTCAGGGGCTACTGAGGGAGTCCTGGACTAAGGGGTCCTCGGGCGTCCGACCTGTTAGTCATGGGCCAGACTGATGGGCTGTGAAGACATGAAGATCGAAGACTCTACCCGTGTCCGGATGGGACTCTCCTTGGCGTGGAAGGCAAGCTTGGCGAGCAAATATGTAGATTCCTTTCTCTGTGACCGACCTTGTGTAACCCTAGATCCTCCCGGTGTCTATATAAACCTGAGGACTTAGTCCGGAGCAGGGAGACTCATTACCATAGTCATACAGGCTAGACTTTTAGGGTTCAGCCATTACAATCTCGTGGTAGATCAACTCTTGTAATACTCATATTCATCAAGATCAATCAAGCAGGAAGTAGGGTATTACCTCCGTATAGAGGGCCCGAACCTAGGTAAACATTGTGTCCCCCGTCTCCTGTTACCATCATCCTTAGACGCACAGTTCGGGACCCCCTACCCGAGATCCGCCGGTTTTGACACCGACATTCACCGTGTGTTAATGCTTTGTTCCGGTTCTGTATTAAAAGGAGGCCTTAATATCCCTTAGTTTCCAATTGGACCCCGCTGCCACAGGAGGGTAGGACAAAAGATGTCATGCAAGTTCTTTCCATAAGCATGTATGACTATTTATGGAATACATGCCAACATTATATTTATGAACTGGAGCTAGTGTCGTATCGCCCTAGGTTATGATTGTCACATTATGAATACCATCCAACAAATTACCAATCCAATGCCTACGACTTTGTCTCATCTTGTTTCTGCTAAGTTACTACTTCTATCGTTACTGTTGCACTTGCTACAAAATCACTTCTATCACTGTTACCGCTACTATTGCTGCTGCTACTATTATCAAAACTATCATATTACTGTGCTACAGATCACTTTGATGCAGATAATTAATCTGTAGGTATGGTTGAATTGACAACTCAGCTGCTAATACTTGCAAATATTCTTTGGCTCCCCTTGTGTCGAATCTATAAATTTGGGTTAAATACTCTACCCTCGAAAACTGTTGCGATCCCCTATACTTGTGGGTTATCACTAGTTCAATCTTGTTACCGGCAAGTACTTGTTCTGTAATACATCACCTCGTAACTAACTCCTTAGTCATTTGCTTGCAAGCTTTATGATGTGTATTACCGAGAGGACCCAGAGATACCTCTCCGATACTCGGAGTGACAAATCCTAATCTTGATCTATGCCAACTCAACAAACACCTTCGGAGATACCTGTAGAGCATCTTTATGATCACCCAGTTACGTTGTGACGTTTGATAGCACACAAGATATTCCTCCGTATCCGGGAGTTGTATAATCTCATAGTCGAAGGAACATGTATTTGACATTAAGAAAGCAATAGCAATAAACTGAACGATCATATGCTAAGCTAACGGATGGGTCTTGTCCATCACATCATTCTCCTAATGATGTGATCCCGTTATCAAATGACAACTCATGTCTATGGTTAGGAAACCTTAACCATCGTTTGATCAATGAGCTAGTCTAGTAGAGGCTCACTAGGTACACGGTATTTGTTTATGTATCCACACATGTATTTAAGTTTTCGGTCAATACAATTCTAGCATGAATAATAAACCTTTATCATGATTTAGGAAATATAATAATTGAAGGAAATATGCCCTAGGGGAAATAATAAAGTTGTTATTTTATATTTCCTTATTCATGATAAAGGTTTATTATTCATGCTAGAATTGTATTGATCAGCAACCTTAATACATGTGTGAATACATAAACAAACATCGTGTCCCTAGTGAGCCTCTACAAGACTAGCTCCTTGATCAAAGATGGTTAAGGTTTCCTAACCATAGACATAAGTTGTCATTTGATAACGGGATCACATCATTAGGAGAATGATGTGATGGGCAAGACCCATCCGTTAGCTTAGCATAATGATCGTTCAGTTTTATTGCTATTGCTTTCTTCATGTCAAATGCATATTCCTTTGACTATGAGATTATGCAACTCCCGGATACCGGAGGAATGCCTTGTGTGCTATCAAACGTCACAACGTAACTGGGTGATTATAAAGATGCTCTACAGGTATCTCCGAAGGTGTTTGCTGAGTTGGCATAGATCAAGATTAGGATTTGTCACTCCTAGTATCGGAGAGGTATCTCTGGGCCCTCTCGGTAATACACATCATAAGCTTGCAAGCAAACGACTAAGGAGTTGGCCACGAGGTGATGTATTATGGAACGAGTAAATAGACTTGCCAGTAACGAGATTGAACTAGGTATGAAGATACCGACGATCGAATCTCAGGCAAGTAACATACCGATGGACAAAGGGAATAACGTATGTTGTCATAACGGTTCGACCGATAAAGATCTTCGTAGAATATGTACGAGCCAATATGGGCATCCAAGTTCCACTATTGGTTATTGGACGAAGAGGTGTCTCGGTCATGTCTACATAGTTCTCGAACCCGTAGGGTCCGCACGCTTAATGTTCTTTGACGATATAGTATTATATGAGTTATGTGATTTGGTGACCGAATGTTGTTTGGAGTCCCGGATGAGATCATAGATATGACGATGAGTCTCAAAATGGTTGAGAGGTAAGATTGATATATAGGACGATGGTATTCAAACACCGGAAGTGTTCCGGAGGGTACCAGGTACTTATCGGGTCACCGGAAAGGAGTTTCAGGCACCCCCGGCAATGATATGGGCCTTATGGGCCAAGTGAGGAAACACACCAGCCTTGGTGCGCCCCTATAGAGGCCAGCCCTATGAGGAGGAGAAGGAAATAGGAGAGGGCAAGGAAAGTGTGGATTAGGATTCCTACTTCCTTCCCTCTCCCCCCTCTTTCCTCCCCCCTCGGTTATATATGGCAGGGGCGCGCGGCTTGGGAGGGACTCCAAGTAGGATTCCTCCTACTTGGGCGCCTCCTATGGCTGCTCCTCCCTCCCTCCCACCTATATATATGAGGAGGGGGCGCCTAGCACACAACAGACAATTGCCTAGCCGTGTGCAGCGCCCCCTCCATAGTTTACAACCCCGGTCATATTCTCGCAATGCTTAGGCGAAGCCCTGCAAGGATCACTTCACCATCATCGTCACCATGTCATTGTGCTGACGAAACTCATCTACTACCTCAACGACTTGCTGGATCAAGAAGGCGAGGGATGTCACCGAGTTGAACGTGTGCAGAACTCGGAGGTGTCGTCCGTTCGGTACTTGATCGGTCGGAGCTAGAAGAAGTTCGACTACATCAACCGCGTTGTCAAACGCTTCCGCTTATGGTCGACGAGGGTACGTAGACACACTCTCCCCCTCGTTGCTATGCATCTCCATGGATAGATCATTGCGTGTGCGTAGAATTTTTTTGTTTTCCATGCAACGATTCCCAATAGTGGCATCATGAGCCAGGTCTATGCGTAGATGATATGCACGTGTGGAACACAAATTGTTGTGGGCAATGATAGTCATACTGCTTACCACCAACGTCTTATTTTGATTCGGCAGTATTGTGGGATGAAGCGGCCCGGACCAACCTTACATGTCCACGCGCATGAGACTGGTTCCACCGACCGACATGCAAACTAGTTTTGCATAAAGGTGGTTGGCAGGTGTCTGTTTCTCCTACTTTAGTTGAATCGAATTTGACTACGACCGGTCCTTGAAGAAGGTTAAAACAGCAAAATTGACGAATCACCGTTGTGGTTTTTGCCGTAGGTAAGAACGGTTCTTGCTAGAAACCCGTAGCACCCACGTAAAACTTGCAACAACAAAGTAGAGGACGTCTAACTTGTTTTTGCAGGGTATGTTGTGATGTGATATGGTCAAGACATGATGTGATATACGTTATTGTATGCATGAGATGATCATGTTTTGTAAGTTATCAGGCAATCGGCAGGAGCCTTATGGTTGTATCTTTATTGTATGAAATACAAACGACATGTAATTGCTTTACTTTATCGCTATGAGTTAGCAATAGTTGTAGAAGCAATAATTGTCGAGACGACCACGACAAAACAATGGAGATCAAGGTGTCGAGCCGGTGACGATGGAGATCATGACGATGCTTTGGAGATGGATATCAAAAGCACGAGATGATGATGGCCATATCATGTCACATATTTTGATTGCATGTGATGTTTATCTTTTATGCATCTTATTTTGCTTAGTACGACGGTAGCATTATAAGATGATCCCTTCACTAGATTTCAAGGTATAAGTGTTCTCCCTGAGTATGCACCGTTGCGACAGTTCGTCGTGTTGAGACACCACGTGATGATCGGGTGTGATAGACTCTACGTTCACATACAACGGGTGCAAGACAGTTTTGCACATGCGGAATACTTGGGTTAAACTTAACGAGCCTAGCATGTACAAACACAGCCTCAGAACACTGGAGACGAAAGGTCGAACGTGAATCATATAGTAGATATGATCAACATAGAGATGTTGAAGACTAAGGCATAGCCTAGTGGCGGGAAGGGGCTGATGCCTTCCCACCCACCCAGGTTCAAGGCATGGTACTTACAATTTGGGTTTGTTGCACCAATTATACTGTAGGGGGTTCCCTTCTAGTCTTTCTGTCAAAACAACATAGAGATGATCGGACATAGAACATAGAGATGTTCACCATTGATGACTACCCCATCTCACATGATGATCGGACATGGGTTAGTTGATTTGGATCACGTATCACTTAGATGACTTGAGGAATGTCTATTTAAGTGGGAGTTCTTAAGTAATTTGATTAATTGAACTTAATTTATCATGAACTTAGTCCTGATAGTATTTGCATATCTATGTTGTAGATCAATAGCTCGCGATATAGCTCCCTTATTTTTTGATATGTTCCTAGAGAAAAATAAGTTGAAAGATGATAGTAGCAATGATGCGGACTGGGTCCGTGATCTGAGGATTATCCTCATTGCTGCACAGAAGAATTATGTCCTTAATGCACCGCTAGGTGACAGACCTATTGCAGGAGCAGATGAAAACGTTATGAACGTCTGGCAAGCTCGGTATGATGACTACTTAATAGTTTAGTGCACCATGCTTTACGGCTTAGAACTGGGACTTCAAAAATGTTTTGAATGCCACAGAGCATATGAGATGTTCCAAGAGCTGAAATTGGTATTTCAGACTCATGCCCGTGTCGAGAGGTATGAGACCTCTGACAAGTAATTTGCCTACAAGATGGAGCAGAATAGCTCAACCAGTGAGCATGTGCTCAGAATGTCTGGGTACTACAATCTCTTGTATCAAGTGGGAGTTAATCTTCCAGATAAGATATCGATTGACAAAGTTCTCTAGTCACTATCACCAAGCTACTAGAACTTCGTGATGAACTATAATATGCAAGGGATGACGAAAATGATTCCCGAGCTCTTCGCGATGCTGAAATCAGCGAAGGTAGATGATAACCCACAAGTATAGGGGATCGTAATAGTTTTCGAGGATTCAACCCTTTTTATAGATTCGACACAAGGGGAGCCAAAGAATATTTGCAAGTATTAGTAGCTGAGTTGTCAATTCAACCACACCTGGAGATTAATTATCTGCAGCAAAGTGATCAGTAGCAAAGTAATATGATAGTTTTGATAATAGTAGCAGCAGTGATAGTAACGGTAACAGTGATAGCAGTGATTTTGTAGCAAGTGCAACAGTAACGATAGCAGTAGTAACGTAGTAGAAACAATATAAGATAAATTCGTAGGCATTGGATCGGTGATTTGTTGGATGATATTCAGCATGTGATGGTCATAACCTAGGGCAATACGGCACTAGCTCCAGTTCATAAATATAATGTTGGCATGTATTCCGTAAATAGCCATACATGCTTATGGAAAGAACTTGCATGACATCTTTTGTCCTACCCTCCCGTGGTAGCGAGGTCCATATTGGAAACTAAGGGATATTAAGGCCTCCTTTTAATAGAGAACCAGAACAACGCATTAACACACGGTGAATACATGAACTCCTCAAACTACGGTCATCACTGGGAGTGGTCCCGACTATTGTCACTCTGGGGTTGCCGGATCATAACACATAGTAGGTGGCTATAACTTGCAAGATCGGATCTAGAACATGGATATAATGGTGATAACATAAACGGTTCAGATCTGAAATCATGGCACCCGGGCCCAAAGTGACAAGCATTAAGCATGGCAAAGTCATAGCAACATCAATCTCAGAACATAATGGATACTAGGGATCAAGCCCTAACAAAACTAACTCGATTACATGATGAATCTCATCCAACTCCTCACCGACCAGCGAGCCTACGAAGGAATTACTCACTCCCGGTGGGGAGCATCATGGAATTGGCGATGGAGAAGGGTTGGTGATGACGAAGAATGAAGACCCCCCTCTCCGGAGCCCCAAACGGACTCCAGATCTGGCCTCCCGATGAAGAACAGGAGGTGACGGTGGCTCCTTCTCGTGGTACGCGATAATTCTTTCTCCCTAATTTTTTTCTGGAAAAATAGGATTTTATAGCGTCGGTTTCAGGGTCTGCGGGGACCAGGTGGGGACAACCCACCTGGGCACGCCTGGAGGGGGGGCCCCCTCCGGTAGTTCTTGGCTCCAGAAATTCTCTTTTATTGTATAAAAAATCCTCGTAAAGTTTCGTTCCGTTTTGAGAACTTTTATTTCTGCACAAAAACAACACCATGATAGTTCTGCTGAAAACAATGTCAGTCGGGGGTTAGTTTCATTCAAATCATGCAAATTAGAGTCCAAAACAAGAGGAAAAGCATTAGGAAAAGTAGATACGTTGGAGACGTATCAGTAGAAATCAAGAAACAGCATCAAGTGTTGATGGTTAACAAGACCACTAGTTTCAAGAAAAAGGGCAAGGGAAGGAAAGGGAACTTGAAGAAGAATAGCAAGCAAGTTGCCACTCCCGTGAAAAAGCCCAAAGCTAGACCCCAAGCCTGAAACTGAGTGCTTCTACTGCGAAGGAAATGGTCACTGGAAGTGGAACTGCCCCAAATACTTGGCGGATAAGAAGGATGGCAAAGTGAACAAAGATATATTTGATATACATGTTATTGATGTGTATTTTACTAGTGTTCGTAGTAACCCCTAGGTATTTGATACTGGTTCAATTGCTAAGATTAGTAACTCGAAACAGGAGTTGCAAAGACTAGTTAAAAGCGAGGTGACGATGTGTGTTGGAAATGATTCCAAGGTTGATATGGTCACCATCGCACTCTCCCTCTACCTTCGGGATTAGTGTTGAACCTAAATAAATGTTATTTGGTGTTTGCATTGAGCATTAATATGATTAGATCGTGTTTATTGCAATATGTTTATTCATTTAAGTCAGAGAATAATTGTTGTTCTGTTTACATGAATAAAACCTTCTATGGTCATACACCAATGTGAATGGTTTATTGAATCTCGATCGTAGTGATACACATATTGATGCCAAAAGATGCAAAGTTGATAATGAGAGTGCAACATTGATGAATGACGACCCACAAGTATACGGGATCAATTGTAGCTCTTTTCGATAAGTAAGAGTGTCGAACCCAACAAGGAGCAGAAGGAACTGGCAAGTGGTTTTCAGCAAGGTAATGTCTGCAAGTGCTGAAATTATAAGTTGTAGAGTAGTTTGATAGCAAGATAATTTGTAATGAGCAAGTTACGATAGTAGTAACAAAAGTACAGCAAGGTGGCCCAATCCTTTTGAGGCAAAGGACAGGCCAAAATGGTCTCTTATGATAAGCAAAGCGTTCTTGAGGGTACACGGGAATTTCATCTAGTCACTTTCATCATGTTGGTTTCATTTGTGTTCGGTACTTTCATAATTTGATATGTGGGTGGACCGGTGCTTAGGTGTTGTTCTTTCTTGAAAAAACCTTCTACTTATGATTAAACCTCCCGCAAGCATCCGCAACTACGAGAAAAGTATTAAGAATAAATTCTAACCATAGCATTAAACTTTTGGATCCAATCAGTCCCTTACGGAATAGTGCATAAACTGGGGTTTAAGCTTCGGTCACTCTCGCAACCCATCATCTAATTGCTACTCCACAATGCATTCCCTTAGGCCCAAATATGGTGAAGTGTCATGTAGTCGACGTTCACATGACACCACTAAGGGAATCACAACATACATACTATCAAAATATCGAACACATATCAAGTTCACATGATTACTTGCAACATGATTTTTCCCGTGACCTCAAGAACAAAAGTAACTACTCACAAATGATAAACATGCTCATGATCAGAGGAGTATTAAATAGCATATTGGATCTGAACATATAATCTTCCACCAAATAAACCATATAGTAATCAACTACAAGATGTAATCAACACTATTAGCCACCCACATGCACCAATCTATAGTTCGGGTAACAAGATTGAACACAAGAGATGAACTAGGGTTTCAGATGATTTGTTGATGGAGATTTCCCTCCCCAAGATGGAGAGTTGTTGGTGATGATGATGACGATGACTTCCCTCTCCGGGACGGAAGTTCCCCCGGCAGAATCGCTCCGCCGGAGGGCAAAAGTGATCCTGCCCAAGTTCCGCCTCGAGGCGGCGGCGCTCCGTCCCGAAAGTTCTCCTCTTATTTTTTTTTTCTAGGTCAAAATGACCTATATACCAGAAGATGGGCACTGGAGGTGGGCCTGGGTGAGGACAACCCACCAGCGCGCGCCTGGGCTCCCTGGCGCGCCCAGGTGGGTTGTGCCCACTTGGTGGGCCCCCTCTGGTAGTTATTTGCTCCAATAATTCTCAAATGTTCAATAAAAATCATCATGAAGTTTCAGCTCATTTGGAGTTGTGCAGAATAGGTAGCCTGACGTAGCCTTTTCACGTCCAGATTTCCAGCTGTCGAAATTCTCCCTCTTGGTGTATACCTTGCATATTATGAGAGAAAAGGCATTAGAATTACTCCAAAAAGCATTATTATGGATAAAAACATTACAAATAACAGTAAGAAAATATGATGCAAAATGGACGTATCAACTCCCTGAAGCTTAGACCTCGCTTGTCCTCAAGCGAAAACCAAAACCGAAAAACATGTCCACATGCTTTGAGAGAGAGGTGTCGATAAAAACAAAATACGGGCATAGAAGCATCATGTTGATTATTATAACAGCAACAAAATTAAACATAAGACTTTTATCATAGAACTTTTATCATATACTTCTCATGAATAAGTAACGATTCATCACACAATTCAAGTATAAAGCAAAAACTCTATTAAAAACCAACAAACTATGTTCTCAGTCAACTTTGCAACTACAATTCATCATCTTTTCAGGAAGGGTCACGTATCGGAACCTTTAGGCAAGTCCACATACTCAACCATCATATAGTCTTCTATGATTTCTAACACTCACCGCGTACACATGAGCAAAACGTTTCAACCGGACACATAGAAAGATAGGGGCTTATAGTTTCGCCTCCCAACGTACTCACCTCAAGGGTGATGTCAATAATAATAACTCATGCTATCTATATTCAGCTGGACATATGTGCCTAGATCTTTCCTCACCACATGATGCTTGCCAAAGGAGAAAAATAAAAAAGGAATAGAAGGATAACTTTGACTTTTTGCATAAATGTAAGTACATAAAAGTAAAAGATACATCCTTCGCAGAGGGAAGCTGAGGTTGCCATGCACTTATTTGTTTGTATGCTCAACCCCTTAGTGCAAAAGAACGTCACGTTACATTGCCCCTTGTGATAGCGACCTTTATTATGCAGTCTGTCGCTTTTATTCTTCACCATCACAAGTTCGTGCAACGCTCAACTTTCTCTTACACTAAATGATCTCACACATTTAGAAGCAATTTTTATTGCCCTTTTTGCACCGATGACAACTTACTTGACGAATCTTGCTCAATCCCTAGGTAGGTATGGTGGACACTTGAAAATAAGATTTGGGTTTAAGGGTTTTTGCATGCACAAGTAGTATCTCTACTTAGTGCGGAATTTTTAGCTAGCAAAGATAGGGGCAAGCACCACATGTTGAAGGATCTATGACAATATGACTTCTATGTGAATATAAACAAACATAAACCATTAAGTTGTCTTCCTTGTCCAACATCAACAATTTTGGCATATAATATTTGATGAGGGCTCACAATCACAAAAGATTTCTAGGATAGTATATCTATATGTGAATCTTCTCTTCCCTTATTAATTCTTTCATGATTTGCATCATTGACTAATGCTATGTTTGTCAATCTCTAATAAAAATTTCTACTTATACTTTTCCTTATGTGGTGTCATCACCTACCATAGGATTAGTATATGATCTTTTCATTATTTCTTTATTTCCTTTCTCTTTTTCTTTCTTATTTCTTTTCTTTAATTGCAACATGAAAGTAAAGAAAGCAAAAACTCAAACTAAACTTTATTATATAACTTGCACACGATTACAAGGATATATCACTAAGCAAACTCTCAAGGAAGAAAGGATCGAACTAAACTTTTATTCATCTAAAGCAAAAAGATCGAACTAAAATAAGTAAAAGCAAAAAATAGTGGGATGATACGATACCGGGGCACCTCCCCCAAGCTTGGCGGAAGCCAAGGGGAGTGCCCATACCTGATACTCAATTCTCCTTTGGTGGTGAAGAAGATGATGTTGGAGATGGTGAAAATTGTACCTTCAACTTTTTCATATTGTGGTTGAGGAGAGCAATTTCCTCCTTTAAATCATCGACCTCCAACTCCATCTTCAAGATCTTGTCACATAAATCCCCTTTGCTTTTCTGCCGAAAACGAGAAGGAATAGATTGAGTTTTAGACCGATTAACTCTCTTAGGGAGACTTGACTTCTTGAACTCCACGTGCATATCCCCAGGTTGAGGTAGAGGAACATCCTCCTCCTCCGAGCTTGAATCATCGATCCTCATCAAGTGAGCATCCTCCTCATCATCCGTAATTCGACCATAAGGAGATAGGTCCCCATAGGTCTTTGGGTCAGCAATGAGATGTGAGACATAGCTCTTTCCGTCGGAGTCTTGGGACGACATATTTTCAAAATTGCACAGAAAACAGCAATAAAAGAGAACAGAGGATTTCTTCACGATACGGTGATTAACAGGTTCGGGAAGTATATATAGATTTTTTATCTTGGAGGACAAGCATACAGAAGAAAAAGGAGTCCGGAAGGTGTCCCAGGTGGGCAGAACCCTGCCTGGCGCGCCCTGGTGTCTTGTGCCCACCAGGGTACGCTTCCTGGAAGTTTCTTTATTTCCTAAATTTTTAAATATTCCAAAACTGATAAAAAAATATTTTTGCGGATTTTTCGGAGTCCGTTTACTTACCGTATCACGTACCTCCTTATTTTCACGATTCTGGAGTGTTCCGGAAGGACTCTTTTATGTGTTCTTCCGGTGTCAAAGTTTGGATAACATTACTTTCAACATTAATGGGCGTACCTGAGATATAATGTTTTATTCGTTACCCATTGACAACCTTCGGGTTAGTACCTTCGGAATTATTTATTTTGATGGCTCCAGACCGATAAACCTCCTCGATGACATATGGGCCTTCCCATTTTGAGAGGAGTTTTCCTGCAAAGAATCTGAAACGAGAGTTGTACAAAATAACATATTCTCCCACTTTAAACTCACGCTTTTGGATTCTTTTGTCATGCCATCTTTTAACTTTTTCTTTGAATAATTTTGCATTTTCATAAGCTTGGGTTCTCCATTCATCTAGTGAGCTAATATCAAATTTGAAATCGTAATTGAGTTCTTTGATTGCCCAATATGATTTATGTTCTAACTCAAGAGGCAAATGACAAGCTTTTCCATAAACCATCTTATAAGGAGACATACCCATAGGATTTTTATATGTTGTTCTATAAGCCGAAAGTGCATTATCTAATTTCTTAGACCAATTCTTCCTGGACCTATTGACAGTCTTTTGCAAAATTAATTTTATTTCTCTATTGCTAAGTTCAACTTGACCACTAGACTAAGGATGATATGGTGATGCAATTCTATGGTTAACATCATACTTGGCAAGCATTTTACGGAAAAGCACCATGAATGAAGTGTGAACCACCATCAGTCATTAAATATCTAGGGACTCCAAACCTTGGGAAAATAACTTCCTTAAGCATTTAATAGAGGTGTTGTGATCAGCACTACTGGTTGTAGCTTCTACCCATTTTTTTGAATATTTACTGTGAGGCAAAGCCCCACAGCCCTTTATTAAAGAAAGCAGAACTGTACAAACAAACAGACTATACAAGGACAAAAGGAAAAGAGTCTACCTATGGCTAAACAACTCTACCTGCTTTACAACAAAGAAGCAACCCAAGCCAAGAGTTTTGGTTTTGTACAATCCTTCACCCTATGAGCAAGCAAAGAGATATCATGGATGAATTTACACTTCCAAGCACTGAAAGTAGCTCTCTCAGCTCTGAAGGTTCTGCTATTTCTCAAAATCCAAATATTCCATGCTGCTATGAGCATAACTTGAACGAAGAAAGGGTGCGTGAAGCTGGACCTAGCATGCAGGATACATTGCAGAATATCTGAGCCTCCAGACCAATCAATGCCCAAGTAGCTCCAGACTCTACAGCTGAAGGTGTAGTTAAAAAACAGATGGATTCTATCCTCATACGCCAGCTCACTGCAAATGAGGCATAGATTGTCATCCTGATTTGAGCGCCAGTGTCTCCTAACCAGCATATCCTTGGTGTTAAGTCTGTCAAAGAATAATAGCCAGCCGAACACCTTGATCTTCATGGTGCACTTACTCTGCCATAGCCATTTGCAAGGTTGTATTGTAGGTAGGTGTGAGTGCATGATCATGTAAAAACTTTTGGCAGTATATCCTCCTGATTGACCAGGCCATATCCAAACATCAGGTATAGTGGGGTCTCTGTCTAACTGCATGATCCAACCTTCCAGCATGTGTAACTCAGCAGCAGCCTCATGAGAAAGAGGCAAATAAAACATAGAGTAAAGATCCGGGGAGTGAAGAAATTCCCGCACAGAGATCCTGTCATTATTGACAAAAGAAAACAACCTTGGCAATCTCCAACATAGGGGTCTAGCAAAGCCCCCAATGTGCCAAGAGTCTGTCCAGAACAGAGTAGAATCACCCATGTTGATATGAGCTGAGGCTATAGCAGTGTAAGCCTCATGCAGCTTCAGAACATCCCTCCACCAGAAAGATCCAGTATTAGAGGAAGGAAAAGGTCCCATGTAATCAAATCCCCAAACATCAAATGGTTCAACAGCAAGTGAATAATTCAATGGCATTTCTTTATGCTTACCGATCTTACCTATCCTTTGACATTCATCACAAGATAAGACGAACTTACGGGCATCCTTGAAGAGAGTAGGCCAATAAAATCCAGACTGCAGTACCTTGTGAGAAGTTCTATCTCCAGCATGATGCCCTCCATAAGCTTCGGAGTGACATTTCCATAGGATTTGTCCCTGTTCATGCTCAGGTACACAACGTCTAATAATACCATCTACTCCTTCTTTAGAAAGATGTGGGTCATCCCAAAAGTAGTGTCTTAAATCATAGAAGAATTTTTTCTTTTGTTGGTACGTAAAGCTAGGTGGTAAATATTTAGCAGCAATGTAATTAGCATAATCAGCATACCATGGAGTATTGTGAGCAACATTTATTGCAGCTAACTGCTCATCAGGAAAACTATCATCAATAGGTAGTGGGTCATCAAGCACATTTTAAATCCTAGATAAATTATCAGCTACTGTGTTCTCAGCTCCTTTTCTATCAATGATATGTAAATCAAATTCTTGTAATAAGAGAACCCATCGAATAAGTCTAGGTTTAGCATCTTTCTTTTCCATAAGATATTTAATAGCAGCATGGTCTGTGTGAACAGTTACTTTGGAATCGACAATATAAGGTCTAAATATATCACAAGCAAACACAACTGCTAAGAATTCTTTTTCAGTAGTAGCATAATTTCTTTGAGCACTGTCTAGAGTTTTACTAGCATAATGAATAACATTCTTTTTCTTATCAACTCTTTGTCCTAGAACAGCACCAACAACATAGTCACTAGCATCACACATAATTTCAAAAGGCAAGTTCCAATCAGGTGGTTGAACAATAGGTGCAGAAATTAAGGCTTTCTTGAGTGTTTCAAAGGCTTCTAGACAATCATCATCAAAAACAAAAGGAATATCCTTTTGCAAGAGACTAGTAAGAGGCCTAGAAATTTTAGAAAAGTCTTTGATAAATCTCCTATAGAAACCAGCATGACCTAAGAAACTACGAATACCTTTTATATCTTTAGGACATGGCATTTTCTCAATTGCATCAACCTTAGCTTTGTCCACTTCAATACCTCTATCGGAAATTTTATGACCCAAGACAATGCCTTCATTAACCATAAAGTGGCACTTCTCCCAATTCAAGACAAGATTTGTTTGTTCACATCTCTGCAAAACTTCATCAGGATTGCTTAAACAATCATCAAAAGACTTCCCATAAACAGAAAAGTCATCCATGAAAACCTCAACAATCTTTTCACAAAAGTCAGAGAATATAGCAGTCATACATCTTTGAAAGGTAGTAGGTGCATTACATAAACCAAAAGGCATACGTCTATAAGCATAGGTTCCAAAGCGACAAGTAAAAGTGGTCTTTTCTTGATCAGGTTGAGAAACAGGTATATGTGAAAAACCAGAATATCCATCAAGGAAGCAAAAATGTGTGTGCTTAGATAATCTTTCAAGCATTTGATCAATAAAAGGAAGAGGGTAATGATATTTTCTAGTTGCTTTGTTTAATTTTCTAAAATCAATTACCATTCTGTAGCCGATAGCCTGTAACAATTCTTTGTGGAATAAGTTCATTCTTATCATTAGGAACAACAGTAATACCTCCTTTCTTAGTGACATAATGAACAGGACTTACCCATCTACTATCAGTTATAGGATGGATTATACCTGCTTCCAGAATAATATTTCTGTTCTTACTACTTCTTTCATCTTCGAGTTTAACCGACGTTGGTGATCAACAACGGGTTTACCATCAGGTTCCATATTAATTTTGTGCTGACATAGAGTGGGACTAATGCCCTTTAAATCATCAAGAGTATATCCAATAGCAGCTCGGTGCTTCCTTAGAACTTTCAATAATCTTTCTTCTTCATGTTCTGAAAGGTTAGCACTAATAATAACAGGATATATCTTATTTTCATCAAGATAAGCATATTTCAAAGTGTCTGGCAATTGTTTTAATTCAAACACAGGATCACCTTTAGGTGGAGGAGGACCTCCTAGAGTTTTAATAGGCTAATTGTGTTTAAGCAGAGGACGTTGTTCAAAGAAAAATTTATCTATTTTATTTCTTTCATGCATATGTAAATCATTTTCATGGTCTAGCAAATATTGTTCTAAGGGATCAGTAGGTGGTACAGCAATAGAAGCAAGAACAATTAATTCATCCTTACTAGGCAATTCTTTTTCATGAAGCTTTCTACTAAACTTGGAAAAATTAAACTCATGAGACTCATCACCAAAACTAACACCGATAGTTTGCTTCTCACAATCTATTCTAGCACTAACGGTGTTCAAGAAAGGTCTACCAAAGATAATGGGACAAAAGTCATCTTGTGGGGAAAAAAGAACAAGAAATCAGTAGGGTATTTTATTTTCCCACACAAGACTTCAACATCTCTAACAATCCCAAATGTTGATATGGTGTCTCTATTATCAAGCTTAATAGTAACATCTATTTCTTCTAACACAGCAGGTGCTATGTCTTTCATAATTTCTTGATATAAGGTGTAAGGAATAGCACTCACACTAGCACCCATGTCACATAAACCATGATAACAGTGATCTCCTATTTTAACTAAAATAACAGGCATGCCAACAACAGGTCTATGTTTATCTTTTTTATCAAGTTTGGCAATTCTAGCAGCTTCTTCACAAAAGTAAATAACATTCCCATCTATATCTTCTTCTAAGAGATCTTTAACCATAGCAATACAAGGTTCTACTTTAATTTGTTTCATCAGGTTTAGGTGTTCTAATATAGCTTTTGTTAACCACAGTTGAAACTTTAGCATGTTCCTTTATCCTAATAGGGAAAGGTGGTTTCTCTATATAAGCAGAAGGAACAACTGGATCAACATTATAAAGTATAGTTTCTTCTTCAACTGGTACCGGTTCTTTAGTTTCTTCCTTAATAGGTGGGTGATATTGAAACCACTTCCCTTTAGGGAGTTCAACATGAGTAGCAAATGATTCACAAAAGGAGTCTATTATCTCAGAGTCAAGTCCATATTTAGTGCTAAACTTTTGAAAAGCATCGGTATCCATAAAAGATTTAACACAATCATACTTAAGTTTAATACCTGACTCTTTACCTTCGTCGAGTTCCCAATCTTCAGAATTGCGTTTAATTATTTCCAAAAGATCCCTCCGGAATTCAATAGCATTCTTTATAAAAGAACCAGCACAAGAAGTATCAAGCATGGTTTGATCATTACGAGAAAGCCGAGCATAAAAATTCTGGATAATAATTTCTCTTGAGAGCTCATGGTTGGGGCATGAATATAACATTGAATTAAGCCTCCCCCAAGCTAGAGCGATACTTTCTCCTTCACGAGGCCAAAAATTATATATATAATTCCGATCATGATGAACTAGATGCATAGGATAAAATTTTTGGTGGAACTCCAATTTCAAATGATTCCAATTACAAGATCCAATATCATCGCATAGCCTATACCATGCCAATGCTTTTCCCTTCAAAGATAAAGGGAAAACCTTTTTCATAACTTCATCCCTGGGTAAACCTGCAAGCTTAAACAATCCACAAATTTGTTCTACATATATCAAGTGCATATCAGGATGTTCGGTTCCATCTCCTGCATAAGGATTAGCTAGCAGTTGTTCTATCATACCCGAAGGAATTTCATATTCAATATTTTCAGTAGGTGCAGTAGGTTGAGGGGTAACTAATTGTGGTTCTGGACGAGGTGAAGATACCCCGAACAAACCCCTCAAAGGATTGTTTTCCACAGTAACAAGTGACAATAAATTTTAGCACACTATATAAATGTTTCCCTACCAAAGGCGCTTAACTCCCCGGCAACGGCGCTAGAAAATAGCCTTGATGACCCAAAAGTATAGAGGATCAATTGTAGCTCTTTTCTATAAGTAAGAGTGTCGAACCCAATGAGGAGCAGAAGGAAATGGCAAGTGGTTTTCAGCAAGGTAATGTCTGCAAGTGCTGAAATTATAAGTAGCAGAGTAGTTTGATAGCAAGATAATTTGTAACGAGCAAGTAACGATAGTAGTAACAAAAGTGCATCAAGGTAGCCCAATCCTTTTGAGGCAAAGGACAGGCCAAAATGGTCTCTTATGATAAGCAAAGCGTTCTTGAGGGTACACGAGAATTTCGTCTAGTCACTTTCATCGTGTTGGTTTAATTTGTGTTCGGTACTTTGATAATTTGATATGTGGGTGGACCGGTGCTTAGGTGTTGTTCTTACTTTAACAAACCTCCTACTTATGATTAACCCTCCCGCAAGCATCCGCAACTATGAGAAAACTATTAAGAATAAATTCTAACCATAGCATTAAACTTTTGGATCCAATCGGTTCCGCCTTGAGACGATGACGCTCCATCCCGTAAGGGACCGATTGGATCCAAAAGTTTAATGCTATTGTCGTGGAATTGTCACGGCAGATGTCCTTAGCGTGAGGACTTAGTCGTGAGGCCAGCGCATCTATGTAGTAGCTTGAGAGGGGTTGATTGGGATGAGAGACGCAGGGCGGATCAACGCACAAGACAAGGGTTTAGACAGCTTCGGGCCCCGGGAAACATCATCCGGTAACAACCCTACGTGCTGTTTGAGGCTAGGTTTCATTATGATCACGGGAGAGTCACCGGTTCCGGCTCTCGGTGTTTAGCCCCTAGAGATTATTTCTTGTTCCTTGTCTCTCTTTGGGGTGCCCTGCCCCTCCTTATATAAGTTAGAGGGGCGGGTTACATTTGGAGTCCTAGTAGGACTAGGACTAGTCTATCTTTTCTTACAAGTTGAATACAAGTCCGGGTCTTGCTTCCTTGGTAGGAGAATATTCTTTATGCCTTTCTTCATAAACCGGCCCACCATAACATGAGCCGGCCTTCTGGGCTTTGGGCCTACTCTTGTGTCTGACCCGCCGTCGGGGCCATCATTAAGTCGCCAGGCTCGTGAGTCGTCACACCAGTGAACCGCCAGACCTATGAGTCGCCAATCTTCTGGCGGGTCACGATGAAGCGCCAGGTCCGGCCGGGTCATACTTCCGGCCGGGTCATACCGCGGGGTATATCCCCGACATTAGCCCCCAGTTTAATTTGGATTTGTCCATGTTAAACTGATCCTGTAAAATAAACACAAGAAAAAACTTGATAGGTTGTGTTCCGGGTTAAATATTTTCGTGAACCGGCACCTGGTCATCTTTAAGTCCTTGTCATTTCCTCCTGGATGCATACTCAAGATCTTATAGCAAATCTCTTTTAACAGATATGTCCAAACCTTGCCAATGCAAAAAATCCGAGCACTTCTTTTGAAAAATCCGGGTCAGTAGGCCAGCTTCAGAGTCAATTTGCTGGCATTGGTCTCTTGTAGAGAAATATTGTAAGAAATAATCCACTTGAGTCAGCTTCCAAAGCGCCGGCTTAAAAATATAGGTCTTAAAATACTCATCTGGTTTTCAACTGGCTTAAAGATATAGATCTTGCCGAGTTATAATTTCCAAAATCTCCGGGTTATAAAAGACTGATGATGCCGGGTCATAATTGTTGCCAACGCCGGTTCATGTTTATTGATGACGCCGGGTTGTAGTCACAGGGTCATAATGATTGGTGACGCCGGGTCAATCTGGTTTGCTCAAAACAAAGAATTTGAAAATATTTCTTCGATAATAATATAATACCTGTAGCCCCCAAGGGCCGGGTCATTATGCAATAATGAGCAGGGACTTTGTAAATATGATCATTGATAATAACAGTATATGATGTAATCTCCACCATGGGGCTTGAACCCATGTCCACAAGGTTAATAGCTCTGTGCTTTACCAACTGAGCAGTGGATCCTTCAATATAATGTAATAAGGCTTGTGTATCTTGAATTTTAACAGGAGCAATTGGTAGCCCCCAAGGGCCGGCTCATTACGATGTGATGAGTCGGGTCTTCAATAAGTTGAGCAAAAAATGTCCTTACATTAGCCCCCAAGTGCCATGGTGCATGCTGGCAGTGACATGGGACTTGCATATTTGATGTGATCTCAATGTAAATAATGTAGCCCCCAAGTGCGGGTCGTAAGCCTGCAGCGACTCGGCACTATTCTTTCCATTGTAGAATAAATCATATCCATTGATAAAATAATAGCCATTGCGCCAAAGCGACTTTGAATACCTCATCTGCTGATAGGTCAATCCGGAGTTTAAATACCCGGCGGCTCTTGGCCGATGGCGATTTAATACGCCTCCATTGTAAGCCGGAATTTGTACAACCCGGCGGCTTATAGCCTTTGAGAAAATCAAGAATTGATAACCCTTTTGAGACACCAATTTCCATCTATGATGATGGGCTTGAATTTAATCATTTATGTAAGTCATAGCTCTGTAAATCCTGCAAAGGTTAAACAACATATGCCCTGGCGACTTAACATCAAAAACCAGGGCGAGTAACCACCCAAATGTAGTCTTATCCTGCACGCAAGTAGATCACAAGAACCCTTGGCGGTTTACAGCAGGGCGGGTCATAATATTTTACATATGACCACTGATGTGTAAAAAAGGAGTCGCAGATAAGCCTGTTATGAATCATAACTTTGAAACATAACTATAATATCATACTTGTGATATTGAATTTGCATTTGTCGGTTCATATGACCTATGATATTGAATTGTACTGCCGGCTTATGATACCTGTGCAGTAAGTGTGATAACGCAATCCTTAGAAGCCAATGCTTCCACATAAATGATGATTGTCATAAGCCGGCGACTTATCATCGAAAATCAAGCCGGATTTAAATAGAAACCACTCATATACACTTTAGATGTGTTCAAAAGAGCTTCAAATAAAATCCCAAAAATTATTTGCAAAAGGAGACTTCAAAAATTTTGAGGCTTCTGATTCGAATATGATCAGAAAATTGTCCCAAAGGGGTTAAGCTAAGATTTGAATACGATCATATAGCCCCCAGTGGCTTTGGCGTTGCCGATCAAGAGGGTACCGACAGCTATGTTCTCTTTGCTTCGAATACGACCTATGTTTGAACAGGAAGCCCCCAAATGACCTTGAGAGTTGTTTAACGACGCTGATTCAAATACGATCCACGTCGGTTCCCAAGAGGGGTTGAGCTATGATTCGAATACGATCAAGAAGCCCCCTAGTGAGCTCGGCAGTGTGCCAATCAAGAGGGTACCGACAGCTATGTTCTCTTTGGTTCGAATACGACCTATGTTTGAACAGGAAGCCCCCTAGTGATCATGAGAATATTTAACGACTCTGATTCGAATACGATCAGGGTCACACAAAAAGGGTTAAGCTAAATTCGAATACGATCAGCTCCCAATGGTCACTAAAGAAGGGTACCTATATTTGAGTTGTGCTTTGTAACAGACTCTCTTTGGTCCCTTTAATTTTTCCTGAGAACTTGAACTTTTGCGAGAGATAAATTCTTTTTGAACCAGAAAAAACTGGATATTGAGAGTTTCAAAGTTTTATGATAAACAAATTTACCTTGAACCGGATTTTGAACCAGATTTGAGAGCTTCAAAACTCTGTGGCAGATAAATTTCCCTTGAACCGGATCTTAAACCGGCTATTTTAAGAGCTTCAGTGCTTTGTGGGAGATATCAAGTCTCTTGAGCCGGATATAAACCGGAATCCTTCTTTTTAAGCCAGAAATTTTCTGACGGCCTTTAAACTTTTTACCAATATGGCGGTAGCCTCCGGGACCGGGTTATTTTTCCCTCCAATGACCCGGAGTTCTTGAATGCATTGAAACCGACCAATGCTGCCGAGTCATATCATTGTAGCCCCCGAGTCTCAAGATGACTCGAGAAGTTGGCTTTGAGATTCTCTATATTGACCATAGCATAAGGTGTATATCATTGGTGTTGATAGCGTGATGTGAATCCTCAGAAGGTTGAGGTAACTGCGCCGGGTTATAAATGATCCCATATGAGCCGTGCCAACAACTCGGCCAATGGCTCCTTCCAACTGGTTGTTCGAAGTTAACCAAACTGTAGTGGCGGCGACTCGTGCGCCTGCCCATTGAACCATCCAGTGCAGACGACGGCTGATAATATATGATAATTTGCCTCCAGTTTGTTGGAAGAAAAACGGGCTTCCCAAGTAGTGACTTGCTCATAATCAATAAACAACTCATCCAGACAAGTGCGGCCTGGTATGTTGATGTAGACCAGGCCGCGAGAGACGGCCTCGGCGTTGTAAGTCGGCGTGGTCGCGAGAGACGGCCACGGCGTTGTAAGTCGGCGTGGTCGCGAGAGACGGCCACGGCGTTGCAAGCCGGCGCGGTCGCGACAGACGGCCACGGCGTTGTAAGCCGGCACGGTCGCGAGAGACGGCCACGGCGTTGTAAGCCGGCGCGGTCGCGAGAGACGGCCACGGCGTTGTAAACCGGCGCGGTCGCGAGAGACGGCCACGGCGTTGTAAACCGGCGCGTGCGGGTCAACCATGTTTGTTTTGATGTAGCGAACAATTGCCCTGCATCAACAATAGTGCAGACCAAGGCAAAGATAAACTACTCTTTGACAAAAATAATACGCGCCAATAAAATATATCTTAGATGGATATCACCTGATGTGCCAGGCCGGAAAGTAACCCGCCATGAATTTGATGATCACAACGTGACGTTGAAATCACTCATAGGCGAGTCAGCCGCGGGTGCAGGTAGACGAGTCGGCCGCGGTGTTGCAAGCCGGTGCGGACGAGCAAGTTGTCCTCCGCGTTGTAAGCCGGCGCGGATGCGTGAACCGGCCATCCGTTCATCGGGTAATGCGACACGGAGGAAAACACCATTGTAAAACGTTGCCATTTCGTGCTCTATACCCGCAGTATAACAATAATTTTATCTGTATATAAAAACACCAATAGGGCAGTGTAATAGTGCTCAGAGGAACTAAAATATACTGATAAAATATATAGGAGGGATAACACCTGATTTGTTCGGATAACGGATGACCCGTTAACACGGCAGAGGCGTCTCAACGCAGTTTGGCGGCTTAAGATGGCCTGCGACTAGTGAAACGGCAGGTTCGCGTTGGAACGGCCATCAGCCGTAGTTGTTGTGGTGCATCAACAGAGGCCGTGTCCTTGTTCGTTTCCGGGTCACGGTCAGTTTGGTTGACTCCCGTCCGAACTCTTGTCGTGGTCTCCTTCCCTTCTCAGATTGATGATAATTTGGCAGCAGTGTAGATGTATTGTCCACGTACATCAGCTTTGGCAATAGTGAACCAGTCTTGCCCTTCACGTGGGAGTCAAAAAAGGCATTAATCAAGTTTTGGAAACCGTGCCTGGAGCTTTGCACATAGTAGCAGTATTGATGGTAGTAGTTGTAACACCAGTAATTTCGTTGGGGCAATCTGACCGCATCAATCTCTCTCACAACTCTGACCGCATCAATATTGTAAACTCCCCGGACAGAAACGGAGGCCACTACAGCAGTTCTTCCACAATGGAGGCGATCTAAGGCTTGGGCGCAGGGTGGTAACCGTGGATCGGAGCAGGCGCTGATGCAAACTACGGCGGAGGCAGCGCTCGTTGAACCAGCGCTTAGTGCTTGGAAGAAGCGATACAGAAACGAGACTGAAGGACGCCGCGGGCGAACCGGCAACGGTAGCTGAGGCAAGCAGAGACGGCCGTAGGAAGGAGAGGCGTGGACGACTCGGGAATTTTGGATAGAAAACGTGCCCACGTCCACGTCCCTCTCCGGGTCGTGGTATCCCCCTTCTTTTTCGGATTAAACAAATTGCAACCGACCGCCGGACTGATATGCCTCGAGACTTGATGCACATGTATACGGCCATATGTATGAACGCCCGGATGATTACGCGTCCACGTCTGTGCCATTGGTGACCCGGCGGTTCGATGGATTGGCGCAGCAGCGAACATCGATTTGCTCTTTGTCTCGATATATTGCAAACTGCGGCGGCGGGTGCGCAATCGCAACCCTAATTTCTTTGATCTCAATCTTGTATCCGCCGGCTTCAAAGTGAATCATGTTCCAGATCAAAAAGAACAAACTTGTCGGCTCTTTCTCATCCGACGAAAACGTGAGCTTCTCGAACCCTAAGAGAGATCCCTCCAAGAACTCATCACCACTGTGCGCAGGCCCCACGGTGGGCGCCAACTGTCGTGGAATTGTCACGGCAGATGTCCTTAGCGTGAGGACTTAGTCGTGAGGCCAGCGCATCTATGTAGTAGCTTGAGAGGGGTTGATTGGGATGAGAGACGCAGGGCGGATCAACGCACAAGACAAGGGTTTAGACAGCTTCGGGCCCCGGGAAACATCATCCGGTAACAACCCTACGTGTTGTTTGAGGCTGGGTTTCATCATGATCACGGGAGAGTCGCCGGTTCCGGCTCTCGGTGTTTAGCCCCTAGAGATTATTTCTTGTTCCTTGTCTCTCTTTGGGGTGCCCTGTCCCTCCTTATATAAGTTAGAGGGGCGGGTTACATGTGGAGTCCTAGTAGGACTAGGACTAGTCTATCTTTTCTTACAAGTTCAATACAAGTCCGGGTCTCGCTTCCTTGGTAGGAGAATATTCTTTATGCCTTTCTTCATAAACCGGCCCACCATAACATGAGCCGGCCTTCTGGGCTTTGGGCCTACTCTTCTGTCTGACCCGCCGTCGGGGCCATCATTAAGTCGCCAGGCTCGTGAGTCGTCACACCAGTGAACCGCCAGACCTATGAGTCGCCAATCTTCCGGCGGGTCACGATGAAGCGCCAGGTCCGGCTGGGTCATACTTCCGGCCGGGTCATACCGCGGGGTATATCCCCGACAGCTATGGTTAGAATTATTCTTAATGTTTTTCTCATAGTTGCGGATGCTTGTGGGAGGGTTAATCATAAGTAGGAGGTTTGTTCAAGTAAGAACAGCACCTAAGCACCTGTCCACCCACATATCAAATTATCAAAGTAGCGAACACAAATCAAACCAACATGATGAAAGTGACTAGATGAAATTCCTGTGTACCCTCAAGAACGCTTTGCTTATCATAAGAGACCGGTTTGGCCTATCCTTTGCCTCAAAAGGATTGGGCTACCTTGCTGCATACTTGTTACTATTATCTTTACTTGCTCGTTACAAATTATCTTGCTATCAAACTACTCGCTACTTACAATTTCAGCACTTACAGACATTACCTTACTGAAAAATACTTGTCATTTCCTTCTGCTCCTCGTTGGGTTTGACAATCTTACTTATCGCAAAGAGCTACAATTGATCCCCTATACTTGTGGGTCATCAAGGCTATGTTCGGGGTATCTTCACCTCGTCTGGAACCACAATTAGCTACCCCTCAACCTACTGCACCTACTGAAAATATTGAATATGAAATTCCTTCGGGTATGATAGAACAACTGCTAGCTAATCCTTATGCAGGAGATGGAACAGAACATCCGATATGCACTTGATATATGTGGAACAAATTTGTGGATTGTTTAAGCTTGTAGGTTTACCCAGGGATGAAGTTATGAAAAAAATTCCCTTTATCTTTGAAGGGAAAAGCATTGGCATGGTATAGGCTATGCGATGATATTGGATCTTGGAATTGGAATCATTTGAAATTGGAGTTCCACCAAAAACAATATCCTATAAATCTAGTTCATCGTGATCGGAATTATATATATAACTTTTGGCCTCGCGAAGGAGAAAGTATCGCTCTATCTTGGGGGAGGCTTAAGTCAGTGTTATATTCATGCCCCAACCATGAGCTCTCAAGAGAAATTATTATCCAGAATTTTTATGCTCGGCTTTCTCGTAATGATCAAACCATGCTTGATACTTCTTGTGCTGGTTCTTTTATAAATAAGACTATTGAATTCCCGTGGGATCTTTTGGAAAGAATTAAACACAATTATGAAGATTGGGAACTCGACGAAGGTAAAGAGTCAGGTATTAAACTTAAGTATGATTGTGTTAAATCTTTTATGGATACCGATGCTTTTCAAAAGTTTAGCACTAAATATGGACTTGACTCTGAGATAGTAGCCTCCTTTTGTGAATCATTTTCTACTCATGTTGAACTCCCTAAAGAGAAGTGGGTTTAAATATCAGCCACCTATCAAGGAAGAAACTAAAGAACCGATACCAGTTAAAGAAGAAACTATACTTTATAATATTGATCCAGTTGTTCCTTCTGCTTATATTGAGAAACCACCTTTCCCTGTTAGGATAAAGGAACATGCTGAGGTTTCAACTGTGGTTAACAAAAGCTATATTAGAACACCTAAACCTGGTGAACAAATTAAAGTAGAACCTAGCATTGCTATGGTTAAAGATCTCTTGGAAGAAGATATTGATGGGCATGTTATTTACTTCTATGAAGAAGCTGCTAAAATTGCTAAACCTGATAGAAAAGATAAACATAGACCTGTTGTTGGCATGCCTGTTATTTCAGTTAAAATAGGAGATCATTGTTATCATGGTTTATGTGACATGGGTGCTAGTGTGAGTGCTATTCCTTACACCTTATATCAAGAAATTATGAAAGACATAGCACCTACTGAGTTAGAAGAAATAGATGTTACTATTAAGCTTGCTAATAGAGACACAATATCACCATTTGGGATTGTTACAGATGTTGAAGTCTTGTGTGGGAAAATAAAATACCCTACTAATTTTCTTGTTCTTGGTTCCCCACAAGATGACTTCTGTCCCATTATCTTTGGTAGACCTTTCTTGAATACAGTTAATGCTAAGATAGATTGTAAGAAACAAACTGTTGGTGTTAGCTTTGGTGATGAGTCTCATGAGTTTAATTTTTCCATGTTTAGTAGAAATCTTCATGAAAAAGAATTGCGTAGTAAGGATGAATTAATTGGTCTTGCTTCTATTGCTGTGCCACCTACTGATCCTTTAGAACCATATTTGCTAGACCATGAAAATGATTTACATATGCATGAAAGAAATGAAATAGATAAGATTTTATTTGAACAACGTCCTCTACTTGAACACAATTTGCCTATTGAAACTCTAGGAGGTCCACCTCCACCTAAAGGTGATCCTGTGTTTGAATTAAAACAATTGCCAGACACTTTGAAATATGCTTATCTTGATGAAAAGAAGATATATCCTGTTATTATCAGTGCTAACCTTTCAGAACATGAAGAAGAAAGATTATTGAAAGTTCTAAGGAAGCACCGGGCTGCTATTGGATATACTCTTGATGATTTAAAGGGCATTAGTCCCACTCTATGTCAGCACAAAATTAATATGGAACCTGATGCTAAACCCGTTGTTGATCACCAACGTCGGTTAAATCCGAAGATGAAAGAAGTGGTAAGAACGAAAATACTAAAACTTCTGGAAGCAGGTATAATCTATCCTATAGCTGATAGTAGATGGGTAAGTCTTGTTCATTGTGTCCCTAAGAAAGGAGGTATTATGGTTGTTCCTAATGATAAGAATGAACTTATTCCACAAAGAATTGTTAGAGGCTATAGAATGGTAATTGATTTTAGAAAACTAAACAAAGCAACTAGAAAAGATCATTACCCTCTGCCTTTTATTGATCAAATGCTTGAAAGATTATCTAAGCACACACACTTTTGCTTCCTTGATGGATACTCTGGCTTTTCACAAATACCTGTTTCTCAACCTGATCAAGAAAAGACCACTTTTACTTGTCCTTTTGGAACCTATGCTTATAGGCGTATGCCTTTTGGTTTATGTAATGCACCAGCTACCTTTCAAAGATGTATGACTGCTATATTCTCTGACTTTTGTGAAAAGATTGTTGAGATTTTCATGGATGACTTTTCTGTTTATGGGAAGTCTTTTGATGATTGTTTAAGCAATCTTGAGCGAGTTTTGCATAGATGTGAACAAACAAATCTTGTCTTGAATTGGGAGAAGTGCCACTTTATGGTTAATCAAGGCATTGTCTTGGTTCATAAAATTTCCGAAAGAGGTATTGAAGTGGTCAAAGATAAGGTTGATGCAATTGAGAAAATGCCATGTCCTAAGGACATCAAAGGTATTCGTAGTGTCCTAGGTCATGCTGGTTTCTATAGGAGATTTATCAAAGACTTTTCTAAAATTTCTAGGCCTCTTACTAATCTTTTGCAAAAGGATATTCCTTTTGTTTTTGATGATGATTGTCTTGAAGCCTTTGAAACACTCAAGAAAACCTTAATTTCTGCACCTATTGCCGCCTGATTGGAACTTGCCTTTTGAAATTATGTGTGATGCTAGTGATTATGTTGTTGGTGCTGTTCTAGGACAAAGAGTTGATAATAAATTGAATGTTATTCATTATGCTAGTAAAACTCTAGACAGTGCTCAAAGAAACTATGCTACTACTGAAAAAGAATTCTTAGCAGTGGTGTTTGCTTGTGATAAATTAAGACCTTATATTGTTGATTCCAAAGTAACTGTTCACACAGTCCATGCTGCTATTAAATATCTTATGGAAAAGAAAGATGCTAAACCTAGACTTATTCGTTGGTTTCTCTTGTTACAAGAATTTGATTTACATATCATTGATAGAAAAGGAGCTGAGAACCCCGTAGTTGATAACTTGTTTAGGCTTGAAAATGTGCTTGATGACCCACTACCTATTGATGATAGTTTTCCTGATGAGCAGTTAGCTGCAATAAATGTTGCTAATGGTACTCCTTGGTATGCTGACTATGCTAATTAAATTGTTGCTAAATATTTACCACCTAGCTTTACGTACCAACAAAAAAAATTCTTCTATGATTTAAGACATTACTTTTGGGATGACCCACATCTTTATAAAGAAGGTGTAGATGGAATTATTAGACGTTGTGTACCTGAGCATGAACATGGACATATCCTACGGAAATGTCACTCCGAGGCTTATGGAGGGCATCATGCTGGAGATAGAACTGCTCACAAGGTATTGCAATCTGGATTTTATTGGCCTACTCTCTTCAAGGATGCCTGTAAGTTTGTCTCATCTTGTGATGAATGTCAAAGAATAGGTAATATCTGTAAGAGTCAAGAAATGCCTATGAATTATTCACCTGCTGTTGAACCATTTGATGTTTGGGGATTTGATTAAATGGGACCTTTTCCTTCCTCTAATGGGTATACACATATTTTGGTTGATGTTGATTATGTTACTAAATGGGTAGAAGCTATTCCAACCAGTAGTGCTGATCACAACACCTCTATTAAAATGCTTAAGGGAGTTATTTTCCCAAGGTTTGGAGTCCCTAGATATTTAATTACTGATGGTGGTTCAAACTTTATTCATGGTGCTTTCCGTAAAATGCTTGCCAAGTATGATGTTAACCATAGAACTGCATCACCCTATCATCCTCAGTCTAGTGGTCAAGTTGAACATAGCAATAGAAAAATTAAATTAATTTCGCAAAAGACTGTCAATAGGTCCAGGAAGAATTGGTCTAAGAAATTAGATGGTGCACTTTGGGCTTATAGAACAGCATATAAAAATCCTATGGGTATGTCTCCTTATAAAATGATTTACGGAAAAGCTTGTCATTTGCCTCTTGAGTTAGAACATAAAGAATTATGGGCAGTTAAAGAACTCAATTATGATTTCAAACTTGCTGGTGAAAAGAGGTTATTTGATATTAGCTCATTAGATGAGTGGAGAACCCAAGCATATGAAAATGCAAAGTTATTCAAAGAGAAAGTTAAAAGATGGTATGACAAAAGAATCCAAAAGCGTGAGTTTAAAGTCGGAGAATATGTTCTTTTGTACAACTCTCGTTTTAGATTTTTTGTAGGAAAGCTCCTCTCGAAATGGGAAGGCCCATATGTCATCGAGGAGGTTTACCGGTCAGGTGCCATCAAAATAAATAATTCCGAAGGTACTAACCCGAAGGTTGTCAATGGGCAACGAATAAAGCATTATATCTCAGGTACACCTATTATCCAAACTTTGACACCGGAAGAACACATAAAAGAGTCCTTCCAGAACACTCCAGAATTGTGAAAATAAGGAGGTACGTGATACTGTAAGTAAACGGACTCCAAAAAATCCGCAAAAAATTTTTTTATCAGTTTTGGAATATTTTAGAATTTTGGAAATAAAGAAACTTCCAGGAAGCATCCCCTGGTGGGCATAAGACACCAGGGCGCGCCGGGCGCCCAGGTGGGTTGTGCCCACCTGGGACACCTTCCGTACTCCGTTTTTATTCCATGTACTTGTCCTCCAAGATAAAAAAATCTATATATACTTCCCGAACCTGTTAACCACCGTATCGCGGAGAAAATCCTCTGTTCTCTTTTCTTGTTGTTTCTGATCAGATTTGTCAAGCTAGGCATCATGTCTTCCTGCTCCTCCAACCACATGGAAGAAGATGCTTGGCTGATGAAGATCGAGACGAAGAGGGAGGAGCCTACGGACGCCATCAAGGGAGACAAGGGCAAGGAAGCTGCCGTAGATCCATCCCTGGTGGCAACACAAGCACTGTTGGCCGAGGAGGAGGAGGAAGATATCCTTAAACCATATCTTACTCACCTTACTCCTGCTGAGATTGAAGCTTTTCGCGTCATTGAAATAGTTCACATACAAAATAAGTATCTCACTCGCGAAAATATTCTGCATCAAGAGCATATCACCTATCTCCGGAGCGTCATCCCTCAGTTGGAGAATCTCAAGGATAGGATTTCTTCATCACCACCACCATCTTCTTCACCACCAAAGGAGAACTGAGTATCGGGTATGGGCACTCCCCTTGGATTTCGCCAAGCTTGGGGGAGGTGCCCCGGTATCGTATCATCCCACTATCTTTTTGCTTTTACTTATTTTAGTTCGATCTTTTGCTTTAGATGAATAAAAGTTAGTTCGATCCTTTCTTCTTTGTGAGTTTGCTTAGTGGTCTATCATTGTAATCGTGTGCAAGTTATATAATAAAGTTTAGTTTGAGTTTTTGCTTTCTTTACTTTCATGTTGCAAATAAAGATAAGAAATAAGAAAGAAAGAAAAAGAAAGCAAATAAAAGAAAGTAAATAAATCAATAAGATTATATACTAATCTATGGTAGGTGATGGCACCACATAAGGAAAAGTATGAGTAAGAAAATTTTATTAGAGATTGACAAATATAGCATTAGTCAATGATGCAACTCATGAAAGAATTAATAAGGGAAGAGAAGATTCACATATAAATATACTATCCTATAAATATTTTGTGATTGTGAACCCTCATCAAAATATTATATGCCAAAATTGTTGACATTGGACAATGAAGACAACTTAATGGTTTATGATTGTTTATATTCACATAGAAGTCATATTGTCATAGATCCTTCAACATGTGGTGCTTGCCCCCTATCTTTGCTAGCCAAAAATTCCGCACTAAGTAGAGATACTACTTGTGCATCCAAAAACCCTTAAACCCAAATCTTTTTCAAGTGTCCACCATACCTACCTAGGGATTGCGCAAGATCCCTCAAGTAAGCTGTCATCGGTGCAAAAAGGCAATAAAAATTGCTTCTAAATATGTGAGATCATTTAGTGTAAGAGAAAATTGAGCGTTGTACGAACTTGGATGACAAAGAATAAAAGCAACAGACTGCATAATAAAGTTGTCATCTTAAGGGGCAATACAACGTGACGTTCTCTTGCACTAAGGGATTGAGCATGCAAACAAATAAGCGCATGGCAACCTCTGCTTCCCTCTGCGAAGGGCCTATCCTTTACTTTAATGTATTTACTTTTATGCAAAGAGTCAAAGTTTTCCTTCTATTCCTTTTTATTTTCTCTTTTGGCAAGCATCATGTGGTGAGGAAAGATCTAGGCACATATGTCGAGTTGAATATAGATGGCATGAGTTATTATTGTTGACATCACCCTTGAGGTGAGTATGTTGGGAAGCGAAACTATAAGCCCCTATCTTTCTATGTGTCCGGTTGAAACGTTTTGCTTATGGGTACAAGGTAAGTGTTAGCAATCATAAAAGATTATATGATGGTTGAGTATGTGGACTTGCCTAAAGGCTCCGACACGTGACCCTTCCTGAAAAGATGATGAATTGTAGCTGCAAAGTTGACTGAGAACATAGTTTGTTGGTTTCTAATAGATTTTTTGCTTTATAATTTGATTATGTGATGAACTGTTACTTATTCATGGGAAGTATATGATGCAAGTTCTACGATAAAAGTCCTATTTTTAATTTTGTTGATATTATAATAATCAACATGATGCTTCTATGTTCGTACTTTGTTTTTATCGACACCTCTCTCTCAAAGCATGTGGACATGTTTTTTGATTTCGGTTTTCGCTTGAGGACAAGCGAGGTCTAAGCTTGGGGGAGTTGATACGTCCATTTTGCATCATGTTTTCTTACTGTTATTTATAATGTTTTTATCCATAATAATGCTTTTTGGAGTAATTCTAATGCCTTTTCTCTCATAATTTACAAGGTACACACAAAGAGGGAGAATTTCGGCAGCTGGAAATCTGGACCTGAAAAAGCTACGTCAGGCTACCTATTCTGCACAACTCCAAATGAGCTGAAACTTGACGGGGATTTTTTATGGAATATTTAAGAAATATTGGAGCCAATAACTACCAGAGGGGGCCACCAGGTGGGCACAACCCACCTGGGCGCGCGAGGGCCCCCTGGCGCGCCCAGGTGGGTTGTGGCCTCCTCGGTCCACCTCCGGTGCCCATCTTCTGGTATATAAGTCATTTTGACATAGAAAAAATAAGAAGAAGGGCTTTCGGGATGGTGTGCCGTCGTCTCAAGGCGGAACTTGGGCAGGAGCACTTTTGCCCTCCGGCGGAGCGATTCTGCCGGGGGAACTTCCCTCCCGGAGGGGGAAATCATCGTCATCATCATTACCAACAACTCTCCCATCTTGGGGAGGGCAATCTCCATCAACATCTTCGACAGCACCTTCTCATCTCAAACCCTAGTTCATCTCGTGTATTCAATCTTGTTACCGGAACTATAGATTGGTGCTTGTGGGTGACTAGTAGTGTTGATTACATCTTGTAGTTGATTACTATATGGTTTATTTGGTGGAAGATTATATGTTCAGATCCAATATGCTATTTAATACTCCTCTGATCATGAGCATGTTTATCATTTGTGAGTAGTTACTTTTGTTCTTGAGGTCACGGGAGAAATCATGTTGCAAGTAATCATGTGAACTTGATATGTGTTCGATATTTTGATAGTATGTATGTTGTGATTCCCTTAGTGGTGTCATGTGAACGTCGACTACATGACACTTCACCATATTTGGGCCTAAGGGAATGCATTGTGGAGTAGCAATTAGATGATGGGTTGCGAGAGTGACAGAAGCTTAAACCCCAATTTATGTGTTATTCCATAAGGGACCGATTGGATCCTAGAGTTTAATGCTATGGTTAGAATTTATTCTTAATACTTTTCTCGTAGTTGCGGATGCTTGCGGGAGGGCTAATCATAAGTAGGAGGTTTGTTCAAGTAAGAACAACACCTAAGCACCGGTCCACCCACATATCAAATTATCAAAGTAGCGAACACAAATCAAACCAACATGATGAAAGTGACTAGATGAAATTCCTGTGTACCCTCAAGAACGCTTTGCTTATCATAAGAGACCGTTTTGGCCTGTCCTTTGCCTCAAAAGGGTTGGGCTACCTTGCTGCATACTTGTTACTATTATTGTTACTTGCTCGTTACAAATTATCTTGCTATCAAACTACTCGCTACTTACAATTTCAACACTTACAGACATTACCTTACTGAAAACTACTTGTCATTTCCTTCTGCTCCTCGTTGGGTTCGACGCTCTTACTTATCGAAAAGAGCTACAATTGATCCCCTATACTTGTGGGTCATCACCCTATGAGGAGGAGAAGGAAAGAGGAGAGGGCAAGGAAAGTGTGGATTAGGATTCCTACTTCCTTCCCTCTCCCCCCTCTTTCCTTCCCCCTCGGTTATATATGGCAGGGGGGCGCGGGGCCTGGGAGGGACTCCAAGTAGGATTCCTCCTACTTGGGAGCCTCCTATGGCTGCTCCTCCCTCCCTCCCACCTATATATATGAGGAGGGGGCGCCTAGCACACAACAGACAATTGCCTAGCCGTGTGCGGCGCCCCCCTCTCCATAGTTTACACCCCCGGTCATATTCTCGCGGTGCTTAGGCGAAGCCCTGCAAGGATCACTTCACCATCACCGTCACCACGCCGTCGTGCTGACGAAACTCATCTACTACCTCAACGTCTTGCTGGATCAAGAAGGCGAGGGACGTTACTGAGCTGAACATGTGCAGAACTCGGAGGTGTCGTGCGTTAGGTACTTGATAGGTCGGAGCTAGAAGAAGTTCGACTACATCAACCGCGTTGTCAAGCGCTTCTGCTTACGGTCTACGAGGGTACGTAGACACACTCTCCCCCTCGTTGCTATGCATCTCCATGGATAGATCATTGCGTGTGCGTAGAATTTTTTATTTTCCATGCAATGATTCCCAACAATAATAACTATTTTATTATTGCCTCTAGGGCATATTTCCATCAAAAACACCCCTAATGTGTCCTAAGTTGACATACAGGCAGTGTGGGCCCAACTGTCGGTACATAGAGGAGAATAAAGAGGCTAAAAATGGGCGCATGTGGGAGTCGAGCTTGGGACGTCACCATGTCACAAGCTCGCACTAACTAGTGCGACCAATCAAATGGTTTGCTAGTTGTAGGGTGGGTCGTATTATATCACTCGCACTTTGGGGTACCACCCTGTGGCGCCGCCTTAGGGGAAGCTAGGCGGTGCCAGGTGGGAGGCGCCTCTTTCACTTTTCTGTTTATACTATGTAGTTTTATTTCATCATAGGCATATTAAGCAGCTGGGAGTTAGGATAAACCAGGGATTTTTGATAATCAGGAACAAAATAGAAAATTCATTACACACTTGATGGAACGAATGACACATGCATCTTTATTCTAACATCACACTGATAAAGAGTACTGAAATCATCTCCATAAAAGGAGGGGAAAAGCATTGGAATATAGGATGTAACAGCGGTATCACATAGGTAATCTCGAACGAGAACGAACAATCGCACTAATCCTGACCAACAAAACAAAAATTTCAGAGCACGCTATGAATGCAACATAAGTACAATCAAGTGACGAGCGCCAATCCATAGACACAAAAAGTGAAGGAAATATGCCCTAGAGGCAATAATAAAGTTATTATTTATTTCCTTATATCATCATAAATGTTTATTATTCATGCTAGAATTGTATTAACCGGAAACATAATACATGTGTGAATACATAGACAAACAGAGTGTCACTGGTATGCCTCTACTTGACTAGCTCGTTGATCAAAGATGGTTATGTTTCCTAGTCATAGACATGAGTTGTCATTTGATTAACGGGATCACATCATTAGGAGAATGATGTGATTGACTTGACCCATTCCGTTGGCTTAGCACTCGATCGATTAGTATGTTGCTATTGCTTTCTTCATGACTTATACATGTTCCTATGACTATGAGATTATGCAACTCCCGTTTACCGGAGGAACACTTTGTGTGCTACCAAACGTCACAACGTAACTGGGTGATTATAAAGGTGCTCTACAGGTGTCTCCGAATGTACTTGTTGGGTTGGCGTATTTCGAGATTAGGATTTGTCACTCCGATTGTCGGAGAGGTATCTCTGGGCCCTCTCGGTAATGCACATCACTTAAGCCTTGCAAGCATTGCAACTAATGATTTTTTTGCGGGATGATGTATTACGGAACGAGTAAAGAGACTTGCCGGTAACGAGATTGAACTAGGTATTGAGATACCGACGATCGAATCTCGGGCAAGTAACATACCGATGACAAAGGGAACAACGTATGTTGTTATGCGGTCTGACCAATAAAGATCTTCGTAGAATATGTGGGAGCCAATATGAGCATCCAGGTTCCGCTATTGGTTATTGACCGGAGACGTGTCTCGGTGTAACACCCCGCATGTAACTTTCCATATTTGTAACTCCAACTCTTGCCATTTTCGGCTATGTGTTATGATTTTTCCTCTGTGGTCGGGTTTTGTCTTTCGTTTTGCATTTTGTTCATGTCATGCATTTCATATCATGTCATCATGTGCATTGCATTTGCATATGTGTTCGTCTCATGCATCCGAGCATTTTCCCCGTTGTCCGTTTTGCAATCCGGCGCTCCTATCTCCTTCGGTGCACCCCTCTTGTTTTCTTTCGTGAGCGGGTGTCAAACATTCTCGGAATGGACCGAGGCTTGTCAAGTGGCCTTAGTGAGCTATTCGAGCAACTCAAAGGTGCTAAAGTATTCTCGAAGCTTGACCTTCGTATGGGTTATCATCAGATTCGCATTCGTGAAGAAGATATTCCCAAGACAGCATTCAGAACAAGTTTTGGTTCTTATGAATATACTGTCGTGTCTTTCGGCCTTGTCAATGCTCCTCCAGTATTCTCTCGGATGATGAATTTCATCTTCAACCCCTATACCAATGAATTTGTCCTGGTGTATCTCGATGATATCTTGGTCTTCTCCAAGAATAAGAAGGACCATGCCAAACATTTGCGATTGGTGCTCGACAAGCTCAGAGAGTATCAATTCTATGCGAAGTTCGCTAAATGTGAGTTTTGGCTCGATGAAGTTCTTTTCCTTGGTCACATCATCTCTGCCAAGGGCATCGCTGTTAACCCCGAGAAGGTGTCCGCAATTGTGAATTGGGAACCTCCTCAGAATGTCAAGCAGCTCCGCAGTTTTCTTGGTCTTGCAAGCTATTGCCGAAGATTCGTTGAGAATTTCTCTAAGATTGCAAAGCCTCTTTCCAACCTCCTCCAGAAGCATGTGAAGTATGTCTGGCCTCCTGAGTGTGACGTTGCTTTCAACACTCTCAAAGAGAAACTAGTCACAGCTCCTGTCTTGACTCCTCCTGATGAATCCAAGCCATTTGAAGTTTTCTGTGATGCTTCTCTCCAAGGTCTCGGTGCTGTGTTAATGCAAGAGAAGAAAGTTGTGGCCTATACCTCTCGTCAGTTGAAGCCCAACGAGAAGAACTACCCCACTCACGATCTTGAGTTGGCGGCAGTTGTTCATGCATTAATAACGTGGAGACATCTCTTGTTGGGAAGACAAGTGGACATTTTCACCGATCACAAGAGTCTCAAGTACATCTTCACTCAACCCAACCTCAACCTCAGGCAGACTCGATGGGTCGAAATGATTCAAGAGTACAATCCGAGTATTGAATATACTCCAGGCAAAGCAAATGTCATTGCAGATGCTTTAAGCAGGAAGGCTTATTGCAACAGCTTAATCCTCAAGCCTTTCCAACCGGATCTTTGTGAAGCTTTCCGCAAGATGAATCTCCAAGTTGTTCCTCAAGGCTTTCTTGCCAACCTCATAGTCTCTCCTACTTTGGAAGATCAAATTCGTGAGGCACAACTTTTTGATGCCATGGTGAAGAAGGTGAAACGTGGTATCGACAAGGGTCTTTCCAAATACAAGTGCTATCGCATTGATGACAGAGACACTTTATTCTTCGAGGACCGGAATGTGGTTCCTAAAGGTGATCTAAGGAAAGTCATAATGAACGAGGCGCACAATTCTCTTCTTTCCATTCATCCTGGAAGTACGAAGATGTATCATGACCTCAAGTAGTCGTATTGGTGGACTCGAATGAAGCGAGAAATTGCTCAATTCGTGAATGAATGTGATGTCTGTCGAAGAGTGAAAGCAGAACACCAACGACCAGCTGGTCTCCTCCAACCTCTTGCTATCCCAGAGTGGAAGTTTGATCATATCGAAATGGACTTCGTGACTGGTTTTCCAAAGTCCAAGCGTGGAAATGATGTTATCTTCGTTGTCATCGACAAGCTTTCTAAAGTGGCTCATTTCCTTCCAATCAAAGAATCCATCACAGCAGCTCAGCTGGCAGAGCTATACACCTACAGAATTGTCTCCTTGCACGGCATTCCACTATTGATTTCTTCAGATCGTGGAAGCATCTTCACCTCTAAGTTCTGGGACTCCTTCCAGAAGGCCATGGGCACAAACATTCGCTTCAGCACAGCTTTCCATCCTCAAACTAGTGGCCAAGTCGAGCGAGTCAATCAAATTCTTGAAGATATGCTCAGGGCTTGTGTCATTTCCTTTGGCATGAAATGGGAAGATTGTCTTCCATATGCTGAATTCTCCTACAACAACAGCTTCCAAGCAAGTTCAGGCAAGGCCCCATTCGAGATTCTCTATGGCAAAAAGTGTCGTACTCCTCTCAATTGGTCAGAGACTGGTGAACGCCAACTTCTTGGCAATGACTTAATCACTGAAGCTGAAGAAATGTGTAAAGTCATCCGTGATAATCTCAAAGCCGCGCAATCGCGCCAGAAGAGTTACTATGATAGTAAGCACCATGATTTGGCTTTCGAGATCGGAGACCATGTCTACCTCCGCGTCTCTCCAATGAAAGGCACTCATCGCTTCGGTGTTAAAGGGAAGCTTGCCCCTAGATACGTGGGTCCTTTCAAGATCATTGGCAAAAGAGGCGACCTCGCCTATCAACTTGAGCTTCCTTCCAACTTCGCGAACGTGCACGATGTGTTCCACGTGTCATAGCTCCGCAAGTGCTTCAAGACGCCTGAGCGCACTATCAACTTCGAAGAGATTGACCTCTAAGAAGATTTGTCTTATCATGAGCACCCCGTTGCTATTCTTGAAGAAACTGAGCGCAAGACTCGCAACAAGTCAATCAAATTCCTGAAAGTGAAGTGGTCGCACCATTCCGACCGGGAAGCCACCTGGGAACATGAGGACCATCTCCGTTCTGAATATCCGGAGTTCTTTCAGTCCTAGATCTCAGGACAAGATCCTCTCGTAGTGGTGGAGTGTTGTAACACCCCGCATGTAACTTTCCATATTTGTAACTCCGACTCTTGCCATTTTCAGCTATGTGTTATGATTTTTCCTCCGTGGTCGGGTTTTGTCTTTCGTTTTGCATTTTGTTCATGTCATCATGTGCATTGCATTTGCATACGTGTTCGTCTCATGCATCCGAGCATTTTCCCCGTTGTCCGTTTTGCAATCCGGCGCTCCTATCTCCTTCGGTGCACCCCTCTTGTTTTCTTTCGTGAGCGGGTGTCAAACATTCTCGGAATGGACCGAGGCTTGTCAAGAGGCCTTAGTATACCATCGGTAGACCACCGGTCAAGTTTCGTTCCATTTGGAGGTCGTTTGGTACTCCAACGGTTAACCGGGCATCCGCAATGTCCATTTGTGTGTTGCAGAAAAACCCCCCTAAAAACCAGCCCAAAACCCACCAAACTCTCTTCCATGCTCTAGGTCGTTCGATCACGATCGTGTGGGCGAAAACCGCACCTCATTTGGACTCTCCTAGCTCCCTCTACCTATATAATTGCCTCCCCTCCCGAAATAGATCGCAGACGAAACCCTAAAAATCCCTCGCGTCGCGCCGGACGTGTCCGTACGCCGGCCGGACACTTCGCGCCGCCGCCCCGGACCACTCGCCGCCCGCCACGTGGACGCCACCGCGCCCCGCGCCACCGCGGCCCACCGCGACCGGGCCCCGAGCCACCCGCGACGCCCTGCCGTGCCCCGCCACCGCCTGCCTCGCCGCCGCGGCACAGCGCCGCCGTCCGGCCTGGCCCTCGCCACCCGGCGCCTCCCCACCGCGCCTGCCGCGGCCCCGCCGTCCTCTCCTTCCTCCCCCGTCGCCGGCCACCGGCCTCCTCCTCCCGCAGCTCCGGCCGCCGCCCCGACATCGACGGGCCTCGATCGGATCTGAGAACAGCCTACGGTTGACTTTCCCGAAACCCTAAAACTTCTAAGTCATTTATTTTCTCAGCATTTGCCTATGTTCAACATTACATAACTCTCTGCATATAGCTCCGTTTCGCGCGTGTAATATGTCAAATTGTTCGTCTCGTGATGCTCTACATTTTGTTCAATTGCACCATGTTCATTAGTGGTCATCTTGATGCCCAAATCTCTGTTGCAAGAGGGCTAGTTGCTGTTATCTTCTGGTTCTTAGCAGAACTTGGAGATTTGTCATTTTTGTATCATTTAATCTGTGCATGTTATGGGCATGAGCTCTACATGTGTTTTGTTGTATGCCATGCCATCTTTCCAAGGGTGTATGCCATGTATTTTTGTGATCTCTGTGGTGACTAGCACAAGCATGCAAACTAGGCTCCGTAATGTTTCTGATTTCAGGGACTGATTTCTCTAAGTCTTTGTCTGCTGTTATTTTGTTGTCATATAAACTTGATGCTACAGAGAGATCCATGCATATTTTGAGATGTTCAGTAAGGATGTTTTGTAGATATAGTTGTAATTGATCTATTCCTGCCCTTTTTGCAATTATGGAGTGCCATAGCATGACTCAATCTTGCTCTACTTTTGCTACAAAATATTTCTGGCAGATTCTTAACATGATATGCAATTTTGCCAAGCTTGTTGTAGTTGATCCATACATGCTATGCTTTTGTTCTTGCCATGGTTAGCTTCATAAAAATGCCATCTTGATGTAGGTATGCTTGTTTTGTCATTCATTGCTTTGTGGTGAGTGCATCAAGCTCACCAACATGCCTTCATATTATTATTTCTGCCATGCTCTGTTTTCTGCCAAGTCCGGAACCTGATAACGAAACTTGCTATGTTTACATGCTTGCCATCATATCTTCTGGTTCTTTTTTGCTTATGGTCATTAAGGGACTTTTGTCATATGCATTTAGTAGAACACTTGCATGCCTTGTTTTGCTATGTTAAATTCCTGTAGCATGTTGATTTCGTGATCTGAACATTGCTACCTGATGCTGTTCTCTGCCATGTCCAGTAATTTCACCGTCTGTGAACCTGTTATCTTTTGCACTTTTGTCATGCTTGTTTGAGCTTGTTATGTTGTGAACTAGCCGTAGCTCAGTGTTCATCTTTTGTCAAGCATCTTCTGTAGATTACTGACATATGCTTTGTTGCTATGTTGGAGTGCTGTAGCTTTGTTATTTGTTGCATTTTAAGTGCTATCATGCTGTTAAACACAGATTCGTGTCATTCTTGTTTTGCTTGCCATTTGCAAACCGTGCATCCGTTTCCGGTGATCTTTATATCGATTTCGACCGAAATCATATCATCTTTCCAGTGGCATGCTTGGTTTGCCAAATTACTGCCTTGTTCATCTTTTTCCTTCCGGAGCACGCATATGCATCGCATATCATATCTCGCATATCATACATGTTTTGCATCATGTTGCTTGTGCATTTCTCGTGATTGATTGTGGTTCCGTTGCTTGTGCTCTTGTCTTGGGTAGAGCCGGGAGACAAGTTCGTGAACGAGGAACCTGTTGAGTACGCTTACGAGGATCAAGCTTTCGACAACTCTGAGAACCTTGCAGGCAAGATGACCACCCCTCGAAATCACTTCTATCTTTGCTTTGCTAGTTGTTCGCTCTATTGCCATGCTGTGCTACCTATCACTTGCTATATCATGCCTCACATATTGCCATGTCAGCCTCTAACCATCCTTTCCTAGCAAACCGTTGTTTGGCTAAGTTACCGCTTTTGCTCAGCCCTTCTTATAGCGTTGCTAGTTGCAGGTGAAGTTGAAGTTGTTCCATGTTGGAACATGGATATGTTGGGATATCACAATATCTCTTATTTAACTAATGCATCTATATATATTTGGTAAAGGGTGGAAGGCTCGGCCTTATGCCTAGTGTTTTGTTCCACTCTTGCCGCCCTAGTTTCTGTCATACCGGTATTATGTTCCTTGAGTTTGCGTTCCCAACGCGGTCGGGTGATTTATGGGACCCCCTTGACAGTTCTCCCTGAATAAAACTCCTCCAGCAAGGCCCAACCTTGGTTTTACCATTTGCGACCCAAGCCTTTTCCCCCGGGTTTTCTAGAGCCCGAGGGTCATCTTTATTTTAAACCCCCGGGCCAGTGCTCCTCTGAGTATTGGTCCAACCTGTCAGTCGCCGGTGGCCACCAGGGGCAACTCTGGTCTGGCCTATCGGAAGCTTGGACAATCCGGTGTGCCCTGAGAACGAGATATGTGCAGCTCCTATCGGGATTTGTCGGCACATTCGGGTGGCTTTGCTGGTCTTGTTTTACCATTGTCGAAATGTCTTGTAAACCGGGATTCCGAGACTGATCGGGTCTTTCCGGGAGAAGGTTTATCCTTCGTTGACCGTGAGAGCTTATGATGGGCTAAGTTGGGACACCCCTACAGGGTATTATCTTTCGAAAGCCGTGCCCGCGGTTATGAGGCAGATGGGAATTTGTTAATGTCCGGTTGTAGAGAACTTGTCACTTGACCCATTTAAAATACATCAACTGTGTGTGTAGCCGTGATGGTCTCTTCTCGGCGGAGTCCGGGAAGTGAACACGGTTTGAGTTATGTATGACGTAAGTAGGAGTTCAGGATCACTTCTTGGTCATTGCTAGATGACGACCGTTCCGTTGCTTCTCTTCTCGCTCTCTCTTGCGTATGTTAGCCACCATATATGCTTATTGCTGCTGCGCTCCACCTCATTACACCATCCTCTCCTATAAGCTTAAATAGTCTTGATCTCGCGGGTGTGAGATTGCTGAGTCCGCGTGACTCACAGATTCTACCAAAACAGTTGCAGGTGCCGACGATGCTAGTGCAGATGATGGGATCGATCTCAAGTGGGAGTTCGATGAGGAACGTGGTCGTTACTATGTGTCTTTTCCTGATGATCAGTAGTGGAGCCCAGTTGGGATGGTCGGGGATCTAGCATTTGGGGTTGTCTTATTTTCATTTGGATCTTGACCGTAGTCGGTCTATGTGTGTATTTTGGATGATGTATGGATTATATTTATGTATTGTGTGAAGTGGCGATTGTAAGCCAACTCTTTATCCCATTCTTGTTCATTACATGGGATTGTGTGAAGATGACCCTTCTTGCGACAAAACCACTATGCGGTTATGCCTCTAAGTCATGCCTCGACACGTGGGAGATATAACCGCATCGTGGGCGTTACACTCGGTCATGTCTACATAGTTCTCGAACCCGTAGGGTCCGCACGCTTAAAGTTTCAATGATAGTTATATTATGAGTTTATATGTTTTGATGTACCGAAGGTTGTTCGGAGTCCCGGATGTGATCACGGACATGACGAGGAGTCTCGAAATGGTCGAGACATGAAGATTGATATATTGGAAGCCTATGTTTGGATATCGGAAGTGTTCCGGGTGAAATCGGAATTTTACTGGAGTACCGGGAGGTTACCGGAACCCCCCGGGGGCTTAATGGGCCATAGTGGGCCTTAGTGGAAGAGAGGAGAGGCCGCCAGGGCAGGGCCGCGCGCCCCTCCCCCCTAGTCCGAATAGGACAAGGAGAGGGGGGCGGCGCCTCCCCTTTCCTTCCTCTCTCCCTCCTCTTTCCCCCTCCACTCCTAGTCCAACAAGGAAAAGGGAGGGAGTCCTACTCCCGGTGGGAGTAGGACTCCTCCTGGCGCGCCCCTCCTGGCTGGCCGCACCTCTCCCCCTTGCTCCTTTATATACGGGGGCAGGGGGCACCCTAGAGACACAACAATTGATCGTTTGATCTTTTAGCCGTGTGCGGTGCCCCCCTCCCCCATAGTCCACCTCGATAATATTGTAGCGGTGCTTAGGCGAAGCCCTGCGTCGGTAGAACATCATCATCGTCACCACGCCGTCGTGCTGACGAAACTCTCCCTCAACACTCAGCTGGATCGGAGTTCGAGGGACGTCATCGGGCTGAACGTGTGCTGAACTCGGAGGTGTCGTGCGTTCGGTACTTGATCGGTCGGATCGTGAAGACGTACGACTACATCAACCGCGTTGTGCTAACGCTTCCGCTTTTGGTCTACGAGGGTACGTGGACAACACTCTCCCCTCTCGTTGCTATGCATCACCATGATCTTGCGTGTGCGTAGGAATTTTTTTGAAATTACTACGTTCCCCAACAAAAAGCAACCAAACAAACACCGTAGAAATAGTTATATATATGGTTGAACGCGTGAGGGATCGCACCTTCACGTCGGATGAAGCTGAGCTTGGATGAAACGAACAACAACACCAAACACACAATTGACAAATGACGATGAAGTGCACTAACCTGGCTAACAGTGAACAAATATGAGCATAAAGAGGGGCAACCGTGCTTGCGTACAATTGTAGTTGGATAACATGGTTGTGCATCAGCATATCACACTACAAAGAACAAAAAAGAAGAATAACATAGGATAGGCTTTCGTTGGTTTTCTGTTAGTTCAGATGCAGGATCATCACATGCCAACTATTCTTGATCATAATTAAACATTAACATCAACTAAATTCTGAGACTGTTTCAATCATAAGTATTAGTTGTCGTAGAAATGTTAGAAGCCCTAGTGCACAGAAGTAATGAAATCATGGTTTTGCACATAAGTACAGAACTATGGCCTATATCATTACATCAAATTTTGAAGGGGACACGACAAGTGCTACAAATGCTGGATGAAAGACATTTCTTGTTCTAATTAAACTTGAATATATGACATGGATGATAGGTCTCCAATAATCATGTGTACACTTGCATCTATTTGACAATAAATTACACCAGTATGATGGAATGGAAAAAACAGAAAGAAAATGGAACAATATGATGGAATGAAAAAACAGAAAGAAAATGGAACAAGTGCCATGGCACACAGACTGGTCTCGGGTGTATGTTGCATACCTTGATTTACAAACTCTTTTGGCTTGCTCCTACTTCTAGCTTCATGTCGAAGGTTCTGTTTTCCAAATTGCATGCCTCCTTTATTAGAAAAGGCACCATATTCAAACTATATAAACAAATTTCTAGAATATGTAGGTTGTCACTTTAAACTGATAACTAGCTGACCCAAGAATACATATGAACTAAGATGTTTTGGAGGTACCTAGTGGATGATTTTGTCATTGTGGATGGAGTGGTTGATCTTCACCTCAAGCACAATGCATCCATGTAGTATCTAAAAGGTGTCTATAGGAGGTTGAATAGACAACTAGCAAGAGCCAACAAGCAATTTTAACATGTTTGACACATAGATAGATTTTGGCACAAGCTAGAGTAGACCAAGCACGCCCTACACATGCATATCTAGAGTATAGGAAGTGGAAACTAAAGGACATGCAAGGGCAAGAATTTAAGGAGTAGAGTTTAGGACATTCGCAAACGCAATGGTGACATGAAAGGTTTTGGCATGGTTTTGATAGGTGGTGCTATCGTACGCCCATGTTGATGGAGGCTTCAGTCTCAAGGATCCAATATCACAAGGATTAAAATTTTGGATTCCACGGAGGAATCTAATCGCTGGAGGGGCTCACACCCACAAAGGGTCCACGAAGAAGCAACCTTGCCTATCCCACCATAGATTACGTCCACATAGTGTTGATCTTCACGAAGTAAGCGAGCCCTACATGGACGTAAGCCATGGTGGGGTCTGCAAGGTTTCTTCTTAGATCCTTCATGGAATCCGTAATCGTAATCGTTGTGATCTTGGATCCTTGAGATTGAAGCCTCCATCAACGTAGACGTACAATCACTACCTATTAGAAGCACGAGCCAAAAATCCTCTGTGTTTGTGAATCTCCTAAACTCTATTCCTTACTTTCTTGCATGTGCATGATCTTTACTTTCCGCTGCCTATAATCTAGATATGCATGTGTAGGGTGTGCTTGTTGTAATCTAGCTTGTGCCAACATCTGCCAAGATTTTAAAGAACTTAAAATTACTCATTGGATCTTGCTTGTTATCTATTCACCACCCTAAAGACATACCTTTCAATCCTACAATTCATAAATACAGTAAGCTAGCTGAAACCATTAGAGGTGGTAGTAGATTTAACTTTGGGGAGTAGCACTTAGCCGTAGACCTGGCTAGATGATGGATTACATATACGGTAGTTGGTTCAAAAGTCAGGCAAGGAAATTTGAATTATAGAATACACGATAGAAAATTATATGTTGCACAAACTTTCAATACAAGTTACTGAAAGAAAGATTTAAACTGATCACATTTCCAATTAGGCCATTAGTTCCAGAAGTTGGTCGAGGTTCTCTATTGTATTCCTCACTTTGACTATTTGTTGGAGCAGATATCGTGTAGAAGCACTTGACTGATAGAAGTAACTATGAGCAAGCTGATAAGAACCTCTCTAGCCAGATGAATAACCATTAGCACTACATTCAACATGAAATAAACTCCTCAAATAAGATTCTTATTTGATAAAAGCACAACCTCATGTATCCCACAATCGAGAGACCATTTGATGGATTGCCCATCTTCTCCCCATGATTATTGTGAATAGCATGCAAAAGAAAAGAGTGTTTAACACGTTTAAGGAATGATTGACATAATGCAATGCTCCGTGTGATATCCAGGCTATGAAATATGCTCGAAAAGCATTTACTATTCAATGAACTTGTACAAAAAATTTTAGAATAATAGTGAAATATAGGTGGAGTTTTGTAGACTAAAATTTATTATGCTCTTTAATATGATTAGTTTCAGCAATTACTCCAGTTTTAGGTGTAGCTTTTATACAAATAGTAACTAATGAATGCATATAATAGAGCAAAACATAAAACATGTTTATGCTCGCCTTTCTTTACTTCGATTGGGTGAGTGCATATCTTGATTTTTTTTTGTCTGTTTCAGTTGACAAAGAGCATGTGTCTCCAGAAATTAGCATTCTTGAATGATTGATCCTCAAATCAGCGGTGAAGGTTAAAATATATTTGTCGAGGAAAGTTAGCCAAGAAACCAACAAAAAAACTAAAAAAAATAAGAGGTCTTAACCTTGCCGTCTAGAGTAAAATATCAAGATCCACACATAACTGTACCTTCAGTGATATACTTGGATGCTCTCTCCAAGTTAGTGAATACATATTCATAATTGTTATGTTAGGATCAATTGTCTTCCAAAAATTAACATTCCTGAATAATTGATCCTCAAGTATGCTATGGAGATTATAATATATTCGTTGAGGAAAGGTAGTCAGGAAACCAGCAAAAGATTGAATAGGTGAGGTCTTGACCTTGCCATCTAGAGTAAAATATCAAGATCCACACAAAATTGTACCTTCACTGAAATACTTGGATGCTCTCTCCAGTTAGTGAATACATATTCATACGCAATCATAGAAACTCAATTCTCCAGGATTTGTCAATATAAAAAGTGCAGAATTTTGCATTTTATATGGAACCCTAGTATCTGGAGTATGAATCATATGAGCAAAGGATCCATCCGTTTGAGGTCCACTTGTGACGCCCATCTTACTGACTTAGATGATTCCACAATAAGAACCTACAAGAGAATACAATTTGTTTCACTGAACAAGGTAATTTTTTTCACACACAAGCTCTAAAAAAATACATTGTACCTCGCATATTTTTTTATGCTCAGAAAAGTAACTTGCTAGATACATGATACACATATATTTGTAGGGCAAAAGTCCAGATACATAGTTGCTCACATCTGAAGAAAACATATCTACCAAGTGGTTTCGACTTCCAAATTGAATGCCTCTAAGGCATACACTCGTGTCCTACCCTGTGTACACATGTAGACATGCAAATTGATTTAGTCGCTCTACATTAACATATCATGTAGCCAGATGAGCCAAATGTGAGTCTTCTAATTAAGTTCAGAGGTGTTAGAAATTGTTTCTTGTAAGTTGGTTAAGGAGCAAACATAACTTGAGTACATTTTTTGATTTGATCCATGTTTACTCGTCTAAGTTCATAGTTCAATGTATGATATGTGGTGTCCCCTCGAAGCTGAGGTTTCCTCATAGAGTTCCATGAACCAGCCCCTTTCTATATGCTACAGTCATGTCATCATCCTGGATTACAAGAAAGCAGGCTAGTTAATTCACTCAACGGCCTAAATAGCAGCAAATCGAGCAGCATCGACTAATACATAGCGTCCAGGCAAGCATCAATGTTCTAGTATGACATTCTTAGAAATAAGAGTGTGCACTACAAATCATGCCAAATCAAGCAAGAGATAAATGGTGTCCACTCTCATGCGCGATCCAAGACAAATCCGAGGGCGGGGACATTGGATTGAAATAGGAAGACGGGTTGGATTCGATCTCACCTTCTCCTCCCTCTCGGCGTCGTGAGCCTGAGTGGAGGTCGACGTAGATGAGGAGCTCACGCATCTGCCGCACGACGTCGGTCGGCGTCCACGACTTCGACTTGAAGAGGTCCTTCATCTTGGTGTTGTAGTCCGCTGCTGCTATGGCGGTCGCGTGCGACGACGAGGGCAAGGGTACGGCGGACCTCATATGCCCCGCCGACCCAAAGGCGAACCAACCACGGAACGGCACCACGTCCACCGAGCTAGCCGTGCGATGCCCCTCCTAGGACGCCTTCCTCCTCCTCCGCTTGGGGGCGGGCGTGGTCCGACAGGACCCTCCTGCCAATGGTCGTGAATAGGGAGAGCCAGATCGTGGGAATGAGAGGTTGCCTGTTGGGGAGAGAAAGGGGAGAGGGAAGGAGAGATGAGTGGGGCTCAAGGCGTGGGGTAGTGAAGGCAGTTACGACCAATCCCTTATGTTCTGGCCACAGTAAATCAATCGTCGCTCTGCATCGCTTTGCACTTACGTGGACATCGTGAGAGGCCCCCCTTCTCTATGATCTTATTATGTTTGATTGTGTTTGATGTGTTAAAATCACCAGCATGGACGTGGTGCACCAGTAACACGAAACTAGTAACGCATAGAAGCCGATCGTGCTCCACGAGGTCGCCCATGCAAATCACTCTGTTGTGGCCAAAAAATCTTCTACACTATACACTCCTACGTAAGTACATACAATATACATTCGCAAAAAGTACATACTGTGTGTGTGTGTGTGTTTTGTGAATGAAGTACATACTATATAGGTATATCCTTTCACATCTACACAAGAAAATACAACCAATTATAGAGGCATTTGTTTCTAGTGTATGTATTAAACAAATGATCGGTTCAAATGGTATTGAAGTAAATTAACGGTATGCGTACAAGTGAAAGACATAGAGAAAAGATGAAATTGGTGCATGTGGTACATATATGTGAAAATGTGGAACGGTAGATTTCTATCTATGTAGAAAGAGACAAAAAAATGGAAAAGGCTAGGAAAAAAGTTTGAAAATGACCTTGGATGTACACATGTGCCATACATATTTTCCCCCTTTCTTTCTTTCTTTCTTTCCTTGTATCGACTAGAATTTATGTATTAAATTAAGTTTACCGTGACTAGTCGTGATTTTTTGTATTGCTTCATGCAAGACTTTGGGCCAGTTCTTTTGGTGGCTGCTTATTTTAAAAGTAGGCTTTTAGAAAAATATTTTTGATTGGACTTCTAGAATAAGCTAGGTAGTGGGTAGTTTATTCGAAGCCTGCAAAAGAAACTGACATGTAGTATTATAGATGATTGTATTTATTAGATTATAGCCTTATTTTACTTTAAGTTGCGTTATGTTACATTAACATATTATATGTACTTCAAACACCTCATGGAATGTGCTATGTCTGATTGGGATTCACCGAGCTGAGGGAAGCTGAATTTCGGTGATTAGATTCGTTTCCAAGCGGCGGAAGTCGCCAGTCATCCTTCCGTGACACGTCTGGCTAAGAGGCATGACACGTGTGGTAGATCAAGGTGAGACCGGCATAAAATGTCCTCCGCCAACAGTTCCGGCAAAAACTATGCCAGCAGCTGATCCGCTGCCCGTGCTCTGCTCTGCTCTGCTGCCGTTGCCGCCGCTAGTCCGAGTACGAGTACAGAGATGATCCCGACGCGGCTGCTCTGCTGCTGCTACTTGCTGTCGTTCATCTTCATCGCCGTCGCCCCGCGCACGACCGATTCCAAGCTGGTGACCAGCCTCCCCGGCTTCGACGGCCGCCTCCCCTTCCGCCTCCACACTGGGTGGGTACCTTCGTCTCCATCTCAAGCTCCACGAGCTAAGGTCTATCTACTTCTTGGATTCCTATAAATCGACATGTCCATGAATGAATTGAATCGCAAGGTACGTGGAGGTGGACCCGGGCACGGAGCTCTTCTACTACTTCGTCGAGTCGGAGGCCGGCGGCGAGGGCAACCCTTTCCTTCTCTGGCTCACCGGCGGCGACCGCTGCTCCGCCTTCAGCGGCCTCGCCTACGAGATCGGTCTCTCTTTTCATTCAGTTAACTATCATTAATTGCGGGGTCGATCGCCTCTACAGTCTCCATCTGCAACATGATCACATCATTCATGTATAGTGCAGGTCCCGTCAGGTTCGTCCTGCAGCCCTACAATGGCAGCTTACCACGCCTGCACATCAACCCAAACTCATGGACAAAGGTCTTCCAAGCTTCTCGTTCCATCTGAATATGTATGTACGCATGCTACTTGCACGCTAATACTAAGGTAATGTCCACCGGCGCAGGTGGCACACATCTTGTTCGTCGATTCGCCGGTCGGTGCTGGATTTTCCTTTTCCAAGCAACCCAAGGGATACGAGGTCGGGGATGTGTCCTCCTCGTTGCAGCTCCATAACTTCCTCATCAAGTGGTTCAGCGACCACCCCACATACCTGAAAAATCCTTTCTATATCGGTGGAGATTCCTATGCCGGAAAACTTGTGCCATATATCGCACACATCATTTCACAAGGTACATATATATATACCCCGTGCCCTGTTTGGCAACTCCATCTGTGTAAATCTGTGTGCAAACTAGTACATGATCAATTGTTTCAATTCACTATAAGCTCTATCTGAAGTTCTGAACTGTATATGAATTCATGCTCACTAGCTTCCCTCTTCAGGTATTGAAGCAGGAAATAGTCCCCACATTAATCTTAAGGTACCACAATGACATAATCATCGCTGGTTGTTTTAGCGATAACACTAAGTATCATAAGTCATTATCATATACTCCCTCCGTTTCAAATTACTCGTCGCTGAAATGGATGTATCTAGAACTAAAATACATCTAGATACATCCATACGTGCGACAAGTAATTCGGAACGGAGGGAGTATGTATGTTTGTTGATTTCAGGGATATCTAGTAGGCAACCCATCGACTGGTGAAAGCATCGATATAAGCTCTAAAGTGCCATATGCTCACGGAGTTGGTATAATATCAGATCAATTATATGAGGTAACTAGACTCGAGCCTCCTCGCAGCTATGTATATAGTCCATTTTATCGCAATCAAAGGGGCCATTAATATGTTGTTTGCTGATGATATATGTAGACCATATTGGGGCATTGCCAAGGACAGGACTACATGTTTCCGACAAATGATTTGTGCGCCCAAGCTCTGGATGATTTCAATCATGTAAGAAGAAGAAAGAAACATCTTATGCTAGAATTGACTTGACCGTTCGCAATGCAATTTTTGCAGCTTTTGTCCGAAGTTCAGCAGGCCCAAATTTTGTTGGACACCTGCGTTTTTGCGTCCACTCCAGCCCGGCCAGAAGCTGATAGTGGGACCGAGTACTCGGGTGGTGCTGGTAGGAGGATCCTAGTTGGAAATCCACCACCTCGCCCTCCATTTGGATGTGTTGTAAGTAGTAATGTCTCCATTCCTCATGTAGTACAATGCGAGTTACTCCCTCCGTTCGTAATTACTTGTCGCAGAAATGGATGTATCTAGACGTATTTTAGTTTTAGATACATCTTTTTCCGAGACAAGTAATTCTGAACGGAGGGAGTAGATAGTTTTCATCGCTTTTAACAATTTATTGCTCCCTCTGTCACAAAATAACAAAGTTGAGTCACATTTTTTGAAACGGAGGGAGTAGTAATTAGCCAAGAAAAATGCAACTTATACCCAATATTGTGTAGACTTATGGGTACTACCTATCGTATTTTTCCATCACTTTGACAACTTACAAGTAATTACCCGAGAATAAAAGTAACTTACTAGTGCTATGCATACCAATATTGTGGCAGACTTACAAGTACTACCTATCGTATTTCTGGGCAAACGCGGAGGTGACCCGAAATGCTCTTGGGATCAAGGAGGGGAGCGTGGGGGAGTGGGTGAGGTGCCACAACGCCGATCTGCCCTACACAATCGACCTCAGGAGCAGCATTGAGTACCACCGGAACGTCACGGCCAATGGTGGCTACCGTGCGCTTGTATACAGCGGCGACCATGACGCAGTGGTGCCGCACCTGGGGACACAGGCGTGGATCAGGTCACTTGGCTTCCCTGTCGCCCACCATTGGAGGGCATGGCATCTCCATGGCCAGTCTGCTGGGTACCCACACCATCGTTGCTAGCTATTATCGCTATTTCTTGCTTCATGCTTGCTGTATATCCTTGTTGATGCATGTATTTCTTGCAGGTTCACCTTAACTTACTCCAACAACATGACATTCGCAACCATCAAGGTAACACTTGCCTTCTTAATCTGCCTGGATGCACAAGCTGGCTCTAATCAAGTTCCATTCGGTTGCTGCAGGGTGGCGGGCACACCGCGCCGGAGTACGAGCCCGAGAGGTGCTTCGCCATGTTCAGCCGATGGATACTCGACAAACAACTCTAGTACTCCTAACAGCCACGATCAAGTAGAGAAGGAGGCAAGCCAGACGATCAGAGTATTGGGTACCTCCCCACTCCACTATTCAGTGGTTTCGCCTACATATCAACTATACTGCCTGGCAATATAGTTCGTACTAGAACATATAGGCGCGCGATGCCCTCCGTCTATATTGGAGAAAAACACTTAATATATTTTAGAAAATACGGATACTACAAATATCTTGTTAAGTATGGTACAGATATATGAGACAAAGAAAATTCTAAGAAGATACAATAAATCTGCATTTTGGTGCAGCAGACAGATTTTACAAATGCAGGGTTCAGAGGGATCACACCGATGCTATTGCTATGTGTTAGGATTTAATTAATCCTATTAATCCATGCTTAAGGAATAGATCGCGGTTGCCATATGGAAACCGACGTTTTCCTAGCGCCTTCTGGAACAGACACCTTTTCACTTGGTGTCTTTTGTAACTCTATATATAGATGTATTCATCATCAATAAAGATTACCCCGATTCATTTGTTCGACTCTCTTGTTCGTTTACAATCGATCCTTCACACTATGTACAAATTGTCGTCATGTTTACATACGCTACTGTTCAGAACTAAAGATACAGTGATCTCACATTAAATTAACACATGGCTATGGCTGTTGCTTTTCCAATTTCAATTAAATTGACATATGGTTATGGCCATTGCTTTTCCAATTTCAGTGCCGCCTCCTTGCACGCCATATTTAAATTGACACACGCGACCTTAGGTCGCATTAACGAGGCCCCACGGCTTTCTTATTCAGATGAAAGAGCATTTTGTGTGTCAATTCCCTAAGGCCAACTCCACCGCGCCACCCTATCCTGTCCGGCCCCGTTCGTTTGGGGTAAAAGGGACAAACGAAGCGGCCCAACGCGCGACGGCCCGGACCCATCTTATCCATTTTGTGTCCGGACCGACTCATTTCGAGCGCAAACTTGCGCCGGGTTTGGGTCGCGGCGAACACCAAACGGACGCGCGCCTCGTCCGCGTCGGGGCCGCGTGCAGGTGGCCACCTACCTCCCACCCGCCCACATCAATGCGCACGAGCGGGCGGCCCCACCTGTCATCCGCACATCGAAGGGTCGCCGTCCTTCCTTAAGTGGGAACCATGGACCGGTCGTCGTCCACACTGCCCCACGCCATCCCGCGGCCTCCTCGAAATCCGACAGCGCCGAACCCTAGCCCTTCCTTGTCCTCGAGCTCGCCGGCCGGCCACCTCGAAGCCATGGGCTTCTGGAACCGCAAGGGGAAGCACGACCGTGAGGCCGGCTCCTCCTCGGGGCGCCGCCGCGGCTCCGTGAAGAAGGAGGAGCCCGCGTCACCGCCGCGCTCCTCCCGTCGAGCCCCCGCGCCGGCCCCCTTCACCATCAGCCCTAGGCCCGCCGGCGAGCGCGACCGGCAGTACCTCGCGGCGGACGTGTGCCGGCGGTACTGGGATACGAGGACGCCGGTCCCGTGGAGCGACGCCCACCTCCCCAACGGATGGCACCTCAGCGCCGACCGTGTGCCGATCCCGCCGGTGCCGGCGAGCGGCCGTGCGCGCCGCGATGAGATCGAGCGCCGCCGCCGCCTCCTCCCCGACGACCTGTTCTACGACGACAGGTACGGCCCCGACTCGGTGCTCTGGGACACATGGCTCCAGGACGAGCACGACACGCGCCGCGTGTCCTACTTCGCCGGCACGGTGTCGGGGCCGCGGCGGCCACGTCGGGAGGTGCGCGGGCGTAAGCGGGTGCGCGGCCTCACGCCCACGCCGTCGCCTTCCCCGTCTCCGTCACCCTCTCCACCTCCTTGTTGGGGAACGTAGTAATTTCAAAATTTTCCTACGCACACGCAAAATCATGGTGATGCATAGCAACGAGAGGGGAGAGTGTGTCCACGTACCCTCGTAGACCGAAAGCAGAAGCGTTAGCACAACGCGGTTGATGTAGTCATACGTCTTCACAATCCGACCGATCAAGTACCGAACGCACGGCACCTCCGAGTTCATCACACGTTCAACTCGATGACGTCCCTCGAACTCCGATCCAGCCGAGCTTTGAGGGAGAGTTCTGTCAGCACGACGGCGTGGTGACGATGATGATGTTCTACCGACGCAGGGCTTCGCCTAAGCACTGCTACGATATTATCGAGGTGGATTATGGTGAAGGGGGCACCGCACACGGCTAAGAGATCCAAGGGATCAATTGGTTGTGTCTATGAGGTGCCCCCCTGCCCCCGTATATAAAGGAGCAAGGGGGAGGCGGCCGGCCAAGGAGGAGGGCGCGCCAAGGGCCGGGAGTAGGACTCCTCCTTTCCTTGTTGGAGTAGGAGAGAAGGAAAGAGGGGGAGAGGGAGAAGGAAAAGGGGCTGCACCCCTTGTCCAATTCAGACCAGAGGGGGGTTGCGCGCCTCCTTCCTTTTGGCCTCTCTTCTCTATTCCCGTATGGCCCAAGAAGGCCCAATACTTCTCCCCGGCGAATTCCCGTAACTCTCTGTTACTCCAATAAATACCCGAATCACTCGGAACCTTTCCGAAGTCCGAATATAGTCGTCCAATATATCGATCTTTACGTCTCGGCCATTTCGAGACTCCTCGTCATGTCCCCGATCTCATCCGGGACTCCGAACTACCTTCGGTACATCAAAACACATAAACTCATAATATAACCGTCATCGAACTTTAAGCGTGCGGACCCTGCGGGTTCGAGAACTATGTAGACATGACCGAGACACGTCTCCGGTCAATAACCAATAGCGGAACCTGGATGCTCATATTGGCTTCCACATATTCTACGAAGATCTTTATTGGTTAGACCGCATAACAACATACGTTGTTCCCTTTGTCATCGGTATGTTACTTGCCCGAGATTCGATCGTCGGTATCTCAATACCTAGTTCAATCTCGTTACCGGCAAGTCTCTTTACTCGTTCCGTAATACATCATCCCGCAACTAGCTCATTAGTTGCAATGCTTGCAAGGCTTATAGTGATGTGCATTATCGAGTGGGCCCAGAGATACCTCTCCGACAATCGGAGTGACAAATCCTAATCTCGAAATACGCCAACCCAACAAGTACCTTCGGAGACACCTGTAGAGCATCTTTATAATCACCCAGTTACGTTGTGACGTTTGGTAGCACACAAAGTGTTCCTCCGGTAAACGGGAGTTGCATAATCTCATAGTCATAGGAACATGTATAAGTCATGAAGAAAGCAATAGCAACATACTAAACGATCGAGTGCTAAGCTAACGGAATGGGTCAAGTCAATCACATCATTCTCCTAATGATGTGATCCCGTTAATCAAATGACAACTCGTGTCTATGGCTAGGAAACATAACCATCTTTGATCAACGAGCTAGTCAAGTAGAGGCATACTAGTGACACTCTGTTTGTCTATGTATTCACACAAGTATTATGTTTCCGGTTAATACAATTCTAGCATGAATAATAAACATTTATCATGATATAAGGAAATAAATAATAACTTTATTATTGCCTCTAGGGCATATTTCCTTCAGTCTCCCACTTGCACTAGAGTCAATAATCTAGTTCACATCGCCATGTGATTTAACACCAATAGTTCACATCATCATGTGATTAACACCCATAGTTCACATCGTCATGTGACGAATACCCAAAGGGTTTACTAGAGTCAATAATCTAGTTCACATCGCTATGTGATTAACACCCAAAGAGTACTAAGGTGTGATCATGTTTTGCTTGTGAGAGAAGTTTAGTCTATGGGTCTGTCACATTCAGATCCGTATGTATTTTGCAAATTTCTATGTCAACAATGCTCTGCACGGAGCTACTCTAGCTAATTGCTCCCACTTTCAATATGTATCCAGATTGAGAATTAGAGTCATCTGGATCAGTGTCAAAACTTGCATCGACGTAACCCTCTACGACGAACCTTTTTGTCACCTCCATAATCGAGAAACATATCCTTATTACATTAAGGATAATTTTGACCGCTGTCCAGTGATCTACTCCTAGATCACTATTGTACTCCCTTGCAAAAATCAGTGTAGGGTATACAATAGATCTGGTACACAGCATGACATACTTTATAGAACCTATGGCTGAGGCATAGGGAATGACTTTCATTCTCTTTCTATCTTCTGCCGTGGTCGGGCTTTGAGTCTTACTCAATTTCACACCTTGTAACACAGGCAAGAAACTCTTTCTTTGACTGTTCCATTTTGAACCACTTCAAAATCTTGTTAAGGTATGTACTCATTGAAAAAACTTATCAAGCGTCTTGATCTATCTCTATAGATCTTGATGCTCAATATATAAGCAGCTTCACCGAGGTCTTTCTTTGAAAAACTCCTTTCAAACACTCCTTTATGCTTTGCAGAATAATTCTACATTATTTCCGATCAACAATATGTCATTCACATATACTTATCAGAAATGTTGTAGTGCTCCCACTCACTTTCTTGTAAATACAGGCTTCACCGCAAGTCTGTATAAAACTATATGCTTTGATCAACTTATCAAAGCGTATATTCCAACTCTGAGATGCTTGCACTAGTCCATAGATGGATCGCTGGAGCTTGCATATTTTGTTAGCACCTTTAGGATTGACAAAACCTTCTGGTTGCATCATATACAACTCGTTTTTTAATAAATCCATTAAGGAATACAGTTTTGTTTATCCATTTGCCAGATTTCATAAAATGCGGCAATTGCTAACATGATTTGGACAGACTTAAGCATAGATACGAGTGAGAAACTCTCATCGTAGTCAACACCTTGAACTTGTCGAAAACCTTTTGTGACAATTCTAGCTTTGTAGATAGTAACACTACTATCAGCGCCCGTCTTCCTCTTAAAGATCCATTTAATCTCAATGGCTCGCCGATCATTGGGCAAGTCAATCAAAGTCCATACTTTGTTCTCATACATGGATCCCATCTCAGATTTCATGGCCTCAAGCAATTTTGTGGAATCTGGGCTCATCATCACTTCCTCATAGTTCGTAGGTTCGTCATGGTCAAGTAACATGACCTCCAGAACAGGATTACCGTACCACTCTGGTGCGGATCTCATTCTGGTTGACCTACGAGGTTCGATAGTAACTTGATCCGAAGCTTCATGATCATCATCATTAACTTCCTCACTAATTGGTGTAAGCATCACTGGAACTGATTTCAGTGATGAACTACTTTCCAATTTGGGAGAAGGTACAGTTACCTCATCAAGTTCTACTTTCCTCCCACTCACTTCTTTCGAGAGAAACTCCTTCTCTAGAAAGGATCCATTCTTAGCAACGAATTTGCCTTCGGATCTGTGATAGAAGATATATCCAATAGTCACCTTTGGGTATCCTATGAAGACGCATTTCTTCGATTTGGGTTCAAGCTTATCATGTTGAAACTTTTTCAGATAAGCATCGCAACCCCAAACTTTAAGAAACGACAACTTTGGTTGCCAAACCACAGTTCATATGGTGTCGTCTCAAACGGATTTAGATGGTGCCCCTTTTTACGTGAATGCAGTTGTCTCTAATGCATAACCCCAAAACTATAGTGGTAAATCGGTAAGAAACATCATAGATTGCACTATATCCAATAAAGTATGGTTATGATGTTCGGACACACCATTATGCTGTGGTGTTCCAGGTGGCACGAATTTGTGAAACTATTCCACATTGTTTTAATTGAAGACCAAACTCGTAACTCAAATATTTGTCTCCGCGATCAGATCATAGAAACCTTATTTTCTTGTCACGATGATTTTCCACTTCACTCTGAAATTCTTTGAACCTTTCAAATGTTTCAGACTTATGTTTCATCAAGTAGATATACCCATATCTGCTCAAATCATCTGTGAAGGTCAAAAAATAACGATACCCGCCGCGAGCCTCAACACTCATCGGATCGCATACATCAGTATGTATTATTTCCAATAAGTCAGTTGCTCGTTCCATTGTTCCGGAGAATGGAGTCTTAGTCATCTTGCCCATAAGGCATGGTTCACAAGCATCAAGTGATTCATAATCAAATGATTTCAAAACCCATCAGCATGGAGTTTCTTCATGCGCTTTACACCAATATGACCTAAACGGCAGTGCCACAAATAAGTTGCACTATCATTATTAACTTTGCATCTTTTGGCTTCAATATTATGAATATGTGTATCACTACGATCGAGATCCAACGAACCATTTTCATTGGGTGTGTAACCATATAAGGTTTTATTCATGTAAACAGAACAACAATTATTCTCTAACTTAAATGAATAACCTTATTGCAATAAACATGATCAAATCATATTCAAGCTCAACGCAAACACCAAATAACACTTATTTAGGTTCAACACTAATCCCGAAAGTATAGGGAGTGTGCGATGATGATCATATCAATCTTGGAACCACTTCCAATACACATCGTCACTTCATCCTTAACTAGTTTCTGTTCATTATGCAACTCCCGTTTCGAGTTACTACTCTTTAGCAACTGAGCCAGTATCAAATACCGAGGGGTTGCTATAAACACTAGTAAGTACACATCAATAACATGTATATCCAATATACCTTTGTTCACTTTGCCATCCTTCTTATCCACCAAATACTTGGGGTAGTTCCGCTTCCAGTGACCAGTCCCTTTGCAGTAGAAGCACTTAGTCTCAGGCTTAGGACCAGACTTAGGCTTCTTCACTTGAGCAACAACTTGCTTGCCGTTCTTCTTGAAGTCCCCCTTCTTCCCTTTGCCCTTTTCTTGAAACTAGTGGTCTCGTCAACCATCAACACTTGATGTTTTTCTTGATTTCTACCTTCGTCGATTTCAGCATCACGAAGAGCTCGGGAATTACTTTCGTCATCCCTTGCATACTATAGTTCATCACGAAGTTCTACTAACTTGGTGATGGTGACTAGAGAATTCTGTCAATCACTATTTTATCTGGAAGATTAACTCCCACTTGATTCAAGCGATTGTAGTACCCAGACAATCTGAGCACATGCTCACTGCTTGAGCTATTCTCCTCCATCTTTTAGCTATAGAACTTGTTGGAGACTTCATATCTCTCAACTCGGGTATTTGCTTGAACTATTAACTTCAACTCCTAGAACATCTCATATGGTCCATGACGTTCAAAACGTCTTTGAAGTCCCGATTCTAAGCCGTTAAGCATGGTGCACTAAACTATCAAGTAGTCATCATATTGAGCTAGCCAAACGTTCATAACGTCTGCATCTGCTCCTACAATAGGTCTGTCACCTAGCGGTGCATCAAGGACATAATTCTTCTCTGCAGCAATGAGGATAATCCTCAGATCACGGATCCAATCCGCATCTTTACTACTAACATCTTTCAACATAATTTTTCTCTAGGAACACATCAAAAATAAACACAGGGAAGCAACAACGCGAGCTATTGATCTACAACATAATTTGCAAAATACTATCAGGACTAAGTTCATGATAAATTTAAGTTCAATTAATCATATTACTTAAGAACTCCCACTTAGATAGACATCCCTCTAATCCTCTAAGTGATCACGTGATCCATATCAACTAAACCATGTCCGATCATCACGTGAGATGGAGTAGTTTCAACAGTGAACATCACTATGTTGATCATATCTACTATATGATTCACGCTCGACCTTTCGGTCTCCGTGTTCCGAGGCCATATCTGTTATATGCTAGGCTCGTCAAGCTTAACCTGAGTATTCCGCGTGTGCAACTGTTTTGCACCCGTTGTATTTGAACGTAGAGCCTATCACACCCGATCATCACGTGGTGTCTCAGCACGAAGAACTTTCGCAACGGTGCATACTCAGGGAGAACACTTATACTTTGAAAATTTAGTGAGGGATCATCTTATAATGCTACCGTCAATCAAAGCAAGATAAGATGCATAAAAGATAAACATCACATGCAATCAATATAAGTGATATGATATGGCTATCATCATCTTGTGCTTGTGATCTCCATCTCCGAAGCACCGTCATGATCACCATCGTCACCGGCGCGACACCTTGATCTCCATCGTAGCATCGTTGTCGTCTCACCAATCTTATGCTTCTACGACTATCGCTACCGCTTAGTGATAAAGTAAAGCATTACAGGGCGATTGCATTGCATACAATAAAGCGACAACCATATGGCTCCTGCCAGTTGCCGATAACTCGGTTACAAAACATGATCATCTCATACAATAAAATTTAGCATCATGTCTTGACCATATCACATCACAACATGCCCTGCAAAAACAAGTTAGACGTCCTCTACTTTGCTGTTGCAAGTTTTACGTGGCTGCTACTGGGCTTAGTAAGAACCGTTCTTACCTACGCATCAAAACCACAACGATAGTTTGTCAAGTTGGTGCTGTTTTAACCTTCGCAAGGACCGGGCGTAGCCACACTCGGTTCAACTAAAGTTGGAAAAACTGACACCCGCGAGCCACCTCTGTGCAAAGCACGTCGGAAGAACCAGTCTCGCGTAAGCGTACGCGTAATGTCGGTTCGGGCCGCTTCATCCAACAATACCGCCGAACCAAAGTATGACATGCTGGTAAGCAGTATGACTTATATCGCCCACAACTCACTTGTGTTCTACTCGTGCATATAACATCAACGCATAAAACCAGGCTCTGATACCACTGTTGGGGAACGTAGTAATTTCAAAAATTTCCTACGCACACGCAAGATCATGATGATGCATAGCAACGAGAGGGGAGAGTGTGTCCACGTACCCTCATAGACCGAAAGCAGAAGCGTTAGCACAACGCCGTTGATGTAGTCATACGTCTTCACAATCCGACCGATCAAGTACCGAACGCACGGCACCTCCGAGTTCATCACACGTTCAACTCGATGACGTCCCTCGAACTCCGATCCAGCCGAGCTTTGAGGGAGAGTTCCGTCAGCACGACGGCGTGGTGACGATGATGATGTTCTACCGACGCAGGGCTTCGCCTAAGCACTGCTACGATATTATCGAGGTGGATTATGGTGGAGGGGGCACCGCACACGGCTAAGAGATCCAAGGGATCAATTGGTTGTGTCTATGGGGTGCCCCCTGCCCCCGTATATAAAGGAGCAAGGGGGAGGCGGCCGGCCAAGGAGGAGGGCGCGCCAAGGGCCGGGAGTAGGACTCCTCCTTTCCTTGTTGGAGTAGGAGAGAAGGAAAGAGGGGGAGAGGGAGAATGAAAAGGGGCTGCACCCCTTGTCCAATTCAGACCAGAGGGGGGTTGCGCGCCTCCTTCCTTTTGGCCTCTCTTCTCTATTCCCGTATGGCCCAAGAAGGCCCAATACTTCTCCCCGGCGAATTCCCATAACTCTCCGTTACTCCAATAAATACCCGAATCACTCGGAACCTTTCCGAAGTCCGAATATAGTCGTCCAATATATCGATCTTTACGTCTCGGCCATTTCGAGACTCCTCGTCATGTCCCCGATCTCATCCGGGACTCCGAACTACCTTCGATACATCAAAACACATAAACTCATAATATAACCGTCATCGAACTTTAAGCGTGCGGACCCTACGGGTTCGAGAACTATGTAGACATGACCGAGACACGTCTCCGGTCAATAACCAATAGCGGAACCTGGATGCTCATATTGGCTTCCACATATTCTACGAAGATCTTTATTGGTTAGACCGCATAACAACATACGTTGTTCCCTTTGTCATCGGTATGTTACTTGCCCGAGATTCGATCGTCGGTATCTCAATACCTAGTTCAATCTCGTTACCGGCAAGTCTCTTTACTCGTTCCGTAATACATCATCCCGCAACTAGCTCATTAGTTGCAATGCTTGCAAGGCTTATAGTGATGTGCATTATCGAGTGGGCCCAGAGATACCTCTCCGACAATCGGAGTGACAAATCCTAATCTCGAAATACGCCAACCCAACAAGTACCTTCGGAGACACCTGTAGAGCACCTTTGTAATCACCCAGTTACGTTGTGACGTTTGGTAGCACACAAAGTGTTCCTCCAGTAAACGGGAGTTGCATAATCTCATAGTCATAGGAACATGTATAAGTCGTGAAGAAAGCAATAGCAACATACTAAACGATCGAGTGCTAAGCTAACGGAATGGGTCAAGTCAATCACATCATTCTTCTAATGATGTGATCCCGTTAATCAAATGACAACTCATGTCTATGGCTAGGAAACATAACCATCTTTGATCAACGAGCTAGTCAAGTAGAGGCATAGTAGTGACACTCTGTTTGTTTATGTATTCACACAAGTATTATGTTTCCGGTTAATACAATTCTAGCATGAATAATAAACATTTATCATGATATAAGGAAATAAATAATAACTTTATTATTGTCTCTAGGGCATATTTCCTTCACTCCTCGCATGACAGCGGAGGAGGAGGCCCGGCTCGTGCAGCGTGTCATGGATGACTCCATGTACACCCACGACGAGCGCCAATGGGACGGCTTGGAGGAGGCGATGGCACTCTCTGCCGCCGGCGACGTCGCCTTCCCCGAGCTGCAAATGGTGGCCGTCAAGGAGGAGGAGAGGAGGGAGGAGGCGATGGAGGAGGAGCCGGTGGCCTCGTTCCACCTGGGCCTGGTGGGCCAGGGGTGGGGCTGGTCGTGCACTGCACAAGAGATGGCCGACGCCGTGGGGTGCGTGAACTGGCGCCCCACGCCGCCGCGGTCACCGGAGCGGGAGGCGTCGCCACGGGAGGAGGTCATGCAGGCACCTCCCGCCGCCCAGCCCGCCCCCGTCTACCACGCACTGCCGGCCCACCTCTGGACGCCGCCGGCCTACGTGGACCTCGTCAGCGACGACGACGACGCCGGCGGCCACTGAAGACGGCAACGGCGACGGCATCGACGGGCACGGGCAGGAGCGCGCAGGCGGCGGCCCTTTTTATTTTCCTTTTTATGTTTATTATTAATTATGTCAAATTCGACGTGAAAACTGGGCCGTTTTGTGGCCGTGACCCCCTAACTAAGTTTTAAGTTTATTAAACTGCATTTATTTACTTTTTTAAGTCATTTTATTTACGTTTTGCTATATTTTTAAATCATGTCCAACGCGGACGTGATTTGGGGTGCGGTCGCGCGGGGGCGTACACACGACCCAACGGACAGAGGCGGACACGGGCGAACCCATTGGCGCCCCAAAGGGACAAAATCCGGCCAAAACGGACGTTCGTTTGGGGTCGCGCGGTGGAGATGGCCTAAGGGCTTGGCTTGAGGTCCTGAGCTGGAGCTACATGGTCTTTTCAAATTGCTCCTTTATAGCACGATTCCAGGAAATAAAAAGTACAAATAGGAGTGAGTTTCCAGAACATTTATGTAATGTTTTTGTTGTAATTGTTTTAAATATTTATACAAGGTAGATTACTGTTGGACTTAAATTTGAACTGAGTGTAGAGAGCGTAGATGAAATTCCTATGTTCACCATTTCGTATGGATCGAACACCCAATCCTACAAAATTCCTATGTTTCCACAATCTCATGTTTTGCGCATAAAATCCTATTAAGTTTTAGACATACAATCCTATTATGTTCCTGTGTTTCTATCCCTACTTTTCGGAATCCTACAAATCAAAGAAGCCTTTATTCTTGTCCATTGTTTGTCCATCCATCAGCCCAAAGCAGGTGTGCACTCCGTTCATGGGAGATATTAGTGTCCCTCAAAAGACTTTTAGTATAATTTTTTAGATGATTAGAATCCCTGGCAACTTCTCCTATTCAACAATTTGATTTGATTTGTAGGATTGAGTTAAAATTTGCGAAGGATTCATTTGTACTACAATCAGTAGGACATTTAGCATCAACTCCAAAAAAAATCCCTTTGATTTCCTATGATGCAATCACACAAATCTTGTACTCCCTCCGTAAACTAATATAAGAATGTTTAGTTTATAGAGGGAGTAGGATTTTTTTCTTTCCGAAATGGTAGTATTCCTACATTTATTAAGAAAATCTTGTAGGATTTTCATGGGCATGACATTGCAAATCCTACATATTTCCTATTCATGTACTCCCTCTGTAAATAATATAAGAGCGTTTAGATTACTAAAGTAGTGATCTAAACGCTAGTTTACAGAGGGAGTATTTCGAATGAATGGAAGAAGCCATTACCGTTCGAGTCTTACGTCAGTCGAACTTCAAAGCAGATTCTGTTTAAAACAAAAACTGGAACAGTTCAACCCATTATCAGTGCTGCAGACCCGCATAGCGAGACACCAGCGCCGATCGAGCGGTTGAGTGTTAATCTATTGCTACGGACGCAAATACCTGACAAGGTCCAAATTGGTCAGAACCGCTCGATGAAGCATTCCTTCCAGAAAGACAAGCAAATCCGGCCAGCAAAATCATCGTATTACAAACAAACCCGACAATTCATGCAAAATAAGTTAAAGAGGATGGAAGTAATATGACCGATAAAGACAGAAATACAATGGCACGCAGCAGATGAGTGAACGGGTATAAACGGAAGATCCGAGTATAGAAGGGAGAAATGATAAAGCATCACCAGCCATCAGCATCAGGCAAGCGAGCAGATAACCGCTTCGCTGTTTATGCAAATAGAGAAGTTGCGTGACACGGAGGAAAGGAAGACATAATACCACTTCAGATCAAAGAGATAGTAGGCCATCACTCGCATGTCAAAGTGCATTCTGACTGGGCATCAACAATCCAGTTCCATACTCCACAACGATGCTATCTATGTCAGTCCTATCACCAAATGGCTCCCAGCCTCCCATGTTCTCAGGCACCATGTTTTTCTTTCTTTCTATTTGGAGAAAATTCACCACTGATATGTGCCTCACTATCTTGTGCTGATCCATAGATAGATAGAAGAAACAAAAGGTAGCACAATGGTCATGCACGACGCTCCTACCACCATCATGATGGAGAATTAATCTTACAAACCACTCTCCAATCCACACAACTTTATGGATAGGATTTTGAAGCTCGCATACTACACCACTTTATGGATAGGATTTTGAAGTTTGCATATGGTCAGCAAGTTCAGTTATCTTAACAATATGAATCAAACATGAAGAATGAGGGAACCAAAATAAACCATTATTGTTGGTTTCATGAAAAGCCCGGTTCCAATTAAGCGTAGTTACAACTTCCTGGTACCCTCTTTACATAAAACCATCTTCACTCATCCCTAGATAGCTGGTTTTTGCCCTATGATTTGTCCCACCCTCTTTACATAAAACCATCTTCACTCATCCCTAGATAGCTGGTTTTTGCCCTATGATTTGTCCCTGGTACCCTCTTTACATAAAACCATCTTCACTCATCCCTAGATAGCTGGTTTTTGCCCTATGATTTGTCCATTGTCACGCCATTCAGTCAGCCCTAGTGTAATGAAAATGACCAGGCTCTAATGACACATACAAATCTTGCAAAATTATACTAGAATTTTGAATACCATGTAACCAAGTTAATTTCTGCAAGCTAAGGCAAGAAGACATCATATTGATATTTCTTCATTAGTTTCAACAGACCAAAACAAATCCTAGAAACAGCATATATCTAGACATAAAATCGATTCAATTCAATCAAGTAAGCAACAAACTGGCAACATGGCATATTTTACTAGCACGGTACAAGAGAGCGTGCATTCATTTCAACAAGCTTTGCTTCCTAGCACGGTGATAAAAAAACATAACAAGGATGACTTCTAATGGTTGCAACTTGCTACAAGTATACCAAATTAAAAAGAATAAGATCACTGGTAAAGAAACAATGTTATTACAAAACAGGAACATACTGATTTTCACAACTACTTCAGAAACATATTCCAACACAATTGAGTATAGAAGCTGAAAGGAATGCATCAGTAATGGTTTACCATGCACTCTTCCTCAAATTTTACCCATCTCTTTCTCTAACAACAAAGCTAATTGTGCACATTTATTAGATATTTCTCTGCCTAAATTATAGAAGTGCATAACAGGACCAGTCCTGTAACATGAAAATAATAGTGCAGTTTATCTCCCAAACTCCCACAAAAAACTGGTCATCTCCACTCCAACCATGCTTAAGAAATCAAAATTGCATCTGCACGATTGCTTTTCTAAGTGTCACGACAGTCATCATCAATTCTACTACCTCTGTCCCACAATATAAGAACGTTTTTTACACTAGTGTAGTGCCAAAATCGTTCTTATATTATGGGACGGAGGGAGTACATGGTTGCTTTTCTAAGTGTCACGACAGGGGAAGAATAAGAGCATCAACAATCATGAACTCCTCAAACTGGTAAAGAGAATAATAACTCGATATCACAATGCTAACCTCCACTCTTACCACTAAATCACTAACCATGAGCCAAGAATGATAGGTAGTATAACAAACACAGTAAAGAAGAACAGGATTTTGCAGCAGAATGAGAACTTCCTTTATGTTGCATACCACAGATCAGTCCATACTGCGCATTATTGTTAATTACAGATTACAACAGGCAAGCACAATAAACTAGAAACAAGAAAACTAAATAAAATCCTGGCAACGCCATGCTCTTCTTTAGAACAAGATCCAACAGCACAGCTAGTATTTGGAAGGAGCAGGCGAGTGAGCAGCTTACGAATCTCACAGGTTCTCCATCTGGATATTGCTCTTGAGCGGCACGTACTCGCCAAGGTAACCGCCGAGGTGCTCGTACAGCGCGGTCCTGTCGATCTCCTGGTTGTGGTAGGCCTTGCAGGCGTAATAGAAGACGCTCTGCGCGAGCAGCCCCAAGAGATTGACACAGACGAGAACAGAGACGAGCAGAGCGCCGACGCCTATCCGGCCGGCCAAGCTCATGTCGAGGCTCCCCTCCTCGCCCCGCGCCTTGACGACAGCCGAACGGAACATCCCCGTGATGAGCCCGCAGATGGCGAAGTAGGAGAAAACGAGGACCGCGGCGGTGCGAGTGCGGCCCTGGAGGAGCTGCCTGCTCTTGGACATGGCGGCGAGGCCGCAGAGGGGCTCGAGCACGGAGATGACGCTGGCGAGGTGCCAGAGCGCGGAGATGTAGACGTGGATGGCGAGGAAGAGGAAGGCGACGGCGAGGAGGGCGAGGAGGAAGGAGAGGGGGGGCGGGGTGGAGGCGGTCATGGGCGGGTCGAAGAGGAGGATGAGGAGGACGACGGTGACGACGAAGCCGACGTGGTAGGCGAGCATGAGGAGCGAGACCCAGAGGAAGGTGCGGAGGAGGCGGGGCAGGATGGGCGGCAGCGCGGAGAGCGAGGAGGCGATGGAGGCCGGCTTGGCGGCGTAGAGGGAGGCGACGGTGAAGACGGCGGCGGCGGTGGAGAGGAGCGAGAAGGTGAAGAGGAAGATGAGGTAGAGGAACTGGTAGGCGAAGAGCGCCACCCACTGCGCGGAGGTGGCGGTGTAGTCGGAGGTCCGGATGCGGCGGAGGATGGGGTGGGTGAAGAGGGAGTGCGCCAGCACGGCGAAGGAGAGCGGGAAGACGAGGCAGGCGGTGAGCAGCGCGAAGGTGCGCGGCGCGGCGCGCGGGATCGCGGCGGAGACCCGCACCAGGTCCGCCGCGCCCAGCGCCGCGAGATCGCGCGTCGCCAGCTCCATGGGCGGTGGAGGTGGAGGGGGATCCGGCGATTGATTTGGTTCGGGCCCGCCGGAGCTGCGGTGTGGTGGGGAAGGCGCGGTCGGTGGGGTGGGGGCGTCGGGCTCAACTCAATCAAATCGGGGAAGGGATAGGTGGAAACTTGGCAGGGTGTTTGGGTGGATGGATGGACCCCGTGTCGAGCGTGTTGTGTACGCGCGTGGCGCCAGGCGACGAGGGCAGGCGGTCCGGGATGGATGAAGATCCGCGAGGCGCACGGGAGGCGGCATGGCTTGGGCTCATGTGGTAATCACCCGCGCTGCGCGACGGACCACGAGTGAGGGCCGCGGCAAAAAAAAAAATGTGAGGGTCGCGGGTGACTTCGACGCCAAGTATCACCAAACGGGAACCACGTGGGGGCGCTCTAGCGATTTTCTATGACCCCTACCTGAAAAAATGTCAAAATAAATTGAAGAAATATTACTCAAAAAGATTCCCTAAGGTCCCTCCTAGTATTTATATTTAGAGAAAGGTGGGTGTCGGAGTAAATGGCACGGGTAGCCATACCGACTACCCCTGGCTCTTCGGAAAATTTATCAGGCCTTTGGGCCTTCAAGCACTCCAAGCATTTGTGCCGCCTTCTCTGGCCGGCTACCACTAAAGCCGACTCCCGGAAGGCGACCCAGCCTCACCGACTCCTCCCCAGGACGACTACGGGGTGGCCGACTCCAAGAAGCCGACCAGGAAGGACGCCGACTCCTAGGAGCCGGCCAAGATCACAACCGCCCCTCCATAACGGCGACGTGACGGGGTGTGGCCACAGTGCGGCCCATGACCCCCGAAGCCCGAGGCGGGCATGGCTACAGGAGGCCGTACGGGAGGGACGTCTCCCGTGCGGCTCGGCACTGTAGCCACGCTAGCCTCGACGTCATCCACGACCCACTCCTGTACGGCCCAAGGACTGCGGGCCCCTTCAGCCAGAGAGAGGCGTGAAGGCGGCCCGGCTTTTCCTAGTCGGCCAAGAGTATAGCCGGCCTCCAGAAGCCGACTACTCCCTTCCTCGAAGCAGGAGCCCCATTAAGGAGACAAGACGAGGTGAGGCTACAGTGATAGCCCCCGAGGCGGCCCACTGTAGCCACGCTCACCTCGTCTAAGCCCTCATCATCAGAGGCGCGGCTACAGTAAGCAGCCGCCGACAAAACCCTAGGCGGTGGGACCGGCCTGTCGACCAAGTAGCCGGCAGCCGGCGGGACCCACCAGCCGGCGGGACCCAGCAGCCGGCGGAGAAGCCGGCGAGCGTAGACACTGACGGCTGGGACCAGTTCCCAGTCGGATTACCATTGTACCCCCGGGGGTAGGCAAATATAAACCCCCCGGAGCACCCATGCAAAGGGTTGGCTTCTAGGTTAACACCCACGCATAGCACACACACCATAGATAGAGAGAAGCAAGAGCTAGCCTTGTTCTTCTTCTCCCTTGATCTCAACAGCTCTAGGAGCGATTGTAGCTACCCTTTATCGATCTAGTGATCATGCGGAGACCCCGCAGAGCAGGACTAGGGGTGTTATCTCCTCGGAGAGCCCCGAACCTGGGTAAGATTCGCCGGCGTGCATGTCTTCGCCTCATCCCGTTTCCGGGCACCGGCGACGTTTTATTGGCTCCCACAATGATAAGCCATCCCTGGCATATGTCGCACCAACCACCCGACATTTGGCGCCCACCGTGGGGCCAGGTGCACCGTCGTCCGGAGACCTGTTCTGGACGGGAACCCTCTTCCTCCCCCGCGAGCGCAGCCAGCCTGCTGCGCCCGATGGCGTTTGCCTCGACGCGCTGCAAGGCGTCGACGACGCCTGCGCAGCGAGCCGCCTCGCCGATCTGCTCGGCGAGACTCGCATCTCCGACGAGCCTGCGTCCGACGCAGGCACCGACTACCCCGAGAGCCGCCTCGTCAGCCTCCTCGACCAACTTCACGTCTCCAGCGAGCCTGCTGCGGACATGGAGTCGGTCGGCTCCACCGACCCGATGCTCGTCGACTCCGACACCGCGTCGCTCGACGCCTACCCCTCCGACGTGGTGGTCTTCGACGACCCCCTCCCTCGAGCTGACAGCGGCAGCAGCGCTGTCACCGAAGTGCTGGTCATCAGCCACGTCTCCAACTCGGGCGAGAACGCCCGCGACGCTCAGCAAGCGGCGATGCACGACCTGTCCGTCCCCACCACGGCCGACGCCGACGCCGAGACCCTGGAAGCACGCCGCCTTGCCCTCATCGCGGAGGGCAAGAAGATAGCCTCGATGAGACGCCTCACCGAGGCCCACCAGCGCGAAGTCGACCGCGTCGCCTTCGGGACGCCGCCGCCTAGCGGCCCGAGCCGAGCCGGCTTCGTCCAGAAGCGCGGCGCAACCGTTGCCAGCATGCTGGGCGCAGATCGCCCCGTCTACGCCACCCCGCTCGAGAATCTGCGAGCCGCTCAGGCGGCTGCAGAGGAGCTCAATGGGCTGGGAGCCGACGAGCTCCCCTACATGATAAGACGGATCCAGCAGCTGATCGACGCGGCTGCAGAACGGCACGAAGCCGGCGCCCGAGCTGATAGCCATCCCCGCGCCGGGAGCACGCCGCGACGTCCCGCTCGCCAACTGCGAGCGGCGCGCGCCAGAAGAAAGACAAGGAGCCGGCTGCCAGCCGCAACCGGACTCGCATTATCATCGAGCGCGACGCGGATGGCCGCCCTCGAGCTGTAGAGCACCAGGGAAACCTGCCTCCTCCCCCGCCTCGAAGAGAAAGACGCCTCACTCCACCGCCTGTCACCCATCCGACTCTTGGCGACCGACTCGGCCGCCGAGAAGGAGTCGGCGAAAACGACGCCCGCCACAGGATCGACCGCCTTGCTCGATCCTTGGCGCTAGAAGAAGAAGACGATGTCAGCCCGCCATGCTTTGGCCCCCACATCCGCGACGAGCCCTTCCCCAAAGGGTTCTCGCTTCCCAGAGACACACCCAAGTACAACGGCTCGGTGAAGCCGGAAGATTGGCTCATCGACTACTCCACAGCCGTCAGCATCGCCAACGGCAATCGGCGCGTCGCCGTGAAGTACGTCCCCCTGATGTTGCAGGGCACGGCGCGCACATGGCTCAACAGCCTCAAGCCCCACAGCATCAACAGTTGGCTGGACTTCACCGAAGTTTTCGTCCGCAACTTCACCAGCACCTACAAGCGGCCTCCCAAGCCTCGCCAGCTCTCCCTCTGCGTCCAGGGGCCCAACGAGTCGACCCGCGACTACCTCACGCGATGGGCCGAGCTCCGCAACTCCTGCGAGGGAGTGCACGAGGTCCCGGCCATCGAGTATTTCACTGCCGGGTGCCGAGAGGGCACCCTCCTCAAGCACCGACTCCTCTGCGACGAGCCGGCTACCCTCGATGAGTTGCTGATCACCGCCGACAAGTATGCCACTGCCGACTCCTCCATGAAGACCGAGCTCCGAGTGGACGCCTCGGGGAAGGTAATTGCTCCGGCTCCCAAGACGCCGGCTGGCGACCCTAACCGGCGCCCCTACCAGAACGACCACAAGCGCAAGGGCCCCATGCCGACTTCCTCCAGTCGGCAGGTGGCCACCATTGAAGACGAGCAGCCCGAAGAGCGGCCCGCTCCCAAGAAGAAGGGTGGACGGCCGCCTTGGCAGCCGTCTTTCTCCTACGAACAAGCACTTGATGCTCCCTGCAAATTCCACAGCGGCGCGAAGCCGTCCAACCATACGACACGGAAATGCCACTGGCTCACCCGCATCACCAAGGGCGAAGGGATGGTGCCGCCTCCGCCTCCCGGCCCGCCGCCTCCAGCTCCCCAGCAGCCGGCGGCCCGGCCGGCAGTCGGCGCCATCCAAGACGAGTTCCCCGAAGCGCACGACGCCTACGTCGTCTTCACAAGTCAAGTCGACGACAAGCGCAGCCGACGCCGGCAGCACCAAGAAGTAAACGCAGTCGCCTCTAGCACCGCCGAGATCATGCACTGGTCGGAAAAGCCCATCAGCTGGAGCCAGGCTGACCACCCAGAGGTGATGCCTTCGCCTGGCTCCTATGCTATGGTCTTGGACGTCACCCTTGCGACGGAGAGGCGAGCTGCACAATTTTCCCGCGTCCTGATAGACGGCGGAAGCAGTATCAACATACTGTACCGCGATACCATGGACAAGCTGAACATCAAAGCGAAGCAGCTCATGCCAAGCCGCACCGTCTTCCATGGTATCGTACCCGGCCTATCTTGCTCTCCAATCGGCAAGATCAAGATGGATGTTCTCTTCGGAGACAAAGATCACTTTCGCCGGGAAGCAATATGGTTCGAGGTGGTGGATTTGGAGAGCCCCTATCATGCACTGCTTGGCCGACCTGCGTTGGCCAAGTTCATGGCCGTGCCCCACTACGCCTACCTGAAGATGAAGATGCCGAGTTCGAAGGGGATCATCACGGTAGCCGGCGACTACAAGAAGTCCATCGAGTGTGCCATGGCCAGCAGCCGGCTGGCCGAGTCCCTCGTGGTGGCCGAAGAGAAGAAGATGTTGGATCGGGTTGTGGCCATGGCCGGCAAGCAGCCGGCCTTGTCCCCCAACCCCAAGGACTGTGATGCGCAGGGCTCCTTCCAGCCTGCCAAAGAGACGAAGAAGATACCTCTAGACCCAGAGCACCCGGAGAGGTTCGCCGTGATTGGGGCGAACTTGGACAGTAAATAGGAAGGCGAGCTCGTCGACTTCCTCCGTGAGAATCGAGACATCTTTGCATGGTCCCCAAAGGACATGCCGGGTGTCCCGAAGGATTTCGCCGAGCACAAATTACATGTCCGAGTTGATGCGAAGCCGGTCAAGCAACCCCTCCGCCGACTATCAGAAGAGAAGCGAAGAATCGTGGGAGAAGAGATAGCCCGGCTCCTTGCAGCCGGCTTCATCATGGAAGTGTTCTTCCCAGAATGGCTTGCCAACCCAGTTCTGGTTTTGAAGAAGAATAACAAGTGGCGCATGTGTATAGACTACACAAGTTTGAACAAGGCCTGCCCAAAGGATCCGTTTGCTTTGCCACGGATTGACCAAGTGATAGACTCCACAGCCGGATGCGAGCTGTTAAGTTTTTTGGATGCATACTCAGGGTATCGTCAGATCAAGTTGGACCCGGCTGACCGCCTGAAGACTGCCTTCATCACACCCTTTGGAGCTTTCTGCTACCTGACAATGACATTCGGCTTGAGAAACGCCGGTGCCACTTTTCAGCATTGCATGCAGAAATGTCTCTTGAAACAACTCGGCAGAAATGCCCACGTCTACGTAGACGACATTGTGGTGAAGACAGAGAAGCGCGGTACCTTGCTGGAAGACCTGAAGGAAACATTTGCCAACTTGCGCCAATTCCAGATCAAGCTTAACCCCGAGAAGTGCATGTTCGGAGTGCCAGCCGGCCAGCTGCTAGGCTTCCTGGTCTCCGAACGCGGCATTGAGTGCAACCCTGTCAAGATCAAGGCCATTGAGAGGATGGAGATTCCCACCAAGCTGCGAGATGTGCAGAAATTCACTGGCTGCTTAGCCTCCCTGAACCGTTTTATCAGCCGACTAGGAGAGAAGGCTCTCCCCCTGTACCGACTCATGAAGAAGTCCACTCACTTTGAGTGGAATGATCAAGCCGACCAAGCCTTCCATGAGTTGAAGAAAATGTTGACCACTCCGCCTGTCCTGGCCGCGCCGACTGAGAAGGAGCCCATGCTCCTCTACATCGCCGCGACAAGCCGAGTCGTCAGCACTGTTGTTGTGGTCCAGCGCCCGGAGGAAGGCCGAGCCCAGCTGGTCCAGAGGCCGGTCTACTATCTCAGCGAAGTACTGTTCAGCTCAAAGCAAAACTACCCGCACTACCAGAAGATGTGCTATGGGGTGTACTTCGCTGCCAAGAAATTGAAGCCCTACTTCCAAGAGCACCCCATCACGATCGTGTGCACTGCCCCGCTCGCCGAGATCATAGGCAGCCGGGATGCATCCGGCCGGGTGGCCAAATGGGCCATTGCCTTGGCGCCCTACACGATTTTCTATCAACCCCGCACCGCCATCAAGTCGCAAGCATTGGCCGACTTCCTCGTCGACTGGGCCGAGACCCAGTACTTACCGCCGGCTCCTGACTCTACCCATTGGCGGATGCACTTTGACGGGTCCAAGATGCGCACCGGCTTGGGAGCCGGCATTGTCCTCACCTCTCCCAAAGGCGACAAGCTCAAGTACACGCTGCAGATCCACTTCGCCGCCTCCAACAACGTGGCCGAGTACGAGGCGCTCGTACATGGGCTCCGGCTAGCCAAAGAACTCGGCATACGCCGGATCCTGTGCTACGGCGACTCAGACTTGGTGGTCCAGCAATCATCTGGCGACTGGGACGCCAAGGACGCGAACATGGCGAGCTACCGTTTCCTCGTCCAGCAGATGAGCGGATGCTTCGAAGGGTGCGAGTTCCTTCACGTGCCAAGGGCCGACAACGACCAAGCAGATGCCCTAGCACGGATCGGCTCCACCCGACAAGCCATACCGACTGGCGTCTCCCTCCAGCGCCTCCTCAAGCCGTCCATCAAGCCGTCTCCAGAGTCGGATTCCACCTTCATACCGCCTGCGCCAGAAACAGCCGGATCCGGCTCAAGAAATCCCGCAGGCGGCACGGGGACTTCGACGACTGCCCCGGGGACTGACGTAGTCGCACCCGGCCCAGGGACTTCAGAACCCGGCCCGGGGACTGCAGCAGTCGGCCCGGGGACTGCAACGACACAAGAAGCGGTGGTCGACTCCAATGCAACACCCAACCCACCCACCCGAGTCATGGTGGCCACATTAACAGCGGAAGAAGTCACAGCTCCCTCATGGGCCCAGCCTATCCTCAAGTTCCTAGTCAGCAGAGAGCTGCCGGCTGATGAGATCACAACAAGACTAGTGCAACGACGAGCCGCAACATACACAATAATCAACAGGGAGCTCGTGAAGCGCAGCGTCACTGGAGTCTTCCAGCGTTGTGTCGAGCCAGAAAAAGGAGTGGCAATCCTCAAAGACATCCACCAAGGCGAATGCGGCCATCACGCCGCCTCAAGATCCCTCGTGGCCAAGGCTTTCCGCCATGGGTTCTTCTGGCCGACTGCCTTGGAGGATGCTAAAGAAATAGTCAAGAGCTGCAGAGGATGTCAAGTCTTCAGTTCCAAACAACACCTGCCGGCTTCTGCCCTCAAGACCATTCCCCTCACCTGGCCTTTTGCCGTCTGGGGACTGGACATGGTGGGCCCTTTCAAGACAGCCCGCGGTGGCTTGACACATCTACTCGTTGCGGTGGACAAGTTCACAAAGTGGATTGAAGCCAAGCCAATTAAGAAGCTGAACGGGCCGACTGCCGTGACATTCATCACCGACATCACTACTCGGTACGGCGTGCCGCACAGCATCATCACCGACAACGGCACGAACTTCGCCAAAGGCGCACTGGCACGTTTCTGCGCGATGCAGGGCATCCGACTGGACTTAGCGTCCGTTGCCCACCCACAGTCAAACGGCCAGGTCGAGCGAGCAAATGGACTTATCCTCTCCGGCATCAAGCCCCGACTGGTTGTACCACTGGAGCGATCGGCCGGCTGCTGGCTCGAAGAGCTGTCGGCTGTCCTCTGGAGTCTGCGCACTACACCCAACAAGTCAACCGGCTTCATTCCATTCTTCCTTGTGTACGGTGCCGAGGCTGTCATCCCAACAGACATCGAGTTCGACTCGCCTCGGATCACCATGTACACGGAGGAAGAAGCCAAAGAAGCAAGAGAAGACGGCGTCGACCTACTGGAAGAAGGCCGGCTGTTAGCCCTCAGCCGGTCCGCCATCTACCAGCAAGGCCTGCGCCGCTACTACAACCGCAAAGTCAAGCCAAGATCCTTTCAAGAGGGCGACCTTGTGCTCCGGCTGATCCAGCGAACAGCCGGCCAGCACAAGCTCTCGGCCCCTTGGGAAGGCCCCTTCGTCGTCAGCAAGGCACTCGGCAACGACTCCTACTACTTGATCGACGTGCAAAAGCCAAGAGCACGCAAGAGAGATGACTCCGGTAAGGAGTCGGAGCGACCATGGAACGCAAACCTCCTAAGACGATTTTACAGCTGAAAAGCAGTATGTATCACGTTCCCCTTTTTTGTATTAAGTACAAACCAACAGGCCCCCCGACCAGTACTCGGGGACTGCCTTTTTGTTTATCTATGAATGACGAGTATCATATCCATGAATGTATTATTACATTTTGAATTCTTGTATGGCACCGGGTCCGACTAGTCGGCCCTGGGACTGGCCGCCTTGAGCTATATTCAAAGTTCTTCCCGAAGTCAGCAAAGTAGTGCGCCGGCTCCCAAGTCCTCTCTTGTTGAAAGTCGCAGCTCAAAGAACTGACTGTCCGACTAGCAAGAGAGAAGACGGAAAGGACGCCCACACGAAAAACGGCTAAGGAACAACTAACCTATATAGCAAAGAGACGGCCTCCAAATATGCCTGCCGGCTGTCAAAGCAGCCGGCTGGCCGGCTTCCTAAAAAAACTTAGCTTAAGTCCGGCAGAGCTAAAAGTACTTCCCCCTCCCCAATCGGCCAGGCACCCCCCGGCCACAGATTGCAGAGCAACTGTTTGACTGGGGAGGCGGCAACCAAGGGAGGGCGGCAAAGGAAAAAAGCAGAAGGACAAAAAGCGAAAGTACAAGGAAAGACCGATTGCATAACTTATATACATAAAGCCGCCCACAGGCCGGCAACAGACTTGAGTTTGAATACACCCAGTGGGTGGAATTGTGCAGACTTAACCAAACATTGTTCAAAAGTAACAAGACAGGAAAACAAAAGAAAGAAGACTGAGGCGCGACAGGAAGGCCGAGCTGGTCGGTGAAGGCGGCCTCGCCGGCTGAAGGAGTGGCCGCCTAGCTGGTCCCGGCTTGACCACCTCCCGCGGCAGGAGACGCACTCGCACGCGACGTAGTGCTGGAGGCGCGGTCAGGCTGGCCAGCTACTCCGCCGGCCGGCTCGGCGTCTTCACCCTCCTCCTCCTCCTCTTCGCCCTCGTCGCTGGAGTCGATCTCCTCCGCCGAGTCCTCGCCGTACGCCGGGTCCAGCCCGAACCAATCTTCCGGCTGGGCGACTCCATTTTCGTCCACCTCGGGGGCGAAGACGTTGGTGTCGGTGTAGTCGGCGATCGCTGAAGCCCGCCGAATGATAGCCGGCCGCGCCGGCTCCAGCTCCGTGTCGGCTTGCTGCCGCCAGGTAGCCAGCTGGTCCAGGTTCAGGCCGGGATACCAGGCCTTGACGAACTCCAGCGCCCGCCTGGCGCCGGAGCGAGCTGCTGACGCCTTCCAAGCCTCGAAGCGGCCGACTGCCACCTCCAGCCAGTCGGCGGTCCGACTGGGGGTGCGAGGGACCACTTGGCCGGGCCAGAGGGCGACCAAGACCTGCGATCCCGCGCGCTGAAGCCGGCAGAGCAGCCTGTGAGCCGGCTGGATGCGAGCCTGGATCGCCAGGAGCTGTTCTTCCAGCGAGCGGCCGGCGGTTGGCGAGATCTCAAAGCCGGCTTGCCTCTTCGCCTGGCGATGGGCTTCGATGGCCTGGTTGGCGGCAGTTGAGTAGCCAGGGAAGTACTCTGCGTGAAGGAGAAAAGAAAAGAAAAACACCGAAATCAGAAAAACAAGCCAAAGTGGTAGATGGCAAGAAAGGACAAAGGGGTAGACGACTTACCGTCAACTAGATCCTCAATCTGGCCATAGCCGGAGACCAGAGTCTGCCTGGCCTCTGCCCAGCCGGCCGCCTCCGTCTCGAACTCGGCCTCGAGGGTGGCTTCGCGATCCTGCGCAGCCTTCAGCGCCGCCTTGTGGCCTTCCTCCTGGTCGGCCAGCCTCTTGACCAGGCGGTCGCGCTCCTGCACCAAGGCGGCGAGCTCCGCGTCCTTGGCACGAAGAGCAGTCTGGGACTCCCCCAGCTGTGCCCTCAGACCGGCGTTGGCCGCTGCAGAGATAGAAGAAGAAGAAGAAGAACAATGAGAAATCATCAAGGAAGATCCGAGCCGACTGCTCAGCAGTCGGCCCGAATCTCGGGGACTACACCCAGTGGGTGCGCTGACGCGCCCCCACATGAGATAAAGATCAAGTCACATACCTCGGCTCTCAGTAAGATCGGCGGTCTTCTGAGTCAGCTCCCGAGCCTGGGAGTTGAAGGCGGCCGCTCGGAGGTTGTGGTAGTCCTGCAAGACGGACAGAAGACCGAAGTGAGAACAAAAGCAGCAAAGACAAAATCTCCAAGAAGTTCCAAGCCGCCTGCTCAGCAGCCGACTCGGAACTCGGGGACTACACCCAGTGGGTGCGCTGACGCGCCCCCACGAGAGAAATCAAGATCAAGAAGAGAAATCAAGATCAAGAAAGAACAAGATAGGAATACTAACCCGGATGGCTGCCCACGTTGCGAGGAATTCGTCGGTGAACTGCCTCAGCGCCGCGGCTTGGCTTTGGAGCCGGGTCCGGACGTCTTGTGCAGCGACGTTCACCACGGCTGTTCCTCCGCCCGGCGTCCACCCCGAGGTAGCGCTGGCCGCCTCCGCGTCTCGGGCCGACGAGCTGGAGCCCACGGCCGGCTGTGGCTCCGACGCAGCCTTCTGCGGCTCCGATGCGGCCTTCCCTGCACGCCGGCTTGGCGGAACCCGGACCGCCACCTCAGCTCCCGCGGCCGGCTCGCCCTCCGCCGACTGTGCGGGCGCAGGCTCAGGCTGGCCGCCTTGGGCCGCCCTAGTCGGAGGAGTCGGCCCCGGCACCTCCCCCAAGATGATGACGTCGTCGCCGCTTCCTCCCAGCCCCGGCTGGGAACCGCTGGCTCCCCCTGGCGAGGGATCCACGTCCCCTGGCGCCATGGTGCGCAGGGGGGTGACCATCAAAGCGTCCCCTGCCGCCGCCTCGGCCTCGGCCTCTGCCTGGGCCTTGGCTGCGGCCTCGGCGAGCGCCTTCGCCGCCTCCTCCTCCCGAGCTGCCTGGGCGGCGGCTGCCCTCCGTGCCTCCGCCTCCCGCGCTTCCTGCTCCTCCCGCACCTCCCGCGCGTTCCTTTCCGTCGCCTCCAGGAGGGCGGCGCGGGGATCTACGCGGTGGGTGGTGCTCCCAGAGCCCCCTGGCGACTCGACGACGGAGCCGGCAGCCGCCCGCTCAAGTGACAGCGGAGCTCTGACCGTTGAAAAAGAAGACGAAGGTTCAAGAACCACCAAGAAAAGAAAGAAGGAGAGTACATAGAAAGAGAGAACTTACGCCGACACAGTCTGCGGCTGCTTCACCACTTTGCGGAAGCGAGCCGCCTTCGCGGCCGCCTCTTCCCGCCTGGTGGCTGCCGCCCCACCCCTGGGCTTCTTCGTCCGGCTGCCGAACATGCCCTGGGCGGCGCGACGTTTCTGGCCTCTACCCCGAGCAGGCTGCGCGCCGGAGGAGCCCGCGCCGCGTCCGGATGCCGGCTGGCGGTGCAGGACGGCTTCGGCTTCGTCCTCGTCCGGCCAGTCGTCGAAGGTAGCGGTGAACCCGGAGCCGCCTGCTTCGCCGCCGGCTTGGGCACCGGCCGGCTCGACGGCATCCTCCATATGGACCGCCCCTAGGTCGGGGTGCTCCTGGTCGTGTTCGGTCCGGTCGGGGACGAAGCGGCGCTCCACGTCTGTCCCGCCGGCCGGCCGAAGCAGAGGACTCTGTCAAAAGAGCAAGCCGACTGAGTTAGAGTCGGCCCAGAGGAACTCGGCGACAAAGCTGAGAGAGAGAGAAAAAAAGAGACGAGGGGAGCGTACCGTAGGCGGAGGATTGGCACGGCTATATGGCTCCTTGCCGAATTGCCAGTCTTCGGAAAGTTGGCAGTTGGCGAGGTAATTCACCATGTCGGCGGCGTCGTGCTGCGGCATCTCCTTGGTGCACATTCGGCTCGGATCGAGCTGGCCGCTCATCTGACAGATCAGATGAGGCCGGCTCTGGAGCGGAAGGACCCGACGCGTGACGAACGCGGCCAGGAGGTCGGGCCCCGTCAGGCCCTCCGACTGGACCATCACCCGCAGGCGGGCGATGGCGGCGTTTCCTCCATGCGACAGCGTCACGGCCCGGAAGGACCACTGGGGAAGCCTGCCCGCCGGTGGGCCGGCTACGTAGGCCGGCAAGTTGAGGTAGTCGCCCCGGGGAGCGATGCTCCGCACGTAGAAGTATGACTTCTGCCGCTTCTTCACCGATTGGATCAGTGTGATGATGGGGAAGGGGTTGTCGGCGCCTGATCTCCGCGACGCGATGAAGGCGCCGGTATGAGCCGGCACGCCCCGCACGCGCGTGCCCAGCTTCGACTGGAAGAACTCCCCCCAGAGCTCGAGGGTGGGGAGGACGCCAAGATAGCCCTCGCACAGGGTGACGAAGGCCGACAGCAGCACCACCGCGTTGGGGGTGAGGTGGTGCGGCTGGAGCTGATAGAATTCCAGCCAGGAGCGGAAGAAGGCGCTCACTGGCAGGCCGAAGCCGCGCAGGAAGTGCGAGCGGAAGACCACCCGCTCGCCCTCCCGCGGCGCCGGCCTGATTTCCTTCTCCGGTGCGAGGCGGACCTCCACTTTGTCCGCGCTGGGCAGACGCCGGGTGTCGCGGAGGAAGTCGATGTGGTCGTTATGGACGATGGAGCCGTCCCAATCCCCGCCAAGCTGCTCTACGTGGGGAGGCATAGCGGAAGCTAGCACGGCGGCGGAGGAGCGTGCGGAGGAAGAGCGCGGCGGCGAAGCGCTGTCGCGAGAACGAGCAAGGCAAGAAGACGGGGGAAGTAGGAGGAGCGTGCGAGGGCCTGCCGCCCTCCACCTCCCCCTACTTATAGCCTCACGCGGCCGAAGAGGCCGGACGTGGGGGGGAGACGTGGGATTAACTGCGCCCACTCCCCCCACGTCTCGCGTTTATTACGCATAAGTGCGAGCCGAAACTGCCGCACGGAACGTGCGGGCGATTTCGGGATACAAAGGATCCGCGCCTGGGCCGGGGCGCGGACGTGGCGGGCCCCCTCCCTGCGGCGACGTCCCGTCACGCGCGTGGGCTGGCAGGCTTTCCGGCCACGTGGCACGCCAACGGCCCGAGGCCGGCCCGCGGCCCGGTGCACGTGCTTGCGGGTTCCCGCCCCCCGGCTCCAGAAGAATTCGACTAAGGCGGCGCGCCTGACCAAGGCCGGCTCCCAGCTGCCGGCTTGTCACGATAGGAAGCTGATCGAGCTTCTTGAACCCCACTCCACCTCGAAGCCCAATCAGCTTCGGGGACTACTGTCGGAGTAAATGGCCACGGGTAGCCATACCGACTACCCCTGGCTCTTCGGAAAATTTATTAGGCCTTTGGGCCTTCAAGCACTCCAAGCATTTGGGCCGCCTTCCCTGGCCGGCTACCACTAAAGCCGACTCCCGGAAGGCGACCCAGCCTCACCGACTCCTCCCCAGGACGACTACGGGGTGGCCGAATCCAAGAAGCCGACCAGGAAGGACGCCGACCCCTAGGAGCCGGCCAAGATCACAACCGCCCCTCCATAACGGCGATGTGACGGGGTGTGGCCACAGTGCGGCCCATGACCCCCGAAGCCCGAGGCGGGCATGGCTACAGGAGGCCGTACGGGAGGGACGTCTCCCGTGCGGCTCGGCACTGTAGCCACGCTAGCCTCGACGTCATCCACGACCCACTCCTGTACGGCCCAAGGACTGCGGGCCCCTTCAGCCAGAGAGAGGCGTGAAGGCGGCCCGGCTTTTCCTAGTCGGCCAAGAGTATAGCCGGCCTCCAGAAGCCGGCTACTCCCTTCCTCGAAGCAGGAGCCCCATTAAGGAGACAAGACGAGGTGAGGCTACAGTGATAGCCCCCGAGGCGGCCCACTATAGCCACGCTCACCTCGTCTAAGCCCTCATCATCAGAGGCGCGGCTACAGTAAGCAGCCGCCGACAAAACCCTAGGCGGTGGGACCGGCCTGTCGACCAAGTAGCCGGCAGCCGGCGGGACCCACCAGCCGGCGGAGAAGCCGGCGAGCGTAGACACTGACGGCTGGGACCAGTTCCCAGTCGGATTACCATTGTACCCCCAGGGGGTAGGCCTATATAAACCCCCCGGAGCACCCATGCAAAGGGTTGGCTTCTAGGTTAACACCCACGCATAGCACACACACCATAGATAGAGAGAAGCAAGAGCTAGCCTTGTTCTTCTTCTCCCTTGATCTCAACAGCTCTAGGAGCGATTGTAGCTACCCTTTATCGATCTAGTGATCATGCGGAGACCCCGCAGAGCAGGACTAGGGGTGTTATCTCCTCGGAGAGCCCCGAACCTGGATAAGATTCGCCGGCGTGCATGTCTTCGCCTCATCCCGTTTCCGGGCACCGGCGACGTTTTATTGGCTCCCACAATGATAAGCCATCCCTTGGCATATGTCGCACCAACCACCCGACAGTGGGGTAAAGGGCATTGTTCAGATCCTCTTGAGCTTCAACTCCACAAAGTCTATGTGCGAAGCCTGAGCTTCATGAATCGGTGCCTTCCTACCCTAAGAGCCTTTTTGGGACTGCTTCACACTATAAAATTTAGCTCTGCACTAAAAGATACAAGCCAAACAGGCCAATCCCATAAAAATAATTACTACCTCCGTCCCATAATATAAGAACGTTTTTGACACTAAACGTTTTTTACACTAATATAGTGTCAAAAACGTTCTTATATTATGGGACGGAGGGAGTAGAATCTAGGGTACAACTCTCTGTTTTTTTGAAACTCTTCAAGAGTGCTCCAGAAACTCTAGAAACTGGAGTTGGAGGGAATTACCAACCACTGCCACCAGTAGGTGGGCACCCCTTAATTTTTTCGCATATCAGCTAATCAAAAGATCATTTCCATCAAATTTCTTATTCTTAAAGCTGGAAGCCAACATGATAAATTGCTCTTTGATGGAGTTGTAACTCCTGTATGAGACTGCTCCAAAGTAAATTTGGTGGAGTGTAGCTAATTTTGGTGGAGCGGAGCAGTCCCATACAGGCTCTGAAAAAGGGGAAAACGCATACCTTGACATCTCTCACGAATCTCTACACCCATCTCCCTTGGCAGTTCTCCCTCTCATAACCCTACCCTCATTCCGCGATGTCAGTCCCCGCCACCACGACCAGCTCCCCCCCCCCCCCGGTCGCCGGCCCGTGAGCCTCTCAGTCGGTAGATCGGGCCATCCCAGCCTCTTCCCCGCCGGATATTGTCCCTTCAGTGCAATGCCCTCGCTGACAGCCGGGAGCATCGAGCTCACCTAAAGGAGAAAGCCTACCCTGATGTGGCGAGGGCATTGACCTCCAAGCCCCATCACATGAGCCAAGAGCAGCATCCTGAACTGGGGTGGTTCTAGCAGGCCAACAGTCTCCCCAGCTGGGCTGTCAGCCGATGGTGGCGCTGGGAGAAGTTGTGCTCGGTGTTGAACGGGCTGGATTCGCCAAGTGAAACTGCCCCATCTCCACTAATGATGTTTGCTTCCTGCGCTGCCATTCCCTCACTCCTCCCCGCCCTGTCACCAGGGGCGTAGACAGGCCCCAGGACACCCTGGCCTTGGCCCGGGGCGTGAGGGTAAAACCTAGGCTTGATTACTGCTACAGTTGTGTACTGTAGCCACAGTGCCCTGAAGCTGGCCCGGGGCGTGCCGATATGCTAGCTACGCTACTGCCCGTCACTGACATAGTTGCTATCCCTGACCCCACATCATGGTTCCCAATAGCGCGCATATATGTCTTCGAAACACATCACTTGTCCACCCCGACTCCGCCTGTCTCTACATGTTGGTGCCCTGTCTCCCAGCTTCTTGCCACTCGAGGCAAAGGCTTGGAAGAGGGAGGTGCATGCCACACTCGCAGAGCTAAAGGCTGGGATAGACGAGGAGGACATTGTCGAGGTCGTGAAGGGAAAGGCCATCATGGAAATTTTCTTCTTCGACACTGCCAGCAACCCAAGCTATCATTGCTAGCTAATTGCCCGTGTGGTACAATGGGGCCATACATACTCTAGTGGTTCAACACCAATCATGTCTCATATTTGTTTTTTTTGTGAGATTTGGTTTGAGTATGGGTGGGAAGGCAAGGAAAGTTTTGATTTGGTTGAGGTTTGGGTGAGATTTGAATTGATTTGGTTATGGGTAGGGAAAAGCAAGGAAAGTGTTGATATAGTTTAGTTGAGGTTTATTTTGATTTGGGTATGGATAGGAGAATGCAAGGAAAGTTTCGATTTTAATTGAGATTTTGGTAAGATTTTATTTTATTCGATTTGAGTTGGTTTTCATAAGATTTGATTGAGTTAATAGAGAGGAAAGGAAAGCATTGATTTAGTTTGGATTATTCCAAACCAAGGGAGAGAAGGGGAGGGAACGAAATCACATTCCAGGCGGCTAATGTGGGGGACATTGCGAGTAAGGAACAGAAGAGGTGGCTCGACTTGTTCGAGCTAAAGATGGAAGTAGGGTGCCATGGTTTGACTAGAAAATTATGCTTATCATGCCTTTGACTCCATGTTAGGTCTGAATTTGAATTTGAATTTTTTTGAAAAATATACATTTTGAAATGTTGTTGAATTGTCTGACATTGAAGCATTAATGTCAAATTGGAGTTGAAATAGAGTTCATATGCATATAAGATACCTATTGGAAAACTACCGAGGAAAAAATATACTAGTTAGATACTAATCTGAAATAGCAAAGGGCTACAAAACCTCTAAAATAGTTTTAGAGTCCAAGACCACTCTAGAGGGTGCCCTTCTAAAGAGTCTGCCAGAGTTGAACGAATCAATTTAAAACTGCATGTACACAGTATACACGGGTACACATTACAAAACCCACTGTGGTCGGCATATGACAAACAGGGGAGATGAAACACCAGTCCGACCGATCTTACAGCGTTCCTCGTAACGGGCGTACTCCCCTAGCTCAGCCCTTCATCATGCTAAGTTGCTAGCCATTGTAAGTTCAGATTCAACTTCCTCTGAAGTGTTTGCGATTCTTCGTCTTCGTTTTGTGGAAGAAAACCAAGGCCAGTGACATCTACCGCATATGCGTCCTCACAGGAGTGGCGGAAATGTACTCGTTCAGTAAACTCTTGTATTGCGCCTCCGCCTGCTGAATTTGGAGCCTTAACTGTTGCTCCTGGACACGCAAGAAAATTATAAGTTCGCAACTTCCATCAGCAAAGTGCGGTTTAAAGCAAAAATGTTTGTACTACTGATGACCATGGCAATACCTTGAGCAAAAGCTCCTTCTCAGCCACCTCCAGCTCCAAGCACCTAGAAACAACAAATTTCATGAAATTTAGCCAAAATTACCACTGTTTGCTAAAAAAGGCAGCAGGTGGTTTTCGTACTCACTCTTCATGGAGCTGCTGATTCTCAAACTTCAAGTGCTCGAACTCATTCAGATCCCGTTCGGTCATGCGTTGGCAAATCTGTGGCATTCAAAGGCAGAAGTACAAAGTTGTAAGTTAATCAAGTGCCATTGCAGTGGTAGGCAGAGAACACCTCTGTCAAGATGGATCATCCACGGAGGCACAGGATCGACCAACGCCGTAAGCCTGTAATCAACTAGCAATAGAACGTAGACTGACCTGATTATCGACCTCCAAACTCTGTATGGCCTGCCTCTTGCACGGATCCATCTGGACATCATCCTCGTTTCTCCTTTTTCTTGTCTCCGCTGAATCAGTGGCAGGCACCATCTGCGCAGCTGGCATGGAGCAAGGTGCGTGCCCGCTGGTTCCGGCAGGAACCGACAGATGCGGAGGAGCAAAGGCAATCGGAATAGCACTCGCGGGGTGATCGCGGGTGCCGCCTCTCCAGGGGGCAACTGAGAGACCGGCACCGACTGCGTTCCTCTCGGACGGTTCAGCAATGGTGTCTGATGCTGTAAGCATTCCAGGAGGGGTGGGAGAAACGGATGCACGGGGCTTCTTTTGGTATCCAATCAGGTGACTATGTAAATCCCTGGAAGCAAGTGGAAATACTAATTACAGAACAGAAGCAGACTTTGGTGGTTGTGGATTTGGAAGAAACAGAAGTGAAAACAGGAGTTACCAGTACTCAGTTGTCATGTCTTTCAAGCGAATGATCAGCTTCTGATACAGCTGCGACTTCTCAAAGTCTTGCTTGTCATGAGTGGGCTTGATAAAGTTCGCCTCCAGCACCCCAGCGACGCCTCTACCTTTACTGCTTGCAGAACTCAACACTCGATGGAAAGGCTGAACAGAGTTAATTTTAATGTAAACAATCAGATAAATGTTTGTTTGAACCGGGCTCGGCCCCTTTCCAAACAATCAGATAGATAAAGATAATAAGGATGTGATTAAGTTGAGCTTGTTTTGATGTTTATATGCCCATTGATCATCTTGAAACAAAGTCAACACGGAGAGAATTTGAGGCTCACCAATATAAGGCGATTCCTATGGTAGATATTAAATCCATGCACACTAATTGTTGGAGCACCGTTCAAGAATCCGATACTTGTAACAACCTCACCCTGAATTAAGCAAGTGGACGCAAAAATGAGCAATGTAAACATGTGGATGCAAAAAGGAACATTGAATAAATTTAATAATTCCATGTTGACATGATTATAGTAAATGAACGGGCAATGTGGGAGAAAGACGTGAAACTTGGAAAAATAATGGTGTATTTCAAGACAAACCTCCTTTTTTCGTAGGAATTCTAGGGGTGTATAAGAAACAGCTTGACGGTATATGAGGTCAGTCGCAATGCTGTGGCGCTGAACTTCTTGTCCCCGAAGTATGATCTTGAAGTACCCGGGCAGCTGCAAATATAAGACAGAAGCATACACCTGCAAAACGCTAATTCAGCAATTTTTCATGAGCATCGGAGGTAAATGATTAGCCGTGTGATAAATACTCACCCTAAGAGAATAGCGCAGTTGATTTGACAGATGGTTTTCGTTCGTTCTTTTGACAGCATTAGTTGTTTCTGCTGGATTTGGCGCACCACTAATCATAATATCCTGGTGAAAGGGAAAGAGAACTTCATGACTATGAATGCCACTTCAACAACACAAAAAATTATACAAAGTCATTTAAGAAATAATATAAACATCTGATGCTTACTTCCTCCTTGGTGTCAAAATCGAGCTCCAGAACACCATCGTCATTAGACCACAAATTGAACACTATAATCTTTGTGCCATGTGGACCAATGTCACTGAACTGTTCCTCATCAACCATAAAATTAAAACAATCATTAGTACACTGAACTGGTGATAAGCTACTAGTAGGTAGTAACTACTAAACGAAATAGTACTAGCTACATGTTTTGTTTGAGCTTGATTGTTCCCCCCTTTGCAACCAATTGTGCCGTTTATCTCGAAGACAATCAGACGAAACTTCTAGCTTTGAAAGGTCTAAGATTTGCATGTTTGGTAAAATCATTGTCTTCTAAGGGTGTAATAAAAAGATAGTATCTACAGAACAGCAGCCAATAGGAAGGACGTCTAACTTACATTGCCCATCAGATCTTCTTCTGTTGCAAAAGGGGACCATTTTAATAACACGGACAGATTTGAGCAGAACTGATCTGCACCATGTCGCTCATACTGTATAGCGTCCCCTGTCAATAAATCGTACTTGTAGTCCACCTAATGAAAACAAAAAATATCATCAGAACCATCAGCATATTTTGATCACTGTCGTGCCAAAGAAATCGGTTCACATAGCATACCATGGGAACTACGACATCCTTTTGACCGGTTTCCGCCAAGAAGGTGTAAGAGAGAAGACCCACCGATTGTGTAGGTCCACTGAAAAACCAGTAGTAGTTTGGCATTAACTCAATACAAAGTAAGGCACAAAGATAACAAGTTATTGCACTAAAGCAAATAGAAGTGACTTTATACCTGCCCTTCATGCAACGACTGAAGACGATAGCGTCTGCCCCTAGCCGCATTGTGCTAGTCTTGAAACCGTTGCCATCTGTCAGGAAGCCAATTGCCAATACATGAGAAGTTATATAGTTTTGGGGACAGAATAATTAAGTATGAAACTGAGTTAGTAGAACGTACATTGTCCAATTGAAGAACCCGATTGCTTGTCGGAAAATCCAAAGCTCATGCAACGCCTCATGGAATCTGGGTCCATGCCTCCGCCATCATCTTTTTTAACAAAAAGCAAATTCATAAAAACTATTTTAGTTTTCTGCAGCATTTATGAGTTAGGATACTCTGGTGTTCGAACTCAATGTAATGCAAGATTTTCCGATATTTCTTTTAGTAGTTATATCTGAATATAGTGTCAGATTTACAGATATCGCCTGCCATTCTGAAGGAAGAAAACATAGTACTACGTACAAGATTAACAGGGTTACCTTGAACAAGTAAAGCTGGCGAGCCGTTTCGCTTGTTAACGATTTTGTCCACCACGATTCTAGTAGCACCAGTTTTGATCTGCCATCAAACAAATCCAATCAGACATACGATCCCAAATTACGTACAAAATGCGCTCCTATTCATCCCGGAAACGCAATGGAAACAATGAAGCTACTGAATTAAATTACCTCGTCGACCGCGTTATCCAGCAACTCTGCAACGGCTGCAATTAAGGCAGAAAGAAGGTGTAAAGACGCAAATGCACAAGCAAAATATTAACTTTTGGCAGCAAACGAAGAAATTAGAGCAGCCGCGTAACCGCTCACCTCCAAATGGCCATTTATGCGAGGTCGCGTTCGAGTGGAGGAACTTGGGGTGGACGCACATTCGGCTCCCCACATCTGCCGAGGGAGGGCAAGCAAGAACGGACGGTGAGAAAGCATGCGAAACGGCGAAATTGGCAGGAAAGAACCGGGACATTGCGGCGTGCTTACTTCGAGGCGGTTGCGCGGGGCTCCCGCCGGCCGCGTCGTAGTCGCCGGCGCTCCAGAACTTCCTGCTGACCCGCGCGGCGGGGAGAGGAGGAGGAGCGGGGCCGCGAGCCGGGGCGCCCGCCGCCTCGACGTCGAGCCTCCCGTCGCGGCTGCAGCCGCCTTCCGGCTCGAGGGAGGCGGCCCGGTTGACGACGCAGGCGGCCTGCTGCGGGGCCGCGGAGACGCGCGCGCCGCGGCCCAGCGGCGTCGGCGCCGCCTGGCAGACGCCGAACCCGGGGACGCCTCGCTGGCTGTGGCTGGTGACCGGGGCCAAGAAGGGCTTCACGTCCCGCCGCGTGTCCATGGGGTCCGTCGTCGTCCCGGTGTGGCGGTTCCCTGTGCACATGTCAGACACGATGGATCAGTGGCGCGATATGGCCGTGCAGTTGCGAGATCACGTCCCTGATTAACCGAGAGAAACCAGCAAATTCTCCACAGCAGAAAACAATCAAAGAAGTGTGGGCAGAGAAAATATAGCAAAAGTAATTTTCAGCCCTGATGATGAAAGGTTTAAGGCAAGAAGAGTTTGGTAAACCTAATTTCAATACCTTTTGATGAAGCACCACAGATTCAATCTTAAAGTGTATGTGCCCCTTTAGGCTATCTACATGGGTATATATATACTTGAATAGAAGTGGGGGAGGGGAGGGGAGGGGAGGGAGTCCGATTTGTACAAGACTTGTTTGTTGAATCAGAGGAGGAAACCAATCTACTCCTATTTGTATGCCTACCCTTGGGTATCCCTAGCTTTTAGGAGACAACTGGTAGTTTAGATTTGGTATTGGTAGTTATCCTTCCACTTTTTTAGGAAGAAAGAATATTGGAGAGGACTCCTCCAAGATCTATACCATGTGAATAGGACAAACCAAAACAATCTCTTTTTTTTATGTTTATCCTTTTATTCATGTTGATTTTTTTGCCAATGCTAGAAAACTCATCCTCCCTGTAAAAAAATATATCCACATCTGGTTGGACAACACATGCAAGTCCACTCAATTAATTACCTTGTTATCTTATTCATAAGAAAAAATGACCTTGTTATCTGAACAGTCTCTCTCTCTCAATTTTTGTTTTTTGGCGATTTACGTTGAATTGACTATCTCTACTACGTTCGTCTCACCTCCTTTTGTCGCCCCTATGTAATTTTTTCTATACTAGAATAATGCCCATGCGTTGCAACGGGATATAAATATTCTAGTACGTTAGATTATGATTTACCTGTCAATAATACTGCGATTGTGTAAATAAATGTTTATCAAATTCTGACCGTGAATTATCTTATATTTTGATTAGAAGTTTGGCAAGTAAATTAAAGTGGAACTAGTTCAGAAGGTAAGTAAATTAAGGCGATTGATTATCATATACATGGAAGATTGGACAAAGAGGTGGTGAGAAGAAAGGTGAAATGGAACCTTACGTTCTTTTTAAGTAGCCGAGATTGACTCAATCAAATCAAATCAAAATCTTACAACCTCGACTAAATCAAAAAGTTCCTTACCTTCTTCTACCCATATGAAATAATCAAATTTTACCAGAACATCAACTAAATCAAAACTTTCCTTGTCTTCCCCACTCAAACCAAATCAGATCTTATCAAGGCATATGATAGGAGTAAGATTTATGTCGAACACGATTGCTAAACCACTAGAATATGTATGCAGCCCTTGCAATGCATGAGTAATTAGCTAGTAACACAGTAAAATTCCTCGAAGGCTAGGTTTTCTTAACAACCAAGAGCAAGTATTTAATCTTACCCCTTTTTCCGGTGCTCCGGCGGGCTTACGCCGGCCTGAACCATTTTCATCTTAAATAAAAGTGAGATAGAACACAGCGGGTACGACAGATAGTACCCAACACAACACACGCGAGGAGTTACAAAGAACAACAGAGGCGACAAGAGAATAATTAGGAGTGAGTCGCGACAAACAGCCTACACCGAGAACTACACGTTGTAACTACGGGACAAATATTCTATGCACAATTACCGTAATTTGTCGAACATTTTATTATGCATACAAAAATAAAATTCTAGCTATAAATTAAATCAATCCTTATTGTCATTTTATTTGGTAAGCCAATAAGACGTGGGTTAGTTGAGGTGGTTTTCATGGTAAACTTTGTCAGACAAAATCAACAAATCTGAAAACTGCATGAGCAGGCTGAGGCAAAAAGAGGCGGACGAAAGAAAGGAACGTAAGACAAAGCCCTGTGTATATTTTTAGTAAAGATATATTCAAGATTTTTGATAGTCGTATAAAAACACAAGAGTTTTTCGATAGGCTATGATCCTCCAAAAATATTCAAACAAGCTCACAATCGATCTAGATGCAAAACTCAAATAAGGCCCTAATGGATCTAGATCCAAAAATCAATTGTTTTTCTTTCTTAAGAAAGTTAAATTGCCTGATGTACCACAATACACAAGTAGACAAAGTATCTCACCAAGAAAATCCTTTGGACAGTACAACACAGGAAGAGGAAAACCTTGAATATGTTTAGAAGCTCAAGATACTTACGTGTGCCTGTGGATTCACAAGTCGAGTTACTTTTCTCTTGTCACCTATCCACTTCCGCGGTGGTTTCTTGGATCAGATCAAGCGACCTTGATGTTGGATGCTTTTTGGGAATTGATGAGGTCTCTTAATTTGTCAATAACTTCTGTTGGAAGTTCCTTCAACTTCAGAAGCTTTTGCCCTGCCCTTGATGACAGTGCCAAATCCTAGCAATTGGGGATCTGCAATCTAAGGTGTTAGTACAATGAAACCCTCCTCACATATTTATATGCCAAGAGAATATCCCTGAATCTTTAGGCATTGGTCCAAAACAGAGTCATGTACATATTTTGAAGGAAGGAAATATGTCTAGGAACATATACTGGGCAGGTACCCAGTTTTCTTCTTCTTTTGAGACAAAGGTACCCAGGTAGAAGTCCTAACTCCAACACGTGATTAACAAAATAATCCTTCGGTCAAAACAATAGCCTGACCAGCAGAGTCCTTGTAGGATAAGCCTTTCTTGTTTGATATTCCAAATATCCATGCCTAGTATAACTCTAACGGTTTTGCTGAAACTCATTCAGCTGAGATTTTTTTTTGGTCTCATTCACTTTTTAAACCGTAGGATTCAATCACGTCGCGGTTCATGTTTTGTCGAGGAGGAAAGCTTCATAGCGAACAAGGCGCAGCCTATCAGTTCGGCTCGCAGACCATTTAGGTAGTTTCAAAAGATATGATGTGCTTGGCTGTTATTGTTTTAGTGTGTGCTTCTCACCTGCTGTAAAAGGCCAATTCGGGCATTGTAGCTGCTCCAGTATTTGATCTTCATATATTTTGCTTTTGCAATATCCTGTTCTAACACCTGAAAATGGAATACTTTAACAATATAATCTTCCTGACTTTCTGCAACTCATTTTTGCTGTAGTCCAAAATTATATGTTTATGTTTATTGCCTTTTTAGTGTGTTGATATTTGAAAGGGGAACAGGGCAACGTGTTGCACTCTTGCTTTTGTTAGAGCACTATCCTTTTTTTGTTTTTTTTTGTCGCACCATTTTTCGTGTCCCACGCTGGGTTTTAGCCCGCTGGGCATGTGTGGGCTTGTGACCTGGGTCCGGTGTCCTAGGCTACCGGGAGATAATACGGAAACACGAGGCGTTTTTTTTTTTGCATTTTGTTTTTCTTTGCTGTTTTATTTTTTATCCATTATTCCTATTTAAGTTTCAATTTTACCTGCCTTTTTCTTTTGTTTTAATTTTTTTGTTTTCATTTTTTGGTTGGGAGAGAACATGTAAAGATTTTTGAAACTTATTTATACTCAAATGAGATTGGGTTAATTTTTGAAATGTACTAGAAGATATTTTTTTATACTTTTATTTTGTGTTCGTGGTTTTTTTTCTCTCATTTGTGTTTTCTTTTTTATGATTATCAATATTCATATTTTAGACCCACAAAGAGGATGACAGCTAGATCCATTCTAGAATCGAAGAGAGCGTGAATGAAAGTAGTGGTTCCATTGATTTTTTTATCTCCTCCGATTGCATTACAACGGGAGTAGTAGTGGTTCTAGATTTTTTTTCTGTTTTTCATTGAAAAATTTGGATTTTTGTTGTTGTTCTAATTTTTTGCAAGTTCATATTTTTACTCGTGCTTCCGTTTCTCATTTTATTTTTTATCTCCATTTTTTTCATTTTTGTTCTTGCTATTTTTTCTTCTTCATCTGTCGAGGGTCCCCAATTGCATGTCGACCATCGACTCGCAACTAGTGTGTTTGTGTGTGCGTGCGTGTGTGCGTGTGTGTGTGTCGAGGCCCCCGGTTGCATGTTGACCATCGACTCGCAACTAGGGTGTATGTTTGTGTGTGTGTGTGTGGAGGGTCCCCAGTTGCATGTCAACCATCGACTCACAACTAGGGAAGTGTGTGTTTGTCAAGGGCCCCCAGTTGCATGCCGACTCGCAACTAGGGGTGTGTGTGTGTTTTGTCGTGGCCCCCAGTCTCATTTCAACCATCGACTCGCAACTAGGGGAGTGTGTGTTTGTCGAGGGTCTCCAGTTGCATGTCGACCATCGACTCGCAACTTGTGTGTGTGTGTGTGTTTGTCGAGGCCCCCAGTTGCATGCCGACCATCGACTCGCAACTAGGGGTGTGTGTGCGTTTTGTCGTGGTCCCTAGTTGCAACCCGACCATCGACTTGCAACTAGGTGTGTGTGTGTGTGTGTGTGTGTGTGTGTGTTTGTCGAGGCCCCTAGTTGCATGCCGACCACCGACTCGCAACTCAGGGTGTGTGTGTTTGTCGAGGGTCCCCAGTTGCATGTCAACCATCCACTTGCAACTAGGGGAGTGTGTGTTTGTCGAGGGTCCCCAGTTGCATGTCGACCACCGACTCGCAACTAGGGTGTGTGTGTGTGTTTGTCGATGCCCCCAGTTGCATGCTAACCATCGACTCGCAACTAGGAATGTGTGTGTGTGTGTGTGTTTTGTCGTGGCCCCAGTTGCAACCCGACCATCGACTTGCAACTAGGGTGTGTGTGTGTGTGTGTGTTTGTCGAGGCCCCCAGTTGCATGATGACCAGCGACTCGCAACTCAGGGTGTGTGTGTTTGTCGAGGGTCCCCAGTTGCATGTCAACCATCGACTTGCCACTAGGGGAGTGTGTGTTTGTCGAGGGTCCCCAGTTGCATGTCCACCATCGACTCGCAACTAGGGTGTGTGTGTGTGTGTGTGTGTGTGTTTTCTATGCCCCCAGTTGCATGCTAACCATCGACTCGCAACTAGGAATGTCTGTGTGTGTTTTGTCGTGGCCGCCAGTTGCAACCCGACCATCGACTTGCAACTAGGGTGTGTGTGTGTGTGTGTGTTTTCTATGCCCCCAGTTGCATGCTAACCATCGACTCGCAACTAGGAATGTGTGTGTGTGTTTTGTCGTGGCCCCCAGTTGCAACCCGACCATCGACTTGCAACTAGGTGTGTGTGTATTTGTCGAGGCCCCCAGTTGCATGCTGACCATCGACTCTCAACTCAGTGTGTGTGTGTGTGTGTGTTTGTCGTGGGTCCCCTGTTGCATGTAAACCATCGACTTGCAACTAGGGGAGTGTGTGTTTGTCGAGGGTCCCCAGTTGCATGCCGACCATCGACTCGCAACTAGGGGTGTGTGTGTTTTGTCGTGGCCCCCATTTTCATGTCAACCATGGACTTGCAACTAGGGGTGTGTGTGTTTTTGTCGAGGCCCCCAGTTGCATGTCGACCATTGACTCGCAACTCAGGGTGTGTGTGTATGTGTTTGTCGAGGGTCCCTAGTTGCATGTCAACCACCGACTTGCAAGTAGGGGAGTGTGTGTTTGTCGAGGGTCCCCAGTTGCATGTCGACCATCAACTCGCAACTAGGGTGTGTGTGTGTGTGTGTGTGTGTGTGTGTGTTTGTCGAGGCCCCTAGTTGCATGCTAACCATCAATTCGCAACTAGGGGTGTGTGCGTGTGTTTTGTCGTGGCCCTAGTTGCAACCCGACCATCGACTTGCAACTAGGGGGGGGTGTTTGTCGAGGCCCCCAGTTGCATGCCGACCATCGACTCGCAACTTAGGGTGTGTGTGTGTGTGTGTGTGTGTGTTTGTCGAGGCCCCTAGTTGCATGCTAACCATCGACTCATAACTAGGGGTGTATGTGTGTTTTGTCGTGGCCCCCAGTTGCAACCTGACCAACGACTTGCAACTAGGGGGGGTGTTTGTCGAGGCCCCCAGTTGCATGCCGACCATCGACTCGCAACTCAGGGCGTGTGTGTGTGTGTGTCGAGGGTCCATAGTTGCATGTCGACCATTGACTCACAACTAGGGGGTGTGTGTTTGTCGAGGGTTCCCAATTGTAACTCCACCCACGATACACAACTAGAGCCGGACCCATTTTTTGTCCCAGTTGTAACTCCACCAACGACATGCAACTGGGGTCTCATCTATATTTGTCTTAGTTACAACTCCACCACCGACATGCAATGGGGGCCCGCCTTTTTTCTTTTCCTAGTTGCATGTCTACCATCGACACACAACTGGAGCCCAACCTATTTTCGTTCTGGTCTGCATTACACCCTGACATGCAATTGGGAGCCCCACATTTTGTATCCCAGTTGCGAGTCCTGCACGAGTCTGCAACTGGGTGCTCGACTAATTTTGTTCTAGTTGCAATGCCATCCTCGATATGAATTAGGACCCGACCCATTTTTTCAGTTGTAAGTCCACCCTCGACAGCACCTCGACCCAACCTGTTTTTGTCCCAGTTGCACGTTCACCCTCGACATGCAATTGCATGCCACAATAAGATAACAATTAAGGTCAGGAGGAGAGTTATCAGCCATTTGCATCTCCACATTTTAAAAAAATATTCATCATTTTTCCTTTTTATTGTTTTCATCTTTTTTTAATAAAAGTCATGACATTTTCATAAAATTGTTTACATTTATAAAAAGCATGGTTTTTTTAAAAAATATTTTTATTTTAGAAACATAAAGAGTTTTAAATTTCACAAACATATTCTGTATTCACTAACTTTTTTGAATAGTGTGTATGCATGCATGCAAAGGCAAGGGATGAGCAACTAAGCTCGTGGATAAAATGAGTGCCTGCGCAAGTTGGTTTGCATGTGTACAAGTGATCAAGCCAGTGATATGTAGCTAGCTTTGACGGTGTACATGAAGACATGGACGATGTGTGACATATATAGAAGTTGTAAAAGTAATACTAGGTCCAACACGAGAAAGAGAAAAACTAGGTTGAAAAAAAGTAGCAGCGAGGCCCTATCAACCTGTTTTTGTTTCCATGAATGATTGAAACAAACAAACAAATTGTATGACGTCATCAATATGTCATCTGAATGAGACCAAATTGTGTCTCATTCAGCTGAGTTCCAAGCGCTCCCTAACTCTAATCTACGCTACCTAGGCCTACTTGAGTTGGCTCAGCATAAACAACAAGAGATTAGAACGTAATATAACAGAGATTTTTTTTATAAAAAAAATCAGAGATATAATATTTGCTCAAAAGAAAAGAAAACAGAGATTAGAATAGATAACAATTTTGGAAACCTCACGCGGCAAGGAATCCAGTCGGTTCTCTGCGTACTTGAAAACAAACCTGAAGGTAGAAAGAATCTGACTCATATGTGGAGGATACCAAATTCCAAACCGAACGTGACCGACAAAACTAGAGAAACCAGAAACGAACATGTTAGCTATTAAAAAGCACTATTCTAAAAAAGCACTATTCTAAAAAAAGCTATTTATTTTAGGGAAAAACATTGCTATTTTATTCATTGTTCATAGGGCAGTGATCTGCGCCGGTGAGCCGGCCGAACGATTCGGCCGGTCGCCTGCCCACCGTCAGATCAGTTTGCCTGGGGCCGTTAGATCACGCCCTTCAATCGCCCCCTTCCTCGCACGCACGAACGGCAACAACACCCTTCATCCACCCGCCATGGACGCTGCGAGGCCTGACCTTGAAGTATCACCAGCTTGCCGCCGGTCGCCGCCCTCACCCCCGGTCGCCGTCCTCGTCGCCCCCAGCCGCCGTCCTCGTCGCCGCCCGGTCGCCGTCCTCGCCCCCGGTCGCGGCCGTCCTCGCCGGTCATCGCCCGGCTCCCCTGGTTGTTTTTCCTTCCGCCAGTTGAAGCTTTTCCACTGCCGCTTGAAGCTTTTTCCACCATTGAAGCCTTTTTCCCGCGGTGGAAGATTTCTCCTCATGCCGCTCTGAAGCTTTTCCTCTAGCCGGATGAAGCTTTCCCACAAACGGTTCAAACATTTTCTCCTGGGTGGAATCTAGACACTTGATTGGTTCCAGCAAATAAATATGTCGCTAGTAGCAAATTTATACACCGGTTGTAGCATTTCTCCACCCTGGTTGCAGCTTCTGCCGCGTTGGCGTTCGTAGCGGACAGTCGACTGGTTCCAGCAAAAAACGATGCCAGATGTAGGAAAAATAGATGCCGGATGTAGCAAAAAATTGCTTGTCCAGCAAAGAACAACTTTGATGGAAGCATTTTTGGGTACTACTTCCAGCAAAACACTGCGCCGGTTCCAGCAATCCTGATCCGTGGTTGCAGCATCACACCACCCACTCCTAGTCCAACTTGTCGGGTGATTCCAACAGCTCGTCGGAGTGAATCCTGCAGCTCGCCACCGTTGCTGGTTCAAGCAAAAACAGTACGCGGTTGCAGCTCCCTCCCCAGCCGGTTGTAGCATCTGTGCGCTCCCACTTCCGTGGTTGCCGGTCGAGGTAGTAGCTCATCCCGTTGATTCTCGCCGTCGGCGCCCTGAGCAGCTGAAAAAAAGCAGTGGATTGGGTTGAGACCCGCATGGTGGCGGCGCCCTTCGGCGACCGGCCGGCGAGGCGGCGGGGCCGGGCGACGAGGAGGCGAGGCGCCGGGCGACGGGGCTCGTGTGGGGCGCGGCTCGTAGGCGCGCGCGGGCTGCCTGGGAACGACGCAGGGAGGGATGGATAAGATGAACGAGCCTCACATCGGGAAGACGTGGTTGTATGCGCGTGTGTTGTGCGTGACGAGGCAGGAGCGGCCGAAGTTTCGGCCGGTGCGCCGTATCTAAATGTTTACCTTGTTCATAGCCCCCTCTACGGAGATCTCCAAGCTAACACAATCCGGAGTCACAAGGAACCAAGTTTTACATAACGACTTACAGCAACCTTTCCTAGCAAGTATATGCGCTACCTTTTGCGGAACCACGCACCCATACCACCCTGGAATCTTGAAACTGGGCTAGGAGTTCCTTAATCTCTTGGACAACTTGTCCGTTCATTGATAAGTCCCGCTGCTGGCTGGTGATCTTACCCACAGCAGTCTGCGAGTCCATCTCCACCGTTACCTTTTGGGCGTTAACTTCCTGCGCTGGAAGAATACCTCGATGACAAGCAAATAGCTCTGCAGTCTCCGGATCGACAGCAGCTAGGAAAAAATGGCACACTCCTGCCACAAACATTACATGGTAGTCCCGAAGAACAGCTCCACCACCTCTTGATCCGCCCCGCTTAGCCAGTGCCCCGTCCGTATTGACCTTTGTCCAGCCCTCCTCTGGTTTCCTCCAGGATTCCAAGGTCCGGCGCACAGGTGGGTTTGTTGGAGACTCTCTGATCGCTCTCCACTCTTCACCAACGCGAACAACTCTCTCGGAGACCGAGCCCGGATCCTCAATCCGGCTGCTCTCCCGCGCACTGTTGCGCGCAAGCCACAGCTCATACCACGCCCTCATAACAGTCCGTTTCTCCTCATCTGCTGCACACACAAACCAGTCTAGTACCCATGATAGCATGTTGTCCATCAAATCTATGTGTTTAGGTAGCTGTGGCAATGGGACCCCTATTTCTTTACTGAGCAGTCTCCAGAACTGAACCAAATGGGGGCAACGCCACACCCTGTGGACAATGGTCTCCTCTCTCCCACATGAGATACACAAAAAACTCTGGGATTAGAAAGCACTAAGGATGGCAATGGGTAGGGTATGAGCAGGGTAGAGCAATACCATACCCATACCCGTATAGTCAGTGGGTACAAAATTCTATCCATACCCGTACCCATGGGTATGAAACTTTACCCATACCCATACCCGACGGGTACCCGTACCCGTTGGGTACCCAGCGGGTAGAACAAATAGCACACGAGTTGTTCACATTTTACACTCATTGATAGCACATTTGACAAAAAACAAATATCTTAGCTCAATAACAGGTAGATGAGTACAACATACTCATAACTCAATAGGAGTAGAAAAGTCACATGAAAAATTAATGATTAATTGACGACAACTTAATATTAGTTCACAAGCAGGCGGGGTATGGGTATACCCGCGGGTACAAGATTATACCCGTACCCTACCCATGACTTAACGGGTAGGGTATGGGTACTACCCATGGGTATAAAAGTGTGCCCATACCCTGCCCATATGGGTACCCGCGGGCACTCGTACCCATGGGTAAAATTGCCATCCTTAGAAAGCACCAAACTCCAGATCAGGCGTGATTGAGTCTACCTAGTGAAAACGACGTGCTTGCGCCGCAACCTAGTGACACCAAAGTACAATTTACTTCGATGTTGTTTAAGACTGGGACATCCACATTTTAAGGTCTACATCAGCGACTTCTCTGTCGATGTTTGTACAAGCTCTTGGGTCTAAATAAGTTTGCTCCGTTGAGGCAGAGGTCCAAAGAAGGCAACGAGCGTTGCTCATGACAAACAGCCGGTGCATGCAGAAGGAAGAATACTTGGACACCCCAGGAATTTGAATGCGTTTCTTAATAGTGCCTTTTTTAAGGTCTGTGTTACTTAATACATCACCTTTTGCCTTTTTTAAAAAAGTGTATATTATTTATATATATTCTATTAACTTGTAAGGTGCGCAATGGACCACCAGTAGGCCACCATAGAGTGAAAAGAGCATCCTTATTCCGGTTTAGAGGGTTGGCTTGCAGTTTCTTGTAATTTCTTTTCTTTTCGGTACATACCATTTTAATTTAATATATTTCTTGGTAAGCTAAATTATCTATAGTTATCGTGAAAAAATACATGACAAATGTTGTTGCCACCTCATCTAGATTGGTTTAATTCAGATCTAGTCATTGTGTTATATTTCTTTTTGCCCATTGGTATCCCCAGAGGAGTCACAGCCTGATCCAACATTCAATCATGATAACATTGTGTTGGCATCTGTTATCATCATTCGCCACCGTCAGGTGTGTGCAATGTAAACAAGGGGTTGAACTAACAGTGTTTAGATAGTGATAGGAAAGACCTATAGTCAAACGAAACGAGAAAAATATTGATGAGGAGGACGAGGGAGTAAGGGTGTTTTTGAAGGTGGAGCATATTGTCTAGCAGAAGCAACCGCGGTGTGTTGGTTTTGATGAAGCCAAGACAATGAATCCTCAATATGGATTTCAGTGGAAATGAATCAACATAATGTCAAGACATAAAACCCACAGGTAGGTGAAACAAGAATCTACGGTATAATACCAGAACCGTCCATGTACCAACATATTTTGTGGTAAATGATTGTAATCTAAACAATACATACAATTGGAACCTCAAGATCCTCAAATTGATAAACATCACAAGTGTAAAGTTCCGCCAAAACACATTTTAATGCCTTACCTTTATATTCGGGCCGCAATCCACGCTCTTACTCCAAGGTGATGCAGAGACCGAAGTAACCAAATTCAGCACCTCTTTGATTCTGCATATTTGAAACACAAAAAAAGAAATTGCATGAACACATGTATGTCAAAGCAAAAACACATGATTCACAAGAGGATGGAAATGGATGGATATATTCATATGAAGTCCAGTGCAAATGAATCATAAGTAAAGAAAACCCGTATGGATTGTAATCATACGGATCAAACAACCTTCGTTGGGATATTTTCGAAGGATTAAAAATCCTCTACAATTCCTTAGTCCCTTTGAATCTATGAGGACCTTAGATCTAGATCTATTGGTATTATAGACCCGAGATTTAGGATGGACAACAATCACAAGCGGTGGGTGGATCAAGGAGGCGGCCATGCGCATGACTAGTGGGCTAGGCATCGGGCAGCAGGAAGTGAATCTTATATCAATGATTTGGTGAAGATAAGAAAAGATGTTATGAGACGACGTCAGTGTTGAATTTGGAAGAAAGATAAGAGACAAGTGTGACGAGAACGCCTTCAAAGTCGTGTGGATGACTATGATATCCCATCTTTCAGATCTAGTCTAGCTGGCAATTGCCATATATTCAGATGATATTCTACCTTTGTTCCTTTTTTCTTTTGTAAGAGAGTCCGGGCATTTCTTTTTCCTATTTTCCGGTCAAGCAATCTTTTTATGAGGAAACAATCAAGCAGACTATAAAAGGAAGGAAAAGGTGTTGGATACTTACAAGTAAGGCCACCGATGAGGAAAATGTTATTCGACGCTTCACGCGCCATATATTAGTCATTTGGTAGAAAATGCACACTTGAGATTGCACACCTTTGACTGGCCCATATAACGAGCTAACAGTTCATGTTTTCTGGTATTGGGAACATTCGAATGTTCCCTCGTCTATTTTTCTTCCTTTTCCATGTTTTTCATCTACCGTTTTACCGATGCCTTTTCCTTTTTCCCTATTATTTTCCCTTTTTATTTTTTCATATTTAGTTTGAGAATATTTTTCAAATGCGTGAATATTTATTGAAATTCATGAATACTTTTATATTCATATATTTAATAAAACACTAATATTTTTCAAAATATTGATTATATTTATACCGTGAATATTTTACAAAATTCTTATATTCTTAAATTCATGAAAAAATAAATTTATACCGTGAATATTTTTTAAATAAAACTGTAACGTTTTTTAAATAGTTCATATTTTCTGGAAATGCATGAACATTTTTAAAATTTCTGAAAATTTATACATATCCAAAATGATTTTTAAAAATCTTTAAAAATTATTGGTTTCACCATTCAAAAGAATCAAACGAGCCGATCGAGCATACTAGCAGCGAGCGAAACTTTCATGGTTTGAGGACTAGTGTGCGCTTCAGAGGCATCTTTGGCGTCTTAACCGCTAAATTGGGGGAACGACTAAACCGAGGGTAACCCATGCAAGGTCACTCCACCTGCAAAACCAGAAAAAAGAACAGGTATAAAATCAAATTTTTCCATAGTGTGTTCTTCACACGAGAAAAAATGATTCTTTTTAAAAGACCTAGAAAATACCAAACAAAATACTATTTTGAACACAAACAACCAAGCCAAATCCAAAAGGTAAAAAAAACCTAGGACCCCCCCCCCCCCTCCAAAAAATGCATGCACAAAAAAATATGCTCCCATGGATGCCCCTTACATGCGACACATGATGATGGTTGGACGCACCATGCAGCATCTGCTAGCGTGGCGTGTGCCCTGCGCCGCACACTGGGAGGCCAAAGCAGGGGTACCCGCTAGCTAGTCAGTCCCTATTATACATCATCTTGGAGAATTTGCTAATTTTTTTCTTTGAGGGGTAAATCCAAGTTTTATTGATCAAAAATCATGAAATGTGGGACACAATTCATGTCATGAGGTTGGCCAAACCACATGTGGCGTCCTGAACTAGAGTAAGCAAAAACTTGGCTAGACTATGTGCTTCATAGTTCACAGCAGATTCTTCAAAAGTAAAAGTGCAAATAGTCCGTCCTATTTTACATCATCTTGGAGATTTCGCTAAATAGTAAAAAAGAGAGTAGAATTTTGACTTTTTTTTTAGCTGTAGCAGAATTTCACTCTTTCTTTGAGGGGTAGAATTTTGCTATTTCTTTAGAAGATAATTTCGCTAAATATTTTTTTGGAGGTAAAGATAATTTCGCTAATTTTTTTTAGGGATGAGAATTTCGCTAATTTTTTTTGAGGGGTGAGAATTTCGCTAAATAGTAGCACCCCATCGATGATCTTCTTAAAAGAGCCCATGAAAAAATCGAGCAGGCTTTCAGCAGTACAGCCTGCTTCACTACGTGATCCGAAAGGGCCCAACTTGCTCGACCGAGCCAACGCCTCGCCGAAGCAGGAAGTTTCACGGTCCAGCAGTCCCACCCCAATTCCAAACCGAAGCGGCCGCGCCGGCGTCGCACCGCTCACGACGCCGGACCCCTACTCCCCATGTCCCTTCCTCACCACCTCGCCGCCGGCGAACTCCTCACCGCCCTCCGCGGCGCCTCTTGCGCCTCCTCGGCCCTCCGATTGTACCACCTCCTCCGCATCCGCCTCCCCCCCTCAGATCCCTGCTCCTTCGCCGGGCGCGCCGCCGTCTTCGCCCTCAAGCCCCTCTCCGCCGCCGGCTCCCTCCCTCTCCTCTCCCACTTCCACGCGCACCTCATCAGGTCCAACCTCCTCGCGTACCCCCAGGTCGCCTCATCCCTCCTGCGTTCATATTCACTCCTCTCCCCCGCGGCCGCCCACCACCTGTTCGATCAAATACCCCCTGCCACCTGCAACCTGTTTGTTGTCAACGTCATGCTTTCGTCCCTGTGCCGTTCCTCTGACCTCGCCTCCGCACGCCTATTCTTTGACGACATCCCCGACAAGGACATCGTTTCTTGGTCGACTATGCTCGCTTGCTATTTCTCCAATAGGAGCGTAGCTGATGGCCTTGCCTTCTTCCGCACAATGACATTCACCACCACACTTGCTCCAGATTATGTAATGCTCGTTACCGTCCTCACAGGATGTGCGTCGGCTGGCTTGCTGCAGCCGTTATGCAGATCCATTCACGGGTATATTGTGCGGCGCCAGGCAGTCAGTATGCACCTCGGGACATCGCTTATTGATTGCTATGCAAAGGTTGGCCGCCTCGATTATGCTTCCCGTGTCTTTGCGCGGGTGCCCTCCAGGAAAGTGATGCACTGGACTGCAATGATTTGTGGGATGGCTATGCATTTGCATTATGACGAGGCTATCCAGCTGTTTGAGGAGATGCGCCGGCAAGGAGCGCGACCAAATGAGATGACATTCACTGCCGTGCTCAGTGTATGCGGGCATGCTGGACTGGTGGAGCAAGGGAGAGAGTTCTTTAAACTTATGGTTGAGGAATATGATCTTGAGCCAACTGTACATCACTACGGGTGCATGGTTGATATCTTTGCAAAGGCAGGTCAGTTGGAAGATGCTTATGAGGTTATCAAGACCATGAGAGTGGAGCCAAATGTCATCATCTGGACTTCGTTGCTAGCGGCTTGCAAGAGGTTTAAGAATTTTGACATTGCAATGGAGGGACTAGAGAAAGTATTGGCAATGGAGATATCTGATGAAAATGGTGGATTATATACTCTTATATCTGACCTGTATGCCATGGGTGGGCGGTGGGATGATGCGTTGAAGGTTAGGAGATTGATGGAGGAACATAATGTGCGGAAAAACAGAGGGTCGAGCTCCATTAAGGCGCGCGAAGCACCTGGCTTGATTGTTCCTGCAGTCAGTTGATCTTTTGCACAGTTCAACATCTGCAAAGTTTTGGGCTGAATTGTTGGATGATACTCTTTTTGTTAGACTTGCCACAGATGTATTCAGCGGATAGCTCCACACGTTGCTTGATGAAATCCAGCTGAGGCCTTGTGGGAATCAGCGGGATGAATACAAATTTCCGGTCTATTCTCCTGCAATTATGGGTTGAGATATTAGAAGAATGATTTGGTCTCAACACAGGCGATTCACGCGCATATGATTGTGTGATCATGTGTTATGAGCAAACCAAACTCATCACTGGATATCCTCGTGGTCATGTACTGATTTCCATCTTCTTCATTGTGCCCATAGGACTGGAGATAAGGGATACAGATTTCTTTGATTTGTTGCCATTTCGGCCTTTCAGAGAGGACCGAATGCAGACTAACAATGGGGTGTCAGGTCAGTGGCGGAAAATGCCATTTGATTCTATACTAGTATTTGTCAGGCTGTTGCTAACAAACAATGTGCAGCCCTGAGCGTTTCAAATAAATTCTTCAACATCGGGTCCTGGCAACGTTGTTGATCATCTGTTATTTTGCTGAACGGTATGGCAGATGAAATCTTTGTAGTGCCTACATACACAGGTAATCCTGGTGCGCTCTGTTAAAGCTCTTTCAAAACCTGTTGTATTCGAGCAAGAAACTGTGCTCTGATGTAAAAGGAGCTTCGATGTAAAAACATGTTGCTGGGATCATGGAACTGAGTTCTTCTGTAAAAAAAGAAGAGAATATTTTGCCATGCCTGTACTTTATGATTGCCATTGCCATTGCCTTGCTATAGTACCATGTAATTCACCTGTGATTAATTGCTTTATGGGGAAGCGTCTGAACCATTTGAATGTTTACCTCATAGTACACACATAGATATGGCTTGCACTATGGCGTGACGCCCTAGTCTACGCCGCGGCCCGGCTGACGCGTGAGCGGGACAGTTGACAAGAACCGACGGAAAACTTTTACGCCAAGTGACACTTTTAATCTTGATGTTACCAGCCGCCTGAAAGTTCCCAACATCACCAGAGGGATATACTGTGCTACTGGCCGAGGTATCTTGAGATCATCAGGGCAATTTGTATCGTCCCGCGCGATCCAAGAGCATATACCGTGCTTCCTGAGCTCTCTGAAAGTTCCGTGTCCGCTGTGCTCCACAGCTCTCGCTGTCAGCCAGACGTCGCAATAACGGTGGCCGTTCCGCCCAAGCGACAGCGCGGCGGCCGCGGGCGTCCGACGCGGTCGGGTCTCGATCGGAAGCCTTGCGAGCGATCGCGGACAAACAGACGAAAGCGCTTGGCTTGGCTGCCCCCGCCCGTTCCCTCCCCGCCGCGGCGTGCGTACGTACAGGCGTGCCGCTATAGCTTCCTCCTCCCGCCCTCGGTCGCTTTCGGGGACGACGCTGCTGTGCTGATATCCCAATGCCCCCGCCCTCTTCGTTCTCGTCCCCACACTGCTCGTCAGCTCGTGTATCGTTGGTGTGGCCGTAGCCCCCTTGGCCCCCTCCGTTCCCCACCGCCATAGTACGTTGCCAGTATAAGCTGCAGGCCTCGTCCGTGCAGCGTAGAGCGTATCACTCACTGTGCGTACGCGGGGAGGGGGCGGTTCCGGGCGATGGGTTTCGCTCCTTCCCTGCGTGCTGGTTTCCTCCTCGTGCTTCTCGGCCTCTGCGCGGCGCTCCCGCCGCCGGCGCCGCCGGAGATGCTGCACGAGAGCTTCGCGGGGAAGTCGGAGTTCCGGACGGTCAACCGGAGGCCGCTGGAGTCGTGCCGGAACCCGAGCCCGTACCTGTCCATCAATGTCAGCACCGCCGGGCCGCTGCCCGACGAGGCGTTCGTCAATGTCACCGTCGGCGGCGTCTTCAGGCCCCGTGGCTCGCACTGGGTCGCCATGATCACGCCTTCAAACTCCAGGTACGTCCATCTGATGTTCTTGAAACTTACATCGCTGCGATGTTTTGTTTTATCTTCCTACATATCTAAGCTTGGGAAAAAATGTGATTTGATTCGTTTTCCACAACGTACGTACATAGTGTTCACGATCGTTTTGCCTTTTGATGATGGACCTGCATGTGAATCATTTACTAACAATAGTCTCTGTGCATGCCGCGGGCGCAGTGTTTCCGGATGTCCACTGAGCGGCGTGAACTATTTGGAGACCGGCGACACGGCGAAGCTCCCTCTTCTCTGCCACTACCCTGTGAAGGTGAGAACCTTTTGGCTTTTGCATGCACTACTTGCCAAATTGACAGTTAGCTACCGCTTCGCCATAGTAGAATCTAGTTTTTTTTTGAGAAACCACAGTAGAATCTAGTACTCCCTCCGTTCCTAAATATTTGTCTTTCTAGAGATTTCAAATGGTCACCACATACGGATGTATATAGACATATTTTAGAGTGTAGATTCACTCATTTTATTCCGTATGTAGTCATCATTTGAAACCTCTGGAAAGACAAATATTTAGGAACGGAGGGAGTAGTTGCCACAGAAACGATCGATCCTCTCACTGCGAGTCTCGCGTACGCTTTCATGTTTTAGCGGCAGCCATCAGTACGTACGTACATGCACTCGATATATGTCGTACTAGCACGGCATGTCGTCACGTGAACAACTCCGATCCTGTACACCATTGCTCAAGTTTCCCGCCCTCCATTAAGAGGTTGTTGTGTTTACAGAAAGGCAGTGATATGATTCGTTAGCCGGTCCAGTCATGTTGCGTTAGCCTCGCCGGAAATGGCCATCCTTGAAGCATGCCAAGCTCTCAAGCGTGCTACACCGGCTATATCCGTATGGGCAGCACGTGCGCTCACGGCGTATGCTGTTGCATGTATCAATGCATGTGCGCTGCTAGCGTAAATACATGAACAACAATTAATCTCTCGGACCTTCGTTTTCTCTTTCTTTTTTCTGAAGAAAAATGAAAGCGAATGTTGGCCCAATTAATTGTCAAGGCCTGCTTAGCGGGCTGTGTGATAGATACTTGACACGACGAGCCTGAATGCAGGCCCAGCGGGTGAAGAGCGACCCGAGCTACCTGGGGTGCAAGAAGGCGGCGTGCCAGAAGCGCGACGCGTCGGGCGGCTGCCAGGTCCGGACGTGCGGCGCCACGCTGACGTTCCACGTCATCAACTTCCGCACGGACGTGGAGTTCGTCTTCTTCGCCGGCGGGTTCCAGACGCCGTGCCTCCTCAAGCGCTCCGGTGTCCTCCGCTTCGCCAACCCGGCCAAGCCCCTCAACGGCCACCTCTCCAGCACCGACTCCACCGCCACCTCGGTACGTACCTACGTGATCGAGCGCCCACCGACGCCGAGCATTTAGCGGTGGTTAAATTTCATCTGCAGTGATTTTTCCCATGGTGCTGGTTTGTGTTACCAGATGAAGCTCACGTGGGTGAGCGGCGACGGGAGGCCGCAGCAGGTTCAGTACGCAGGAGGCAGGGCTGCTGCTTCCGTGGCTACGACGTTCACTCAGAAGGACATGTGCAGTGAGTGGTCGTCTGCTTGTCGATCGTACCAAGATTATATAGTATACCCTCTGTAAACTACTCCCTCCGTTCCATAATATAAGAGCGTTTTTAACACTAGTGTAGTATCAAAAACACTCTTATATTATGGGACAAAGGAAGTAATATAAGAGCATTTAGATTACTAAAGTAGTGATTTAAATCTTTTTATATTAGTTTATGGAGGGAGTACATTTCAAAAGAAAAAGAAAAGGATTATAAATTGTACGAGGAAGAGTTGACCTTCAGTTGCCATTCGGTTTTGCCTGTACGCGTGCAGGTGCTCCCCTGTTGCCGAGCCCGGCCAAGGATTTCGGGTGGCATGACCCTGGCTACATCCATTCGGCCGTCATGACCGGCCTCCAGCCTTCTCAGTCCTATGACTATCGCTATGGAAGGTGAAGTTCATACCATCACTACAATTCCGTGCTTGTCTGGGGCTATTTTGTTTTCCTGGTAAAAAGGAAGGCAAAGCAGTGCTAATTAAGATGCTTCATGGATAATCCGGAGTCGATTGGTAATATATATTTTGTCTGTGCAGTGATTCTGTGGGTTGGAGTGACACTGTCAAGTTTAGAACCCCTCCAGCTGCAGGGTTAGACGAGACGTCCTTTGTGATCTATGGCGACATGGGGAAGGCTCCACTAGACCCATCGGTGGAACACTATATTCAGGTACCAAAATCGAAAACGTCTTATATATTTTTTTGAAACGGAGGCGTAAGATTTGCCTCATTAATTAAATAAGAAGAGAATAGAGTTTAGAGTTTTACAACACCCACAAATACGGCATGGCAATTACTCGCCCATAAAAATATCTCCTAATTTCTTTGCGCCCGCGGTCACCTAAAGCTTGGCCTCGTCGACAATGGCAGTGAGAAGAATGGTCGTTGGCGCACTCTTATGATGAAACACCCATGCATTTCTTTCATTCCAAATGATCCAGGAGACAAGCATGGTGAGAGAGGCCAAAGCTTGCCGGTTGGGGTTGCGATTGTCGGTTCTATTGTCCCACCATTCGTAGACGGATTCATCCGTGTGCCACTTGGAATATTTAGGAACAGATATACGTACGTTTCTATGTGAGATGCATCCTTTCCGATGCTAATGCCCATCTCGTCGTCACAACGTCGATCTGCAGCCGGGATCGATCGCTGTGACCAAAGCAGTCGCCAAGGAGATGCAGACCGGGAAGGTCGACTCCATCTTCCACATAGGAGACATCAGCTACGCCACGGGGTTTCTGGTCGAGTGGGACTTCTTCCTTCACCTCATCAGGCCGCTCGCTTCTCAGGTCTCCTACATGACCGCCATTGGGAACCACGAGAGGTGATTGATTTCTGAACGGAGAACGCTGACCTTGCGCTCTTCACCGCCAATTTATCTCGAGCTAACAATAGCTGATGAAGGAAATGTTATGTGTACCTTTCCAGGGATTATGCAGGGTCTGGGTCTGTGTACGTGACCCCGGATTCGGGCGGCGAATGCGGCGTCGCCTACGAGTCCTACTTCCCCATGCCCGCTGCTGGCAAGGACAAGCCGTGGTATTCCATCGAGCAAGGCAGCGTCCACTTCATCTTCATGTCCACCGAGCATTCCTGGTCGGAGAAGTCGGAGCAAGTAAGTTTTTCTTTTACCAGCAGTCGCACATTCCTATTTCAGACTTGGCTAAATTGTTTGCATGCTGATGTTACTGTGTAACTTCGATGCATTGTGTGAGTAGTATAACTGGATGGAGAGGGATTTGTCGTCGGTCGATCGATCCAGGACTCCATGGGTGATCTTCATTGGGTGAGCTTCTGAAGATCAAACCAAAGTTGTTTTTTATTTTCTGAACCAAGTGAGTTGTTCTTGCCTTGTTGACGTGCCTGCAAGTAACACCTGACATTTTGATGACCATTACAGGCATAGACCAATGTACTCATCGAATGTGGGCATAATTCCCAGCGTGGACCCGGACTTTGTTGCCTCTGTGGAGCCACTCTTGCTCACCAACAAGGTAAGTGGAAGATCACACTGCAACGCATCATGTTCACTACTCTAGGCAAGAAGCTGTTTGCCTGACATATGGTAACAGGTGGATTTGGTTTTCTTCGGCCATGTGCACAACTACGAGAGGACCTGCGCAGTTTACAAGGGCAAGTGCAGAGGCATGCCGAGGAAGGATGCCAGTGGCATCGACACCTACGATAACAGCAACTACACTGCGCCAGTCCATGCCATCGTTGGAGCAGGAGGGTTCAGCTTGGACGGCTTCTCTCTCATTGTAAGAGCTCAAACAACGAAATTTTAACAATGGATTGTAGGACCTTGGAGATAACTGGGAATTGGTAATCTTGTCTTGCATTAGCACCTGATATGTGTGGTCCTCTGACAACCACTTGTTGATGTCGTCCATATTTCAGCCGCAGAGCTGGAGCGTGTCGAGGATTTCAGAGTTTGGCTATGCCAGGGTGCACGCCACTAAGACCAGTGTGTTGGTTCAGGTAAGCTTCACCTTCTTTTTTTCTTCTCTTGGGGAGTTTTGCATACGAAGTTAACAATTGATGCTCAGTTTCCTCAACGAAAAACAACAGCTGATGCTCTGTTTTCTTCAGTTTGTAAGCTCAGGCACAACGGAGATCCGGGACCAATTTAGAATTGTGAAGGGAGGCAGATGATCCAAGTGCTGTTGCAGCCTGCAGCTTGCTCGAGGCAGATATGAAGGGAATATATATAACTGGTTTTCTCTCACTTGTGATGTACTGTAAATACTGATGAAAGACGAACGCTGAAGTGCAATTAACACGTCAGTGTATAGCTGTGTACGGTTACTGTAAGATTTATATCAAAATGTGTTCCTTTCATACTCCCTCCTTTCCGGTTTGAATGGCTCAAATATGAAATCTTATCAACCAAGGTAGATTGTGAGTGGATGGCACAAGTTTGTGGATATAAAACTGTCCAATGAAATATTTCTCACATATTCGATTCCCGAAGCAAGAAGTATAGCACCCTTTCTCTCACTGAACTTGCATGATGCATGTAGAATAAGATGCATGCGGCGTTTCGGTTCCCAGGCTCATCTGCACCCGGCCAGGAAAAAAATCAAAACAAATACTAATTTTTTTAAAAAAAATTCCATTTTTTGTGTGTGTTAGATAATTTGATGTGTGAGGTTCTCTCTAATTTTTAGATCATTTGGACACATGAGCTGCTCTGAGCAAAAAGGACAAATCGGGTCAGAATAGTGCGTGAACAGTTAACATTTTTACAGACCCCGAATTTGTCTTTTTGCCGAGAGCTGCTCAGATGTCCAGATGACTTGAAAATTGCAACTAACCTCACGCACCAAATTATCTACAACCGATTTTTTTTTGAATTTTTTTGAATTTTTTAATATTTGTTTTAATTTTTTTTGTCAGCGCGGGTGCAGCTAAGCCTGGGCTCAGAAGTGGATTACCGGCATGCATGACCCTCTCTTTTATCTCTATGATTAAATGTGGCGTGAGACTCAAAGCGCTTTAACTCAATTCTACTCAAAGTGAGCCTAAGGCAACTCCAACGGGGCGACCCATTTCGTCCGCTGGCGTCCGTTTGGGTCGGCGTGGACACAAAAGCCGGCCCAACGCGCTGACCCAAACGGACGCGAGTCTGCTTGGCGTCTGCACGCCGACCCATTCCCGGCCCATTTTGAGCCGGATTTGCGTCGGCGCGGACACGAGACGGACGCGTGCGCGCCTACTCCTCGCCTCGGGCCCGCTGGTCGGTGGCAGCCTCCACCATTTCCCTCCATTTGCCCCAAAACCCTCCCGCCCGCCCGCGCGCGCTCCGCCCCACCCCCGTCATGGACGACGACCTCGACCTCGACGCCGCCGCCGGCCTCGCCTCCCTCGCCTCGTCCGGCATGATGACCGCCCCCTCCGGCAAAGGCAAGCCTCGCGCCCCCCGCAAGACCGCTGCCGCGGCCAAGCCAAAGAAGGCGCCGACGCCCGAACAACGGCCAAGGGAGTCGGCCAAGAGGAAGGGCCGGAGGCACGCCACGGACACGATGGATGAAGCCATCACGACTGCCGCCGCCGTCCAGCAGGAGGTCACCAACGCCCGCGTCGCGGCGGCAACGAGGGAGGCGCTCTATATGCTAGGGTTAAATCCTAGCCAGCATGGCCTCGTCAACGCCGCCGTGGCCGCGGCCAGCACCGGCTCATCCTCGTTCCCTCGGATGGTGCTGCCCGACTCGCCCCGCGCATCGGCTTGCACCTCGATGCCCGGCTTCCACGTGTACCCGCAGGCATCCCGCCTCTTCGGGGAGTGCTCGCCCGACGTGAGCGTGGTGGCGCCTTCCACGCCCGCGCCCGCGCCCATTGACCTCAACGCCACACCGGTGGCCGGTGGCTCGTCATCCGGAGGCGCGAGGAAACGCGCGCGGCAGATGCCGGCCGACGTGCTGCCGGACGCCCGCAACCTGTTTGACGGAATGCCGGCCGCCGGCGAGGAGGACTACATGCAGAACCTGATCTTCGAGGGTGGTGCGCCGGCTGCTGGCTACGATCCCGACGAGACACAAAGCCAGGACAGCCAAGGGGCATTCACGCCAACCGCTGGCTACGATCCCGATCAGGCGGCCTTCATGCGTGATCAGGTCGGCATGGACCTGGATGGCTTCCCACTTGACCACGAGTTTCCGGACGACTACGGGCAAGAGGAAGAGGACGAGTGCGACATCGAAGGGGAGCCTTTGTTCGAGGACAAGCTCGCCAACCAAGCCGCCGGGCCGAAGCCGAAGCGCAAGAGCAAGCGGACTAAGGCATACACGGCGGCCGAGGACAAGCTTCTTTGTTGGAGAGACATTGGACAAGACCCCAAGACGGGCTTCGAACAAAAGCATTCAACTTTTTGGATTCGTGTCCACCGGGAGTTTCATGAGCGCAAGAAGTTTCCACCTTACCAAATAGTGAGCAGGCGCGGGTGGGTGTCCATTTCGAAGTGATGGAGGGTGATCCAACAAGAGTGCAACAAGTTTTGTGCCACTCTTGAGAGCGTCAAGGCCCGCCCCGAGAGTGGTATCGGCATGCAAGACATGGTATGCTAGCAAGCCGCCCTCTTTTGTGTCTTCAAGTTTATGCTTGTGTGTTCATTTGCATACCGTTTGCCAATATGCTTGCATGAAATACATTTGTAGGCATTTCAAGCTTTGGAGGCATTCAAGGTCCAACACAATGGCAAGTGCTTTAACCTCTCCCATTGCTTTAGGGTCATCAAAGACGAGGAGAAGTTCAAGGCGCAATATGCGGCCCTCAAGTCGCGCGGGGGGGGGGGGGGGGAGGGGGGAAGCAAGCCGTGGGGGAGGTTGGAGACGGCGAGAAGGCACGGCCGCGGGGGAAGACCAACTCCAAGAAGGAGGATAAGCGGGATGTGGCATCGAACGCCTTGATCGCAAGCGTGGAGGGCATGATGAACAAGAATGACTTAAGGGAGGAGGAGCGCCGGCGTTACAAAGAAGGGCAAATGAACGCCTTCATGGAGATCCAAAGGAGGAGGCTTGAGATGGACGCGGAGAAGCAAGCCAAGATGCTTGAGATGGAGGCGGAGAAGCAAGCCAATATGCTAGAGATCGAGGCCGCCAACGCCAAGACCAAGGCGAAAGAAGTGTCTCTCGCGAGCATGATGATCGGGGTGGAGATCATGAAGGTGGATCTCAACACCGTGTCGCCAAGGAAGAGGCCGTGGTTCGAGAAGATGCAGGACGACATGATCAAGTTCACTGATGAGTGATCCCGTGGCGGCGAGCGCCATCTTTTTTTTTGTATGCCGACATGTGTGCTAGCATGACCACGGGGTCACGATGGCGTGATCGAACTCAAGTCCCACCCCTTTTTGTGTGCTGGCATGTGTGCCGGCCGTTGGCGAGTGCGCCAGCATGAACTGTGTGGTGATATTTTGAAGATGGCATTGTATGCCGACGCTGGCATGGTGCCGACATGAGACATGGCCGCTGGCATGATCTATGGCCGCGGGCCTTTTTTAAAAATTGAGTGCGAACATGAAATTGGTCGGTGCGTTGGGCGCACTGCCGACCCAAATGTAAAACAGGGCGGACGCCAGGCGGGCGGCCGACCCAAATGGACAAAAAGCGGACAAATGCGCCGTCCGTTTGGGTTGGCCCGTTGAAGTTGCTCTAATATAATGGAAATATGAAATTTTCGAATAAGCCTTTTAAACCAGAAAGGAAGGAATATGATTGTGAGTTAGCATCACTGATTTCCGCACGCATTTATGTGCATTGTATATTTTTGATGCTACACTAATAAGGCTACTCATAGTGGGGAGTATCTACTAGTATCATGCACATGATACTAGTGTATGATACTACCTTCATAGTGCATTGTATCATAGAGTAGTATTATAGATGATCATATTTATTGCCATGCATGACACAAAGTAACATGTCATTTAACATGATACGGTATCTACCTATTTTACTCTAACCTCCTCTCCCTTCTTTAATTCTCTGCCACATCAGCATGTTTGCTATTCCCGAGTGCATGATACCAGCTAAGATACCACCGCTATGGCCAGGCTAAAAAAGTTCACCGAATTAGGGGACGTCCAACGCCATCCATCAAAATGCAGACCTGTCCGGACGTCCGAATTCCTGCAAACCAGAAGCAAAGCCAAAGAAGTTTTGTGGGTGTCCGGACGTCCGAATTCCTGCAAACCGGATGCAAGGCCGAAGGAATTTTGTGGGAATTCGGACCTCCGCCACCTAGGCGTCCGATACCCCCGACCGACACAACCCCCCTATCTTGTTCCGATTCAACCGTTACTCTGCTCCTCCCGCCACATTTATGCTGATCCAGAATGGATGCGACCGGTCACTGGCCCATGCCAGCCGAACGGCACGAGATTCACACTGGTGCAGCTGTCGAGGCGTCTGCTCTGGCCCGCCTCTTGCAACACGTGCGCTCGCTCTCCCTGCCGCATTAATATCGGTTCAAAAAGGATGTGACCGGACGGGGCGACGAGATGTTCCTACCGCATTCAAGCGGGTTGACCGTCCATCAGCCTACCTGGCACTCCCGCTAGCGTGGCGAACGAGAAGCCGCCGCTCCACCAACATGGGTGCCCACTATTTAATAAGCGCCGACCACGACACAAACCCGCAACACCATGGAGCCCATCTCCCTTCGTCCAAACTCCGTTGGTGCACCACCTCTTCCCTTCTTCCTTCTTCGACCTTTGTGAGCAATGGTCGGGACCAACCATGGCTGGTGGAAAACCCTTTGATTGCGACGCCGCCTTGGTGGAAGTCACGGCCTTGATGGCCGCATGGTGTGCCTGGCATGCAGCTTGTATCATGGTGGAGAGCCTCCGAGCTCTTTGAAGGAGGAGAGCTCGAACAAGGTGGGCAAGGAGGATGCAGAGGAGGAGGAGGAGCAGGTATCCCGTACCCGAGCCAGCTGTCATGTTCACCCTACAGCAGTTGGAGGTGCACTACAATGTCATCATGGCGGAGGAGTAGGCACCACCAGTCTTTGCGTTCTTGATGTTGTAGGAGAAGCAATGGTACAACCTGCAGCCCGACGAGCACCACCGGCTCACGAAGGGCCATATGGCCGATGAGTAAGTGAACAAGCAGGCCGTCGCGACCATTCCATGAGCAGCAGGCATCGTACGAGTCTGTGTGCAACGCTCTCACCATCCGCCATGAGCGCTGCCAGCTCTGCGATAACAAGGCGGAGCATGATTGCCTGTCTGAGGAGATGGCGACACAGGCGGACACGAAGGCTGCACAGGCGGTGGCGGACAGGAATGCTGCCAACATCGCGAACTCTGCGTAGTTCATGTTGGGCCAAAATGACTACGAGGTTGGATCATCCACGTCAATCATCGACCTCACCTCCACGTGGGACGTCCTTGATTAGGCAGCGGACTCCGTCGAAGAATAGGACGTGGAAGACAGATGTGCCCACGACCGACAAAGAGTAGACTTGGGTCGGTTAACTTTTGCGATGTAAAAAGATCCTAAGTATTAATGAGAATGACGTGTTCACATTTATTTGGTGTAGCGGGTTGGATGGCGGGCTACGCTACCGCTGACTGCGGACGTTTATGGTGTCCGTTTTGATGGACGGTGTTGGAGATGCCCTTACTGCCACTCTACACCCGACGGTGCACAATACAGAAAAAATCCCTACGTGTCTAGCGTGCATTTCACATTGTGTGGAGCAACATCTGATTTTGCTGATTTTCTGCTAGCAATTACCGAGTTTTGCTTACACTCGTTGCTAATACATTACAACATTATTAGCAATTCAATCCTTTCAACAACAAATCAAATATTAAGACTATTAATACAATGATAGGTTGATACGTCTCAAATGTATCTTTAATTTTTTATTGTTTCATACTATTATATTATCAATCTTAGATATTTTATATGCAATTTTATATCATTCTTGTGAACTAACCTATTAACTCAATGCCCAGTGTCAGTTCCTATTTTCTGCATGTTTTTTTACAGGAAATCAATCAAACAAAGTCCAAATATGATGAAACTTTACGATGATTTTTCTCTGGACCAGAAGGGACCCTAGAAACTTCAGGAGGAGGCAGAAGGCATATGGGAGAGCCAAAAGCTCACATGGCGTGCCCTAGGGGGGCACCTAAGCTTGTGGGCCCCACGTAACTCCGTTTGACCTAATTCCACTTCTATAAATTCCCATAAATCCCAAAACCAACAAATAGCTACCCAAAACAATTTTTCCACCGCCGCAAGCTTCTGTTCTTCCGCGATCCCATATGGAGGCCTTTTTTGGTACTCCGTCGAGGGGTAATCGATCACGGAGGGCTTTTACATCAACCTTGATGCACCTCCGATGATGTGTGAGTAGTTTACCACGGACCTACGGATCCATAGTGATTAGCTAGATGGCTTCTTCCCTCCATTTGATCTTCAATACAATGTTCTCCTCAGAGTTTTATTCCATGTAATCTTCTTTTGCGGTGTGTTTGTTGGGATCCGATGCATTGTGGGTTTATGGTTGGAATATTCTTCGAGAGTAACTGAGTCTTTGCTGAAATTTATTATGCATGATTGTTATAACTTTGTATTCCTCTCCGATCTATCCGTTTGGTTTGGCCAATTAGATTGATTTATCTTCAACAGGAGAGGTGCTTTGTAGTGGGTTCAATCTTGCGGTGTCCTTACCCAATGACAGAAGGGGTAGCAAGGCTGAAAGGATCAATATAGTTGACTAGAGGGGGGGGGGTGGTGAATGGGCAACTAACAATTTTTAGCTTTTCTTTACCAAATTAAACTTTGCATCAAAGTAGGTTGTCTAGATATGCAACTAGGTGAGCAACCTATATGATGCAACAACAACAAGCACACAAGCAAGCAAGGGATATAACACAAATAAGCTTGCACAAGTAAAGGCACGAGATAACCAAGAGTGGAGCCGGTGAAGACGAGGATGTGTTACCGAAGTTCCTTCCTTTGAGGGGAAGTGCATCTCCGTTGGAGCGGTGTGGAGGCACAATGCTCCCCAAGAAGCCACTAGGGCCACCGTATTCTCCTCACGCCCTCACACAATGCGAGATGCCGTGATTCCACTATTGGTGCCCTTGGAGGCGGCGACCGGACCTCTACAAACAAGGTTGGGGCAATCTCCACAACTTAATTGGAGGCTCCCAACGACACCACAAAGCTTCACCACAATGGAATATGGCTCCGCGGTGACCTCAACCGTCTAGGGTGCTCAAACACCCAAGAGTAACAAGATCTGCAAAGGATTAGTGGGGGAATCAAATTTCTCTTGGTGGAAGTGTAGATTGGGGCCTTCTCAACCAATCCCTAAAGAATCAACAAGTTTGATTGGCTAGGGAGAGAGATCGGGCGAAAATAGAGCTTGGGGATGGAAGAGGTAGTCAACTCGGAGAAGAAGACACCCCCTATATAGTGGAAGAACAAATCCAACCGTTATCCACCAACTTAGCCTGCGAAGCACGGTACTACCGCACCGGCGATGCGGTACTACCGCACCGGCCACGCGGTACTACCGCAAGGCACCGCGGTACTACCGCCCGTGCAGCAGAAACCAAAGCAGCCCTGATGCGATGAGGCAGAGGGCGGTAGAACCTCTGGCGCGGTACTACCGCTCCCCCTTGCGGTACTACCGCAAGGCAGGGATAGTCCAGATTTTGGGAAGGCACGGACATATAAAAATACATCCGTGGCAACTTCCGCTGAGTTGGGATCTATGCAAAAATCCGACACGGTAGTACCGCAAGCCTGGAGCGGTACTACCGTGTAGGGTGCGGATGTAAAAAATTGCATCCGCCCCTACTTCCGCTTATGTTGCCGCGCCTGCCCAGAGCTCGCGATACTACCGCACCTGAGGCGCGGTAGTACCGTGTAGGGCGCGGATGTAAAAAATTACATCCGCCACTACAACCGTTCGAGCCGCTGGGCCTACTCTGGGGCCACGGTACTACCGCCCACAATGAGCAGTACTACCGCGGGCACTTGCGGTACTACCGCAAGAGCCTGCGGTACTACCGCTCTGAGGAGCAGTACTACCGCATGCCCCAGTTCAGCAACACTAGGAGTCCTTCATTTCGCAGAGACACGTAAAAACGGAGGATGATCCAAAGAGCCAAAGGAAAGGTGGTGCAAAAGGAGTAGACGTGTACGTGATGATTCCACCCAAACCTTTCCAAAGCGGACCCCCTCTTAATAGTACAGCTTTCCTATGACTCAAATCCACCGAAAAGAAACGTAGAGAAACGCCGTCTTCAATAGTCTTCGAGGGGCACCAAATCGTCTTGTGCCTAGTCATGATATGTCTGAAATACTCAATGCACACGATTAGTCCGCAAAAGCATTGTCATCAATCACCAAAACAACTAAGGGATTAATATGCCCTTACAATCTCCCCCTTTTTTGTGGATTGATGACAATACGGGATTTGCACAAAGGGAGATAACATAGAACATGGGCAAACCCCACATCTCTAAAATATAGATGGGCTCCCCCTAGATGTGTGCTATCTAGAGAAGTGCTTTGGACTGCACGACACACATACTAGGATCAACACTCCCCCTGTATTTTATAGACAAGGCATATCTTGCAACAATAAGGCTAACACTAGGCAAGATAATAACTAAGAGCATAAAGTAAAGATCACAAGATAGCATAGGCTCAACAAGGTATGCTAGAGTGCATATGTCTTACACCATATGATAGAAAGGTCTCACAAGCACAAACCTAACCAAAGCAAACAAAGTTCAACGAAACGAGAGCAAAGCGATAAGACGAAAACACGACACACGACTCGCAACTCCTACACTCTCTCCCCCTTTGGCATCGAGACACCAAAAAGGCAGAGAAGACACCTATGACACAAGTGGTGGCTCAAGCTAAAGGGATCACTCGTCATGCTCCTCGTCGGTCTCAACAGCGGGGATGGGCTCCTCCTCAGAATCAGTCCACTTGTAGCCCTGTTTTGCCATCCATGTAGCCTCTGGAGTGATGTGCTTCTCGGATCCGCTGGAAATGTCCTCTCCAAAAGTCCTCAAGATCCTCTTGTCGCGGCAGCGACTCTCCTTGGAGGCAACGTGAGTCCGGTACTGCCCCTATGCTTGCATGCAGAACAAGGCCTTCATCTTGGCCTTCAGCTTTTTAGCCCATGAGGGTTCAGAAGAGGGAGGAGCATACCCAGCAGAGCTGTCCTCATCTGCGTCCTCCTCCTCAATCTCCTCCTGATCGACATCCATCCTAGCAGCCTCTGCCTCAGCATGAGTAGTAGTGTTAGCCCACTGAGGCTTGATGCGGAGCCTGATGGGGTCGTGACGGATCCAGTTAGGGGCCAAAAACTCATCCTCCGGGTAGAGCTTCTCCCAAATCCTCGTGATCAAGAGAAACAGGTAAGGTCCATAGATGGGTACCTTGCGGTTGAACACCGCAAACTGAAGCTTGCACCACATGATGTGTGAGATGTCAAGAGGTTGTGTCTGAGAGTGACGCGCCTCCTCACAAATGAGCATCATATCCACAAGATAGGCATGCACCTTGTCCTTCTCACCAATGCGGGGAAAGAGGGAGTTGCGGAAGATCCGCTGCATGATGTCAAGGAATGGGTTCAGCACCCACGTCTTCTTGTCATTGGGAAGCTTCTTCTCAACATAATACTGATGGAGCTTGTTCTTGCTAGCGGACTCGGGGTTGGCATGAGGGCAAACGCCAACAACCGTGTTGAGCCCCTCATCAGGCACCTGTAGCAAAGCCATGAAGTCCTTGCACTTAGCAGTCATCTGCCGTCCATTGGTCATCCAGGTCATGGACCGTTCCTCATCAGGATGGAAGTGGAGCGAGGCAAAGAACTGGGCCACAATCTCAGGGTCAAAGTCCAGATGAAAAGAGATCACGTCCTCAATGCCAAACTGCTCTATCAGGTCCAAAGCCTCACCAAAATAGTCACGGTGCTTATCCTGCCTCATGTGATTCATGTCAATCCAGTGCACGTCCACGTAGATGTTCTGCTTGGCCTTGATCACATCCAGATAGATAAGATTCTGCTGCTTTGTCTAGAACAGATCATCCCCTCTGAAGTTTGCACAGGGATTCACATAGGGGTTGATCTTCCTTCGAGTGACAAACTCAGCAAGTGGTATCTCACCCATGCCCATGGTGGGCTCCTTGTGCTTGGTGGCAGTGGTCTTGGTTCTGCGTTGGGGGGCATTGGAGCCCTCTGGAGCTTCATCTTGGTTGCGCAGGCGCTTGGAGCCCGTGTCGCAAACGGGGTTCGAGCGACGGGCATTGAAACCGGAGCCACCACCTAGGACACACAACACAAGAACACGCAAGACAAACAAGAAGGATCAATGCAAAGACCACAACAAAACTGGTGAAACAAGTAGAACTCGCACTTGGTAAATGCCACTTGGGAGATTTGACACCAACGGTAGTACCGCATGGGTGCGTGGTACTAAAATTTTAGTGCTGCTCCTAGCCACGGTAGTACCGCGCCAGGGTGGCACGGTAGTACCTTGTCTCGGAGCGGCAGTAGAATTTTAGTGCCGCGCCTCGCGCGGTAGTACCGTACGAGCGGTAGTACCGCACCGGAGATGCGGCAGTACCGCACGGTGTCAGATCCGAACCTCAAATGGATCTGAGCACAACCGTGACAATGAAGCGGTACTACGGTTGATCAAATCTACCATGGGGCAACATATCAAGTACCATCTCTATGCATTACTACTCTCCTACATCCTACTCTTGCAAAGATTTGGCCTAAAATCTCAAGAACAACATGCATCTCCCCAAAAACCTAGAAACGAAAGAACGAACCAAAGAGAGAGGGATTTGGGGAGAAACCTTGTTCCATGGCAAGAGGAAGTGGTGGGGAACAATCCCACCGGACGGAATGCGAGGAGAGCGGCCAGAGACGGAGATCCGGCGAGGGTCTCCGGCGCCGTTCTAGGGCAGGAGAGAGAGAGAGACGACATGGGGAGAAAGAGTTGAATGTGTATGGGGGAGTTGGAACTCCCCCTGCCCGCTCTTAAACCCCCACGCGCTCTCGACTGCGCGGTAGTACCGCATGTCATCGCGGTAGTACCGCCTGGGCGGAAGTACCGCACCGTGGGCGGTAGTACCGCTCCCCCAGGCGGCAGTAAAAAATTACTACCGTGCTGGGTGCGGTAGTACCGTGCGCAGCTCCTGCGGTAGTATCATGGTGAACCACGGTAGTACCGTAGACCCAAGAAAATGCATGTTTCGAAAAAGAGAAGAAAAGGGGCCTTTGCAATGCAACCTTCAAGCGAACGGACACACCAAAGAGCTAACCCACGAGACAACAAGGACTAAACACGCAACGCAACCTCTCCAAAGAGAGGGCAATGGCCGGAGCCACCTATGTTTGAGTCAATTGGTATGGCACCGCGAAGAATTATCCTTGGGCCCATGACCAAAACTCGTCTTTGAAGCACAAGTACCATCAACAATGGCTAATGTGAAAGAGTTGATCAATTTATGCATAATGGGGGGAGGGAGAGTTCATTGAGAGAACAACACTTTGTTGGCTAATGTCCATGCCTACACCTAAACAAGATAACAAGTTGAGTATGGTGGGGTGTGCAAGGGTTCAAGCAACATTGCTCGAATCAATGATATTTAGCTCATGCCTTAACTCGCGTAGTCTTGCTTCATCCAAGGGCTTCGTGAAGATATCTGCAAGGTTATCATGAGTGTTGACATAGTTGAGCTTGATCTCCCCTCGCCTAATATGATCCCGGATGAAGTGATACCGAATCTCAATATGCTTCATCTTGAAGTGTTGAACCGGGTTGAGAGAAATCTTGATGGCACTTTCATTATCAAACCAAAGAGGCACTTTGTCACAAATGACACCGTAGTCCTTTAAAGTTTGCCTCATCCAAAGAAGTTGTGCACAACAATTACCGGCCGCCACGTACTCCGCTTCGGTGGACGAGAGAGACACACAACTTTGCTTCTTAGAAGACCAACTCACCAAAGAGCAACCAAGGAATTGGCACCCTCCGGAAGTGGACTTTCTATCCACTTTGTCTCCCGCCCAATCTGAGTCTGAATAGCCTACAAGCTTGAAGTTTGCTCCTCTTGGGTACCATACGCCAAAGTTTGGGGTATGAGCCAAATATTGAAAGATTCGCTTGACCGCCAAAAAGTGGCTTTCCTTAGGTGCGGCTTGAAACCGTGCACAAATTCCCACAGTCAACATGATATCCGGTCTAGATGCACAAAGGTAAAGCAAGGAGCCAATCATGGAGCGATATACCTTTTGATCCACCGCTTTACCATTGGGATCTATGTCAAGTTGGCATTTGACGGGCATTGGAGTGGAAGCCGGCTTGACATCACTTAGCTTGAATCTCTTGAGCATGTCCTGAGTGTATTTGGCTTGGTTGATGAAGGTTCCTTCTCTTCGTTGCTTGACTTCAAACCCAAGAAAGAACTTCAACTCTCCCATCATGGACATCTTGAACTTTGAGGTCATGAGAGTGATACGTCTCCAACGTATCTATAATTTATGAAGTATTCATGCTATTTTATCTGTTTTGGATGTTTATGGGCTTTACTAAACACTTTTATATTATTTTTGGGACTAACCTATTGACCCAGAGCCCAGTGCCAGTTTCTGTTTTTTCCCTTGTTTCAGTGTTTCGCAGAAAAGGAATATCAAACAGAGTCCAAACGGAATGAAACCTTCGGGAGCGTGATTTTTGGAACGAACGTGATCTAGGAGACTTGGAGTTGAAGTCAAGGAAGCTTCAAGGTGGCCACGAGGCAGGGAGGCGCGCCTGCCCCCTGGGCGCGCCCCCACCCTCATGGGCCCCTCGTGGCTCCCCTGACCGACTTCTTTCACCTATATATATCCATATACCCTAAAAACATCAGTGAACAGAATAGATCGGGAGTTCCGCCGCCGCAAGCCTCTGTAGCCACCAAAAACCAATCGGGACCCTGTTCCAGCACCCTGTCGGAGGGGGATCCCTCACCGGTGGCCATCTTCATCATCCCGGCGCTCTCCATGACAAGGAGGGAGTAGTTCACCCTCGGGACTGAGGGTATGTACCAGTAGCTATGTGTTTGATCTCTCTCTCTCTCGTGTTCTTGAGGTGGTACGATCTTGATGTCTCGCGAGCTTTGCTATTATAGTTGGATCTTATGATGTTTCTCCCCCTCTACTCTATTGTAATGGATTGAGTTTTCCCCTTGAAGTTATCTTATCGGATGGAGTCTTTAAGGATTTGAGAGCACTTGATGTATGTCTTGCATGTGCTTATCTGTGGTGACAATGGGATATTCACGTGATTCACTTGATGTATGTTTTGGTGATCAACTTTCGGGTTCCGTGACCTTGTGAACTTATGCATAGGGGTTGGCACACGTTTTCGTCTTGACTTTCCGGTAGAAACTTTGGGGCACTCTTTGAAGTTCTTTGTGTTGGTTGAATAGATGAATCTGAGATTGTGTGATGCATATCGTATAATCATACCCACGGATACTTGAGGTGACATTGGAGTATCTAGGTGACATTAGGGTTTTGGTTGATTTGTGTCTTAAGGTGTTATTCTAGTACGAACTCTATGATAGATCGAACGGAAAGAATAGCTTCCTGTTATTTTACTACGGACTCTTGAATAGATCGATAAAAAAGGATAACTTTGAGGTGGTTTCGTACCCTACAATAATCTCTTCGTTTGTTCTCCGCTATTAGTGACTTTGGAGTGATTCTTTGTTGCATGTTGAGGGATAGTTATATGATCCAGTTATGTTATTATTGTTGAGAGAACTTGCACTAGTGAAAGTATGAACCTCAGGCCTTGTTTCAACGCATTGTAATACCGTTTGTGCTCACTTTTATCATTAGTTACCTTGCTGTTTTTATATTTTCAGATTACAAAAACCTATATCTATCATCCATATTGCACTTGTATCACCATCTCTTCGCCGAACTAGTGCACCTATACAATTTACCATTGTATTGGGTGTGTTGGGGACACAAGAGACTCTTTGTTATTTGGTTGCAGGGTTGCTTGAGAGAGACCATCTTCATCCTACGCCTCCCACGGATTGATAAACCTTAGGTCATCCACTTGAGGGAAATTTGCTACTGTCCTACAAACCTCTGAACTTGGAGGCCCAACAACGTCTACAAGAAGAAGGTTGTGTAGTAGACATCAAGCTCTTTTCTTCCGCCGTTGCCGAGGAGGTGAGTGCTTGAAGGTATATCTTTAGATCTTGCAATCGAATCTTTTTGTTTCTTATTTTATTACTAGTTTAGTTTATAAAAGAAAACTACAAAAAAATGGAATTTAGTTTGTCTCATACGCTTCATCTTTTTAATATCTTTCGTGAGAATGATGGAAAGGAAAATTGTGCTCAAGTGCTAGGAGAAGAAATCTATAAAATGTTTGGCACTAGATCTTTGAATGATGAGAATGATTGCAATGTTGTTAGTATGAACTCTTTGAATATCCATAGTACTAATGATGATTGCACTAGTCATGATGAAAATGTCTCTTATAAGCATGTCGATTTTTGTGGAGTGCATAGAGTTTGCAAGTACACACCAAATAGGGAAGATAGATTTTGCAAGAGGCAGAAGTATTTAGAAACTAAATGGTTACAAGAAAGGCTAGATGTTAGTGCTGAAAATTTAAAATATCTTTACCGTACTTGTGAACTTTGCAATGAACATGGTCATTTAAATCTCCGATGCAAATTGTTTCATGATCGAATCGTATCCAAAAATTGTGATGATTTGATTTCCCTTGCACATCATAATGAGCTTAGTTTGCTTTTGGGTTATGAAGAAATGAAACGTGCAACTGAGGGTATTCCAAAATTTAACCTTGAGAAATTCCTTGATATTGATCTAGAGGAAATTTATATGTATTGTGCGGTGAATTGCATTGAAAATCCTTATATTGCCAATTACATAAAGAAGAGAAAGCAAATAGAAGATAAAGAGAATACTAATGAAAGGGAAGAGACTTCCCAATATCCTCCTATTATTTCTTATGAGGAATCAGGTAATGAGGAGGAGCTTTCTATTCAAACAATCTCATTAATTAGGAGCTCAAAGAAGAGGGTTAAACCCACACATGAGGTGAAGAAGAAAAAGAAAAGAGAGAGAAGCAAAGGCAGAAAGGTATCCCTCCCAAATGATGTTGCTCCAATTACTCTTTGTGATGATGATAATTGCTATACTATTGGTGCTATCCATACTATTAATGATGAGAGTGATTATGCTTATGATATGAAAAGGCCCAAGCTTGGGGATGCTATGTTTGATGAGAATGACATGTTTGAGAATATATTTGCCACAATTAATGTTTGTCCCAAGCTTGGGGAAGCTATGTTTAATAAAGATGATATTTCTAGCCTCCCACGTATTGATGAGCAAATTTATTATGATGATAGCATGCCTCCTACTTATGATGATTATATTTATGAAAGTGGGTTTGGAGGAGTGTCAACTTTAGGAAGTAATGATCCCACTATTTTGGAGGATGTTGAATCTTATTGTGATAATTATGAAAGCGGATTTGGAGAGGTCATGACTTTATTTAGTGATGAATCCACTATTTCGGAAGAGGTTTCAATTGATTATGATGAGAACAAAGTTGCTACTTATGATGATTATTGTGATGATACTTATGCTATAAAAAGCAGTGATGATTATATTTATAAAACTTGTCATGATTATGATTACCCATTTTCTGAACATTATTCTTTTAATTTGGAAACAATTTATAGTATTCGAGTCTCTTATGATACTCCCACTATTCCGAATGAGAAGAATTTTGCTTATGTGGAGAGTAATAAAATTTCTATGCTTGTAGATCATGAAAAGAATGCCTTAGGTGCTGGTTATACTGTTGAATTCATTCATGATGCTACTGAAAATTATTATGAGGGAGGAATATATGCTTGTAGGAATTGCAATAATATCAAGTTTCCTCTCTATGTGCTTAAAATCTTGAAGTTATGCTTGTTTTGCCTTCTTATGCTAGTTGATTATTATTCCCATAAATTGTTTGCTCACAAAATCCCTATGCATAGGAAGTGGGTTAGACTTAAATGTGCTAGTCATATTCTTCATGATGCTCTCTTTATGTTTCAATTCTTATCTTTTATGTGAGCATCATTGAAATCATCATGCCTAGCTAGGGGCGTTAAACGTTAGCGCTTGTTGGGAGGCAACCCAATTTTATTTTTGTTCCTTGCTTTTTGTTCCTGTTTAGTAATAAATAAATCATCTAGCCTCTGGTTAGATGTGGTTTTATGTTTTAATTAGTGTTTGTGCCAAGTAAGACCTATAGGATCTTCTTGGATGATAATTATTTGATCTTGCTGAAAAAGACAGAAACTTTCTGCTCACGAAAACAATTGTTAAAAATCATCAGAACATGATAAAATACTGATTACAATTGAATTAGATCAATAAAAAAATTATCTAGGTTGTTCTATTTTGGTAGATTTTTTGAGTTCCAGAAGTTTGCGTTAGTTACAGATTACTACAGACTGTTCTGTTTTTGACAATTTTTGTTTTTCGTGTGTTGTTTGCTTATTTTGATGAATCTATGGCTAGTAAAATAGTTTATAAACCATAGGGAAGTTGGAATACAGTAGCTTTAACACCAATACAAATAAATAATGAGTTCATTACAGTACCTTGAAGTGGTGTTTTCTTTTCTTTCGCTAACGGAGCTCACGAGATTTTCTGTGAAGTTTTGTGTTGTGAAGTTTTCATGTTTTGGGTAAAGATTCGATGGACTATGGAATAAGGAGTGGAAAGAGCCTAAGCTTGGGGATGCCCAAGGAACCCCAAGGTAATATTCGAGGAAAATCAAGAGCCTAAGCTTGGGGATGCTCCGGATGGCATCCCCTCTTTCGTCTTTGTTCATCGGTAACTTTACTTGGAGCTATATTTTTATTCACCACATGATATGTGTTTTGCTTGGAGCGTCATTTTATTTTGTTTTGCTTGCTATTTGAATAATATCCCAAGATCTGAAATTCTTAAATGATAGAGAGTCTTCACATAGCTACATAATTATTTAACTACTCATTGATCTTCACTTATATCTTTTTGGAGTAGTTTGTCATTTACTCGTGTGCTTCACTTATATCCTATGAGTAAATGGTTGAATGAATTGAATATCATAAATCTGAAATTATATATGTTGCATATGCTTATCCCATGGGGATTAATGACTTTACATATAATAAGTAGAGGTGGTAAATTTATTGAAGGTTAGCAAACATTGTATTGGTCACTTGAACAATTCATGAAAGAATATTGAAGGAAGAGAGATTTCACATATAAATATACTATCTTGGACATCTTTTGTAATTGTGAGCACTCATTAAAATATGACATGCTAAAAGGTTGATGTTGGACAAGGAAGACAACGTAATGGGTTATGTTTTCTTATATCCGAAATAAAGTATATTGTCATGGATCGCCCAACACGTTGAGCTTGCCTTTCCCCCTCATGCTAGCCAAATTCTTTGCACCAAGTAGAGATACTACTTGTGCTTCCAAACATCCCTTAAACTAGTATTGCCATGAGAGTCCACCATACCTACCTATGGATCGAGTAAGATCCTTCAAGTAAGTTGTCATCGGTGCATGCAATAAAAATTGCTCTCTAAATATGTATGATCTTTTAGTGTGGAGAAAATAAGCTTTATACGATCTTGTGATATGGAAGAAATAAAAGCGACGGACTGCATAATAAAGGTCCCTATCACCAGTGGCAATATAAAGTGACGTTCCGTCGCATTAAGATTTTGTGCATCCAACTATAAAAGTGCATGGCAACCTCTGTTTCCCTCTGCGAAGGGCCTATCTTTTATTCTTTTCTTTTACCTTATGCAAGAGTCATGGTGATCTTCACCTTTCCTTTTTACATTTTATCCTTTGGCAAGCACATTGTGTTGGAAAGATTTTGATATATATATATATATCCAATTGTATGTAAGGCATCATGAGCTATTATTGTTGACATTACCCTTGAGGTAAAAGGTTGGGAGGCGGATCTATAAGCCCCTGTCTTTCTCTGTGTCTGATTAAAACTTTGAACCCATAAATATCGTGTGAGTGTTAGCAATTATGAACGACTAAATGATAGTTGAGTATGTGGAGTTTGCTAAATCAAAGCTCTGACATAGACTCTTCCTGAAAATAAGATGAATTGTAATTGTTTGATGACTAATAACACGGTTTGTTAGTTTTCAAGAAAGTTTATGATCTATACTTTAACATGTGAATAGCTTGTTACTTGATCATGAGAAGCTTTATGAGATGAGCTACTATTATGATATATAATGATGCTAGAAAAGGTGATTGAAATTATCATTGATCAAACTTGTGCACCTGCTAGCATTCACACTTCATAAATTATTTATTTTATCATTTACCTACTCGAGGACGAGCAGGAATTAAGCTTGGGGATGCTGATACGTCTCCAACGTATCTATAATTTATGAAGTATTCATGCTATTATATTATCTGTTTTGGATGTTTATGGGCTTTACTAAGCACTTTTATATTATTTTTGGGACTAACCTATTGACCCAGAGCCCAGTGCCAGTTTCTGTTTTTTCCCTTGTTTCAGTGTTTCGCAAAAAAGGAATACCAAACGGAGTCCAAACAGAATGAAACCTTCGGGAGCGTGATTTTTGGAACGAACGTGATCCAGGAGACTTGGAGTTGAAGTCAAGGAAGCTTCGAGGTGACCACGAGGCAGGGAGGCGCGCCTGCCCCTGGGCGCGCCCCCACCCTCGTGGGCCCCTCGTGGCTCCCCTGACCGACTTCTTTCGCCTATATATATCCCTATACCCTAAAAACATCGGGGAATAGAATAGATCGGGAGTTCCGCCGCTGCAAGGCTCTGTAGCAACCAAAAACCAATCGGGACCCTGTTCCGGCACCCTGCCGGAGGGGGGATCCCTCACCGGTGGCCATCTTCATCATCCCGGCGCTCTCCATGACGAGGAGGGAGTAGTTCACCCTCGGGGCTGAGGGTATGTACCAGTAGCTATGTGTTTGATCTCTCTCTCTCTCTCTCTCTCTCTCTCTCTCTCTCTCGTGTTCTTGAGGTGGTAAGATCTTGATGTATCACGAGCTTTGCTATTATAGTTGGATCTTATGATGTTTCTCCCCCTCTATTCTCTTGTAATGGATTGAGTTTTCCCCTTGAAGTTATCTTATCGGATTGAGTCTTTAAGGATTTGAGAACACTTGACGTATGTCTTGCATGTGCTTATCTGTGGTGACAATGGGATATTCACGTGATTCACTTGATGTATGTTTTGGTGATCAACTTGCGAGTTCCGTGACCTTGTGAACTTATGCATAGGGGTTGGCACACGTTTTCGTCTTGACTCTCCAGTAGAAACTTTGGGGCACTCTTTGAAGTTCTTTGTGTTGGTTGAATAGATGAATCTAAGATTGTGTGATGCATATCGTATAATCATACCCATGGATACTTGAGGTGACATTGGAGTATCTAGGTGACATTAGGGTTTGGTTGATTTGTATCTTAAGGTGTTATTCTAGTACGAACTCTATGATAGATCGAACGGAAAGAATAGCTTCGTGTTATTTTACTACGGACTCTTCAATAGATCGATCAGAAAGGATAACTTTGAGGTGGTTTCGTACCCTACAATAATCTCTTCGTTTGTTCTCCGCTATTAGTGACTTTGGAGTGACTCGTTGTTGCATGTTGAGGGATAGTTATATGATCCAGTTATGTTATTATTGTTGAGAGAACTTGCACTAGTGAAAGTATGAACCTTAGGTCTTGTTTCAACGCATTGTAATACCATTTGTGCTCACTTTTATCATTAGTTACCTTGCTATTTTTATATTTTCAGATTACAAAAACCTATATCTATCATCCATATTGCACTTGTATCACCATCTCTTCACCGAACTAGTGCACCTATACAATTTACCATTGTATTGGGTGTGTTGGGGACACAAGAGACTCTTTGCTATTTGGTTGCAGGGTTGCTTGAGAGAGACCATCTTCATCCTACGCCTCCCACGGATTGATAAACCTTAGGTCATCCACTTGAGGGAAATTTGCTACTGTCCTACAAACCTCTGCACTTGGAGGCCGAACAACGTCTACAAGAAGAAGGTTGTGTAGTAGACATCAGAGAGCGGAAAATTCCTCATTGAAAGCTTTGTTAGGAGAACCAAAGATAATGTCATCAACATATAGTTGGCACACAAACAACTCCCCTTTGACCTTCTTAGTAAAAAGAGTGGGGTCGATTTTCCTGATTTCAAACCCACGATCTTGCAACAACTCGGTAAGGTGGTCATACCACGCACGTGGGGCTTGTTTAAGGCCATAGAGTGCCTTATCGAGTTGGTACAGATGATCGGGGAAATAGGGATCCTCGAACCCGGGGGGGTTGCTTGACATATACCAACTCATTAATGGGACCATTAAGAAAAGCACTCTTCACATCCATTTGTTGCAACTTAAAGTTATGATAAGAAGCATAAGCAATCAACATGCAAATGGATTCAAGGCGAGCAACTGGAGCAAAGGTTTCACCATAGTCGATACCCTCGACTTGGGAGTAGCCTTGTGCTACCAAACAGGCCTTGTTGCGAATGATAATTCCATGAGCATCTTGCTTGTTCTTGAATATCCACTTGGTTCCAATGACATTATGGTTCCCCGTTGGCCTTGGCACCAGTCTCCACACCTTGTTGTGTTCGAAGTGTTGAGTTCTTCATGCATGGCATTAAGCCAATACGGATCCTCGAGCGCCTCATAGACCTTTTGGGGTTCAACACAAGAGACAAACACGTGATGTTCACAATAGTTTGCCAATTGTCTACGAGTGCTTACCCCCTTTCGAATGCTTCCAAGCACATTTGTCATGAGATGACCCTTGGTTGTGAGCTTGGATGCGATCTTGGCGGCACGACACTCTAATTCCTCCTCCGGAGTGAGTTGAGAAGCGGTCACTTGATCATCTTGAGCGTCGTCTTGAGCTTGTTCTTGATCTTGAGCTTGATCTTGATCTTGAACTTGCTCGGAGGAGAGAACTTGACCTTGGGCATCACTTGGTGATTCAACACCGTCTTGAGATTGATATTGCCCTTGGTCTTGTTCATGAGGTTGAGGGCCTTCACTTTGTTCTTCGGAAGCGTGTGGGCCTTGGGTTGGTGATGGCTCCACTTGAGTGGAGCATTGTACTTCTCCTTCGGCCACAAGGGGTTCCTCAATGGGTAGGATAAACCAACTCCCATTCTTCTTATGGCTTGGGTAGGAATTTCATCACCTACATCACAAGTGCCACTTTGCTCCACTTGGGAGCCATTATTCTCATCAAACTCCTCGTTACACGTCTCCTCAATAAGTCCCGTGGATTTATTGAGGACACAGTAAGCATGAGAGTTTGTAGCATAACCAACAAATACTCCCTCTTGAGCTCTAGCCTCAAATTTAGACAAACGAACACCTTTCTTGAGAATGAAACACTTACACGCGAACACCCGAAAGTACTTGAGGTTGGGCTTGTTACCGGTGAGTATCTCATATGGAGTCTTGTTCAAGCCTTTGCGGAGATAGAGCCGATTTGATGCATGGCACGCAGTGTTGATGGCTTCGGCCCAAAAGTTGTATGGAGACTTGAACTCCGCCTTCATGGTCCTTGCTGCATCCATCAATGTCCGGTTCTTCCTCTCCGCTACACCATTTTGTTGAGGGGTGTATGGTGCGGAATATTGATGCTTGATCCCCTCATCACTAAGAAACTCATCCAAGGTGTAGTTCTTGAACTCGGTGCCGTTGTCACTTCTTATAGTCAAGATTTTTGCATTGTGTTGACGTTGGTGCAAAATCAATGACGGTTTGTTGGGTCTCGCTCTTCCTTTCGAAGAAGTATACCCAAGTGTATCTTGAATAATCATCCACAATCACCAAGCAATACTTTCTACCCCCAAGACTATCAAAGGATGGAGGCCCAAAGAGATCCAAGTGAAGGACCTCCAAAGGCCTCTTCGAGTAAATGATAGTCGTGGGAGGGTGAGCCTTTTCATGTAGCTTTCCTTTGATACAAGCACTGAAAGCACGATCTTTAGCAAAACTAACATTTGTTAGTCCACGGACATGGTCCCCCTTGAGAAGACTTTGCAAAGATCTCATATTGACATGGGCTAAACGGTGATGCCAAAGCCATCGCACGTCAACTTTAGCCATTAGGCATGTCGCGGTCTTAGTGGGTCGCTCTGAAAAGTTAATCACATAGAGACCGTTCTTGACATGCCCAACAAAAGCTACTTTAAGAGTCTTGCTCCACAAGAGGGCCACGGTATCAATATCAAAGAAAGTGGCAAAGCCCATGAGTGCAAGTTGATGAACGGAAAGTAAATTGTATGCAAGGGACTCAACAAGCATGACCTTCTCGATCATGAGATCATGAGAAATGACAACCTTGCCAAGTCCCAATACCTTAGAGCACGAGGCATCACCCCACTCGACATTGGTGGTTATAGATGGAATCTTGTGAACGTCCACCACCAAGTCCTTGCTTCCGGTCATATGATTAGTGGCTCCACTATCGAGCAACCATGATCCCCCACCGGAAGCAAACACCTACAAGAGATCAATGCTTGGTTTTAGGTACCCATTTTGTAATGGGTCCTTTGATGTTAGTAACAAGGGTCTTAGGAACCCAAATAGACCATTCAATGTACTCATAAGAAGAACCAACAAATTTTGCATAAACATGTCCATCACTAGCACGACATAACACATAAGAAGGGTTAAAGTCGCCGACTTTGTTGGGAGGGGTAGCATTGCCCTTCTTGGCATCACTACCCTTCACATTGTTCTTCTTCTTCTCCTTAGAAGCACCTTCTCCCTCCTTCACAAAAGTTTGTTTGAGAGGAGGAGGTCGATTGGCCTTGTCATTCTTCTTCTTGTTCTTGGACTTGGGCGCGTACCCAATCCCTTCCTTGGCCACAACTTCCTTTTTATTTCTCAATAGGTCGTTGAGATTCTTCTCGCCTTGTATGCAAGACACAAGGCCTTTCTCAAGTTGCTCCTTCAACTTTGCATTCTCCTCAACAAGATGCACATGCTCACAACATGGGTTAGTAGCATTTGCATTATCAATTAATACCATATGAGGAAAAGTGGCTTTCTCCTTGGTTAGCTTTACTTGGAGTTGATCATGAGATTCTTTGAGGCTAGCATGAGCACCCTTCAAGACCTTGTGAGACTTGTCAAGGAAGTCAAACTCCTCTTTGAGTCTAGCAAGATCAACCCCAAGCGTAGCCTTCTCAGAGGTTAGCACACGAGATACAACAAGAGCATGATCAAGATCTTTCTTTAATTTAGCGTGGTCATCGTTGTATGACTCCTCAAGAGCCAAACGAAGACCTCGCTCTTCCTCAAGAGCATTGGAAAGATCCGAAATCTCATCGGCATAGTCACTACTATGCCCCTCCATCTTAGAGATGGTGTCTTCGTGAGCCTCGATCATGTCATTGGCTTCACCAAGTTGTTCCAAGAGAGCAACGAAGTGCTTCTTGGATTTACCCTTGAGTTTACTCATAAAAGACTCAAATTCATTCTCCTCCACATTAGACCCCTCATGTTCATCAATGCAATCCGTCAAGGAAGGATTATTAATGATGGTAGTTTTGATGTTGGGAGTTACCTTGTTGGTGGCTTTAGCCATGAGGCACTTGGCGGTGATGTTGTCATTGGGCGAGTCAAAGAGAGACACCCATGGAGTTGTCGCAATGGCAACGGAGGCCATGGCAACCGACTCACCGTCTTCGTCATCATCATCATCCTCATTGTACTCTTCTTGTGCCACCAACCCCTTGGGAGGAGTCTTCTTGATGAAGTTGCTCTTGTTGGGGAAGGACTTGGCCTTGTCTTTTCGGATGAGCTTCCCACCATTGTCTTCCCTCTTCTCATAAGGGCATTCCGCGACAAAGTGGCTCACATTGCCACAATTATAGCAAGTCCTCACTCATTGCTTGACCTTCGCGCCACTTGAGTTGTTCTTGTTGAAGTTGGGCCTTGTGTTCTTCTTGCTCCAAAATTGCCTTGAAGCAAGAGCCATGTGTTCATGATAAGCATACTTTGTGTCTTCGGGATTGCTCTCCTCTTATTCCTCTTCGTCCTCTTCTTCCACACTAACCTTGGCCTTCAAGGCAAGGTTGGGCTTCTTTGCTCTTTGAGAATGTACACCGCATTGTCGGCGGTCTTGTCTAAGATGCTCATAGCCACAAACTCATCCAACACTTCACTTGAGGACAAGGTGTGGAAGTCTGGCCTTTGACGAATGATAGAGGACATGGCCTTGTGGTAAGTCATCATGGCTTTGAGGAATTTGCGCTTGATCCAATTGTCATCCGTATCCTTGCTCCCATGATCTCGGAGTGGGACCGCGAGAGTAGTTAATCTTCGGTAAAGCTCACGAGGTTCTTCATCTTCTTTCATTGCAAACTCATCGGCTTCATCTTGCACCACTTCATAGTTGGAGCGTTGAATGCTTGCGCTTTCCCTGTAGAGGGAAACAACATGGCGCCAAGCATCCTTGGCCACAGTGAAGGGCCGGAGATGAGCAAGATCTTCGGGTGGGATTGCATCTTGGATGATGAAGAGAGCATTCTCATTGAATTGATTATCGGCGGCTTCTCTAGGGGTGAAGTTGCTTCGGTCATGCGGATAAAAACCTTCTTCAATGATTCTCCAAATATTAGTATTAACATGGTTTAAATGACGCTTAAAGCGATAAACCCAAGAATCAAAATCCTCATTTTTCACAATCTTAGGGGGAGGACCGGCATGATTCAAATGAGTGGAAGGAATCGGTCCACCATAAGTAAGCGGAGGTTCCACATGGGCAAAGATGCCGTTGCCATTTTTACCACTAGAAGAAGGAGCCTTTTCACTAGTAGCTTCCCCCTTGTCGGAGTTAGCATCCGTCACCTTGTTAGTGGGATCACCCACTTTCATCGGTGCAGTGGATAGTTTAAGCCCTTCTAAGAATTTGTTAAACATGCTTTGAACCTCGGTCGTCATGGAGGTTTTCAATGTGTCCAAATCCACATTGAATTCCTCACGAGAGACCGCGGTTCCCCCATCGGCCGTAGACGAGAACGGATTCACACCGGAGTGCTCCTCCCCACCGTCTACGGTGTCAACCATACTCTTCGGATGGAAAAGTCCTTAATAAAGAGACGAGGCTCTGATACCAATTGAAAGGATTGATATAGTTGACTAGAGGGGGGGGTGAATAGGCAACTAACAATTTTTAGCTTTTCTTTACCAAATTAAACTTTGCATCAAAGTAGGTTGTCTAGATATGCAACTAGGTGAGCAACCTATATGATGCAACAACAACAAGCACACAAGCAAGCAAGGGATATAACACAAATAAGCTTGCACAAGTAAAGGCACGATATAACCAAGAGTGGAGCCGGTGAAGACGAGGATGTGTTACCGAAGTTCCTTCCTTTGAGGGGAAGTACGTCTCCGTTGGAGCGGTGTGGAGGCACAATGCTCCCCAAGAAGCCACTAGGGCCACCGTATTCTCCTCACGCCCTCACACAATGCGAGATGCCGTGATTCCACTATTGGTGCCCTTGGAGGCGGTGACCGGACCTTTACAAACAAGGTTGGGGCAATCTCCCCAACTTAATTGGAGGCTCCGAACGACACGACGAAGCTTCACCACAATGGAATATGGCTCCGCGGTGACCTCAACCATCTAGGGTGCTCAAACACCCAAGAGTAACAAGATCCGCAAAGCATTAGTGGGGGGAATCAAATTTCTCTTGGTGGAAGTGTAGATCGGGGCCTTCTCAACCAATCCCTAAAGAATCAACAAGTTTGATTGGCTAGGGAGAGAGATCGGGGGAAAATGGAGCTTGGAGCAACAATGGATCTTGGGGATGGAAGAGGTAGTCAACTCGGAGAAGAAGACACCCCTTATATAGTGGAAGAACAAATCCAACCGTTATCCACCAACTCAGCCTGCGAAGCACGGTACTACCGCACCGGCGACGCGGTACTACCGCAAGGGCACACGATACTACCGCAAGGCACCGCGGTACTACCACCCGTGCAATAGAAACCAAAGCAGCCCTGATGCGATGAGGCAGAGGGCGGTAGAACCGCTGGCGTGGTACTACCGCTCCCCCTTGCGGTACTACCGCAAGGCAGGGATAGTCCAGATTTTGGGAAGGCACGGACATATAAAAATACATCCGTGGCAACTTCCGCTGAGTTGGGATCTATGCAAAAATCCGACACGGTAGTACCGCAAGCCTGGAGCGGTACTACTGTGTAGGGCGCGGATGTAAAAAATTACATCCGCCCCTACTTCCGCTTATGTTGCCGCGCCTGCCCAGAGCTCGCAGTACTACCGCACCTGAGGCACGGGACTACCGTGTAGGGCGCGGATGTAAAAATTTACATCTGGCCCTACAACCGTTCGAGCCACTGGGCCTACCCTGGGGCCACGGTACTACCGCCCACAATGAGCAGTACTACCGCGAGCACTTGCGGTACTACCGCAAGGGCCTGCGGTACTACCGCTCTAAGGAGCAGTACTACCGCATGCCCCAGTTCAGCAACACTAGGAGTCCTTCATTTCACAGAGACACGTAAAAACGGAGGATGCTCCAAAGAGCCAAAGGAAAGGTGGTGCAAAAGGAGTAGATGTGTACGTGATGATTCCACCCAAACCTTTCCAAAGCGGACCCCCTCTTAACAGTACGACTTTCCTACGACTCAAATGCACCGAAAAGAAACGTAGAGAAATGCCGTCTTCAACAGTCTTCGAGGGGCACCAAATCGTCTTGTGCCTCGTCATGATATGTCTGAAATACTCAATGCACACGATTAGTCCGCAAAAGTATTGTCATCAATCACCAAAACAACTAAGGGATAAATATGCCCTTACAGAGGCACGCATTGTATTGTTGTCATTAAGGTTAAAATGACGGGGTTCAATCATATTGCTTGGTTTTATTCTGTCTACATTATGTCATCTTGCTTAGTGCATTACTCTGTTTGTCATGAACTTAATACCATAGATGCAGGCAGGAGTCGGTCGATTGGTGGAGTAATAGTAGTAGATGCAGGCATGAGTCGGTCTACTTGTCACGAACGTAATGCCTATGTATATGATCATTGCCATGAATATTGTCATAACTATGCGGTTTTCTATCAATCACCCAACAGTAATTTGTCTACCCACCGTGTGCTATTTTCACAAGAGAGAAGTCTCTAGCGAAAATGGCCCCCGGGTCTATTTTAATCATATTACAAAAACCAAAAATACCTTGATGCAATTTTATTTTCTTTCTTTTTTCACTTTGCAATTTATCTATCTACCATTACCAGATTTAATCCTTGCAAATAACGAGTTCAAGGGGATTGGCAACTGACAACCCTCTTGCCCACATTGGGTGCAAGTATTTACTCTTGTGTGTGCATGTACTGCTCACTAGCGTTTGCGTGGTTCTCCTATTGGTTCAATAACCTTGGTTCTCACCGAGGGAAATACTATCCACTACGATATTGCTTCACCCTTCTTCGGGGAAAAATCTCAACGCTGCTCACAAGTAGCATAGGCTGTCCTTTTACATTCCCTATCATTATAAGAATTGGAGAATGTTTTTTTGATAAAAAAACGTTTTCGATGAATTGAAGAGATGTTACTCGTGCTTGTTTTCTATTTTTGTGTGGCTAGTAAGTACACACATGTAATGCATGTTAATATTAGGCATCATATTAATTGACGCGGATATTAGACATGATATCATTTGCATCTTAATTATATGATTAGTCCTATATTTGCTTTGATATTAATTAATTGCACGGTAAACGTGCTAAGCGCTCGCCATTGGAGCAGTCTAGGGCAGTGGACTGATTTAGTTTAATGGTCGAGAGTAGTTGGATCTACCCATTTGGGTCTTTTTATATTGGTATAGATAATTTTAAAACTGCCGAACACCTGTTTTGATTCGAGTACATGTCTAATTGCTAGGGTGGTTTAGGGTTGTGTTGTGGTTATGCCAAGTACTATTTGTTCTTCTTGTTGGAAATATGCCCTAGAGGTAATAATAAATTGGTTATTATCATATTTCCCGTTTATGATAAATGTTTATTATTCATGCTAGAATTGTATTGACCGGATACTTAAATACATGTGTGAATACATAAACTACACGGTGTCCCTATTAAGCCTCTACTAGACTAGCTCATTGATCAAAGATGGTTATGGCTTCCTAACCATAGACATGAGTTGTCATTTGATAATGGGATCACATCATTAGGAGAATGATGTGATGGACAAGACCCAACCGTAAGCTTAGCATAAGATCATATCAATTAGTTTTGCTATAGCTTTCTTAATGTCAAGTATCTGTTCCTTCGACCATGAGATCATGCTACTCCTGGATACCGGAGGAATGCATTGTGTGCTATCAAACATCACTTCGTAACTGGGTGATCATAAAGGTGCTCCACAGGTATCTCCGATGGTCTCTATTGGGTTGCATGTATTGAGACTGGGATTTGTCACTTCATTTGATGGAGAGATATCTCTGGGCCCTCTCGGTAATACAACATCACAAGAAGCTTCATGTGACTGATGAGTTTAGCCATGAGATCTTGTATTACGGAATGAGTAAAGAGACTTGCTGGTGATGAGATTGAACTAGGTATGGAGATACCGACGATCGAATCTCAGGCAAGTAACATATCGCCAGACAAAGGGAATTGCATACGAGATTATCCAAGTCCTCGACATCATGGTTCAATCGATAAAGATCTTCGTTGAATATGTGGGAACCAATATGGTCATCCAGGTCTAGCTGTTATTGACCAGAGAGAACTCTCAGTGATGTCTGCATGATTCTCGAACCCGTAGGGTCGCACGCTTAACGTTCATTGACACTAGAATAGTATTGGGATATGTACAATGGTGACTGAAGGTTGTTCGGAGTCCCGTATGAGATCCCGGACATCATGTGGAGTTTCAGAATGGTCCGAAGGTAAAGATTGATATATGCAAAGTCATATTCACGGTACCGAAAAGTTTGGGTGTATACCGGCATCGTACCGGGGCCACCGAAGGGTTTTGGGGGACCACCAGTGGGTCCCACCACCTCCCCGAGCCACCATGGGCTGAGGGGAGGCACCCTAGCCTAGATGGGCCAGGCGCACCAGTCCCTGAAGGGGAGGAGAGGGACTCCTCCCCCCTTGGCCGCACTCCTTCTTGGAGGAGGGTAAGGGCTGCGCCCCCTGCCCTTGCCCCTATATATAGTGGAGGGAGAGGAGGGCAGCCGCACCCTAAACCCTGGTGCAGCCCCTCCCCCTTCTACCACCATATTCTCTCGGTACGGCTTGGCGAAGCCCTGCCATAGTAACTCCACCACGCCATCATGCTGGTTGAGATCCCATCTACTTCTTCCCCTTCTCTTGGTGGATCAAGGAGGAGGTGACGTCACCGAGCCACGCATGTGCTAAACTCGGAGGTGCCATCCAATTGGCGTTAAATCGGTTTGGATCGTGATTGGATCACGAAGAGTACGACTACATCAACCGTGTTATATATGCTTCCGCTTTCGGTCTGCAAGGGTAAGTAGACACACTCCCCTCTCATTGCTTAACATCTCCTAGATCAGATCTTGGGTGTTTCGTAGGAAATTTGTTGATTTTCATGCAACATTCTCCATCACTTCTTTTCTCCAACAAGATTTTTATTGGTTTCCTGGTTTCCTCTTGGCCGAGGAACATTTTTTCATTTTCTCCATAACAGATGCTTTTTATTGACTAACATCTAGAGGACACAAAACACGATACATATACACCCGACCTTTACATGACTAGGATGCACACAACCAACAGTAATGGACATATACAAAGTATCACAAAAGCAAAAAAAACACAAAGTATTTCAAGACATGATATATGCCTAAACGAAGGAAAACAAAACAAAAGCAAGAGAAAAAAAGAGCAATTATGATCCATACTGAGAAGGTGTTGATGCAATGCAGACAATCTCTAGCGCAATGTAGTAAAAAAATTACTTATGTACAAGACCAAGACCAATACAAAGATGCATACAAGGTTAGATCTGATTGTTACCAACTCGAAATTGCAGCGGACGAAGATTTGGTTAAGATTTTTGGCGTAGATTCGTGCAACTAGGATTTACAACCTCCCAACAGCGAGATTTTTCTCCCCCGGACAAAGATCGAAAAGTACGATCTCTCTGCTGAGTTGCACGCATAGGGTGTCAATGATCCGACAATGCTTTGCCGTCCAGAACTAATCATTGTCGAAGACTAGGGAAGGGTGGAGCAGCCTTATGGCAGAACAAAACTATTGCATTGAGAAACAAGAGGGGGGGGGCAGATCAATGCATGCCGAATGTGGTGCCTAATATGGTGTGCTTTTGATGGTTTCCCTCCTCCTCTATTTATAGATGGAGAAGTGGAGGCGGCATGGAAGGAGGCAGCCCCTAAGGGGGCCCTCTCAACCAATGGTTGCCCCAAAAGCCCCCTCTCCGAAATTGCCATATGCAAAGGGGGTGGGGGGAGCTGCCCCCAAGCCCCCCATTGGCTGCCACATGCAAAGGGGGCAGGGCTGCCCACAAATCCCCTCCTCCATGGCCACCACTTGCAAGGGGGTGGATGCCCCCAAAGACCCCCCTCCATGGCCGCCACATGCAAGGGGGTGGCTTCCCCCAAAGCCCCCCTCCATGCCAAGCGGCGGCCTCTTGGCACCTTCTAGAAAATTCTGTGAGGTCCCAGAATTTTTCCAGAATCCTCCCAATATTTTCATATGCATTCATGAACTTTTCTGGCGTCCTATTTTTTTTGTAGTTTTCTCCGAAACTCTTCCGGTTATTCAGAATCACTTCCGGTTCTCTCTTTGAGACATTTTCAATGTCTCCAAAACTTTTCTAGTGACTTTCCCCAGGCTCGTAACCCACCAGTACTGAGCAGATCGATGGCTCTTAAGCATGTGACCCTACAGGTTCAGTGAAGTATAGACATGACCAGAACTCCTTCCGATCAATGATTAATAGCGGATCATGGACATCCATACTGACCCCTATACCTACATGAATGATATTCGAGTGAACCTGTAGTTACCATGTACTATTCATTTTGCTTCGTGATATGTTAGAAAATCCGAGGTGAGATTTATCGGCATCCTCATGAATCAACAACTTGTTCACCATGCTAGTTCACTTGTCGTCAGTTTTGTTCTCTTTTTCTCGTTCCCGTGTTCCATCATCCCCGTGATCAAATCACATCGTGTGTGGCTTGACAATGATGGATACCATTATAGAGAAAGGTCCCTAAGAATATCTCTCCATTGTTGGAGGAGCAAATCCCAGTCTTGAGCTATCTAGTCCCTTGTCATATCTCTCCGATGAACTCGCAAGTTGTTGTTATGATCACCCTATTACATTTGATGCTTGACGAACCCCAAAGTGCATCATCTACTATGAAGAACTTGATACTCTCATGGTCTAAGGAATTGTGCAAACGTTAATGTCACTGTGTCATTTGGGTTGAAAGGATCTCATAGTATAACAATCATTTGGATCTATTTAACACAAGTGTTCTTCTAACATTGTGTCCTCAAAGTTGTTGACATACTAACGTATGCCCATGATCAAGAAAATAGAACCATCATGCAACACTTGATCTAGTCTTAGAGGCAAGACTTATAATCCATTTTACCTTTATTATTCCACACATGCATATGGGTTTTCCTCTGAGCCTCTTGGAAATACAAACTTGAGAACCATTGCAATTATAGCACATGACATAAACATAATTACGAACACACAAATAAATAATAACATTTATTATTGCCTCTAGGGAATATTTCCTTCACAGTATGTATGTGGACATGACCACGTTACTGAAGATCGTGCAAACATGAAGGAGGTAGTGCAGCCTCCAACAGCTGTCTTTAGAACCAATAGCATCCATCGACGCAGGTCATGAATGAACTAACGAGAAAGCAGGCCACAAAAATTCCCCCTTGGGAACACTTCAACGATCTCATACCAACATCGCAAGTGTACGCAAGTGGTAAATCTAGACAGGACAATCTGCCCCAGACATTACACAACAAGTCGTCACTCATCACCATGGCCACTATCTTTCACCACCAACTCTGTCGAGCATGTTGCTCCATGGCCTGTCCGTCCGCATCATCGACTTGCATCACCACACAACCATCGACGCCACGATGGATCACCGCTACCCTCCGTCATATAAGTATTTCCAATATATGTTGGGCTCCGTCGAACATGAGGAATAAGGCTACATTTAGGCCTAATGAAATCATGCAAACAAAATTATGTCATCTTGCTTAACGCAATTGTTTGCATTTACACTTAAAGTTTGATAGGTGCAGGGAGGGTCTTGGCCTTCAAACGATTATTAGCTATAGATACATGGAGGGTCCCCGTCTATAGAACTATGGACATACTACGTATATAATGTCAACACACATGACATATAATCTAGCATGAGCACGAGACATTTCATTTTGCACTCTCTCACATAACTATGTTACTTGTCCCTTCTATTGTATTGGAGATTTACACTTGGTGAAACTATGAACCCTAGTCTAGCTTTTAGCATAAGAATCACCTTCCAACAACTTTATACGTAGTTTTATTTCCAGTTATATTTTATTCTGAAGTACAAAAATATTATCTATAATAATATATTTCATTTAGCTTGTACAACTAGCAATGTTAGCATGGTTAACATCCTTGTTGATATTGTTGGGGATACAAGTGAAGTTTTATTTGTGTTGTAGAGTTTACCCCCTATTGCGGAACCCATTACCTCCACAAACTGATCCATGGTTTCTCAATGAGGAAAAGTTACTGATTGGTACAACCTCCTGTGCTTAGGATCCAACTCATTTTTGGGCTATTTACCTAGCAATCAACACTTCTCGTCCTAGCTTGAAGGACGCCGCACCGTCGGCATAGAAGAAAGTTCACCCTAGAACCCAAATGAGCCATCATCGAGAAAGATGTCTAGGGGGGCCCAACTGGACTGCCCTTTGCACTAACCAAGCCCCACACTAGACCTACCACTTGCCCACGTCACTGCCGCATGTTGACGCAATCTACTGATTGAAGACACAGAAACTGAGAAGATGCGGGGAAGGCAGAATGACTCATTCACTACGGAAAAGAGCCAGACTTGTTGGAACACCAGGCTCTCAACAACCCAGGCACACCACTATAGCCATAGAGGGGAATCCTTTTCCCCTCTTGCGTAGGCTTGAAGGCGATGACCCTTTGACATATAATGCCGCAAACTAAAGTGATAACCGGATTCCATAGCTCCCGGGTTTATCGCTGTGCAAAATTGATCATGACAATAGAAGAGCCACCACTGACAACCACCTGGATCGCCCCAATTCGACAGACCCCGTACGGTTCATAGAAGGCACCTCCAAGGAGGGAACAACACTGGAGCTTCGTTGTTGAAAAAAACCATTATTTTCACCCAAACAACAAGGGTGTACGGTGGAGAAGCGGACTTAAATAACACATTCATGAAGGTTATGGACACCTATAGCACCGCCATTGTCATGGTCACCGCTAATAGCCAAATGTTTCTGCCAGGCCCGAGCTCCCTAGCACCTCTATCCAACCATCATCTAACTTCGATGTGCAGAGACACTGGTGATCATATCTGGAGGATGAGAGAAAGACACTTGTGGCTGGTCTCCTCCAAAAAGACACATAACTGAAGGGGATCCAAGACACCACAGACTCCAACCATCGGCTCCTCGCCGCCCACATAGACCGAGAGAACCCATGTAAGCACCCGTAGAAGCCTTCTATCGAAGGGACAACACTGCCATCATCATCCGGGGCCGTTTCCCTAGTTTCTAGTATCCCCCATGATGGTGTCCTTGACTAGGGGGTGTGATACATCTCCAACGTATCTATAATTTTTTGTTCCATGCTGTTATAGTATCAATCTTGGATGTTTTATATACATTTACAAGCAACTTTATACTCCCTCCGTCCAGAAATACTTGTCGAAGAAATTGATGTATCTAGACATATTTTAGTTCTAGATATATCCATTTTTATCCATTCCCCGACAAGTATTTCGGGATGGAGGGAGTATCATTTTTTGGGACTAACCTACTAACTTAGTGCCCAGTGCCAGTTGTTGTTTTTTCTTATTTAACTTTGCAGAATATTAGTACCAAACAAAGTCCAAATGCCACGAAACTTTTTGGAGTTTTTTCTGGCAATAAGATACCTTGGAAGCTTCGAGAAGGAACGAGAAGACAAAGGAGTGGCCCACTAGGCACCAGGGCGTGCCAGGGTCCTGGGGCACCATGGTACATAGTGGGGCCCACAAGCCTCCGTTTGACCTAACTCCACCTCTATAAATACTCTAAAATTAGGAAACCTACCAGGGAGTCCACAAAATACTTTTTCCACCGCTGCAAGCCTTTGTTCTCGGGAGATCCCATCTAGAGGCCCTTTCTGGCACTCTGCCAGAGGGGGAAACAATCACGAAAGAGTTCTTAATCATCCTTGCTGCCCCTCCGACGAGGCATGAGTAGTTTACCACAGAGCTATGGGTCCAGAGTTAGTAGCTAGATGGCTTCTTCTCTCTTTTTGATTCTCAATACAATGTTCTCCTTGGTGTTCTTGGAGATCTATTTGATCTAATAACCTTTTGCGGTGTGTTTGTTCGGATCCGATGAATTGCGAGTTTATGATCTGATCTATTTAGGAATATTATTTGGGTTTTCTCTGAACTCTTTTATGCATGATTAATATAGCTTTGTATTTTCTCTCTGATTTATTGGTTTGGTTTGGCCAACTAGATTGATTTATCTTGCCATGGGAAGAGGTGCTTTCTAATGGGTTCCATCTTGCGGTGCTCAATCCCAGTGACAGAAAGGGACATGATACGTCTCCAACGTATCTATAATTTTTGATTGTTCCATGCTATTATATTATCCATCTAGGATGTTTTATATGCATTTATATGCTATTTTATATTATTTTTTGGGACTAACCTATTAACCTAGAGCCCAGTGCCAGTTTCTGTTTTTTCCTTGTTTTTGAGTATCGCAGAAAAGGAAAACCAAATGGAGTCCAATTGACATGAAAATTGACGGAGATTATTTTTGGACCAGAAGAAGCCCACAGAGCACCGGAGATGGGCCAGAGGAGTCCCGAGGCACCCACGAGGGTGGGGGGCATGCCCTACCCCCCTGGGCGCGCCCCTACCTCGTGGCTGCCTTGGGGACCCCCCCGACTTGTTCCCGATGCCAACACCTCTTATATATACCCAAACTTCCAAAACATAACCTAGATCAGGAGTTCCGCCGCCGCAAGCCTCTGTAGCCACCAAAAACCAATCGGGACCCTGTTCCGGCACCCTGCCGGAGGGGGGATCCATCACCGGTGGCCATCATCATCCCGGCGCTCTCCATGACGAGGAGGGAGTAGTTCACCCTCGGGGCTGAGGGTATGTACCAGTAGCTATGTGTTTGATCTCTCTCTCTCTCTCTCTCTCTCTCTCGTGTTCTTGATTCGGCACGATCATGATGTATCGCGAGCTTTGCTATTATAGTTGGATCTTATGATGTTTCTCCCCCTCTACTTTCTTGTAATGGATCGAGTTCTCCCTTTGAAGTTATCTTATCGGATTGAGTCTTTAAGGATTTGAGAACACTTGATGTATGTCTTGCATGTGCTTATCTGTGGTGACAATGGGATATTCACGTGATTCACTTGATGTATGTTTTGGTGATCAACTTGCGGGTTCCGTGACCTCGTGAACTTATGCATAGGGTTGGCACACGTTTTTGTCTTGACTCTCCGGTAGAAACTTTGGGGCACTCTTTGAAGTACTTTGTGTTGGTTTGAATAGATGAATCTGAGATTGTGTAATTCATATCGTATAATCATACCCATGGATACTTGAGGTGACATTGGAGTATCTAGGTGACATTAGGGTTTTGGTTGATTTGTGTCTTAAGGTGTTATTCTAGTATGAACTCTAGGATAGATCGAACGGAAAGAATAGCTTCATGTTATTTTACTATGGACTCTTGAATAGATCGATCAGAAAGGATAACTTTGAGGTGGTTTCGTACCCTACCATAATCTCTTCATTTGTTCTCCACTATTAGTGTCTTTGGAGTGACGCTTTGTTGCATGTTGAGGGATAGTTATATGATCCAATTATGTTATTATTGTTGGGAGAACTTGCACTAGTGAAAGTATGAACCCTAGGCCTTGTTTCCTAGCATTGCAATATCGTTTAAGCTCACTTTTATCGCTTGCTACCTTTCTGTTTTTATATTTTCAGGTTACAAATACTCATATCTATCATCCATATTGCACTTGTATCACCATCTCTTCGCCGAACTAGTGCACCTATACAATTTACCATTGTATTGGGTACGTTGGGGACACAAGAGACTCTTTGTTATTTGGTTGCAGGGTTGCTTGAGAGAGACCATCTTCATCCTACGCCTCCCACGGATTGATAAATCTTAAGTCATCCACTTGAGGGAAATTTCCTACTGTCCTACAAACCTCTGCACTTGGAGGCCCAACAACGTCTACAAGAAGAAGGTTGTGTACTAGACATCAAGCAGTTTCTGGCGCCGTTGCGGGGGAGGTGAGTGCTTGAAGGTACATTTTTAGATCTTGCAATCGAATCTTTTAGTTTCTTGTTTTCTCACTAGTTTAGTCTATAAAAGAAAACTACCAAAAAAATGGAATTAAGGGTGCCTCATATGCTTCATCTTTTTAATGTCTTTCGTGAAAATGATGGGAAGGAGAATTGTGCTCAAGTACTAGAAGAAGAGTGCATTAGAATGTTTGCCACTAAATCTTTGAATGATGAGCATGATTGAAATGTTGTTAGTACGAACTCTTTGAATATCCATAGTACTAATGATGATTGCACTAGTCATGATGAAAATGTCTCTTATAAGCATGTCAATTTTTGCGGAGTGCATAGAGTTTGCAAGTACACACCAAATAGGGAAGATAGATTTTGCAAGAGGCATAAGTATTTAGAAACCAAATGGTTGCAAGAAAGGCTAGATGTTTGTGCTGAAAATTTAAATTTTCTTAATCATCCTTGTGAACTTTGCAATGAAAGTGGTCATTTAATTATTCAATGCAAATTGTTTCATGATTGTATCGTGTCCAAAAATTGTGATGACTTGATTTCCCTTGCATATCATAATGAACTTAGTTTGCTTTTGGGTTATGAAGAAATGAAACGTATAACTAAAGATATGCCCGAATTTGTCCTTGATAAAGTTCTTGATTTTGATCTAGAAGAAATTTTTATGTATTGTGCGGTGATGTGGGGACCCCGACTCATAAGTCGTGATCACCGAATGCACGTGTACAGTGATCCCAGAGATCAATGCTCACTGAACACACAGAAGCTGAATAACAAGAGTCTTACATCCATACATACCGTACTACACAAGTAGGACCATTATGGTCAAGTCTTGAGTATAACTTCGCAGCGGAAATCTTCATCGATAACTTGGACCCATGCCATCTGCCTTAACCCTACAGGCATTCTGACTGGGAAGCGTCCTAGCTTGCATGTTCTTCACGAAGTATTCTTCATCATATCCTGTTCTTTCATGCCTGGCCAATAAAATAACCAGTGGCAAGCCAATGAGTACTTTGAATGTACTCGCAAGCAACCCAAGGGTGATAACAGGATTTATGCAAGGCACTACTGCTGAATTGGCATTTTTGCGGAAAGCTAGTTTTTCTCACGCAAGTATGATCAACATTTATCAAGGGTATGAACGCGTCTGCAACAAGTATCAGGAGGTTACAGACATCAACATCGAGAGAGAGTTGTGAACAACTCATGCTCAAGCTCATCGTGACTTCCTCACGAATCACGTCAACAGATTTACCAAACTATGTTGTTTTCCAGAAACATATGGACGTAGTCTAAGCAACACCACCCAACTGTCCTTGACCGTGGACACAGCTATTCGAATAGTTTTACACTCTGCAGAGGTTGCACACTTTTCCCACAAGATCCGGGGAACTTCCGTGTCATCCACGACCCGCGGTACCTCAAGTACCCAGGGTAAGCACCCGATCACTATCTTTCCCTAGACGACACTAACATAGAGTCCACTCGATTGGTAGTAACCCCCGTGCCCAACATTTCACATCTTAAAATTGTGGAGCCTCGCTCCCATATTCATCACATACCACTGGCACGGGGTACCAACGGTGTGTCCGGTACCCCATAAAAATGTTCTTGGCCGCCCTACCTGGCACGACCCCGTCCCGAGAGAGAGCACCAACTCTCCCCCGTCACTAGTAATGCGGGCTCCAAGCTAGTATCGGCCTAGGTAATCAGTAATGCCCTTTCCCATATAAGGGTAGAGTGGTTGCGCATGTAAGGTTGGGACAGTCGACAAATCTTAAATCTAATCCGTATCTGTAAACAACACTTTTATCAAGCCTCGGTACACTACTTCTCCACCAAGTAGTGACCTAGTTCATCATCATCTCCCAGGGGCATGAGTGGCACCCACTGGGGCTGTTTGCAAGTATGTCAAACCACACTTGTTTCTTTTCATGCATAACCCTGACCCACTTGCGTAGCATCTACTTTAGCATCCTATCTACTCCCACCGGCATAACCCTCATAAGGAGGTAGGGTCATGCACAATGCAAGTATCAACGAGGAAGTAACGGAGGCAACCCATCAAGGTGGTTACCACCTCATCATGATTCCGTTGCAACAACAATATGGTGCTATATGACATGCATAAAAAGGGTTTCATAGACATGGTCAAAGGGCTGCTTGCCTAGTTCATCAGAGTCTTCAAGTCTTCAAATATCTCTGGTCCAACTCCAAGCATTTCGTCTACTTCGTCAACTATCGTCGAAAGCAACCATAATAAGCAACACAACAAGGCAGAAAATAAAAGTGCTCTAAAAATATTAATTTGACTTTTCTAGGACATCTCTGGTTATATGAAAATTATCCAGAGTGGTTTCATTGGAATTTGGTCAGTGGATATTTCTAAACATTTTGATATGATGGAATCAAGGGGTTTATGGATTTGCAAGAAGTGTACAGAAACATATTTTTGAAAAATGAGCAAAGGCACCCATTTAACAAAGGATGATTTTAGAAGCATCTAGGAGTTGGTTTCACTGGATTTGGAGTTCAAATGATTTTCCTATGAATTTGCAAAGTTGACAAGTATGAAGAAATGGCTCATTATTTTGTGTGGCACAGAAAGTATTAAGAAAAATGTTCATAAACCAAGTTATGAACTTAGATACATCTAGGAATTTCAATGACTTTATTTAGATCAAATTTGAGCCCTCTGTGATTTTCTAAAGTTTATGACAGAAATGGAAAAGTAGGATTTCATAAACATTTGTGAAGGAAATGTTTCTGGAAAAATGTGCAAACAGCACCATGTGATAGATAATGAATTTATAAACTAATAGAAATTTGAATCATCAAATTTGGATCTTATTTGAATATTTGGGAGATTTTACAAGTTTTACAGAAAAGAAAAAGGAGAAGGGCTCTGTGCCTGCTGGGCCAGAACAGCTGCAGCGCAGCAGGCCCAGCCAGAGAGGCGGCCCAGCGCACTAGTGCACGCGCGCGCCAGGTTTAAACCTGACGGGCGGGGCCGAGGCATCATCAGGAGAGAGAGGGGCGATGGAGAGGAGAGGCTGACAGGCAGGGCCTGCCCGTCATCCCTAACCCCGCGATAGAGGGTCGACGAGCTCACCGGCGTCGATGCAGGGCACGACGAGGTCGGGCGAGGGTACGGCTGGACTCAGCGTCGAGTCGCCGTTCGGGTGGAGGTGGTTGCGGTCGCCGGGGTGGCCTGGTTCGCCGGCGACGAGGTCACGCGGTGGAGGAGCTTCGGGCGTCGACGGTTCCGGCCATTTCGGGCTGCAAAAGAAGCGGGGGAGAAAGGGGAAATGATCAGGGGTGCTTGGGGGTTCCAGATCGAGAGAGAATGGGGGCGGAGGAGGCCTGTACCGCGCGAACGCCGACGAGCCGAGGCGGCGGAGCTCGAGCTCGATCTCGAGCTCGGGTGGCTCTGGAGACAAATGGATGGATTGGGAGGTAGATTGGGAGTGTGGGAGAGCGACAGGGAGCGAGAGAGAGGCTCGGGGTCGCCTTTTATAGGCTGGCCGAGGTCCACCGTAGGCGCGGCCTACGGGTGCCCGTAGGATCGGCTCGGGTGGCCGTTAGAGAGGGAATGGAGGGCTCGGGGGTGTTCGTGGGAGTGGTCTAGGGTGCCAGGGAGAGAGAGGAGGAGCGGGACGAGTTGCACGCGGCCACAGGAGCTGCACGAGCATTGGCCGAGCCGGGCGGCTCTGGGCACGCACCACAGGAGGTGAGGGAGAGGGAGAGACGAGGGGGCCAGCATGGTGGCGTGTTGCGGACGTCGAGGCACCTCGACTGGCGCGAGGGTGAGGCTCGAGGTGGGGGGAGCACGGCGTCAACGGTCGGGTGCTCTGCCAGGCGCTCCAGAGCGCGCAAATGGCCGGCATCCGCGGCTTTTCCGCGTGCACTCGCGCGTCCACTTGTGTCTAGGGGCTGCAGGGGGAAGTAAACAATGGGAAAGTGGCATGGGATGCCCAGGGGAGCCAGTAGAGTAGAGGAAGGGTCGGGAGAGAGTGAAAATTGCTGCTGTCCAAAGAAGAAAAATGGATCCCTGCCCCCCTTCATCATTGCCTCTCGGACAGGGAAGCACACCAGAGGTAGAGGGGGACTAGGAGAGGTTGGTGGTAAAAAGTAGAACTCATGGAGATTAGTGGAAGTGGTCAAATTGGTGTTTTTAGAAAAATGGCAGAAGGTGTTTGTTGTTGATTTGGGAAAGAAGATGAACTCCTCTTGTCATAAGGCTTGACAGGGCCAAATGGCATGAGAAAACAAGTGGTTCCACCAAGATTAAGTCCATTTGGGCAAAGTTGCCAATGCAACTTTTGTAAACCCTAGAAATCAACAGAAATGGACTTTTTTCAAGATTTAGTCATGCAAAGCTATTCTCCCTGATGCACCACTTGGTGTAGTGTCATCATTTGAGGTTCTGAACATGTCCACAAAAGTTGAGATCAAAAGGAGAAAGTTACCAATGTAGAGTTGTTCAAATTTGGTTCTGGACAGGAAGGGTTTTGGGGCACTTTGATCAATTTAACTTGTTCTCTAACTTGTGCCACTTGGTATAGATGAATAAATAGACCATTTTAGCATGTTCACAAGGTTTGTGAACATTTGGACATGTTTGACAGTGCAAAGTTGTTCAAACTTCAAAATGGACAGAAATGGTTTTGAGGGGATTTGATGATGTTATATTGTTCTCCAAGACATAAGACTTGGCAAGATCATCAAACATTTCATATGTGACATGCTAGAATTTTCTTGGAATTTTTGGGTAATATTTCCCTTGTAAATATTTCAAAAGCTTGAAATATCCAGAAAGGGGTTTTGAGGGATTTGACCAATATTTTGAACATGACCATGTGTTGAAACTCTTATATATGGAAAATATATGTCCACTGAGTTTCCCTAGTTTTTTTCCCAAATATTTCTAAAGCATTAAAATAATTTTAACCTATTAAAGACCATTTCTGGACTTAAGAAAAAGCCTTTAAATAAAATAGGAAAATAACTTCTAAAATTATATTTTTGTGGTTTCTAGGTGTCCTATATCTAATAGGAGTCAAATATATTTTTGGAAAGATTTTTACTGCCCTTAATTAAGTACTTGCAGTGCAAATCTCAATTCAGGGGTTTTTGGAAAACTAATTTTTGAAAATACTTTTTGGCCAAATTATTTTTGTAAGAAAATTCTATCAGGTACTATACACATGGCATGATCATTGGTTCAAGAGTTTGGAGCAAGGAGAAGGAGTATAAGAGTTGGAGGATTTATTTGATTTTTAGAGCACTAGCAAACAACAGTCAAACATTCAATCATAGCAAAGACAAAAACACTCAAAAGTTTTTGTCAAACCACATTTTAGCATGATTTATTGACTTCAGTGTTGTGGCATGAAAATCAGGGTGTGACAGGTGACTTGAATTGAAAATCCTTATATTGCCAATTACATAAAGACAAGAAAACAAATAGAAGATGAAGAGAATACTAATGAAAGGGAAGAGACTTCCCAATATCCTCCTATTATTTCTTATGATGAATCAGGTAACGAGGAGGAGCTTTCTATTCAACCAATCTCATTAATAAGGAGCTAAAAAAAGAGGGTTAAACCCACACATGATGTGAAGAAGAAAAATAAAAGACGAGAAGCAAAGGTAGAAAAGTATCCCTCCCAAATGATGTTGCTCCTATTACTCATTGTGACGATGATAATTGCTATACTATTGGTGCTATCCATAGTATTAATGATGAGAGTGATTATGCTTATGATATGAAAAGGCCCAAGCTTGGGGATGCTATGTTTGATGAGAATGACATGTTTGAGAATTTATTTGCTGCAATTAATGTTTGTCCCAAGCTTGGGGATGCCATGTTTAATGAAGAGGATATTTTTAGTCCCCCAAGTTTTGATATGCAAATTTATTATGATGATAACATGCCTCCTACTTATGATGATTATATTGATGAAAGTGGGTTTGGAAGAGTGTCAACTTTAGGAAGTAATTATCCCACTATTTTGGAGGGTGTTGAATCTTATTGTGATAATTATAAAAGTGTATTTGGAGAAGTCATGACTTTATTTAGTAATGATTCCACTATCTTGGAAGAGGTTTCAATCGATTATGATGAGAACAAAGTTGCTACTTATGATAATTATTGTGATGATACTTATGCTATAAAAAGTAGTGATGATTATATTTATAAAACTTGTCATGATTATAATTACTCTTTTTCTGAACTTTATTCTTTCAATGTGGAAACAATTTATAGTATTCGAGTTTCTTATGATACTCTCACTATTTCGAATGAGAAGAAAATTGCTTATGTGGAGAGTAATAAAAATTCTATACTTGTTGATCATGAAAAGAATGCTTTATGTGATGGTTATATTGTTGAATTCATTCATGATGCTACTGAGAATTATTATGAGGGAGGAATATATGCTCGTAGGAATTGCAATAATATCAAGTTTCCTCTCTATGTGCTTAAAATCTTGAAGTTATGCTTGTTTTGCCTTCCTATGCTAGTTGATTATTGTTCCCATAAATTGTTTGCTCACAAAATCCATATGCATAAGAAGTGGGTTAGACTTAAATGTGCTAGTCATATTCTTCATGATGCTCTCTTTATGTTTCAATTCTTATCTTTTATGTGAGCATCATTGAAATCATCATGCCTAGCTAGGGGCGTTAAACGTTAGCGCTTGTTGGGAGGCAACCCAATTTTATTTTTGTTCCTTGCTTTTTGTTCCTGTTTAGTAATAAATAATTCATATAGCCTCTGGTTAGATGTGGTTTTATGTTTTAGTTAGTGTTTGTGCCAAGTAGAACCTTTGGGAAGACTTGGGTGAAGTCTTTATGATCTTGCTGTAAAAAACAGAAACATTAGCGCTCACGAGATTAGCTGCCATTTTTTACTGGAGAGTGCTTTTTGGTTGATTCTTTTCGAAGGTGATTAATAGACAAATTCCTCAGGTCCACCAATTTATTTTAGAATTTTTGGAGTTCCAGAAGTATACGTTTGATACAGATTACTGCAGCGGTTCTGTTTTTGACAGATTCTGTTTTCACTGTGTTGTTTGCTTATTCTGATGAATCTATGAGTAGTATCGGAGGGTATGAACCATAGAGAAGTTGGAATACAGTAGATATTACACCAATATGAATTTAGAATGAGTTCACAACAGTACCTAAGTGGTGATTTGTTTTCTTATACTAACGGAGCTTACGAGTTTTCTCTTGAGTTTTGTGTTGTGAAGTTTTCAAGTTTTGGGTAAAGATTCGATGGACTATGGAATAAGGAGTGGCAAGAGCCTAAGCTTGGGGATGCCCAAGGCACCCCAAGGTAATATTCAAGGACAACCAAGAGCCTAAGCTTGGGGATGCCCCGGAAGGCATCCCATCTTTCGTCTTCGTTCATCGGTAACTTTACTTGGAGCTATATTTTTATTCACCACATGATATGTGTTTTGCTTGGAGCATCATTTTATTTTCTTTTGTTTTGCTTGATGTTTGAATAAAATACCAAGATTTGAAATTCTTAAATGTTAGAGAGTCTTCACATAGTTGCATAATTATTCAACTACTTATTGATCTTCACTTATATCTTTCGGAGTAGTTTGTCATTTGCTCTCATGCTTCACTTATATCCTTTTAGAGCACGGCGGTGGTTTTATTTTGAAGAAATAGATGAACTCTCATGCTTCACTTATATTATTTTGAGAGTCCTAACAGCATGGTAATTTGCTTTGGTTATGAAATTAGTCCTAATATGATGGGCATCCAAGAGGGATATAATAAAAACTTTCATATAAAGCGCATTGAATACTATGAGAAGTTTGATACTTGATGATTGTTTTGAGATATGAAGATGGTAATATTAAAGTTGTGCTAGTTGAGTAATTGTGAATTTGAGAAATACTTGTGTTGAAGTTTGCAAGTCCCGTAGCATGCACGTATGGTAAACGTTGTGTGACAAATTTGAAGCATGAGGTGTTCTTTGATTGCTTTCCTTATGAGTGGCGGTCGGGGACGAGCGATGGTCTTTTCCTACCAATCTATCCCCCTAGGAGGATGTGCGTAATGCTTGGTTTCTGATGACTTGTAGATTTTTGCGATAAGTATGTGAGTTCTTTATGACTAATGTTGAGTCCATGGATTATACGCACTCTCACCTTTCCATCATTGCTAGCCTCTTTGGTACCGTTGATACGTCCATTTTGCATCATGCTTTTATATCGATATTTATTGCATTATGGGCTGTTATTACACGTTATGTCACAATACTTATGCCTATTCTCTCTTATTTTATACATGAAGAGGGAGAATGCCGGCAGCTGTAATTCTGGGCTTGAAAAGGAGCAAATATTAGAGACCTATTCTACACAGCTCCAAAAGTCCTGAAACTTCACGGAAGTTATTTTTGGAATTAATAAAAAGTACTGGTGAAAGAATCCACCAGAGGGGGCCCACACCCTGGCCACGAGGGTGGGGGGCGCGCCCTACCCCCTGGGCGCGCCTCCTGCCTCGTGGGCCCCCTGGCAGGCCTCCGGTGCCCATCTTCTATTATATGAAGTCTTTCATCCGAGAAAAAATCATAAGCAAGATTTCGGGAGGAAACTCCGCCGCCACGAGGCAGAACCTTCGCAGAACCAATCTAGGGCTCTGGCAGAGCTGTTCTGCTGGGGAAACTTCCCTCCGGGAGGGGGAAATCATCACCATTGTCATCACCAATGATCCTCTCATCGGGAGGGGGTCAATCTCCATCAACATCTTCACCAGCACCATCTCCTCTCAAACCCTAGTTCATCTCTTGTATCCTATCTTTGTCCCAAAGCCTCAGATTGGTACCTGTGGGTTGCTAGTAGTGTTGATTACTCCTTGTAGTTGATGCTAGTTGGTTGATTTGGTGGAAGATCATATGTTTAGATTTATTATGCATATTAATACCCCTCTGATTATGAACATGAATATGGTTTGTGAGTAGTTACGTTTGTTCCTAAGGACATGGGAGAAGTCTTGCTATAAGTAGTCATGTGAATTTGGTATTCGTTCGATATTTTGATGAGATGTATGTTGTCTTTCCTCTAGTGGTGTTATGTGAACGTCGACTACATGACACTTCACCATTGTTTGGGCCTAGAGGAAGGCATTGTGAAGTAATAAGTAGATGATGGGTTGCTAGAGTGACAGAAGCTTAAACCCTAGTTTATGAGTTGCTTCGTAAGGGGCTGATTTGGATCCATATGTTTCATGCTATGGTTAGGTTTACCTTAATACTTCTTTTGTAGTTGCGGATGCTTGCAATAGGGGTTAATCATAAGTGGGCTGCTTGTCCAAGAAAGGACAGCACCTAAGCACCGGTCCACCCACATACCAAATTATCAAAGTAACGAACGTGAATCATATGAGCGTGATGAAAACTAGCTTGACGATAATTCCCATGTGTCCTCGGGAGCGCTTTTCTCTATATAAGAGTTTGTCCAGGCTTGTCCTTTTCTACAAAAAGGATTGGGCCATCTTGCTGCACCTTGTTTACTTTCATTACTTGTTACCCATTACAAATTACCTTATCACAAAACTACCTGTTACGGATAATTTCAGTGCTTGCAGAGAATACCTTGCTGAAAACCGCTTATCATTTCCTTCTGCTCCTCGTTGGGTTCGACACTCTTACTTATTGAAAGGACTACGATAGATTACCTATACTTGTGGGTCATCAAGACTCTTTTCTGGCGCCGTTGCCGGGGAGTGAAGCGCCTTTGGTAGGTGGAATTTGGTAAGGAAAATTTTATATAGTGTGCTGAAATTTACTGTCACTTGTTACTATGGAAAGTAATCCTCTGAGGGGCTTGTTCGGGGTATCTTCACCCCGACCAGTAGAGCAAAGAGTTGCTCCTGAACCTACTGAACCTACTGATGTTTACTTTGAAATTCCATCGGGTATGATAGAGAAACTGCTAGCTAATCCTTTTACAGGAGATGGAGCATTACATCCCGATTTGCACCTAATCTATGTGGATGAAGTTTGTGGATTATTTAAGCTTGCAGGTATGCCCGAGGATGTTATCAAGAAGAAGGTCTTCCCTTTATCTTTGAAGGGAGAGGCATTGACATGGTTTAGGCTATGTGATGATATGGGATCATGGAACTACAACCAATTGAAATTGGAATTTCATCAGAAGTTTTATCCTATGCATCTTGTTCATCATGATCGTAATTATATATATAATTTTTGGCCTCACGAAGGAGAAAGCATCGCTCAAGCTTGGGGAGGCTTAATTCAATGTTATATTCATCCCCCAATCATGAGCTCTCAAGAGAAATGATTATTCAAAATTTTTATGCTCGACTTTGTCTCAATAATCGCTCCATGCTCGATACTTCTTGTACTGGCTCTTTTATGATGAAGACTATTGAATTCAAATGGGATTTATTGGAAAGAATTAAACGCAACTCTAAAGATTGGGACCTCGACGAAGGTAAGGAGTCAGGTATAACACCTAAGTTTTATTGTGTTAAATCTTTTGTGGATACCGATGTTTTCCGTGAATTTAGCACTAAATATGGACTTGACTCCGAGATAGTAGCTTCTTTCTGTGAATCCTTTGCTACTCATGTTGATCTCCCTAAGGATAAGTGGTTTAAATATAATCCTCCCATTGAAGTAAAAGTAGTTGCACCTATTAAAGTTGAAGAAAAGACTATCACTTATAATGATCCCGTCGTTCCTACTGCTTATATTGAGAAACCACCTTTCCCTGTTAGAATAAAGGATCATGCTAAAGCTTCAACTATGGTCAACAAAAGTAACATTAAGACACCCAAACCCCCTGAGCAAATTAAAGTTGAACCTAGTATTGCTATGGTTAAAGATACCTTGGCTAATAATATTGATGGGCATGTTATTTACTTCTGTGAAGAAGCTGCTAGAATTGCTAGACCGGATACTAAAAATAAACATAGACCTGTGGTAGGCATGCCTGTTATATCTGTTAAAATAGGAGATCAATGTTATCATGGTTTGTGTGATATGGGTGCCAGTGTCAGTGCAATACCTTACACTCTATATACATAAATTATGCATGATATTGCACCTGCTGAGATAGAAGAAATTGATGTTACAATTAAGCTTGGCAATAGAGATACTATTTCACCAGTTGGGATTGTTAGAGATGTTGAAGTCTTGTGTGGGAAAGTTAAATATCCTGCTGATTTTCTTGTACTTAGCTCCCCACAAGACAACTTTTGTCCCATTATATTTGGTAGACCCTTCTTGAATATTGTTAATGCTAGGATAGACTGTGAAAAGTATGTTGTTACTATTGGTTTGGGGGATATGTCTCATGAGTTTAATTTTGGTTAAATTTCGTAGACAACCTCGTGATGAGGAATTGCCTAGTAAAGATGAAATTATTGGTCTTGCTTCTATTGCCGTGCCTCCTAATGATCCTTGAGAACAATATTTCCTAGATCATGAAAATGATATGTATATGAATGAAAGAAGGGAAATAGATGAAGTATTCTTTAAACAAGGACCTATTTTGAAACACAACTTGCCTATTGAAACCCTAGGGGATCCTCCTCCACCCAAGGGTGATCCCGTGTTTGAGCTTAAACCATTACCTGATACTCTTAAATATGCTTATCTTGATGAAAAACAGATATATCCTGTTATTATTAGTGCTAACCTTTCAGAGCATGAAGAAAAGAAATTATTGAAAACTCTGAAGAAGCACCGTGCTGCTATTGGATATACTCTTGATGATCTTAAGGGCATTAGTCCCACTTTATGCTAGCACAAAATAAAATTGGAGAAAGACGCTAAACCAGTTGTTGATCACCAGCGACGGTTAAATCCTAAGATGAAAGAAGTGGTAAGGAAAGAAATTCTAAAGCTTCTGGAGGCAGGTATAATTTATCCCGTTGCAGATAGTCAGTGGGTAAGTCCTGTCCATTGTGTCCTTAAGAAGGGAGGGAATACTATTGTTCCTAATGATAAAGATGAATTGATCTCACAAAGAATTGTTACAGGTTATAGAATGGTAATTGATTTCCGCAAATTAAATAAAGCTACTAAAAAGGATCATTACCCTTTACCTTTTATTGATCAAATGCTAGAAAGACTATCCAAACATACACATTTTTGCTTTCTAGATGGTTATTCTGGTTTCTCTCAAATACCTGTGTCAAAAGAGGATCAAGAAAAGACTACCTTTACTTGCCCTTTCGGTACCTTTGCTTATCGACGTATGCCTTTTGGTTTATGCAATGCACCTGCTACCTTTCAAAGATGCATGATGGCTATATTCTCTGATTTTTGTGAAAAGATTGTTGAGGTTTTCATGGATGATTTCTCCGTATATGGAACTTCTTTTGATGATTGCTTGAGCAACCTTGATCGAGTTTTGTAGAGATGTGAAGAAACTAACCTTGTCTTGAATTGGGAGAAGTGCCACTTTATGGTTAATGAAGGTATTGTCTTGGGGCATAAAATTTCTGAAAGAGGTATTGAAGTTGATAAAGCTAAAGTTGATGCTATTGAAAAGATGCCGTGTCCCAAGGACATTAAAGGTATAAGAAGTTCCCTTGGTCATGCTGGTTTTTATAGGAGGTTCATTAAGGACATCTCAAAAATTTCTAGGCCTCTAACTAATCTCTTACAAAAAGATATTCCTTTTGTCTTTGATGATGATTGTGTAGAAGCATTTGAAATACTTAAGAAAGCATTAATTTCTGCACCTATTGTTCAGCCACCTGATTGGAATTTACCCTTTGAAATTATGTGTGATGCTTGTGATTATGTTGTAGGTGCAGTTCTAGGGCAAAGAGTTGATAAGAAATTAAATGTTATCCCGTATGCTAGTAAAACTCTAGACAGTGCCCAGAGAAATTATGCTACTACTGAAAAAGAATTTTTAGTAGTTGTATTTGCTTGTGATAAGTTCAGACCTTATATTGTTGATTCTAAAGTAACTGTTCACACTGATCTTGCTGCTATTAAATATCTTATGGAAAAGAAAGATGCTAAACCTAGACTTATTAGATGGGTTCTCTTGCTACAAGAATTTAATTTGCATATTATTGATAGAAAGGGAGCTGACAACCCTGTTGCAGACAACTTGTCTAGGTTAGAGAATGTTCTTGATGACCCACTACCTATTGATGATAGCTTTCCTGATGAACAATTAGCCATCATAAATACTTCTCGCACTGCTCCATGGTATGATGATTATGCTAATTATATTGTTGCTAAATTTATACCACCTAGTTTCACATACCAGCAAAAGAAAAAGTTTTTCTATGATTTAAGACGTTACTTCTGGGATGACCACACCTTTATAAAGGAGTAGATGGTGTTATTAGACGTTGTATACCTGAGCATGAACAGGAACAGATCCTACGCAAGTGTCACTCCGAAGCTTATGGAGGACACCACGCCGGAGATAGAACTGCACATAAGGTATTGCAATCCGGTTTTTATTGGCCTACTCTCTTCAAAGATGCCCGTAAGTTTGTCTTATCTTGTGATGAATGTCAAAGAATTGGTAATATTAGTAGACGTCAAGAAATGCATATGAATTATTCACTTGTTATTGAACCATTTGATGTTTGGGGCTTTGATTACATGGGACCGTTTCCTTCCTCTAATGGGTATACACATATTTTAGTTGCTGTTGGTTACGTTACTAAGTGGGTAGAAGCTATTCCAACTAGTAGTGCTGATCATAACACCTCTATTAAGATGCTTAAAGAAGTTATTTTTCCGAGGTTTGGAGTCCCTAGATATTTAATGACTGCTGGTGGTTCACATTTTATTCATGGTGCTTTTCGTAAAATGCTTGCTAAGTATGATGTTAATCATAGAATTGCATCTCCGTATCACCCACAGTCTAGTGGTCAAGTAGAATTGAGTAACAGAGAGCTCAAATTAATTTTGCAAAAGACTGTTAATAGATCTAGAAAGAATTGGTCCAAGAAACTTGATGATGCATTATGGTCCTATAGAACTGCATATAAAAATCCTATGGGTATGTCTCCGTATAAAATGAATTATGGAAAAGCATGTCACTTACCTCTCGAACTAGAACATAAGGCATATTGGGCCATTAAAGAGCTTAATTATGATTTCAAACTTGTCGGTGAGAAGAGGTTATTTGACATTAGCTCACTTGATGAATGGAGAACCTAGGCTTATGAGAAAACCAAACTGTTTAAAGAAGAAGTTAAAAGATGGCATGACAAAAGGATACAAAAGCGTGAGTTTAATGTAGGTGATTATGTGTTCCTATTCAACTCTCGTTTAAGATTGTTTGCAGGAAAACTTCTCTCTAAATGGGAAGGTCCTTACGTTATCGAGGAGGTCTATGGTTCCGGTGCCATAAAAATCAACAACTTCGAAGGCACAAATCCGAAGGTGGTGAACGGTCAAAGAATCAAACATTATATCTCAGGTAATCCTATAAATGTTGAAACTAATGTTATTGAAACTGTAACCCCGGAGGAATACATAAGAGACACTTTCCAGAACGTTTCAGACTCCGAAAAAGAATAGGTATGTGGTATAAGTAAACCGACTCCAAAACAGTTCTAATGGCAATTTTCTCCGTTTTGGAATATTTAAGAAAATAGGAAAATAAGAAGTAGTCCGGGAAGGACACGAGGCTTCCACGAGGGTGGAGGGCGTGCCGTACCCCCTGGGCGCGCCCCTGCCTCGTGGGCACCTCGTGTGCTCTTTGGACTCCGTTTTCTTGCACGATACTTCTTTTGGTCGGTAAAAAATCATTATATAATCTCCCGAAGGTTTTGACTACCATATCACGCAAATACCCTCTGTTTTTGTTTCGAGCTGTTTCTGTAGCAGGTTTGGAGCAAGATCTCTTCTCAAGAGTCGGTCGGGGAGAGCCGGGTGTCTAATTCGACACTGGGACCAAGAGCAAACAGTGATGCTGACCACTTTGGGCCATCAACGGAGGAAGAGATGGAGGCCGACTTGAAATGGATAGATTCCATGGAGGAGGATCAAGAAGTTACTTCCCGTTTCCGAGCTGGATTCACGATGGGGAAACTACAGAGCTCAGCCATCCCAACCTCGGTCATCCCTTCCAATGTTAAATTTCTCTCTTATGAAAATATGAAAAAGAGTGTTACTTGTTCTCCCGCAGCTATGCAACATCCATGGGTGCAAGGAGCTTTATCTGTCACGGGTAAGCTCCGCAAGGAAGTAATGGATCTCAAGCAACAAGTCAATAAGCTCGAGGAAGAGAATCGTATCCTGAAGGGAATCATCACCAAGAATATCACATCACCACCTCCGACGAAAGAGACATAATCACATGGGTATGGGCACTCCCCTTGGCAACTGCCAAGCTTGGGGGAGGTGCCCCGGTATCGTATCACCATCACACTCCTATCTTTACCGTTTTCTTAGTCCGATCCTTTTGGTAGTATCTTGATATAGTAGAATAAAGTTTTAGTGTGATTTAGTTTTGAGTTTTGCTTTATGATCCTTCTATGTAATCGAGTCCGTGAGCTATATATAATAAAGATTAGTGTTGAGTCAAGGGCTTGATTATCTTGCTATGATCGTGAGGGAATTAAAGAAAAAGAAAGAATAAAAAGAAATAAAGAGATCATATTGATCTTATGGAGAGTAATGACTTCACATATAAGGAGTATGATGAATAAAAGTTGTTGAGAGCTGACAAACATAGTTTTGGTCATCGTTGCAATCAATAGGAAGTAATAAAGAAAGAGAGGTTTTCACATATAAATATACTATCTTGGCCATCTTTTATTATTGTGAGCACTCATTAAAGTATGACATGCTAAAGAGTTGATGTTGGACAAGGAAGATAACGTAATGGGTTATGTTTTCTTATATCTGAAATAAAGTATATTGTCATGGATCATCCAACATGTTGAGCTTGCCTTTCCCTCTCATGCTAGCCAAATTCTTTGCACCAAGTAGAGATACTACTTGTGCTTCCGAATATCCTTAAATCCAGTTTTGCCATGAGAGTCCACCATATCTACCTATGGATTGAGTAAGATCCTTCAAGTAAGTTGTCATGTTGCCTGCAATTAAAATTGCTTTCTAAATATGTATGATTTATTAGTGTGGAGAAAATAAGCTTTATACGATCTTGTGATATGGAAGCAATAAAAGCGACAGACTGCATAATAAAGGTCCATATCACAAGTGGCAATATAAAGTGACGTTCTTTTGCATTAAGATTTCGTGCATCCAACCATAAAAGCACATGACAACCTCTGCTTCCCTTTGCGAAGGGCCTATCTTTTATTCTAGTCTCTTACTTTATGCAAGAGTCATGGTGATCTTCACCTTCCCTTTTTACATTTTATCCTTTGGCAAGCACATTGTGTTGGAAAGATCCTGATATATATATATATATATATATATATATATATATATATATATATCCAATTGGATGTAAGTTAGCATGAATTATTATTGTTGACATTACCCTTGAGGTAAAAGGTAAGCCCCTATCTTTCTCTGTGTCCGATTAAAACTCCATACCCATAAGTATTGCGTGAGTGTTAGCAATTGTGAAAGACTAAATGATAGTTGAGTATGTGGACTTGCTGAAAAGCTCTTATATTGACTCCTTCCGATGTTATGATAAATTGCAATTGCTTCAATGTCTGAGATTATAGTTTGTTGGTTCTCAATGAAGTTTCTGATTCATACTTGACGTTGTGAATAGATTATTACTTGAGCATAAGAAATAATATGGCAATATCCATATATGTTGCTGTTATAAGATTGATCTCACTACAAAAAAAAGACACATCCGTGACATTTTGGGCCGAACGATTTTTTTCTGTCATACTTATGACACTTCTATGATGATAATTGTGACAAAACCTGGTATCATCATAGATGTGGTGGGGTCCTACTTCTATGACAAAAAATCATGACAGAAAATGGGCTTTTCGTCCTGGGCGGGCCGGAGACGCAGCTGCATGACATTCTTTGGGCCGTCCATGATGGAAAAAACCGTGGTAGAAGCGAGGGCGAGGAAAATATCGGGGTGTTCCCGGTTATGGTGTGTGGTCGGGGCCTAGCGATGCGCGTTTCTCTCGTACACGCACGCGCGTGGGTGCGAGGCGTTGGGCTCTAACTGAACCCGAGCGATTGCACTGCAGGCTACGCGTTATTGAACCCGAGCGATCGATCGATGGCTGTTAACTGAACCCGATCGAGCGATTCCTTCGCTACTGCTGCTAACTGAAGCCGATCGATGCTGCCTCTGGATGAACAGCGAGTGTTGCTGGGGGGGGGGGGGTTTGGATGAACAGTTCCCGGTGGGGGTGGATGAACAGGACCCCGTGGTATTGCCTCTGGATGAACAAGACCCCGATCGATCGAGCCGGTTGGGGCTGGATGAACAGGACCCCGTGGAGGGCTGGATGAACAGGACCACCCCGTGGAGGGCTGGATGAATAGTAGACGGTGGAGGGCTGGATGAACAGTAGCCCGTGGAGGGTGGTTGAACAGGAGCCCATGGAGAGGGCTAGTTGAACAGTAGCTGGTGGAGTAGCGGGCGGTGGAGGCTGGATGAACAGGAGCCCGTGGATGAACAGTCACAGGTGGAGGCTGGAGGAGGTCGACAGTGGATGAATAGTAGCCCATGGAGGCTGGTGGGGGTCGACGGTGGAGATGAACAGTATCCCGTGGAGTCCCGTTTTGCGGTACGCCACACCCCCCCGATGAACAGGACCCCCCTTTCGACCGTAGCGCTCCAACACAAGTCCGTTTCCTCCGTTTTGCGGTACGCCACACCCCTCCCGATCAACAAGACCCCCGTTTCGACCGTAGGAGGTCCGTTTCCTCCATTTTGCGGTACGCCAGACCCCTCCTGATGAACAGGATCCCATTTCGAACATGGCCGGTCGAACACAAGGCCGTTTCCTCCATTCTGTGGTACGCCAGGCCTCGTTTCCATCGGCTGTTCCGTCCAAGCCGGTTGGCTCCCACGCGTTCCGTTGCCTCCCGATGAACACGACGCATTCCGTTGCCTCCCCATGAACACGACAACGATGCAGTTTCTCCGTTCCAACCCAGCCATGTACACGAGCCCTGGCCGTACGTGCGCGTGAGTAGGCGTTCGAGACCCCGCCCGTATGTACGTACGTGGCCGTATTTACTTTCTTGCACCCTGGCCGCTGTACGTACGTGTACATGCTACGTGCGCGCCTCTACTACGACACGTGCGCGCCTCTACATCGACCAGTATGTACATACACGTTCGCAACCAGAATGACAACGCTACGTACGCTTCGACCAGGTGGGTCCCGAATGTCAGGCACTTCCTTGCGTGCGAAGATGTAGCTGGTGGGTTCCAGCAGTCAGGGGGGCGAATCATTTTTTTTTGCCCGGACGCACTTCCTTGCGTGCGAAGATGTCGCTGGTAGGTCCCAGCAGTCAGGGGGGAAACGTTTTTTTCACGAAATACGGTTGCCCATCCGATGGGTCCCTGCTGTCAGGTGGAGGAATCATTATTTTCTGCATAATAAGTAGGCACTTCCTTGCTGCGGTCGTGGACCCGGCTGTCAGCCTCTCCACGTACAGTCCACGTCTGATGGAAGCCGTTCCTTGACCATGTTGACCATGCCACGCCGAGAGCACCAGGGCGTTGGACGACGGCGAGGCCTAGGAAGGGGACGACGCGGAGCCGGGGAAGACGCGGCAGTGGATGCCCACGCGTAGAGGAGTATGAGGGTTCACTGGTTCGCTGTGGTGTGAGGCTGCCGTCGCCACGGAATAATAGGGGGTGTGGGTGAGTAGAGGGATGGCCTGGCCAGCGGTGGGAGTAGTAGGGGATGGTGAGGCCTCCGCGACAGCGCAGCCGGCCACGGGAGGCAGGAGCACGAGGCACGACCGGCGCTGCTTTGGGCGGCTGGAGCAAGAAGACCAGAGGTTGAAGAAGCACTATGGCCGTTGGATGGACATCGTACGGTCACTGGAGCTAGAATCGTTCATATTGACTAAGCTGACAAAGCCCTCTGTCCCCATCAACTTAGTTGGCCCACAAGTGAGCCTCCCACTATTGTGGGTCCCAGCTAGCAGGGGGTATTCATTTTTTTGTGCATAATAAGGAGGCACTTCCTTGCGTGCGAAGATATAGCTGGTGGGTCCGACCTGTCAGCGGTGGGAACGTTTTTCACGAAATACAGAGGCCCTTCCGGTGGGTCCCAGCTGTCAGGTGGAGGAATCATTATTTTGCGCGTAATAAGGAGGCATTTCCTTGCGTGCGGTCGTGGACCCAGCTGTCAGCCTCTCCACGCACAGTATACTTCCGACGGTGTCGTTTGTTGACCATGTTGACCACTCCGCGCCGAGCGCATCCAAGGTGGTGGACGACGGCGAGGCCCCGGACAGCAACGAGCCGGAGATGGGAAGACGCGGGAGTAGAGTCGCAGACGGAGAGGTGTACGAGGGTTAACTGGTTCTGGTGCGGTGTGGTTCGGCAGTCGGTGAAGAAGAACAGGAGGTGTGGAGGGGTGGAGGGATGGCCTGGCCAACGGTGGAGTAGCGCTTCACAGCGAAGCATGCTAAGCAGAGCTGCTAGCAGCAGGAGGCAGGAGCAGGTGGCCCCGACAGCGCTGGAGGAAGAAGACGAGAGATTGAAGATGGATGCTGGTCGTTGGATGTAAATCCAACGGCTAACGATGTCAGAATCATTTGTTGACTAAGTTGACAACGACTTGCATTGGTTTCGACCTATTGGCCCACATTTCAGCCTCCAAAAATGTGGCACGTATTCAACCCATTTTTTTTCAGAATTTGCAGTCTTTTTTTTGCGGGGTAGAATTTATAGTCCATTTGATCTTTTTTTTGAATTACAGTCCATTAGCTGGGCTGGGTGAACAAATAATGTAGCGTCCATGCGGCCCATTTATGTTTTTCCTAAAAAATTACAGGCCATTTGCACTTTCTCGAAATACACGATTTTGCTGGGCTTATTCTAATTATAATGTTGGGGTGGGCGCAATAATGTTATCAAAAAATAAACAGGGGCTGAGCATTATATATATATATTTAAATAATAAGTGATTTATTATTACATTGGTCCTTAAATATTACCAAGCTTTTGTACACAATCACCAGGATTTTCATTGCCAAAAAAAATCCAGGATTTTATTGTTAAGAATTTTTTTATAAGTTAATAAGATGTGGGATATTGTTTTCTTACATATGTAAGTATTTGTTAAATATATGATGACAATAACAATAATATATAATACCATATAAAATAATTTAAATATATATAATATAGTTAGAAGGGAAACATAAGTTGGACCAGGCGTTCCTATTCTTATATAGAAAATATAATAGACCTCTGCATTTTTTTCAAAAAAAATATACATAAATTGGGCTGCCGATGTTTCAGGAAAAATAAAGCCTCCGATGGGAGGTCCATAGGCCGGTCGATACATGACGGCCCTCAAGACAATACAAATAGGCCAATGGACCTCCTGATACGTCTCCGTCGTATCTATAATTTTTGATTGTTCCATGCCAATATTATTCAACTTTCATATACTTTTGGCAACTTTTTATATTATTTTTGGGACTAACATATTGATCCAGTGCCCAGTGCCAGTTCCTGTTTGTTGCATGTTTTATGTTTCGCAGAAACCCAATATCAAACGGAGTCCAAACGGGATAAAAACGGACGGAGAATTATTTTGAAATATTTATGATTTTTGGGAAGTAAAATCAACGCGAGACGGTCCAGAGGGGGCCACGAGGCAGGGGGGCGCGCCCTGGACCCTCGTGGGCACCCCGTAAGGCGGTTGATGCTCTTCTTTTGCCGCAAGAAAGCTAATTTTATGAGAAAAATCTGGGCGAAAGATTCAACCCAATCAGAGTTACGGATCTCCGGATATAAAAGAAACGGTGCCAGGGCAGAATCTGAGAGCGCAGAAACAGAGAGAGACAGAGAGATAAATCCAATCTTGGAGGGGCTTTCGCCCCTCCCACGCCATGGAGGCCAAGGATCAGAGGGTAAACCCTTCTCCCATCTAGGGAGGAGGTCAAGGAAGAAGAAGACGAAGGGGCCCCCTCTCCCCTTCTCTTCCGGTGGCGCTGGAACGCTGCCGTGGCCACCATCATCATCACCGCAATCTTCACCAACAACTTCACCGCCATCATCACCAACTCTTCCCCCCTCTATGCAGCGGTGTAACCTCTCTCTTACCCGTTGTAATCTCTACTTAAACATGGTGCTCAACGCTATATATTATTTCCCAATGATGTATGGCTATCCTATGATGTTTGAGTAGATTCGTTTTGTCCTATGGGTTATTTGATGATCGTGATTGGTTTGAGTTGCATGTTTTATTATTGGTGCTGATCTATGGTGCTCTCTCTGTCGCGCAAGCGTGAGGGATCACCGCTGTAGGGTTTGCAATACGTTCATGATTTGCTTATGGTGGGTGGCGTGAGTGACAGAAGCACAGACCCGAGTAAGTAGGATGTTTGCGTATGGGATAAAGGGGACTTGATACTTTAATGCTATGGTTGGGTTTTACCTTAATGAACTTTAGTAGTTGTGGATGCTTGCTAGAGTTCCAATCATAAGTGCATATGATCCAAGTAGAGAAAGTATGTTAGCTTATGCCTCTCCCTCAAATAAAATTGCAATAATGATTACCGGTCTAGTTATCGATTGCCTAGGGACAAATAACTTTCTCGTGACAAAAAGCTCTCTACTAAAACTAACTTAGTTGTGTCTTCATCTAAACAGCCTCTACTTTTTATTTATGCGCTCTTTATACTCTTGCAACCTATCCTACAACACCTACAAAGTACTTCTAGTTTCATACTTGTTCTAGGTAAAGTGAACGTTAAGCGTGCGTAGAGTTGTATCGGTGGTCGATAGAACTTGAGGGAATATTTGTTCTACCTTTAGCTCTTCGTTGGGTTCGACACTCTTACTTATCGAAAGAGGCTACAATTGATCCCCTATACTTGTGGGTTATCAAGACCTTTTTCTAGAAAATAGTCTTGATAACCCACAAGTATAGGGGATCGCAACAGTTTTCGAGGGTAGAGTATTCAACCCAAATTTATTGATTCGACACAAGGGGAGCCAAAGAATATTCTCAAGTATTAGCAGCTGAGTTGTCAATTCAACCACACCTGGATAACTTAGTATCTACAGCAAAGTATTTAGTAGCAAAGTAATATCGAAGTAACGGTAACGGTAGCAAAAGCAATATTTTTGGGTTTTGTAGTGATTGTAACAGTAGTAACGGAAAAGTAAATAAGCGAAGAGCAATATGTGAAAAGATCGTAGGCATTGGATCGGTGATGGAGAATTATGCCGGATGCGGTTCATCGTGTAACAATCATAACATAGGGTGACACAGAACTAGCTCCAATTCATCAATATAATGTAGGCATGTATTCCGAATATAGTCATACGTGCTTATGGAAAAGAACTTGCATGACATCTTTTGTCCTACCCTCCCGTGGCAGCGGGGTCCTAATGGAAACTAAGGGATATTAAGGCCTCCTTTTAATAGAGTATCGGACCAAAGCATTAACACATAGTGAATACATGAACTCCTCAAACTATGGTCATCCCCGGGAGTGGTCCTGATTATTGTCACTTCGGGGTTGCCGGATCATAACACATAGTAGGTGACTATAGACTTGCAAGATAGGATCAAGAACTCACATATATTCATGAAAACATAATAGGTTCAGATCGGAAATCATGGCACTCGGGCCCTAGTGACAAGCATTAAGCACAGCAAAGTCATAGCAACATCAATCTCCGAACATAGTGGATACTAGGGATCAAACCCTAACAAAACTAACTCGATTACATGATAAATCTCATCCAACCCATCACCGTCCAGCAAGCCTACGATGGAATTACTCACGCACGGCGGTGAACATCATGAAATTGGTGATGGAGGATGGTTGATGATGACGACGGCGACGGATTCCCCTCTCCGGAGCCCCGAATGGACTCCAGATCAGCCCTCCCGAGAGAGTTCAGGGCTTGGCGGCGGCTCCATATCGTAAAACGCGATGAATCTTTCTCTTTGATTTTTTTCTCCCCGAACACGAATATATGGAGTTGGAGTTGAGGTTGGTGGAGCTCCAGGGGGGCCATGAGGCAGGGGCGCGCCCAGGGGGCAGGCGCGCCCCACCCTCGTGGACAGGTGGTGGCCCCCCTGACCTTGATTCTTTCGCCAGTATTTTTAATATTTTCCAAAAATAAGTTCCGTGGAGTTTCAGGTCATTCCGAGAACTTTTGTTTCTGCACATAAATAACACCATGGCAATTCTGCTGAAAACAGCGTCAGTCCGGGTTAGTTCCATTCAAATCATGCAAGTTAGAGTCCAAAACAAGGGCAAAAGTGTTTGGAAAGTAGATACGACGGAGACGTATCAACTCCCCCAAGCTTAAACCTTTGCTTGTCCTCAAGCAATTCAGTTGATAGACTGAAAGTGAGAAAGAAAAACTTTTACAAACTCTGTTTGCTCTTGTTGTTATAAATATGTAAAGCCAGCATTCAAGCCATATTCACAATAACACTTAGGTCTCATGGTTACTCATATCAATGGCATAATCAACTAGCGAGCAATAATAATAAATCTCGGATGGCAACACTTTCTCAAAATAATCATGATATGATATAACAAGATGGTATCTCGCTAGCCTTTCTAAGACCGCAAAACATAAATGCAAAGCACCTTTAAAGATCATGGACTGACTAGACATTGTAATTCATGGTAAAAGAGATCCAATCATAGTCATACCCTATATAAGTTAATAGTAATGGATGCAAATGACAGCAGTGCTCTCCAGCTAGTGCCTTTTAATAAGAGGGTGATGACTCAACATAAAAGTAAATGGATAGGCCCTTCGCAGAGGGAGCTCGATTTTAAAGCAGAGATAAATAATATTTTGAGCGGCATACTTTCATTGTCAACATAACAACCGAGAGATGGCGATATCTTCCATGCTACACACATTATAGGCGGTTCCCAAACAGAATGGTAAAGTTTATACTCCCCCTCCACCAACAAGCATCAATCCATGGCTTGCTCGAAACAACGAGTGCCTCCAACTAACAACAGTCCTAGGGGGAGTTTTGTTTGCAATTATTTTGATTTGATTTGCATAAAGCATGGGACTGGGCATCCCGGTGACCAGCCATTTTCTCGTGAGTGAGGAGCGGAGTCCACTCCTCTTCAGAATAACCTGCCTAGCATGGAAGATACGGACATCCCTAGTTGATACATGAGCTATTCAAGCATACAAAACAGAATTTCATTTGAAGGTTTGGAGTTTGGCACCTACAAATTTACTTGGAACGGCAGGTAGATACCGCATATAGGAAGGTATGGTGGACTCATATGGAATAACTTTGGGGTTTAAGGGATTGGATGCACAAGCAGTATTCCCGCTTAGTACAAGTGAAGGCTAGCAAAAGATTGGGAAGCGACCAACTAGAGAGAGACAACAGTCATGAACATGCATTAAAATTAACCAACATTGAGTGCAAGCATGAGTAGGATATAATCCACCATGAACATAAATATCATGAAGCCTATGTTGATTTGTTTCAACTACATGTGTGAACATGTGCCAAGTCAAGTCACTTAAATCATTCAAAGGAGGATACCACCCCATCATACCACATCACAACCATTTCAATAGCATGTTGGCACGCAAGGTAAACCATTATAAACTCCTAGCTAATTAAGCATGGCATAAGCAACTATAATCTCTAATTGTCATTGCAAACATGTTTATTCATAATAGGCTGAATCAGGAACGATGAACTAATCATATTTACAAAAACAAGAGAGGTCGAGTTCATACCAGCTTCTCGCATCTCAATCAGTCCATCATATATCGTCATAATTGCCTTTCACTTGCACGACCGAACGATGTGAATAATAATAATAGTGCACGTGCATTGGACTAAGCTGGAATCTGCGAGCATTCAATAAACAGGAGAAGACAAGGCAATATGGGCTCTTGGTTAAATCAACAATAATGCATATAAGAGCCACTTCAACAATTTAATCATGGTCTTCTCCTATCGACCCCCAAAGAAAAGAAATAAAACTATTTACACGGGAAAGCTCCCAACAAGCAAAAGAAGAACGGGAAATCTTTTTGGGTTTTCTTTTTAATTACTACTACTACACCAAGAAAGTAAACTAGCTGAAAGTTACAACTAATTTTTTGGTTTTTCTTAAGGTTTATCAAACACACAAGAAGAAAGCATAAAAAGAAAATAAACTAGCATGGATATTACACTAAAAGAGTATGAGCACTGACATCTAGCAATGAGTGTGTGAACATAAATGTAATGTCGGTGAGAAATACGTACTCCCCCAAGCTTAGGCTTTTGGCCTAAGTTGGTCTATTGCCGCGGACGGCCTGACGCATATCCCTAGTTGTAGTTGGGGTCGTACTGAGAAGAAGCCTTGAATTGCCACTGGTTGGCAATTGCCTCCAGGTCCCACTGGTAATTAGACTATCGTGGAGGATCAAATTGTGGTTCCAGCTCTTGCTCTGTGGCTGATGTAGGGTTCCGGCAGGCGTGAATGGCCGCCAGCGGAACGAGATACTGGCCTGCAGATAAATCAAACAAGGAAGGAGCAAGCAAGGTAATAGTCTCAGGGTGATGTTTGTCAAAGAACAATTTGTATTTAAACGCCCCTTCCCTATTCTTAACAATAAATTCATGCGCTACGATACTCTTATAATCTAAATAAACAGTAGGCAGCAATTTTTCTTCTTTTTCATAGTGCCTAATAGGTATGTTATAGTATGCAGCAAGGCGTGAAGCATAAACACCTCCAAAGATGGGGCCCTTTGTACGGTTCAGACTTAACCGTTTAGCAATAATACTGCCCATACTAACAGAGTCATCACAGAATAAACCATGGAACAAAATAATAATATCAGGAACACTAAGGTTTCCACAGTTTCCGTGACCGATTAAGCAACGACTAGCAAATATTGCAAAGTAGCGTAAAATAGGAAAATGTATGCTAGTGATTCTTGCATCGGAAACCTTCCTAGTTTCCCCTACAGTAATAGTATCAATAAACTCGTCCACATCTTTACGATGTGGTTCATCTAAGCTACCCTCGAAAGGTATTTTGCAAACCCTGCAAAATTCATATAGTGACATCTTCTTAACCACATCATATAAATTAAAATCTACTGAAGGAGGTGATTCCTTAGGATAATAGTAGAAGTTTTGCACAAAAGTATTGGTGAGTAAGAGATACTGTTCGTGTTAGTCGCGGAGGAAGTCGGTGAGGCCTGCATTCTCAGCCAATTCATGAAAATCATCATAAATCCCGGCCGCTCTCAAGAAATCATCGGAAGGCCATTCACATGGCCGAACCTCCGCGGTGTGAGGCAGATTATATTTGGGCCTCTCTGCTTCTTCACTTTGCTTTTCCTTCGAGCTTCGGCTCGATGAGCCCCTCAAAAATCTCTTCATTATTTTATGAAAATTTCTGAAATTTTTAGTAACTTCAAATAAAAGTAAACCAAGCTCAACAAACTTGATAGCAACTACTCCTACAAGTGCCTAGAGACTATATCATGCATTAGAACTACTTGGAACCATATAAATTTGACATGCAAGCTCAAGAACATGGTCACCTAGGCAGCAGAAATTTGCAATGAATAAAGCACTAGAACAAAAACTAATTGGACCAATGGAGGAGTCACATACCAAGGAACAATCCCCTAAAGCAGTTTGTGAGATGTGCTTTGAGCAAGGAGATCGAAAATCGCAGCAAAATGAGCTAGAACTCGTGCTTGAGCTGGATGGTGATTTTTTTGGGAGGAAGGTGTGTGGGTGCAGGAATAAGTGGAGGGGAGCCACCATGGGCCCACGAGGCAGGGGCGCGCCCTGTAGGGGTGGGCGCGCCCTGGACCCTCGTGGCCAGGTGCTTGCTCCCCTGCTGTGTTCTCAGTGCCAGATATTCTCAAATATTTCAGAAAAATCATATTTCAATTTTGGGGCATTTGGAGAACTTTTATTTTCGGGGTATTTTTATATTGCACGGATAATTCAGAAAACAAACAGAAAAATACTATTTTTTTACTTTATTTCAACTAAATAACAGAAAGTAAAAGGATGGTACAGAAGGTTGTGCCTTCTAACTTCATCCATCTCATGCTCATCAAAAGGAATCCACTAACAAGGTTGATCAAGTCTTGTTAACAAACTCATTCCGAATAACATGGAACTGGAGAAATTTCGAATAACACTATGTTACCTCAACGGGGATATGCACACCCCCAATAATAAGAATATCATATTTCTTCTTGACAGTGGGAAGAGGAAATTCAAAACCTCCAAAAATAATCGAGGGGATTTTTCCAATAGAATTGATACTGTGGACTTGAGGTTTTTTCCTCGGAAAGTGTACCGTATGCTCATTACCATTAACATGAAAAGTGACATTGCCTTTGTGGCAATCAACAATAGCCCCTGCTGTATTCAAAAAGGGTCTTCCAAGAATAATAGACATACTATCATCCTCGGGAATATCAAGAATAACAAAGTCCGTTAAAATAGTAATGTTTGCAATAACAACAGGCACATCCTCACAAATACCGATAGGTATAGCAGTTGATTTATCAGCCATTTGCAAAGATATTTCAGTAGGTGTCAATTTATTCAAGTCAAGTCTACGATATAAAGAGAGAGGCATAACACTAACACCGGCTCCAAGATCACATAAAGCAGTTCTAACATAATTTCTTTTAATGGAGCATGATATAGTAGGTACTCATGGATCTCCAAGTTTCTTTGGTATTCCACCCTTAAAAGTACAATTAGCAAGCATGGTGGAAATTTCAGCTTCCGGTATCTTTCTTTTATTAGTAATAATTTCTTTCATATACTTAGCATAAGGATTCATTTTGAGCATATCAGTTAATCGCATATGCAAAAAGATAGGTCTAGTCATTTCAGCAAAGTGCTCAAAATCCTCATCATCCTTTTTCTTGGATGGTTTCGGAGGAAAAGGCATGGGTTTCTGAACCCATGGTTCTCTTTCTTTACCGTGCTTCCTAGCAACAAAGTCTCTCTTATCATAACGTTGATTCTTTGATTGTGGGTTATCAAGATCAACAACAGGTTCAATTTCTACATCATTATCATTACTAGGTTGTGCATCGACATGAGCATCATCATTAACATTATCACTAGGTTCATGTTCATTACCAGATTGTGTTTCAGCATCAGAAATAGAAATATCATTAGGATTCTCAGGTGGTTCAGCAATAGGTTCACTAGAAGCATGCAAAGTCCTATCATTTTTCTTTTTATTCTTTTTAGAAGGGCTAGGTGCATAAATATTATTTCTCTGAGAATCTTGCTCAATTCTCTTAGGATGGCCTTCAGGATACAAAGGTTCCTGAGTCATTTTACCAGTTCTAGTAGCCACTCTAACAACATAATCAATATTATTATTATTCAATTCATTGAGCAAATCATTCTGAGCCTTAAGTACTTGTTCTACTTGAGTGGTAACCATAGAAGCATGTTTACTAATGAGTTTAAGTTCACCTTTAACTCTAGACATGTAATCATCCAAGTGTTCAGTCATATAAGCATTTTGTTTCAATTGTCTACCAACATAAGCATTGAAGTTTTCTTGTTTGACAATAAAATTATCAAACTCATCTAAGCATTGGCTAGCAGACTTATAACGGGGAATATCACCTTCATCAAATCTATAGAGAGAATTTACCTTTACTACCTGTGTCGGGTTATCAAGACCATGAGTTTCTTCAATAGGTAATGGATTAAGATCATATATTTCTTCAATAGGCGGTAAATTAAGACCATGTATTTCTTTAATAGGAGGTAAATTCTTAACATCTTCAGCTTTAATACCTTTTTCTTTCATAGATTTCTTTGCCTCTTGCATATCTTCAGGACAGAGAAATAGAACACCCCTCTTCTTCGGAGTTGTTTTAGGAATAGGCTCAGGAGTTGGCTCAGGAAGTGTCCAATTATTTTCATTGGTCAACATATTATTCAATAGAATTTCAGCTTCATCCGGTGTTCTTTCCCTGAAAACAGAACCAGCACAACTATCCAGGTGGTCTCTGGAAGCATCGGTTAGTCCATTATAAAAGATATCAAGTATTTCATTTTTCTCAAGAGGATGACCAGGCAAAGCATTAAGTAATTGGAGAAGCCTCCCCCAAGCTTGTAGGAGACTCTCTTCTTCAGTTTGCACAAAATTATATATTTCCCTTAAAGCAACTTGTTTCTTATGAGCAGGGAAATATTTAGCAAAGAAGTAATAAATCATATCCTGGGGACTACGCACACAACCAGGATCAAGAGAATTAAACCATATCTTAGCATCACCCTTTAATGAGAACGGAAATATTTTAAGGATATAAAAGTAGTGAGTTCTCTCATCATTAGTGAATAGGGTGGCTATATCATTTAATTTAGTAAGATGTACCGCAACAGTTTCAGATTCATAGCCATAAAAAGGATCAGATTCAACCAAAGTAAACAGAGAATTCATAATCCTTATCAGTAACGAAGATAGGTGAAGTAGCATAAGCAGGATCATATTTCATTCTAGCATTCAGAGTTTTTTGTTTCAGCTTAGCTAATAATTTCTTAAGATCACTTCTATCATTGCAAGCAAGCAAGTCTCTAGCAGTTTCTTCATCCATAACATAACCCTCAGGCACAACAGGCAATTCATATCTAGGGGGAATCTTCATCATCACTTTCATCAACATTACCAGTTTCAATAATTTCATTCTCTCTAGCCCTAGCAAGTTGTTCATCAAGAAATTCACCAAGTGGCACAGTAGTATCAAGCATAGAAGTAGTTTCATTATAAGTATCATGCATAGCAGAAGTGGCATCATCAATAACATGCGACATATCAGAATTAATAGCAGAAGAAGGTTTAGGTGTCACAAGCTTACTCAAAACAGAAGGTGAATCAAGTGCAGGGCTAGATGGCAGTTCCTTACCTCCCCTCGTAGTTGAGGGATAAATTTTGGTTTTCTTGTCTTTCAAGTTTCTCATAGTGACCAGCAGATATAAATCCCAAGTAACTCAAAGAATAGAGCTATGCTCCCCGGCAACGGCGCCAAAAAATAGTCTTGATAACCCACAAGTATAGGGGATCGCAACAGTTTTCGAGGGTAGAGTATTCAACCCCAATTTATTGATTCGACACAAGGGGAGCCAAAGAATATTCTCAAGTATTAGCAGCTGAGTTGTCAATTCAACCACACCTGGATAACTTAGTATCTGCAACAAAGTATTTAGTAGCAAAGTAATATGGAAGTAACGGTAATGGTAGCAAAAGTAATATTTTTGGGTTTGGTAGTGATTGTAACAGTAGTAACGGAAAAGTAAATAAGCGAAGAGCAATATATGAAAAGCTCGTAGGCATTGGATCGGTGATGGGGAATTATGCCGGATGCGGTTCATCCTGTAACAATCATAACATAGGGTGACACAGAACTAGCTCCAATTCATCAATATAATGTAGGCATGTATTCCGAATATAGTCACACGTGCTTACGGAAAAGAACTTGCATGACATATTTTGTCCTACCCTCCCGTGGCAGCGGGGTCCTAACGGAAACTAAGGGATATTAAGGCCTCCTTTTAATAGAGTATCGGACCAAAGCATTAACACATAGTGAATACATGAACTCCTCAAACTATGGTCATCCCCGGGAGTGGTCCTGATTATTGTCACTTCGGGGTTGCCAGATCATAACACATAGTAGGTGACTATAGACTTGCAAGATAGGATCAAGAACTCACATATATTCATGAAAACATAATAGGTTCAGATCTGAAATCATGGCACTCGGGCCCTAGTGACAAGCATTAAGCATAGCAAAGTCATAGCAACATCAATCTCTGAACATAGTGGATACTAGGGATCAAACCCTAACAAAACTAACTCGATTACATGATAAATCTCATCCAACCCATCACCGTCCAGCAAGCCTACGATGGAATTACTCACGCACGGCGGTGAGCACCATGAAATTGGTGATGGAGGATGGTTGATGATGACGACGGCTACGGATTCCCCTCTCCAAATCCCCGAACGGACTGCAGATCAGCCCTCCCGAGAGAGTTTAGGGCTTGGCGGCGGCTCCGTATCGTAAAACGTGATGAATCTTTCTCTCTGATTTTTTTCTACCCGAACACGAATATATGGAGTTGGAGTTAAGGTCGGTGGAGCTCCAGGGGGTCCACGAGGCAGGGGGGCGCGCCCCCCACCCTCGTGGACAGGTGGTGGCCCCCTGGCCTTGATTCTTTCGCCAGTATTTTTAATATTCTCCAAAAATAAGTTCTGTGGAGTTTCAGGTCATTCTGAGAACTTTTGTTTCTGCACATAAATAACACCATGGCAATTCTGCTAAAAACAGCGTCAGTCCGGGTTAGTTCCATTCAAATCATGCAAGTTAGAGTCCAAAACAAGGGCAAAAGTGTTTGGAAAAGTAGATACGACGGAGACGTATCACCTCCCATCCGAGGTCGTGGGCTGCGCATGTTAAAAAAGAAAGCCTAGACGAGGTAGCCCAAAACCCAGCTGATACTTGCTGCTCCAGTGATAATAAATGATACATGCCAGCTCCCCGGCTTCATTGTGAATTTATCTCCTATAGTAACTACGTTGAAGCACCTAAAAAAATGTAACTATGTTGACAAACCCGTGGGCCCCAACGTCAGTATAGCATTATTGACATGTGGGTCCCAATTGTCGTCTACGCACACCACGTCCAACACTTGCCAAAACTTCGTCCCTCGTTTTCTCTGTTTTTCGCACACTCGACATTGTGTGGGCATCTTGAAAATAGCATATCTTTTTGACTGTGCATCATATGAAGATGTGCTATCCATGAATGTTGATCATCATGATGTTAACTGGCTGGTAGTTCTAGTTTCGACCATGAATAAAACTTCTAGCATGATGTTAACCCTGTTTGTAAAGGCCGTGTTAATATAAATGCTCTGCCTCTGAAAGTTGCAGTTTCTTATCTGAAACAGAACTTGGAGTTTCTTATCTGAAACTGAAACTTGCAGTTTCTTCTCTGAGAATCACATTGTCTGCACTTTTATACTCCTATGAAACTACATTTTTTAAGTGCTAAAAATATATCTCTAGAATTAATAAAATACTTCATATGCTCAATACTGCAAATATGAAATTCAAAAGACATTCATATCTGAAAGTACTGTCGAAATACACAACACAAAACCCGCAAATACTAACAAACCTAAGCTCCTCCTGACAATTCACAACCTGCCCGACTATTGGTCTGGGGGGGGGGGGCAATCCCTCCTATTCCTCGGCGGCAGACAGCCGCCCCGTGAGACGATGTGAACGGCGAGGGAGAGGATGGCGGGGAAGCGTCGTCGGGCCAACTGTTTTTCTCCTCTTGTAGTTGTGTTCAGTCGACGAAGACTCCACTGGCTCGCTCTGGCACGACACCCTCACAAACGGCACCCTGTAGATGCTCGATCCTTCAATCTCTGGTGGATGCTCCATCTGGGATCGATACTCCCACCACCGCTCCCTCACGATCGGATTCGGTGAATCTGTTTGCTCCATGGCCCAGAGGAGCAGCTCTATGTACTCCCGCGCGACTCCCTCCAGGAGTATCGCCGCCTTTTCGCTTTGTTGCAGATATTTGTCCATGGATGTCGCCGTCGCCGCTAGTTGGTCCTTGTTGTCAAACCAAGGCTGTATCTCCAACATCCTAGCTAGCTTCACATCTACTTCTCCATAGCACCTTCACTCATCGGCGATGGTTTTTGAATGGAAGAGGAGCAGCACTGGTTTTGGTTTAGAACGGGAGAGGAGCAACGCTGGTTTTGGATTGGAACAGGAGAGGAGGGGCGGTGCTTTTGAAATGGAAGAGGAGAGGAGCGGCGCTGGATTTAGATTGGAACAGGAGAGGAGCGGCGGTGGTTTAAGAGGAGAAGAGCGGAAGAGCGGCACTGGTCTTGGAAGTATTTTTTGTTTTGCATATTTTGGGTCAAAGTTTGACCATGTACTGTATTTGACAAGCAAAATGTGAATGCATGTCACCAAAAATTGTGTCGTTTGGTTCGTATCTAAATGTACTTTCAAATTATATTATTTTTGCAACGTATAACATATATTTTATTTGCGATAATCATGGCCAATTATGACCCAGAATAAAAGGGAGACTAGTTAATGTGGGGTCGCTTTCTTAATTGAAGAGTAAATTGATTTTGATTTTGATCCAGCCACAGCGCGCCGGCCCTCCCGTCCAATCCTAAATCACTGCTGCATGCTCCTCTCCCTCTTCTCCATTGCAAAACCACCTCCTCTCCTCTCCATCATCTCCATTCCAAAACCACCGTGTCGCCTCTCCCTCTTCTCCATTGCAAAACCACCTCCTCTCCTGTCCATCATTTCCATTCGAAAACCACCGTCTCGCCTCTCCCTCTTCTCTATTCCAAGACCACCGTCTCTCCTCCCATCTTCCAAAGCTAGCACCGAATCAGGCAGATCACCGGCGGCGACCAGGCAAAGTTAGCCAGGTTGAAGGAGATCCTTACTTGGTTTGACAATGAGTGGGAGATTTCGAGGACGGTAGGGTTTAAGGTAAGCTTCACACTAACCTAATCTTCCACCTGCTCATGCTTACAATCAGTGTGGCAGCTAATGAAAATCATGGTTACAATCAGTCTCCGAGTACTACCCCAATCACCCTTAAATAGCTCTGGACCTTTGGGTCAAAGTTGTGACACTGTGTACAAATAAACAAAAATTGATTGGTGCTTCTTTCAGAAAAGAGTACTCCCTAGAAAACTGCCAATATAAGCTACTAGTATTTGGTTAGAGGATTTGCTGCCGAGAAAGACCCGTTCACAAAGAGCGCCACACATCCCACTGGTGGTGGTGGATTCCAATGCGTGCATGGAGCATGGTTGGTGTCGGTAATTTTTACTTGACACACCTCGCACTCTGCATATATGCCGGTTCCATCCGTACATTTGTGCAGTTCCACCAAAATGCAGCTGAATAACCCTGTTTGCACAGATAATGAAAAAGCGTGATTACATTATAGTGGCACTAGTTGATGAAACACGCAAAATAAATAGAAGAAAATATTGCGATAGTATCATAGTATGCCATGCTGCGAGGGCGAGATGGGCCCTGCGACGCCTCATACGGTACGCCACGCCTCATACTGGAAATCGTCCTAAGTCTCCCCGATACACCTTCTGCCAGTGATGAACATCAGTGTACAGCGGTAGTACAAGGAGGGGCCTTGAGACATTCAAATCTCTATTTTTGTGCAGATCAACTAAAATTAAGCACCCCAGTTTGCAGAAACGCTTAAACATTAACAATGGGACTAGTTGATGAAACATACATTAACAAAGAGAAGCACTTTCTTTATCTACATTGGAAATGAAATGATAGAGAGGACACTCGCTCTATTTTAACTATTTATTACTTCATTTTATCAGTGACACTAGGGTCGAGCAGGTGGCAAACGAGGTTGTAACGCCCCGGATCCGATGCGCCAGGTGCCATCCAGTTATTCGTCGTTGTTGCCATGTCATTTGCTTACATGTTGCATTTTGCCATGTCATCATCTACATTTCATCTGCATGTTTTTCAAAACTTGCATCCGGTCTTCTTCCCCGTTGCCCGTTTCATGTTCCGACACCCCACACGCGCCCGTCGCCCCTCTCAGACCTTGTTTCGTGAGCGGGAGAAAAATGTTCTCGGAATGGGCCGAGATTTGCCGAGTGGCCTTGGTATATCACCGATAGGCCGCCCGTCAAATTTCGTTCCATTTGGAGGTCGTTTGATGCCCCAACGGTTAACCGTGTAGCCCGAAACCCCTCTCTCTTTGCAGCCCAGCACCCCTCCACATCATCCCACTAACCCAGCAAAATCCCCTCCATGCTCTCGGTCGTTCGATCACGATCGTGTGAGCGAAAACCACACCTCATTTGGACTCTCCTAGCTCCCTCTACCTATAAATATGTGACTTCCCCCGAAAATCCCGGATGAAACACTAGCCTTCCTCTTCCTCGCGCTGCCGGACACATCCTCCCACCGCCGGACATGTCCGCTCCACCGCCCCCGACCAACCGCACGCTGGCACGTGTCCTGCGTCGCCGCCTCCCGTCCCGCGCGCCGCCGAGGCCCGCCGGGCCCAGGCGCGGCCCTCCCGGCCCGAGTTGCCCCGCGCCGCCCCGCACGACTCTCCGCCGCCGAGCGCCGCCTCCCGCCGCCACACGCCGGCGCGCGCCTCCGCCGCCCGCGCCTCCTCATCCCCACCGCCGGACCTCCCGCGCCGCCGCAACCCACCTCGGACCCGCGTCGCCCTCCGCCGCCTCGTCACCGGTGCCGCCCCGCCGCCTTCAGCGGCCCCGCCCCGGAGCCGCCGTCCGCGCCTCGCCGCCGACCTCCTCCGGCGACCTCGCCGCCGGCGACGTTCGCCCCGTCCCAGATCCGGCTGGGTGGGATGAGATCCACCCGGTCCCGGACCAAACACGGCCGCCCCATCCCCGGATCTCCTCGTCCTGCACCGCTCCGTCCTGATTCCCCGAGGTCGTTTTTCTGCTAAGTCCCTGAAAACTCATGATATGTGTGCATCTTTGACCTGCTGTAACTTCATGTTCGGTGCTCCGATTTGTGCTTATAATATGTCAAAATGTTCATCATGAGATGCTCTTCATTTTGTTCCACTGTTTCATGCTTGTTTGAGTTCATCTTGATGCCCTAATCATCGTTGCAAGAGTGCTATATGCTGTTAACTTCTGTCTGTTATCAGTACTTGGTGATTTGTCTTTTTTCATTGCATTTTGTGTGTGCATCCTATGAGCATGAGCTCTACATGAGTCTTGTACTAAATCATTCCATCTTTACAGGGGTGCTTGTCTTGTATTTTTGTGATCTATGTGGTGACCAGCACAAGCATGCAAAATAGCCTCCATGATGTTGCTGATTTCTGTGACTTGGTCATTTCTGCTAAGTCTGAGTCTGTTATATTTTGTTGCCATGTAAACCTGCTGTCACCATGAGTTGTATGCATAATCTGGAGATGTTCAATAAGTATGTTGTGTTATAAATGTTATGCTCTATCCATCCATGCCCTTGGTTTCATTTATAGCCTTCTGTAGCTTGTTGCAAACTTGCTCTCAAATTGCTAAATAATGTTGCTGTCAGTCTGTTAACATGAAGTTCAGTTTTGCCATGTGTTTTGCTAGTGATCCATGCAGCCTATGAACTTGCTCTTGCCATGCTTAGCTTCATAATTATGCCATCTTACTTTTGTATGCCTTCACATGCCATGAAATGCTTTGTGATGAGTGATTTGAGCGCGCAAAGATGCCTTCATAATTCTGTTTATGCCATGCTCAGTTTTTTTGCCAAGTCTGAATCTATTTATGAAACTTGCTATGTTTACATGGGTGCCATCATATCTTCTGTGCCTTTTTGGCTCATGTTCATTAAGAGACTTTTGTTCTATGCTTTGCGTAGAATCATGCCATGCCTTGTGTTGCCTTGATAAGTTCATTTAGCCTGTTGTTTGATAGCACTAAACTTTGCAACCTGATGTTATTTCTGCCATGTCCAGTGATTTTCTGCCAAGTCTGTGAACTGTTATTATTTGCAATCTTGCCATGTCCTTTTGAGCATGTTCTAGTGATTTCTGGAGATAACTCAGCGTTCATGTTTGTCATACTTTACCTGTACATCACGTCCATGCCTTTTGCTCTCATGTTAGGATGCTGTAGCATATTGTTTTGATGCTTGCTAGATGCCTAGTTGCTGTTTTGGACAGTTTGTCCTTTAAACTTGTTTCATGTGTATGTGTTGAACCGTTGCTCCGTTTTGAGTGTGCTCTATATGTAACTTGCTTAGTTTTGCATGTAGTTTCATATTACCTTGTTGCATCCTTGTTTTGAGGTGTTTGCTAGATGTTTGAATGCATTTTGCGTCAATGCCATGTTTATATGTAACTTGACTATAATTTCGTGTAGATCATCATGGTGCTCTTTAACTTGCTGGTTAACAACTTCAACTTAATGTTTGTTCAGATCTGGACCAATTTCGAAATTTGCATATGAGGACTTACCGGAGTTGTTATATGTTGCTTCCGGCCTCATTTAAATTTGCTTTGATGTGTTGTTCTTGTATGCATAATCTCTTGCCATGAGTAGCTTCATGTAGCCTTGTCATGCATCGTACTTGGTTGAGCATCATGCCTTGTTCTTGTGTGGTGTGTTTACCATGTTGTGTGCTTCTTCTCGATAGTTTCCGTTTCGTTGCGATCGTGAGGATTCGTTCGTCTACGCTTGGTTCGTCTTCGTGGCTTCATCTTCTTCATGGACTCGTTCTTCTTCCTAGCGGGATCTCAGGCAAGATGACCATCACCTTAGATCTCATTACTATCATTGCTATGCTAGTTGCTTTGTTCTATTGCTATTCTGCGCTACCTATCACTTGCTCTTCAAGCCTCCCAAATTGCCATGAACCTCTAACCTTTGTCACCCTTCCTAGCAAACCATTGCTTGGCTATGTTACTGCTTTTGCTCAGCCCCTCTTATAGCGTTGCTAGTTGCAGGTGAAGATGAAGATTGCTCCATGTTGGATTATGTTTATGTTGGGATATCACAATATCTCTTATTTAATTAATGCATCTATATACTTGGTAAAGGGTGGAAGGCTCGGCCTTATGCCTGGTGTTTTGTTCCACTCTTGCCGCCCTAGTTTCTGTCATACCGGTGTTATGTTCCTTGATTTTGCGTCCCTTACGCGGTTGGGTGATTTATGGGACCCCCTTGACAGTTCGCTTTGAATAAAACTCCTCCAGCAAGGCCCAACCTTGGTTTTACCATTTGCCTATCACCTATTTCTTTTCCCTTGGGAGTCACACTCCCGAGGGTCATCTTTATTTTAACCCCCCGGGCCAGTGCTTCTCCAAGTGCTGGTCCAAACCGAGCGATGTCCGGCGCCCCCTGGGCAACCAGGGTCCGTGCCAACCCGACGTCTTGCTCATCCGGTGTGCCCTGAGAACGAGATATGTGCAGCTCCTATCGGGATTTGTCGGCACATCGGGCGGCTTTGCTGGTCTTGTTTTACCATTGTCGAAATGTCTTGTAAACCGGGATTCCGAGACTGATCGGGTCTTCCCGGGAGAAGGAATATCCTTCGTTGATCGTGAGAGCTTATAATGGGCTAAGTTGGGAAACCCCTGCAGGGTATAAACTTTCGAGAGCCGTGCCCGCGGTTATGTGGCAGATGAGAATTTGTTAATGTCCGGTTGTAGAGAACTTGACACTTGACTTAATTAAAACGCATCAACTGCGTGTGTAGCCGTGATGGTCTCTTCTCGGCGGAGTCCGGGAAGTGAACACGGTTTTTGGGTTATGTTTGAACGTAAGTAGTTCAGGATCACTTCTTGATCATTGCTAGTTTCACAACCGTTCCGTTGCTTCTCTTCTCGCTCTTATTTGCGTAAGTTAGCCACCATACTTTGCTTAGCCGCTGCTGCAACCTCACCACTTTACCCCTTCCTTACCCATTAAGCTTTGCTAGTCTTGATACCCATGGTAATGGGATTGCTGAGTCCTCGTGGCTCACAGATTACTACAACAACAGTTGCAGGTACAGGTTTTGCGATGATCATGACGCGAGAGCGATGTTATTTGTTTTGGAGTTCTTCTTCTGCTTCTTCTTCGATCAGGGGATAGGTTCCAGGTCGGCAGCCTGGGCTAGCAGGGTGGATGTCATTTGAGTTCCTGTTTGTGTTTCATCCGTAGTTGGATGTTGTTCTATGTATGATGTATTGATGTATCCTTGCGGCATTTGTATGCCTTGTATGTATCCCCATAAATTATGTAATGTTGATGTAATGATATCCACCTTGCAAAAGCGTTTGAATATGCGGGTCTATCCTTGGTGGGACCTTCGAGTTCCTCTTGGATAGGGTCGCATATTGGGCATGACAGAGGTGTATCGTGCGTCGCAAGGATGAAGGCCGGGGGTGCTTAGACTGGGATGCTGAAGCTGACTCTTTCAGTCCCTATCTTCCCCCTGATGTTTCTGTGGTAGCATTTGGGTTGTAATCCAAACTTGGTCGAGCTGGTGCTGCGTCCCCCACCCTGCCTAGCTTATGTGGCGAACTTGTCTCCTGCTAGTACTCAGTCCGTCCTAGTAGTAGTTGCATAACTGCCCGTTTACACTGAGATGTTGTCGGATAATGGTTCTCTATGGTTGGCTTTCTTTAATGAAATCGGAGGGAACCCCCTCTTTCGATATATATAAAAAAATAGTGGCACTAGCGGTGCCAAAACATTGCCTCAAATTAATAGTGCCACTAGATTAAGGTGCAAAATAATAACATTACTGCTTTATCATGGCAGTGCCAAAACAGTAGCACAAGAGCAGGATCAACATGCAGGATCTTTGGCAAACGGTCAGACCAAAAAGGAACATACCTCGAGATGGGAACCATATCTGCAGTGAACGCCATCGTACAAGGGATGACACCAGTGACCAACATGGATGATTCAATTCATGGGACCTTTTGGTGCAGTTCACCTAAAATGAAGCAATGTCCCATGAGCTAGCAGCTTCTTCTTCTTTTTTTAAGAAAAGGGCTCCGGCCCCGGTTCCATTTCCATCAGAAAACGGAACCCACAGAGCTTCTTCTTCATTAGTTGCAATAAAATTGAGCAACATCAAGGTTGGTTGTGAAGCTCCTGGAGAGTAGGCGGACCAGGACAGTTGCATCTCTAACGAAAAGAAGCAACTTATCTTAATGGGAAATTTAGCAGGACATGAAAAAAGTGGCATTGATTCATATACTGGAGTCATTACATTGAAAACAACATTGGTTTAATGTGTCCTTACTTTTAACAGTGCGACTGCTACATTTTACCAGTGGCATTACATAAGAGCGGCTCGGGGCAACAAACATCAGAAGAGGATATCTGGGTTGGTCCCATTTTTGTTCGGTATATAGCCACCTTATACTGTGTGAGGCTAGCAAATCTAGTGCTGGACTTACTCTGTTGACTTGTCCCCCAGTCCCCACTTTCTTTCCTTTTTCAACCAATAGATCGGGTTTATATTGAGTTTGTACTGCGTTCCCTTTATTTCCCTATTAGACCTAGAGACCAGTTGGATAGCTAGTCTCTGCTACTTTTCGCCCCCATTATTTCCTCTTTCGACCAAGTCCTAGATTCAGGTAACAAATCTTCCCCCACCCCCACCCCCTTTCTTCCTTGTTTGAACCAAGTATTACTAGATTCGAGTGCATGAACTAGTTTTACCTCTTAACAGTAAAATATCAGGTGGTTTTCGAACAGCCGATCGATCCTATCTACACGAGGGGGCCTGAGAAATAGTAAAAAATACAAATGCAGCGATGTCAGGAGCTCGGGAAGTAGAGAAAGGCCGGTTTCAAAGGAAGTTATACCTGAGGGTCACCGGGATGTCGCTAGGTGGGCGGCGGGATGCCGGATCTGCCCACACCACGGCAGCAAGGAAGAAGGGGTGGGAGGCCCTCCCTCGCCAGCGATGCTTGGGAGAGAACAGCAAGGCACGCTGATCGGGACGCGCTGGCAGTGGGTAAGAGCCGTCGCCGAGGACGACCGCATGAACGTTGCACCTTCTCACCTTCCCCGGGGGAGAGGATCCGGCTGGATCTGTGACCAACGGTGAGTAGAGAGAGAGAGTGTGGCCACCGCTGTCGTGTTTAGATCTGGAGAGGACGAGACAGTGTGAAGAGAGCAACACTAGCAAGCAAGCGCGAGGCTCCTGCCTATATAGTGGACTACTAGTTTTCTTTTGTCTACCGGCCGGAGCCGGCTTGACCTCGGCAATGACTGTCGAGAAGTCTTCATGCACATGCCCCGGAGGCGCAGTTGTCATCATTTTGATCTGAAGCACCGGATTATAACATATAACACGAAAAAATGCCACATGACAAGAAATCACAACCTCACTGCCCAAAGGAGACAAGATGAATCCCGACGGACAAACTAGACGAGGATCAAAGCTCAAATTAAAGATAAACTCGTAGAAAAGGGGTCCGTCGATAGATGTCCTAATTGACATAGCTGGCTTGACCTAGATGGCAGCCGAGTAATCTTCGTGCATGTGCCCCCAATGACTAGCCCAACTCAGTTGTCGCTGTTTAACCCTCGCAGTGATCCGAAGCACATGACACCTAATTTTGCGAGATGACAAGAAACCTTTTTTTAGATTTCTCACCAGAACTACAGCCCTGTACAACACAGCCTGCACGATATGTAGACGATAGCCAATCCAGGCGCGTCTGCTGGAGTCTGGTCACATGCATGGACGAACTGATCTTCCGTGTCTTGCAGGGATCGTCCAGGTACCAATGTATGTACTTCTATTAACTCACCCGACTTGCGGGGCCGGGGAGTGTGCCTATGGTCGGTTCTCAATTGCGGTCCCACATGTGTGTGCAAACGCAATATGACGCGCATTCCATTTGGAGAGTGGCATGCCAGACCGACCGACCGTTTGGGGTGTGACGCGAACGCGACGGGCGTGCTGTATACTCCGAACATGTGTACCGCCATTTTCTTGAGGCTTTGCTCCATGGCGCAATCCATGGATACAAAATCAGTATACTGTACTATTTAAAAGTCGAGGGCGGGGCTTTTCCCGTGTGGTAGGCGGGGCAGTTCCACCTAGTCGGTTTGACAGAGACGCGAGAAGATGAGGGAGTAGGCTGCTACAAATGTAGGGCTGTGTGATTTGACAGCGATTTACTGCTGGGTAGGTGGGGCCCGGTGATTTGAATTGCCATTATCATTTTAACTGCGGCGCTACGACCGGCTTGAGTCTCCCGATTCCTGACCACCTCCATACAGGTGCCTCTCCCGATGCTCCACCATGTAGAGGCTGGCTCTTGCTTGAGAGCCCACTCCTCCACTTTTTCCTTGCCTCTTTCCCCCACATATGCAAAAATTCCATGTAAAGCGGGCTTATAGCCCACTATTGTACTTGATCCTACAGGTGCTAAGCCTGCCACATAGGCATAAAGTCTGATGTGGCAAGTTAATTAAGAAGAGAGAGACTAGTTTGGTGACCCCAGGAAGAAACGGTGATAAGCGCGTGTACCTAGATGAAGCAAACTTAGCAACAAAAAACTAAGCACCTATGCATTGGGGACTTGAGTTGCTAAGCCATTTAATGCCCATAGCACCTCATCTAAGCACCATTTCATTGGAAGAGGTCACTCCTTGGCAAATGCAATAAATACTACAAAGAAAGAGATAGAGAGAAGTAAACAAAAAAAATACTCTTATAGCCAACCTTATAGCTAACCTTGTTGTATGAGTGACTAAGTGATGACTATGTATGACATGCCAACATCAGATAGCCTAACGCACCGTGTTAAATCTCCAAGGGCGCGACCGCGCGAGTGAGGCGACGGTCGTGGTAGGCGCGACCATGATACGGGCTGCTAGCAGCCCTTGGATCTGAGATCAAACGGTCACATGCTAAGTTGCTGAAAATTTGCAGAATAACCCTCCAGGATAGGATATTCACCCATAGGTCTAGAATCACGCCATGCAACCGTTCGATCTCAGATCCAAGGGCTCTCGGAAGCCCGTATCATGGGAGAATGGAAAGCTTCGTATCACCTGTAATTTTCCCGACGCTTGCCATGACATCGAAAGCCATTTAATTGGGCGTCGAGTAGACATGACATCTAACTGGGCCCCCATAGTACTGTGCATGAATCCATGTATCCACCAGGCAAGCCACTACCCTGCCATTTGCACGCGCCCCCACTCGACATTTTTACAATCGATAAACCGCTCCTAGTTGTCCCGTCCTTTCACATTACGGTAGTTCCACTAATCCTAACCCTCCTCCCAAATCCACGGCGTCCCAAATCTCCATGATCAGTGGTGAGTACAAGGTTAGAACCATCACCGGCGATGAGTTTGACATCATCTACACCCGTTCTTCCGCAATGGTAAAAGAATGCCTTGCTCGCTTCGAACGCATGTTCAAAAACTCAAATGATGAGTGGGTCGCTGGGCTAGATGTTGAGTACACCACAGTCCTGGGAAGCGAGAAGAAACTAAAGGAGGCAGAGAAGAAGAAGCCCGCCGTGATCCAGGTTTGCGTGCATGACTTATGCTTGGTCTACCACATATGCCATGCCGACGTTGAGTGCGAGGAATTTAAGAAGTTCCTCAAGGGCGGCCGAGTCAAATTCGTTACTGTAGACTTTAGGAACGACAAGGAAATCCTGGGTCGGATAGGCCTCGTTGTAGGCGACCCCTTCGACCTCCAGAAGGAAGGGCTGGTGCCCTCCCTTGATCAGCCTTCAATGCTGACCCTGGCAGGAGCCATGGTTCATCCTTCGTATGGTGAACTAAAGAATAAACCTCCGCACACGTTTCATCGTGCATGGCAGTGGACTGTACTAGATATAGACAACATCTACTACGCTGCAATGGATGGCTACCTTTGTTTCAATATCTACAAGGGTTGGATGAAGAGCAAGAGCCAAGTGTGCGGTTCAAGCAAAGAAGTATCGCCCAAGAGGAAGAGGGACAAGGACGAAGTCGAGGACGTGGACGAGGACTCCGAGTAAGGTGGCAGTGTCATTGCTCATGGTGGTTCTAATGCAGTGTCTACCGGATTAGTTGCTTAGTTTAATTTCTGTTGTGCTTAGTTTTATTTGAGGGGTGTGTTGTGCTGAGCCCCCAGCAGAACTATGTTATGTTTCTTCTCGTTATATTTCGTACATTTTATCTTTTAGTTGGTATAGTACTACCACTCGTTTCTTGACATTATATACATACAATATATATGGCCAACATCATATAGCCAGCAGTTTAGTTGTCAAAGAATTTCAGGGTGCTTAGTTTTGTCAAAGAATTCCAGGGTGCTTAGTTTTATTTGAGGGGTGTGTTGTGTTGGACACCATTAACTTATCATTGTGAGAATCGGCTTATTTTTGTCATGTAACATGGTCAACGGGTTTGACGTGAAAATAACAATGTCTAATGGCATTTCTGAGCAAACATCTAACTTAACGATGGCATTTTTTAGATATCTAATTGCATTTTTGAGCAGGCATCTCACGGATCGATGGCATTTTTTGAGTAGTTGTAACTTCTAATGGCAAAACTGAGTAGTGATACACAACTAGTGGCATAAATAATAAGAACTCAAGAATTAAATAGGTATGCTAATTTCTTTATTTCTTTATACCTTTGTGTGCGAAACAATATACGGTGCCTCCCCCCATATTTTCTTTACAGAGGCAACATAGAACTATATGAGTGCCTTGTTAAATTTTGGAATTATTCTGGGTTCGTTTGGCCTTTTTTATACATTAATTGAGTTTCTGGCCATTTAATGTGCATAATTCAAATTTGAACTACAAGCACATGCTCCCGTGCACCAAAGTTGACTGAAAAATCACATGTGTGTCCTCGGGTGAATTTCTAGGTCCCATGCAAGAAATGGGAATGAAATTCAAACATCTGGGCATCGTGGTTCAGCCGAGAACATTGAGAAGCTTGGTTTTAAAATTCTTGTAAATCCAAAACATGCCTGAAAATCATGAAACTTGGCATGGTGTCATGTCATGGTACTACCTTGCTGTGGTAAAAAAAATTGCAGAATAGGAACAAGTTTTGGTATAAGTTTCTTGCAAACCGGAGCTTCTCTCAAGAAGGCTCGTGGTTCTGAGAGGGAACATGTCACCTTTGTGTGCATAATTCAAATTTTAAATACAAGCACATGCTCCAGTGCACCAAAGCTGGTTGAAAAATCACATGTGTGTCCTCGGGTAAATTTCTAGGTCCCATGCCAGAAATGGGAATGAAATTCAAACATCTGGGCGTCATGGCTCGACTGGAAACATTGAGAAACTTGGTTTTTTAATTCCTGTAAATCTGAAACACGCATGAAAATCATGAAACTTGGCTTGGTGTCATGACATGGCACCAACATGCTGTGGTAATTTTGCTGTCCGATTTGCGAAGGCGCACACATTAACAATCAACAAAGTCATTTTTGAACAAGTGCTGTCATGTTACAATCGGAAACACAAGTATTATTGAAACCGTGGGCGTTCTATTTACCATTTACGTGCCGCCACACGTCCCCTTTTTTATTACTAGCTAGGAGGCGCCATGCAGGGTAGCTATTTGAGTACGGGAGGCGTGCGATCAGACCCCTGCGCGTGCTTATCGGGAGGAGAGCCCTTTGACCTCCATCTACCATCCACCTCTCTCCCAAGGTCTCCATTAATGGCGCCCGAGCCTCTGTTTAATGGCGTGGCAATGTCTCACTCGACTGAGATTTAAGAGAGAAAAAAGAAAATCTGAAAAGAAAATTTTGCATGGATCTTGATGTAAGATCCGACGGACCCATATAGCATCTACTGCGACTTATAGCAAGAATGATGAATATATATAAGGACGACGAGAGTGGATAATAATTGTCTTACATAATTAGGAAGATAATAAAAAAGTCGCATGCGGCTACACCTGAAATACACAAGGGCAAAAGAAGAAGGAAGACGCATACAACGATCTGGCTCGCTGATCTCTACTTTCTTTATGCGCTGCAGGTCGCGGAGACTAGTTCTCGCGGTGGGAGATGATCTCTTTCATCAGTTTCATGTCCTTAATACGCTGCTTGGCAGCATCCATGGATTCCTCCACCAGCCTGTTGCGCTCGATGCGGAGCATGGCATTCTCGTCCATAAGTTTCTTGATGATGACACCCGTCCTCTGCAACAAGGCAGCGGTCTCCTCCTCCTGCTTCGCCCTTCCGGCGATCTTCGCCCTCAGCAGGTCGCGCTCGCCCCGGAGCTTCGCATTGCCCTCCCCTAGTTGCCGGATGACGCCGGTAGCCTCGTCCTGCATCCTCGCCCAGCCGGAGATCTGATCCATCTGGCTATGGACTATCGCATGCATGCGCGTGTAAGAGTCCTCGCCTGCCCGCGAGAAATTTTCCCAGGCCACCGCGGCGCGGCGGGACCTACCTGCTGCTTCGGCGGCGCGGCGGGACATCTCTGCTTCTTCCGCGGCGTGGCCGGACCAGTCTGCTACATCGATGGTGCGGCGGGACCTCCGTGCTGCTTCGGCGGCGCGGCGGGACCTCTGTGCTGCTACTGCTATGCGGCTGGACATGTCGGCTGCTTTTGCGGCGAGGCGAGACATCTCTCGTGCTTCCTCTTCCATGCTCACCTCTCCCTGGTGGAAATCTCTCAACCCAGAACTCACGCTGGCTATGGCTTGATTGACTTGATTGTTTTTTGTGGATGAGGAGTTGAGGAGGAATGTGCAGTCATCTTAGCATAGTAGTATTTATAACCGAGTACTACTAATACGCTCCTAAGTGGGAAACCGTTTAAGTTGTGATCGGTGTGAACAGGCTTGCAATTAAATATAGCATGGTAGTAGTAGTAATTTGGAATGTGACGAGACGCGCTCAAAATTTATTGATGTTCTAGATTCGAAGCGCGACACTATTCCCGGATGGTGTAACGTCGGCACGTTTTCTCGGCCGTGGTGTAGCATATGCCATGGTACTAGTTCTTTTTCTACTGCTGTGTACGTGCAAAAATTGGCACTGTCGGATACATATCTTATGCTTGGCGTTCGACAGGAATAGCCTCGTGGCGAGCTATAGACTAGTCTTTTTTTCAGACGCATTACACCTATCTCTTGGGACTTCTCGCACGCACCATCACTGCTCCCTAGGTCGATGCCACCCACATACAGTTGTACTCTGAGAAGAGGTGCACGCACGCACTCATCCTCTCTCTCACACGCATCTGTAGCTACGAATTGTAGTGTTCTCAACCATCCGATTGGCTCTATCATAGGTTTCACGTTGCTCCTTGGCCTTGAGATTGAGAAGTTTAAAACGCGGAGGCTAAGATGGAGGCGCGAGGTTTTGGTTAATGTGCGGGCCGCACATGGCACCAACACGACACGAGCTTCGTCTGCCTGGTGTGCATGCAGTCGGGTGAGTTGTCCAAGTATAGACACAACCAGGCCCTCGTTGGTATCGGTGCCTCGACTTTGGCTGGTCATAGTGGAGAGTAGCATAGACTAGTTACTAGTCTATGTTACTAGTACCTTCATAGTGGGTAGTGTCATATAGTATATGCATAATTTGGCGACGAGCGCTCTCTATATGTACCACCTTTTTCTTTAATTACATCTTGTTAGTTTTGCTCCATGGTGCAATCCATCGATACTACTACTGTACAAATGTATACATTTTTAAAAGGCTAGAGGGCGGGGCAGTCTAGCTTGGTCCTTTTCACGAGAGGCGAGGGCCTTTGTGATTTGACGGCTCATTAATGCTGGAAGGCGGGGCCTTGTGATTTGACTGCTCGTATAAATGTGCCGACGACCTGAGGAGGAGCAAAGAACCGTGCGGTATACTCAAGTTTTCCACTGGAGTACGATGGAGGAGCACCAAACACGGCAGCCCAGTGCCATATCCTCTACCCTCTACTCTTATTATATATTACTAGCAAGAGGCATTGTTCTATTGGCGATAAAGAATGATCTAATTTGCTAGTCATCTCATTTTTAGCATTGTTCTATTCATGCCTCACAGAGAAGGTGACACGTGTGGTGAAACACCCGAAGCAAAATAAGAAACACAGGAGCAAAAGAAGAATGAGGATTATCACCCCCAAAAAAGAAGGAAGACACACACACAAGTCTGGGGCGCTGCTCTCACTACATGAAGGGTTGCTAGGCGCGGAGTCGTAACTGCTTCTTCATCGCCTCCACGACCTCCATCTCCTTGCGCGTCTCCTCCGCCATCTTCATCATTGTGTCCATGACGCGGGATTTCTCGACACGAGCCTTCATCATCTGTTCCACGGCCGCATTACGTACCTTGACAGCAGCCAGTGCTCGATGCGGAGCTTCGCCAACTCCTCCTTCTATTCCATGACGAGGGCCTGCAACATCTTCATCGAGGAACTACTATTCTCATGCAGCTTCTTCCAGCCGGCGTTCTCCTCCTTCAGCAGGTCGAGCTCGTGGCAGAGCTTCGCCTTGTCCTCCTGAAGTTGCAGGATTTCGCTAGTCGCCTTCTTCTCCGAGGCAATGCTCTTCTTCAGCAGCATCACCAAGCCGGCGGTCAACTCCCCCTGCTCATTGAGCTCAGCGGGCATGTCGTCGAGGCTCTCCTTCAGCAGCTCCACCAAGCCGTGGATGAACTCCTTCTGCTTATTGAGGTGCTTATTGAGCTGATCGGGCATGCCGTCGAGGGATAACGACTCCAGCGCCGCCAGCTCGGCATGTTCGCCTCCGCGTCTAGGGCGCTCCTGGGAGCCATCGCCTGCCCGTGAGAGATCTTTCGAGGTCTCTGCGTGGCGGCGAGCCCTCTCTTTTTTTCGCAGCCTTGGTTGCCGCTCCCTTGTTACGAGTAGTTCTCGATCTAGAGCTCTGCACACCGGCCATGGCAAGGACGGACGAAGAAGGACTTATGAGGAGGAAGGTAGCATAATTTTCGGTTAGGTAGTTCCCCTTTTTATAACCTAAGTACTAGCACTAGTACTAAAACCTGCATAGTGGGAACACGTTCAGGTTTGGTACGTACTGGTAGGTGTGAGCAGGCTTGCACTTAATTGTAGCACTAGTACTTTCGAATGTGATGGGAACCAGGTAAAGATTGATTGATGGTTTTTGGTTTCGAGGCCCGAAACGGCTCCCGATGAGTTTAGTGGAACATAAATTTCAAGTAGACTAAACTGCTCAGATGCATAAATATTATGTTACTGTCAAAAATTGGCACAAAATATGAAGGAGACCAATGGAAGTACTACTAGCAACCCATGATTTAACTACTCGCATGCGCGCAGTGGAGTAGTAATGTCTTTCTTCCGCCCTCACGTCCACTCAATTTGCATGCGCTATATTAATTGACCATCAATGAAGTGAAGGACTTTACACGCGTGAAATTATCACATGGGGTGGATCTTGGTACAAAATTGCGTCCGCCCGTGTACCCGCGTGTGCATGCGAGGGAATGAGTGCGTGCATGGCTTGCGTGCACATCTTCGCTTCATGCATGTACAGCCAGTGCGGCTCAGGGAGGACGAGTACATTCTTCTGGAACCAGCAGCACGTCACTGTGATCAATCCACACAAGGATGTTGCGACAACGCCTCCACATGTGCCACATGGCTTCATGAACTGTAAGAGAGACACTGTGTAGCGTGCCATTGTGTTTTGCACATACTCGAAGTACTAGTAAGGTACACGTGCATTGCACGCGTCAGATTTTGCAACCAAATTATGAATAAATACCACACTGTAGCATGTAAGCTCTGAGTCATATATGCCTGATGTAGACCTTTGTTTAATTCTTATAGTTCATCTTATTCAAAATCAATTAGTTTTCATAAAAAACCTAGGGCCTCTTTGATTCGTAGGATTTACAAAACGCAGGAATAGGAAGAACATGGGATTAGAGTGGAATGCCGTCTTGAATCCTACAAGATGGTACGAGTGTTTGATTGTGCATAGAAAAAACGTAGAATTCTTTCAAAGAGGTTTGAGTGGATGGGATGTTTCCTATGAAATCTAGTGCAAATGAATCATATGGAAAAATTCCTATGGTTTACAATCCTACGAATCAAAAAACCAAGATAGGAAAAATTCCCAAGGATTAGAATCCTCCAAAATTCCTTCGAGAATCCTTTGAATCAAAGAAGCCCTTAATCTATTTTATGATTCATGGAATTGTGCATTGTAAAGCATAAAGTAAAAAAAAATAATGGCAATTCAACTAGAAAAAAGTTTGGGCAGTTATGATACGGAAGATTCTAGAACAAAGGAGAACCACTGTTGTTTTGAGATTTGTGCATTATGCTTAAGTTCAACCATGGAGTCTGCTAGATTGTACATGTGGCAAAATCCGGTGGGGGCTAGAAGATGGTGCGAGGGGCCGAGTGGAGGGAGACTATGAAGGAGTGCACAACTGCGAGATCGATATTTAGAGAGAGGGGGCGAGAACGTGCGCTGTTGCGCGCAGTGGCGGAGCCATGAAAAATGTCCCATGAGCTAGGGGCCAAGCATTGCTAATCCTTTACGAGGAGGGCCAATTCATCAACTTAAACCATTTTACCAGCAATTGTCTAATGATCACATTCATATTAGCCTCGATATATAGTGATGTTAGGGGGGGCAGGGCCCTTGCTGCCCTTGTCTTCGCCATTGTGCGCGCGTCTGAGAGATGAAGTGGAAGGCATGGATGATGAGAGGGGGGCGTTGGATATATAATTAATGTGGGTGTATTATCTATATATGTAATCCTATATAGAGAGGTATAGATTGATCGATGTGGACGTGGGAAAGAGGGTGAGACCTCACTAGATATATAGATTGATCGTTTTATGTGGAAAACTATGAAAGACCTAGCTATATACACACACACATGGAGGAACATTGATCGTTGTGCATGCACGTGAGAGATAAAGAATGCCCGATATGATGGAGAGGGGGATGTGTGTGTGTGTGCCTTCATGGGAGACCGAGCTAAAGAAAAAGATTGCATGTGTGCGATGGATAATGCCGACTGGTAGTGTGTCTGCATGCATGCACAAGAGAAAGTTAGTGGTACAATTATAAAGAGAAGACCAATCTGTGGGTGTAAAAGACTAGGTGAGGTCATAATCAATGTAAAGTTGAATTCAAATATTTGAATAAGAGATCATGATGTTTGAAACCCATGCATGCATGAATATAATGGAGATCTGCGCGGTGTGGTTTGGAAACGAGCATGTTGTAATGTATACACATTGAACAAGGTCAGACTGGTTTGAATTTGAGATACCGATGGCAGACATCGTTTGGCCACATTGCATCCGTGCATGGACACACTATTCTAATTGGAGATGATGGGTGGCTTTCGCATCACATATCTATATCTATACCCCTATATATATATTATATTATATATTTTTTATATAGTGTGCGGATAACTTTAACTTTGAAAGATGGTCGTTGGATGAGGCCAATCTGATGGTGTAGAGCTAGCAAATTTGAGCACTACTGGCCGTTGGATATCATCTAGATTCCACTAGATTTTGCCACATGTACAATCTAGAAGACTCTATGGTTGAACTTAAGCATAATGCACAAACCTCAAAACACAAGCACTTCTTCTTTGTTCTAGAATCTTCCGTATCAGAATTGCCCAAAAGTTTTTCTACATGATTTGTTTTTACTTTATGCCTTACAACGCACAATTCCATGAATCTTAAAATAGATTAGCTTTCTTATAAACACTAGATGATTTTGAATGAAATGAACTATAAGAATTAAACGAACATCTACATCATGCATATATGACTCAAAGCTTACATGCTATATGTGGTATTTATTCATAATTTGGTTGCCAAATCTCATGCGTGCAATGCACGTGTACCTTACTAGTCTAAATGGTGTCTGTGTGTGTGTTGTGCATGTTAAACACATTGTACGTAGTATATCATACTAGTATAAATTGTCTTTTTTTCTTTTGGGTACATGTTAAGCTTGTTCTCCCGAAATTTGAAGCCACGCCTTGTTATGCCGAAATTTCAAGCTAGCGTCTCTGTCTACCGTGCTACGAAACTCCTGCCTCTTCAACCCACGCCTTGTTAGCCCGAAATATTTAAGATATATCTTTGTCTCGTTGTGCTCCGACAACTCCCTCCATCTCAACCCGCGCCTTGCTATTCCAAAATTACAACACGCGCGAAAACTCCCACCTCCTATGAAATCCCGACACGCGAAATGCTCGTGATACCCCTGAACCGAAAGAACTGCCTCAAATCGGTGGGGGTACTTTCGTAACTTACCCCACATTTCAGACAAGCACGTCCCTAAGCCATGGTTCCCCACACCCATCCCATCCGCCCACCCATTCGTACACCAAGGCCGGGAAAACCCGCGAAGCCCCACATCCTCCTCCGTCCGCCACCCAGCTGGAGCCTCTTCCCCGACGACGTTGTCCAGAGCAACACCTCGACGTCCCTCATCCATCATACTGGATGAGGATCCGTCGTTGATCTGGTCGTCCCGCCGGTTCAGCCACCCCGTCCTCCACCTCCAAGGAGCTGCCCCGACGTTCCCCTCGTCTTTCGAGCCACCTCCATTCCCACACCGCCGTCTTCACCCGCACCACCGGAAGAGCATCATCATCACCGTTTCCTCAGATGAAGCTGCGGCCTAATCGGCGCCACCAAAGAGGTTGTACACTAATCGCCACATTTACTTCTTGATTCGATCTGACGGTGCTGCCGGCGCTCGGTCCCGAGCCGACACGGCGCGGCTCCATCCACGGCGGCGTCGCCGGCCACTTCCTCCACGGCGTCGCTCCCTCGGCGGTGACGTCCACATCAGTAGGAGCTGCTGCTGCTTTAGCTCTCGCCCACGCTGCTGCTCTACTCTTGCTCTCGGTCCCCTGCCTGGTCTGCTCTTGCTCGCGCTGCCGCTCTCGTTCTTGCTCTTGCTTGCGATGCTGCTCCAATTTAGCTACACTTCAGTCGACTGAATCGACTTTTGGGTCAGTCGATTTTCAGGGGGTGGGGGGGGCATGCCGGAGTTAAGGAAGAACCATCCGCAGTGGGGAGGGGGCTCGCCGGAGAGGTACCCCACTATCTATCTTAGGGTTCAGGGTGGGGGCGGTGGTCGCCGGCGGTGGTGGGGCAGTGGCGTGGGGATCGCCGGAGAAAAAGCTTGACACGGGGGGCCTAGAGGGATGGCTGGGGTAGCGGCGAACCGGCGGTGGGGAGTGTTTTCGGGGCGGGCGGGGCGGCGCACCGCCGGCCGCGGGTGGCGGGGGGCGGCTGTTTGGCCGGTGGTGGCTGGCGGCTCAGGGGGTGGAGGTTGAAGATGAACTGCAGGCCCTTGGTTTCGTATCCAACGGCTGCAAAATCAACTGACCAGAGATGAAAAAGTCAGTCGACTGACGTGTAGCCTCACCTCTAGTGTGTTCAGTTTCGACAGCAAAATTCAGTTTCGACAGTTAAGTTCAGTTTCGACAGTTAAATTCAGTTTCGACAGTTAAGTTCAGAGATGAGCGGCTGATGTATACATCTAGCACTTTGTGGTTATGTATTTTACGTCATCTATTGGAGATGCTATTAGAATTCCACTCAGGTTAACATTCTCTCTCTTGTCCTGCTTCAGCCTCGGCGTCGTACAACTCACCGGAGCTGCTCCAACAACGAAACCCTCCATCACAACAGAGTAGTACCTCGGGCTCCATCTCCAGACGCCTAAGATCTTCTTCCCCTCCTCCGACAGCCAAGTCAGCCGGAGCATCCTCACCGGCCAACCCAATCACGCTGAGATCGACATGGCTTCGCCAAAGAGGTTGCACACTTCTTGTGGTTTGACTTAATCTCACCATGCTTCTTTGCATCCTGTGATCTTTCAATTCTTGTGAACCAAACACCCAGATTGGTAGAAATCCTGTGTTTTTAAATTCTCTGTTTTGCACATGCATTCCTATCCTATTCCTGTCTATTTCCTATCCCTGCATTGTTAGAATCCTCAAATTCAAACAAGCCCTTACACAATTACTTGTGTTACAAATATGTGTCAAAGAAAACCTTGTGTGGTTTGTCCTGCTCCTGCGGTGCTGTGTTCCACCCCAGCTCAGCTGCTCCAACGACGGAAGGGTTCACCACAGCAGGGATCCGCTCTCCAGACTGTCTTTCGCCACCTCAGATCTTCTTCCCCGCCGCCGGCAGCCATGACTACTGCATTATCATCATCAACTGAGCAGATGACCTTGAGGACTACACGGGTCCGCAAGAGAGGTTGCACTCTTCCGTGTCTGCTTGTTATGCATTGCTTAATATGATGACATGCTACTTTATCGTCGTGTTCACCTATTAGACTCCGACTCAGGTCCAAACTTATGCTGAAACTTGAGTTTTTAAATGGTTGTGGGGTACATATTGGGGTAGCAATCAGTACTATCTGTCTACTATCTGGTTAATCTCGGGTGTCTACTATGAGTTTCATGTTGGGTGCAAACAAACATTAAAGGAGCCATTATTTGTATTTTTTAACTAAAGCTATTATCTGCCTGCTATCATTTGTTTTGGGTCTATCCACAGTTTGCTACCATCACTCTGGATTTGTGCCAGCACTCCTTACATAATCTCACTATGTTTTATTCCTATGCATGTCAGTTATTGTACACAATAGAACTGAACATGTAGAGCAAAAGAGACGAGCCTTGCGTGGCAATAAAATTTCATGCAGACGTCGCTCCATGGTGGGCGCAAAGGCAACCCCCCTCCACCCATTTCAGATCATAATCAAGAGGAAGATAACTGTTCTGAGGGGGATTCAGAAGCAGAAGACCACTCCTATTTACCCCATGAGGTCTTCGCTTTAACTTGGCATGCTGATGTTGGTAATACCATGCATATGGTGCCTTGCATTGCTTACTGTATACATCAAAGATATCATCTGCTTAGTTTAGACATGCTTTGTGTCAATACCATCTGTTTAGTTTCTTTATCGTATATGTGAATCATGCAATGCCATCTTGTTTAGCCAGGCATCATATATGTGAATTTTGCAATGCCACCCTGGTTAGCCAGTCATCTTATATGTGAATTATATCATGACATCATTTTTTATTATGTGTTAAATTTGTCAACAATTTTAGTACATTCAATTACTCTTCCTGTGCATCAGCCATTCGGCATGGTCATGGAAAAATTTGGAGTGGAAACAAGGTCTTCAGAGCAGACAATGCTATCTGACGAAGCGCATGTCTTGCTGGTTACAGATAGCTCCTCAGAGGAGGATTCAGAGACAGATGACCAGTCCTATTCCCCCCCGAGGTGCATGCTCTAACTTGGCAGGGTTACGTTGCTCATATCGTGCATATGGTATCTTGCATTGCTATGTCATTTGCTTAGTTTAGACATGCTTTGTGTAAATGCCACCTGTTTAGTGTCTAATTACCATATATGTGAATTATGCAATGCCATCTTATTGCAACACATTATATATGTGAATTATGCAATGCTATCTTGTTGCAAGGCACTATATATGTGAATTATGCAATGCCATGATATTTAGCCAAGCATCATATATGTGAATTATATCATGCCGTCCTTTTTTTGTATTTCTCATTGCTTTTGTCGACAATGGTTGTATATTCAACTGCTCTTCCTATGCATCAGCCATTTGAATTGGTGATGGAGAAATCTGGAGTGAAAACAAGGTCTTCAGAGTAGACAATGCTACCTGGTGAAGCAGATATCTTGCTGGTTACAGATAGCTCTTCAGAGGAGGATTTAGAGGCTGATGACCAGTCCTATTGCCCCCCTGAGGTGTATGCTCAAACTTGGCAGGGTTATATTACTCATATCATGCATATGTTGTATTGCAATGCTTAGTTTTTACATCATATACACGATATTGAATGCCATCTCCTTAGTTGACACATCATATATGCGATTGCCCTCTGCTCACTTCCTTAGTATATAAATCATATATTTGAATTATATCATGCCATGATGTTTACATAGACAGCATGTATCTGAATTATGGCATGCCAACCCATTTTCTAAAGACATAATATAGTTATATCATCTCATCCTGTTCACATAGTCATCATATTTTGAATTATGTCATTTTATCCGTGAATTATATCATGCCATCATGTTTCCATCGACGGCATGTTTGTGATTTATGGCATGCGAACCACTTTAATAGACACATCGTATAGTTATATCATGTCATCCTGTTTACATAGTCATCATATTTTGAAGTATGTCATTCTATCCTGTTTAGTTAGCCATCATACATGTGAAATTGTGTCATGCTATCCTATTTAATTAGCCATCATATATGTGAAATTATGTCCTGCTATTCTGTTTGGTTAGACAACATAAATGTGAATTATTTCATGCCCTGTTTTCTTCCCTACTATCCATTGCACCTGTCTATCTTACAATGTCTGTACATTCAATTACTTTTCTTGTTTATCAACCATTTCAATTGGAGGGGTGATGGCAGTATCTGTGGGAGTAAAAACACGGTCTTCAGAAAAGATCATGCTACCTGTCGATGGAGATAGAACCACGGTTGTACTTGCCCAATAACCAGCCCCACCACACATAACCCAGACTCACGCAGATTGTACCCCTACCCAGTTGGACAGAGAACCAGCTACACCCCTTCTAACCCCAACCCCAGCAGATAGTAACCCAGTTCCCGTTAACACAGCACCGTCTCCACCACGGAGCACCCAAACACGAGCAGTTAGTAAGGCAACTGCAGTGCCCAAGCACGAGGACCACCACTCTGAACCCCAAGTCAACGCTTAAAGCAGAAGAAGAATTGTTCTCAGGCCAGGTTCTGTAGCTATGGTTCATACTACTTTGCTCTTGCATCACTGTATTTACTCATACCAACTAATTTCAAATTTGAAGGATGCAACTGAAACTCCAATGGAGCAACAGGTATGTTTTAAACCTGTTTCTTTAACGTGTTTGCTGTTGTAACTTGCTCTATGTTGATTTCAGATTCAATTGAAAAAACAGTTATATTCTCATGCCATGCACCTTACAAGTGTTGTTATTGTTGTGTAGTTTCCCACACTTATATTCTGTCTAAGCTACTTTGTCTTAAATAGATATGATTCGAACTGTATCTATCTTGATTTGGCAACATAAACTAGAATGATATAGACCATACAGTGACCATACTACATAGATATATGTTTGTTTCATGCTGTTATCCTGTCCACCTTACTACTGAACTGGTTTACCAGAATGAGTTTCATATACTACATTGTAAACCTGTGATGTGTTTGTTTGTTTCTCTTTTAGACTGCGGATAAAATATTGGAGAAGAGTACCCTATTATGCAATGGTACATGAAGTAATGCAGATAAGGTTCAAGATAGTGATACATCCATGTTGGTCTCCAAGAAAGCTGATAAAAACTATATTGAAGACACTGAGACAACCCCAAAGTCCTGTCTTGATGTAGTGTTCGAGTTACTGGCTACTACTGCTAGCACAACCTCTTCAAACTCGCTGCCTGAATCAGTTCGGCTTCTTGAGTCTCAACTTGAAGTTGAAAGACATCGATCAGATGTTATGCGACAGGAAGCCGAAGGACTGAGGAAGTCCCTGCAGAATTCAGATGCATACTTTCTGGTGCAACAACAAGTGCTGGAGGATTTAAGCGCCAAACTAGAGAAAGTTAATAAGCTTGCTAAGCATCTTGCCAGCATTATAGGTACCCAGGATATTGTTTCTTGAGCTCTTCTAAAGTGGTTTCAGTTCTGGACTTGTTTTGCTGCGGCGTTTATATGCTGCTTTGTTCCCTATATTTGCACTGGTGGCGAACTTTGATGCCCAGTGGATGTAATATGTGTAATAGCCGTGATAGCCTGGCATAAGTTGCTTGCCTATTTATTTCCTTATTGTCTTGTTTATTTGTTTTCTTGTAGTCAGTGCAGTTCTTTTTCCGCGGTTTGCTAGTGGCCTTAATAACCTATTTTTTAAAACTAGCCCACATTAACCATGGGCTACATATTTACTGTAGTTAACATGGGCCTCCTACAGGCCGTAGAAACAATGGGCCTTCTAAGGGCCGTAGAAACAATGAGCCTTCTACGGGGCGTAGAAACAATGGGCTTTATACGGGCCGTAGACACAATGGGCCTTCTACGGGCCGTATCATCAATGGGCCTTCTACGGGCCGTATGATCGGTTGGCCAAACATGGGCCAATAACAGACCGCATTATGGCCGTAAATGGGCTAGAGTTGAAATCGTCCGTTCATGGGCCGACCATAACGGGCCGTCATTAATCGGTCGTATTTGATGACGCTATGAAAACGGCCCAACGTATTAACGGGCCACAAACGGGCCGACTGTAACCACGGGCTGAATTTGGCCCACAAGCAGAAAATGACAGTAATGGGCCAAAAGTAAACGAATGCCGGAAATGAGCCCAAGAATAAATGGGCCCTGAGAAGGCCGAAAGATAACATGGGCTAGAAATGGCCCAACGGAATAATGGGCCGTTAATGGGTATAAAGTGATACACTGTTCATTACGGGCCAGTTTTACCACAAGCCGTTAATGGGCCGAGGGTTACTAAGGGCCTCATATGGGCCGAAAGACGTCATGGGCCATACATGGGCCAGAAGTTAAAATGGGCTGGAATTATATTGGACGGCCCAGATGATGCTACTGGGCCTAATTCGGATAGGCTGTAAACGGCCCCTGGGTTAGCGGGCTGTAAATGGGCTATATGCAAACATGCCATTAACAGGCTTGCCGTGGGCCGGCCTGCCACCTTTTGACCAAGTCAAATGGGCCGGCCTTTTCACAGGAATGGGCCTCTGTTGGGCTGTGCCACGTGTCGATGTATCATAGGCGCTTTGGGTCCAATGAGTGGATGACATCTGTCCCAACGGCGAGCCGACACGTGTTCCCTCCAGCCAATGATGATTTTACACGTGGAAAATCCCCATTGGTCAGGGCTGTTAATGGGTTATCGGATCCAAAACCGGACCCGATAGCTTAACGGCGTTCCGTTACGGTGGATGCCACGTGCTGGTCACCCTTGACGAAAGCACTTCTGTGACGCGCGATTTATTGTCATGGAAGTGGACACTTCCGTGATGATACTTTTGGTAATGTCATGGAACACTTCTACGATAGCACAGGTATGACTATCTTGATTCTGTCATAAATTTGTGATGGATGTACATGCATGACAGAAAACGTGACCTACTGTGACAAACACGTATCATCACGGAAGTGTATTTTTTTGTAGTGCATGATGCCCTCATGTCCGTATTTTATTTTATCGACACCTCTATCTCTAAACATGTGGACATATTTATGGTTATCGGCTTCCGCTTGAGGACAAGCGAGGTCTAAGCTTGGGGGAGTTGATACGTCCATTTTGCATCATGCTTTTATATTGATATTGTTGGAAATATGCCCTAGAGGCAATAATAAATGGTTATTATTATATTTCTTTGTTCATGATAATTGTCTATTGTGCATGCTATAATTGTGTTATCCGGAAATCGTAATACATGTGTGAATACATAGCCCACAACGTGTCCCTAGTAAGCCTCTAGTTGACTAGCTCGTTGATCAACAGATAGTCATGGTTTCCTGACTATGGACATTGGATGTCATTGATAACGGGATCACATCATTAGGAGAATGATGTGATGGACAAGACCCAATCCTAAGCATAGCTCAAAGATCGTGTAGTTCGTTTGCTAGAGCTTTTCCAATGTCAAGTATCTTTTCCTTAGACCATGAGATCGTGCAACTCCCGGATACCGTAGGAGTGCTTTGGGTGTGCCAAACGTCACAACGTAACTGGGTGACTATAAAGGTACACTACGGGTATCTCTGAAAGTGTCTGTTGGGTTGGCACGGATCGAGACTGGGATTTGTCACTCCGTATGACGGAGAGGTATCTCTGGGCCCACTCGGTAATGCATCATCATAATGAGCTCAATGTGACCAAGGAGTTAGCCGCGGGATCATGCATTACGGTACGAGTAAAGAGACTTGCCGGTAACGATATTGAACAAGGTATTGGGATACCGACGATCGAATCTCGGGCAAGTAACATACCGATTGACAAAGGGAATTGTATACGGGATTGATTGAATCCTCGACATCGTGGTTCATCCGATGAGATCATCGTAGAACATGTGGGAGCCAACATGGGTATCCAGATCCCGCTGTTGGTTATTGACCGGAGAGGCGTCTCGGTCATGTCTGCATGTCTCCCGAACCCGTAGGGTCTATACACTTAAGGTTCGGTGACGCTAGGGTTATAGAGATATTAGTATGCGGAAACCCGAAAGTTGTTCGGAGTCCCGGATGAGATCCCGGACGTCACGAGGAGTTCCGGAATGGTCCGGAGGTGAAGAATTATATATAGGAAGTCCAGTTTCGGCCACCGGGAAAGTTTCGGGGGTTATCGGTATTGTACCGGGACCACCGGAAGGGTCCCGGGGGTCCACCGGGTGGGGCCACCTGTCCCGGAGGGCCCCATGGGCTGATGTGGGAAGGGAACCAGCCCTTAGTGGGCTGGGGCGCCCCCCTTGGGCCTCCCCCTGCGCCTAGGGTTGGAAACCCTAGGGGTGGGGGGCGCTCCACTTGGCTTGGGGGGGAAGCCACACCCCCTTCCCTCTTGGCCGCCGCCCCCCCATGTAGATGGGTTCCAGGGCCGGCGCCCCCCTCCAGGGGGCCTATAAATAGTGGGGGGGAGGGAGGGTAGCAGCAACACAGCCCCTAGAGCCTCCCTCTCCCCCTGCAACATCTCTCCCTCTCGCAGAAGCTTGGCAAAGCCCTGCCAAGATCCCGCTACTTCCACCACCACGCCATCGTGCTGCTGGATCTCCATCAACCTCTCCTTCCCCCTTGCTGGATCAAGAAGGAGGAGACGTCGCTGCTCCGTACGTGTGTTGAACGCGGAGGTGCCGTCCGTTCGGCACTCGGTCATCGGTGATTTGGATCACGGCGAGTACGACTCCATCAACCCCGTTCATTGGAACGCTTCCGCTCGCGATCTACAAGGGTATGTAGATGCACTCCTTTCCCCTCATTGCTAGTATACTCCATAGATGGATCTCGGTGATGCGTAGGAAATTTTAAAATTCTGCTACGATCCCCAACAGATATTTATTGCATTATGGGCTGTTATTACACGTTATGTCACAATACTTATGCCTATTCTCTCTTATTTTACAAGGTTTATATGAAGAGGGAGAATGCCGGCAACTGGAATTCTGGGCTGGAAAAGGAGCAAATATTAGAGACCTATTCTGCACAGCCCCAAAAGTCCTGAAACTTCACGGAAGTTATTTTTGGAATTAATAAAAAATACTGGCGAAAGATCCACCAGAGGGGGCCCACACCCTGGCCACGAGGGTGGGGGCGCGCCCCCCTGCCTCGTGGGCCCACTGGCAGGCCTCCGGTGCCCATCTTCTGCTATATGAAGTCTTTCGTCCGAGAAAAAATCATAAGCAAGCTTTCGGGAAGAAACTCCGCCGCCACGAGGCGGAACCTTGGCGGAACCAATCTAGGGCTCCGGCAGAGCTATTCTACCGGGGAAACTTCCCTTCGGGAGGGGGAAATCATCGCCATCGTCATCACCAATGATCCTCTTATCGGGAGGGGGTCAATCTCCATCAACATCTTCACCAGCACCATCTCCTCTCAAACCCTAGTTCATCTCTTGTATCCAATCTTTGTCCCAAAGCCTCAGATTGGTACCTGTGGGTTGCTAGTAGTGTTGATTACTCCTTGTAGTTGATGCTAGTTGGTTTATTTGGTGGAAGATCATATGTTCAGATCCATTATGCATATTAATACCCGTCTGATTATGAACATGAATATGATTTGTGAGTAGTTACGTTTGTTCCTGAGGACATGGGAGAAGTCTTGCTAGTAGTCATGTGAATTTGGTATTCGTTCGATATTTTGATGAGATGTATGTTGTCTTTCCTTTAGTGGTGTTATGTGAACGTCGACTACATGACACTTCACCATTGATTGGGCCTAGAGGAAGGCATTGGGAAGTAATAAGTAGATGATGGGTTGCTAGAGTGACACAAGCTTAAACCCTAGTTTATGAGTTGCTTTGTAAGGGGCTGATTTGGATCCATATGTTTCATGCTATGGTTAGGTTTACCTTCATACTTCTTTTGTAGTTGCGTATGCTTGCAATAGGGGTTAATCATAAGTGGGATGCTTGTCCAAGAAAGGAGAGCACCTAAGCACCGGTCCACCCACATACCAAATTATCAAAGTAACGAACGCGAATCATATGAGCGTGATGAAAACTAGCTTGACGATAATTCCCATATGTCTTTGGGAGCACTTTTCTCTATATAAGAGTTTGTCCAGGCTTGTCCTTTGCTGCAAAAAGGATTGGGCCATCTTGCTGCACCTTGTTTACTTTCATTACTTGTTACCCATTACAAATTACCTATCACAAAACTACCTGTTCTCGATAATTTCAGTGCTTGCAGAGAATACCTTGCTGAAAACCGCTTATCATTTCATTCCGCTCCTCGTTGGGTTCGACACTCCTACTTATCAAAAGGACTACGATAGATCCCCTATACTTGTGGGTCATCAACGTGCATTGCCCTTTCTCACCTTGAGAGTTGGTGCAAACTTCGCCGGTGCCACTACTAGAAAAAGGCTTACTAGTGGCACACCAGTTTTCCCTACTAATGGCGCACTACTGGTGCGCCACTAGCATCACGCCACTAGTAATTTTTACTAATGGCGCACCGCCGGTGCGCCATTAGTATCTGGTACTCTAATGGCGCACCGGGCAGTGCGCCATTAGTATAGGCCACGGTGCGCCATTAGTATGCCTCCCAGGGGGCCATATATACCCATGTGCTTTGCCATACTAATGGCGCACTGCAGTGTGATGCGCCATTAGTATCCTTCGGCATACTAATGGCGCACTGCTGGGTGATGCGCCATTAGTACCCTCTGGCATACTAATGGCGCACTGCTCTGGGATGCGCCATTAGTATCCTTTGGCATACTAATGGCGCACGTTGGCGTGATGCGCCATTAGTATGTATATTAGGGATTTTTTTCTTTTCTGATTTTTGCACAGATTACAAAATATATTATTGGACAGAAAATAAGCAGCAGGACACAGCAACAGCAGATTCATCGAATACAATAGAAGATTAGTCTCCGAATACAATTCATCATATTAGTCTCCGAATTCAAAAGACCGAACGAAGATAGAACATTACAAGTCTCAAGACCGCGAGTAGCGAGTTTGTCTTCACATTACAAGTCGATATCGATCATCTAAACTACCATCACATAGAAGAGAGATGCGGTCATCACGATGAGCATCATCGCGATGAAACTGGTCTTCATCCGGTTCCTCCAACGCTCCCTCCTCTCTCCCGCTAGATAGCGCGCGTATCTAGATTCCGCCTCCGCCCTAGTGGTGTACCCTTTGTAACTGTTACCGCTGAAACGGTGAACCTGCCTCCGACACTCCTCCTAGTCGTCGTAGACTTCGGGAACCTTACCCTTGTACACGACATACGACGGCATCTCTATGCACTAGCCAAACAACAGACAATACATAAGCAATATATAAGTATGCAACAAAAGGATCGGAAGAGAAAAGCAAGACATTAATAGCACGATTCATGGTCCTACTAACAAATAGCATCGATTACATCTAAGTTGAACGACTGTCCAAACCAAAGAGACATACAAGTTCACTACAGTTTAATTACAACATGAGCTAATGAATGTTTCAGAACTACACATAGCATCACAACTTTTGACTCGACTCATGGGACCGGAGCGTGGATGAAGCCGCCGTCTGTCGTGATGGTCATGAAGTCGCGGGCGTTGTCAGCCTGCATTTGTAGCGTTGTGTCTATCTCGCTGTTGGACGGTTGAAATTTGAGGTAGAACTGCCACGAGGTACGAAGGACATCTTGATGGATGATTTCTGCAAACTCCGACTCGATGCGAAAGAATTCTTGTCGGATGTCCGCGTCCTGGATTGCCCCCAAGCTTGCGGCCCAATCTTTGAGATTATTTGGTAGCAGAAGGTGATTATGGTCCCGCACGATCGCCCGCATGTGATGGAGGGCATAGTAGGCATCCTTCTGACCGCCAGGCGGCTGCTTGACGCAGGGGAACGTCGTATTGTGGGTGAACACGTGCCTGCCGTACCTACGAACTGGCCTCTTAAAGGTGCCTCCAGATGCGGCGTAGCCGGGGAGAGCATCATCAAGAACTTTCTTGATATTTGTGTAGTCTATCTTGGAGTCACGGTCCGGGTCGAGATACGTGGCCATGGAATATTTCGGGCTTAAGAGGATGAGTGTGCAATGTGTGTCACTGCACAGAACACGGAATGTTAGAAAAAAAAAGAACAATCGAAATCTAAGAAATCATATGTTACGGGGCGGTTAGGAGATGACTTACTCGGGAAAGTAAGGCACGAGGAAGTTATCCTTATCTGGGTTTGCCAGAATGACGCCTTCGAGGTGTGAACTCGCGACTTGCCGGTCCCCAGCGCTGCCCAAGATCTTGGCACGCATGTAGAAGGGGTCGACTATCACAATGTCCAGGGTCTTGTCTCTAATGATCCGCATCTCCATACTCAGCGAAAATAGCCGAACAAAGGTGTAGTGCAGCGGATGAAGGTTAAGCATAGCAAAGATATCATCAAATCGCAGGACGATCGTACCCCCGACGGCGCTATCCACAAAGCCCTTGCCCTCTGGCACCTTGGCCACGAAAACCGGGTATGCCACATCGTTCTCTCTGAGACGCCGCTTCTCCAAAGAAAGAACACTGTCATGCGGACTCCGCATAGCACCGGTTGCAGCATTGAGCATATTTGTCGGTAGCATCGGCCTACCCGCCACATGCACCCTCCTCGAGATCCTTAGGTGAAGGTGGTCTGTCCTGAGCACGGATCGTACTCGGTGCCGGTTGGCTCGCACTGGCGCCCTTGTTAGTCTTTCGTTTCCGTCCCTTCTTCTTGATCTGCTGTAATGGGATCGAGTTCTGCTCACAGACCGCCTTCTTGAGCGTGTTGGGGCTGATAATATTTGGCACCTCAGCTATCTGAGGCTCGATGAAGGCGGCAGCTGGAGGCGTCTCCTGAGAACTGAATGCCAGACGACGCCTGTTGCAATTGGGTTTCTCTGCCGTACCAGCTAGATCGCGGTCGTCTTTTTGAGGGTTGGGTTCTTGAGAAGGAGGCCCGCAGAACTCGTCACCGTACCCATGTTCAGCAAAGTACTTATCGACGTTGGTAAATGTACTGTCGTCGTTGTCGTCGTCGTCCGGATCCTGTGCCATATGCATGTTCGGATCCTGTGCCATAGGGATGTCCGGGAGGTCCGGTAGCGTTGCGGCGTTCTTGCCATGGCTTGGCGCTGGCACGACTGGCGGTCTTGTCTGTGGGGTGGTGTCCCCCGCCCCCAAACGAATCTGGCTCTTCGGCCAAAGCAGGGGCCAGCTTACATAGGCGCTGAGGGTCATCACATCATCTTCGTCGGCCCCAGCTGGTCGAATTGGAGGTAACAACTCGTTGCAGCCTGGCAGTACCCGAACCAGTTCAACCCTATAGAAGGTGGGTGGCATCGGATTACCGTGGAACACGCGGTTGCCCGGTTGAACGATTCTGCCCTTGGCGACATCGACCAACTCGCCGCCCACGAAGTGCAGGAGAGTGCAAGGGACATCAATGGCGCCCTGCGAAAACATGTAGAGCGTCAGGGATGCCCAGTCAAAGGCAAGGAGATGAAGTCATCGGCCGAGAGGCTTAGTTACCGTGATGCCGTCGAGCTCGGCTAATGTCGAGGCACCGCCAACGGCGGGCGTGCGCGTGCAACTGACGGAGGGGCCGCTTGCTGGCGAGGTGCCGGCCGGCGTACACCCAGGTGCATTAAGCTCCAATGCCCGTGCCGGCGCCGGAGACACGAATACCGCCTCCGCAGGAGACACCAATGGCGCCGCCTGCGCGTTGTGCGAGTTGCTGGCCGTGAAGCTGGGAACCGGGGGAGGCCCCTGTTGGCCGCCCGCAATCCACGTCGTCAGCCCCTGAATCAAGGTAGGCACAATGGCGGTGAGCGTCGTTCCCAGTTGTTGTTTCACTTGCTCTTGGACAATCTCCGGAATCCGCGCCACTTGTGCCTTGAGTTCTTGAACCTCGCGCGACTGGCTTTCCGAGCTGGTCTTTTTCTCCTTTCGCCCATCAGCGGTATAGTATGACGACCATTTTGTGGACAAGCCTTTGCCGGCCACACGACCAGCTGACGACGGCTTACTGAGCTTGTCCTTGTTTTTCATTACGTTCAACGCCCTATTTAAAGGGGTGTCAAAAGGGGAGATCTGAGATGACCCCGCGCTACTGCTTTCAGCCTCCTACTGAAATTGTTCCTTTAATTACAAGTAAATGCAACTTTTTCCATTAATTAAATCTAAACTGTTCCTTCATGATATTCTCTCTTCATCTACCCCTGGCTACTTTCTCTCTTCTCTTCTTCAGTTAATTAAATGAATTTTACTGATGTTGTTGTTAAATGAATTTTACTGATGTTGTGGTTAACTGAATTTTACTGATGTTGTTGTTGACTTGCTGTTAATGAACAGTGGCTAAAGATATATAAAACTCCATTGCAAATGTGCCATGTCAATACAACAACTCTTAGAAGTGAAGAACAGGTTCTCCAAAATGAGTAGAAAGGGAGCATGCTGACATCTATACAAGCCAATAATGATTTACTACTCAATGGAACAGGGTAAGATAAACACCAGTCAATAAATTTACTACATCAAAAGGAGTAAAACTCAACAATGCAGCACTATCTCTGAACCTAACCTTTGTTTAGTATGGGTATGACAAATCAATGAGTTGGTCATCACAATGTCAAATGCCATTGGAAGACAAGAAATCAGGTCATCACATAACAACAATTGGATGGCCTCGTGAACAACCAAGACATCCTTGAATGGCTGCCAAGTTACTACTAGCAGGCTCAAAAGTCAAGTAAACTGAAGATTGACCTTCTGAAGGTCTAAGTATGGCTGTGCTGTCAGGTTACTACTAGCAGCAACATGGAAGTAGACTTGATGATAACTATTGCACAAATATGTAAGAAAGGAGCAAGTGCATCTACTTATTGGAACAAGCCTGACAGTGGGAAAGCTATAAACTTATAATGACCGCGTTCAGATAAAAGATTGCAACCAAGCAAATCTGGAAAATGTATTATCAACTATAAAATATGGGTTGCAAACCAAACAACTAAGCATACTTTGTCAGATGATAACTATTGCAAACCAAACAAGTAAGCAGAGCACATGTATATACCTGTATCACTGTCTTGGAGCCAACAAACGCCTCAATTTTTCTCCAACCGCGATCGAACCTATTACGCAGAAACACAAACAGAGAGATACATGTAACTAACGAGGACAGACAGACAAGGTAACAAGAATTCCACAGCTCAATTAAGCCTATGCTTCTTCTTCATATAGATTGATGTCGTTCCCTGGTTGTTTCGGCCCTTCAATTAGCATACTCATGTGAATGTACCTCCTCTTCATGCACAACCAGGGGGGAAGGTTGTACATCCACACAAACACAGGCCAGGTGCTATGTGTGCTTCTCTGGCTGCCAAACGGATTGACTCCATCGGTGCTCGCGCCCAGCATGATGTTCCTTGGATCGTTCCCAAATTCTTGGTGTTCGAAGTTCAACGCTTGCCACTGGCTCCCATCCTTAGGGTGACTCAACATCTTGTCTTTTTTTATTTATCTCCGGATCATTTGCATCATCTTCTCGCTTCTTCTCCTCCCTATCCGCGTGCCAACGCAGGAGCTTTGCTACCTTAGGGTCCGCAAAATACCGCTGCAAACGAGGAGTGATCGGAAAGTACCACACCACTTTTCGAGGAGCTTTCTTCCTCTTCTTGTATCGAGTGACGCCGCACACCGGACATATGGTAGACTCTGTGTGCTCGTCCCGATAAATGATGCAATTGTTCATGCACACATGGTATTTCACGTGCGGTAAATCCAGAGGACACACGATTTTCTTCGCCTCCTCGAAAATGGTCGGGCACTTGTTCCCCTTGGGAAGACGTTCGTGCCAGAATGACATGTTCTCGTCGAAGCATGCGTCGGTCATTTTGTGCTTTACCTTCATCTCCAGAGCCATGAGCGTTACTTTCAGGCGGGTATCCTCGGGCCTGCATCCTTCATACAATGGAGTAACCGCTTCTATCTCCAGTTGATCCAGCTTGGCTTTCTCTCGGGCGGCAGCTCTTGCGTTATCCGTCTGCTTGAGAAGCAGCTCTTGAATATGAGGGTCCTGCACCCAGCCCATCGATGGTCCATCGTCGTCTGCTCCGCCGGCATCTTCATCTTCATGATCATGCCCTTCGTCTGCTCCCGCATCTTCCTCATCATCATGTCCGGCATCTTCTACATGATGACTGTGTACAGCATCACCGTCGTGATCATGTCCTGGAGATTCTTCGTCTTCTCGCCCGCCCGAGCCGCGGTGGTTGTCTTGCTGCCCATCCTCATTTCTTGCCCGACCCCCATGGACGACTTCATAGTCATCTTCATCACCTTGCCACCGATAGCCATCCATGAAACCACGCAAGAGCAGGTGGTCCCGCACCTGCCTGGAATCCGGGTCCGCAATAAGGCTCTTCAACTTGCATCTTTGACACGGACATCTTATCTCCGTCTCGTTCTTTTCAAGCATCTCGGCCTTCGCGGAGCTCAAAAACCTATTCATGATGCCTTCGGTCATCGTGCGGACCATGGTCACCTACGGGGTAGAGCAAAACGATATTTTAGAACCAAGAAAAAATTTGGCATGACTTTCCCTAAAAATAGGACCAAAAAGAATGCATAGTGCCAAAATTCTCGCCGAAACGGAAATGAATCAACATTCCGGCAAAATATTGGCAACTATCGCATTTCAAATACCGGTACCTGCAAACACAAACATATATGCAACACCACAAACATATGCAACACCACAAACATACATAGATCTAGCTAGGACATAAAAAGTGCATGTGCACATTGTTGGAGGGAGAACAACATAAAGATAGCTTCCCCCTTACTTACCTATCAAAAAAAGGGGCTTTAACCACGTAATTTGGATGAATTTATGGTGCAAATGAGGTGAGGAGGAGGAGGCAGCCGAGACAAGCTTGGAGGAGGGAGGAGAGAATGAAGTGGGGAAAGTGAGTGGGTAGGTGTGGCTGTCCAAAATATCTAGCTCGTCCCAGGTTACTAATGGCGCACCACCACATAATGCGCCATTAGTAACCCTGGTTACTAATGGCGCACCTGCTGGTGGTGCGCCATTAGTAGTTTTGCAAAAAAACACTAATGGCGCACGGGGGAGCAGTGCGCCATTACTAGCTTAAACTAGTAATGGCGCACTGCCCCTGGTGCGCCATTAGTAGTTTTGCAAAAAAGTAAAAAATAAAAAAAATATTGTAGTGGCACACCGTGTTGCTGGTGCGCCATTACTAGTTACAACTAGTAATGGCGCACTATGTCCTGGTGCGCCATTAGTATGTCTGGCAAAATAAAAAAAATAAAATTTGTTACTAATGGCGCACCGCGTGTCTGGTGCGCCATTAGTGTATTTCACACTAATGGCGCACCAGCACACGGTGCACCACTGCTACATAGCAATGGCGCACCACATGTCTAGTGCGCCATTAGTGGCCATTCCATCTATAGCCCTTTTCCTAGTAGTGTGCATCCAACCCCCGTGATATGATACGCTCTATCACACATAAACCTCCTTATATCTTCCTCAAAACAGCCACCATACCTACCTATTATGGCATTTCCATAGCCATTCCGAGATATATTGCCATGCAACTTTCGACCGTTCCGTTTATTATGACACGCTTCATCATTTTCATATTGCCTTGCATGATCATGTAGTTGACATCGTATTTGTGGCAAAGCCACCATGCATAATTTCATACGTGTCACTCTTGTTTCATTGCCCATCCCGATACACCGCCGGAGGCATTCATATAGAGTCATATTTTGTTCTAGTATCGAGTTGTAATCATTGAGTTGTAAATAAATAAAAGTGTGATGATCATCATTAATAGAGCATTGTCCCATGAAAAAAGGCCAAAAAAAAGAAAAAAAGAAAGGCCAAATAAAAAAGGAGAAAGGCCAAATAAAAAAAGGAAGGCCCAAAAAAAGAAAAATAAATAACTAAAAATAAATAAAAGAAGGGACAATGCTACTATCCTTTTTCCACACTTGTGCCTCAAAGTAGCACCATGATCTTCATGATAGAGAGTCTCTTATATTGTCACTTTCATATACTAGTGGGAATTTTTCATTATAGAACTTGGCTTGTATATTCCAACAATGGGCTTCCTCAAATGCCCTAGGTCTTCGTGAGCAAGCAAGTTGGATGCACACCCACTTAGTTTCTTTTGTTGAGCTTTCATACATTTATAGCTCTAGTGCATCTATTGCATGGCAATCCCTACTCCTCGCGTTGACATCAATTGATGGGCATCTCCCTAGCCCGTTGATTAGCAGCGTCAATGTGAGACTTTCTCCTTTTTTGTCTTCTCCACACAACCCCCATCATTATATTCTATTCCACCCATAGTGCTATGTCCATGGCTCACGCTCATGTATTGCGTGAAAGTTGAAAAAGTTTGAGAATACTAAAGTATGAAACAATTGCTTGGCTTGTCATCGGGGTTGTGCATGATGAGAGCATTTTGTGTGACGAAAATGAAGCATGGCCAAACTATATGATTTTGTAGGGATGAGCTTTCTTTGGCTATGTTATTTTGAGAAGACATAATTGCTTGGTTAGTATGCTTGAAGTATTATTGTTTTGATGTCAATATTAAACTTTTGTCTTGGATCTTTCGGATCTAGACATTCATGCCACAATAAGGAAAATTACATTGAAAATTATGTTAGGTAGCATTCCACATAAAAAATTCTGTTTATATCATTTACCTACTCGAGGACGAGCAGGAATTAAGCTTGAGGATGCTTGATACGTCTCCAACGTATCTATAATTTTTGATTGTTCCATGCTATTATATTATCCATCTAGGATGTTTTATATGCATTTATATGCTATTTTATATGATTTTTGGGACTAACCTATTAACCTAGAGCCCGGTGCCAGTTTCTGTTTTTTCCTTGTTTTTGAGTATCGCAGAAAAGGAAAACCAAATGGAGTCCAATTGACCTGAAAATTGAAGGAAATTATTTTTGGACCAGAAGAAGCCCACGGAGCACCGGAGATGGGCCAGAGGAGTCCTGAGGCACCCACGAGGGTGGGGGCGCGCCCTACCCCCCTGGGCGCGCCCTACCCCCCTGGGCGCGCCCCCTACCTCGTGGCCGCCTCGGGAACCCCCATGACTTGTTCCTGACGCCAACACCTCTTATATATACCCAAACTTCCAGAACATAACCTAGATCGGGAGTTCCGCTGCCGCGAGCCTCTGTAGCCACCAAAAACCAATTGGGACCTTGTTCCGGCACCCTACCGGAGGGGGGATCCATCACCGGTGGCCATCTTCATCATCCCGGCGCTCTCCATGACGAGGAGGGAGTAGTTCACCCTCTGGGCTGAGGGTATGTACTAGTAGCTATGTGTGTGATCTCTCTCTCTCTCTCTCTCTCTCTCGTGTTCTTGATTCGGCACGATCTTGATGTATCGCGAGCTTAGCTATTATAGTTGGATCTTATGATGTTTCTCCCCCTCTACTTTCTTGCAATGGATTGAGTTTTCCCTTTGAAGTTATCTTATCCGATTGAGTCTTTAAGGATTTGAGAACACTTGATGTATGTCTTGCATGTGCTTATTTGTGGTGACAATGGGATATCACATGATCTACTTGATGTATGTTTTGGTGATCAACTTGCGGGTTCCGTGACCTCGTGAACTTATGCATAGGGGTTGGCACACGTTTTCGTCTTGACTCTCCAGTAGAAACTTTGGGGCACTCGTTGAAGTACTTTGTGTTGGTTTGAATAGATGAATCTGAGATTGTGTGATGCATATCGTATAATCATACCCATGTATACTTGAGGTGACATTAGGGTTTTGGTTGATTTGTGTCTTAAGGTGTTATTCTAGTACGAACTCTAGGATAGATCGAACGGAAAGAATAGCTTCATGTTATTTTACTACGGACTCTTGAATAGGTCGATCAGAAAGGATAACTTTGAGGTGGTTCCGTACCCTACCATAATCTCTTCGTTTGTTCTCCGCTATTAGTGACTTTGGAGTGACTCTTTGTTCCATGTTGAGGGATAGTTATATGATCCAATTATGTTATTATTGTGAGAGAACTTGCACTAGTGAAAGTATGAACCCTAGGCCTTGTTTCCTAGCATTGCAATATCGTTTACGCTCACTTTATCGCTTGCTACCTTGCTGTTTTTATATTTTCAGATTACAAATACTCATATCTATCATCCATATTGCACTTGTTTCACCATCTCGTCGCCAAACTAGTGCACCTATACAATTTACCATTGTATTGGGTGTGTTGGGGACACAAGAGAATCTTTGTTATTTGGTTGCAGGGTTGCTTGAGAGAGACCATCTTCAACCTACGCCTCCCACGGATTGATAAACCTTAGGTCATCCACTTGAGGGAAATTTGCTACTGTCCTACAAACCTCTGCACTTGGAGGCCCAACAACGTCTACAAGAAGAAGGTTGTGTAGTAGACATCAGGACATGACACGTATGTATCATTGCTATTAAGGGTAATGAGATGGGGTTTATTCATACGTGAGTTTATCTTGTCTACATCATGTCATCTTGCTTAAGGCAGTACTCAGTTTTTTTTCCTGAAATTAATACACTAGATGCATGCTGGATAGCGGTCGATGTGTGGAGTAGTAGTAGTAAATGCAGAATCCATTCGGTCTATTAATGTTGGATGTGATGCCTATGTATGATCATTGCCTTGGATATCTTCATAATTATTTGCTTTTCTATCAATTGCCCGATAGTAATTTGTTTAGCCACCGTATGCTATTTTCTCGAGAGAAGCCTCTAGTGAAAACAATGGCCCCCGGGTCTATCTTTTATCATATATTAAAACTAAAAGTACCTTCCTGCAATTTTCTTTTTTTTCTTTTTTGTATTTTGTTTGATCTATGATCTATATATCAAAAACTACATTGTTTAATCTTGCTCATAACCGTGGAGAGATTGACAACCCCTCTATGCGTTGGGTTGCAAGTATTTGTTGTTTGTGTGCAGGTGCTGTTTACATAGTGTTGCTTGGTTCTCCTACTGGATTGATAACCTTGGTTTCATAACTGAGGGAAGTACTAATCTCTACTTTACTGCATCATCCTCTCCTCTAAATCCCAACACAGCTCACAAGTATTAGGAAGAATTTTTGGCGCCTGATAACCCACAAGTATAGGGGATCGCAACAGTTTTCGAGGGTAGCGTATTCAACCCAAATTTATTGATTCGACACAAGGGGAGCCAAAGAATATTCTCAAGTATTAGCAGCTTAGTTGTCACTTCAACCACACCTAAAAGACTTAATATCTGCAGCAAATATTTAGTAGCAAAGTAGTATGGAAGTAGCCGTAATAGTGGCAAAAGTAACAGTAGCAGTTTTGTAGCAATCGTAACAGTGGCAACGGAAAAGTAACTAAGCAAAGATCAATATGAAACGAGCTCGTAGGCAATGGATCAATGATGGATAATTATGTCGGATGGCATTCATCATGCAATAGTTATAACATAGGATGACACAGAACTAGCTCCAATTCATCAATATAATGTAGGCATGTATTCCGAATATAGTCATACATGCTTATGGAAAAGAACTTGCATGGTATCTTTTGTCCTACCCTCCCAGTGGGGTCCTATTGGAAACTAAGGGATATTAAGGCCTCCTTTTAATAGAGTACCGGACCAAAGCATTACCACTTAGTGAATACATGAACTCCTCAAACTACGGTCATCATCGGGAGTGGTCCCGACTATTGTCACTCTGGGGTTGCCGGATCATAACACGTAGTAGGTAACTATTGACTTGCAAGATAGGATCAAGAACACAAATATATTCATGAAAACATAATAGGTTCAGATCTGAAATCATGGCACTAGGGCCCTAGTGACAAGCATTAAGCATAGCAAAGTCATAGCAACATCAATCTTAGAACATAGTGGATACTAGGGATCAAACCTAGCATGGAAGATAACCCACCTAGCATGGAAGATATTGACAGCCCTAGTTGGTACATGAGCGATTCGAGCATACAAAACAGATTATCATTTGAAGGTTTAGAGTTTGGCACTTGCAAATTTACTTGGAACGACTGGTAAATACCGCATATAGGAAGGTATGGTGGACTCATATGGAACAACTTTTGTGTTTATGGAAGTGGATGCACAAGCAGTATTCCCGCTTAGTACAAGTGAAGGCTACAAAAGACTGAGAAGCGACCAACTAGAGAGCGACAATAGTCATAAACATGCATTAAGAATAACCAACATTGAATGCAAGCATGAGTAGGATACAAATCACCATGAACATAAATATCGTAGAGGCTATGTTGATTTTGTTTCAACTACATGCGTGAACATGTGCCAAGTCAAGCCACTTGAATCATTCAAAGGAGGATAGCATCCTATCAAACTACATCACAATCATTTTAATTTCCATGTTGGCACGCAAGGTAAACCATTATAAACTCCTAGCTAATTAACCATGGCATGAGTAACTATAATCTCTAATTGTCATTGCAAACATGTTTCATTCATAATAGGCTGAATCGGGAATGATGAACTAATCATATTTACCAAAACAAGATAGGTCGAGTTCATACCAGCTTTTCCTCATCTCAATCATTTCATCATATATCTTCATTATTACCTTTCACTTGCACGACTGAACGGTGTGGATAATAATAATAGTGCGCGTGCATCGGACTAAACTCGAATCTGCAAACATTTGTTCAAAGGAGAACACCAGGTAATATGGGCACTTTGTTAGATCAACAATAATGCATATGGGAGCCACTCAACATTTTCATCGTGGTCTTCTCCTCTCGACCCCAAAGAAAAGAAAAGAATTTCAAAGAAACACACTGAAATATTTTTGGAGTTTTTGTTTTTCTAAAGAAAGCAAAACAAGAACGAGAAAAACTAATCACACGGGAAAGATCCCAACAAGCACGAGAAATCTTTTTGGGGTTTCTTTTAATACTACGACTAAGCATGCATAGAAAGTAAACTAACTGCAACTAACTATTTTTTGTTTTCTTAAGGTTTTTCAAACGCACAAGAAGAAAGTGGGTGTAGCGACCAGACCTCAAACAGTCTGTGCTGCTGTGCATCAGTGTCATCCTGGATCAGTAATGCTGACACGCACAGTACAAATGGAGGATTTATAACAGAGTAGCAATCACACACTTACTTCAACGGATATCTCAAAAGAGAATAAGTATGATAAATATGGCTTAGGGCCATCTAAATACGATAACAGCAAAAGACTTGGAAGATAAGTGAGTCCATCAACTCCAACGGCATCACTGAGTATAAGACCACGACCTAAGGCACCTTACTCGTCGTCTGAAAAGTCTGCAACATGAAACGTTGCAGCCCGAAACGGGTCAGCACATGGAATATGCTAGCAATGTAACACATAGAGAGTAATGAACATAATAATGCTATACTACATGCATATATGGCTGGTAGAAGGCTCTATGGTTACAGTTTTGCGAAAAGCCAATTTTTCCCTACTGCAAAGGAATAAATTTTATTTAACTATCATGGTGGTTGTTAAACATTGAGAATGGTTGACAGCATTCTCAATCCCAATTAAGTATCATCATTAACCCAACAAAATTAATTAAAGTAACATGGTGATGAGATTCACATGATAATCCAAGTACTAGATACTCAAGATGTCCATAACCGGGGACACGGCTAACCATGATTAGTTTGTACACTCTGCAGAGGTTTGTGCACTTTTCCCCACAAGACTCGATCTCCTCCGTTGGGATTCTCGCACTTCATGGTGTTTGAGAAACGGATGACCGAGACACAGTCTTTCAGAAGCGTTAACTCTCTACTCCGGGTAGACAGTACCACATACAACCCCTACATCTGCTAGTCTACCTCTTCAAGAGCTCACACAACTTAATCAACTATGCTAGAGCCCATAATAGCTTGTGGCTGCACACGGAAGTTTATAGCATGAATAATCTCATGATCCCTTTGAGCCTGGGTGGCGGTCCTTAGAAAAACAGGCAATCCTGGAATACCCAGGTACCTCAATCCACCCAGATGTGAGTTTTAGTTGCCACCTTAAGTTTAACCATATATTAACAATCTCACATCTGTCATGGATACACTCAAACCCAATCCACGTCTACTAGCATAGCATAGCAATATAAGCAAACGTAGAAGTAACTCCCAAGGGTTTGATAATAAAACAGGTAATAGGTACTACCTCAACTACTTCCCAATACCCACAATTTAATTAGATCCTAACCATGCAATGTTTGAGGATTTGTCTAATGCAATAAAACTGGGTAGTAAAAGAGGTATGATCAAAGTGTTACTTGCCTTGCTGATGATCCATGAAACTTAGAGATTCAAAAACTTGTTTGAGTAGGTTAAACGGAAAGAGAATTTCGAGACGAAACTCTAGGCGCTTGAATCGCCTGATTCCGATAAACGAGCAAAAAGATAAACCAGAACGAAAATCTGATCAGAAATCGCGATCTGAAATAATCGCGGAAAATCCGGCAAAAAAGAAAACTGACAAACAGTTAAACGAATGGACGTTCGTTAACAGCAACTAAACAGCGAATACGTTCGTTAAAATGAACGAATCGGCGAACGTTCACTAACTAACTAAACCGAAAAAAATAAACCGATCTATACAAAAAATAAACCTAGGGTTCCTAAAAAAATAAACCGAATCGGGTTTAAAAAAAACCGGACTCGGCGGCGGCGGCTTCGGTTACCTCCGGCGAGGTTACTCCGGCGGGGCGGGGCAGCTCCGGCGGGGCTTCGGGGTGCGGGCGGGGTGCGGGGAGGCGGCGGGTGGCGACGGGGTCGACGAGGGGCGGCGGAACGACATCGGGGCGGGCTCCTCGCGGTGGAGGCGGCGGCTTCGGGCTCCGGCTCCGGCGGGGCTTCGGTCGGGGCGGGACGGGGTGAGGGAGGCAGCGGCGGGGCGGGGTATATATAGGTGGGGGGGCTACTCCGGCTTGGGGAAGGGGGCGTCGGGGAGGCGTGGCCGTCCCGGACTCGGGCGGCGGTGGCGTGCTCGTCCCGGTCTCCAGGAGGGAGACGACTCGCGGCTGGGCCCCGCGGGGAGCTGGGCCATCGGCTGGACTTCAGCCCAGTCGGCGCGCTCGGGAATTTTTTTTAATAATATTCCGCCGAACTAAAAAAATCATAGAAAATAAATAAAAATCCAAAAATGCCAAAACAAATTTTCACCGTCTAATTAAAATAATTAGAACGACGTGAACATTTTCTTGGCCCTAAAATGCAGTTTTTAAAACGTGCAATTTCCTAATGCAATTAAAATTGCAAATAAAATCCGAATAAAATCAAATATTTGATTTTAATATTTTTCCTCCAATATTTCAATTATTGTGGAGAAGCCATATTTTCTCCTCTCATTTATTTTAATATGAAATATTTTTCAGAGAGAAAAATAATTAAAACCAAAAATCCTCGTTTTATTATTTGATAAAAATCAAATATGAAAACCGGGAAAAATCCCCAACTCTCTCCGAGGGTCCTCGAGTTGCTTAGGATTTTCGAGGATTTGCCAAAATGAAATAAAATATGCTATGCAATGATGATCTAATGTATAACATTCCAAAATGAAAATTTGGGATGTTACAAACCTACCCCCTTAAGATGAATCTCGCCCTCGAGATTCGGGTTGGCTAGAAAATAGGTGAGAGTGGTTCTTCCGTAGATCTTCCTCTCGCTCCCAGGTGGCTTCATCTTTCAGTGTGGTGACTCCACTGAACTTTGCAGAACTTGATAACCTTGCTGCGGGTGACTCGGCTGGCATACTCAAGAATCTTAACTGGTTTCTCCTCATAGGTCAAATCACTTTCCAACTGAATCGCTTCCAATGGCACTGTATCTCTCAGTGGTATCTCAGCCATCTCTGCGTGGCACTTCTTCAACTGGGAAACGTGAAATACATCATGAACTCCTGACAATCCTTCAGGCAATTCCAGCTTGTAAGCAACTTCTCCCATACGCTCCAAAACTCTGTATGGTCCTACAAAACGTGGCGTTAACTTTCCCTTAACTCCAAAGCGCTTCACTCCTCGAAGTGGTGATACTCGAAGATAAACTCTGTCTCCGACTTCGTGAACTGTCTCCTTACGTTGAGAATCCGCATAACTCTTCTGCCTAGTCTGGGCTACCTTGAGCCTATCGCGAATCAACTTCACTTTCTGTTCTGATTGCTTAATCAAGTCTGGTCCAAACAACTGGCGGCCTCCAACTTCGTCCCATAACAATGGTGTCCTACACCTCCTTCCGTACAAAGCTTCGAAAGGGGCCATCTTCAAACTGGTTTGATAACTGTTGTTGTAAGAAAACTCTGCATATGGCAAATTGTCGTCCCAACTAGATCCATAATCTAGCGCACAAGCTCTTAGCATATCTTCCAAAATCTGATTGACTCTCTCGGTCTGTCCATCTGTCTGTGGGTGAAAAGCTGTACTGAATTCTAGCCGGGTTCCCAAAGTTTCATGTAACTGATTCCAAAACTTCGAGGTAAACTGGGTTCCTCTATCTGATACAATGGTCCTCGGAACTCCATGCAAACATACGATTCTGGTCATGTATATCTTTGCCAACTTAGCACTGGTGTAAGTGGTCTTCACTGGGATGAAATGAGCTACCTTCATCAAACGATCGACTACAACCCATATCGAGTCATAGCCTGAACGAGTCCTGGGCAATCCCGTGATAAAATCCATGCCTAGTTTATCCCACTTCCATTCGGGTATCGGCAATGGCTGTAGCAATCCTGCTGGCTTCTGATGCTCTGCCTTCACTCTCTGACATACATCACAAACTGCTACATACTCCGCAATATCCTTCTTCATTCCGGTCCACCAGAAAGTATCCTTCAAATCCAAATACATCTTGGTATTTCCTGGGTGAATCGAATACGGTGAATCATGGGCCTCTTGCAAGATCAACTTCCTGATCTCCGGATCATTGGGCACATAAACGCGGTCCTCAAACCATAACGTATTGTGCTCATCCTCACGAAATCCCTTGGCTTTTCCTTTGCTCATTCTTTCCTTTATCTCGTCAATCTCCTTGTCTGTCTTCTGAGCTTCTCGGATCTTTTCCATCAGGGTAGACTGAATCTCCAATGTTGCTAAATAGCCTCTTGGAACTATCTCCAAACATAGCTCGCGAAAATCCTCGGCTAATAATTTCGGTAACTCTCCGGTCATGAGGGTGTTGACATGGCTCTTGCGGCTCAACGCATGAGCTACTACGTTAGCCTTCCCTGGGTGATAATGCAATCTCATATCATAATCCTTAATGAGCTCCAACCATCTCCTTTGCCTGAGATTCAACTCCTTTTGCGTGAAAATGTACTTCAAACTCTTGTGATCCGTGTACACCTCACAGTGATTTCCGATGAGAAAATGTCTCCATGTCTTCAACGCATGCACTACGGCTGCTAACTCCAGATCATGCGTGGCATAATTATTCTCATGGGGTTTAAGTTGCCGTGAAGCATATGAAACAACTCTTCCTTCCTGCATAAGCACTGCTCCAAGTCCTCGACGAGAAGTGTCGCAATAAACTTCATAATCTTTGCGTTGGTCTGGCAGAATCAACACTGGTGATGTAACCAAATGTTTCTTCAACTCCTGAAAACTAGTTTCACAATCCTCAGTCCAATTGAACTTGGTGTCCTTCTTTAACAGCTCTGTCATGGGCTTAGCAATCTTTGAGAAATTCTCAATGAACCTCCGGTAGTATCCTGCAAGTCCAAGAAAACTCCGGATCTCTCCAACTGATGTGGGTGATTCCCAGTTTGTCATAGTGTTGACTTTGGCAGGGTCTACTGCTATTCCTTCTCCAGATATAACATGTCCGAGGAATCCAACTTCCTTCAGCCAAAACTCACATTTGCGAACTTGGCGTATAACTGATGTTCTCTGAGCTTCTCAAGTACCAAACGCAAATGCTCCTTATGCTCCTCTTTGTTCTTTGAGTAGACCAAAATATCATCAATGAACACCACGACGAACTTATCCAAAAACTCCATAAACACTTTGTTCATCAGGTTCATGAAATAGGCAGGTGCGTTAGTCAGACCAAATGACATAACAATATACTCATATAGCCCATACCTGGTGGTAAAAGCCGTCTTAGGTATATCCTGCTCTCGAATCTTTAACTGATGGTATCCAGATCGTAGATCGATCTTGGAAAATACCTTAGCTCCTTGTAAGCGGCCAAACAAATCATTGATCATCGGCAGTGGGTACTTGTTCTTGATGGTCACTTCGTTCAATCCTCGATAATCAACTACCATCCTCAACGATCCATCTTTCTTCTCCACTAGTAGTACGGGTGATCCCCAAGGTGACGAACTTGGGTGAATATAGCCTTTATCCAGTAACTCCTTAATCTGCTTCTTAATTTCCTCCAAATCTTTTGCGGGCATCCTGTACGGTCTCTTAGATATTGGTCCTGTGCCTGGCAAAAGTTCAATCTGAAACTCAATGTCTCTATCCGGTGGCATGCCTGGCAACTCTTCTGGAAATACGTCAGGGAAATCCTTCACCACTGGTACTTCCTCCTGTACAACTCCTGATAAGGAATTCACCTGAGTCCTCTTCGGCATATGCCGGGATACATACTTAATCCTTCTTCCTTCTGGGGTGGTAAGCAAAATCGTCTTACTGGCGCACTCAATGTTCCCTCCATACTTTGATAACCAATCCATGCCTAATATCACATCCAATCCTTGCGATTCCAGTACTATTAGGTCCGAGGGAAACACGTAGTTACCAATCCTTAATGGTAACCGATCACACCCTAAACTAGCCATATACTCTGCTCCTGGCGAGGTTACTAACATGGGTGACCTAAGGGCTTGGGTTGGCAGTTTATACTTATCCACAAATCCCCTTGATATGTATGAATGCGATGCACCAGTATCAAAAAGAACGAGTGCAATAAATGACTTAACCAAGAACTTACCTATTACTGCATCTGGCTGAGCTTCTACCTCCTCCACGCTAACGTGGTTCACATGTCCTTTGTTGAAAGGGTTCAGCTTCTTCCCAGAGCTTCCATTGCCATTTCCATTCTGGGCTTCAGGGCATTCAGTTGCATAATGTCCAGTCTTCTGGCAATTGAAACAAGTAACGTGACTTAGATCCCTCTTGGCTGGGGTAGATGGGTTATTATAGTTCTGCCCGTTGCTTCCTCCATTCCCATTACCATTCTTGGGTCCACTATGGTTGTGCAAACTACCTCCTCCATGGGTATGCTGAAACTGTCCTCCCGATATCGGGGTAAATCGTGGCTTCTGCTGAGCTCCAGAATTGTACTTCCCTTGTCCATACTTCCTCTTACGGTTTTCAATCTACTGCTGCTTCCCTTCAATCATGAGTGCTCTATCTACCAACTCCTGGTAGTTGTTGAAGGTTGCTACCATCAACTGCATGCTCAGCTCATCATTTAGTCCTTCCAGAAACTTCTCCTGCTTGGCTGCATCTGTAGCAACGTCATCTGGAGCATAACGTGCTAACTTACTAAAGTCCTCCACATACTGGCCTACGGTGCGTCCTCCTTGGCATAGGTTGCGAAACTCACGCTTCTTCATAGCCATAGCTCCTGCTGAAACATGGGCAGTACGGAAAGCTTGCTAAAATTGGTCCCATGTGACAGTGTCAATAGGGTGTGTGGCTGTGTAATTCTCCCACCATGATGCTGCGGGTCCATCAAGCTGATGTGCGGCAAAACGCACTCTCTCCGCATCTGTGCATCTTGCAGTGGTCAACTCCCTTCCAACTTTGCGGAGCCAATCATCTGCAACAATCGGCTCGGTGCTGCTGGAAAACACCGGCGGATTTAGCCTCAAGAAACGGGCTAAGTGATCAACAGGTGGTGGTGGTGGGTTGTTGTTGTTGTTACCTTGGTTCTGTACTAACACTTGCATCAGGGCATTCTGCTGCTGAATCAACTGAGTGATCTCCGGTGGGAAAACAAATCCGGTGTCGCGTCTCGGAGGCATCTGATAGGTTTAGAAAAGATGAGATATAGAATAGAATGACGTCTAGAGAGAAAACACTACCCATATGCTCATGAGACAAACAGAATCAATATCACTCAATCAATTCAAACAAGGCATACAATCGATCTAACTATCGTTATAGAAGTGCTCGGACTATACTATTTACATGGGGGAATACTACTACTGATATGGTGGTCTACTAGAAATTTTGATTGGTCGAAGACTCCATGATATCTGCTCCAGCTTCATCAACAAAGTCATCTTCACTAGGGTCTGAGTCGGTGTCGTCGATGATGATGTAGTTATCCGGGCAAGTAGAATCGTCATCTTCTCCTCCTGGAGCTGGGTCTCCCATGAATACTCCGATCTTCTGTATCAGGTCGTCATTCTTTTCCAACAACGTGGCGATCTCCTCCTCATATCCATCGCGCGTAGCCTTGAGTTCTTCCTCCAACTCCGTGATCTTGGTCAATGCCTTCTTCAGCTCTATCATGTCTGCGCACAACTGGTTTTCCTTGCGACGAATGTGTTGGTTTTGCTCCTGGATGAAAGCTGCAATTGATCCATCCTTCTTGGTGCTGATCATCTCCCATTGCTCATCTCGGCGTCCACAAATCTGATAAATAGTATCCTCAAGATCCCTGCAGTAGACTTCTCCAATGCATCCCATAGAGATGTGGGCTGCCATGCTCTTTCCTAAACTCCAGGTTGGTGCATCAAAGGAAAACTCTATAGGCTCAGTGACTGGCGTAAAAGTCCTTCCTGGAACTTGAACTTGAATCTTCCAGCGCTCCTCTTCTGGTAGTGTGGCGTTGTAGGTTCCGGTGAAGCTTGGTATTCCGATGTTCAGGTACTTAGTGACTTCCTTCAAGTGTCGTCCAAAAGGTGTCTCTTCATCTGGTTGCATGAACTTGTTCCTTGCATCCGCCATTCCTAAAAGAGTAGAAGGTGGAGAGGATTCAGAAATGAGAAGAGAGTAGTGTTCTAGGGTTTAAGCTTAGTGGTCGTGTCCTACAGTCAGCGTGTGCTCTGATACCACCTTTGTAGCGACCAGACCTCAAACAGTCTGTGCTGCTGTGCATCAGTGTCATCCCTGGATCAGTAATGCTGACACGCACAGTACAAATGGAGGATTTATAATAGAGTAGCAATCACACACTTATTACAACGGATATCTCAAAAGAGAATAAGTATGATAAATATGGCTTAGGGCCATCTAAATACGATAACAGTGGAAGACTTGGAAGATAAGTGAGTCCATCAACTCCAACGGCATCACTGAGTATAAGACCACGACCTAAGGCACCTTACTCGTCGTCTGAAAAGTCTCCAACATGAAACGTTGCAGCCCGAAACGGGTCAGCACATGGAATATGCTGGCAATGTAACACATAGAGAGTAATGAACATAATAATGCTATACTACATGCATATATGGCTGATAGAAGGCTCTATGGTTACAGTTTTGCGAAAAGCCAATTTTTCCCTACTGCAAAGGAATAAATTTTATTTAACTATCATGGTGGTTGTTAAACATTGAGAATAGTTGATAGCATTCTCAATCCCAATTAAGTATCATCATTAACCCAACAAAATTAATTAAAGTAACATGGTGATGAGATTCACATGATAATCCAAGTACTAGATACTCAAGATGTCCATAACCGGGGACACGACTAACCATGCTTAGTTTGTACACTCTGCAGAGGTTTGTGCACTTTTCCCCACAAGACTCGATCTCCTCCGTTGGGATTCTCGCACTTCATGGTGTTTGAGAAACGGATGACCGAGACACAGTCTTTCAGAAGCGTTAACTCTCTACTCCGGGTAGACAGTACCACCTACAACCCCTACATCTGCTAGTCTACCTCTTCAAGAGCTCACACAACTTAATCAACTATGCTAGAGCCAATAATAGCTTGTGGCTGCACACGGAAGTTTCTAGCATGAATAATCTCATGATCCCTTTGAGCCTGGGTGGCGGTCCTTAGAAAAACAGGCAATCCTGGAATACCCAGGTACCTCAATCCACCCAGATGTGAGTTTTAGTTGCCACCGTAAGTTTAACCATATATTAACAATCTCACATCTATCATGGATACACTCAAACCCAATCCACGTCTACTAGCATAGCATAGCAATATAAGCAAACGTAGAAGTAACTCCCAAGGGTTTGATAATAAAACAGGTAATAGGTACTACCTCAACTACTTCCCAATACCCACAATTTAATTAGATCCTAACCATGCAATGTTTGAGTATTTGTCTAATGCAATAAAACTGGGTAGTAAAAGAGGTATGATCAAAGTGTTACTTGCCTTGCTGATGATCCGTGAAACTTAGAGATTCGAAGTAGCAAGCGGCGCACTCCGGGTACTCTATCGCAAACAAAAAAGCATACAATAAGCACTCATCAAATGCATAGGTAAAACTCAAATAAAAGATGTAACCAGAAAGTTCAACTTAAGAACTCCGATTTGCAAAAAGAAACAAATCGAACGAAGCAACGAAAGTCAAACGGCGAAAGAAACAAGCTTCATTTACTAATCTGGATATAGGTCCAATTTTACAGTAGCCAAAACTTGTTTGAGTAGGTTAAACGGAAAGAGAATTTCGAGGCGAAACTCTAGGCGCTTGAATCGCCTGATTCTGATAAACGAGCGAAAAGATAAACCAGAACGAAAATCTGATCAAAAATCACGATCTGGAATAATCGCGGAAAATCCGGCAAAAAAGAAAACTGACGAACAGTTAAACGAACGGACGTTCGTTAACAGCGACTAAACAGCGAATATGTTCGTTAAAACGAACGAATCGGCGAACGTTCACTAACTAACTAAACCGAAAAAAATAAACCGATCTATACAAAAAAATAAACCTAGGGTTCCTAAAAAAATAAACCGACTCGGGTTTAAAAAAAAAACCCGGACTCGGCGTCGGCGGCTTCGGTTACCTCCGGCGGGGCGGGGCGGCTCCGGCAGGGCTGCGGGGTGCGGGCGGGGTGCGGGGAGGCGGCGGGTGGTGACGGGGTCGACGAGGGGCGGCGGAACGGCGTCGGGGCGGGCTCCTCGCGGCGGCGGCGGCGGCTTCGGGCTCTGGCTCCGGCGGGGCTTCGGTCGGGGCGGGACGGGGTGAGGGAGGCGGCGGCGGGGCGGGGTATATATAGGTGGGGGGGCTACTCCGGCTTGGGGAAGGGGGCGCCGGGGAGGCGTGGCCATCCCGGACTCGGGCAACGGCGGCGTGCTCGTCCCTGTCTCCAGGAGGGAGACGACTCGCAGCTGGGCCGCGCGGGGAGCTGTGCCGTCGGCTGGGCTTCAACCCAGTCGGCGCGCTCGGGATTTTTTTAAATAATATTCCGCCGAACTAAAAAGAAATCGTAGAAAATAAATAAAAATCCAAAAATGCTAAAACAAATTTTCACCGTCTAATTAAAATAATTAGAACGACGTGAACATTTTCTTGGCCCTAAAATGCAGTTTTTAAAACGTGCAATTTTTCTAATGCAATTAAAATTGCAAATAAAATCCGAATAAAATCAAATATTTGATTTTAATATTTTTCCTCCAATATTTCAATTATTGTGGAGAAGTCATATTTTCTCCTCTCATTTATTTTAATATGAAATATTTTTCGGAGAGAAAAATAATTAAAACCAAAAATCCTCGTTTTATTATTTGATAAAAATCAAATATGAAAACCGGGAAAAATCCCCAACTCTCTCCAAGGGTCCTTGAGTTGCTTAGGATTTTCGAGGATTTGCCAAAATGAAATAAAATATGCTATGCAATGATGATCTAATGTATAACATTCCAAATTGAAAATTTGGGATGTTACAGCGGGGAAAAGAAATAAACTAACATGGATACTACAATGAAAGAGTATGAACACCGAGAACTAGAATGAAGGTGTGAACATGAATATAATGTCGGTGAGAAATACGTACACCCCCAAGCTTAGGCTTTTGGCCTAAGTTGGTCTACGCCCATGGATCAAAGTAGCCCTCTTCATTGTACTGAGGAGGATCCTGAGCGTTCCACTGGTTAGCGATCTCCCATGGATCCCACTGATAAATAGACTCCTGATATGGATCAGGTGATGGCTTTGGCTCAGGAGGTGGGATCGTGTCCCCTCCCAGTATGCATGAATGTCCGCGGGCAAAACAAAGTACCTGCCTGAATGAATATCGAACAAAATAGATGCAGGCAAGGTAATAATCTGAAAGGTGACCTCGCTAAATACCAGGTTATAAATAAGTCTCTTTTCCTCATCATGGCGAATAAACTTATGTGCTACCATGATGTCATAATCTAAATATATAGTGGTAGCAGTTTCTCCTCTTTTACATAATGCCTAATGGGTGTCTCAAAGTGTTTAGCAAGGCAGGAGGCGAAGATACACTATTGCAGGTTGCTGCTAAAGCGACACTACAATCAGAGATCCTTCGACGAAGCTGTGTGCGATGCATTAATCGCAAACGGTGGTGTCAAAAACCCGTCAAAAAGGTGCAAAACGTTTGCGATGGAGGATGCATCAAACACGGTTCAGATTATAGTTGCGTGTGTGATTCAGGGCACATGGTTAACCCGTTCGAACTGTTTGCGATGAGGCAGAACAACAGAAACGGGCAGCCATATCAATGTGTGTGCGATATACGGCATACAGTTTGCTCTGATGAACTATTTGCTATCAGGGAGTGTAATAGAAACGGTTAGCCAGATGAAGGTGTGTGTGATATAGGGCATACGGTTCACTCGGACGAACTGTTTTCGATTGGCGAACACAACAGAAACGGTTCAACTTAACAAGATGTGTGATACATGGCAAACAGCCGACTCGAATGAACTGTTTGCGATGAGAAATTACAACACAGACGGTTAATACAGTTAGTTCGTGTGCGATTCTGTGTGTACAAAAAACTTTGAAAAATGCAAACTAGTTGCTTGCGGTGGCTAGGAGTATCGCACACGATGCGTCTGCGAGTACTCGTGTGCGATGATTAGTAAGTTACACATACGTTTCCTTATGTTAACACTTGTGTGATAAATAACACGTGGCACCAGATACGGTATTCGGGTTGGGTGTGTGCTCCACTTAGTCTTCCCGCGCTCCAGCGAATGCTTCCGGCGCTCCATATGGGGGAATTGTAAAATCCACGCCTCTTCCCTCACCGGTTTCCCGCCACCAGGTAACGGCTTGCTGCATATAACCCAGGCGGCAATGCACCACCGCGACACTCTGCGTAGATCTAGTCCTCACCCATCTACCATTAGTTATTCCAAGCATGCCAGACAATGACCAAAGCTTCGGCGTCGACGCCTACCAGCGTTACATCTTCGGCGAGGAGAACGAGTCGGAGCAGGTCGGGGAGCAAGAGCTTCATTGGCCGGTGCAGGCACCATGACCCATCGGCAGCGATATCGGTGTGACAGTCCTTGGGAGCACAATCGACATATTGCAGAGGAGGTGTGATGAGCAGTTTGCCATCCACCGTGCAAAAGACCCAGAGCTGCTATGCGGCATGATCGACGACCAACCCGAAGAGCCGCCGTCACAAGTGCTCAACGAGAGCTTGATGCCCCGCAAGGAATGGCCAGAGGACCTCTGCGATTCAGTCAAGACACAGGCAGTCTGTGGCTTCATCATTGCCCGCGGCGGCCGTGTCAACCTCGATCCTGATGATGTGGTGGCTAGGCTCGAGCGCATCCTTGGCGGAGTTGACGTCCCCGATGAAGTAGAACATCGCCAACGTGATATCTTGAGGATGCAGGTGATGGATGGAATTTGCTACCAGGCCAGAGAGATGGAAATGGAGTGGTTCCACGGAGTTGTCATGCACGCGATTGCACGCTGTCAAGCCCTTCTGGAAGAGGCCCAGCAGCCCCAAGAGCCTCCCATCGCCAGCAGCTCCGTAGGCGGAGGCGGGTCGGGACACTTGGAGTGAACGGCCGCAAGGGTGCTATGCTGATCATGGAGTCCGAGAAGACCATCGTCGGAAGGCCGCCAGCTCAGCCTTTTAGCTTATATTTTATTACAATTGTATGCATATGTAGGTCGTGAGTGTTCTGGGCCTTGCAGCATGTGGCATTTTAAATTATCCTGAATATGTAAGACAAATATTAAGAATTATTAACCATTGCCATTGTAAATTTGCCTCAACGGCGAGCAGAGCGCGCGCAAAGACGCCAGAGCGGAGTGCGCCGCCGCCGCCTCAATGGCGAGCAAAATGCGTGGACGGACGTGAGCAGAGCACGCCGCGGCCGCTTCAAAGGCGAGCAACCACGTGGTCAACCTTCTGCCATCAATAAATTTTGACCTTGTTTCTTGTCACATTGTTGATTACAACACAATAAGTAATTGCAAATCTGTTCACACCTATCAAAATAATATGTGTTCACACTTAGCACCGGGCTATAAAAACTACCCACTCAAAAATTACTTCACAATTCCTCTCCTCATCACCCACAAAACTGGTCTTTCCTGCCGCGAAGCCGCAGCCGCAGCAAAGATGTCCGGGCGCGCCGCGGAGCCCTTGAACGAGCTCTCACGGGCACGCGAGGGCTCTCACAAGCGCATTCATGGCGTCGGACATCGCGACGAGCTGGCGTTCCTGAAGTCCTTCGCCTACGACAACGACATTCTCGCTGGCGTCACTACGCAGCAGGAGCTGGTCGATGGCTTGATGAAGCTGCTCAAGATCAGCGATACCTCGGTTGACAAGGCGACCGGCCTCGTCGAGCAACTCATGGGTGACAATGCAAAGCTCCTCAGGTTGGTCGCGGAGAAGGAGGAGGAGGCCGCCGGCTGGAAGATGCTGCATGAGCAAAGCAGTGCCTCGGAGATGATGCTGAAAGCAGTCGTCAAGGAACTGATGGGTGGCTTGAGGAAGCTCCGGATCAAGCGCGAGCAGGAGGTGGAGGAATCCGTGGCTGCTTTCAAGCAAAGTCGTGAGGAATTGAAGAAGGAGTTGGGGGATTTTGTCGCCCGGCGATCCATCGACGAGTAGAGACAGTAGCGACCCAGATCGTTGTCTGTAATTTCCTTCTTCTGCCCCTGTGTCTTCCGGGCTTTGCTGCATGTGGCATTTCAAATTATCCGGAATATGTAAGACAATTGTTATCTGCGCCATTGTAAATTTGTCGTCGTATTATCCATTGCCATTTTATTTGTGGTCGTATTATCCATTGTCCTATGTGGCAATTTAAATTAGCACGGAATACGAGTTGAAAACACGAACAAAGCAAATGCTGCCATGGGATCACAAGCAAACACCCTCCGTCCAGGTGCTTTAATTAACCCATTAATAGAGAAGTTGTGAACGAGGCGGGCGGCGACTGGTGCATGGAGGTCAAAGAGCTCGCTTCCTAGTAAGCATGGGCGGCCTTGCTGCTCGCACATGTCCCGTCGAGCCTGCGACTGTGAGGTGGACAGGATGCACGCGTCCCGTCGAGCCTGCACGGCGGACTTCTCGCGCTCGTCCCGTATAATCAAACAACTGCACGCACGCCATCGAGTATGGTTAAATTTCGACACGGTTAATATAATACAACCGTTTGCGATATTAACGTGTCAGCTTTTTGTTCCAAAAAGGACTTTGTTGGCTACTAATGTGTGCGCCTCTTCTCAAACTGGACGATTTTTACCACGACATATATGTGCAATGTCATGAAACCATGCCAAGTTTCATGTTTTTTGGGTGATTTTTTGATTTACCGGGATTTAAAAACCGAGATTCTCAATGTTTCAGGACGACAACAAGTTTGTAATTCATTCCCATTCCTTAAATGAGACCTAAACATGCTCCCCATGACACATGTACGATTTCCCACCCATTTTGCTTCACTCGAGCATGTGCTTGTAGTTCAAATTTGAATTATGGACTACATTAAATGCATAGAAAACTTAGTAATTAGTAATATATATACAATGGCCAAACGAACCCTGAACAGTTTCAAATTTCAGCCCGACACTCCTGTTATTCTATGTTGCCTGTAGAAAACAAAGTTCAAGGCGAGAAGAGGCAGCGATTATCGTTTCACCCACAAGAGGGGCATGTTTCCCTACCGGAACCACGAGGGTGGCGACATGCTCCGATTTGTAAGAGGCTTGTAATATAGCTTCGCCCAAATTGGACAATTATATGTACCATGTAGTGACACCATGCCAAGTTTCATGATTTCCTGGTGAGTTTTGGATTTACAGAGATTTAAAAACCGAGATTCGCAATGTTTGTGGCCAAGCCAGGATGGTGAGACGGTTGAATTCGTTCCCATTCATTCCATGTGACCTAAACATGCACCCCAAGGAAACATGTACATTTTTTCTAGCCATTTTGGTGCACTGGAGCATGTATTTGTAGTTCGGATTTGAATTATGGACATTAAATGCCTAGAAAACTCAATTAATGAATAAAAAAGGTCAAACGAACCCTGAATAATTTCAAAGTGCAGCTTGAATCTCCCGTTGTTCCATGTCGCATATAGAAGAAAATACGAGGCTAGAAGAGGGAGTGATTATCATTTGGCCCACAAGGGGACACGTTTCCCTATCGAAACCACGAGGGTTCTTGCGACATGCTCTGGTTTGTAAGAGGTTTGTTATAAAGCTTGGCCCAAATTGGCAATGTTTTTACCATGACATATATGTGCCATGACGTGACACCATGCCACCTTTGATGACTTTCTGGTGACTTTTGGATTTATGGAGACTTAAAAACCGAGATTCAAAATGTTTGAGGACGAACCAGGACACCGGTACGGTTGTAATTCGTTCCCATTCCTGGCATGGGACCTAAACATGCACCCAAGGACATATGTATACTTTTTATAGCCATATTGGTGAACTGGAGCATGTATTTGTAGTTCAGATTTGAACTATGGACATTAAATGCCTAGGAAACTCAATTAGTGTATAAAAAGGCCAAACGAACCTTGAATAACTTTAAATTTCAGCACAGATATCATGTCGTTCCATGTTGCCCATGGAAGAAAATACAAGGCGAAAAGAGGTAGTGATTACATTTAGCCCACAAGGGGAACATGTTTCCCTATCAGAACCACGAGGCTTCTTTGAGAGAAGCTCCGGTTTTTCTAAGAGGTTTGTAATAAAGCTTGGCCCAAATTGGATAATGTTTTTAGCACGACATATATGTGCCATGCCGTGACACCATGCCACCTTTGATGACTTTATGGTGAGTTTAGGATTTACGGGGATTTAAAAACTGAGATTCCAAATGTTTGAGGACGAGCCAGGACGCGGGTACGGTTGTAATTCGTTCCCATTCCTGGCATGGGACCTAAACATGCACCCAAGGACACGTGTATAAATTTTCTAGCCATTTTGGTGAACTGGAGCATGTATTTGAAGTTCAGATTTGAATTATGGACATTAAATGCCTAGGAAACTCAATTAGTGTATAAAAAGGCCAAACGAACCCTGAATAAGTTTAAATTTCAGCACGGATATCCTGTCGTTCCATGTTGCCCGTAGAAGAAAATACAAGGCGAAAAGAGGCAGCGATTACGTATCGCCCACAAGGGGGACACGTTTCCCTACCGGAACCACGAGGCTTCTTTGAGAGAAGCTCCAGTTTGTAAGAGGCTTGTAATAAAACTTGCGCCACAATGGACGAAAAAATTCCTTGACATATAAGTGCCATGTCGTGACACCATGCTAGGTTTCATGATTTTCGGCTTAGTTTTAGATTTACGGGGATTTAAAAACCGAGATTCTTCTCACGAAATGTTTTCAAATAGCACATGGTTCACTCACGAAAGCCGATATTCAATGAAAACTTTGTGGAAACCATATTTTAAAGATTCATAAAAATCTGAAAAAATGGGATGTTAAGAATGTGATGTTTTATTGCGACACAAAATTTCAAGTTGAAAAACAGTACGAGATGTGAGCTATGAAAAAGATAAATTCAGCCCTGAATAGTGACATTACTATTCGGCACTATTCAACGCTGATTTTGTCTTTTTCATAGCTCACATCTCGTAATGTGTTTCAACTTGAAATTTTGTGTGGCAATAAAAATCATCCTCTTAACATCGCACATTTTTTTCAATTTTTTTTGAAACTTCAAAGCATCTTTTTCTCATGGTTTTCACCGGTTTCCACCGAATGTTTGTTTCCGTATGATATTCTTCCCCCGTGCTGCACGCGCGATCTGAGTTGTGCGTTCTGATTGGCCAGAACACAAACCCCATGGATCGTACGTGTGCACCGTTGGATGCTCCCAGATCGAGTGGCAACCCTGAGCCCTTTCGACAACACATGCAGTACATGGGTAAGCACTGTGCGCATGCGTCGTGCTAGCTCATGCTTCCTTCTCTACTAGGTTTTCAAAATAGGCTACCGTTTGTCGCCACTCCTCTCATCAGTTTCCCACCTCTTCTCCCATCGTTTTCCCGTTACCAGTGTCAGTGCTCATTGAAGGCTAGTGGCGACACACCGGCCATGTAAAATATCCCACACATTTTCTAAAGCACAAATGTGTGTGATAGGAGGGAGTAGGTCCCATAGGGTGACCAGCGTGAAATGCCTTAATGGCAAGGAGGCAATTCTTATCAGCAAGGGCCGGCTTCCCATCTGCTAGCATAGTCGGATAGAACGCACAAGTTAATCATGCTCGGGCTGGAGTAGTCCAAGGATGGGTGACCCGGTGGGAAGTTGCATATCTCAAGCTTCATTTAAATGCCATGACACGGTCATTATAGAGATATATTTATCATATTATATCTCTATAGTGACCTATCATGGCAATTATATAAACCTTGGGATCCCTGTTTTGCGAATTTGTAGACTATGTTTTTATGGGTTATTTTTTGCTCTAAAAAATTAAAGAATGATTGACTGGACTTGTCATGGCGATTATATAAACCTACTATGTTTTTATGGGTTATTTTTTCCTCTAAAAAATTAAAGAATGATAGACTTGACCTGTCATGGCGATTATATAAACCTTTTTCAGGTTGCATGCAGGGTATAGGGGGCAGGGTGTTCTTCTCGAGCATGTCTCCCTTGTGTGGCTTATAGACACGTCACATATCTATGCGCTCCCCGAGGTATATATATATAGTATCCTTTACCGACAATTAGGGGCCCCCACACAATCTATCCCTTTGACCCAACAACGAGAAGGGTTTGACCATGATGGTTTCCTATAGATACTAGTAAGTGATATGTCTCCAACGTATCTATAATTTATGAAGTATTCATGCCATATTTACAATAGTTTTATATGATTTTGGTATGCTTTGATTAGAACTAACCCGGACTGACGCTGTTTTCAGCAGAACTACTGTGGTTTTGTTTTTGTGCATAAATAAAAGTTCTCGAAATGCAATGAAAATCAACGGAGAATTTTTCTGGAAAATATAAAAAATACTGGAACGAAGAGTTACCGGAGGGGAGGCCATGGGCCCCACGAGGGTGGAGGGCGCACCCCTGTGCCTCGTGGACTTCCCGTGGGCCCCCCTGACTTGTTCTCGATGCCAACCTCTCCTATAAATACCCAAACCTCCAGAAAATAACCTAGATCTGAAGTTCCGCCGCCGCAAGCCTCTGTAGGCACGAGAAATCAATCTAGGCCCTCTCTGGCACCCTGCCGGAGGGGGCCATCATCACCGGAGGCCATGGAGGAGTATCCCGGAGGGGCCATCATCTCCATGAAGGCCAAGATCCAGAGGGAGAACCTCTCCCCATCCAGGGGGAGGCCATGGAGGAGGAAGCATAAGGGGAGAACCTCTCCTCCTCTCTCTCGGTGGCGCTGGAGTGCCATCGGGAGGGGAATCATCGCCGCAGTGATCATCTTCATCAACATCACCATCATCATCTCTTTTACGCGGTCCACTCTCCCGCACCCCGCTGTAATCCCTACTTGAACATGGTGCTTTATGCCACATATTATGATCCAATGATGTGTTGCCATCCTATGATGTTTTGAGTAGATATCCTTTGTCTTTGGGTTGATTGATGATCTAGATTGGTATGAGTTGTATGTTTTATTTTGGTGCTGTCCTATTGTGCCCTCCGTGTCGCGCAGGGATTCCCGCTGTAGGGTGTTGCAATACGTTCATGATTCGCTTATAGTGGGTTGCTTGAGTAACAGAAGCATAAACCCGAGTAAGGGGGTTGTTGCGTATGGGATAAAGGGGACTTGATATGTTAATGCTATGGTTGGGTTTTACCTTAATGATCTTTAGTAGTTGCGGATGCTTGCTAGAGTCCCAATCATAAGTTCATATGATCCAAGAAGAGAAAGTATGTTAGCTTATGCCTCTCCCTCATATGAAATTGCAATGATGACTACCGGTCTTGTTAACGATTGCCTAGGATAATTCCGCACACCGACCCATCATTATTCCACACTCGCTATTTATAATATTTAGTAATATATTCTAACTTTATGATAACAACACCTACTTTTATATTTTACCTCTCCGATACCATGGAAAGTTATCCTCTTCATACCGACAACGTAGTTTTATTTCTTGTTTCTAGTTGGAAGCAAAAGTTCGGTGTACGTAGAGTCGTATCAGTGGTAGATAGGACTTGAGAGAATATTGATCTTACCTTTAGCTCCTTGTGGGTTTGACACTCCATACTTATCACTTCCACCTTTGGGAATTGCTACGATGATTCCCTGCACTTGGGAATTAACAAGCTCTTTTCTGGCGCCGTTGCGGGGGAGCAATAGCGTGGGGTTGATATTCTCGTGTGTGCTTGTTTGCTTTCTTCACTAAGTAGATTTTGTTTTTCCTTTTTGTTTCTGTTTAGTTGTGTGTGAAACATACTAATTTTTTTAAAAGAATGAAAATACAAAAAAATTACTTGCCTCTCATGCCTAAAACGTTTTTCAATAAGAGAAGTGATTGGAAGGTTATGCATTGGAGAAGTGAGGGTCGACCTTGAACACTTGTGAAAGGATCGATACGGTCGACTAGAGGGGGGGTGAATAGGAGACTACAAATTTTAATCTTTCTTGTAGATTTTAAGGCATAGTACATAAATAGAGTTCACTAGACATGCAACTAGGTGAATGCAACCTATATGACAAGCAATCTCCAAGATAAAAATGCGAGGCAACAAACTAAGTAGAAAGCCAACAAGCATACAACACAAAGTAAGGTGCGGGAAAGGATTAACCACAAGTGAGACGAGGACGCGAATTTTATCCCAAAGTTCACTCTTCCTTGGGGAAGAGCTACTCTCCGTTTGGAGTGGTGTCGGAGCCAAAGCTTGCGGAACGCCACCGAAGGCTCACCATAATCTCCTTCGAGTCACCCCCAATGGATGAGCCTTGAATCACTAGGGGTTGGTCTTGAAGGCGACCATCACACCTTTAAAAACTTCTCCGGAGCACACCACAAGCAAGGAAGCTTCCGGAGGAACCTCTAGCCGCCTAGGAGCCCAAGCTCCAAGAGTAACTAGTCAATGGGGAAGAAATGTTGCGGGGAACGCGATTTGGTTTGGTCAAGTTGTAGATCGGGTCTTGCTCTCCCAATCCCCAAAGTTTCAACAAGTTTGGGTGGAGGGATTGAGAGTATTGAGCAAAATGGGGTGTAGCAATGGTGGAGCTCAACAAGACATTAGGGTTAGGGGTTGGAGGTGGAAGAAGAGGCTTTATATAGTGTTCTTGGCCGGGTGGGGAAATCTGCCCGTTGGACCCCGTGCGCACGGGCTAAGTCAGCCCCGTGCGCACGGGGTACTCAGAGAGATTCACACAACCCCGTGTGCACAGGGGTCAAAAGACCACGTACGTACGGGATACTCAGAGAGTTTACACAGTACCCCGTGTGCACGAGTGTCCAAAGACCCCGTGCGCACGGGGTACCCAGAGAGTTACGCAGTACCCCGTGCGCACGGGGGTCCAAAGACCCCGTGCGCACGGGGTACCCAGTAACTTTCTGTCACAAAGTTTCTGAGTACCACAAGCACACACACTAGGATTTTAGGTGGTAGGAGTGGGTAGGCTAAGTGTATAAGGTTAGGCAAAGGCATTCCCATACAACTTTCATCCACACAAACCTCTCTTAATAGTGTGGTCTTTCTGACTACTCGAAGCAAACCAAAAACTAAAACCTTCGAAGCGCCGGCAGACCACGCCTTTAACCTTTTTGAAATGGGGGTCGCACATCTCCATCATGGAGCACTTGGAACCAATATCCTGAGATAAACTTTAGTAACCAATATTAGTCCAACGAACCACATTGTCATCACACCAAAATATAGTATAAGTGCCACTTGCACTTTCAATCTCCCCCTTTTTGGTGCATTGATGACAACGTGGTTAGAGCATGGCATAGAGGATAAAAAATATAGAAAGCCATGGGACAAATAATGATCATGGTAGCTCCCCCTATATGTGTGCCCGGATAAAAGGAATGCTTGAGAATGCATCAAGTACACACATAGGAGGCTCCACCAAGATCATTATTGTCAAGACATGAGATCAATCATAATAAACCTATAACGGTGCCTAGATCTCATGACATAGTGTGGTGAGAAAATATTGTGAGACACATAATAAGCAAGATGATAAACGCAATAAGTTCAATAATAAGGCTAGAGTCTCACAACCATAACTGAGTAGCTCACACAACCACACAACCGGAAAGTAGATAAGAGTATCTCAAGCCAGCTAAAACCAACCAACAACGAGAAACACGAGGCTTGAGATCTCAACACACACAAAACACACCACTTCTCCCCCTTTGTCATCAAGACAACAAAAATGAGACAAATGGCGACACTCAGACCCACTAGACAAGAGGAGGAGCACTCGAGGCATCATCATCATCATCAAAACGCCACCCAGCCATCGGGAAAGATCGAGCAGTGGCCTCACTGTCGTTGTCCTCTGACCCTGGACCGACCTCCTCACCGGCTGTGGCCCTAGCTGCCTTTTTCTCACGCCGCATAAGCTTCTCCTTGTTGATTTCCTTAATCTGACGGCGCTGAATAGACTGGCACATCTTGAACATGTTGCTCAAGGTCTTGAACAGAGACTTCTTCTATCCCCTGGCAAAGACGGCCTCAGAACCAACAGACTTGGCCTTACCACGAGGAATCCGTGCAATAGAGGACATGCCTGGAGTGAAAGTAGCACAATCCTCAGGCCTAGGGTTGCGCCCCTTCTTGATAGGCACATAAGGAGCAGGAGCAGCTGGGGTCCAGTTAAAGTTGCGCTTGGGAATGGAGGTCTTGAATGAGGCAATGTACTTGGCAGGACATACAGTCTCAATCAAAGCCTGTATGAATGGAGCATAGATCAAGGACTTGTTCTCTTGCACACACTAACGGAGCTCATAGTACATGAAATCCAGAACATCCACTTTCTTCTTCTGATGGAGATACACAAAGACATCTAGCATGGAACTCCGAATGTTATGGGAATCGCCAGCCTTTGGAGTGAGGGTATACCTCAGGATATGGTGCATGGTTTCATAGAGGGTCAAGAGATCTTTGATAGACCCAGTGAAAAACGACTTCTCTTGCTTGTATGCAAAAGAAATCTCATCCTTAGTGCGTTGCCCACTCAACTCTGCCAAACTCATCAGATACAGCCTCTTCATCCATGAATGGGTAGGGAATGATCTCAGAGAACTTAGCCATAGGAGCAGAGCACCGATGTGTTCCGGACATCCACGTGAGGGTGCGAGTAGAGTCATTGGAGAAATACAAAGTGGCAAAGAACTGCATCACCAGATCTTCATTATAGGGATGGTTGAACGTGACAAACGTAATGAGACCCAATCTTCCAAGAGCGGAGTACACACCGGGATACAGGTGATCATTGTCACGCAAACTCTCAGTGTTGACTTGCTTGTGAGGAGCAAACTTCTGACTTGGTCATGAGAAGCTCATGATAGACCCTTTGCTGAAACTCGTTCTTGAAGCGGGGATCTACTCCCATACCTGTGCCAACCGCATAAGGATGGCTCTGTCTCTCAGCCCAAAGCTCTGGCTTGGTCCACTTGGCAAGAGGCATATTCCGGAGCTCACGCCCGCCCGGAATGGCTTGCTCAGGATTAGACACTTCTTCCTCCTCTTCATCCTCATAAACACGATCATCTTCTTCTTCAATCTCTTCATCATCATTGGGTTGGCATACTGAGCATAATCTTGCGAGTCATATTCTTCCTCAGACTCATCGGAGGCCTCAACAACCAGCCGCTTTGAGGCTGCACGGTGAACACGGCCCTGACCAGACCCAGACCCTTGACCCATGCCTTCAGATGGCTGACGACGAGCAATTGTGAATTCCTTGGATCCTCCTTTTGGGCGCTTGCGACGAAGCTCAACCCTCTTGTCAGCGGAATCTGAAATACACGTGAACACCCAACAACACAAAGTAAGAAACACAAATGAGTACAAGTGCATGAGGTATGGCAATGAGATAGATAGAAGATCAGGTAAAAGTTCCTGGATAGCCCGTGCGCATGGGGGTTTAGACCCTGTGGGCACGGGGGTCCCGTGCACTCGGTACAAGACCATGGACACGGGGCCCCGTGCGCACGGGGGTCAAACACCACGTGGACACGGGGGTCTCCCAGCGGCAGCCACTTTCCGGTCGAGATCCGGGAGTGGGTGCAGCAGGGAGACCAAAGGATCAATGCACCTAATTACTACCTAGAGACAAGGTGTGGCCAAACTAATCTATGGAACAATGAAACCCTAGAGCTAGATAAATTGATAGGCATCCATGGAGAGAGACAAGGGGACATGACCAACCGGAGGAAGACCCCATCTTGATGAAGATCCACGGAGCAAGACACCCGACGAAGCCTGGAGGAGCTCCGGTGAGCGGAGGCGGTGCTAGAGGCTTCCTGGGGAGTGGAGGGGGGAAATGGGTGGGAATGAGCCCGAACCCCCCCACGCCCGCCTCTTCAGAGTCAGAAACCGTAGACCCCGTGCGCACGGGCTAAGTGAGCCCCATGGGCATAGGGGTCCCGTGCGCACGGTACAAAGCCCATGGGCATGGGGTATTCATGAATAGTTGACATGAGGGACGTTTTGAGGAAAGGGCTGAGTGTAGACTCTTACCCCTTGTTCACAAGGCACTCGGTCTATATTTGTCAATACGCCGCAAGATAGGTCCTATCACTACGAGAAGGGTATATGTGGAGCACTTGTACCAGAAGAGAAACGAGAAACACCAAACAGAAAAACTAGAGAGAAAAGACAAGAAAACCAACACACCACACACACGAAGCAAACACGGACACAACCCTCAAGAGAGGGTGGTGGCCGAAGCCACCATGTTTGAGTTTATTTGGTATGGCACCGCGAAGATATGAACCTTGGGCCCAAGACCAATACTCATCTTTGAAGCACAAGTACCACCTAAAGTGGCTAATGTGAAAGATTGTGTTTGATTTATGCACTTGTACGATAAGATAGCTCATGAGTTGAGCTAGCTCCCCCTAGACATGTGCCTACATCTAAGTTAGATAATACATGAGTCTGTGTGTGAGCAAGGATTTCATCCCAAGTTACTTATATCCACGATATTTAGCTCATGCCTTAACTCGCGAAATCTTGCTTCTTCAAGGGGCTTGGTGAAGATGTCTGCTAGTTGATTCTCGGTGTTGACATGGAGTAACTCAATGTTTCCCTTTGCCACATGATCTCTAATGAAATGATGGCGAATCTCAATATGCTTGGTCTTGCTATGTTGAACCGGATTCTCGGAGATCTTGATTGCACTTTCATTGTCACAACAAAGAGGCACTTTGTCACATTTGACACCATAATCCATCAAAGTTTGCCTCATCCATAATAATTGAGCACAACAACTTCCGGCGGCAATGTACTCGGCTTCGGCCGTGGAGAGAGATATACAATTTTGCTTCTTTGAAGACCAACTTACCAACGATCTCCCTAAGAATTGACATGAACCGGAAGTGGACTTGCGGTCAACCTTGTCTCCAGCCCAATCTGAATCCGAGTAACCCATTAACTCAAATGATGATCCTTTGGGATACCAAAGGCCCAAGTTTGGGGTATGAACCAAATATCGAAGGAATCTTTTCACTGCCGAATAGTGGCTCTCCTTAGGAGCGGATTGAAATCTTGCACACATACACACACTCAACATAATATCTGGCCTAGATGCACAAAGGTAAAGCAAGGAACCGATCATAGAGCGATATACCTTCTGATCCACTTCTTTACCATTGGGATCAAGATGAAGTTGACCATTTGTGGGCATGGGTGTCTTCATTGGCTTGACATCTTGCATTTTGAACCTCTTGAGCATGTCTTGAATATAACGAGATTGATTGATGAACGTTCCTCCTCTCAATTGCTTCACTTGAAAACCGAGGAAGAACTTCAACTCTCCCATCATGCTCATAGCAAATTCCTTAGTCATAAGATTCTCAAACTCAACGTTAATAGCATGGTTAGTGGACCCAAAGATAATATCATCAGCATATATTTGGCAGACAAACAACTCTCCTTTTTACATTCTTCGTGAAGTGAGTGGAATCTATTACCCCAATCAGGAACCCCTTCTCGCTTATGAATGCCGTAAGGTGATCATACCAAGCACGAGGTGCTTGTTTGAGTCCATAGAGTGCCTTATGGAGTTCATAAACGTGAGAGGGGTGATCGGGGTCTTCGAAACCGGGAGGTTGCTTGACATACACCAACTCCTTAAGAGGACCATTGAGAAATGCACTCTTCACATCCATTTGATATAATTTAAAATCATGATGAGATGCATAAGCAAGCAAGATGCGAATGGATTCGAGACGGGCAACGGGGGAAAAAGTTTCACAAAAGTCCAAACCTTCAAATTGGGTGAAACTTTGTGCCACTAACCTTGCTTTGTTCCTTATTACTTGACCATGTTCATCTTGTTTGTTCTTGAAAACCCACTTTGTTCCAATGACATTACGATATTCCTTGGGTCTTTCCACGAGGGTCCACACTTTGTTGCAGGTGAAGTTGTTGAGTTCTTCATGCATGGCATCTATCCAATCCGGATCATCAAGCGCATCTTCCACCTTAAGGGGCTCAACACAAGAGAAAAACGAGTGATGTTCACAAAAGTTTGCCAAACATCTATGAGTAGTTACCCCCTTTTTTGTGCTTCCATAGATGTTCTCGGTGAGATGTTGAAGATGCTTTAGCTTGGCAGCCACTTTTTGCTATTTGAGGTCAAGCTCTTCTTCACTTGGTTTTGGACTTGATGAAGAAGCTTGCCCTTGGGATTGTTTTACCCTTGGAGACACCCTTCTCTTTGCAACCACAATTTCTTGCTCATTAGGAAGTGATGAAGATGAAGACACTTGTGGTTGGGGTTGATCTTGATCTTGATCATGACTTTTAGCTTGATCTTGAGCCTCAATAATCGGTTCTTCATCATTTGGAAGAGCTTGCTCTTGATATTGCTCAGGAATATGAGGGACTTGATCTTGTTCTTGGATAGGTTCATGATCTCCCGAAGCATCTTGTACAGGTGGTGTCGATGATGACTTCCCTTGTGGAGACTCCACAAGAGGGGCTCTTACTCCTTCTTCTACTTGGACATGGGGTGTTTCTTGTGGAAGAATGTGGCCTATCCCCATTGTCCTTAAGCTTGTGAAGGAGCCTCATCACCTACAACACTAGGAAAAATTTGCTCCACACGGGAGCCATTATCTTCGTGAAACTCCACATTTACCGTTTCCTCAATGCATCCGGTGGATTTATTCAGAACTCGGTAAGCATGAGAGTTTGATGCATATCCAACAAATATGCCCTCATAAGTTCTAGACTCAAATTTAGCTAACCGGGATTTCTTGTTTAAAATGAAACCTTTACAACCGAATACCCGAAAGTATTTGACGTTAGGCTTTCTCCCGATTAGGATCTCATACGGGGTCTTGTTCTTGAGCTTGCGAAGATAAAGCCGATTTGAAGCATGGCATGTGGTGTTGATGGCTTCGGCCCAAAGCTTGTACGGAGACTTGTACTCATCAAGCATGGTCCTAGCCATCTCAATAAGAGTCCGATTCTTCCTCTCTGCAACACCATTTTGTTGGGGAGTATATGGTGCGGCATATTGGTGCTTTATCCCCTCTTCACCCAAGAATTCATCCATTGGATAGTTCTTGAACTCGGTTCCATTGTCACTTCGAATTGCCTTGATCTCACAGTTATGTTGACGTTGAGCTTCTTTGGCAAAGTTGATGAAGGTTTCTTGAGTTTCATCTTTAGTCTTGAGAAAGAACACCCAAGTATATCTTGTGAAGTCATCAACAATGACAGGGCAATACCTTTTCCCTCCCAAACTATCATATGTTGGAGGCCCAAACAGATCCAAATGGATAAGCTCAAGGGGCCTCAAGGTGGTGATGACAGTCTTCACTTTATGAGCTTTTTCATGGAGCTTTCCGGCAATGCAAGCACTACAAGGACGATCTTTGGCAAAAGACACATTGGTTAGTCCAAGGATGTGCTCCCCCTTTAAGAGAGCTTGTAAATTTCTCATGCCCACGTGGGCTAGCCTACGGTGCCATAGCCACCCCACGTCGGCCTTGGCCATTAGGCATGTTGCAAGGTGAGTTTTCTCTTTTGAGAAATCAACCACGTAAAGGTTGTCTTCAACATGCCCAATAAAGACCACTTTGAGATTGCTTCTCTTAAAGACGGTCACATGGAATTCACCAAAATGTGAATCATATCCGACCCGAGCCAATTGAATAGTTGAAAGTAAATTGTAGTGAAGGGATTGGACAAGCATGACATTTGAAAGTGACGAATCATTAGAGATTACCACCTTGCCCAAACCCAATACCTTGCCCTTGCTATTGTCACCAAAAGAGATGTTCGAAGAGGCCTTGAGTGAATCAACGAACTCCACAAGCATCTCCCTTTCTCTGGTCATATGATTGGTGCATCCACTATCGATCACCCATTGAGTTCCACCGGAGACATAGTCCTACAAGAATCAAGCTTTGGTTATAGGTACCCATTTTGCAATGGGTCCTGGTGAGTTAGCAACAAGGGTCTTGGGGACCCAAATAGTCCAAGCATAATCATCATAGTTAGTCCCAACAAATTTTGTAAAGGTATAGCCATCATCTCCTCTCATGAGGACATAAGATGGATTGTCGGAGTAAATAGCCACGGGTAGCCTAACCGACTCCCCCTGGCTTCTCAAGAAATTATCAGGCCATTTGAGCCTTCAAGCATTCGAAGCACATGGTTGCCTTCCCCCGGCCGGCTATCCCAGGGGCCGACTCTCAGAAGGCGACCCATTCCCAGAAACCTTCCCCAAGATAGCTACGAGATGACCGACTCCAGGAAGCCGGCTCCAAAAGGACCGACTCCCAAAAGCCGGCCATGAAGAACACCGCCTCCCAAAAGCCGGCCATGAAGAACGCCGACTCCAAGAAGCCGGCCAAGACCGCACCCACCAAAACTATGCCCACATAACGGTGATAAGACGGGGCGTGGCCACAGTACAGCCCACTACCCCCGAACCCTAAAGCAGGCATGGCCACAGGACGCCGTACGGGTCAGCCATCTCCGGTCCGGCGCGGCACTGTAGCCATGTTAGCCTCCACGTCATCCACGACAGACGCCAGTACGGCCCGCGGGGCGGCGGGCCCCTTTAGCCAGAGAGACGCTCGAAGGCAGCCCGGCCTCCCCCAGTCGGCCAGGGGCGTAGCCGGCCCCCAGAAGCCGGCTACCCCCTCCCTCGAAACATGTGCCACATTAAGGAGACAAGACGAGGTAAGGCTACAGTGAGAGCCCACAAGGCGGCACACTGTAGCCACGCTTACCTCGACAAAGCCCTCGTCATCAGGGGCGAGGCAACAGTAACCAGCCGCCGACAAGACCCCCAAGCGGTGGGGCCGGCCTGTCGACCAAGAGGCCGGCAGCCGGCGGGACCCACCAGTCGGCAGGCCCCAAAGGCCGGCGGAGAAGTCGGCGAACACAGACACTGACGGCTGGGGCCTACACCCAGCCGGATTACTATTGTACCCCTGGGGGGTAGGCCTATATAAACCCCTCGGGGCACCCATGCAAAGGGTTGGTCTCATAGAGTTACACACACACCATATAGAGAGGAAAGGGAGAGCTAGCCTTGCTCTTCTTCTCCCTCGAATCCGACAGCTCAAGGAGCACTTGTAGCTACTCGTTTTGGTCTAGTGATCATGCGGAGACCCTGCAGAGCAGGACTAGGGGTGTTATCTCCACGGAGAGCCCCGAACCTGGGTAAGATTCGCCGGCGTGCATGTCTTCGCCTCATCCCGCTTCCAGGCACCGGCGACGTCTTACTGGCTCCCACAATGATAAGCCACCCGTTGGCATATGTCGCACCTACCACCCGACATTTGGCGCCCACCGTGGGACTAGGTGCACCGTCGTCCGGAGACCTGTTCTGGACGGGAACCCTTTTCTTCCCCCGCGAGCGCAGCCAGCCTGCTGCGCCCGATGGCGTTTGCCCCGACGCGCTGCAAGGCGTCGACGACGCCTGCGCAGCGAGCTGCCTCGCCGATCTGCTTGGCGAGACTCGCATCTCCGACAAGCCCGCGTCCGACGCGGGCACGGACTACCCGAGAGCCGCCTCGTCAGCCTCCTCGACCAACTTCACGTCTCCAGCGAGCCTGCTGAAGACTTGGAGTCGGTCGGCTCCACCGACCCGATGCTGGTCGATTCCGACACGGCATCGCTCGACGCCTACCCCTCCGACGTGGTAGTCTTCAACGATCCTCTCCCTCTAGCTGACAGCAGCAGCAGCGCTATCACCGAAGTGTTGGTCATCAGCCACGTCGCCAACTCGGGCGAGAACGCCCACGACGCCCTGCAAGCGGCGATGCACGACTTATCCGTCCCCATCCCGGCCGACGCCGACGCCGAGACCTTGGAGGCACGCCGCCTCGCCCTCATCGCGGAAGGCCAGAAGATAGCCTCCATGAGACGCCTCACCGAGGCTAACTAGCGCGAAGTCGACCGCGCCGCCTTTGGCACGCCGCCTCATGACGGGCTGAGCCGAGCCGGCCTCGTCCAGAAGCGCGGCGCGGCCATCGCCAGCATGCTGGGGGCGGACCGCCCCGTCTACACCACCCCGCTCGAGAATCTGCGAGCCGCTCAGGCGGCCGCTGAAGAGCTAAATGGGCTGGGAGCCGATGAGCTGCCCTACATGACAAGGCGGATCCAGCAGCTGATCGACGCGGCCGCGGAGCGGCACAAAGCCGGCGCCCGCGCTGAGAGTCCTCCCCCGCGCCGGGAGCACACCGCGACATCCCGGTCGCCGACTGCGAGCAGCGCCCACGTGAGGAAAGACAAGGAGCCGGCTGCTAGCCGCAGCCGGACTCGTATCACCATCGAGCGTGACGCAGAAGGCCGCCCTCGAGCGGTGGAGCACCAAGGAAATCCGCCTCCTCCCCCGCCTCGAGGGGAGAGATACCCCACCCCGCCGCCTGTCACGCATCTAACTCTTGGTGGCCGACTAGGCCACCACGAAGGAGTCGGCGAGAACGACGCCCGCCACCGGATCGACCGCCTGGCTCGGTCCCTGGTGCTAGAAGAAGATGATGATGTTGGTCCGCCATGCTTTGGCCCCCGCATCCGCGAAGAGCCCTTCCCCAAAGGGTTCTTGCTCCCCAGAGACACGCCTAAGTACAACGGCTCTGTGAAGCCGGAAGATTGGCTCATCGACTACTCTACTGCTGTCAGCATAGCCAACGGCAATCGGCGCGTAGCCGTGAAGTACGTCCCCCTCATGCTACAGGGCACGGCGCGCACCTGGCTCAACAGCCTCAAGCCCTACAGCATCAACAGCTGGCTGGACTTCACAGAAGTCTTTGTCCGTAACTTCACCAGCACGTACAAGCGGCCTCCCAAGCCTCGCCAACTCTCCCTATGCGTCCAAGGGCCAAACGAGTCGACCCGCGACTACCTTACGCGGTGGGCCGAGCTCCGCAACTCCTGCGAGGGGGTGCATGAGGTTCAGGCCATTGAGTACTTCACCGCCGGGTGCCGAGAGGGCACCCTCCTCAAGCACCGACTCCTCTGCGACGAGCCGGCTACCCTCGACGAACTACTGATCATCGCGGACAAGTACGCCACTGCCGACTCCTCGATGAAGACCGAGCTTCGAGTGGACGCCTCTGGGAAGGTGATCGCTCCGGCTCCCAAGACGCCGGCTGGCGACTCCAATCGGCGCCCCTACCAGAACGATCACAAGCGCAAGGCCCCTATGCCGCCCTCCACCAGTCGGCAAGTGGCCACAGTTGAAGATGAGCAGCCCGAAGAGCGGCCCGCTCCCAAGAAGAAGGGTGGCAGGCCGGCTTGGCAGCCGGCTTTCTCCTATGAGCAGACTCTCGACGCCCCCTGCAAGTTCCACAGCGGCGCGAAGCCGTCCAACCACACGACCCGAAAGTGCCGCTGGCTCACGTGAATCTCCAAGGGCGAGGGGCTGGTGCCGCCTCCGCCTCCCAGCCCGCCGCCTCCAGCTCCCCAGCAGCCGGCGGCTCGACCAGCAGTCGGAGCCATTCAAGATGAGTTCCCTGAAGAGCACGCCGCCTACGTCGTCTTCACAAGCCAAGTTGAAGACAAGCGTAGTCGGCGCCGACAGCACCAAGAGGTCAACGCAGTCGCCTCTAGCACCCCCGAGTTCATGCACTGGTCCGAGAAGCCCATCAACTGGAGCCAGGCCGACCACCCAGAGGTGATGCCATCCCCTGGCTCCTACGCACTAGTATTGGATGTCACCCTCGCGACGGAGAGGCGAGCTGCCAGATTCTCCCGCGTGCTGATTGATGGCGGAAGCAGTATCAATATACTGTACCGCGCTACCATGGAGAAGCTGAACATCAAGGCAAAGCTGCTCACGCCAAGCCGGACCGTGTTCCATGGCATCGTGCCCGGCTTGTCCCGTTCCCCGATCGGCAAGATCAAGATGGATGTTCTCTTCGGAGACAAGGATCATTTTCGCCGAGAAGCGATCTCGTTTGAGGTAGTGGATCTGGAGAGCCCTTACCATGCTTTGCTTGGCCGACCTGCTCTGGCCAAGTTCATGGTTGTGCCCCACTATGCCTACTAGAAGATGTGCTATGGGGTGTACTTCGCCGCCAAGAAGCTGAAGCCCTACTTCCAAGAGCATCCCATCACGGTCGTGTGCACCGCCCCGCTTGGCGAGATCATAGGCAGCCGGGATGCATCCGTCCGGGTGGCTAAATGGGCCATTGCGATGGCACCATACACAATCTTCTACCAACCCCGCACCGCCATCAAGTCCCAAGCATTGGCCGACTTCCTCGTCGACTGGGCCGAGACCCAGTACCTACCGCCGGCTCCCGACTCTACCCATTGGCGGATGCACTTCGACGGGTCCAAGATGCGCACCGGCTTGGGAGCCGGCATCGTCCTCACCTCTCCCAAAGGCGGCAAACTCAGATACACGCTGCAAATCCACTTCGCCGCCTCCAACAACGTGGCCGAGTACGAGGCGCTCATACATGGGCTCCGGCTAGCCAAAGAACTCGGCATACGCCGGATCCTGTGTTATGGCGACTCAGACTTGGTGGTCCAGCAGTCATCTGGCGACTGGGACGTCAAGGATGCAAACATGAAGAGCTATCGATTCCTCGTCAAGCAGATCAGTGGGTACTTCGAAGGGTGCGAGTTCCTTCATGTACCACGGGCTGACAACGACCAAGCAGATGCCCTGGCGCGGATCGGCTCCACCCGACAAGCTATACCGGCCGGTGTCTCCCTCCAGCGCCTCCTCAAGCCGTGCATCAAGCCGTCTCCAGAGTCGGACTCTATCTTCGTACCGCCTGCCCCCGATGCAGCCGGATCCGACTGGAGGAACCCCGCAGGCGGCACAGGGACTTCGACAACCGGCCCGGGGACTGCCATAGTCGCACCCGGCTCGGGGACTTCAGAACCCGGCCCGGGGACTGCAGCAGTTGGCCCGGGGACTGCAGCAACACAAGAAGCGGTGGCCAACTCCAATTCCACGCCACCCGACCCACCCACCCGAGTCATGGTGGCCGTACTAATAGTAGAAGAAGTCATAGCTCCATCATGGGCCCAGCCCATCCTCAAATTCCTAGTCAACAAAGAGCTGCCGGCTGATGAGATCTCAGCAAGACTAGTGCAACGACGAGCCAGAGCATATGCAATAATAAACAGAGAGCTTGTCAAGCGCAGTGTCACTGGAGTCTTCCAGCGTTGCGTCGAGCCAGAGAAAGGAGTGGCAATCCTCAAGGCGAATGCGGCCACCACGCAGCCTCAAGATCACTTGTGGCCAAAGCTTTCCACCACGGTTTCTTTTGGCCGACTGCTTTGGAAGATGCCAAAGAGATAGTCAAGAGCTGCAGAGGATGCCATGTCTTCAGTTCCAAGCTACACCTGCAGGCTTCTGCACTCAAGACCATTCCCCTCACCTGGCCCTTTGCCGTCTGGGGACTGGACATGGTGGGCCCATTCAAGACAGCCCGCGGCGGCTTGACACATCTGCTTGTCGCCGTTGACAAGTTTACCAAGTGGATCGAAGCGAAGCCGATCAAGAAGCTGAACGGGCCGACTGCCGTGACGTTCGTCACCGACATCACTAGTCGGTACGGCGTACCGCATAGCATCATCACCGACAACGGCACAAACTTTGCCAAAGGAGCACTGGCACGTTTCTTCCCGACGCAGGGTATCCGACTGGACTTAGCGTCCGTTGCCCACCCGCAGTCAAACGGCCAGGTCGAGCGAGCAAATGGACTCATCCTCTCCGGCATCAAGCCCCGACTGGTCATACCACTGGAGCGATCGGCTGGCTGCTGGCTCGACGAGCTGCCGGCTCTCCTCTGGAGTCTGCGTACCACCCCTAACAAGTCAACCGGCTTCACTCCGTTCTTCCTTGTATATGGTGCCGAGGCTGTCACCCCAACCGATATCGAGTTCGACTCGCCTCGGGTCATCATGTACACGGAGGCGGAGGCCAAGGAAGCGCGAGAAGACGGTGTCGACTTGCTGGAAGAAGGTCGGCTGTTAGCACTCAGCCGGTCCGCCATCTACCAGCAGGGGTTGCGCCGTTACCACAACCGCAAGGTCAAGCCAAGATCTTTCCAGGAAGGCGACCTTGTGCTTCGGCTGATCCAGCGAACAGCCGGCCAGCACAAGCTCTCGGCCCCTTGGGAAGGCCCTTTCGTCATCAGCAAGGCACTAGGCAACGACTCCTACTACCTGATCGACGCGCAAAAGCCAAGAGCACGCATGAGGGATGATTCTGGCAAGGAGTCGGAGCGACCATGGAACGCGAACCTCCTGAGAAGATTTTACAGTTAAAAGCAGTATGTATCATGCTACCCTTTTGTATTAAGTATGAAACAACAGGCCCCCCGAGGGGCACTCGGGGACTGCCTTCCTTTATCTATGAATGACGAGTGTCATATTCACGAATGTATTATTACATTTGATTCCTGTCTGGCACCGGGTTCGACTAGTCGGCCCGGGGACTGGCCGCCTTAAGTTATATTAAAGTTCTACCTGAAGTCAGACAAGTAGTGTGCCGGCTCCCGAGTCCTCTCTTGTTGAAAGTCGCAGCTCAAAGAACCGACTGTCCGACTAGCAAGAGCCAAGACAGAAAGGATGCCCACACGAAAAACGGCTAAGGACTAATGAACTTGTATAGCGAAAAGACGGCCTCCAACCACGCTTGCCGGCTGTCAGAACAGCCGGCTGGCCGGCTTCCCAAACACTTCGCTATAATCCAACAAAGCTAGAGTACTTGCCCTCCCAACTGGCCAAGCACTTCTCCAGCCACAGATTGCAGAGCAACTGTCCGACTGGGAGGCGGCAACCAAGGGAGGGCGGCAAAGGAAACAGTAGAAGGATGAAAAGCAAAGAACAAGGAAAAGCCAAACACATGCATAATCATATCTACATATAAAGCCCCCAACAGGCCGGCAATCAACATAGTTCGAATACACCCCCAGTGGGTGGAATTGTGCAAACTTAACAAAATATTGTTCCAAAAGTGATAAGACAGGAAAATAAAGATAGCAGACTAGACTAAAGGCGCGGTGTGGGAGCCTGGTTGGTCGGTGGAGACGGCGTCACCGGCTGAAGGAGTGGCCGGCTGGCGGGTCTCAGCTTGATCATCGCCGGCGGCAGGCAGTGCACCCGCGCGTGCCGTGTTGCTGGAGGCACGGTCAAGCTGAGGCTGGCCGGCCGCTCCACCATCCGACCCGGCGTCTTCACCCTCCTCCTCCTCCTCTTCGCCCTCGTCGCTGGAGTCGATCTCCTCCGCCGAGTCCTCGCTGTCTGCCGGGTTCAGCCCGAACCATTCCTCCGGCTGGGCAACACCGTTGTCGTCCACCTCAGGGGCGAAGGCGCTGGTGTCGGTGTAGTCGGCGATCGCTGAAGCCCGCCGGACGATAGCCGGCCGCGCCGGCTCCTGCTCCGTGTCGGCCTGCTGCCGCCAGGTGGCCAGCTGGTCCAGACTTGGCCCGGGATACCAGGCCTTGACGAACTCCAGCGCCCGCCTGGCGCCGGACCGAGCCGACGAAGCCTTCCAGGCCTTGAAGCGGCCGACCGCCACCTCCAGCCAGCCGACAGTCCGACTGGGGGTGCGGGGAATCACTTCACCAGGCCAAAGAGCGGCCAACACCTGCGCCCCGACACATTGAAGCCGGTGGAGCAGGCGATGAGCCGGCTGGAGGCGAGCCTCGATAGCCAAGAGCTGCTCCTCCAGCGACCGGCGAGCGTTGGGCGCGATCTCGGCGCCAGCCTGCCTCTGTGCCTCGCGGCGGGCCTCGATGATCTGGTTGGCAGCGGTAGAGTAGCCAGGGAAGTACTCTGTGCAAGAAAGAAAGAGAAAGAAGAGAAAAAACACCAAGTTAGAAAACGAGACAAAACGGCAAGCGGCAAGCAAGGACGAAGAAGAAGGTGGCTTACCGTCAACCAAATCTTCGATCTAGCCATAGCCGTTGATCAGCGTCTGCTTCGCTTCAGCCCAGCTAGACGCCTCTGTCTCGTACTCGGCCTGGAGGGCGGCCTCGCTATCCTGCACCGCCTTCAGGGCCGCCTTGTGGCTCTCCTCCTGGTCGGCCAACCTCTTGGCCAGGCGGTCACGCTCCTGCGCCAAGGCGGCAAACTCGGCCTCCTTAGCGCGGAGGGCGGCCTGAGACCCTCCCAGCTGCTCCCTTAGACTGGCGTTGGCCGCTACAGGGATGGCAGAGAAAAAAGAAGCAATAAGAAGAAGTCGTCAAGGAAGATCTGACCCGACTGCTCAGCAGTCGGCCCGAATCTCGGGGACTACACCCAGTGGGTGCACTGACGCGCCCCCACATGAGATAAAGGACGAAGCACTTACCCCGGCTCTCAAATAGGTCAGCAGTCTTCTAGGTCAGTTCCCGAGCCTGGTAGTTGAAGGCAGCCGCGCGGAGGTTGTGGTAGTCCTGCAAGTCAGGCAGAAGAGCGAATGAGAACAAGAATAGCAACACAAGGTCTGCTAGGAAGTTCCAAGCCGCCTGCTCAGCAGCCGACTCGGAACTCGGGGACTACACCCAGTGGGTGCGCTGACGCGCCCCCACGGAAGAAATCAAGATCAAAAAAGCAAAGACAAGAAGACTAACCCGGATGGCCGCCCGCGTTGCAAGGAACTCATCGTTGTACTTCCTCAGCGCCGTAACCTGGGCTTGGAGCCGGGTCCGGACATCCTGCGCGGCCACGTTCATCACGGCCGTCCCTCCGCCCGGCGTCCACCCCGAGCTGGCGCTTGCCGCCTCCATATCCTGGGCCGACGAGCTGGAGCCCGCGGCCGGCTGTGGCTCCGATGCAGCCTTCTGCGGCTCTAATGCGGCCTTCCCCGCGCGCTGACGCGACGGCGTGCGGACCACCAGATCAGTCCTCGCGGCTGGCTCGCCCCCGGCCGATTGCACAGGCGGCAGGTTAGGCCGGCCGCCTTGAGTCGCCCCAGTCGGCGGGGCTGGTGCCGCCACCCTCTCCAGGACGACGGCGTCGTCCTCCCTCTCTAGCCCCGGCTGGTCACCGCCGGCTTCTTCTGGCGAGGGCTCTTGGGCCCCAGGCGCTGCGACGCGCAGTGGGGTGACCAGCAAGGCCCCCTCCACCGTCGCCGCAGCCGCAGCCTCCGCTTGGGCCTTGGCCGCGGCGTCGGCGCATGCCTTCGCCGCCTCCTCCTCCTGCGCCGCCTTGGCGGCGGCCGCCCTCAGTGCCTCGGCCTCCCGCACCTCCCGCTCCTCCCGCGCCTCCCGCGCGTTCCGCTCTGTCGCCGCCTGAAGATCGGCACGGGGGTCCACGCGGCAAATAGTGCTCCCAGATCCTCCCGGCGACCCAACGACGGAGGCGGCAGCAGCCCGCTCGAGCGACAATGGAGCCCTGGTTTTTTGAGAAAGGACAAGGACTCAGGAACTACCGAAGAAAAGAAGAAAGAGTACATGAAGGAGTATATACTTACGCCGACACCGTCTGCGGCTGCTTCACCGCCTTGCGGAAGCGGGCCGCCTTCGCGGACGCCTCTTCCCGCCTGGTCGCCGCTGCCCTGCCTCTGGGCTTCTTCGGCCGACTGCCGAACAAGCCCGGCGCGGCACGACGCTTTTGCCCGCCGCCCCGAGCAGGCGGCACGGCGGAGGAACCCGCGCCGTGGCCAGACGCCGGCTGGCGGCGTGGAACGACTTCCGCCTCGTCGTCGTCCGGCCAATCGTTGAAGCTGACTCCAAGCCCGGAGCCGCCTGCCTCGCCGCCGGCTTGGCCACCGCCCGCCTCGGTGTTGTCATCCATGGCGGCCGCCCCCAAGTCGGGGTCCTCCAGGTCGTGCTCCATCCGGTCGGGGACGAATCGGCGCTCCGCGTCCGACCCGCCTGCAGGCCGAAGGAGAGGGCTCTGTCGAGACAAGCCGGCTAGTCAGAGTCGGCCAAAAGGAACTCGGCGACAAAACTGAGAGAAGAGAGGAAAAAAGGGAACATACCGTGGGTGGCGGGTGAGCTCGGCAATATGGCTCCTTGCCAAACTGCCACTCTGCGGAGAGCTTGTAGTTCGCAAGGTAGTTCACCATGTGGGCCACTTCGTCGTGCGGCATGTCTTTGGTGCACATCCGACTCGGATCGAGCTGGCCGCTCATCTGACAGATCAGATGAGGGCGGCTCTGGAGCGGAAGCACCCGGCGCGTGACGAAGGCGGCCAGCAGGTCGGGCCCAGATAGGCCCTCCGACTGGATCATCACCCGCAGTCGGGCGACAACCGCGGCTCCAGCCGGCGTCAACGTCACGGCCCGATAGGACCACTGGGGCCGCCTACCCACCGGCGGGCCGGCTTCGTAAGCCGGCAGATTGACGTAGTCGCCTTGCGGGGCGACGTTCTTCACATAGAAGTATGACTTCTGCCATAGCTTCACCGACTGGATCAGCGTGATGACGGGGAAGGGGTTGTCGGCTGTTACCCTCCGCATTGCAATGAAGGCGCCACTCTGAGCCGGCACGCCCTGCATACGCGTGCCCAGCTTGGACTGGAAGAACTCCCCCCAGAGCTCGAGGTGGGGAGGACGCCGAGATAGCCTTCGCACAAGGTGACGAAGGCGGACAACAGCACCACCGTGTTCGGGGTGAGGTGGTGCGGCTGGAGTTGGTAGAATTCAAGAAAGGAGCGGAAGAAGGCACTCGCGGGCAAGCCGATGCCGCGCAAGAAATGCGAGCGGAAGACCACCCGCTCGCCCTCCTCCGGCTCCGGCGTGATCTTCCTCGCGGGCGCAAGACGGACCCGCACTTTGTCCGCGCCGGGCAGCCGCCGCGTCTTGCGGAGGAACTCGACGTGGTCCTCATGGAGATTGGAGCCGTCCCAATCCCCGCCGTACTGCATCGCCGCGTGAGGCCGGCGAGAATGAGCGCGGCGGCGGAGAAGGGAGTGGTGGAACGGTACGGCAGCGAGACACTACTGTGAGGGAGAGCAGAAGGAAGAAGATGGCGGAGAGGAAAGGGGCGTGCGAGCGCGTGCCGCTTCCTCCCCTCCCCCTACTTATAGCCTCGCACGGCGAAGCCGAGGAGGCGAGGCGTGGGGTAGGACGTGGGATTAACTGCACCCACTTCCCCCACGCCCCGTGATTAACTGCGCCCTAAAGACGTGCCGAAACCGCCGCAGGAAGACGTGCGAGCGACTTTGGGCCACGGAGAATCCATGCCTGGGCCCGGGCGTAGGAGTGGCGGGCCCCCGGCCTGCGGCGACGTCTTGTCGCGCGTGTGGGCTGGGAGGCTTTTTAGCCAAGGGATGCCACGTGGTTCGCAGGCGGCGAGTGGCCGGCCCGCAGCCCGGCACGCGGGCCGCAGACTCCCGCCCTCCGACTTCAAAAATTTTCGCCAAGACGGCGCACCCAACCGAAGCCGGCTCCCAGCTGCCGGCTCGTCAAGATAGGAAGCTGACCGAGCTTCTCGACTCCCACCCAACCTCGAAGCTCAATCAGCTTCGGGGACTACTGTCGGAGTAAATAGCCACGGGTAGCCTAACCGACTCCCCCTGGCTTCTCAAGAAATTATCAGGCCATTTGAGCCTTCAAGCATTCGAAGCACAGGGCCGCCTTCCCCCAGCCGGCTATCCCAGGGGCCGACTCTCAGAAGGCGACCCATTCCCAGAAACCTTCCCCAAGATAGCTACGAGATGGCCGACTCCAGGAAGCCGGCTCCAAAAGGACCGACTCCCAAAAGCCGGCCATGAAGAACACCGACTCCCAAAAGCCGGCCATGAAGAACGCCGACTCCAAGAAGCCGGCCAAGACCGCACCCACCAAAACTATGCCCACATAACGGTGATAAGACGGGGCGTGGCCATAGTACAGCCCACTACCCCCGAATCCCGAAGCAGGCATGGCCACAGGACGCCGTACGGGTCAGCCATCTCCGGTCCGGCGCGGCACTGTAGCCATGTTAGCCTCGACGTCATCCACGACAGACGCCAGTACGGCCCGCGGGGCGGCGGGCCCCTTTAGCCAGAGAGACGCTCGAAGGCAGCCCGGCCTCCCCCAGTCGGCCAGGGGCGTAGCCGGCCCCTAGAAGCCGGCTACCCCCTCCCTCGAAACATGTGCCACATTAAGGAGACAAGACGAGGTAAGGCTACAGTGAGAGCCCACAAGGCGGCACATTGTAGCCACGCTTACCTCGACAAAGCCCTCGTCATCAGGGGCGAGGCAACAGTAACCAGCCGCCGACAAGACCCCCAAGCGGTGGGGCCGGCCTGTCGACCAAGAGGCCGGCAGCCAGCGGGACCCACGAGTCGGCAGGCCCCAAAGGCCGGCGGAGAAGTCGGCGAACACAGACACTGACGGCTGGGGCCTACACCCAGCCGGATTACTATTGTACCCCTGGGGGGTAGGCCTATATAAACCCCTCGGGGCACCCATGCAAAGGGTTGGTCTCATAGAGTTACACACACACCATATAGAGAGGAAAGGGAGAGCTAGCCTTGCTCTTCTTCTCCCTCGAATCCGACAGCTCAAGGAGCACTTGTAGCTACTCGTTTTGGTCTAGTGATCATGCGGAGACCCCGCAGAGCAGGACTAGGGGTGTTATCTCCACGGAGAGCCCCGAACCTGGGTAAGATTCGCCGGCGTGCATGTCTTCGCCTCATCCCGCTTCCAGGCACCGGCGACGTCTTACTGGCTCCCACAATGATAAGCCACCCGTTGGCATATGTCGCACCTACCACCCGACATGGATTGTTCTTGCCGACCAAATTCTTGAGAATGGCCTTGTCCCTAATGACCTTGCAACGCCCAACACCCTCCTTTTCCTTCTCCTTCTCCTTGTGCCCTTCTTGCACAAACACTACCTTTTGGGGAGGGGAAGGAGTCGGACTGATCTTCTTCTTGTTGTTATTTTTATTTTTCTTACCATTCTTTGATGCGGGATCAAACCCAACTCCCTCCTTGGCAACACACTCCTTTTGGTTGCTCAAGAGGTCGTTTAGGTTTTTCTCCCCTTGGATGCATGATACCAGCCCTTTCTCAATTTGGGCCTTCAACTTCTTATTCTCCTCTTGAAGGGAGGTGCAATCATGAACAAAGTTAGCCATACAAGCATCATCATTTAAATCTATATGAAGTACGGAAGTGAGAGCCTTAATGGTTGTAGCTTTTAGTTGAGCATAAGACTCGGTGAGGGCAATGAGGTTACCTTTGACAACCTTGGAACTAGTCACAAGGAACTCATGCTCCTCAACAAGTCTCGTGTGATCAACTAGAAGCTTTTCAACTCTAACGTTAAGAGCCTCTTTGTTCTCAAGAGCAAGTTGCAAAGCATCATTGGTTTTAAAAAAGTCAATTTGATGAGCCGATAAGGCTTCCTCAAGTGATGCTCTCATGACACTCTCTTCATTAAGTTCGTGCTCAAGGAGATCAACTCTCTCTTTTTCCTCTATAAGTAGGTTTTCAACATTCTCAATAAAGTCATCGCGTTCGGCAAGTGACTTAAGGAGATCGCCAAAACGAGCATGAGCTTCACCATGAAGAGTTTTCATGAAAGCCATTAAGGATTCCTCATCATTATCCATGCCCTCATCACACTCATCCTCCACTATCTCACATGAGACATTGGGAGTGTGGTTGTCGGGTTTCTTGTATTTGGACTTTGTTTTTACCTCTTTGGTCATGAGGCGCCGATGAGTGAAAGGCTTGTCCTCGTTTGGAGAGTCGAATAGGCCGGTGGTGGAGGAGGAGGTAGTGGCATGCATGGCAAAGGCGGCCGTGCCCACTTGATCATCATCACCGTCATCTTCATCTCCAGACATGTATTCTTCATGAACAAGAGCCTTGTCATCCTTCCTCTTTGCAAACTTGGCGAACTTCTTCTTCTTGAGCACAAGCTTATCGGACTTGTCTTCACGTCTCTCATACGGACAATCATGTACAAAGTGTCTTGGTCTATCACAATTGTAGCATTTCCTTCTTCCAAAATATCTTCCTTGAAGATTTTTCCCTTTGTTTGCCATGGTCCCGGAGTACTTCTTGACTAAGAGTGCCAAGTCTTCCGCAAAATCATTTGCCGGGCACGAGGTGTCAATGTCCTCCTCGCATATCTCTTCACTCACTTCTTCCTCCCTTGAGGGTTGGCTTATCACTTTCTTGGCCTTCAAAGCAAGATTGGAGTTCTTGGTTGCTTGAGCTATTGCAAAGGTTTTCTTGGACTTGGTTTCCAAAAGAACATGACTAAAGAAAGTGGAAACAACTTGAGCCGCGGTCAACTTGTGATAGTCCGGAAGTTGATGCACCATCATGACCATGGTATGTTTCGTGAGAACCGTAGCATCTATGAACTTATCCTTGATGAAGTCATCATTTGCCCAAGTGCACCCAAAGGTTCTCAAGTTGAGCACAAGGGACTTCAACCTTCGGAAAACCTCTTCTGCGGACTCACCCTCATTCCTCACAAAGAGATTGACTTCTTGCTTGAGCAAAGCCAAACGAGATATTCAAATTGCTTCATCTCCTTCGAGAGCCTCCTTAAGGCAATCCCAAATTTCCTTTCTGGTTTTGAGAAGAGAAATGGAGTCACTATTGTTTTCGGTCACAGCGGTGCGCAACATTTTGTGTGCGGTTGCATTGAGTTGGTCATCAACCGCTTCCCTCGGAGTGAGATTCATTGGGTCCTTGGGGTTGAATCCATTGACCACAGTCCACCACAGTTGAGTTGAAGCACTGCGCATGTAAGACTCCATATCTAGCTTCCACTAAGCAAACGCAGTAGCTTTCAAAGGGGCGGAGGCCCAACAGGATTAATGCGAGGATGTTGCAATGGTTGAGGTGAGTAAAAGGGTTCCACGACATTGTAATGGTGTGCTTTAGAATTTTTGAAGAAATGCTCTGATGCTTCACTTAGATTTATTTGAGAGTTAGTAATTTTTTTAAGAAATTCTCTCTTGCTTCACTTAAATTAATTTGAGGGAAAGAAATATTATGCTCATGATCTTCACTTATATTTGTTTGAGTTTATCAAAAGTAACACATGAAAATTAGTTCCAAAGTGATAGATATCCAAGAAGGATATAATAAAAACTTTCATGAAGATCATTGGACAAAATAAACTTGATTCCTTGTAATAGTTTTGAGATATGATGATGTGATATGTGAGTCATGTTGATGAGTAATTATGCTTTAGTAAGAGTATTGGTGTTAAGGTTTTTGATTCCCTATGCAAGCACGGAAGTCAATAGTTATGCAATGAGATTATATCCTACTTGTGGTGCATTATTCGGTGTTAATTATGCTTAATGCTCGCTTATGAGATTATTCGTTTCTTGGTTGGTTGCTTCTCAATCTGTTGCTAGCCTTCATTTTGCACTAAGTATGATATCTACTTGTGCATCCATAATCATTTAAACCAATTTTGCCATATGAGTCCACTATATCTACCTATATGCGGTACTCTTTTGCCGTTCTAAGCAAATTTGTATGTGCCATCTCTAATTTTCAAAATAAACTTCTCTTTTGTGTGTTCGTACCGCTGGCGAGGCGGTGAGGGGTGGCTAATATTTTCCATGCTAGATGTGTTATTCTCACGATGAGTGTTTATTCACTTGTCAATGCACGAGAGTAAGGAAAAGGTATTAGGGATGCCCAGTCCCGAAATGAAAAATGAATTACTTTATGTTGTCAAATAATAAATTCCTTGGAAAGTGTTGTATGGAAGGCACCCGTGGATACGGTTAGCCATGGAAAGTGAAAGTATGGTGGAAAAAGGAATAAACTTTATTTTCTGTTTGGGAACCGCCTATGATATATCTAGCATGGAAAGTGTTGGGAACTCTAAGTCGTTTTCGTTGGTGGGAAAAGCATGCCTCCCAAAATGTTTTTATCTCTATGTTTTTTTTGCTTTGAGCTCTAGCACCTCTAGAAATCCCTACTTCCCTCTGTGAAGGGCCTTTCTTTTGCTTTATGCAATTTTTATTTTAAATTTGAGTCTCCATCTTCTCTTATAAAGCACCAACTAGGGGGCACTATGATCGTACTTGAGCATCGGGTATAGCTAATATGCGAGTGTGTTTGATGAATGCATCAATGATTAAGCATGATGGGCTAGGGATAACTTATTTTAGCGTTGATATTTTGAAAGACATGGTTGCTTGTTGATATGCTTGAGTATTTAAGTCTCATGTCAAAACTAGACTATTGCTTTGAATCATATAAAAGTCCAAATGTCCATGCTATAAAGAAAAGAATATGAGATGACATGTTAGGCAGTATTCCACATCAAAAATTCTGTTTTTATCATTTCGCTACTCGAGGACGAGCAGGAATTAAGCCTGGGGATGCTGATACGTCTCCAACGTATCTATAATTTTTGATTGTTCCATGCTGTTATATTATCATTCTTGGATGTTATACAATCATTTTATACTCATTTTATATCATTTTTGGTACTAACCTATTGACATAGTGCCAAGTGCTAGTTGCTGTTTTCTGCATGTTTTTTTACATCGCAGGAAATCAATACCAAACGGAGTCCAAATGCAGTGAAACTTTTTGTGGATTTTTTTGGACCAGAAGATATCCAGTGGGCCGGAGAAGCACCTGGGAGTGCTCCGAGGGGAGCACAACCCACCAGGGCGCGCCTGGAGGCCCAGGCGCGCCCAGGTGGGTTGTGCCCACCTCGATCGTGTGCCCCCCGAACCGCCTCTTTGCTCTATAAATACCCCAATATTCCAGAAACCCTAGGGGAGTCGACGAAAATCAATTCTAGCCGCTGCAAGTTCCAGAAACACCAGATCCAATCTAGACACCATCACGGAGGGGTTCATCATGTCCATTGGTGCCTCTCCAATGATGCGTGAGTAGTTCTTTGTAAGACCTACAGTTCCGTAGTTAGTAGCTAGATGGCTTCCTCTCTCTCGTTTGATTCTCAATACAATGGTCTCTTGGAGTAACTCTTTTTGCGGTGTGTTTGTTGGGATCCGATGAACTTTGAGTTTATGATCAGATCTATCTTTTTATCCATGAAAGTTATTTGAGTCTTCTTTGATCTCTTATATGCATGATTGCTTATAGCCTCCTATTTCTTATCTGATATTTGGGTTTTGTTTGGTCAACTTGATCTATTTATCTTGCAATGACAAGAGGTGCTTTGTAATGGGTTCAATCTTACGGTGCTTGATCCCAGTGACAGAAAGGGAAATGACACGTATGTATCGTTGCTATTAAGGATAACAAGATGGAGTCTATTTCTACATAAATAGATCTTGTCTACATCGTGTCATCTTTCTTAGTGCATTACTCCATTTTCCATGAACTTAATACACTAGATGCATGCTTGATAGCGGTCAATGTGTGGAGTAATAGTAGTAGATGCAGGCAGGAGTCGGTCTACTAATCTTGGACGTGATGCCTATATAATGATCATTGCCTGGATATCGTCATGATTATTTGAAGTTCTATCAATTGCCCAACAATAATTTGTTTACCCACCGTTTGCTATTTTTCTCGAGAGAAGCCACTAGTGAAATCTACGGCTCCCGGGTCTCTTCTTTATTATATTTGCCTTTGCGATCTATTTTCCTTTGCTTTTATTTTTAGATATATTAAACCAAAAGTACAAAAATACCTGGCTGAAATTTATCTTATTTGGCGTTCGATCTATCAATCTATTACAACTTTCTCACGCCCGTTTGCCAATTTCTGGCGCCGTTACCGGAAAGGGATTGACAACCACTTTAACACGTCGGGTTACGAGTATTTGTTATTTGTGTGCAGGTGCTATTTACATAGTGTTGCTTGGTTCTCATACTGGTTCGATAACCTTGGTCTCATCACTAAGGGAAATACCGACCGTCGCTGTGCTGCATCATCCCTTCCTCTTTGAGGAAATACCGACGTAGTTCTAGCAGGCATAAGAGCCTCTCAACAATCTCCTCATCATTTTCTTCCTGTGAAAATTTCTGAAATTTTTAGTGACTCAAAATAAAAGTGAACCAAACTTAACAAAATTGATAGTAACTACTCCCACAAGTGCCTAGAGGCTATATCATGCATCAAAACTACTTTGGACCATATAAATTTGACATGCAAGCTCAAGAACAAGGTCACCACAACAGCAAAAATTTGCCATGAATAAAGCACTAGAATAAAAACTAATTGGACCATTGGAGGAGTCACATACCAAAGAAAAATCCCCCAAAGCAGTTTTGTAATCGAGCTTTAATCAAGGAGATCGAAAATGGCAGCAACATGAGCTAGAACACGAGTTTGAGCTATGGAGTGATTTTTTCTGGAGGAAGGAGTGGATGGGTGCCGAAATAAGTGGAGGGGGGCCACGTGGGGCCCACAAGGACAAGGGGGTGCGCCCTCCAGCCTTGTGGCTAGCTGGTGAGGCCCCCTTGTGTGTGTTCAGTGCCAGAAATTCTCAAATATTCTATAAAAAATCATACTAAATTTGCATGGCATTTGGAGAACTTTTATTTTCGGGACATTTTTTATTGCACAGATAATTTAGAAAACAGACAGAAAATACTAATTTTGCTTTATTTAAACTAAATAACAGAAAGTAAAAGATGGGTACAAAGAGTTGTGCCTTCTAAATTCATCCATCTCATGCTCATCAAAAGGAATCCATTAACAAGGTTGATCAAGTCTTACTAACAAACTTCTTCCGAATGACATGAAACCGGAGAATTTTCGAATAACACTAGGTTACCTCAACGGGGATATGCATTTCCCCAACAATAAGAATATCATATTTCTTTTTGAATGTAGGAAGAGGGAATTCAAAACCTCCAATAGTAATAGTTGATTTTTTTTCGAATAGAATTGATACTATGAACTTGAGGTTGTTTCCTCGGAAAGTGTACCATATGCTCATTACCATTAACATAAAAAGTGACATTGCCTTTGTTGCAATCAATAACAGCCCCTGCAGTATTTAAAAAGGGTCTACCAAGGATAATTGACATACTGTCTTCCTCAAGAATATCAAGAATAACAAAGTCCGTTAAGATAGTAACGTTTGCAACCACAACAGGCACATCCTCACAAATACCAATGGGTATAACGGTTGATTTATCAGCCATTTGCAAAGAGATTTCAATAGGTGTCAACTTATTCAATTCAAGTCTACGATACAAAGAGAAAGGCATAACACTAACACCGGCTCCAAGATCACATAAAGCAGTTTTAACATAGTTTCTTTTAATGGAGCATGGTATAGTTGGTACTCCTCGATCTCCAAGTTTCTTTGGTATTCCACCCTTAAAAGTATAATTAGCAAGCATGGTGGAAATTTCAGCTTCCGGTATCTTTCTTTTATTAGTATTAATATCTTTCATATACTTAGCATAAGGAGGCATTTTAAGCATATCAGTCAAACGCATACGCATAAAGATAAGTCTAATCATTTCAGCAAAGCGCTCAAAATCCTCATCATCCTTTTTCTTGGATGGTTTAGGCGGAAAGGGCATGGGTTTATGAACCCATGGTTCTCTTTCTTTACCATGTTTCCTAGCAACGAAGTCTCTCTTATCATAACATTGATTCTTTGATTGTTGGTTCAAGATCAACAGCAGGTTCAATCTCCACATCATTGTCATTACTAGGTTGAGCATCAACATGAACATCACTATTAACATTATCACTAGGTTCATGTTCCTCACCAGATTGTGTCTCAGCATCAGAAATAGAAATATCACTGGGATTCTCAGGTGTGTTTATACCAGGTTCACTAGCATGAAAAGTCCTATCAATTTTCTTTTTATTACTAGGACTAGGTGCATCAGTATTAATTCTCTAAGAATCTTGCTCAACTCTCTTAGGATGGCCAACGGGATACAAAGGCTCATGGGTCATTTTACCACCTCTAGTCATAACCCTAACAACATTATCATTATTCTTACTATTCAACTCATTAAGCAAATCATGATGTGCCTTAAGTACTTGTTCTACTTGAGTTGTAACCATGGAAGCATGTTTACTAATAAGCTTAAGATCATTAATGGTTCTACTCATATAATCACCCAAGTGGTCAAGCATGTAAGTATTATGTTTCAATTGTCTACTAACATAAGCATTGAAGTTTTCTTGTTTAACAATAAAATTATCAAACTCATCCAAGCATTGACTAGCAGACTTATTATGAGGAATATCACCTTCATCAAATCTACGGAGAGAGTTTACCTCTACTACCCATGTCGGGTTATCAAGACGATGTATTTTTTCATTAGGCGGTAAATTCTTAACATCTTCAACTTTAATATGTTTTTCTTTCATAGATTTCTTTGCCTCTTGCATATCTTCAGGACTGAGAAATAGAATACCCCTTTTCTTCGGAGTTGGCTTAGGAATTGGTTCCGGAAGTGTCCAATCATTATCATTACTCAATATATTATTCAATAGCAATTCAGCTTGCTCAACAGTCCTTTCCCTGAAAACACAACCAGCACAACTATCCAGGTGGTCTCTGGAAGCATCGGTTAGTCCATTATAAAAGATATCAAGTATTTCATTTTTCTTGAGAGGATGATCACGCAAAGCATTAAGTAATTGGAGAAGCCTCCCCCAAGCTTGTGGGAGACTCTCTTCTTCAATTTGCACAAAATTAAATATTTCCTGAAGGGCAGCTTGTTTCTTATAAAGCATGGAAATATTTTTGAGAGAAATAGTAAATCATATCCTGGGGACTACGCATACAACCAGGAGCAAGAGAATTAAACCATAACTTAGCATCACCCTTTAATGAGAAAGGAAACAATTTAAGAATATAGTAATAGCGAATTTTTTCCTCATGAGCAAATAGGGTGGCTATATCATTCAATTTAGTAAGATGTGCCACAACAGTTTCAGATTCATAACCATAGAAAGGATCAGATTCAACCAAAGTAATTAACTCAGGGTCAACAGAGAATTTATAATCCTTATCAGTAACAAAGATAGGTGAAGTAGCAAAAGCGGGATCATATTTCATTCTAGCATTCAAGGATTTTTCTTTCAGCTTAGCTAACAATTTCTTAAGATCCTCTCTATCATTGCAAGCAAACAAGTCTCTAGCAGTTTCTTCATCCATAACAAAATCCTCAGGTACAACATGCAATTCATATCTGATACATCTCCAACGTATCTATAATTTATGAAGTATTCATGCTGTTATTTTATCATTCTTGGATGTTCTACAATCATTTTATAGCAACTTTATATCATTTTTTGGGACTAACCTATTGACCCAGTCCCCAGTGCCAGTTGCTGGTTTTTGCTTGTTTTTTACATCGCAGGAAATCAATACCAAACGGCCAAACGCAATGAAACTCCACGGAGATTTTTTATGGGCGAGAAGACATCCATTGGGACAAAGGAACACCTGGGGGTGCCCTGAGGGGGGCACAACCCACCAGGGCGCGCCAGGGCCCCCTGGCGCGCCCAGGTGGGTTGTGCCCACCTCGGTGGCCTCCCGCACCCCCTCTTTGCACTATAAATTCCGAAATATTCCAAAACTCATCGGCATTAACCTAGATCAGAAGTTCGGCCGCCGCAGGTCTCTGTATCCGTGAAAACCAATCTAGACCCCGTTCCGGCAACCTGCCGGAGGGGGGAATCATCTCCGGTGGCCATCTTCATCATCCCGTCAGCCACCACGATGAGGAGGGAGTAGTCCACCCTCGGTACTGAGGGTTTGTACCAGTAGCTATGTGTTTAATCTCTCTCTCTCACTCGTGATATATATCATGGGCTTTGTTAATATAGTCGGATCATATGATGTTTCTCCCCTCTATACTCTTGTTGTGATGAATTGAGTCTTTACCCTTTGAAGTTTTGTCTTGTCGGATTGAATATTTAGAGATGAGAACACATGATGTATGTCTTGCGGTATGAATACTTGAGGTGACAATTGCGGTATCATATTGATTCACTTGATGTATCTTATGGCACTCAACTTGCGGATTCCCGAGGTGACGTTGAGGTAATCTATGCATAGGGGTTGATGCACGTTTTTATTATCTTTTCTCCGATAGAAACTTTGGGGTCTCTTTGTAGTTCTTTGTGTGGATTGAGTATTATGAATATGAATTTGCTTTGGTGTTATTTTAGTACGAACTCTTGATTAGATCGATGAGAAAGAATAGCTTGCGTTATTTTAGTAAGAACTCTAGGATAGATCAAACGGAAAGAATAGCTTTGAGGTGGTTTCGTACCCTACAAACAATTTATATCTTTTGTTCTCCGCTAATAGGAACTCGGGAGTGATTCTTTATTGCACTTTGAGGGATAATCATATGGTCCAACTATGTTAGCATTGTTATGAGGTTGCACTTGTGAAAGTACATACCCTAGGCCTCATTTTTAAGCATTGCAATACCGTTTTTGTGCTCGTTTACTAATTGCTACCTTGCTGTTTTTATTTATTCAGATTATAGAAATATATTTCTACCATCAATATTACACTTTTATCACCATCTCTTCGCCGAACTAGTGCACCTATACAATTTGCCATTGTATTGGGTGTGTTGGGGACACAAGAGATTTCTTGTATTTGGTTGCAGGGTCGTTGGAGGTAGACCATCTTCATCCTACACCTCTCACGGATTGATAAACCTTAGGTCATCCACTTGAGGGAAAATTGCTACTGTCCTACAAAACTCTGCGCTTGGAGGCCCAACACGTGTCTACAAGAATAAAGTTGCGTAGTAGACATCAATATCTAGGGGGAGAATCATAATCATCATCTTCAATAATATCATCAGTTTTAGTAATTTTATTCTCTCTAACCCTAGCAAGTTGTTCATCAAGAAATTCACCTAGTGGGACAGTATTATCAAGTAGAGAAGTAGTTTCATCATAAGCATCATTCATAGTGGAAGTGGCATCATCAATAACATGCGACATATCAAAATCAATAGCAGGTGTAGGTGTCGCAAGTTTACTCAAAACAGAAGGAGAATCAAGTGCAGAGCTAGATGGCAATTCCTTACCTCCCCTCATAGTTGAGGGAAAAATCTTAGTTCTTTGATCTTTCAAATTCCTCATACTGATCAATAGATATAAATCCCAAGTGACTGAAAGAATAGAGCTATGCTCCCTGGCAACGGTGCCAGAAAAGGTCCTGATAACCCACAAGTATAGGGGATCGCAATAGTTTTCGAGCATACAGTATTCAACCCAAATTTATTGATTCGACACAAGGGCAGCCAAAGAATATTTTGAAGTATTAGCAGCTGAGTTGTCAATTTAACCACACCTGAAAGACTTATCTGCAGCAAATATTTAGTAGCAAAGTAGTATGGAAGTAGCGGTAACAGTGGAAAAAGTAACAGTAGCAGTTTTGTAGCAATCGTAACCGTGGCAACGGAAAAGTAACTAAGCAAAGATCAATATGAAACAAGCTCGTAGGCAATGGATCAATGATGGAAAATTATGTAGGATGGCATTCATAATGCAACAGTTATAACATACGGTGACACAGAACTAGCTCCAGTTCATCAATATAATGTAGGCATGTATTCCGAATATAGTCATACGTGCTTATGGAAAAGAACTTGCATGACATCTTTTGTCCTACCCTCCCGTGGCAGCGGGGTCCTATTGGAAACTAAGGGATATTAAGGCCTCCTTTTAATAGAGTACCGGACCAAAGCATTAGCACTTAGTGAATACATGAAATCCTCAAACTATGGTCATCATCGGGAGTGGTCCCAACTATTGTCACTCCGGGGTTGCCAGATCATAACACGTAGTAGGTAACTATTGACTTGCAAGATAGGATCAAGAACACAAATATATTCATGAAAATATAATAGGTTTAGATCTGAAATCATGGCACTCGGGCCCTAGTGACAAGCATTAAGCATAGCAAAGTCATAGTTATATCAATCTTAGAACATAGTGGATACTAGGGATCAAACCCTAACAAAACTAACTTGATTACATGGTAAATCTCATCCAACCCATCACGGTCTAGCAAGCCTACGACGAAATTACTCACGCATGACGGTGAGCATCATGAAATTGGTTATGGAGGATGGTTGATGATGACAATGGCGACGGATTCCCCTCTCCAAAGCCCCGAAGGGACTCCAGATCTGCCCTCCCGAGGAAGAACAGGGCTTGGCGGTAGCTCCATATCGTAAAACGCGAAGAATCCTTCTCTGTGATTTTTTCTCCCCGAACGTGAATATATGGAGTTGGAGTTGAGGTCGATGGAGGTCCAGGGGGCCCACAAGGACGGCTAATGCGCCCTAGGGGGTGGGCGCGCCCCCACCCATGTGGCCAGGGTGTGGGCCCCCTTCACTTGATTCTTTCGCCAATATTTTTATTAATTCCAAAAATCATCTCCGTAAAGTTTCAGGTCATTCCGAGAACTTTTATTTCTGCAAAAAAATTACACCATGGCAATTCTGCTGAAAGTAGCGCCAGTCTGGGTTAGTTCCATTCAAGTCATACAAGTTAGAGTGCAAAACGAGGGCAAAAGAGTTTGGAAAAGTAGATATGATGGAGACGTATCAGCGCCGTTGTCGGGGAGACATCATCAACAACTATCAAGTACCAATGCATAAACTTTCATCTCCTTGCATTTACTTTATTTGCCATTTGCCTCTCCTTTTCATCTCCCCCACTTCTAAAATATTTTACAAAAATACAAAACTATTTTCCATTTTCCTTTTTCGCATCTGCCTTTTTGCTTGCTTGCTTGTTTTCTTTGCCTTCTTGTGCACACTTAAAACTAGAAAAATGAAAATGAAAAATTAATATGACTATGGATCCACTTAATGTTTTCTACTTGGATCATCTTTGATCCATTTGTGCTCATGCTAAAACCCCAACTAGTTTAGTTGAGGGAAAATCATTAGATGGGCATGCTCATTTTGTGCGTCAGCATTTGTCTCAAAAAGGGAGATTCTTATGGCATCAAATAAATTATTTGCTATGCTATGCTTGGAATCTATGTGAAATTTATGATTTTACTTGTTGCTCGGAGAACCCTACAAAACAACTTCCCTACCTATGTGAGTTTGATGATAATGAAATCTTATCTTCTTATGCCAAAGGTGTTTATAGTTACTATGATATCGGACAAATCGAAGAATTTTTTGCTTTTAAGGGTGCTTGTGAAGTTGCTTCTTGATACGTCTCCAACATATCTATAATTTTTTATTGTTCCATGCTATTATATTATCCATCTAGGATGTTTATATGCATTTATATGCTATTTTATATGATTTTTTGGACTAACCTATTAACCTAGAGCCAGTGCCAGTTTCTGTTTTTTCCTTGTTTTTGAGTATCGCAGAAAAGGAAAACCAAACGGAGCTTATTTTTAGACTAGAAGAAGGCCATGGAGTAAAAGAGTTGGGCCAGAAGAGTCCCGGGCAGCCCATGAGGGTGGGGGCGCGCCCACCCCCCTGGGCACGCCTCCCTACCTCGTGGACACCCCGGAGACCCCCCTGACTTGTTCCCGACGCCAAAATCTCTTATATCTACAGAAACCCCCAGAACATAACCTAGATCGGGAGTTCCGCCGCCGCAAGCCTCTGTAGCCACCGAAAACCAATCTAGACCCGTTTCGGCACCCTGCCAGGGGGGATCCCTCTCCGGTGGCCATCTTCATTATCCCGGCGCTCTCCATGACGAGGAGGGAGTAGTTCACCCTCGGGGTTGAGGGTATGTACCATTAGCTATGTGTTTGATCTACCTCTCTCTCGTGTTCTTGATTCGGCACGATCTTGATGTATCGCGAGCTTTGCTATTATAGTTGGATCTTATGATGCTTCTCCCCCTCTACTCTCTTGTAATGGATTGAGTTTTCCCTTTGAAGTTATCTTATCAGATTGAGTCTTTAAGGATTTGAGAACACTTGATGTATGTCTTGCATGTGCTTATCTGTGGTGACAATGGGATATCACTGCTACCTCTTGAGCACTGCGTTGGTTTTCCCTTGAAGAGGAAAGGGTGATGCAGCAAAGTAGCGTAAGTATTTCCCTCAGTTTTTGAAAACCAAGGTATCAATCCAGTAGGAGGCTACGCGCGAGTCCCTCGCACCTACACAAAATAAATAAGTCCTCGCAACCAACGCGATAAGGGGTTGTCAATCCCTACACGGTCACTTACGAGAGTGAGATCTGATAGATATGATAGATTGGTAGGAAAAGACCATCGCTCGTCCCCGACCGCCACTCATAAGGAAGACAATCAATAAATAAATTATGCTCCGACTTCATCACATAACGGTTCACCATACGTGCATGCTACGGGAATCACAAACTTTAACACAAGTATTTCTCAAATTCACAACTACTCAACTAGCATGACTCTAATATCACCATGTTTATATCTCAAAACAATTATCAAGCATAAAACTTTTCTTACTATTCAACACACTCATAAGAAAGTTTTAACTAATCTTGCATACCAAGCATATTAGGATTATTTTAGAAAATTACCATGCTATTTAAGACTCTCAAAATAATCTAAGTGAAGCATGAGAGATCAATAGTTTCTATAAAACAAATCCACCACCATGCTCTAAAAGATATAAGTAAAGCACTAGAGCAAAACTATATAACACAAAAAGATATAAGCGAAGCACATAGAGTATTCTAACAAATTCCAAATAATGTATGGCTCTCTCAAAAGGTGTGTACAGCAAGGATGATTGTGGTAGACTAAAAAAACAAAGACCCAAATCATACAAGACGCTCCAAGCAAAACACATATCATGTGGTGAATAAAAATATAGCTCCAAGTAAAGTTACCGATGGAAGTAGACGAAAGAGGGGATGCCTTCCGGGGAATCCCCAAGCTTTGGCTTTTTGGTGTCCATAGATTATCTTGGGGGTTCCATGGGCAGCCCCAAGCTTAGGCTCTTGCCACTCCTTGTTCCATAATCTATCTAATCTTTCACCCAAAACTTGAAAACTTCACAACACAAAACTCAACAGAAAATCTCGTGAGCTCCGTTAGCGAAAGAAAACAAAAGACCACTTCAAGGTACTGTAATGAACTCATTCTTTATTTATATTGGTGTTAAACCTACTGTATTCCAATTTCTCTATGGTTTATAAACTATTTTACTAGTCATAGATTCATCAAAATAAGCAAACAACACACGAAAAACAGAATCTGTCAGAAACAGAACAGTCTGTAGTAATCTGTAACTAACGCAAACTTCTGGAACTCCAAAAAATCAGCCAAAATAGGACGACCTAGAAACTTTGTTTATTGATCTGCAGCAATTGGAATCAGTATTTTACCACGTTCTGGTGATTTTTAATAATTGTTTTCGTGAACAGAAAGTTTCTGGAAATTACAGCAAGATCAAATAACTATCATCCAAGAAGATCCTATAGGTCTATCTTGGCACAAACACTAATTAAAACATAAAAACACATCTAACCAGAGGCTAGATCAAATATTTATTCCTAAACAGAAGCAAAAAGCAAAAAACTAAAAATAAAATTGGGCTGCCTCCCAACAAGCGCTATCGTTTAACGCCCCTAGCTAGGCATAAAAGCAAGGATAGATCTAGGTGTTGCCATCTTTGGTAGGCAATTCTTCAATAAGACATCTATCACCCTTAAGAGTTTCTTTCTTTTTATTAGTTATCAAGCTTCTAGGAACAAGATCGAAAAATTCATTTGTAGCAAATGGTTCCTTAATGATAGCAAAAAGATTGGGATGAATACTTATAGATTTAAGATCCGCAGTTTCCTTACTAGAGGATTCACCCTTATTTTTAGGAACATACATAAGCTTGGCAATTTTAGTTGGAGGACTTGCAGTATTCCTTACAGAAGAAAAATTGGTTCCCAAGTTGGTAATGATACCCTCATGTTTATCGATTCTAGTGGAATCTTGATTTATTCTCTCATTAACTATGGGTTCCTTCTCCTTAATATTTTTCAAAGTGACTCCCACCTTAGATCCATATTGGGTAATTTGGTTGTGGATCTTTTTATCCAGATTTTCAATTAACTCTACAGTAGCAACTTTATTTTCAATAATTTCAAGTCTTTGCATTACATGCTCCAAAGTTAACATAGTTCCATTAACCAAAAGAGGTGGTGAGCCAAATAAATCTATCATAGCATTATAAGAGTCAAAAGTATGGCTACCCAAGAAATTTCCTCCGGTAATGGTATCAAGAATATATCTATACCAAGGATTAGCGCCTACATAAAAATTGCGGAGAAGAACGAAAGTAGATTGCCTCCTGGAAGATCTATTTTGAGCATTGCAAATTCTATACCAAGCGTCTTTTAGATTTTTCCTTCCCTTTGTTTAAAATTTAGAACTTCATTTTCGGGAGACAACAGAGAAGATAAAGGACTAGCCATGACGGCAAGGTAAGCAAACGGAAAAGAGGCAAACAGAAAAGAGAGGGCGAATAAAACGGCACGGGTGAAGTGGGGGAGAGGAAAACAAGAGGCAAATGGCAAATAATTGATGGGTACTTGGTATGTTGAATTTTGCGTAGACCTCGCCGGCAACGGCGCCAGAAATCCTTCTTGCTACCTCTTGAGCACTGCGTTGGTTTTCCCTTGAAGAGGAAAGGGTGATGCAGCAAAGTAGCGTAAGTATTTCCCTTAGTTTTTGAGAACCAAGGTATCAATCCAGTAGGAGGCTACGCGCGAGTCCCTCGCACCTACACAAAACAAATAAGTCCTCGCAACCAACGCGATAAGGGGTTGTCAATCCCTACACGGTCACTTACGAGAGTGAGATTTGATAGATATGATAGGATAATATTTTTGGTATTTTTGTGATAAAGATGCAAAGTAATATAAAAGCAAAGTAAAAAGCAACAGAAATAACTAAGTGTTGGAAGGTTAATATGATGAAGATAGACCCGGGGGCCATAGGTTTCACTAGTGGCTTCTCTCAAGAGCATAAGTATTTTACGGTGGGTGAACAAATTACTGTTGAGAAATTGACAGAATTGAGCATAGTTATGAGAATATCTAGGTATGATCATGTATATAGGCATCACGTCCGAGACAAGTAGACCGACTACTGCCTGCATCTACTACTATTACTCCACACATCGACCGCTATCCAGCATGCATCTAGAGTATTCAGTTCATAAGAACACAGTAACGCCTTAAGCAAGATGACATGATGTAGAGGGATAAATTCATGCAATATGATAAAAAACCCATCTTGTTATCCTCGATGGCAACAATACAATACGTGCCTTGCTGCCCCTACTGTCACTGGGAAAGGACACCGCAAGATTGAACCCAAAGCTAAGCACTTCTCCCATTGCAAGAAAGATCAATCTAGTAGGCCAAACCAAACTGATAATTCAAAGAGACTTGCAAAGATAACCAATCATACATAAAAGATTTCAGAAGATTCAAATATTGTTCATAGATAAACTTGATCATAAACCCACAATTCATCGGTCTCAACAAACACACCGCAAAAGAAGATTACATCGAATAGATCTCCACGAGAGAGGGGGAGAACTTTGTATTGAGATCCAAAAAGAGAGAGGAAGCCATCTAGCTACTAACTATGGACCCGAAGGTCTGAGGTAAACTACTCACACTTCATCGGAGAGGCTATGGTGTTGATGTAGAAGCCCTCCGTGATCGATGCCCCCTCCGGCGGAGCTCCGGAACAGGCCCCAAGATGGGATCTCGTGGGTACAGAAGGTTGCGGCGGTGGAATTAGGTTTTTGGCTCCGTATCTGATCATTTGGGGGTACGTAGGTATATATAGGAGGAAGGAGTATGTCGGTGGAGCAACAGGGGGCCCATGAGGGTGGAGGGCGCGCCCTAGGGGGTAGGCGCGCCCCCCTACCTCGTGGCTACCTCTTTTGTTTCTTGACATAGGGTCCAAGTCTCCTGGATCATTGTCGTTCCGAAAATCACGTTCCCGAAGGTTTCATTCCATTTGGACTTCGTTTGATATTCTTTTTCTGCGAAACTCTGAAATAGGCAAAAAAAACAACAATTCTGGGCTGGGCCTCCGGTTAGTAGGTTAGTCCCAAAAATAATATAAAAGTGAATAATAAAGCCCAATAATGTCCAAAACAGAAGATAATATAGCATGGAGCAATCAAAAATTATAGATACGTTGGAGACATATCAATCACGTGATCTACTTGATGTATGTTTTGGGGATCAACTTGCGGGTTCCGTGACCTCGTGAACTTATGCATAGGGGTTGGCACACGTTTTCGTCTTGACTCTCCGGTAGAAACTTTGGGGCACTCTTTGAAGTACTTTGTGTTGGTTTGAATAGATGAATATGAGATTGTGTGATGCATATCGTATAATCATACCCACGGATACTTGAGGTGACATTGGAGTATCTAGGTGACATTAGGGTTTTGGTTGATTTGTGTCTTAAGGTGTTATTCTAGTACAAACTCTAGGATAGATCGAACGTAAAGAATAGCTTCGTGTTATTTTACTACAGACTCTTGAATAGATCGATCAGAAAGAATAACTTTGAGGTGGTTTCGTACCCTACCATAATCTCTTCGTTTGTTCTCCGCTATTAGTGACTTTGGAGTGACTCTTTGTTGCATGTTGAGGGATAGTTATATGATCCAATTATGTTATTATTGTTGAGAGAACTTGCACTAGTGAAAGTATGAACCCTAGGCCTTGTTTACTAGCATTGCAATATCCTTTGTGCTCACTTTTATCGTTTGCTACCTTGCTGTTTTTACATTTTCATATTACAAAAACCTATATCTACCATCCATATTGCACTTGTATCACCATCTCTCCGCCGAACTAGTGCACCTATACAATTTACCATTATATTGGGTGTGTTGGGGACACAAGAGACTCTTTGTTATTTGGTTGCAGGGTTGCTTGAGAGAGACCATCTTCATCCTACGCCTCCCACGGACACTACAATAAAAAGACAGATCCGTGACATTTTGGGCTGAACGAAATTTTTTTGTCATACTTATTACACTTCTATGACAATAATTATGACAAAACACGGTATCATAATAGATGTGGTGGGGTCCTACTTCTATGAAAAAAATCATGACAGAAAATGGGCTTTTTGTCCTGGGCGGGCCGGAGACGCAGCTGCATGACATTCTTTGGGCCGTCCATGACGGAAAAAACCATGGTAGAAGCGAGGGCGAGGAAAATATCAGGGTGTTCCCGGTTACGGTGGGTGGTCGGGGCCGAGCGATGCGCGTTTCTCTCGTACACGCACGCGCGTGGGTGCAAGGCGTTGGGCTCTAACTAAACCCGAGCGAGGCGTTGGGCTCTAACTGAACCCGAGTGATTGCACTGCAGGCTACGCGTTACTGAACCCGAGCAATCGATCGATGGCTGTTAACTGAACCCGATCGAGCGATTCCTTCGCTACTGCTGCTAACTGAAGTCGATCGATGCTGCCTCTGGATGAACAGTGAGCGTTGCTGGGGGGTTTGGATGAACAGTTCCCGGTGGGGGTGGATGAACAGGACCCCGTGGTGTTGCCTCTGGATGAACAGGACCCCGATCGTTTGAGTCGGTTGGGGCTGGATGAACAGGACCCCATGGAGGGCAGGATGAACAGGACCACCCTGTGGAGGGCAGGATGAAGAGTAGATGATGGAGGGCTGGATGAACAGTAGCCCATGGAGGGGTGGTTGAACAGGAGCCCATGGAGAGGGCTGGTTGAACAGTAGCCGGTGGAGTAGCGCGCGGTGGAGGCTGGATGAACAGGAGCCCGTGGATGAATAGTCGTAGGTGGAGGCTGGAGGAGGTCGACGGTGGATGAACAGTAGCCCGTGGAGGCTAGAGGTGGTCGACGGTGGAGATGAACAGTATCCCGTGGAGTCCCGTTTTGCGGTACGCCACACCCCTCCCGATGAACAGGACCCCCGTTTCGACCGTAGCGCTCCAACACAAGTCTGTTTCCTCCGTTTTGCGGTACGCCACACCCCTCCCGATCAACAGGACTCCCGTTTCGACCGTAGGAGGTCCGTTTCCTCCATTTTGCGGTACGCCAGACCCCTCCCGATGAACAGGATCCCATTTCGAACGTGGCTGGTCGAACACAAGGCCGTTTCCTCCGTTCTACGGTACGCCAGGCCTTGTTTCCATTGGCTGTTCCGTCCAACCCCTCCCGATGAACAAGACGACGCATTCCGTTCCGACCCAGTCGGTTGGCTCCCCATGAACACGACGACGACGCTGTTTCTCCGTTCCAACCCAGCCATGTACACGAGCCCTGGCCGTACGTATGCGCGAGTAGGCGTTCGAGACCCTGCCCGTATGTACGTACGTGGCCGTATTTTCTTTCTTGCACACTGGCCGTTGTACGTACGTGTACATGCTACGTGCGCGCCTCTACTACGACACGTGCACGCCTCTACATCGACCAGTATGTACGTACATGTTCGCGACCAGAATGACAAAGCTACGTACGCTTCGACCACGTGGGTCCCTACTATCAGGCACTTCCTTGCGTGCGAAGATGTAGCTGGTGGGTCCCAGCAGTCAGGGGGGCGAATGGTTTTTTTGCCCGGACGCACTTCCTTGCGTGCGAAGATTTAGCTGGTGGGTCCCAGCAGTCAGGGGGAAACGTTTTTTCACGAAATACGGTGGCCCGTCCGGTGGGTCCCCGCTGTCAGGTGGAGGAATAATTATTTTGCGCGTAATAAGGAGGCACTTCCTTGCTGCGGCCGTGGACCCAGCTGTTAGCCTCTCCACGTACAGTCCATGTCCGATGGAAGCTGTTCCTTGACCACATTGACCACGCCGCGCCGAGAGCACCAGGGCGGTGGACGACGGCGAGGCCTACGAAGGTGACGATGCGGAGCCGGGGAAGACGCGACAGTGGATGCCCACGCGTAGAGGAGTACGAGGGTTCACTGGTTCGCTGCGTGTGAGGCTGCCGTCACCGCAGAATAACATGGGGTGTGGGCGAATAGAGGGATGGCCTGGCCAGCGGTGGGAGTAGTAGGGGGCGGTGAGGCCTCCGCCGCATCGCAGCCGGCCACGGGAGGCAGGAGCACGAGGCACGACCGGCGCTGGTTTGGGCGGCTGGAGCAAGAAGACCAAAGGTTGAAGAAGCACTACGGCCGTTGGATGGACGTCGTACGGTCACTGGAGCTAAATCATGCATATTGACTAAGTTGACAAAGCCCTCCATCCCCATCAACTTAGTAGGCCCACAAGTCAGCCTACCACTATACTGGGTCCCAGCTAACAGGGGGAGTATTCATTTTTTTGTGCGTAATAAGGAGGCACTTCCTTGCGTGCAAAGATATAGCTGGTGGGTCTGAGCTGTCAACGGCGGTAACATTTTTTTCGCGGAATACAGAGGCCCTTTCGGTGGGTCCCAGATGTCAGGTGGAGGAATCATTATTTTGTGCGTAATAAGGAGGCATTTCCTTGCGTGCGGCCGTGGACCTAGCTGTCAGCCTCTCCACGTACAGTCCACTTCAGATGCATGTCGGTCGTTGACCACGTTGACCAGGCCGTGCCGAGAGCACCAGGGCGGTGGACGACGGCGTGACCTAGGAAGGGAACGACACGGAGCCAGGGAAGACTCGGTAGTTGTTTCCCACGTGGAGCGGAGTACGACTGTACGAGGGTTTACTGATTCGTCTGCCGTCGCCGGAGAATAACAACAGGTGTGGGTGAGTAGAGGGATGGCTAGGACAGTGATGGGATTACGGTGGGGCGGTGAGGCCTGCGCGGCAGCACAGCCGGCCGCGGGGAGGAGGGAGCAGGCAGTCCCGCCGACGCTTATTTGAGCGGCTGGAGCAGGAAGAGCAGAGATTGAAGAAGCACGACGGCCGTTGGATGGACATCCAACAGTCACTGCTTGTGTGTCAACCTTTTTTTAAGAAAGCCTCAAATATGTGGAAAACATCATACAACCCATCTGCCATTATTTCTAATAATTTACAGCCCATTTGCTAATTCTTAAGGTTTTTTTGGAGCCCATATTCTTTTTGTTAGCATTACAGCCCATATTGTGGCCACGGTTAAAAAATTATACGGAATTTTGCATATTTCGGTGCGGTCCGAACTGTTTTTAATCCCGAAATTTAGAGTCACATTCAAACTGATTTTAAAAATAAATGTATATCAATGTAAAATCCAACAAATTGTCCACGCATAAAAATCAATGCAATTTAAAATCTTGAAATGAAAAAAAGAAATTTGAAACTAATTGCCGGTTTGATGTGTTTTAAAAATGTACAACCCATTTCTCATTACCGATAGGCCATTTTCTCGGCCAGCCGAATGAAGCTCTCCTCGTCTTGAAAGATTTGCATCCCAACAGGCCTGACAAAGCGACTTACTTGGCAAATCACAAAAAAACTGTGTTGTGGACGTGGACCCAGCTGTGGCCGTGGACCCAGCTGTCAGCCTCTCCACGTACAGTACTCTTCCGGTGGAAGTCGGTCGTTGACCACATTGACCACACCGCGCCGAGAGCACCAAGGCGGTGGATGACGGCAGGGCCTAGGAAGGGGACGACGCAGAGCCGGGGAAGACGCAACAGTGGATGCCCACGCGGAGAGGAGTACGAGGGTTCACTGGTTCGGCTGCGGTGTGAGGCTGCCGTCGCCGCAGAATAACAGGGGGTGTGGATGAGTGGAGGGATGGCCTGGCCAGCGGTGGGAGTAGTATGGGGGCGGTGAGGCCTCCGCGGCAGCACAGCCGGCCACGGGAGGCAGGAGCAGGCGGCACGACCGGCGCTGGTTTGGGCGGCTGGAGCAAGAAGACCAGAGGTTGAAGAAGCACTATGGCCGTTGGATGGATATCGTACGGTCACTAGAGCTAGAATCGTTCATATTGGCTAAGTTGACAAAGCCCTCTGTCCCCGTCAACTTAGTAGGCCAACAAGTCAGCCACCCACTATGGTGGGTCGCAGCTAGCAGGGGGTATTCATTTTTTTGTGCGTCATAAGGAGGCACTTCCTTGCATGCGAAGATATAGCTGGTGGGTCCGACCTGTCTGCGGCGGGAATGTTTTTTTCGCGAAATACAAAAGCCCTTCCCGTGGGTCCTAGCTGTCAGGTGGAGGAATCATTATTTTGCGCGTAATAAGGAGGCATTTCCTTGCGTGCGGCCGTGGACCCAGCTGTCAGCCTCTCCACATACAGTCCACTTCCGATGGATGTCATTCATTGACCACGTTGACCAGGCCGCGCCGAGAGCACCAGGGCGGTGGACGATGGCGAGGCCTAGGAACGGAACGACACGGAGCCAGGGAAGACTCGGCAGTTGTTTCCCACGCGGAGGAGTACGAGGGTTTACTGGTTCGTCTGCCGTGCCCGGAGAATAACAGCAGGTGTGGGTGAGTAGAGGGATGTCTAGGCCAGCGATGGGAGTACGGTGGGGCAGTGAGGCCTGCGCGGCAGCATAGTCGGCCATAGGAGGAGGGAGTAGGCAGTCCCACCGGCGCTTGTTTGAGCGGCTGGAGCAGGAAAAGCAGAGATTGAAGAAGCACGACAGCCGTTGGATGGACATCCAACAGTCACTACTCTCATGTGCATTATTTCTAATAATGTACAGCCCATTTGCTAATTCTTAAGAATTTTTTTGGAGCCCATCTTCTTTTTGTTAGCATTACACCCCATATTGTGGCCACGGTTAAAAAGTATACGAACTTTTTGCATATTTCGGTGCGGTCAACTATTTTTAATCCCGAAATATCGATTCACATTCAAACTATTTTGAAAAATAATTTATATAAATATAAAATCCAAATAATTGTCCACGCATAAAAATCAATGGAATTTAAAATCTTGTAATGAAAAAAAATTGAAACTAATTCCTGGTTTGATGTGTTTTAAAAATGTACAGCCCATTTCTGGGCAAACCGAATGAAACTCCCGAGATCTTGAAAGATTTGCAGCCCAGCACGGCTGATAAAGCAAGTAGGCCTCGTTTGGGTATTTCTTTTTAAAAAATAGAACTGGGCTAGCCATTTTCAGCAAGAAAAAAACACAACTGGGCTCATGATGTGGTAAACATAAATAAAACCCTGGCTAGACGGGCCACAGCCCCCGCACAGCCTCGTTGTTACCCTGATCCGTTGCTAAAACTAGTATAAATAACTGGTTGGGATTTGTTAGTTGTTACAATATTTCACTATAATTAAACGACTGGCAAGCCATTTGCCTTGCTTCAAAGAAAATATGACAGTCACAGCCGAGTTGAAAAGGGCAAGAACATCTAACTCCAGCTTACAAACTGTACAAAAGCACGCGGGTTAATTGTTCATCAGGTTTACAAAAAAACCCAGGTTGAAAAGGGCAACAACATCTAACTCCAACACTATTTTTGGCAGTCACAGTCAAATGGATCGGTCAGGTCCATAGAATGAACATGCTGGGTCGTAGAATTTACTGGATTATGACCACAATATGTTGTAAATAGAAGCCCGGTGATACGTCTCCAACGTATCTATAATTTTTTATTGCTCCATGCTATATTATCTACTGGTTTGGACGTTATTGGGATTTATTATTCACTTTTAAATTACTTTTGGGACTAACCTATTGACCGGAGGCCCAGCCCAGAATTGCAGTTTTTTGCCTATTTCAGAGTTTCGCAGAAAAGGAATATCAAACGGAGTCCAAACGGAATGAAACATTCGGGAACGTGATTTTTAGGAAGAATATGATCCAGGAGACTTGGACCCTATGTCAAGAAACAAAAGAGGAGTCCACGATGTAGGGGGCGCGCCTACCCCCCAGGGCGCGCCCTCCACCCTCGTGGGCCCCCTGTTGCTCCACCGACGTACTCCTTCCTCCTATATATACCTACGTACCCCCAAACGATCAGATACGGAGCCAAAAACCTAATTCCACCACCGCAACCTTCTGTACCCATGAGATCCCATCTTGGGGCATGTTCAGAGCTCCGCCGGAGGGGGCATCGATCACGGAGGGCTTCTAAATCAACACCATGTCCACTCCGATGAAGTGTGAGTAGTTTACCTCAGACCTTCGGGTCCATAGTTAGTAGCTAGATGGCTTCTTCTCTCTTTTTGGATCTCAATACAATGTTCTCCCCCTCTCTCATGGAGATCTATTCGATGTAATCTTCTTTTACGGTGTGTTTGTTGAGACCGATGAATTGTGGGTTTATGATCAAGATTATCTACGAACAATATTTGAATCTTCTCTGAATTCTTTTATGTATGATTGGTTATCTTTGCAAGTCTCTTCGAATTATCAGTTTGGTTTGGCCTACTAGATTGATCTTTCTTGCAATGGGAGAAGTGCTTAGCTTTGGGTTCAATCTTGCGGTGTCCTTTCCCAGTGACAGTAGGGGCAGCAAGGCATGTATTGTATTGTTGCCATCGAGGATAACAAGATGGGTTTTTTTTTATCATATTGCATGAATTTATCCCTCTACATCATGTCATCTTGCTTAAGGCGTTACTCTGTTTTTATGAACTTAATACTCTAGATGCATGCTGGATAGCGGTCGATGAGTGGAGTAATAGTAGTAGATGTAGGCAGGAGTCGGTCTACTTGTCTCGGACGTGATGCCTATATACATGATCATACCTAGACACTCTCATAACTATGCTCAATTCTGTCAATTGCTCAACAGTAATTCGTTCACCCACCGTAAAATACTTATGCTCTTGAGAGAAGCCACTAGTGAAACCTATGGCCCCCGGGTCTATCTTCATCATATTAATCTTCCTAAAGTTAGTTATTTCCTTTGCTTTTTACTTCGCTTTTACTTTACGTTGCATCTTTATCACTAAAATACCAAAAATAGTATCCTATCATATCTATCAGATCTCACTCTCGTAAGTGACCGTGAAGGGATTGACAACCCCTTATCGCGTTGGTTGCGAGGATTTATTTGTTTTGTGTAGGTGCGAGGGACTCGCGCGTAGCCTCCTACTGGATTGATACCTTGGTTCTCAAAAACTGAGGGAAATACTTACACTACTTTGCTGCATCAGCCTTTCCTCTTCAAGGGAAAACCAACACAGTGCTCAAGAGGTAGCAAGAAGGATTTCTGGCGCTGTTGCCGGGGAGGCTTACACAAGGTCAAGTCAAGAATTGGACTCCCGACAACGAGCCATTTCTGGCGCCGTTGCCGGGGAGGTCTACGCAAAAGTCAACATACCAAGTACCCATCACAATCCCTTATCTCCCGCATTACATTATTTGCCATTTGCCTCTCGTTTTCCTCACCCCCACTTCACCCTTGCCGTTTTATTCGCCCTCTCTTTTCCACTTGCTTCTTTTTGCCCGTCTCTTGTTTGCTCGTGTGTTGGATTGCTTGTTTGTCACGATGGCTCTACCTAGATTTGGTGATCTTCACCTTAAAAGGTTAGAAGAGATCGAAAGCAACATCAGGAGTTTTATGGTTTTGCAATTTGAGCATAATAATTTCTTCAGAAACGAGCTTAAGGAACAAAAAAGTTGTATGAGTTATATGAATAAAGAGCTCGATGATATGTCTAAAGAATTTGATGGTTTAAGATCCCAAATTGCTCGCCTTGAGAAGTTGACTACTGAAATCTCGGATAAGCAGGCTACCTTAGTTAATAAGATGGCCGCTAAACCAGATTTCTATGAAAATAAAGATGAAGATCTAAAAGTTATGATGTGTCTCCTATTAAATACTTGTTTTGCAATATAAATCTTCATAATGATGAGACTGAATATGATCCACCTCTACCTAGAAGGCGTTCCAAAAATTCGGAGTTTTTAGATCTTGATGCTAAAATTGATAAAAGTGGGATTGAAGAAATCAAAACCCTAGACGTTAATAAACCCACTAGTTTGGATTTCAAGGAATTTAATTATGAAAATTTCTCTTTGATAGATTGTATTTCCTTGTTGCAATCTGTGCTAAATTCTCCTCATGCTTATAGTCAAAATAAAGCTTTTACCAAACATATCGTTGATGCCTTGATGCAATCTTATGAAGAAAAACTTGAGTTGGAAGTTTCTATCCCTAGAAAACTTTATGATGAGTGGGAACCTACTATTAAAATTAAGATTAAGGATCATGAGTTCTATGCTTTATGTGATTTGGGTGCTAGTGTTTCCACTATCCCCAAAACTTTGTGCGATTTGCTAGATTTTCGTGATTTTGATGATTGCTCTCTAAACTTGCACCTTGCGGATTCCACTATTAAGAAACCTATGGGAAGAATTAATGATGTTCTTATTGTTGCAAATAGGAACTATGTGCCCGTAGATTTTATTGTTCTCGATATAGACTGCAATCCTTCATGTCCTATTATTCTTGGTAGACCTTTCCTTAGAATGATTGGTGCAATTATTGATATGAAGGAAGGGAATATTAGATTCCAATTTCCATTAAATAAAGACATGGAACACTTCCCTAGGAAGAAAATAAAATTACCATATGAATCTATCATAAGAGCCACTTATGGATTGCCTACCAAAGATGGCAGTACCTAGATCTATCCTTGTTTTTATGCCTAGCTAGGGGCGTTAAACGATAGCGCTTGTTGGGAGGCAACCCAATTTTATTTTTAGTTTTTTGCTTTTTGCTTCTGTTTAGGAATAAATATTTGTTCTAGCCTCTTGTTAGATGTGTTTTTATGTTTTAATTAGTGTTTGTGCCAAGTTAAACCTATAAGATCTTCTTGGATGATAGTTATTTGATCTTGCTGTAATTTCCAGAAACTTTCTGTTCACGAAAACAATTGTTAAAAATCACCAGAACGTGATAAAATACTGATTCCAATTGTTTCTGATCAATAAACAAATTTTCTAGGTCTTCCTATTTTGGGTGATTTTTTGGAGTTCCAGAAGTTTGAGTTAGTTACAGATTACTACAGACTGTTCTGTTTTTGACAGATTCTGTTTTTCGTGTGTTGTTTGCTTCTTTTGATGAATCTATGGCTAGTAAAATAGTTTATAAACCATAGAGAAGTTGGAATACAGTAGGTTTAACACCAATATAAATAAAGAATGAGTTCATTACAGTACCTTGAAGTGGTCTTTTGTTTTCTTTCGCTAACGGAGCTCACGAGATTTTCTGTTGAGTTTTGTGTTGTGAAGTTTTCAAGTTTTGGGTGAAAGATTAGATGGATTATGGAACAAGGAGTGGCAAGAGCCTAAGCTTGGGGATGCCCATGGCACCCCAAAATAATCTAAGGACACAAAAAAGCCAAATCTTGGGGATACCCCGGAAGGCATCCCCTCTTTCGTGTACTTCCATCGGTAACTTTACTTGGAGCTATATTTTTATTCACCACATGATATGTGTTTTGCTTGGAGCGTCTTGTATGATTTGGGTCTTTGTTTTTTTAGTCTACCACAATCATCCTTGCTGTACACACCTTTTGAGAGAGCCATACATTATTTGGAATTTGTTAGAATACTCTATGTGCTTCGCTTATATCTTTTGTGTTATATAGTTTTGCTCTAGTGCTTTACTTATATCTTTTAGAGCATGGTGGTGGATTTGTTTTATAGAAACTATTGATCTCTCATGCTTCACTTAGATTATTTTGAGAGTCTTAAATAGCATGGTAATTTGCTAAAATAATCCTAATATGCTTGGTATTCAAGATTACTAAAAACTTTCTTATGAGTGTGTTGAATACTAAGAAAAGTTTGATGCTTGATAATTGTTTTGAGATATAAAGATGGTGATATTAGAGTCATGCTAGTTGAGTAGTTGTGAATTTGAGAAATACTTGTGTTAAAGTTTGTGATTCCCGTAGCATGCACGTATGGTGAACCGTTATGTGATGAAGTCGGAGCATAATTTATTTATTGACTGTCTTCCTTATGAGTGGCGGTCGGGGACGAGTGATGGTCTTTTCCTACCAATCTATCCCCCTAGGAGCATGCACGTAATACTTTGCTTTGATAACTTATAGATTTTTGCAATAAGTATATGAGTTCTTTATGACTAATGTTGAGTCCATGGATTATACGCACCCTTCTTCCTTCCACCATTGCTAGCCTCTCTAATACCGCGCACTTTTCGCCGGTATCATACACCCACCATAAAACTTCCTAAAAACAGCCACCATACCTACCTATCATGGCATTTCCATAGCCATTCTGAGATATATTGCCATGCAACTTTCCACCGTTCCGTTTATTATGACACGCTGCATCATTGTCATATTTCTTAGCATGATCATGTAGTTGACATCGTATTCATGGCAAAGCCACCGTTCATAATTCTTTCATACATGTCACTCTTGATTCATTGCATATCCCGGTACACCGCCGGAGGCATTCACATAGAGTCATATTTTGTTCTAAGTATCGAGTTGTAATTGTTGAGTTGTAAGAAAATAAAAGTGTGATGATCTTCATTTTTAGAGCATTGTCCCAAGTGAGGAAAAGGATGATGGAGACTATGATTCCCCCACAAGTCGGGATGAGACTCCGGATGAAAAAAAGAGGCCATAAAAAAAGAGAAAGGCCCAACTAAAAAAATGAGAGAGAAAAGAGAGAAGGGACAATGTTACTATCCTTTTACCACACTTGTGCCTCAAAATAGCACCATGATCTTCATGATAAGACAGTCTCTCATTTTGTCACTTGCATATACTAGTGGGAATTTTTCATTATAGAACTTGGCTTGTATATTCCAATGACGGGCTTCCTCAAAATGCCCTAGGTCTTCGTGGGCAAGCGAGTTGGATGCACACCCACTTAGTTTCTTTTGTTGAGCTTTCCTATACTTATAGCTCTAGTGCATCCGTTGCATGGCAATCCCTACTCACTCACATTGATATCTATTGATGGGCATCTCCATAGCCCGTTGATACGCCTAGTTGATGTGAGACTATCTTCTCCCTTTTTTGTCTTCTCCACAACCACCATTCTATTCCACATATAGTGCTATGTCCATGGCTCACGCTCATGTATTGCGTGAAGATTGAAAAAGTTTGAGAACGTCAAAAGTATGAAACAATTGCTTGGCTTGTCATCGGGGTTGTGCATGATTTAAATACTTTGTGTGGTGAAGATAGAGCATAGCCAGACTATATGATTTTGTAGGGATAACTTTCTTTGGCCATGTTATTTTGAGAAGACATAATTGCTTTGTTAGTATGCTTGAAGTATTATTATTTTTATGTCAATATTAAAATTTTGTCTTGAATCTTTCGGATCTGAATATTCATACAACAATTAAGAAGAATTACATTGAAATTATGCCAAGTAGCACTCCGCATCAAAAATTCTGTTTTTATCATTTACCTACTCGAGGACGAGTAGGAATTAAGCCTGGGGATGCTTGATACGTCTCCAACGTACCTATAATTTTTGATTGCTGCATGTTATATTATCTACTGTTTTGGACATTATTGGGCTTTATTATTCACTTTTATATTACTTTGGGACTAACCTATTAACCAGAGGCCCAGCCCAGAATTGTTGTTTTTTTGCCTATTTCAGAGTTTCGCAAAAAAAGGAATATCAAACGGAGTCCAAACGGAATGAAACCTTCGGGAACGTGATTTTTAGGAAGAATATGATCCAGGAGACTTGGACCCTACATCAAGAAACAAAAGAGGAGGCCACGAGGTAGGGGGGTACGCCTACCCCCCCAGGGCGCGCCCTCCACCCTCGTGGGCCCCCATGTTGCTCCATCGACGTACTTCTTGCTCCTATATATACCTACGTACCCCAAACGATCAGATACGGAGCCAAAAACCTAATTCCACCGCCGCAACCTTCTGTACCCACGAGATCCCATCTTGGGGCCTGTTCCGGAGCTTCGCCGGTGGGGGCATCGATCACGGAGGGCTTCTACATCAACACCATAGCCCCTCCGATGAAGTGTGAGTAGTTTTTTTGCCTACTAACCGGAGGCCCAGCCCAGAATTGTTGTTTTTTTGCCTATTTCAGAGTTTCGCAGAAAAAGAATATCAAACGAAGTCCAAATGGAATGAAACCTTCGGGAACGTGATTTTCGGAACGACAATGATCCAGGAGACTTGGACCCTATGTCAAGAAACAAAAGAGGTAGCCACGAGGTAGGGGGGCGCGCCTACCCCCTAGGGCGCGCCCTCCACCCTCATGGGCCCCCTGTTGCTCCACCGACATACTCCTTCCTCCTATATATACCTACGTACCCCCAAATGATCAGATACGGAGCCAAAAACCTAATTCCACCGCCGCAACCTTCTGTACCCACAAGATCCCATCTTGGGGCCTGTTCCGGAGCTCCGCCGGAGGGGGCATCGATCACGGAGGGCTTCTACATCAACACCATAGCCTCTCCGATGAAGTGTGAGTAGTTTACCTCAGACCTTCGGGTCCATAGTTAGTAGCTAGATGGCTTCCTCTCTCTTTTTGGATCTCAATACAAAGTTCTCCCCCTCTCTCGTGGAGATCTATTCGATGTAATCTTCTTTTGCGGTGTGTTTGTTGAGACCGATGAATTGTGGGTTTATGATCAAGTTTATCTATGAACAATATTTGAATCTTCTGAAATCTTTTATGTATGATTGGTTATCTTTGCAAGTCTCTTCGAATTATCAGTTTGGTTTGGCCTACTAGATTGATCTTTCTTGCAATGGGAGAAGTGCTTAGCTTTGGGTTCAATCTTGCGGTGTCCTTTCCCAGTGACAGTAGGGGCAGCAAGGCACGTATTGTATTGTTGCCATCAAGGATAACAAGATGGGGTTTTTATCATATTGCATGAATTTATCCCTCTACATCATGTCATCTTGCTTAAGGCATTACTGTGTTCTTATGAACTTAATACTCTAGATGCATGCTGGATAGCGGTCGATGTGTGGAGTAATAGTAGTAGATGCAGGCAGTAGTCGGTCTACTTGTCTCGGACGTGATGCCTATATACATGATCATACCTAGATACTCTCATAACTATGCTCAATTCTGTCAATTGCTCAACAGTAATTCGTTCACCCACCGTAAAATACTTATGCTCTTGAGAGAAGCCACTAGTGAAATGTATGCCCCCCAGGTCTATCTTCATCATATTAATCTTCCAACACTTAGTTATTTCCTTTGCTTTTTTACTTTGCTTTTACTTTACGTTGCATCTTTATCACAAAAATACCAAAAATATTATCCTATCATATCTATCAGATCTCACTCTCGTAAGTGACCGTGAAGGGACTGACAACCCCTTATCGCGTTGGTTGCGAGGATTTATTTGTTTTGTGTAGGTGCGAGGGACTCGCGCGTAGCCTCCTACTGGATTTATACCTTGGTTCTCAAAAACTGAGGGAAATACTTATGCTACTTTGCTGCATCACCCTTTCCTCTTCAAGGGAAAACCAACGCAGTGCTCAAGAGGTAGCACCTGGCACGTTCAGAAGCACTTTTGTCCACCTGAAACTCCTTTTTTTTCTCTTCCACATACCCATCCGTCAAAACCATGCTGCTGATATACATAAGCCTGATGGACAATAGTAACCTCGCATTCAGCAGGAAGAATGTGACAAATCTAGTGTTTGCACGGTTGGCTACATATTGTTCTAGCGTTATTGTCTTCAATCGAATCTCATGAGAAGTGAGAAAATCCCAATGCTTACGAATCCATCGATTGGTTATAACTTTCTTACCCCGTCCTGTTGCCTAAATGGACATGAAGATTGAAAACAGTTAAGGTCTAAAAAAAGAGTGTCGAAAGAGCAACAGCTGAACGGTTAATTCTAGTACACTATATGTGGGCTTCCAATGTGCATGAAATTATCACCTTTATATACAACTTCTCCACACATGGAAAGCATTGCAGCAAGCCAATAATCTTGTTTAGATCAAAACTATTCATTTGGATATATAAGATCTTGACAGAATCCAGCACCATTGATAGGCCATCCATGGAGAAACTCTTCATTGAGCATAGAACATAATATTAGTACAAAATGTGTACTCCAAGATGACATATAACTTATGCGCAGAAATTTAAAATGCAGCTTATGGTTACAAGTGTAGATGATAATGTAAAGTACCTGAAGAACTGTGGAGCCAAACACCATATTGAAATGAGCACAGAGATCATGTATTACACCCAAGGTCTCCAGTTTAGGCGCAGAGAGGACGGTTATTTGAAACAGTGAATAACTAGAATCAAGGATCAACCTTTGAAGTGAAGGGGCATCTTGGATGATGAGCTGCCTTCCGTCAAAACAAATTCCAATTCTTACAAGGTTAGGCGACTTTATTTGGAGACAACCGATTCTAACTGTGAAAACAAGCACCAAGCACTCCAGGGCAGGGCAACTTGAGTGGATGATGCTGTGCAATGAGGCCTCCGATATACGAACCCGCACAAGTGAAAGTTTCTTGAGAAATGTTAGTCGTAGGTTTAGTACCAGATTGTCTGGTAGGTCGCACAACGCAAAGGTGGCGGTGTGGAGAGAGGAGGAAAACCGCGAGATGGACATCGGTGCTGAGGGCACAGGTAGATGGCGTTCGGTATCTGGTAGGTGATTTCCAGGGGAATAGTAGAACTCAAGCAGCTGTAGTTCTATGAATTCAGGGGATTTCAGCCAGGCGTCCACCGTGCAGGGCATGGTATGCTTGCTCAGGTAGCATGACGGGATACAGAGGCTTTGAACGGAGCCCTGGTGGGAGGAGATGATGGCTCTGGGGATTTCAAAATCATTGAAGAGAGATAGCTGACGACAGTCGAGATTAAGGGGCACAGCGCGCCATAGAGGGTGCCACCGAATTGAGAGGACTTGGGTGCGGCAGCAATCCTTGGTGGGGAGAAGCGAGATGATCTCCCCAAGGACGGCGTCCGGGAGATCGCTGATGCGGTCCACCCGAGATTCTACGGGTTCCTGGGATCCGGTGGGGGCGGGGGCGCCGCTTCTCCCCGCGCTGCCGGGTGCGGGATCTACAACAGGCGTCGCCGCTGGCGGGAGCCTCATCTTCTTGGCCCTGGGGGTCAGCCGACTCCATTTTCCTCGAGGGCGTCGCGTCGCGCTCACGGATTTGAGCAGAGTAACGAATGACGAGCCTAGTTGTAGTGCGAGTGAAGAAGAAGGGGAGCTGGGGTTTTTCTGTAGTAGTGAGGAAGAAGGGGAGCTGGGGTTTTCTGTAGGAGTGAGGTGAGGAATTTGGGGGTACGAGTGGAGCGAGCTGACGTGAGGGGGAAGAAGAACACCCAGGTTTTTTTGGGGGGCGGTGTGCTGGGTGTGGGTAGCGCCTCTCATTCAGTAAATATATGGATTTTTGAATTGATTTTACTATTTACTAGGATGGATGGGCTGTTTTGTCTTGGGCCCAGAGAAACAATTACTACTAGTACAGTGGAGACACTCTACAACTACCCAGAAAAACAATTACTACTAGTACAGTGGATACAATACCGCTTCTGGCTCCTCCTAGTTCATCGAAACATCCCCCTCTACTGAATGCCGTTATACTTTTGTTCCCTGACATGCGGGCCATGCAGCGCGTGGGCCCAAATGCCATCCACCAAATTAGAAGGCAGTATGCAGGCGGAGAGTCACCCCGGTCGTAGCGCAGCAATAACGAGACGTCGTATCACAAAACCCCACCTCCCCGCAGTCTAAGTTTGACGGACGAAGCAACCATCATTTCACTCTTTGTTGAATCCCCTTCTCCCTCATCGTCTTCAAGAAAGCCAACACTCGCATCTGCCACTGTTCTTCTCTCCCAACGAAGGGAAGGTAAGCGGATCCGTGATGTTGGTATATTTTCATTCAAAAAAAAAGAACTTTTGCAAAGCAGTAACCAATCCTCACTCTCTTTTTTGTTTCATTGTCATTGCGATTGTGTTTTCCTTTCAGTGGTCTCCTAGTATTCGTCAGTTTCATGATGGACCAAGGAGAACCAGGCAAAGATCTGCCGATATTGCAGCAGATGCAGGAGGCTGATCCCCACGAGACAGAGAGCTCCAAGAAGATGGAGGCAGCCACCGAGCCGACCCCAGATACGCTCACAGCCACTACTGAGATGGTCGATGCCCCGTTTGAGGTTACAGCCCCCGTGGCCCTGCAGGAGCAGTTTTCCCCCTTCGAGGATGTGTCCCCCCCCCCCCCCCGCTGAGCTGCCTAAGGTGATTTTCTTCTTTGCCGATCTCGATTGTGGTTTTTCATCTAAGTATGTGGTGCTGAATAATGCAAAATTTTATTAGCTTTGATGCCATGCTATACATAGTGGTTTAAATAACTTGTGTTTCTTATGCTGGAAAGTAATTCAGAATTTGTTTCTGTTTCAATTAGAGCCCTGATGCAGACAAGGATTGTGTGGTTGTACATGTCACTCTCTATGAAGCGGATGACCTGAATATATGCACTGGGAAAACAGAGTTTTTAGGCTGTTGGATCCTAGAAGCCATTTGCGCTTATACCAATGAAGAGTTGTATTCCAGCCTCACTGTTGTCAGGCGTGTTGTCCAGGGTGTACTAAAGCACAAGAAGTTCAAAGCTATTCCTTCGTTTGTGAGGCATACTGTTCTTGTCAAGCTTACGCGGGAAGATGACATGGCATGCCTCCACAAAAAAGTTTATGAGTGGCAAGGCCACAAGGTTGTCTTCATGAAGGTTCACAAGATTGAGCTGCTGCCGGACGTCCTCGATGATGTTCATGGCAAGGTCCGTCTGGTGTCCAGCCCAAATTAGATCGAGGCATGAAATACTTGCCCCAGCTAGTGTTTAATAGTACTTTGGATTCTGTCTAATTATCCGAACCTTGCCTGTTATCGAGCCCTCTGGGCTAGTACTCTGTTTGAATCCTTCTATGGGAACTGCTGCTACTTTTGTGTGCCCGTGAATCATCGTAATTGTTGCCAAAACAGATGCGTCCTCACTAGTTTTATCATACGAGCAGTGTTTTTTTGATGAAATAGAGTACTCATTCGAGAACTGTGTGCCGACGTATACATAAATACTTGTAAACACTGTTGGTGCTACCCCACTTGTAAGCAGTTGTGCAAAACATGGCACATTGGCTCAGCTTGCTTCAACACTAGGCTATCGACCAGCTAACAATCAACAATCTGCTGTCTGACATATAAGCAACTATGTATCTTGTTACAGTTGTTCATGCAGTTAACTGAGGCCACAATGTAAATTCCAAACGTTCACACGCTAATCCAGCGTTCATGTGGAACACTCACATTAAACTCGGCTTCATAAAAAACTTGAGAAGCATAAGTTAAGCAATTTTATACATCTCAATGATTCGTAGAACATAACAAACATATACTAGTTAATAGCAAAAGACAAAGTTGTGAGAAGGTTTACAAAGCAGGAAAAAACAAGCAAGGCTTCTCTGAGCAAAGGGCCTCCCGACAGGCTTAAATTTCCTGGAGTTCACTCTGGTTTTTTCTTGTTGCCACCATCCAGGGTTAGGTTCTCTCATTCCAGAATAACCAATTATAATTGCGTTCTCAGCTGGAATGCTGAACTGAACCATGCAGTGTACTGACCAGCTGAAAGTCTTGTGCATTCCACTAAATTTAAGCACCACTATTTGCAGAAATAAGCAGACCACAATGCCTCTTGTCTGTGCACCTATCCCAAAAACCTCCGTGCAGCCGTGCCAGCTTGTCCTCGGTCCATGGATGAACTGGAGGAAAGTGCATTCCAGACTAGGAAGTAGATGTTTTTGCTCGTCCCTGCACTGCAATCAGGAAGTAAAACGTATGAATCATCTTCTTTTAGATTGCGTTGGTCATTCTACCTAGTAACTACCAATGTAGGAATACCTGGAAGACGGGTGGTTAGACAATGGCAACGAGGGATAGCCATCTCATTTTGCGCAATTCTACTAAAACTGAGGTGTGTGCTTTTGAGTGCGTGGATAGAAATGATACGGAGACAGACATCCCGAAACGATATGGAGACAGACATCCCTGTTTGCGCAAATACGAAATACGGTTATTTAAACAGTGACAGATATTTGCAGTGGCGTATGATTAACAACAGCATCTATTGTGTTATAATTGACACTAGATTGACAATATGAAAGTGTCCTTAAGTAAGTAGCATCACATCACATCAACACTGCCACTAGATTAACATGCAGAACAATAGCATTAGTATTACTGTCATGAGAGTAGCACATGGTCAGTAAATGTGCAATCAAATTTGTACAGTTCCACTGGGATGAAGCAATGTTAGCGGTGTGAGATTTAAGTGTAACTGCAAAAACACAATTCATGGGAAATAAAGCAAGACGGAAGCACTTCATAAAATGGTGGTGGCATTGCTTCAATTTATCAACGGCACTAGACCATTACTTATAGTGACATTAGGTGGCATTGCTTAATGCTTCATGTGATTTTACATTAACGGTAGCGACATGGCCGTAGGGACAGCAGAGGCATAAAGTGGTGAGGCAGATGTGGTTGCCGAGAGCGGCAAACACTCATGCAGCATGGCTGCATTTGTCCCATTTTTTATCCCCTCGGCGACATTTTCCTATGTGAGCACAGGAAATCTAGACCTGCTCATTCTCATTTGCGTTGTCCCCCAACACCCGTCACTTTCTTTCCTTTTTCAACCAAGAGATAGGTCCACTTCCCCCCACCCTTCGCCATCCACCATGATTTCTTCATCTTTTTAACCAAGAGACCGGTTGGTAGCCAGTATCTACTACTTTCCCCCGTTTCCTCTTAGAACCAAGTCCTAGATTCATGCTACAACTTTCCCACTTTCTTCCCTGTTTGAACCAACTCTTAGAGTCGACTGTATGAACTAGCTTTACCTCTAATATGAGTAAAAGTCTAGGTGGCTTTGGAACAACAGACAGAAGTAGAAAAAGATCCACACGAAGCCAAGTGGGGAGCTGGGGCAGTAGAGCAAGGTAGGTTTCGCAGGAATATATGCCTGAGGGTCGTCGGCATGTGGCAAAGACGGCGTCAGGAGGCCGCATCTTGGCCACAATACCGCAGGGAGGAAGAAGTGGTCGGAGGCCCTCCGGAGCCGGCGCTCTCTCGGAGAGAACGGCACGGCCGCCGATTGGGACGCACGGGCAACCGTGGGTCTCCTCCCTCGCCGCCGACGACAGCGTGAACGATGCACCTACACCCCTGCCCCGGTCGAGGTTGTCCGGCCAGATTTGTGACCAGCCGTGAGCTGAGAGAGAGTGTGGCCACCTATGTCTTGCTTAGATCTGGAGAGCATGAGAGAGTGAACAAGAGGAACCCTAATAAAGCAAGCGCTAAGGCTCCTGCTTATATATGTAGTGGAGTGATTTTGTTGTACCAGCTTCAAAAAAATGCGCTCCTATGTGTACCCGTGAGTGGGTGTGAGAGAACTACTGCGTGCGTGCACCGCTTCTCTTCGTGAGAGTACAATATACTATGCCCAAAGAACGTTCGCCACAAGAGTAATAGTATAAGTGTGTGACGTGTGAGCTAAAATAAAATGTGCGCGACGTCTTTTGTTTTTTAGAAGTTCTGAGGGTAGGGTGTGAAGAGCACATATGTGTGTAACGTCTACCTGCAGATAGACGGTGGGTACGAGAGGACTCGGGAGGGTGCGTGTGCGTGAGAGAGGGGGGCACGTATCAATGCAATGCATGTGTCCGTGAATCATTATCCGACAAACGTTCGCCACAAGCCTTTTCCTGACGAACGCCGTAAGAACTGTTAGATCGGCATCCGACAGTGTCAGTTTTGCCATGTCATATAACAGAACAGCCACTCCTCCTACACACAAATCTTCCACGTGAGTGTTAGCAACTGCCGTATGCTCCCTCCGTTCCAAAATGCAGTGCATATAGCTTTATTGAAAATTCGAACCTCGCAAACTTTTACCGAGTTTTCGTGTACCAAATTGCACATGTAGAATACCCTGTATATATCATTTCATTCATCTTCGAGAGGTAACTATAAAGATGGGGGAGGAGTCTACAAAGAAAGACCATCGTATCACCTGCAGCAATTTCAAGCATCCTTTGGTGTGGAGGAATATCATAGGAACTCTATATGATATGATTTTTATAGGATTTTTTCCTTAGGGCCAATTGGTTCATAGGAATAGATACATATACTCCACATTTCAAAGGAAGTAAACATGATATCATTTCTATAGCTTTAGAGCCACTTGGTTCATATGAATGGATTCCTGTACTCCCATAATTTCAAAGTAAAATAAACATTAGCGTATATTCAATAGAAAAGTTCCTATGATATGAACGAAATTACATCTCTTTTCTAATCCCTCCTCATAGGAATTGAGATACATGTCATCTCTAGATTCAATAGAAAAGTTCCTATGATGTCAACCAAATGACATCTCCTTTCCAATCCCTACTCATAGGAATTGAGATGCTCCATGTCATCTCTTTCCCTACAACTTCCATGTATACATCTTATATTCCTAAATAGTGTGCGACCCACTAGTAGCTTTTTCCAAGACATGCAACTATGGCACAAGAGCTATATAGTGTGCGAATAACTCGAAAGATGGTCGCTGGATGAAGCTAATCCGACAGTGCAGAGATGGAAAATCCGAGCACTACTAGCCATTGGATATCATCAACATTCCACCAGATCTGCCACATGTACAATTTAGAAGACTCCATGGTTGAACTTAAGCATAATGCACAAACCTCAAAATACATGCACTTCTCCTTTTATCTAGAATCTTCCTATCATAATTGATTTTTTTCTAAATGAAATGCCATTATTTGTTTTTTACTTTATGCTTTACAATGCACAACCCCATGAATCTTAACATTTTTATAAAACTAATTGATTTTGAATGAGATGAACTATAAGAACTAAACAAACATCTACATCATGCATATATGACTCAAAGCTTTACATGCTATAGTGTGTATTTATTCATAATTTGGTTTCGAAATCTCATGCGTTCAATGCATGTGTACCTTACTAGTTTTCAGTAGAGTAGCAAATTTCACGCGGCCCCGGGTATATCAAAATGCAGGGCCCATGCATCATTGCCTTTCGGTCGAACCTACGTCCATAATTTTTTGTACGTACTATATCTCCACTGGTCCCCGAACCCAAAATGCTGCCTCGTTCCCCTAAAACCAAGCGGCCCACACATATTTAAGGCGTCGACTCGAATTGAATCCATCTCCCGTTTACTAAGACGTTGCCCCGCACGCCCTAGTAGTACTCCTACAAACCCTACCGTCACACGGATCATCGGTTTTCTTCAAGAGGACGAGGGAGAAGCCGATTTGTAGTGGAGGCGCTTTCAAAAAAAAAGATCTGTAGTGGAGACCCCTACCCTAGGGTGCCCTAGGTAGCTACCGCACGCATCATTGGTTTTCTCTTTTCTTTATGCTCTTGCGCCCTAGAGTGAAATGATGGTTGCTTCGTCCGTCCAGCTTAATGCAGGAAACATGGGGCTTTGTGATTTGACCCCTCATCGCTCATTTTCTACTACTGCGGCGCTACGACCGGGGTCCCTCCAATTCCAACCGCTGCTCCAAACTGTAATTTAGTGCATCGCACGTGGAACAAGATGGTGGATGAGCCACATGTCGGCCAAAGGGGTCCTGTTAAGTGTGTCGCCATTTCGTGTGCGGACTGGCCCTACTTGAGTCGCTACGCCAACACGACAGGTGCAGCCTACCACTTGGATTTGCTCCTTGGTGAATCCCAACTATATTGATCTAAAAAGATACGTACTGAACTACCCTCTCCGTCTCTTTTTTTAGACGTCTCGTTTTATAGGGCGTGCACGTTGTTATAGGTCATCCATTTGACTAACTAAATCTGAGTTACTATGTCACAAAAGTATATCATTGGATTATTAAGCGGATGTAGTTTCTAAACATACACTGTTCATCACATATATAGCCAGTTAAATTCTCAACCTAGAACGACGTGCATGCCATGTAAACTGATATGGAGGAAGTATAGTTGTAAAAATGAGGTGATTTTACCGAGCGATCGGCAAGGGAGCATGGCCTGTCATGCGGTCCCACGTGTCATGATGTACCAAGGCGATGCGCGTGTCCCTCTTGAGGCAGAAGCAATACTACGTGGTTTGAGATGATGGCGAACCGAAGTGTGAAATAATGGTTGCTTCGTCCGTCTGGGAAGGTGCGGCATTGTGATTTGACGTCTCATTGCTCATTACTACTACTACTGGGGCGGTACGACTGGGGTGCATCCCCCTGCTATTCTGCACTGTTATTTGGTGCTTGACACATCGACCCGGTTGCTATATGTCCCACATGTCGGCGATAGGAAGTACGGAATTCATGAAAGCGAGCGTCAACGCAGGAGTACAAGACACGACTTGGGTTTTTGCTGCTTCGCGCGATCCATCAATACAAACCCGGACTAAAAAAAAGGCGAGGGCGGGTCTTTTCCCGCGCGGTAGGCAGGGGAGTTTGGCATAGTCTGTTCGAGGCAAGGAGGTAGGAAGGGAAACAAGCAAATAAAGGTTGAGCGACTTAGTTTTGGGAAAATCTGATTTTACGGAGTACGTACCCACTAGGGTTTATAGGGCTCATCTAAAAAACATTCGTTTTTCCATTTTATAAGTCTCAATTCTACTACTAGTAGTAGTACCATCACATGTTGGATTTCGAGGTGCGTTAGATCACCCGATGCAAGCAGTGTCAAGAGAAAACTCACCAATGCGTGTAGAAGTTCATGGAAATTTAGTGGTCATTCATGCATTCGTTCTAATTAATGCCTCGGTAAACATAACTTCATGAGAAAAATGACCGTACTAATTACTTGTGCAAACTAGGAGTACGAAATTAATTCGACCACTCACCGTCTACCTTGGTTGGAGAGATTTTGAAATTGAGCCATAAACCGGAAAGGAGGGAGTAGTAACTTTTGTCTCGATTACTATTTGTGGCCTTGTATAGATGCAAAATGTATTTTTTATAGTGGCCTTGTATAAGTAAATGGAGGGAGTACTAAAGGACATATATATTCCAAACAATATGATAATCTCTCTAACCAAGGTAGTAGGGACGAGGAGTAAATGAAGGGAGTACTAGTAAAATTTTCTCCTCGTCATGCGAGCCACCGCGCGTGTGGGCGAGGGAGCGGACGTAAGGCGTAGTAAGCAAGCTTCACCTCATCCTGCGAGCCACCGTGCCTGTGGGTGGGGGAGACGGCGTACTAAGCAAGCTTATCCTCGTTCTGCGAGTTGACGGGACACATCAAAAGTACTCCAGTGGATAGAGCCTTGCCTCTAAGGTAGGCCCCACATGGTTTGCCTCTTTTTTAACATAACGCGTCAAGTCGCAATTTGTTTGTTCACCCGTGGTAGACGATCCTCCCTCCATCTAGTGGACAACCAATACACGTGTCAAGTTACCACATGGGCTGCCTTTTCGTACAGAAATGAGCTCCACCGTGTACCCGTGCGAGTGTGGTTGGGAAAGAGATGGGAGTACTTGCGCCGTGCGTGCACCTCTTCTCTTCGTGCACGTCCCCCACCTACGTGAGATACGGTACGAGGCAGCGGCGTGGATGGCAGCAACGACGCCTGTGCGCTGCTCCTCGTCGAGCTGGCCTAGAGCAGCGAGGTTCTGAACCGCACGCCGGTTTGGGGCGGCAACTGGCTCCGTCGAGCGAGGGGAGGGAGGTTGATCAGCGAGCTGCATAGCTCGTATCCGGCGGGCTCGGCGGGCCACCCAGCCGGCTTGGATGTGGAATAACTACTCTTCGTAAGCCATTGTAAGAGTGGACAAAATGGTGAACGAGGAGATAGGGGAGTGGCCGGCGTTTGGCCTTGTTTAAATAGGAGATTAAATAGACGGCTGACGGGAAGAGCTCGGCCGGCATTACGTTTAATGCCGGCCTGGTCATGAACGGACGTGTGTCCAGAGTGGGTTTCTCGGCTTCCACACGGGCGGGTTTCATGGAGGCGTTTGAATGCGGCAAGGAGGCGTGTTCACCCAGGCGTGCAGCGAGTGGCGCCCTCGACTCTGACGTAGGACAGCGCGCCGTTCTTCCACTGACGTGTGGGCTGTACGTGGCCTGCATGTCAGTGACCCAATGTAGGCAGCACACAGCAGAGGAACCTTTGGTGGGCCGGGGCAGTCAAAAGCGGGCATTTCATAAACTGATGATTGTTCATTGAGTGTGACGTCATCCTTTTCATGTAGACAAGCCTACTATGTTGATAGCCTGTTCGATACGTTGTGATTCATAAAGACCGCTACAAACATCAATGTTCTGCTTATCACAGATAAGATTGATTAATACCCGTAACAATCCATGTCCTTAACAAAGGGTGCATGCACGTATAGGTTGAGCGTGTGTCTTGCGTCGTGTGCTGTGTGCATGCAGGCGTGCGCGTGTTGCGTGCATGCAAGGGTACGTTTCAGTGTTGCATGCATGTGTGCGTACGTGCGTGTGTTCGTGAGTGCATGTGTACGCATCAGTGTTGCACGCCTGCATGCGTGCGTGTGTTCATTATGTGTACGTGTCAGTGTTGCACTCCTACATGTGTGCGTGTCTTGCGTGCGTGCATGTGTATGTGCGGGGTGAGGCTCCAGCCGTTGGATACGAAATCAAGGGCCTGTAGTTTATCATCAAACTCCACCCCCCTGAGCCACCAGCCACCACCGGCCGAACCACCGGCCCCCGCCACCCGCGGCCGGCCCGCACCGCCACGCCGCCCCGCCCGCCCGCCCCAAAACCACTCCTCACCGCCGGTCCGCCGCCGCACCGGCCATCCCTCTAGGCCCCCCCACGCCGAGCTTTTTCTCCAGCAATCCCCACCCCACCGCCCAATCAACGCGCCCTCCACCACCGGCGACTGCCAACCAGAGGTCTCACGACTTCGAGTACCCACCGACCACTAATTTATTACCATTTCTGTCCTTCATATACGCGCTGACGGGTGTGCCCTATGGTAATGTGCGCTGCTGAATGTGGACCGTTTGACTAGTCAATTGATCGTGTCATCAACAAATTACGGAGCTTTATGGTGAGCCAGTGACCGTATGATCACCCTAAAATGTATTTTATTAACACAGTACAGACTCAAACTACCATTTCTTTCTTTCATATATGGGCTGACAGGTGGGCCCCACGGTTACGCGCCCCGACGGCGCAAAACTAGTTGCGCCACGTGGAATGTTTGACTGGTCAATTGATTGTGTCATCAACGAAATACGGAGTTGTACGGGTGAGCCAGTGACCGTATAATCATGACATGTATTTTTTTAACACGGTACAGACGCAAGGGCTCATATATACGCGCAAGCACTCACCGCTATAAGCGCACACACGCAGACCCTACCCATATGAGCACCTTCGAGAGAGTGGGCCAGCATATGATCTTGAGATTTTACGAAGTCACCATAGGTGCCTCGTAGTTGAGTGGAACGTCTCCTCCCACTTAACGCACATCGCCGGAAAATACTGAAATTAACCCAGGATAAATGCGAGCACCTGGACTTTAACCCTGGTGGGCTCGAGAAACCACTGTCCTCCTAACCATCCAACCACATGTTGGTTAGCACGACAAAAAATGTATGTGTTGACCGTGATGAGCTTATTCTGAAGTCCAGTGACCATATCGTGCTTTCGCTTCAAATACAATGACCATAAGTGTCGTCAACAAAATACGGAGCACGCATCAAATGCAAAGTCCGTCAGTGTCATCAAGAAAATACGGAGACGTATCGTGAGCTAGATACCGTATGATCACCACGAGAATGTATACGGTGACCGTAATGAGCATATTCTGAACTCCAGTGACCGTATAGTGCTTTAGCTTGAAATACAGTGACCGTCAGGCGTGAATGTGTCATGGGCATGCATACTTTTAGAGGGCCGAGAGATAGTTTGTGTGCATACGTGAAAGTGGTGTAGAAAGAGGGGATGTCCGGTGGAGACAAGGAGAGATATGCCCTTCATTTCTCTTTCCCATGACTAATATTTTAGGAGAATATATAAACATTCACAATGCAGAACAAATATTTTTGGATGCACCATGCAATTAACTTTCATGTATAACATTGTACTATTGTATATGCTTATTTTCTTAGTGGCCGGTTGCGTGTGTGGTGTGGTGGGCACATCATTTCTAGTTGTGGTGGGTCAACATGAGGACTCATGGGTCGGTTCCATCCTGCGCCACATAGGTTGGATCGAGACGCGTTATGCGAAGACCCATGTGGAGGAGTCGGCGTACAACACGAAGCTAGCTACCAGAGTCGCGGAGGACTCTATCCCCACTGGTGATAAGCCGACTATATATGATTTGTAACCCTAGGCCCCCAGTATGTTATAGAAGCTTGGGGGCTAGTTCATCGATAGTATACACACACACGCACAATGCCTGGTATTCACGTGTACTTTGTACACACCCCTATCTCTAATATATAGTACCAGGAGTAGGCTTTTTCCTCAACTGCAAGGGTCCGAACTAGGGTAAAACTTTCCCTCGTATTACTATCCAGCCTAATAGTCAGGGATATCCTACCGAATGATATGATGGAATCATATCTGCCACCTACTAAGAGAGAGGTGTGTCTTGGGGGGGGCAATGTGTGCGAGAGAGGCCTAAAGATAATGTGCGTGCGGGACACACGTAGGCACATCTATGTGCGTATAGAGGGCTAGTAGAGACCGTGCGTGTGTATATATGCATGTGAGAGAAATAGTGTTTTCCAACTGAGATTAGTGAAAAGAGTGGTACATAGTAGTCAGAAAGAGAGAGGGAGAGATACAGAGAGAGCATGTGCGTGAGACTCCCCGACACCCCGAGAGAGATTGTGAGCATGTGTGAAAGAGAAATGCTGATGCATATAAAGTGTGTGCACTTATGTGGTAGACAGAGAGATATATAGCGCGTTTGTGAGAACGGGCCGAGGCATAGTGCATCTACGTGTAAAAGGCGGTTCTACGCATTAAATTAAAATATAAATGGCATTATTATTTTTGGATGAGATCATGAATTTTGCAAATTGCATATGGACAAAAATCGGTCTATCAGACACCCATACTCTATTGAATTCTAGCATGTGCATGTGTTTATTTCATATTATCAATCCATAGAGTGAGAGCGGTTTGAAATACAGGCAATGGATGCTTTTGCAATTCATATATAAACATTAATTAGTGCACTCCATGTTGTTAGTGTGAAGCACTTTATACATTTGTCACTTGCATGGATACATTCCAAATTGTTAGCTACGAAATAGAATACATGTCGAATTCAACATAAAGGGGGTTTCGAAGATTCGAATTCATAGGAAGTGCATTCATCTATTTGAACCAGAGATAATGGTATTTGTAAATCAGATGTAAAAGGGGGCATCAATCTTTGTTATGCATTTGAACATGCTATATATATTCATAGGCATGTCTAACTTTTTTTTTGCAACCAAGGAGATTATATCTGGAACCATGCATGAACTGAGGTAAGTTGCATATTTTTTAATATATACTCGTGTACAATGTATATTCAAATGTACCACCTCCATTCCAAAATAATCGTAGCTTTAGGATTTTCAAGAGTAAAGATTTGTGAAGTTTGACAAATCCTGAATGTTCAATTCAAGAGAACCGAAAACGTTAATGCTTCTGCTCCCAAATATTGAACGAAGCGCCAAATAGGCCTCTGGTCACCCGAAACCCCGCGAGACTAATGTTTGGTGGTAGGAAATTACTATCCTGACTCTGGCCCGTGTAGCCTATCGGCCCGATGTCCAAAGGTCTAAATCGGGGTAGGTTTGTAACTTCACCAAGACGCCAGTCTCAACCGCCTCCGAGAAGCATTCATACGCCGTGGGCGCCTAAACACCCATGTGCTCAGCCGAAATATATCCCGCCCACATTTGGGACACCTGCGATTACTGTCCTACCCCCAACTCGCAATATGTCCGAAATTTTAGATGGGGGCAAAGTTTGTAACTTTCCCCAAATTTCAAACAAGCGCGTCCCAAACTGAAACATTGTTCCCCATTAGTTCCCCGCCTCCCTCCGTTTCCCCATTCATACTCCGTGGGCGCCAAAACGCCCTCTCCACCAGCCGTGAAACCCCAGCCTCCTCCGTCCTCCACCCCATAGCGCCCAATCCACCGCCGCCCTCGTCCATCACGCCGGAGCCGGTACCCCGACGTCGTCGTCCAACGCAACCGCAACCGCAACGCCCTCAAGGATTTAGCAGCTGAAGCCGATGTAGAGCTGCCTCCACGACGCCGATGCCGATATGCGCCGTACCAGAACTACTCCGACCACGCTGTCCTGCACCTCACTGCTGCCGCTCCACTGTCACAACCGTCCACCGCACCGGAGCTGTTCCCGCTACGCCGTCGTTCGCCGCCTCGGATCTGCTTCCCCCTGCCGATAGATGGCCACCGCACCACACTCAACAACTTGGCCATGGGTTCGTCCAAGGCTGCACCGTCCTCCACAACTTCTCGTTTCCAGCGAACCACAATAAGATCGTTGGAAAAACAGAAGGAGGACACATCACTGCCAGCAAAAAGAGGTACTCCTCTTCCCTTATTCGTGCAAACCTTACGTCTCTGTTCACACCGTATTCATCCCATGAAAGAAACTAGTTGAGCGCTTCTTACTGCATCTTCTTCGTGATACTAAATGCACAAGGTTTCCTCCCTTTACTATTTCACCTTTGCTAGAGGTCAGTAGCCCGCCTGGATTTCAATTCAGGGTCAGTCGAACCGCAATAAAAAGAAGTAGCACCCGCTTAGGCGTGCGGAGCAACTAGTCCGCCTGTTCACCGGGGAAGCAGCGCATCGGTGTCTATCATAGGGGTGTGCGGCGCAGGAGCTACTTGCGCCTGATCTGGAGGTCGGCGGGGCTTGAATGGATTGCGGGGGGCGGTGCCAAGCACGGCGGTGCGGTGAGGTCGAGGGGAGGGCGCAGGCAGGGGACTGGGCCGGTGGTCGCTGCCGTTTCGAGGAAGATCGTCAACACTGACTAGCTGGCGGTAGATGAAGGCGATCTGCCCGTTCTTTGTACATCGGACGGTGCAGAAAAATGGACTGACCTATTTGTTTTCAGTCGAATGTTATTTTCATAGAATCCTGTAGTAATTTAGTGTGACATGCATGTTGTAGAGCTATCATATGTCTCTCGTCATTTATTTCTCACCGACCTGCTATCTGCTACCTTTACACTATACTAATTGTGCACACACTTCACCCATACTCACACTATTGTTTTTTATGCATGTGTATTTCAGACTCTGACGCGGTGATGAATGCTGAAAAGAAAAGACAGAATTCGCTCTAGTGTAATTCGAAGATAAGCACTAAGCGTTTCAGCGCTCTAAAGGATGTAGTGTCAGCAGTTGGAGACAGTAAACGTAGCTCTGCAGTTGATGATCTCAATTGCCACACACAACCATCCCAGGTGCTTGCTTTAACTTTGCGTTGTCAAATGTGGTTGCATGTTGCATATGGTGTCTAGCTTGTATTGCTTCCAATTTGGTTAAATTGCATCTGCTTACTTTACACATTATACCTTTGATAGTGATATGCCTTCCTGTTTTTGATACATACTACATATGTCTATTAACCATGTTCATACATCAAACTAATGCTCGTCTGTATCCCTCGTCAATCACTTATGATGAGACAGTCACCTAGGTGGGTTACTGTGAGACGCCATACTCGTTTAAAGAGTGCAGTGTCATCCTCCCCACATAATTCTCAAGAAACAGCAAGGCTAAATGAAGATAGTCAACGTAGCTCTCTAGTTGATGACCGCAATTCCCCCACACCACCATCACAGGTGCTTGCTCTAACTTCGCAGTGTGATATGTGGTTGCATGTTGCATACGGTGTCTAGCTTGTAATGGTTCTAATTAGGGTAAATTGCATCTGCTTAGTTTACACATTATACCTGTGAATATGACATGCCTTCCTATTTTTGGTACACACTACATCTATGTGTTAGCCTTGTTCTTACATGAAACTACCTCTCTTCTGTATCCGGCATCAATCACTTACGATGAGTCACCTTTATTCGTTGCATATTGCATATTATTTCTAGCCTGTTGCCATGTATTGCTTCTAATTTGGTCAAATACATTTGTTAGGGCACCCTTTTAATTTGGCAGAGTGATATTGGTTTCATCTTTCATATGGTTTCTAGCTTGCATTGATTCTAACAAGTTCAAGCACCTTGTGCTTAGTTTACACTTTATACATCATACATGTCAATATGTCACGCCGTCTCGTTTTTCATACATATTCCATCCTCCTATCATGCGGCTGCCTTACATGAAAGTAGTGTTTGTCAGTATCATGCATCAATGAGTTCTGAAGAGAAAATTTTATTCCTTTTTCTTGTGGGTTTGACTTGACAAGGCAAAATCAAGAAAGAGGAAGGAAAAGAGTAAGGAAGGCGATGATGGTGGTCCTCTGCAGTGTAGCGACCAGACCTCAAACAGTCTGATCTCTGTGCATCAGTGTCATCCCTAGATCGGTAATGCTGACACGCACAGTACTTGAGGATTTATAACAGAGTAGCAATCACACAATTATTACATCGAATGTCTCAAAAGAGAACTTATTACAATAAATATGGCTTAAGGCCATCTAAAATCGATAACAGCGGAAGGCTTGGAAGATAAAGTGAGTCCATCAACTCCAACGGCATCACTGAGTGAAAGACCACGACCTAAGGCACCTTACTCGTCATTTGAGAAGTCTGCAACATGAACGTTGCAGCCCGAAACGGGTCAGCACATGGAATATGCTGGCAAGGTAACACATAGAGTAATGAACAGAATAAATGCTATCACTACATGCATATTTGGCTGGTGGTAAGCTCCATGGTTACAGTTTTGCATAAAGCCAATTTTTCCCTACAGCAAAGGAATAAATTTTATTTAACTATCATGGTGGTTGTTAAACATTGAGAAGGTTCCTCCAACTCAATCCCAATTACGCATCATCATTAAACCCAATCAAGTTATATTAAGAGTGATCAGATCAACATGATAATCCCAGAACCAGATACTCAAGATGTCCATAACCGGGGACACGGCTAACCATGATTAGCTTTTACACTCTGCAGAGGTTTGCGCACTTTTCCCCACAAGACTCAAATACATCCATGGTCGGAGATTCGAGACACAGTCTTTCTGAAGCATTAACTCTCTACTCTAGGTAGACAGTACCACCTACAACCCACTACATCCACTAGTCTACCTCTTCAAGAGCTTCACGCAACTTACTCAACTATGCTAGAGTGACGCCCGGATAACTAAGCTACAGTAAAACCTCCATTAATGATGCCACATAACCACAGTTACTCTTGCTAATCTCGCGTTAGTTCGAAACCGATTCAAATTCAAATTCAAAAGAAAAGCAAACAACAAAAGTTTTCAAAAAAATTAAAACTAAAATGTTCGGGTTGTTTCAAATAAATCGTAAGCAATTATGGTGGAGAAACCAAACTTTTATATAATGCTTAAATTAACTATAAGGATTTAAACAGTAGCAAAAACAATTAATTAAATGCCTTTTACAAATAATAAATTACTAAACTATTTTATTTTGTCACCAAACTTTTTGTGGCATTGGGGTATTTTGTAAAACTAATTTAGGTACTACTTGTATATTTTATAAAACAAAAATATATAGAAAATAAATAGAAAACAAATAAATACAAAAAAGGAAGAACCCCCCGGGCTCCGGCCCAACAGGCCACCGGCCCAACTGGGCAAAGGCCCAGCCGGCCACTCCCCCACTCCTCCTTATCCACTCCCCCCCAAACCCTAGCCACCTACCGCACCCCCACTCCCCCTCGATCCCCCTCTCTCTTTCCCACCCCCACTCCCCCGATCCGATCGGGGCAACTGCACCCCTGACCCCGCCGAGGTCGATGCCGCGCGCCACCCCGCCGCACCTCGCCGGCGCTCCGGTGCCCGCTGCCGTCACCCGACCTCCCGCGCCTTCTTCCTCACGGGATCGACCCGGGGCCGCCGCCGAAACCACGCCGACTCCATCACCTCGAGGCCGTGCCCCGTCGCCCTACGCCGTCGTCACCTCAACATCATCGCCTCGCCTCCTCATCTCCTCCTCGTCGCCCGACCTGAGCCACGCCGACCCCTCCCCTTCAACGCTGTGAGGGAACCTCCCCCTCTCCTCATCTGTGCCTCCCTTGCACACGCGCCCCCCGCCGCCCCGTCCGGTCACCTCGCTCCGGTCGCGCTTCGTCGAACACCGCGCCGCGCTGGTGCGCGCTCACCCGCGCCCTGCCCGCGACCTGTGCCTCGCCCCCGTGCGCATCACCGCCCCGGGCGCGTCCTACTCCGCGCCACCGCACCGCCCGCAACCCCCCTGCGCCCGCGGTGGCCTCGCACGCCGCCCGTTCGCCCCCGCACGCGCCCGTGGCCGCGCGTGGCTGCCGCTCCCCGTGCCCCGCTCCGGTGCCGTCCGCGCCGCCGCGCCCGCTGGCCTTCGCCCCCCGACGCCTGACCCGCTATGGCCCTGGGCCACTGCCAAACGGGGCCCGCGCCCCCCCCCCCCGCAGAACATTTACAAAAAAGGGAAATGAAATGAAAAAAATAAAAAATAATAAAAATAATAAACTAGTTAATAAGTAAAAATAAAATTAATAATAAAACAAATAATAAAAATAAATTTAATTAATTAATTAATTAACTAAATTAATTAAGTTAATTAATCCTGTTTAAATTAATCTAATTAGATAATTAATTAACTAAACAGTAGTTAATTAGGTAACAGCGCCTGACAGGTGGGACCCACCTGTCAGGTTGACCAGGTCAACGTTGACTGCTGACATCAGCATGACATCATGCTGATGTCATAATTCCATTTTCAAATTAATTTAAATAATTAGTTAAATTCCAGAAATTAATAAAATCTTTAGAAAATCATATCTTTTAATCCGTAACTCGGATTAAAATATTTTCAATATGAAAGTTGCTCAGAACGACGAGACGAATCCGGATACGCAGTCCGTTCGTCCACCACACCTCCCTAACCTATCGAACTCGCAACTTTCCCCCTCCGGTCCGTCTGTCCGATAACGCGAAACATCGGGAATACTTCCCGGATGTTCCCCCCCTTCGCCGGTACCACCTACTGTCGCGTTAGGACACACCTCGCACTGCTCATTGTCATGTCACGCATCGTCATGTTTATGTTTGCATTGTATTTACTGTTTCTTCCCCCTCTTCTCTCCGGTAGACTACGAGACCGACACTGCTGCTGCCCAGTTCGACTACGGAGTTGACGACCCCTCCTTCTTGCCAAAGCAACCAGGCAAGCCCCCCCTTGATCACCAGATATCGCCTATTCCTTCTCTATACTGCTTGCATTAGAGTAGTGTAGCATGTTACTGCTTTCGGTTAATCCTATACTGATGCATAGCCTGTTATTGTTGCTACAGTTGTTACCCTTACCTGCTATCCTACTGCTTAGTATAGGATGCTAGTGTTCCATCAGTGGCCCTACACTCTTGTCCGTCTGCCATGCTATACTACTGGGCCGTGATCACTTTGGGAGGTGATCACGGGTATATACTATATACATTATATACATGACACATGTGGTGACTAAAGTCGGGTCGACTCGAGGAGTACCCGCAAGTGATTCTGATGAGGGGGCTGAAAGGACAGGTGGCTCCACCCCGGTAGAGGTGGGCCTGGGTTCCTGACGGCCCCCGACTGCTACTTTATGGCGAAGCGACAGGGCAGGTTGAGACCGCCTAGGTGAGAGGTGGGCCTGGCCCTGGTCGGCGTTCGCGGATAAATAACACGCTTAACGAGATCTTGGTATTTGATCTGAGTCTGGCCATTTGGTCTATACACACTAACCATCTACGCGGGAGTAGTTATGGGTATCCCGGCGTCGTGGTATCAGCCGAAGCCTTCGTGACGTCAGCGACTGAGTGGCGCGCGCCGGATTGGGCTGGAACGCCACTAGGCTAGGTCTGCTTCCGGCCGCGTACGCAACGTGCAGGTGTGCATAGGGCGATGGGCCCAGACCCCTGCGCGCATAGGGTTAGACCGGCGTGCTGACCGCTCTGTTGTGCTTAGGTGGGGCTGCGACGTGTTGATCTTACGAGGCCGGGCATGACCCAGAAAAGTGTGTCTGGCCAAATGGGATCGAGCGTGTTGGGTTATGTGGTGCACACCTGCAGGGATGTTTATCTATTCGAATAGCCGTGTCCCTCGGTAAAAGGACGACCCGGAGTTGTACCTTGACCTTATGACAACTAGAACCGGATACTTAATAAAATACACCCTTCCAAGTGCCAGATACAACCCGGTGATCGCTCTCTAACAGGGCGACGAGGAGGGGATTGCCGGGTAGGATTATGCTATGCGATGCTACTTGGAGGACATCAATCTACTCTCTTCTACATGCTGCAAGATGGAGATGGCCAGAAGCGTAGTCTTCGACTGGAATAGCTATCCCCCTCTTATTCTGGCATTCTGCAGTTCAGTCCAGTGATATGGCCCTTTACACATATACCCATTGCATATGTAGTGTAGTTCCTTGCTTGCGAGTACTTTGGATGAGTACTCACGGTTGCTTTTCTCCCTCTTTTCCCCTTTGTATACCTGATTGTCGCAACCAGATGCTGGAGTCCAGGAGCTAGAGATCCCGAGGATGTTTCTACATGGAGTTCGGCTTCGAGGAGTAGTTAGGAGGATCCCAGGCAGGAGGCCTGCGCCTCGTTCGATCTGTATCCCAGTTTGTGCTAGCCTTCTTAAGGCAAACTTGTTTAACTTATGTCTGTACTCAGATATTGTTGCTTCCGCTGACTCGTCTATGATCGAGCACTTGTATTCGAGCCCTCGAGGCCCCTGGCTTGTATTATGATGCTTGTATGACTTATTTATGTCTTAGAGTTGTGTTGTGATATCTTCCCGTGAGTCCCTGATCTTGATCGTACACATTTGCGTGCATGATTAGTGTACGGTCAAATCGGGGGCGTCACAAGTTGGTATCAGACCCGACTGCCTGTAGGAATCCCCCTTTCCACACTCCTTGGCCGAAGTCGAGTCTAGTCATTGAAAAACTTTTACTAACATGGCTGTGTGGCTTACGGGCCCACGTCGCCATTGGGTGGTATTAGGATCTTTTATTCCTCGTCTATACTCTGGGACTCTGAGCTCTCTTCTATTCGGGTAAATTGATTTTGCTAAAAACAAAACTAACCTTAGGTTCTCGAAAATACTATCTCCCGGAGAGCCCCTTCAGTCCAGATGATCGCCGACTGCATCAGAAGATTTCGAAGATACTTTCCGATATTCTCTCAAGACCTTGTGCCCGTTGCCTTTGCAATTCCCTACCACCAAAATATCCCTATGGATAAATACTTACACCTGTCATTCTTACTTTTATTCCCAGTCGATCTTGTTAATACAAAATACCCCGAGAATACTTTGTGCCTACTGCCTTGCAGTTCTTTTCCACCTGAATACCCCTACGAATAAATTCTCGCACTTACCGAGTATCCGCTCATCCACAATTGATTCAAGTATTTCACAAAAGTGTTCAAAATATCATTCGATTTTCCGAAAATCTTCAGGAGCCTTTTTGCTCTTGAAATTCTTGCTTACTTGCATTATGATTAATCTTAAGTCTCGTAATCTTATTGGCATATCTTGTCATTATCATTTGGAGTCCGTTGATTCAATTTGTTGCGAATGCTCGCAATCCTCAATCATATCCTAGAATTCATTCTTCCGGCTCAGACGTCATTTTAAACGTGAGCTGGATCTCGACCTATCAAATTTCCATCGATGGTACCCCTAAGCCTACTCAACTTATCCATCCTTGATCAGAGCGTTGCTTCTGACCCCCTGATTTGGAAATCATAATTTCTTTGCATTTGAACTTGGAGTTAGTCAGTTGTTTCTATAATCAGATCTCCTTGCATTCTTCTTCCTCTGGTTGAGTACCGATGCTCACATCAGATCCCTTGTGGACCATCGGTTCTTTTGTTGGATTTTATCCGACAGTGTCCTTCATATTGAATAACCTGGTGAGCCTTTCCATGGGTATATAATGCCTTTGGTAAATTGTATCATGTGTTTTTGCACAATGCTCTTCTTTCGAGCTTGTAATATTTACTCCGAAGTTTGTGGTATATGTTCCTAAGATGCCTTGATGGGTTGAACCTATGCCTTTCATAATATGTGTGAACTCAAGAGTTTTCATGAGTCATACTCTTCTGGTATTTTGCCAGATAAAAAATTTTCAACACTGCAACTTCATCAAATGCGAGAAGTGAATGAAAGGTTATGCATTGAAGAAGTGGGAGTCGACCTTGAACTTTGCGTTCATGCCCATGGACACGACGTAGATCTTATCATTAAAGCTTTTCTTAAATTAATTATTCCCTTGGTATAAGTTCATCTTATATCTGGGATCTGCCCTTTTTCAATCGTGGTTCCGACCACGTTCTCCTTTAAACACCATTTCTCGTGCAAGTTTAAGCACTTGACTTCTGTAGAGCAAAACCCAATCTAACCTCTACTTTGATCTGTCGTCGAGTATTACCCCCTGGTATCTCGAGATTATCACGAGCAACATAACTTCTTATGATTTCTCCATCAACTAATATTCTTGCCGATTCCATTTTTCCAACGGCTTCTGAGTTGTTAGAACCCCTCAAGGACACCGACAACTGAATCGAGTCCGCACTGCGATTCTACAACTCTGGGTAACCTTCATTACTTACGAGTTTGAACTCGATCACGTCATTCCTAGCCTACTCGGCTACATCATTATCGTGCTGATTTTAACGGTGCTACCTAGTCCTTAATCAGGGAGCACAACCTTCGACGGTGAGCTAATCTTACGTCGATCTTCCTCGTCATATCACTTCTCCTTGAACAGCAAACTTGATTTCGAGTTTGTGTCGTATCCCTGGTTCCAATAACTTTTCGCTTCATCATTCCTTTGACTTGATGTCATCGCCAATCGATTACCTCTTCATAAATTCTCGCTACAAATGTGTCGTGAACATCATCAACATTCTGAGCTCTTCCAAGATATCTATCGAATTCTGGATGAGAAATACCATCCTTGCCCTCGATGATTTGTTTTATCGTCGACCATTTTATTGCCTTCCATTCTACACAAACTTGTTCGTGTTTTGTGTTGTACCTTGGTTTCCTTGCTATCTAGCTTATGCTATGTTCTACCTTGGAGTATTACCATCTTTTATGTCAAGAATGTCGTAAGAATTTCACCACCTCGTATGACATCTTGGTACAGTGATACTTCTCCCCATCACCATTCTTTCTTGGTCCCCGTGTTGTTTCTAAAAGGAATACCGACAAATGGTCCGTGATGTGTAAATTCGAAACTTCTAGCAACCCTATTGCTTTGAAGTTATTGGTCTATAGTTTCATTCTACGTCTATGGCTTAATGAATCATCATTCAAACATTGATTGTGCTACCTGGCCCATATTTCGGGTGCACATTTCAACCAATGTTTAACTGTGTATGTTTTCCTCGAGCTTACATCATTAAGTCATTCGATCTAGCTAATGTTATCTCCTTGTTCACATAGTGGTGGAAATCCATCTTATGGAAATCTCAATGGATTGTCGCTGAGTCAATCAGTCACCTCCTCACCTCTCCTTGTTGTAATGATGAACCCTTGTTCGGAACTCGCTTCCATAGTTCATCTCCCGAGAATCTTCGATGTCGTTTCGACAATTTGCGTTGCCCCTTTCTTCTCAGGCATCCTGAGTCTGAGTTATCCTGACACCAATCAGATCTGAATCTCGGTCAGATATGATGGTTGGAACATATTTCCAAGAGTTGTAACATTAGTCTATTTATGACCCGGTAAGGTGATGTCATGCCAAACACACCTGGCCGGAGGACCTATTGTTATAAGTTTTCCTTTTTAGCAAGGTTAGCTATTCTTCCATGAGGAAATTGTAAGACTTACTCTATAAGTTGTTCATGATGGATCCTTTGTGTACCCATAGCCTGATCTTACCTAATGACCATGTCAATGCTATCTCGAAGCATGTCTGTGGTACTCGGACCTTCAATAAAAACATTTGAAGCACAATGCTAAATTTTCGTTATCAATTATTCAAACACCGTTGTTTGGGTTATGTCATGAACTTCCTCTTCCCTAACCTAAATGGTTCTTTTCTAACCATTGTCCTTGGGAAGGATATAACCCTAAAATATGTGTTTAAACACATTTTCCTTTCCATTGTTCTGTTTAATCTGATAATCATATTTTCCTTTCCATTGGTTGGTTTAACGTTTCTGGTGATCATTATGATCTAAGCAGTATTAATTCCCTGCTTGTGCAGACACCTCGGTGTACAACTCTGTCAGTAAGACCCTGTTATTATTGTTGGTGACATTCCGGTAACCACCGATGGACGAGAACTTTGCCTATTGGCCCGCCTCGTTTCAACGAGCAGGAAATGGTTCTCTTCGTCCCTCGCCCTTGGTACCGACGACGTTACTGACATATAGCTGACAGGCTACCCTCTGACATGCCTTGCTATCATGATCGTGCAAGATGTCAGCCCCCTTTCTAGTTTAAACCACATGGTGGGCCCATAACCCATAGTTCCACAAGATCGAAACCTGACTCTCCTGTACACCCCCTGTTCCTAAAGTTATTCCTCGCGCGTGGCCTCGTATGTAATTCACGGGCCACCGTCCCAAGTGATCAATTCTGGTATCGGACACAATACTTATTCCCGTTGCTCTGAACCCCTTTTCACTCTGTTTCAGGCAATGAACGATTGCCTATTCGCTCGAAACTTCTTATTGCACTGTCCTACTTTGCTCTCGATGTGTTTCATTTGTTCAACTCGAGAGATACTCATATGTTCATTCTTGGGATACCCCCAGATGATTTTCCCTAATAACATCCTATCGTTGAAGAGCTGCCCCTTACCTATTCGTAAGTACGATGGAGTTCCCCGAAGAAAGGACGAGAACATCATCATGATGTATAGGAATAAAGAATTGAAGACATCAACGAAAGGGATTAACTTCTTCGAGAAGATCCGTTATAATTTCGTAACCAGAACTTTCCCCCCTTATCCCACCTCTTAAATCTCGGGACGAGATTTCTTGTAGTGGAGGAGAATTGTGACGCCCGGATAACTAAGCTACAGTAAAACCTCCATTAATGATGCCACATAACCATGGTTACTCTTGCTAATCTCGCGTTAGTTCGAAACCGATTCAAATTCAAATTCAAAAGAAAAGCAAACAACAAAAGTTTTCAAAAAAATTAAAACTAAAATGTTCGGGTTGTTTCAAATAAATCGTAAGCAATTATGGTGGAGAAACCAAACTTTTATATAATGCTTAAATTAACTATAAGGATTTAAACAGTAGCAAAAACAATTAATTAAATGCCTTTTACAAATAATAACTTACTAAACTATTTTATTTTGTCAACAAACTTTTTGTGGCATTGGGGTATTTTGTAACACTAATTTGGGTACTACTTGTATATTTTATAAAACAAAAATATATAGAAAATAAATAGGAAACTAATAAATATAAAACAAATAAATACAAAAAAAGGAAGAACCCCCCCGGCTCCGGCCCAACAGGCCACCGGCCCAACTGGGCAAAGGCCCAGCCGGCCACTCCCCCACTCCTCCTTATCCACTCCCCCAAACCCTAGCCACCTACCGCACCCCCACTCCCCCTCGATCCCCCTCTCTCTTCCCCCCCCACTCCCCCGATCCGATCGGGGCAACTGCGCCCCCGACCCCGCCGAGGTCGATGCCGCGCGCCACCCCGCCGCACCTCGCCGGCGCTCCGGTGCCCGCTGCCGTCACCCGACCTCCCGCGCCTTCTTCCTCACGGGATCGACCCGGGGCCGCCGCCGAAACCACGCCGACTCCATCACCTCGAGGCCGTGCCCCGTCGCCCTACGCCGTCGTCACCTCACCGTCGTCGCCTCGCCTCCTCATCTCCTCCTCGTCGCCCGACCTGAGCCACGCCGACCCCTCCCCTTCAACGCTGTGAGCGAACCTCCCCCTCTCCTCATCTGTGCCTCCCTTGCACACGCGCCCCCCGCCGCCCCGTCCGGTCACCTCGCTCCGGTCGCGCTTCGTCGAACACCGCGCCGCGCTGGTGCGCGCTCTCCCGCGCCTCGCCCCCGTGCGCATCGCCGCCCCGGGCGCGTCCTACTCCGCGCCACCGCACCGCCCGCAACCCCCTGCGCCCGCGGTGGCCTCGCACGCCGCCTGTTCGCCCCGCACCCTCGCCCCCGCAAGCGCCCGTGGCCGCGCGTGGCCGCCGCTCCCCGTGCCCCGCTCCGGTGCCGTCCGCGCAGCCGCGGACGTGCCGCACCAGCCGCGTCCCGCGCCCGCTGGCCTTCGCCGGCGCCCGGTCGGGTGCGCCCCTGCCGGCCACGCCCGCAGCGCCCCTTTGGGCTATGCCCGATGCCCGACCCGCTACGGCCCTGGGCCACTGCCAAACGGGGCCCGCGCCCCCCTCCCGAAGAACGTTTACAAAAAAGGGAAATGAAATGAAAATAATAATAATAATAATAAAAATAATAAACTAGTTAATAAATAAATAATAATTAATAATAAAACAAATAATAAAAATAAATTTAATTAATTAATTAATTAATTAACTAAATTAATTAAGTTAACTAATCCTGTTTAAATTAATCTAATTAGATAATTAATTAACTAAACAGTAGTTAATTAGGTAACAGCCCCTGACAGGTGGGACCCACCTGTCAGGTTGACCAGGTCAACGGTCAACGTTGACTGCTGACATCAGCATGACATCATGCTGATGTCATAATTCCATTTTCAAATTAATTTAAATAATTAGTTAAATTCCAGAAATTAATAAAATCTTTAAAAAATCATATCTTTTAATGCGTAACTCGGATTAAAATATTTTCAATATGAAAGTTGCTCAGAACGACGAGACGAATCCGGATACGCAGTCCGTTCGTCCACCACACCTCCCTACCCTATCGAACTCGCAATTTTCCCCCTCCGGTCCGTCTGTCCGAAAACGCGAAACATCGGGAATACTTCCCGGATGTTCCCCCCTTCGCCGGTACCACCTACTGTCGCGTTAGGACACACGTCGCACTGCTCACTGTCATGTCACGCATCGTCATGTTTATGTTTGCATTGTATTTACTGTTTCTTCCCCCTCTTCTCTCCGGTAGACTACGAGACCGACACTGCTGTTGCCCAGTTCGACTACGGAGTTGACGACCCCTCCTTCTTGCCAAAGCAACCAGGCAAGCCGCCCCCCCTTGATCACTAGATATCGCCTATTCCTTCTCTATACTGCTTGCATTAGAGTAGTGTAGCATGTTACTGCTTTCGGTTAATCCTATACTGATGCATAGCCTGTCATTGTTGCTACAGTTGTTACCCTTACCTGCTATCCTACTGCTTAGTATAGGATGCTAGTGTTCCATCAGTGGCCCTACACTCTTGTCCGTCTGCCATGCTATACTACTGGGCCGTGATCACTTTGGGAGGTGATCACGGGTATATACTATATACATTATATACATGACACATGTGGTGACTAAAGTCGGGTCGGCTCGAGGAGTATCCGCAAGTGATTCTGATGAGGGGGCTGAAAGGACAGGTGGCTCCACCCCGGTAGAGGTGGGCCTGGGTTCCTGACGGCCCCCGACTGCTACTTTATGGCGAAGTGACAGGGCAGGTTGAGACCGCCTAGGTGAGAGGTGGGCCTGGCCCTGGTCGGCGTTCGCGGATAAATAACACGCTTAACGAGATCTTGGTATTTGATCTGAGTCTGGCCATTTGGTCTATACGCACTAACCATCTACGCGGGAGTAGTTATGGGTATCCCGGCGTCGTGGTATCAGCCGAAGCCTTCGTGACGTCAGCGACTGAGTGGCGCGCGCCGGATTGGGCTGGAACGCCACTACGCTAGGTCTGCTTCCGGCCGCGTACGCAACGTGCAGGTGTGCATAGGGCGATGGGCCCGGACCCCTGCGCGCATAGGGTTAGACCGGCGTGCTGACCGCTCTGTTGTGCTTAGGTGGGGCTGCGACGTGTTGATCTTACGAGGCCGGGCATGACCCAGAAAAGTGTGTCTGGCCAAATGGGATCGAGCGTGTTGGGTTATGTGGTGCACACCTGCAGGGATGTTTATCTATTCGAATAGCCGTGTCCCTCGGTAAAAGGACGACCCGGAGTTGTACCTTGACCTTATGACAACTAGAACCGGATACTTAATAAAATACACCCTTCCAAGTGCCAGATACAACCCGGTGATCGCTCTCTAACAGGGCGACGAGGAGGGGATTGCCGGGTAGGATTATGCTATGCGATGCTACTTGGAGGACATCAATCTACTCTCTTCTACATGCTGCAAGATGGAGATGGCCAGAAGCGTAGTCTTCAACTGGAATAGCTATCCCCCTCTTATTCTGGCATTCTGCAGTTCAGTCCACATATATGGCCCTTTACACATATACCCATTGCATATGTAGTGTAGTTCCTTGCTTGCGAGTACTTTGGATGAGTACTCACGGTTGCTTTTCTCCCTCTTTTCCCCTTTGTATACCTGATTGTCGCAACCAGATGCTGGAGTCCAGGAGCTAGAGATCCCGAGGATGTTTCTACATGGAGTTCGGCTTCGAGGAGTAGTTAGGAGGATCCCAGGCAGGAGGCCTGCGCCTCGTTCGATCTGTATCCCAGTTTGTGCTAGCCTTCTTAAGGCAAACTTGTTTAACTTATGTCTGTACTCAGATATTGTTGCTTCCGCTGACTCGTCTATGATCGAGCACTTGTATTCGAGCCCTCGAGGCCCCTGGCTTGTATTATGATGCTTGTATGACTTATTTATGTTTTAGAGTTGAGTTGTGATATCTTCCCTTGAGTCCCTGATCTTGATCGTACACATTTGCGTGCATGATTAGTGTACGGTCAAATCGGGGGCATCACCGCTAGAGCCCATAATAGCTTGTGGCTGCACACGGAAGTTTCTAGCATGAATAATCTTATGATCCCTTTGAGCCTGGGTGGCGGGCCGTAGGATGATCACACGGGTCCTCCGGGATATCCTAGGACAACACTGGATTCTCTAGGTGCCCACAAGCAATCCACCCAGATGTGTATTAAAGTTGCCACCTTAAGTTGAACCATTAATTAACAAACTCACAACTGTCATGGATACACTCAAACTCAATCCTCGTCTACGAGCATAGCATAGCAATATAAGCAACGTAGAACTAACTCCCATAGGTTTGAAAATAAACAGGTGAATAGGTACTACCTCATCTACTTCCCAAAACCCACAATTTAATCAGATCCTAACCATGCAATTGTTTGAGGATTGATCTAATGCAATAAAACTGGGTAGTAAAAAGGTATGATCAAAGTGTTACTTCCTTGCTGATGATCCGTGAACCCTAGAGACTTGTAGTAGCACTCTTCGCACTCCGGGTACTCTATCGCAAACAAACAAGCATACAATAAGCACTCAACTAGAAGCATGGGTAAAACTCAAATTAGAGATCTAACCAGAAAGTTCAACTTAAGAACTCTGGTTTGCAAAAAGAATCAAGACAAACGAAGCAACAAAACTGAAACTGCGAAAGAAACAAGTTTCGATTACTAATCTAGACTAAAGTCAAATTTTACAGTAGCAAAATCTTGTTCAAGTTGGTTAAACAGAAAGAGGGCTTCGAGACGAATATCTAGGCGCTTGAATCGCCTGATTCCGATAAACGAGTGAAAAGTTATACTAGAACGAAAATCGGGTCAGAAATCGCGATCAAAAATAATCGCGGAAAAACCCTGGAAAAAGAAAAATTGACGAACAGGCTAACGAACGAACATTCGCTGTCTGCGGTTAACGGGTGAAAACCGTTCGTTAAAACGAACATATGAACGGGCGTTCGCTAAATAAATAAACCGATAGAAAACCGAACCGATCTAAACTAAAAAATGAATCTAGGTTTTCGAAATAAAACCGATCGGTTTTTAAAATAAATCGGCGGCTACCTCGGCGTTCATGACGATGGCGGCGGCGGGAACTCCGGCGGGCGGGGCGGCCACTCCGGCGGGGCGGCAAGGCGGCGGGGCGGCTCGGCGGGCTCCGGCGGCGGCAGCAGCTGGCGGCCGCATGCGGCGGCGGCGCGGGTTAGGGTTAGGGTTTGGCGCGGGCGGCGGCTCGGGCCTTCGGCTTATAAATGCCGCCCGGGCGCAATGTCCAGGTCGGACACGGCCCGGTAAGTCGGTTGACTTTTTTTTAAATAATTCCATGCAGAAAAACAAAGAAAAGAAATACTAAACGAACTCCAAAAATCTTGAAATAAAATTTCCCCGTCCTCTAAAAATCTACCGGACAAGGTGAACATTTATTTGGGCCACTAATGCAATTTTGAAAAATGCATATTTTTCCTAATTCAAATAAAATAGCGATAAAACTCCGAATAAAATTATTATTTGATTTTAATATTAAATCTCCAATATTTCTTTATTTTGAGGAAGTCATTTTATCCCCTCTCTTTTATTTTCATAAAAGAAATATTCGAAGAGAAAATAATTAAAATCAAAGGATCCTGTTTTCAAAATTTGAGAAAAATCAAATATGAAAATAACGAAATCCCCAACTCTCTCTGTGGGTCCTTGAGTTGCGTAGAATTTCTAGGATCAAACCAAAATGCAATAAAATATGATATGCAATGATGATCTAATGTATAACATTCCAAATTGAAAATTTGGGATGTTACAAACCTACCCCCCTTAAGATGAATCTCGCCCTCGAGATTCGGGTTGGCTAGAAAATAGGTGAGGGTGATCGTTCCGTAGGTCTTCCTCTCGTTCCCAGGTGGCTTCTTCATCGGTATGGTGGCTCCACTGAACTTTGCAGAACTTGATAACCTTACTGCATGTGACTCGGCTAGCAAACTCAAGAATCTTGACTGGTTTCTCCTCGTAGGTCAAATTGCTATCCAACTGAATCGCTTCCAGTGGCACTGTATCTCTTAGAGGAATATCAGCCATCTCTGCGTGGCACTTCTTCAACTGAGAAACGTGGAACACATCGTGAACTCCTGACAATCCTTTGGGCAATTCCAACTTGTAAGCAACTTCTCCCATACGTTCCAAAACCTTGTATGGTCCCACAAAACGTGGTGCTAACTTTCCCTTAACTCCAAAACGCTTCACTCCTCGAAGTGGTGATACACGAAGATACATTCTGTCTCTGACTTGGTAAACTGTCTCCTTGCGTTTAGAATCCGCATAGCTCTTCTGCCTGGACTGGGCTACCTTGAGTCTATCGCGTATCAGCTTAACCTTCTCTTCAGACTCTTTAATCAAATCTGGTCCAAACAACTGACGGTCTCCAACTTCATCCCACAACAACAGTGTCCTGCACCTCCTTCCGTACAATGCTTCGAAAGGGGCGATCTTCAAACTGGCTTGATAGCTGTTGTTGTAAGAGAACTCTGCGTAAGGCAAATTGTCGTCCCAACTAGATCCATAGTCTAGCGCACAAGCTCTCAACATGTCCTCCAGAATCTGAATGACTCTCTTAGTTTGTCCATCTGTCTGTGGGTGAAAGGCTGTACTGAGCTCTAGCCTGGTTCCCAAAGTCTCATGCAACCGATTCCAAAACTTTGAGGTAAACTGGGTTCCTCTATCTGATACAATGGTCCTCGGAACTCCATGTAGACATACGATCCTGGTCATATATATCTTTGCCAACTTACCACTGGTGTAAGTGATCTTAACTGGGATGAAATGAACTACCTTTGTCAAACGATCGACTACAACCCATATCGAGTCATAGCCTGAACGAGTCCTGGGCAATCCCGTGATAAAGTTCATGCCTAGTTTATCCCACTTCCATTCGGGTATCGGCAATGGCTGTAACAATCCAGCTGGCTTCTGATGTTCTGCCTTCACTCTCTGACATACATCACAAACTGCTACATACTCCGCAATATCCTTCTTCATTCCGGTCCACCAGAAGCTATCCTTCAAATCCAGATACATCTTGGTATTTCCTAGGTGGATCGAATACGGCGAATCATGAGCCTCTTGCATAATCAACTTCCTGATCTCCGGATCATTAGGCACATAAATGCGGTCCTCAAACCATAGGGTATCATGCTCATCCTCATGAAATCCCTTAGCTTTTCCTTTGCTCATCCTCTCTTTTATCTTGGCAATCTCCTTGTCTGTCATCTGAGCTTCCCTGATATTATCCATCAAAGTAGAATGAATCTCCAATGCTGCTACATAACCTCTCGGAACTATTTCCAAACATAGTTCACGAAGATCCTCTGCTAACTCCTTGGGTAACTCTCCAGTCTTGAGTGTATTGACATGACTCTTGCGGCTCAACGCATCGGCCACTACGTTAGCCTTTCCGGGATGATAATGCAACTTCATATCATAATCCTTAATGAGCTCTAACCATCTCCTCTACCTGAGATTCAACTCCTTCTGCGTGAAGATATACTTCAAACTCTTGTGATCCGTGTACACCTCACAATGGTTTCTGATGAGAAAATGTATCCATGTCTTCAACGCATGCACTACGACTGCTAACTCCAAATCATGGGTAGCATAATTCAACTCATGGGGTTTAACCTGTCATGAGGCATATGAAACAACTCTTCCTTCCTGCATAAGCACTGCTCCAAGTCCTCAACGAGAAGCGTCGCAATACACCTGATAATCCTTGCGTTGGTCTAGAAGAATCAACACTGGAGCTGTAACCAAGCGTTTCTTCAACTCCTGGAAACTGGCCTCACATTCCTCACTCCATTTGAACTTGGTGTCCTTCTTCAACAACTCCGTCATGGGCTTTGTAATCTTTGAGAAATTCGCAATGAACCTCCGGTAGTATCCTGCGAGTCCAAGAAAACTCCGGATCTCTCCAGCTGACGTGAGTGCTTCCCAATTTGTCACAGTGACAACCTTGGTAGGGTCTACTACTATTCCTTCTCCAGATATAACATGTCCGAGGAATCCAACTTCCTTCAACCAAAACTCACACTTGCTGAACTTGGCATACAACTGGTGTTCTCTGAGCTTACCAAGTACCAGACACAAATGCTCTTTATGCTCCTCTTCATTCTTCGAGTAGACTAGAATATCATCAATGAACACCACGACGAACTTATCCAAAAACTCCATAAACACCTTGTTCATCATGTTCAGAAAATATGCAGGTGCGTTAGTCAGACCAAATGACATAACGGTATACTCATATAGCCCGTACCTTGTGGTAAAAGCTGTCTTAGGTATATCCTGCTCTCGAATCTTCAGCTGGTGGTACCCTGGTCACAGATCGATCTTGGAAAACACCTTAGCTCCTTGCAGCTGGGCAAACAAATCATTGATCATCGGAGTGGGTACTTGTTCTTGATCGTCACCTCATTCAACCCTCGATAATCAACAACCATCCTCAACGATCCATCCTTCTTCTCCACTAGAAGCACTGGTGATCCCCAAGGTGACGAGCTTGGGTGAATATAGCCTTTATCCAGTAACGCCTTAATCTGCTTCTTAATTTCCTCTAAATCCTTAGCGGGCATCCTGTACGATCTCTTAGATATTGGCCCTATGCCTGGTAAAAGCTCAATCAAAAACTCAATGTCTCTATCCGGTGGCATGCCTAGCAACTCTTCTGGAAATACATCACCACTGGTAATTCCTCCTGTACAACTCCTGATAAGGAATTCACTTGAGTCCTATTCGGCACATGCCGGGATATATACTTAATCCTTCTTCCTTCTGGGGTGGTAAGCAAAATCGACTTACTGGCGCAGTCAATGTTCCCTCCATACTTCGATAACCAATCCATGCCTAATATCACATCCAGTCCTTGTGACTCCAATACTATTAGGTCTGAGAGAAATAGGTAATTACCAATCCTTAATGGTAACCGCTCACACCATAGGCTAGCCATGTACTCTGCTCCTAGTGAGGTTACCAACATGGGTGACCTAAGGGCTTGGGTTGGCAGTTTAAACTTATCCACAAATCCCCTTGATATGTATGAATGCGATGCACCAGTATAAAAAAGAACGATTGCAGTAAATGACGTAACCATAAACTTACCTATTACTGCATCGGGTTGCGCTTCAACCTCCTCCACGCTAACGTGGTTCACTTGTCCCCTGTTGAAAGGGTTGGGCTTCTTCCCAGAGCTTCCATTGCCATTCCCATTCTTTGCTTCAGAACACTCCATGGCATAATGTCCATTCTTCCCGCACTTGAAACAAGTAATGTGACTTAGATCCTTCTGGGCGGGCGTTGCTGGGTTGGAACGGTTCTGGCCGTTGCTTCCTCCATTACCATTCCCATTCCTTGGGCCACTATGGTTGTGCGAAATCCCTCCATTGTGATTGTGACCTCCATGGTTATGTTGAAGGGGTCCTCCCGAGTTCGGGGTAAAGCGGGGTCTCTGCTGAGCTCCAGAATTATACTTCCCTTGTCCATACTTCCTCTTGCGGTTGTCAATCTACTGCTGCTTCCCTTCAATCATGAGAGCTCTATCTACCAACTCCTGGTAGTTATTGAAGGTCGCCACCATCAACTGCATGCTCAGCTCATCATTCAGTCCTTCCAGAAACTTTTCCTATTTAGCGGCATCCGTAGCAACGTCATCTGGGGCATAACGTGCTAGCTTACTAAAGTCGTCCACATACTGGCCAACGGTGCGTCCTCCTTGGCGTAAGTTGCGAAACTCGCGCTTCTTCATGGCCATAGCTCCTGTTGATACATGGGCAGTGCGAAAAGCCTGCTGAAACTGGTCCCAAGTAACAGTGTCGATGGGGTAAGTGGCTGTGAAATTCTCCCACCATGATGTTGCCGGTCCATCAAGCTGATGTGCGGCAAAACGCACTCTCTCCGCATCTGTGCATCTTGCAGTGGTCAACTCGCTTCCAATCTTGCGGAGCCAATCATCTGCAACTATCGGCTCGGTGCTACTGGAGAACACCGGCGGATTCAGCCTTAGAAAACGGGCTAAGTGATCAACAGGTGGTGGTGGTGGTGGGTTGTTGTTTTTGTTGTTCCCCTGATTCTGATTCTGGACTAGTATCTACATCAAAGCATCTGCTGCTGGATCAACTGAATGAGCTCCGGCGGGAAAGCAAATCCATTGTCGCGTCTCGGAGGCATCTGCTGGGTTTAGAAAAGGTGAGAAAACATAAAAGAATGAGGTCTAGGTGGAAAACACTACCCATATGCACATGAGACAAACACAATCATATCACTTCAATCAATTCAAACAAGGGCATACAATCGGTCTAACTATCGTTACAAAAGTGCTCGGACTATACTATATACATGGGGGAATACTACTACTGATATGGTGGTCGACTAGAAAAATTGATCGGTGGAAGACTCCATAATATCTGCTCCAGCTTCATCAACAAAGTCATCATTGCTATCGTCAGGGTCCGAGTCGGTGTCGTCGTTGATGATGTAGTTCTTCGGGCAAGTGAAATCATCATCTTCTCCTCCTGGCGGGGGGTCTCCCATGAATACTCCTAGCTTCCTTTTGAGGTCGTCATTCTTCTCCACGAGTATCGTTATTTCCTCCTCGTATCCATCACGTGTAGACTTGAGTTCTTCCTCCAGCTCCGTGATCCTGTTCATTGCCTTCTTCAGATCTATCATGCCTGCGCACATCTCATTCTCCTGGCGACGAATGTGCTGGTTTAACTCCTGGATGAAAGCTGCAATAGATCTATCCTTCCTGGTGCTGATCATCTCCCATTGCTCATCTCGGCGCCCACAATTCTGGTAAATAGTATCCTTGAGATCCTTGTGGTAAACTTCTCCAATGCGTCCCATGGTGATGTGGGCTGCCATGCTCTTGCCTAGACTCCAGGTGGGTGCATCAAAGAAAAACTCTATGGGCGCAGTGACTGGCATGAACGTCCTTCCTGGAACTTGAACTTGGATCATCCAGCGCTCCTCTTCTGGTAAAGTGGCATTGTAAGTCCCGGTGAAGCTTGGTATTCCGATGTTCAGGTATCTAGTAACTTCCTTCAAGTGTCGTCCAAAAGGTGTATCTTCATCCGGTTGTGCAAACTTGTTCCTTGCATCCGGCATCCTGAAGAGTAGAAAATGGAGAGGAGTCCGAAATGAGAAGAGAGTAGTGATCTAGGGTTTTGGCTTAGTGGTCGTGTCCTACAGTCCGTGTGTGCTCTGATACCATCTCGTAGCGACCAGACCTCAAACAGTCTGATCTCTGTGCATCAGTGTCATCCCTGGATCGGTAATGCTGACACGCACAGTACTTGAGGATTTATAACAGAGTAGCAATCACACACTTATTACATCGAATGTCTCAAAAAAGAACTTATTACAATAAATATGGCTTAAGGCCATCTAAAATCGATAACAGCGGAAGGCTTGGAAGATAAAGTGAGTCCATCAACTCCAACGGCATCACTGAGTGAAAGATCACGACCTAAGGCACCTTACTCGTCGTCTGAAAAGTCTGCAACATGAACGTTGCAGCCCGAAACGGGTCAGCACATGGAATATGCTAGCAAGGTAACACATAGAGTAATGAACAGAATAAATGCTATCACTACATGCATATTTGGCTGGTGGTAAGCTCCATGGTTACTGTTTTGCATAAAGCCAATTTTCCCCTACAGAAAAGGAATAAATTTTATTTAACTATCATGGTGGTTGTCAAACATTGAGAAGGTTCCTCCAACTCAATCCCAATTAAGCATCATCATTAAACCCAATCAAGTTATATTAAGAGTGATGAGATCAACATGATAATCCAAGAACCAGATACTCAAGATGTCCATAACCGGGGACACGGCTAACCATGATTAGTTTTTACACTCTGCAGAGGTTTGCGCACTTTTCCCCACAAGACTCGAATACATCCATGGTCGGAGATTCGAGACACAGTCTTTCTGAAGTATCAACTCTCTACTCTGGGTAGACAGTACCACCTACAACCCACTACATCTGCTAGTCTACCTCTTCAAGAGCTTCACGCAACTTACTCAACTATGCTAGAGCCCATAATAGCTTGTGGCTGCACACGGAAGTTTCTAGCATGAATAATCTTATGATCCCTTTGAGCCTGGGTGGCGGGCCGTAGGATGATCACACGGGTCCTCCGGGATATCCTAGGAGAACACTGGATTCTCCAGGTGCCCACAAGCAATCCACCCAGATGTGTATTAAAGTTGCCAACTTAAGTTGAACCATTAATTAACAAACTCACAACTGTCATGGATACACTCAAACCCAATCCTCGTCTACGAGCATAGTATAGCAATATAAGCAACGTAGAAGTAACTCCCATAGGTTTAAAAATAAACAGGTGAATAGGTACTACCTCATCTACTTCCCAAAACCCACAATTTAATCAGATCCTAACCATGCAATTGTTTGAGGATTGATCTAATGCAATAAAACTGGGTAGTAAAAAGGTATGATCAAAGTGTTACTTGCCTTGCTGATGATCCGTGAAACCTAGAGACTCGTAGTAGCACGCTTCACACTCCGGGTACTCTATCGCAAACAAACAAGCATACAATAAGCACTCAAGTAGAAGCACGGGTAAAACTCAAATAAGAGATCTAACCAGAAAGTTCAACTTAAGAACTCCGGTTTGAAAAAAGAATCAAACCAATCGAAGCAACGAAACTCAAACTTCGAAAGAAACAAGATTCAATTACTAATCTGGACTAAAGTCAAATTTTACAGTAGCAAAATCTTGTTCAAGTTGGTTAAACAGAAAGAGGGCTTCGAGACGAAGATCTAGACGCTTGAATCGCCTGATTCCGATAAACGAGCGATAAGTTATACTAGAACGAAAATCGGGTCAGAAATCGCGATCGAAAATAATCGCAGAAAAACCATGGAAAAAGAAAAACTAACGAACAGGCTAACAAACGAACATTCGTTGTCTGCGGTTAACGGGTGAAAACCGTTCGTTAAAACGAATGTACGAACGGGCGTTCGCTAAATAAATAAACCGATGGAAAACCGAAGCGATCTAAACTAAAAAAACGAATCTAGGTCTTCGAAATAGAACCGATCGGTTTAAAAAAAATGGCGGCTACCTCGGCGTTCGTGACGACGGTGGCGACGGGAACTCCGGCGGGCGGGCCGGCAACTCCGACGGGGCGGCAAGGCTGCGGCGCGGCTCGGCGGGCTCCGGTGGCGGCGCTCGCGGGCGGCGGCGGTGCGGGTTAGGGTTAGGGTTTGGCGCAGGCGGCGGCTTGGATTGTGGTGGCTCGGGCCTTCGGATTATAAAGGCCGCCCGGGCGCAGTGTCCAGGTCGGACACGGCCCGGTAAGTCGGTTGACTTTTTTTAAAATAATTCCATGCAGAAAAACAAAGGAAAGTAATACTAAACGGACTCCAAAAATCCTGAAATAAATTTTCCCCGTCCTCTAAAAATCTACCGGACAAGGTGAACATTTATTTCGGCCACTAGTGCAATTTTGGAAAACGCATATTTTTCCTAATTCAAATAAAATAGCGATAAAACTCCGAATAAAATTCTTATTTGATTTTAATATTAAATCTCCAATATTTATTTATTTTGAGGAAGTCATTTTATCCCCTATCTTTTATTTTCATAAAAGAAATATTCGAAGAGAAAATAATTAAAATCAAACGATCCTGTTTTCAAAATTTGAGAAAAATCAAATATGAAAATAACGAAATCCCCAACTCTCTCCGTGGGTCCTTGAGTTGCGTAGAATTTCTAGGATCAAGCCAAAATGCAATAAAATATGATATGCAATGATGATCTAATGTATAACATTCCAAATTGAAAATTTGGGATGTTACATGCAGCAACGTAAACGGAGCATCTGTACCGATTCTCCTTGTACTGATAGTGCATTACTAGGTCCAAGTCTCCGCTCCCCTACTCCACCATCCAAGGTGCTTGCTCTAACTTGGCAGTGTGATATCTGGTTGCATGTTGCATATGGTGTCTAGCTTGTATTGCTCCTAATTAGTGTAAACTGCATCTGCTTAGCTTACACATGATACGTGTGAATATGACACGCTTTCCTGTTTTTGGTACATACTATATCTGTCACACCATGTTCTTACATGAAACTACTCTTCTTGTGTATCCTGAATCAGTCACTTATGATGGAACACCTTTAAGTTGGCAGTGTGATATTGGTTTGCGTCTTGAATATGATTTCTAGCATGTATTGCTTCTAGTTTGATGAACGCCACCTATGACGAGACAGTTTTAACTTGGCAGAGTGATATTGATTGCACCTTTCATATGGTGTCTAGTTTGAACTGCTTCTAATTTGTTGAAGTGCCTTCTGCTTAGGTACCACATCATAGGTGTGAATATGTCAAGCCGTCCATTTTTTCGTACATATTCCATCCTCGTATCATGACTTTGCCATTCATCAGAGTAGTGTTCGTCAGTATCATGCATGAAAGAGTTCTGAAGAGCGAATTATATTCCTTTTTCTTGTCGGTTTGACCTCAAAATGCAAAATCAATAAAGCTGAAGGAAATTGGCAAGGCATTGGATGATGGTGGTCCTTCCGAGCAACTGAAATGGAGCTTCTCTACAGATTCTACTCCACCATCCTCCCAACAAGATTCGCAAGACAACGCAAGGCTAGACAGTCAACGTAGCTGTGTAGATGATGAGCACATCTCCCCTACTCCACCATCACATGTGCTTGCTCTAACTTGGCACTATTATATGTGGTTGCATGTTGCGTATGATGTCTAGCTTGTATTGTTTCTAACTTTGTTGAATTGCATCTGCTTACTTTACACATAATGAATGTGAATATGACACGTGTTCCTGTTTCTAGAACATACGTGTACATGATGAGCACATCTCCCCTACTCCACCATCAAAGGTGCTTGCTCTAACTTGGAACCGTTATATGTGGTTGCATTTTCCGTATGATGTCTAGTTTCTATTGCTTTTGATTATGTTGAATTGCATCTGCGTAGCTTACAACTTATACCTGCAACGATCACTTACCCATAAGACACATTTAACTTGGGACTGTGATGTAGGTTGCATCTTGCATTGTCTTCTAGCTTGTACTGCTTCTAATTTCTTGAAATGGCACTTACGACGAGACACTTTTTACCTGATAGAGTGATATTGGTTGCATGTTCATATGGTGCCTAGCTTTCATTTCTTCTAATTTTGTTGAAATGCCTTCCGCTTACTGTTTTTTCATACATATTCCATCCTCCTATCGTACGTGTGAATATGAAACGCTGTCTTTTTTGTATATATTCCATCCTCCTATCCTGCGCTTGCCTTACATCAAAGTAGTGTTCGTCTGTATCATGCATCAACCAGTTATGCAGAGCTAATTTTATTCATCTTCCTGTGGTTTTGACTTCATAAGGCAATATCAGAAAATAGGAAGGAAAAGAGTAAGTTAGGGGATGTTGGTGGTCCTCCGCACCGACGCAAATAGAGACTCTCTAGATTTGCCACTGCTACTGCTAATGAAGTTGAAGTCCCAAGTCTACATGATGAGTTCATCTCCCGTACTCCACCATCGCAGGTGCTTGCTCTAAGTTGACAGTGTGATAATTTGTTTCATGTTACATATGTTGTCTAGCCTGTATTTCTTCTATTTTGATTAAATTGCACCTGCTGAGTTCATACGTTATACATGTGCATATGACATGGCGTTCTGTGTCTAGAATACACTCCATCTATCTATCATACCATGTTCTTACATCAAAGTACTGTTGTTGTGTATCCCGCATCAGTCACTCATGATTGGACACTTTTAACATGGGAGTTTGATAGTGGTTGCATCTTGCATTGATTTCTACGTTGTACTGCTTCTAATTTTTCGAATTGCCACTTATGACAAGACACTTTTAACTTGGCAGAGTAATATTGGTTGCATCTTTCATATGGTGTCTAGCTTGCATCACTTCTATTTTCTTGAAAATCCTTCTGCTTAGTTTACACATCGTAGCTGTGAATATGTCATGCCGTCCTGTTTTTCTTACATATTCCATCCCCATACGGTTGTCTTACATCAAAGTATTGCTTGTCTGTATCATGCATCAATGAGTTCTGAAGAGCGATTTTATTCTTTTGTGTTGTGGGTACAGCTTGACATGGCAAAGTCAAAAAAGAGCAAGGAAAATAATATAGTAGGGAGTGGTGTTACTCGTCGGGTGAAACGGAAAAGGATCGGCCGTCCATATTCTACTGGTACTTATAGTGCAGTAGAAGGTCCAAGTCTACCGGCTAAATCTACAAACACAGTATCACCTGCTTCACCAGCTGCAGCATCCGCTTCAACTGTACCAGCATCTCAACGAGTTACTCGTTCGTTTGCTCCGGAACTGGCCAGTTCCCAAGCTGCCTTCACACCTAACACTACTTCCGAAGCACTGCTGACACAACAGGACTTGGCAAGATCAGGTGAACCTCATGAGCATCAACACCAAGACGGTACCTGACCGAGTCAAGTTGCAGTTGCATGCTCCTTTATATGTACTCTCACAGTTTGATGTACACTAACACTTTCCATATTCGTTGTTGAACTAGCACCACAACGCAAGCGGAAACAGACATCAGGGATAATGCTTGACAGATTAACAAAATCTAAAGGAGGAAGAACGGAGATCCATTTTGAGGCAGGTTTGAAAAGGCCACGTGATGCTACAGAGTCAGCCAAGTTAGTATCAGAGGCATCCGTTGCCGTTAGGTGTCATGCACGTATCCTCCCAACGTGGATCCAGTACAAGAATGAGAAAGACAATACCCAGTTTAACACCTTCCTTGACCATTTATCCGTAAGTAATGTTATTCATCGCAATTAGTAATATTGTCTTGCTCTGTCCCATACTTTCTAGCTTCCTCCTAATAAGACCCACATTCTTTTTTCAACAGATGAGGTTCAAGTTGGATCCGAAAGATGATGCAACTAAACAAGCATGCACTCATGTTTTTCAGTCTGCTCTGCGATAGTATCGGTACCACCTTAGAAAATATCACTTTGAAGGCAAGGCTAACAATGAAACCGCCCAAACATCTCTAGTGGAATATATTACAGATGAAGACTGGACAGCCCTCATTAAACACTGGTCTGATCCAAAGTATCAGGTAGGCTACATGTATTTGATCAGACCACATATTGAACTTGTATTTATGTATGAGCCTTACAAGTGTATCTTCTTCTAGGCTAACTGTTTGAAGAACAAGACCAACCGTTCTAAAGTGAAATTCCAACAGACAACAGGATCTCGTAGCTATACTACACACTGCGAGGCTCTTGTAAATAGTTGCTACTTCCTTCTTTTTTTCTGTGCCATATTATCGTATCTATATTGACTTGTTCCAAATACAGAGGAAAGCCTGTGCGGACCAAAAAGAACCTGAACCGAATGTAGTGCAAATCTTCAAGGATTGCCACACCAGCAAGATGAAGGGCATGAGCACACCAGTTCAAGCTGCTATTGTAAGTCCTTACTCCTCCTGCCTTTGATCTGATTGGTACTATGATGTGTTCATTTAACTACTTGGTTTGCAGCCAATGTCAGTTACACTGTTCACTTTTATACACAGTTGTCTTAACGTATCATTTCACCTTACATGGTTTAAAAGAGATGAAGGATATTCTTTTGGTCTTGATCTGTATTCTAGTTGTTATGTTCACATGCGCACACAATGATAAAATAGCCTGTTTGTTTTATATTTGTTTGCCCATGATATGAATGATGTCATACTATGTTCATCCTACTTTAAACCATGTCTCTTTATCCTTAGATGTCAACGAATGTGAGGAAATAGACAATACAGTAGGCATGCTACATGGACATATGTTCCGAAAGTGATTTTATTATGTAGTTGGCACTACAATACATGCTAATGTATTACAGTAGTTCACCAAAATAAGTTATGTATAAACGTGTAACCTACTTTGTTTGTTTTTGTCTCATTAGTAACTTATCTGGTACACTAATCTACAAGTTCAAACTTTCAGGAAGCTATGGAAAAAATGATTGAACAACCACAATCACCTGAAGGTGACGAGGCTACCATAGGGACAATGTCACCTCTTGCTGCAATGCGTCAGTATCTCTCCACTAACAGTGCAAAAAGCCCCTTCCTGCGTAATTCTGGGTTGGTTGTCAAGGCAACCTCGTCCAAATCGCCTACTGAACAAAATCTTCCTGCTAGACAGAGTGATATATCTGTGCTCCAGACACAAGTCCAATCCCTAATGGACGTCATTTTGGAAACAAGAATAGTGGTTGACAAATGTCGTCAAGATATGAATGGTTTTGAAACCAGACTATCACACATTCGCTTCGTTGTTCAAGAGCAATGGCGGAAAAAAGGTGAAGATCGTGCTGCTCCATCAGATTCTACAGCCTGAAACATTAGCACTCAGGTCAAATGATTTGTGCTTCTATACATCTGATGGTGCTTTTATCTACAAGGACTGTAAACTTTATGCTAACATGCCTTTTGTTGTGATACAGCATTTATGCTACTACCAAAGGCTGGAATAATTACGACGCTATTTTTGTATAGTGTAGGTTTATCTTAGTAATGTATTCGGCCGAAAGGTTCGTAGGAGCCCAACATGCCAACATTCGTCAGGCCCATTCCAATTGGGCTAAAAATGATTATGGGCCGAAATTTGCATGTAGCCCACTAAAACTGGACATAAATCAGCATAAGATTTCATATTTTTCTGGTAGGCCTGTGCCCATAGTGGGCCTTTAATAGGCCTAAACATAATTTGGGCCCTCAGTAACAATAGGCCGTTTACAGGTGTAAATATCTCGAGCCCATAAAAAACATGGGCCTTTAAAAGACCAAAAGTGAGATTGGGCCCATTTACGATGCGCATCTTTCACAGGCCGAAATTCGAACGGGCCGTAAATGCGCCGACCTAATACACGGGCCTTTAATAGGCCGGAAGTTTGGTCGGGCTAGCTTATCATCATTTTTATATGGGCCGTTAATGGGCCCGATGTGACGTTTGGCCACATATGGCCCATGGATTTCGTCCGACGTTAACAGGCCAAAAATCACAACAGGCTGAAAGTGGCCCAAATCTATAGTGGGCCACTAACAGGCCGAATATGACCCAAATCCTTCACGGTCATTTATGGGCCAAAAGTTTCAATGGCCTGTAAATGGGCCCAAATGAAGCAGGACCTTTAACAGGCCGGAAATACACCGGGCCATAATTCGGCCCATATACTTAGCGGACTGTTAACGGGCCAGAAGTGATCATGGGCCGCGATGATGACAAGTTTAGGACAGGCCGTTGACGGGTCGATTTGACACTAGCCGTACGGGCCTTAAATCAGAATGTTGGGCCTTTATCTGGGCCGGCCCATTATGGTCCGCAAAATCTCGTGGGCCTTTAGCTGGGCCGGCCCATTATGGCCCGCAAAATCTCGTGGGTCTTTAGCTGGGCTGGCCCATTATGATACGAAAAATCTCGTGGGCCTTTTGCTGGGCTGGCCCATTATGGACCGCAAAATCTTGTGGGCCTTTAGTTGGGCCGGCCCATTTAAACTTTATGGACCACTTTTGGGCCGGTCCATGTGTCAGCATATCATAGGCGCATCTCGCCCATTGGATGAGTGACGCCTGTGCCAACGCGGAGCTGACACGTGTTTCCCTCAGCCAATCAGAATTTTACACGTGGAAAATCCCCATTGGTCCGGGCTGTTAACGGGTTATCGGATCCAAAATTGGACCCGATAGCTTAACGGCATTCCATTACAGTGGATGCCACGTGTCGGTCACCCTTGACGAAAGCACTTCTGTGACGCGCGATTTATCATCATGGAAGTGGACACTTCCATGATGATAATTTTGGTAATGTCATGGAACACTTCTACGACAACACAGGTATGACTATCTTGATTCTGTCATAAATTTGTCATGGATGTACATGCATGACAGAAAACGTGACCTACTGTGACAAACACGTATCATCACGAAAGTGTATTTTTTTGTAGTGGGATTGATAAACCTTAGGTCATCCACTTGAGGGAAATTTTCTACTGTCCTACAAACCTCTGCACTTGGATTCCCAACAACGTCTACAAGAAGAAGGTTGTGTAGTAGACATCAAGCAGTTTCTGGCGCCGTTGCCGGGGAGGTTAGCGCTTGAAGGTATATCTTTAGATATTGCAATCCAATCTTTTTGTTTCTTGTTTTATCACTAGTTTAGTTTATAAAAGAAAATTACAAAAAAATTGAATTAAGATTGCCTCATATGCTTCATCTTTTTAATGTCTTTCGTGAAAATGATGGGAAGGAAAATTGTGCTCAAGTACTAGAAGAAGAATTACATAGAATGCTTGGCATAAAATATGTGAATGATGAGCATGATTGCAATGTTGTTAGTATGAATTATTTGAATACCCATGATGCTAATGATATGCAAAGCCACAAGCTTGGGGATGCTATGTTTGATGAAGATGATATGTTTAGTCCCCCAAGTTTTGATGAGCAAATTTATTATGATGAAAGCATGCCTCCTATTTATGATGATTATTGTGATGACACGTATGCTATAAAGAATAAAGATAACCATGAAACTTGTCATCATTATTTTAATTTTCAATTGGATTATGCTTCACATGATAGTTATTTTGTTGAGTTTGCTCCCACTACTATTCATGAGAAGAAGTTTGCTTATGTGGAGAGTAATAAAATTTATATGCATGTAGATCATGAAAAGAATGCTTTATGTGATGGTTATATTGTTGGATTCATTCATGATGCTACTGAAAATTATTATGAAGGAGGAATATATGCTTGTAGGAATTGCAATAATATCAAGTTTCCTCTCTATGTGTTGAAAATCTTGAAGCTATGCTTGTTTTGCCTTCCTATGCTAGTTGATTATTGTTCCCATAAGTTGTTTGCTCACAAAATCCCTATGCATAGGAAGTGGGTTAAACTTAAATGTGCTAGTCATATTCTTCATGATGCTCTCTTTATGTTTGAATTCTTATCTTTTATGTGAGCATCATTGAAATCATCATGCCTAGCTAGGGGCGTTAAACGTTAGCGCTTGTTGGGAGGCAACCCAATTTTATTTTTGTTCTTTGCCTTTTGCTCATGTTTAGTAATAAATAATCTATCTAGCCTCTGTTTAGTTGTGGTTTTATGTTTTAATTAGTGTTTGTGCCAATTAGAACCTTTGGGAAGACTTGGGTGAAGTCTATGCGATCTTGTAAAAAACAGAAACTTTAGCGTTCACGAGATTAGCTGCCATTTTTTACTGGAGAGTGCTATTTAGTTGATTCTTTTTGCAGATGATTAATAGATAAATTCCTCACGTCCATCAATTTATTTTAGAATTTTTGGAGTTCCATAAGTATACGTTTGATACAGATTACTACAGACTGTTCTGTTTTTGACAGATTCTGTTTTCATTGTGTTGTTTGCTTATTTTGATGAATCTATGAGTAGTATCGGAGGATATGAACCATAGGGAAGTTGGAATAAAGTAGATATTAAACCAATATGAATTAAGAATGAGTTCACAACAGTACCTTGAAGTGGTGTTTTGTTTTCTTTCGCTAACGGAGCTCACGAGATTTTCTGAAAAGTTTTGTGTTGTGAAGTTTTCAAGTTTTGGGTAAAGATTCGATGGACTATGGAATAAGGAGTGGAAAGAGCCTAAGATTAGGGATGCCCAAGGCACCCCAAGGTAATATTCAAGGACAACAAAGAGCCTTAGTTTGGGGTGTGCCCCGGATGGCATCCCCTCTTTCGTCTTTGTTCATCGGTAACTTTACTTGGAGCTATATTTTTATTCACCACATAATATGTGTTTTGCTTGGAGCGTCATTTTTTTTGCTTGCTGTTTGAATCAAATACCAAGATCTTAAATTCTTAAATGTTAAAGAGTCTTCACATAGTTGCATAATTATTCAACTACTCATTGATCTTCACTTATATTTTTCGGAGTAGTTTGTCATTTGCTCTAGTGCTTCACTTATATCCTTTTAGAGCACGACGGTGATTTTATTTTGTAGAAATAGATGAACTCTCATGCTTCACTTATATTATTTTGAGATTCCTAAACAGCATGGTAATTTTCTTTGGTTATGAAACTAGTCCTAACATGATAGGCATCCAAGATGGGTATAATAAAAACTTCCATATATAGTGCATTGAATACTATGAGATACTTGATGATTGTTTTGAGATATGAAGATGGTAATATTAGAGTTGTGCTAGTTGAGTAATTGTGAATTTGAGAAATACTTGTGTTGAAGTTTGCAAGTCCCGTAGCATGCACGTATGGTAAACGTTGTGTGAGAAATTTGAAACATGAGGTGTTCTTTGATTGTCATCCTTATGAGTGGCGGTCGGGGACGAGCGATGGTCTTTTCCTACCAATCTATCCCCCTAGGAGCATGCGCGTAATGCTTGGTTTTTGATGACTTGTAGATTTTTGCAATAAGTACGTGAGTTCTTTATGAGTAATGTTGAGTCCATGGATTATACGCACTCTCACCCTTCCATCATTGCTAGCCTCTTCAGTACCGTGCATTGCCCTTTCTCACCTTGAGAGTTGGTGCAAACTTCGCCGGTGCATCCAAACCCCGTGATATGATACACTCTATTACACATAAACCTCCTTATATCTTCCTCAAAACAGCCACCATACCTACCTATTATGGCATTTCTATAGCCATTCCGAGATATATTGCCATGCAACTTTCCACCATTCCGTTTATTATGACACGCATCATCATTGTCATATTGCCTTGCATGATCATGTAGTTGACATCGTATTTGTGGCAAAGCCACCATTCATAATTCTTTCATACAAGTCACTCTTGATTCATTGCCCATCCCGGTACACCGCCGGAGGCACTCATATAGAGTCATATTTTGTTCTAGTATCGAGTTGTAATCTTTGAGTTGTAAATAAATAGACGTGTGATGATCATCATTAATAGAGCATTGTCCCGAAAAAAAGAAAAAAGGCCAAAAAAAGGAAGGCCAAATAAAAAAGAAAAAAGAAAGGATAATAAAAAAAGAAAGGCCAAAAAACAGAAAAAAGGGGAGAAATAAAAAGGGACAATGCTACTATCCTTTTTCCACACTTGTGCTTTAAAGTAGCACCATGATCTTTATGATAGAGAGTCTCTTGTTTTGTCACTTTCATATACTAGTGGAAATTTTTCATTATAGAACTTGGCTTGTATATTCCAACAATGGGGTTCCTCAAATGCCCTAGGTCTTCGTGAGCAAGCAAGTTGGATGAACACCCACTTAGTTTCTTTTATTGAGCTTTCATACATTTATAGCTCTAGCGCATCCGTTGCATGGCAATCCCTACTCCTCCCATTGACATCAATTGATGGGCATCTCCCTAGCCCGTTGATTAGCCGCGTCAATGTGAGACCTTCTCCTTTTTGTCTTCTCCACACAACCCCAATCATTATACTCTATTCCACCCACAGTGCTATGTCCATGGCTCACGCTCATGTATTGCGTGAAGGTTGAAAAAAGTTTGAGATTACTAAAGTATGAAACAATTGCTTGGCTTGTCATCGGGGTTGTGCATGATGAGAGCATTTTGTGTGACGAAAACTAAGCATGGGCAAACTATATGATTTTGTAGGGATGAGCTTTCTTTGGCTATGTTATTTTGATAAGACATAATTGCTTGGTTAGTATGCTTGAAGTATTATTATTTTTATGTCAATATTAAACTTTTGTCTTGAATCTTATGGATCTGAATATTCTTGCCACAATAAAGCAGATTACATTGAAAAATATGTTAGGTAGCATTCCACATCAAAAATTCTGTTTTTATCATTTACCTACTCAAGGACGAGCAGGAATTAAGCTTGGGGATGTTTGATACGTCTCCAACATCTATAATTTTTTATTGTTCCATGCTATTATATTATCCATCTATGATGTTTTATATGCATTAATATGCTATTTTATATGATTTTTGGGACTAACCTATTAACCTAGAGCCCGGTGCCAGTTTCTGTTTTTCCTTGTTTTTGAGTATCACAGAAAAGGAAAACCAAACGGAGTCCAATTGACCTGAAACTTCACGGAACTTATTTTTGGACCAGAAGAAGGCCATGGAGTAAAAGAGTTGGGCCAGAAGATTCCCGGGCTGCCCACGAGGGTGGGGGGTGCACCCACCCCCCTGGGCGCGCCTCCCTACCTCGTGGACAGCACGGAGACCCCCCTGACTTGTTCCCGGCGCCAAAACCTCTTATATATACAAAAACCTCCAGAACATAATCTAGATCAGGAGTTGCGTCGCTGCAAGCCTCTGTAGCCACCGAAAACCAATCTAGACCCGTTCCGGCACCCTGCCGGAGGGGGGGATCCCTCTCCGGTGGCCATCTTCATTATCCCGGCGCTCTCCATGACGAGCAGGGAGTAGTTCACCCTCGGGGCTGAGGGTATATACCAGTAGCTATGTGTTTGATCTCTCTCTCTCTCGTGTTCTTGATTCAGCACGATCTTGATGTATCGCGAGCTTTGCTATTATAGTTGGATCTTATGATGTTTCTCCCCCTCTAGTCTCTTGTAATGGATTGAATCTTCCCTTTGAAGTTATCTTATCGGATTGAGTCTTTAAGGATTTGAGAACACTTGATGTATGTCTTGCATGTGCTTATCTGTGGTGACAATGGGATATCACGTGATCTACTTGATGTATGTTTTGGTGATCAACTTGCGGGTTCCGTGACCTCGTGAACTTATGCATAGGGGTTGGCACACATTTTCGTCTTGACTCTCCGGTAGAAACTTTGGGGCATTCTTTGAAGTACTTTGTGTTGGTTTGAATAGATGAATCTGAGATTGTGTGATGCATATCGTATAATCATACCCACAGATACTTGAGGTGACATTGGAGTATCTAGGTGACATTAGGGTTTTGGTTGATTTGTGTCTTAAGGTGTTATTCTAGTACGAACTCTAGGATACATCGAACAGAAAGAATAGCTTCATTTTATTTTACTACGGACTCTTGAATAGATCGATCAGTAAGAATAACTTTGAGGTGGTTTCGTACCCTACCATAATCTCTTCGTTTGTTCTCCGCTATTAGTGACTTTGGAGTGACTCTTTGCTGCATGTTGAGGGATAGTTATATGATCCAATTATGTTATAATTGTTGAGAAAACTTGCACTAGTGAAAGTATGAACCCTAGGCCTTGTTTCCTAGCATTGCAATATCGTTTGTGCTCACTTTTATCGTTTGCTACCTTACTGTTTTTATATTTTCGGATTACAAAAACCTATATCTACCATTCATATTGCACTTGTATCACCATCTCTTTGCCGAACTAGTGCACCTATACAATTTACCATTGTATTGGGTGTGTTGGGGACACAAGAGACTCTTTGTTATTTGGTTGCAGGGTTGCTTGATAGAGACCATCTTCATCCTACGCCTCCCACAGATTGATAAACCTTAGGTCATCCACTTGAGGGAATTTTGTTACTGTCCTACAAACCTCTGCACTTGGAGGCCCAACAACGTCTACAAGAAGAAGGTTGTGTAGTAGACATCACTTCTCTCATTGAAAAGTATGATACTACTCTCTACAAATCTGAAATTTTTTCCATACTTAAATATTGCCATGAAAACTATGCTTCTAATGCCTATGTTAGTGAATTCATTAGGAGAATGTCTGCTGCTTTGGAAGAGAATAATGATATGCTTGAATCTATAGATAATTATGATTCCGTTGATTTTATTGAAATATGCCCCCTTGATGAACATGATGCTTGCTATTCTTATGGCCGAGATGCCAATATTAATGATGCTTATGGAGACGAACTTGCTATAGTTCGTTATGTTAAACATGAAATTACTGCTATTGCACCCACACTTGATAGCCACTTGAATGAAAATCATGATTGCAATGATATTATTACAAATTCTACTAATGTCAATTGTGCTAATAATATGCAAAACTACGAGCTTGGGGTGATAATTTTGTTATATCCACTACTTATTGCAATGATCATGATTGGGGTGATAGTGCTTCTTATGATCTTGAAAATTTATTCAAGCCTCATGATGAATATGATATTGATAATAATGTTTGCAATAATATTGAAAGTGCGTTTGGAAGAGCGTCAACTTTAGGTCAAAATAATCCCACATATTTGGAGAGTGCTCAACCTTATGAAATTTTGGATAAAAGTGGGTTTGGAGAGGTCATGACTTTAATTGATATTAATCCCACTATTTTGGAAGACCATAAGAATTTTATGCATGTGGATCATAGATAGAAAATTTTATATGATAGATATATTGTTGAATTTGGTTATGTTCCTACATGTAATTATTATGAGAGAGGAAAATATGGTTGCATAAATTTTCATGTTACTAAATTACCTCTCGTTATGTTGAGATTGTCAATGTTTTATTCCTCTCCTTTGCTTGTCTTGATAATTTGTTTGCATATAAAATGCCTATGCATAGGAAGTATGTTACACTTAAATGTGTTTATCACATGTATTATGATGCTCTCTTTGTGCTTCAATTATTATCTTTCATGTGAGTATCATTGAAATCTCAAAGCCTATCTTAATGGCTATAAAGAAAGAGCTAGTTGGGAGGCAACCCAATACTTATATTTTTTTGTTTCCTCGCTGTTTTTCAATAAGCACACAATTATGCTATTGTTATGATTGTGTTTTAGTGTTGCAATCAGTGTTTTGTGCCAAGCAAAGCCTTTGGGATGATTTGGGTGATAATTGTTTTGATTCTGTGCATTAATAGAAACATTTGCGTCCAGTAGCAGAATTGTTAAAAATTGCTGTAGCATGATAAAATTATGATTTTTTTCACATGATTGATATATAGATTTCCCACGTTGTCCTAATTTCTCAGGTATTTTGGAGTTACAGAAGTATGGTCAATGTTCAGATTGCTATAGACTATTCTGGTTTTGACAGATTCTATTTTTTATGCATTGTTTTGCTTGTTTTGATGAAACTATGGATTGTATCGGGGGGTATAAGCCATGGAGAAGTTAGAATACAGTAGCTATAATGAAAAAACAAAATATGAATGGGTTTGCAATAGTACTTAAAGTGGTGATTTGCATTATTATACTAACGGATCTCACAAGATTTTGTTGAGTTTTGTGTGATTGAAGTTTTCAAGTTTTGGGTGAGATCACGATGGATGAAGGAATAACGAGTGGAAACAGCCTAAGCTTGGGGATGTCCGAGGCACCACAAGTTAATATTCATGGACTCCCAAGCAACTAAGGTTGGGGATGCCCCGGAAGGCATCCCCTATTTCTTCCAACCACCATCGGTAATTTTACTTGGAGCTATATTTTTATTCATCACATATCATGAGTTTTGCTTGGAGCATCTTGTATTATTTGAGTCTTTGCTTTGTTTGCTTTGTAGTTCGTCACAATCATCCCTGCTGGACACACCTATTTGAGAGAGCTATTTGTTATCATGATTTATTAGAATTGCTCTATGTGCTTCACTTAATTTTTTTGAGCTAGGCAATTGCTCTAGTGCTTCACTTAAATCCTTTTTAGCATGGTGGTGAATTTATTTTGAAGAAATGTAATCTCATGCTTCACTTATATTATTTTTGGGAGTTAGTAAATTTTAAAGAAATGCACTCTCATGCTTCACTTATATTATTTTGAGAGTTGATATGATAAATTTTGAAGAAATATTTATGCTCTCGTGCTTCACTTAAATATTTTTGAGTTTTGATAATAGTAATGGTAATTTGCACGAGATATTAATTTAGCGCTAAAGTGGTGAATATTCAAGAGGGATATAATAAAAACTTTCAAGAAGATCGTTTGATAATAAAAACTTGATTCCTTGAAATACTTTTGTGATATGAAGATAGTAATATGTGAGTCATGTTGGTGAGTAATTATGCTTTGGTAAGAATATTGGTGTTAAGGTTTGTGATTCCCTATGCAAGCACGAAAGTCAATAGTTATGCAATGAAGTTATATCCTACTTGTGGTGCATTACTCAGTGTTAGTTATGTTTAATGCGTGTTTATGACCGTTTTCGTTTTTCGGTTGGTTGCTTCTCAATCTATTTGCTAGCCTTCATTTGTACTAAGCGAGAATGTTGCTTGTGCATCCAATTCCTTAAACCAAAGTTGTTCACACCATACCTACCTATATGCGGTATTTCCATGCCATTCCAAGTAAATTTGTATGTGCCAACTCTAATATTCAAAATGAATTTCCGTTTTGTGTGCCCGTACCACTGATGAAGCGGCAGGGGATGGCCAATATTTTCCATGCTAGGTATTTTATTCTCATGATGAGTGTTTATTCACTTGTCATTGCACGGGAGTGTGGTAGGTAATAGGGATGCCAAGTCCCGAAATGATTTTTTAATGCTGTTAATAATAAATTCCATGGAAAGTGTTGGTATGGAAGGCACCCATGGATATAGCTAGCCATGGATTGTGTAAGAATTGTGGAAAAGAAATAAACTTTATTTTCTGTTTGGGAACCACCTATGATTTGTCTAGCATGGAAGATATTGGGAATTCTCAGTCGTTTTCATTGACAGGAAAAGCAGTACCTCTCAAAATAATTTTATCTCTCAATTTAAACATTGAGCTCTGGCACCTCTACAAATCTCTGCTTCCCTCTACGAAGGGCCTACCTATTTACTTTTATGCAATTTTTATTTTAATTTTGAGTCTCCATCTTCTCTTATAAAGCACCAACTTGGGAACACTATTGCCATACTTGTGCACTGGATGTAGCTAATATTTGAGTGTGTTTCATGAATGGATCAACGATTGAGCATAATGGGCTAGGGATAGCTTTCTTTAGCGTTGATATTTTGAAAGACATGGTTGCTTGTTGATATGCATGAGTATTGAAGTTTTCATGTAAAATTATAGACTATTGCTTGAATCATTCTAGTCCAAATGTCCATTCAACAAAGAAAAGAATATACGATGAATATGTTAGGTAGCATTCCACATAAAAAATCTGCTTTTATCATTTACCTACTTGAGGACGAGCAGGAATTAAGCTTGGGGATGCTTCATACGTCTCCAACGTATCTATAATTTTTGATTGTTCCATGCTATTATAGTATCAATCTTGGATGTTTTATATACATTTACAAGCAACTTTATATCATTTTCTGGGACTAACCTACTAACTTAGTGCCCAGTGCCAGTTGCTATTTTTCCTGCTTTGCGGAATATTAGTACCAAATGAAGTCCAAATGCCATGAAACTTTTTGGAGATATTTTTCTGGCAATAAGAGACCCTGGAAGCTTCAGGAAGGAACGATAAGGCGAAGGAGTGGCCCACTAGGCACCAGGGCGCGCCTTGGTACCTAATGGGGCCCACAAGCCTCCGTTTGACCTAACTCCGCCACTATAAATACTCTAAAATCAGGAAACCTATCGATGTCTACTACGCAACCTTCTTCTTGTAGACTCGTGTTGGGCCTCCAAGTGCAGAGTTTTGTAGGACAGTAGCAAATTTCCCTCAAGTGGATGACCTAAGGTTTGTCAATTCGTGGGAGGCGTAGGATGAAGATGGTCTCCCTCAAACAACCCTACAACCAAATAACAAAGAGTCTCTTGTCTCCCCAACACACCCAATACAATGGTAAATTGTATAGGTGCACTAGTTCGGCGAAGAGATGGTGATACAAGCATAATATGGATAGTAGATATAGGTTTTTGTAATCTTGAAATATAAAAACAGCAAGGTAGCAAGTAACAAAAGTGAGCAAAAACAGTATTGCAATGCTTGAAAAGAAGGCCTTGTTGGGTTCATACTTTCACTAGTGCAAGTTCTCTCAACAATGATAATGTAATTAAATCATATGGCAATCCCTCAACATGCGACAAAGAGTCACTCCAAAGTTCCTATCACGAAAAGCATAAGATGAAATTGCTTGTAGGGTACGAAACCACCTCAAAGTTATTCTTTCCGATTAATCCATTGAGCTATTCCTACAAGTGTCACAAACAGCCCTAGAGTTCATAGTAAAATAACACCATATGATACACATCAATCAACCCTAATGCCACCTAGATACTCAAATGTCACCACAAGTATCCGTGGGTCAATTATACGATATGCATCAAAAAACTTCAGATTATAATATTCAATCCAACACAAAGAACCTCAAAGAGTGCCCCAAGATTCCTACCGGATAAACAAGGACGAAAACGTGCATCAACCCCTATGCATAGATTACCCCAATGTCACCTCGGGAATCTGCAAGTTGAGTGCCAAAACATACATCGAGTGAATCAATAGAACACTCAATTGTCACCACAGGTATCCCACGCAAGACATACATCAAGTGTTCTCAAATCCATAATAGTATTCAATCCTATAATAGTGAAACCTCAAAGGTAAAACTCAATTCATCACAAGAAGGTAGAGGGGAGAAACACCATATGATCCAACTATAGTAACAAAGCTTGCGGTATATCAAGACCGTGCCAAATCAAGAACACAAGAGAGAGCTATCAAACACATACCTACTGGTACATACCCTCAGCCCCGAGGGTGAACTACTCCCTCCTCGTCATGGAGGCCGCCAGGATGATGAAGATGGCCTCCGGTGATGGTTTCCCCCTATGGCAGGGTGGTAGAACAGGCTCCCGATTGATTTTTCGTGGCTACAGAGGCTTGCGGCAGTGGAACTTCCGATCTAGGGTTCTTTTTGGAGGTTTCTATAATTATTAGATTTTTTGGCGTCGGAAACAAGTCAAGGAGGCTCCCCGAGGGGCCCACAAGCCCTCAAGGCGCGCCCTAGGGGGTAGGGTTCGCCCCCTGGCTTGTGGACTCCGTGGGACTCTTCTGGTCCAGCTCCGGTGCTTCGACGGTCTCTTTTGGTCCATAAAAATCACCGTAAATTTTCAGCCCATTCCGAGAACTTTTATTTCTGCATAAAAACGACACCACGGTAGTTCTACTGAAAACAACATCAGTCCAGGTTAGTTCTAATAAAATAATACCAAAACCATATAAAATTGTTGCATACATGGCATGAATACTTCATAAATTATAGATACGTTGGAGACGTATCACCTACCAGGGAGTCCACAAAATACTTTTTCCACCGCCACAAGCCTCTGTTTCGAGAGATCCCATCTGGAGGCCCTTTCTGGCACTCTATCAGAAGGGGAAACAACCACGGAGGGGTTCTTCATCATCCTTGCTGCACCTCCGATGATGCATGAGTAGTTTACCAAGGACTTATGGGTCCATAGTTAGTAGCTAGATGGCTTCTTCTCTCTTTTTGATTCTCAATACAATGTTCTCCTTGGTGTTCTTGGAGATCATTTCATGTAATGACTTTTTGCGGTGTGTTTATTAGGATCTGATGAATTGTGAGTTTATGATCAGATCTATCCATGAATATTATTTGGGTTTTCTCTGAACTCTTTTATGCATGATTAATATAGGTTTGTATTTCTTCTCCAATTTATTGGTTTGGTTTGGCTAACTAGATTGATTTATCTTGCCATTGGAAGAGGTGCTTTGTAATGGGTTCGATCTTGCGGTGCTCAATCCCAATGACAGAAAGGGACATGACACGTATGTATCATTATTATTAAGGGTAACAAGATGGGGTTTATTGATACGTTCATTTTGCATCATGCTTTTATATTGATATTTATTGCACTATGGGCTGTTATTACACATTATATCACAATACTTATGCCTTTTCTCTCTTATTTTATAAGGTTTACATGGAGAGGGAGAATGCCGGCAGCTGGAATTCTGGACAGGAAAAGGAGCAAATATTAGAGTCCTATTCTGCACAACTCCAAAAGTCTTGAAACTTCACGGAGAATATTTTTGGAATATATAAAAAATATTGGGCAAAGAAAGCACCAGAGGGGGGCCACCTGCCATCCACAAGGGTGGAGGGCGCACCCTACCCCTGGGCGCGCCCCCTGTCTTGTGGGCCACCTGGCGGGCCCCAACGCCCATCTTCTGCTATATGATGTGTTTTGACCTAGAAAAAAATCAAGAGGAAGCTTTCGGGACGAAGCGCCGCCGTCTCGGGGCGAAACTTGGGCAAAACCAATCTAGGGCTCCGACGGAGCCGTTCTGCCAGGGAAACTTCCCACCGGTAGGGTGAAATCAAAGCTGTCGTCATCACCAATGATCGTCTCATCAAGAGGGGGTCAATATCCATCAACATCTTCACCAGCACCGTCTTCTCTCAAAACCTAGTTCATCTCTTGTATCCGATATTTGTCTCAAAACCTCAGTTGGTACCTGTGGGTTGCTAGTAGTGTTGATTATTCCTTGTAGTTGATGCTACTTGGTTTATTCGGTGGAAGATCATATTTTCAGACCCTTAATGATAATTAATACTCCTCTGATTATGAACATGAATATGCTTTGTGAGTAGTTATGTTTGTGCCTGAGAACATGGGAGAAGTCTTGTTATAAGTAATCATGTGAATTTGGTATTCGTTCGATATTTTGATGAGATGTATGTTGTCTCTCCTGTAGTGGTGTTATGTGAACGTTGACTACATGACACTTCATCATTATTTGGGCCTAGGGGCAGGCATTGGGAAGTAATAAGTAGATGATGGGTTGCTAGAGTGACAGAAGCATAAACCCTAGTTTATGCGTTGCTTCGTAAGGAGCTGATTTGGATCCATATGTTTCATGCTATGGTTAGATTTATCTTAATGATTCTTTCGTAGTTGCGGATGCTTGTGAGAGGGGTTAATCATAAGTGGGAGGCTTGTCCAAGGAAGTACATCACCCAAGCACCGGTCCACCCACATATCAAATTATCAAAGTAACGAACGTGAATCATATGAGCATGATGAAAACTAACTTAACAACAATTCCCATGTGTCCTCGGGAGCGCTTTTGTGGCACCCCGGCTTAGAGCAACCGGTTTACCATGCATTGCCAGCCCAGAGACCATGTCTTCTGGCAACACACAACATCTTGGTACAGAACACAACTGCTTTCTTGATGCTAGCGGATCTAAGTTTATATTGCAACAGGTGGCGAGGCCAAGCGGCACACACGGTGCGGCTGAACAATATGTACATTATTTAGTGAACATAAAGGGGCCTCAATCATAACAACTACGCAGCAGCAGAACAACATCGTAGCGGAACTCCATAGCACAGGGACACCAATGTGAACACAATCTAGACTCGAACAGCACTCCTTTCCAACGAGACTTTCCTGAAATCTGGCATGACACGCCAGGTCAGTACATTGAATGTACTTGCAAGCTCACAACAATCATAAACATAATGACAAACACTATCATGATAATTATCCAATTATTAATAATGCAACAATATATCCAACATGCTGTGATCATGCTCTTGTGAGGAAAATCCCTCGTACTATCTTACCAACGGTGATCTCTTGGATCCCGAACGTACCAGCCTTCTGGTCTTAACTCAGATTACCTCGTGATCTTTCCGGCGATCACAGCCATGACCAACACTGGGTCTCAAACATCAAGATGGCCTTCCCGCCATCATCAACAGTGCAAAGTTAATGACTTAGTGTGCAAAATTTATTAAACGTTAACCCATGGTGTGACCTACTTTCGAGCGTGTCCGTAACCGTGGACTCGGCTATCGATAGATTAATACACTCTGCATAGGTAGCGCACTGTACCCACACCACGGAACCCATGGCCTCGCACTCCCATTCGGGTGGACCAACGACATTCCGACGAAACCCCTCCATTGCCAGGACACTCTCCCGGCCACTCCGACTCACTGCCCACTGGGCTAGTCCTGGGTGGCCCCGTGTCTACCAAAGACACCAACGACCACCGTCGTGGCCAAAACATAAACGTCCCACACGGGGACACGGTACCATCATCTCAACAACCGGCACACAAGGTTATGTCTGCTTACCAGGCCAGGGTACCGCACGCCCATAACCTTCCCTCGTTGGAGGCACCGACCAGAGGCATGACAACGGACCGAATGAAGGCCTTCCCATAAAGGCAAATGTGGTTGCACTGGGAAAAACTCGATTCAGTGGCACCATGACCCGGTCAACGATATATTCAAGTTGGGTTATTAACAGGTTCAACTTAACGTGAAAGTAACCGGTGTCATAACATGCCATGCAAGTGCAACACAAACATATGCAGCATATATCATCGGAAATAACTGGGTCAACTATATCCACACTAAGCATAAACATCAACAACTCATGACACTACTCTGGTTAGGATTAATCCTCACTTTAAACAGAATCTTTTCTAGCAAATTTATCATTTCTCTCACGCAAGAAAAATAACTTCAAATAATTACTTATATTCATAACTATTTTACTTCTTCATAACAAAATCTACTTCTAGTTACTTTACCAACTTAGTTAGCTTCAAACTTTCTGTAAAACTAAGCATGACAACTTAAACCAAACAACCAACAGAATATAAATAATATAATAGTGATTTAAATGCATGGATTAAATTATTCATTCAAGTTGTAAAATCACAAATATTGTAATGGCACCATGAAAATGTTGCTGTGGCTTGCCTTAGTGCAGATGAGGTTCACAAGCCTCCTGGTGATCCTCAAGACAAGCTTCACTTTCTAAAAATATTTATAAACACAAAAAGAAAACATCAAGAACCCTTCTCAAATTCACCAGAAAATCTAGACAGCAGAGAAAAATCTCATTTTTGATGAGCTGCTAGATTTCTTCACAAAGAATACAATGCAAAAAGAATCAATTCATTTGGACTTATGGTTAAAGAGTTTTGGCTGTTTGAAGCTCTCTGAAAAAAATGAAATTTGAATTTAAATAAAAACAGACTGGGGGTGACGTCGAAGGCGTAAAGCCTCGCGGGCGCCACCACTCATACCGCTTCAAAGCGTGTACTGAGTGGCTGACTAGCGAGCCCCGCTAGTCAGGTGAGAGGGAGGGGAGAGGGAAACAGAGGACGGCGCGGCTCCGCCGGAGCACATGCCAGCGAGGAGAGCTTCTTGGCCAGAACGAGAGGGAGGGATTGAAAGAGGAGACGGAGGCGCACCTGCCCGTACCCGTACAGTAGCTAGGGGTGGTCGGACGGCGTCGGAAACAACCTCTCAAGAGGAGACAGAGAGCAGAGGTCGCCGGAGATGAAGACGACGGCTACCAGAGGTGACTCCGGGGGCTCCAACCGGGCAGAACAGCACCACCGAGGCACGGCGGAGGCCCTGGAAGGGAGGCCCGAGCCTGGGAGGGGCTGGAGCTACGGAGACGACCCGAGGGGATCGCCAGCGAGCTCGAGCTCGGGGACGGCGGCCCGCGGCCTCTCCGGCCGAGCTACGGCTTTCTACGAGATCGTGGAGTGTGTGAGAGGAGTGGATCGTGATCGAGGAGGCTGGGGAGGTGTAACATCCCAAAATTCTAAATTTTGGAATGTTATAATAACAGATAGATTGGATTGATTGTTTGATTGATTGACTGAAAGTGAGTGAATTTGAAATCTTTTGAAAGTTAAATGAGAGGGAATAAAAGGACTTTCCCAAATTTTCATTTTTTTTGCTTTCTGATCTCCATGAATTCAAATTCTTTTCATCACAAAACCATGGAGAGAAGATGACATGACTTCTTCCATTTATTTAAATGAAAAGGGGTGTTGAAAATATTTGAATATCATTTGAAAATATTTCCAATTCTCAAACTTTATGCAACTCAATGATTTTCACGAGAGAAGATAAAATGACTTCTTCAAAACAAATGAAATATGAGTTGGGAGTTTCAAAGGATTAAAATCAAAGTCCCATTGAAATTATTTTTCAATATTGGAGTTATTTGAGTTTTATTCAAATTATTTTTTTCCAAAAATAAAATATATGGAAATAGGGTAACATGATTCCCTACATCAGAAAATTTGAGAGAAATAAATTTGAAATCATTTTGGTATTTTTAAAATGGTTTTTACTGGATTTTATTAGAACAGTAGCACTCTTTGCTTTATTTAAATTTGTGTGAATTTTATTTGGCGTTGTAAAAATGTTCATGTCGTAGAAAATGTTTTTCTAAAAATTTTGATATATTATATGCCTATATAAAAATTTTATTTATTTTGTTTTATTTATGTCTGTAAAAAAATCTCTATTTAAAAAAAAATTTATCCCCTCTGGACCGACCGGACCGGGCCGGCCCAGGTTGCCAGGCCGCGGCCCGCCAACCCATCCCGCTCGCCCCCGAGCTCCGTTCGGACTCCCGCACCCGCACGGCATCGCCGCCGCCGTACACGCCGGCCGGACTCCCGCCGCCGCCTCTACCTGACCCCTCCTCCACGCCACGCGGCTTCCCTGACCCCTATAAAGCCGCTACCCAGGACCCCCCCTTTTCTTTTTGCATCTCCGCCGCCCTTGCGCCGCATCCCGCCGCCGCCGACGAGATCCACCACCGCCGCCCGCTCCACTCCGTCGCCCTCGGCCACTGCCGTCACCACCGCCGTCACCGCCGCATCGCGCCGCGCCTCCCCGTGCCTCCGCCCGTCGCAGCCGAGCCCCGGAGCCACCACCCGCTCGAAGCCGTCGCCGGCGTTTTCGCTCGCCGCCAACGCCGCCCGTTGCCGCGGTAAGCCGCCGCTGCCCCCGTCCGTCCGATCTGGATCGGGCGATCCAGATCCTTTTGTTTTTTTTCTTTTCTTTCTTTTCTAAACGTTTTCCTTTATAGAGGGAACGTTCGTTGTCTAAGCCTCCGGAGCGAACGATTTCGTTCTTTAGTTCTCTGCAGCGAGCGTTCGCTATTTAGACTTTTCCTTTTATTTTAGTTTTCTGCCAGGGGCCCGTTTGTGATGATTTTATTTACAAATTAGTCCCTGATTTTCAAACGTTCGTTACTTTTTACTCGTTTATCCAAATCCAACGAAACCAACGCCCACTTTTTTGTTATGATCTCCTCTATCCAGTAATCCAACTAAAACATGTTTTTGAAATTTTAAATTTTGAATTAGATCATATTTGAATTTGAATTTTCTTTTGATCATAACTTGAGTTTCGTAGCTCCGATTTAGTTGATTCTTTTTGCAAATCGAAGCTCTTGACCAAAACTTTCTGATAAGGCCAAATTCGTATAATTTTGGTACTGTTAGAAATTGTTTTATGTTGCAAGAGTTATTTGCTTGGTTTTGATGTTTCCCGAATCGTCTTCTTCGTTCTTTCTGATCTTTTGAGTGATTGCTTATGTGTGGTTACTATTGCTTGCTTACGATAGATTGACCGGAGTGTGACGAGTAGAACTATCAAGAGTTTTGAGTGCGAATCATCTTCATCAACATTGCAGGCAAGTTCACACTTTGATCATATCCCTTTCATACCCAGTTTTTATGCATTAGATTCAACCCTCAAACATTGCATGAGTAGGATTGATAACATGTGGGTATTGGGAAGTAGTTGATGAGGTAGTACCTATTGCCCTGTTTACAATCAAACCTTTGGGAGTTACTTCACGTTTGCTTATTTTGCTATGCTATGCTCGTAGACGTGGATTGGGTTTGAGTGAATTTCCATGACAGATGTGAGATTGTTAATTAATGGTTCAACTTAAGGTGGCTACTTAAATAAACATCTGGGTGGATTGAGGCACCTGGAGAACCCAGTGTTGCCTGTATTTTTGGATATCCCGGAGTACCCGTGTGATCATCCTATGGACCGCCACCCAGACTCAAAGGGATCATAAGATTATTCATGCTAGAAACTTCCGTGTGCAGCCACAAGCCATTATGGGCTCTGGCATAGTTGAGTAAGTTGTGTGAGCTCTTGAAGAGGTGGACTAGCAGATGTAGGGGGATTGTAGGTGTAATGGTCTGCCCGGAGTAGAGAGTAAATGCTTCTGAAAGACTGTGTCTCGATCATCCGTTTCTTAAACACCATGTAGTGCGAGAAATCCAACGGAGGAGATCGAGTCTTGTGGGAAAAGTCCGCAAACCTCTGCAGAGTGTACAAACTAATCATGATTAGCCGTGTCCCTGGTTATGGACATCTTGAGTATCTAGTACTTGGATTATCCCGTTGATCTCATCATGTTACTTTAATTAATCTTGTTGGGTTAATGATGATACTTAATTGGGATTGAGATGCTGTCAACCATCTCAATGTTTCACAACCACCATGATAGTTAAATAAAATCTATTCCTTTGCAGTAGGGAAAAATTGGCTTTTCGCAAAAACATTAAACCATAGAGCTTTTCCACCAGCCATATATGCATGTAGTGATAGTCTTTGTTCATCATTTCTCTATGGTGTGAATTTGCCAGCATATTCCATGTGCTGACCCGTTTTCGGGCTGCAACGTTTCATGTTGCAGGATATCTTACGACGAGTAAGTGATTCGTTAGGGTTACGATTTCTACACTCAACTTTGCCGTTGGTGTTGATGGGAATCCACAACCTTGTTACTTCCGCTATTTGGATTGAGGTAATAGTATTTACGTTACTTTATACATGTGATTTACCTCTGTTATAAATCCTCGAGTACTGTGTGTGTCAGCATACCGATCCAGGGATGACACTTAAGCACAGAGACTTGACCCATTCGGGTCGGGTCGCTACAGGAGGGCTCCATTTATAGCCGAGCGTCGAGGGGAGGATTGGGCTCTGCCGATGGACACCTGGACACGGCGCCCGGCGCCGAACGGCGTCAGTGAGAGGAGGAGAAGGCGACACAGCTCACGCGGGAACTGTGGGCGAGCGGGGACGAGCACAGGGGCACGGGGGTGACGACGAGCACAGTTCACAACGCACTGTTATGTTGGCCGGATCGCGCCCGTGCTCGCTGCGGCGAGCTCCGGCGTCGGCGAACGCCAGGAGTGAGATAAGAGGGTTTGGACGAAGATTGTGGCGAAGTTTGGCAAGCTTAGGAAGTCAGGGCAGCGAGCACGCGCGAAACAGAGCGCTCGGCGGCACTCAGAGCACGACGACAGGCAGGTTGGCATCATGCACACGCGTGGTCACCGCGTGAACTCTGACCTCAGGCCGACCTAAGCCAAAACTTCATGTCTGGCATGTTGTTCGTGGTAGTTTTAGTGGTTACCACACTTGGGTTCGATCGCAGGTGCAGTAGAATAGATTTCAACTGCCTGGTAAGTTTCTGGACAGTAACTTTGAGAGCTTACTGAGGTCAAACTACTGGGAGTTTGGAGCTGGTCTTTGGAGATTAGCAATCATCTACTAAGGTGATGATGCACAAGAAAAATCAGCCACAATGGAGCAAGTAAAATGGTAGTTGCTATAGAAACTACCATTTGTGTCCAGAATAGAAAATATTTTCTGTAGCAAAAATATTCCATAAAAGTGAAGAAATATTTTTGCTCAGGAAGGTGCCCTAGGGTTCAAAGAATATTTGTGAATTTCCTCAGATTTTTGTGGGCAAGAACAATTGGGGTTGCTTTGGAGCACATTGAGCTAGCTAGGGTTTAAGAGAGGGAAATTAATATTTTTCATTTAAGAAAATATTCAAAATATTATTTTGAGGTGAACTAGAGAGGAAATCATAGTTAGAGAGGGAAATGAGGCACTTGGGTGAAAGTCAAGGGGTACCCAAGTGTTTAAATCCATTTGAAAAGATTAAAAACTCCAAATTTCAAAATCAAGCCAACTGAAAATCAGGCAAAGAGAGTAGGGCAAAAACCAGGCTGTCACAAACCTCCCCCACTTAGAATGAATCTCGTCCTCGAGATTCGGTTGCTTGGGAAAACCATTCTGGATAATGTGCCTTTAGAAATTCTTCCCGTTCCAAAGTTGATTCTAACTCTGTGTGATGCTCCCACTGAACCTTGTAGAACTTCCTTGCTTTACTATGAGTGACCCTTTCCATCTGATCCGAAATTCTAACCGTCCTTTCTTCATATGTTAAATCCTTTGCCAACTCTATTTCAGTCATAGTAGTCTTTTTCTCAGGTGGCGATATGCATCGCCTCAACTGTGAAACATGAAACACATTGTGCACTTCCGACAATTCAGGGGGTAGCTCCAACTGATATGCAACAGTACCCACTCGGGACATAACTGGAAATGGACCAATAAGTCTGGGTGCCAAGTTTCCACGAGTCTGGAATCTCTTGACTCCTTTCATAGGAGTGACTCTGAGGTATAGGTGTTCTCCGGGTTCAAAACTGATCCGTCGGTGCTTTGCATCATAATAACTCTTCTGTCGAGATTTGGCCAATTGCAATCTGTCTCTGATTTCCTTGACTTGCTTCTCAGCTTCCATCATGAGATCCGTTTCGAAGATACGGCTATCTCCAGTTTGAGACCAATTCAAAGGAGTGCGGCACTTACGGCCATACAAAGCCTCATACGGTGACATCTTTAGACTGGTCTGGAAGCTGTTGTTGTAAGAGAACTCGGCATATGGTAGGCAGTCTTCCCATTTAGGTCCTTGGGCCAAAGCACATGCTCAGAGCATATCTTCGAGTATTTGGTTTACCCGCTCTTTCTGTGCATCAGTCTGAGGATGATAAGCGGTACTGTATTTTAGCACCGTCCCCAAGGCTTGATGGAGACGTGACCAGAAAGCGGAGGTAAAAGTGAACCTTAGTCAGAAGTGATGGTTCGGGGTACTCCATATAGACTGACTATTCCGGATACACACAGCTGTGCAAGTTGATCTGCTCGATATGTGGTTCTGATCGGGATAAAATGAGCAACCTTGGTTAAGGTGTCCACTATGACCCAGACTGCATCATTGCCTCGCTGTTTCTTAGGTAGCCCTGTGATGAAATCCATGCAGACATCATCCCATTTCCATTGGGACACTGGCAACGGTTGGAGAAGTTTGGCTGGCTTCTGATGCTCTGCCTTCACCTTGTTGCATATGTTGCAACAGGCCACAAAATAGGCAATGTCTTTCTTCATTCCATCCCACCAGAATATTTGTCGAAGGTCTTCATACAATTTCGTACCTCCAGGTGAATGGAATACGAAGATTCGTGTGCTTCTGACAGGATTTTCTGTATTAAATCCGCCTGATTGGGTACACAAATCCTTCCACGGAATCGAAGGGTACCAAATTGATCCTTTGAGAAGTCTGAAGGCTGTCCTGCTACCATATTCTTGGCACGTTTCTGCAGGACGGTGTCAGTTGGCTGGGCCTTGCAGATCTCTTCCTCAAGTGTGGGGGTAACTTCCAAAATATTAGCAAGGCCAGCATCAACTATGACCAGGTTGAGCTGAGCAATCTCCTCTTGAAGTTCAGGAGGCAAGGATTTCAATATGACATTTAGGCTGACAGGCTTTCGACTGAGTGCATCGGCAACCACGTTGGCCTTATCCGGGTGGTAATTTATTCCAAGATCATAATCCTTGACTAACTCAAGCCATCTTCGTTGACGGAGATTTAAATCTGGCTGAGTAAATATATATTTGAGACTTTTGTGATCGGTAAAAAATTGGCACCTCTTCCCGATGAGGTAGTGTCTCCAAATTTTAGAGCATGAACCACCACGGCCAATTCTAGATCATGAGTAGGATAATTTCCCTCGTGGGGTCATAGTTGTCGCGATGCATACGCTACCAGCTTGCCGTCTTGCATAAGTACGCATCCAAGTCCTTGTTTGGAGGCGTCACAGTACACATCAAAACTGCGGGAGATATCTGGAAGAGTCAACACTGGTGCGGTTGTCAGCCGTATCTTTAGCTCATTGAAACTTTTCTCACAGTCCTCAGTCCATTCAAACTTCTTATCCTTTTTGAGCAGCTCCATCATGGGTTTAGCAATCTTGGAAAAACCTTCAATGAAACGACGGTAATACCCGGCTAATCCAAGAAAACTCCGGATCTGTGATACGGTTGTAGGCGGCAACCAATCGAGCACATCCTTTACTTTGCTCGGGTCCACGGCTATACCTTCGGCGGATAGCACATGTCCAAGAAATCCAACTTGCTTGAGCCAAAACTCGCATTTATCGAATTTGGCGTATAGCTGATGGTCGCGGAGTCGTTGTAGCACTGCTCGGAGGTGTTCTTTGTGAGCTTCTTCACTTTTTGAGTAAATAAGTATGTCATCGATGAAGACTACCACGAACTTATCGACGAAGTCCATGAATACTTTGTTCATCATATGCATGAAGAAGGCAGGGGCATTGGTGAGACCAAAGGACATCACTGTATATTCATAAAGACCGTATTGAGTGGTGAATGCGGTCTGAGGAACATCTTCCTTTTTAATCTTGAGTTGATGATATCCTGTTCGTAAATCAATCTTGGAGAATACCTTGGCCCCACTGAGCTGATCAAAGAAGTCATCAATCCTTGGCAACGGATATTTATTTTTGATGGTGACATCATTCAGCCGACGGTAATCCACACACATGCGGAGGCTGCCATACTTTTTGTCCACGAAGATAGTAGGTGATCCCCATGGTGAAGAGCTGGGGCGAATATATCCTTTCTGGAGCATTTCATCAAGCTATTTCTTTAGCTCCACTAATTCTGATGAGGGCATCCGATAATACTTCTTGTATAACGGTGCGGTTCCAGGCACAAGGTCTATTGCAAACTCAAGCTCTCGATCTGGTGGCATGCCTGGCAGTTCTTCTGGAAATACATCAGGAAACTCACTGACCACAGGAATTAATTCCAACTCAGCCACAGCGGTGAATACCATTTCTTTCTTGGGTATGCTTCTACGAGCATAGAATTTGGTAGTCTGCCCCTTCTGACTGGTCAAAGTGACTTCTCGGGTCGCGCAATTTATGCATACTTGATATTGGGTCAACCAATTCATACCCAAGATAACATCCAACTTTACAGACTCGACGATTATTAAGGAAGTTGGAAAACAGACTCCGTTGATATTAATTTCCATATTACGACAGACCAGATTGCTCTTGATTAAGGATCCCGGGGTTTGTATCAGCATATTCTTGCCCAAAAGCGAATAAGGAAATTTGTTTTGGGCAACAAAACTCCGAGAAATAAAAGAGTGGGAAGCCCCAGAGTCAAATAAAATTACTGCAAGTATGTTATTAACACAAAACATACCAATGACAACTTCGGGGTTCTCTTGGGCTTCATCTGCGGAGAGGTGATGAACGTGCCCAGTGATGTTTTGCTGGTTCGGGCATGACTCCATAAAGTTGACTTGTGGCCTGATTAGTGCACTTGCCTTGCCGTTCCTGGGACACTGTCTGGCATAATGTCTGTTTTGCCCACAACTGAAGTAAGAATTGTTGCACTGGCGCTCCTCGTGCACTGGGTTAGTCACGGCATTCTTGACTTGGGTGGTGGTCTTGTTAACATTCTGTTGCCAATTGGGCTTGTATTCCACCTGAGTCTGCTGCCAGGTACGAGCCTTTTTCATGGGTTGCCCTTCCTTCTTTGGCTCAAACTTGTGCTTGTGGTCGTTGTTAGCAGGCCTGTTGTTCGATACGAGCTTGTGCTCCCTTTCAGCAATGAAAGCTTTGTTCACCAGGGTTTGGAAATCTGGGAAATCAAACATACTGAGGGTACACCGGAGTTGCGGGTTTAATCCCCCAAGAAATCTGTCAATCTTTCTTTCTTCGGTGGCCACGTCATAAAGGGAGTAACGTGACGGATGATTGAATTTTTGCAAATATTCACCCACAGACCGATTTCCTTGGAGGAGTGCGAGAAATTCACGCTGCTTAGTCTTCATAATTCCAGTAGGGATATGATATTTCCGGAACTGATCCTTGAATTTTGACCAGGTGATTTCTTCATCAGCAGGTCACATGGCTTTTGTATTTTCCCACCATATGGCAGCAGCGCCTTCAAGATAATGAGTTGCAAATGGAACTTTATCATCTTATTCAGTATGAGAAATCTCAAGTTTCCTCTCAATGGTTCGTAACCAGTCGTCTGCATCCAAGGGGTCAATAACCTGACTGAAACTAGGAGGCTTGGTCCTGTGAAAATCTGACAGCTTGGAGTGATGACCGTTCTGATTTCCATTCTGCCCAACCACAGCTTGCACACTTCTTAATATTTCAATCAGATCATTATTCCTCCTTTCCTCAAACATACGCAGCATTTGCTCGGTGGAGGGCGGATTTGGCGGTGGAGGCGGTGGTGGTATGTACGGCTCGGGAGAGTGTCCTGCCTGACGTGCGGAATGACGAACATGAGCATCCTCATGAGCGTTGCTACTGCTGCCTCCCCGCGGCATCCTATTGTGGATTTTTCCCAAGACAACACAACCAAGATGAGAAACATCCAAAATAAATTTGGGGAAAAGCCAGCAACAAAGCCTGAGAAAAACTGAAATAACAAAGAAATGCGGCCAATAAAATAGAGTTCCAACATAATTATACATAGACTCATACATGAAAAGTAAACAACATGCCAGGTTTAGCTACTCTCATACAGGAAACAAAACATCATGACTCGTACGACTACATCCATACACCATCCTGACGATTGCGTACTCAGAAGCTCTACTGCTCTGCTGGTGCTGCGGGGTCCTCTCCTGAAGCGGACTCGGGTCCTAAACTGACGATGTTAACGGAAACCTCCGGGTAAAAGGTAACACGATGGCGCTGGCTCGAGGGCTCTCCCTCCAGGGCAGGTGTAGGGTGAAGCATCGGGGCTACAGGAGTAGTGAGAAGTGAAACCCACTCAGCAAGAGCACTGAGAGGATTCATGGTCGAGGCGCCCGAGCTACTCGGAGGAGTAACCGGTGAAATAGGGGAACTAGAACTGGCTGGAATATAAGGAGTAAATCCCAGGGAGGATGGAGCAGTGACAGACCTAGCAGAGGCTAAAGTAGAGGCTAAAGCAGTACGAGCATGAGTCAGCTCTCGAGCCAGCTCATGGATCATAAGATAGCTAGTAGTGATATAACGGGAAAGGTGGCTAGCAACACTATCAGACTCCGGATCAATGATAGAAAAACGGACACGACCATTGTCGTGTAGAGAAGGATAGTAGTAGAAACCTGGGTGGTTCTGCATCCGGACCTCGTTGTAACGAAGCTCGACAAGGACCTCCAATGCAGCAAACTGGACAGCCTGAGAAGCGGTAGAAGCAAAACCGCTCCGAGAGGTACGAGTGTAAGTGCTGGAATCGGAACTAGTGCACAGAGTAACCACTGTGTGGTACTCATACACTGAGTCTGCTAGACGCTCCCGGTACACACGATAGACTGGGTCGTCACCGAGGGGGTACAGCCAACGCCACACGTTACGAAGGAGATGCGTTGACGTGTACGGCATCAGCTGCAACTGGCAAGGATACGGCACTGGAGCCATCTACACTCACAACCATTAGTAGGTTAGCATAATAATAAAACAAGCACATGCAATGCAACAACCAGCTACGAATGCTACCGGCACTCAACTTAAACTCGTATCTAACATGCAATTAACACGTCATAGTCTAGCGTGTCCTACAGTCAGCGCGGCTCTCATACCAATCGTTGTGGCACCCCAGCTCAGAGCAACCAGTTTACCATGCATTGCCAGCCCAGAGACCATGTCTTCTGGCAACACACAACATCTTGGTACAGAAAACAACCGCTTTATTGATGCTAGCGGATCAAAGTTTATACTACAACAGGTGCCAAGGCCAAGCGGCACACGCGGTGCGGCTGAACAATATGTACATTATTTAGTGAACATAAAGAGGCCTCAATCATAACAACTATGCGGCAGCGGAACAACGTCGTAGCGGAACTCCATAGCATAGGGACACCAATGTGAACATGATCTAGACTCGAACAGCACTCCTTTCCAACGAGACTTTCCTAAAATCTAGCATGACACGCCAGGTCAGTACATTGAATGTACTTGCAAGCTCACAACAATCATAAACATAATGAAGAACAATATCATGATAATTATCCAATTATTAATAATGCAACAATATATCCAACATGCTGTGGTCATGCTCTTGTGAGGAAAATCCCTCGTACTGTCTTACCAATGGTGATCTCTTGGATCCCGAACGTACCAGCCTTGTGGTCTTAACTCAGATTACCTCGTGACCTTTCCGGCGATCACAGCCACGACCAACGCTGGGTCTCAAACATCAAGATGGCCTTCCCGCCATCACCAACGGTGCAAAGTTCATGACTTAGTGTGCAAAATTTATTAAACGTTGACCCATGGTGTGACCTACTTTCGAGCGTGTCCGTAACCGTGGACTCGGCTATCGATAGATTAATACACTCTGCAGAGGTAGCGCACTGTACCCACACCACGGAACCCATGGCCTCGCACTCCCATTTGTGTGGACCAACGGCATTCCGACGAAACCCCTCCATTGCCATGACACTCCTGGCCACTCCGACTCACTCCCCACTGGGCTAGTCCGGGGTGGCCCCGTGTCTACCAAAGACACCAACAACCACCGTCGTGGCCAAAACATAAACGTCCCACATGGGGACACGGTACCATAATCTCAACAACCGGCACACAAGGTTATGTCTGCTTACCAGGCCAGGGTACCGCACGCCCATAACCTTCCCTCGTTGGAGGCACCGACCAGAGGCATGACAACGGACCGAATGAAGGCCTTCCCATAAAGGCAAATGTGGTTGCACTGGGAAAAACTCGATTCAGTGGCACCATGACCCGGTCAACGATATATTCAAGTTGGGTGATTAACAGGTTCAACTTAACGTGAAAGTAACCGGTGTCATAACATGCCATGCAAGTGCAACACAAACATATGCAGCATATATCATCGGAAATAACTGGGTCAACTATATCCACACTACGCATAAACATCAACAACTCATGACACTACTCTGGTTAGGATTAATCCTCACTTTAAACAGAATCTTTTCTAGCAAATTTATCATTTCTCTCACGCAAGAAAAATAACTTCAAATAATTACTTATATTCATAACTATTTTACTTCTTCATAACAAAATCTACTTCTAGTTACTTTACCAACTTAGTTAGCTTCAAACTTTCTGTAAACTAAGCATGACAACTTAAACCAAGCAACCAACAGAATATAAATAATATAATAGTGATTTAAATGCATGGATTAAATTATTCATTCAAGTTGTAAAATCACAAATATTGTAATGGCACCATGAAAATGTTTCTATGGCTTGCCTTAGTGTAGATGAGGTTCACAAGCCTCCTGGTGATCCTCAAGACAAGCATCACTTTCCGAAAATATTTATAAACACAAAAAGAAAACATCAAGAACCCTTCTGAAATTCACCAGAAAATCTAGACAGCAGAGAAAAATCTCATTTTTGCTGAGCTGCTAGATTTCTTCACAAAGAACACAATGCAAAAAGAATCAATTCATTCGGACTTATGGTTAAAGAGTTTTGGCTGTTTGAAGCTCTCTGGAAAAAATGAAATTTGAATTTAAATAAAAACAGACTGAGGGGGGTGACGTCGAAGGCGTAAAGCCGCACGGGCGCCACCACTCGTACCGCTTCGCGTGCGTACTGAGTGGCTGACTAGCGGGCCCTGCTAGTCAGGTGAGAGGGAGGGGGGGAGGGAAACAGAGGACGGCGCAGCTCCGCCGGAGCACACGCCGGCGCGAAGAGCTTCTTGGCTAGAACGAGAGGGAGGGATTGGAAGAGGAGACGGAGGCGCACCTGCCCGTACCCGTAGAGTAGCTAGGGGTGGTCGGACGGCGTCGGAAACAACCTCTCAAGCGGAGACAGAGAGCAGAGGTCGCCGGAGATGAAGACGACGGCGACCAGAGGCGACTCCGGGGGCTCCAACCGGGCGGAATAGCACCACCGAGGCACGACGGAGGCCCTGGGAGGGAGGACCAAGCCTGGGAGGGGCTGGAGCTACGGAGACGACCCGAGGGGATCGCCGACGAGCTCGAGCTCAGGGACGGTGGCCCGCGGCCTGCCCGGCCGGGCTACGGCTTTCTACGAGATCGTGGAGTGTGTGAGAGGAGTGCATGGTGATCGAGGAGGCTGGGGAGGGCTCTATTTATAGCCGAGCATTGAGGGGGGGATCGGGCTCCGCCGGTGGACACCTGAACACGGCCCCCAATGACGAACGGCGTCAGTGAGAGGAGGAGAAGGCGACGCAGCTCACGCGGGAACTGTGGGCGAGCGGGGACGAGCACAGGGTCATGAGGGGACGACGAGCACAGCGCGCAACACACTGTTACGTTGGACGAACCGCGCCCGTGCTCGCCGCGGCGAGCTCCGGCGTCGGCGAGCGCCAGGAGGGAGTTAAGAGGGTTTGGACGAAGATTGTGGCGAAGTTTGGCAAGCTTAAGCAGTCGGGGCAGCGAGCACGTGCGAAACAGAGCGCTCGGCGGCACTAAGAGCGCGGCGACAGGCAGGTTGGCATCGTGCACACGCGTGTTCACCGTGTGAACTCTGACCTCGGGCCGACCAAAGCCAAAACTTCATGTCTGGCATGTTTTTCGTGGTAGTTTTAGTGGTTACCACACTTGGGTTCGATCGCAGGTGCAGTAGAATAGATTTCAACTGCCTGGTAAATTTCTGGACAGTAACTTTGAGAGCTTACTCAGGTCAAACTATTGGGAGTTGGGAGCTGGGCTTTGGAGGTTAGCAATCATCTACTAAGGTGATGATGCACAAGAAAAATCAGCCACAATGGAGCAAGTAAAATGGTAGTTGCTGTAGAAACTACCATTTCTGTCCAGAACAGAAAATATTTTTTGTAGCAAAAATATTCCAAAAAGTGATGAAATATTTTTGCTCGGGAAGGTGCCCTAGTGTTCAAATAATATTTTTGAATTTCCTCAGATTTTTGTGGGCAAGAAAAATTGGGGTTGCTTTGGAGCACATTGAGCTAGCTAAGGTTTAAGAGAGGGAAATGAACATTTTTCATTTAAGAAAAATATTCAAAATATTATTTTGAGGTGAACCAGAGAGGAAATGATAGTTAGAGAGGGAAATGAGGCACTTGGGTGAAAATCAAGGGGTGCCCAAGTGTCTAAGTCCATTTGAAAAGATTCAAAACTCCAAATTTCAAAATCAAGCCAACTGAAAATCAGGCAAAGAGAGTAGGGCAAAAACTAGGCTGTCACAGCTTTGCTTCATATAAGAGTTCATTCAGGCTTGTAGTTTTCTAGAAAAAGGATTGGGCCACCTTGTTGCACCTTAGTTACTTTTGTTACTTGTTACCCGTTAGAAATTATCTTATCACACAACTATCTATTACCGATAATTTCATTGCTTGCAGATAATACCTTGCTGAAAACCACTTGTCATTTCCTTCTGCTCCTCGTCGGGTTAGACACTCTTACTTATCGAAATGAGTACGATAGATCCCCTATACTTGTGGGTCATCAAGACTCTTTTCCGGCGCCGTTGCTGGGGAGTGAAGCGCCTTTGGTAAGGAAACATTTATATAGTGTGCTGAAATTTACTGTCACTTGTCACTATGGAAAATAATCCTTTGAGGGGCTTGTTCGGGGTAACTTCTACTCGACCGGAAGAGCAAAGAGTTGCTCCGCAACCTACTGCACCTACTGAAAATATATATTATGAAATTCCTTCGGGTATGATAGAGAAACTGCTAGCTAATCCTTGTGCAGGAGATGGAACATTACATCCTGATATGCACCTAATCTATGTGGATGAAGTTTGTGAATTATTTAAGCTTGCAGGTATGCCCGAGGATGTTGTCAAGAAGATCTTCCCTTTATCTTTGAAGGGAAATGCATTGACATGGTTTAGGCTATGTGATGATATTGGATCATGGAACTACAACCGATTGAAATTGGAATTTCATCAGAAGTTTTATCCTATGCATCTCGTTCATCATGATCGGAATTATATATATCATTTTTGGCCTCGTGATGACCCACTTCCTATGATGGCTTTCCTGATGAACAATTAGCTGTCATAAATGCTTCTCGTAATACTCCATGGTATGCTGATTATGCTAATTACATTGTTGCTAAATTTATACCACCTAGTTTCACATACCAGCAAAAGAAAAAGGTTTTCTATGATGATACGTCTCCGTCGTATCTATAATTTTTGATTGTTCCATGCCAATATTATTCAACTTTCATATACTTTTGGCAACTTTCTATATTATTTTTGGGACTAACATATTGATCCAGTGCCCAGTGCCCAGTGCCAGTTCCTGTTTGTTGCATGTTTTATGTTTCGCAGAAAACCCATATCAAACGGAATCCAAACGGGATAAAAACAGATGGAGAATATTTTTGGAATATTTGGAGAATATGGGAGGAAGAATCAACGCGAGACGGTGCCCGAGGGGGGCACGAGGTAGGGGGGCGCGCCTGCCCCCCTCGTGGGCCCCCCGTAAGGCAGTTGCTGCTCTTCTTTGGCCGCAAGAAATCTAATTTTCGGAAAATAAAATCTCGGCGAAGGTTTCAACCCAATCGGAGTTACGGGTCTCCATATATATACGAAACGGTGAAAGGGCAGAAGACATGAGCGCAGAAACAGAGAGAGACAGAGAGACAGATCCAACCTCGGAGGGGCTCTCGCCCCTCCCATGCCATGGAGATCATGGACCAGAGGGGAAACCCTTCTCCCATATAGGGAGAAGGTCAAGGAAGAAGAAGAAGGAGGGGGGCTCTCTCCCCCTCGCTTCCGGTGGCGCCGGAACGCCGCCGGGGGCCATCATCATCACCGCGATCTACACCAACACCTCCGCCATCTTCACCAACATCTCCATCACCTTCCCCCCTCTATCTACAGCGGTCCACTCTCCCGCAACCCGCTGTACCCTCTACTTGAACATGGTGCTTTATGCTTCATATTATTATCCAATGATGTGTTGCCATCCTATGATGTCTGAGTAGATTTACGTTGTCCTATCGGTGGTTGATGAATTGCTATGATTGATTTAATATTCTTGTGGTTATGTTGCTATACTTTGGTGCCCATCATATGAGCGTGCACGTGGATCACACCATAGGGTTAGTTGTATGTTGATAGGACTATGTATTGGAGGGCAAGAGTGACAAAAGCTTCAACCTAGCATAGAAATTGATGCATACGGGATTGAAGGGGGACCAATATATCTTAATGCTATGGTTGGGTTTTACCTTAATGAACATTAGTAGTTGCGGATGCTTGCTAATAGTTCCAAGCATAAGTGCATAGAATTCCAAGTCAGGGATGACATGCTAGCAGTGGCCTCTCCCACATAAAACTTGATATCCGTCTAGTAAAGTAGTCAATTGCTTAGGGAAAATTTTGCAACTCCTACCACCACTTTTCCACACTCGCTATATTTACTTTATTGTGTCTTTATCTAAACAGCCCCTACTTTTTATTTACGCGCTCTTTATTATCTTGCAAACCTATCAAAAAACACCTACAGAGTACTTCTAGTTTCATACTTGTTCTAGGTAAAGCGAACATCAAGCATGCGTAGAGTTGTATCGGTGGTCGATAGAACTTTAGGGAATATTTGTTCTACCTTTAGCTCCTTGTTGGGTTCGACACTCTTACTTATCGAAAGAGGCTGCAATTGATCCCCTGTACTTGTGGGTTATCAAGACCTTTTTCTGGCGCCGTTGCCGGGGAGCAATAGCGTGGGGTGCATATTCTCGTGTGTGCTTGTTTGCTTTATCACTAAGTAATTTTTATTTTCCGTTCTTAGTTGTTCTTTATCTTTAGTTATGGATATGGAACACGAAATACCAAAAAATAATTAGGTGTACTTGCTACTCATGGAGATGAGGAACCTCCTAAAACCCTCGATCATCATTATGTGAAAAATATTATGTACCACTTTGATAATCCTGAGAAAACCTCATTCAATTATATAATGGGAGACACGTTGGATCAACGTGAATACTTTAGGGATTATCGCTTGACTCAAAAAGGGAAACTATTATGGGATCAAATTTATATGTTGAAGTGGTATGCTAGGCAACTATGCTTGAGATATTATTATACTTGTTGCTCTAGGATGAAGGCTCCACACCTTCCCTTTTCATGCAAATTTAATGATAATGAAACCTTGGCTTCTTATGCTAGAGGTATATATGATTACTATGATGTGGAACAAATAGAAGAATTTGTTGCTTTTATGGGTGCTTATGAAATTGAATCTATGTTCAAAGAGTTTGAAAATCTTTATGATGTTGTTTATAGACCTGAAAATTTAGCTATCCTTAAATATTGCTATGCCAATTATGAATTCAATTCCGATATTGATGCATTTATTGAGAAAGTCTTCGCTGTCCAAGAAGAGACTAATATTTTGCAGGAGTCTATGGAAGAAGAAATTGATGAAACTGTGAGCTCATTGGATGAAAAAGATGATGAGGAGAGCAAAGAACAAAAGGAGGAAGAGCGGATTAGCTACCCATGCCCACCTTCTATTGAGAGTAAGTCTTCAACTCATACATTGTTTAAATTCCCTTCGTGCTTACCGAAGGATGATTGCTATGATGATTGTTATGATCCCGTTGATTCTCTTGAAATATCCCTTTTTGATGATGCTTGCTATGCTTGTGGCCAAGATGCCAATATGAATTATGCTTATGGAAATGAACTTGCTATAGTTCCTTATGTTAAACATGAAATTGTTGCTATTGCACCCACGCATGATAGTCCTATTATCGTTTTGAGTTCTCCCGACTACACTATATCGGAGAAGTTTGCCCTTATTAAGGATTATATTGATGGGTTGCCTTTTACCGTTGCACATGATGATTTTGATGAATATAATATGCATGTGCTTGCTGCTCCTACTTGCAATTATTATGAGAGGGGAACTACATCTCCGCCCCTTTATGTTTCCAACTTGAAAAAATTGCAAGAAACTGTTTATACTATGCATTGGCCTTTACTATGTGTGCATGAATTGTTCTTTTATGACATGCCAATGCATAGGAAGAGAGTTAGACTTCGTTATTGCTTGATATATGTTGCTTTGTGCTCACTACTAAATGCCAAATCATTGTTAATTCAAATTGGCTTTGATATACCTTGGGATCCGGGTGGATTCACTACTTGAGCACTATATGCCTAGCTTAATGGCTTTAAAGAAAGCGCTGCCAGGGAGACAACCCGGAATTTTTAGAGAGTCATTTATTTCTGATGAGTGCTTTCATATAGTTTAAAAACAAAAAAAATAAAGAGGGGAACCCAAAACTTTTTCAAAAAGGAAAGTGAAAGTGAGAGAGACAAGCATTGTTGAAGTGGGAGCTAGCCTTGAACTTTGTTCATGCTCACGGAAACTTTGTGAATCTTGATTACAGAAACTTTTCAACAAAAATAATTATCCCCTTGTACAATTCCATTGTACTATAAAAATAATGTGCCAAGGTTTGCCTTTAGGATGTTTACAATGCTTGTTAGTTTGTGCGGTGCAGGACAGAAACATCGGCTGTAGTGCACGATTTTTAATTTTTTACTGGAACGTCAAACGGTTATGACTTATTTTGAAATGTCTTTCTATAAAAAAAAAATTATTTTTCCTAATTTTTACAGAATTGTTCAGGTACCAGAAGTATGGTTAATGTTCAGATTATTACAGACTGTTCTGTTTTAGACAGATTCTGTTTTTGATGCATAGTTTGCTTGTTTTGATGAAACTACCGATTTATATCAGTGGATTAAGCCATGAAAAAGTTATACTACAGTAGACACAATGAAAAAACAAAATATGAATTGGTTTGAAACAGTACTTACAGTAGTGATTTGCTTTATTATACTAACGGATCTTACCGAGTTTTCTGTTGAAGTTTTGTGTGGATGAAGTGTTCGATGATCGAGAAGGTCTCGATATAAGGAAAAGAAGGAGAGGCAAGAGCTCAAGCTTGGGGATGCCCAAGGCAACCCAAGTAAATATTCAAGGAGACTCAAGCGTCTAAGCTTGGGGATGCCCCGGAAGGCATCCCCTCTTTCTTCAACAAGTATCGGTATGTTTTCGGATTCGTTTCGTTCATGCGATATGTGCAATCTTGGAGCGTCTTTTGCATTTGGTTTTCACTTTTTTTATGCACCATGCTGGTATGAGATAGTCCTTTGTTGATTTATAGAATTATCTTTGCACTTCACTTATATCTTTTGAGTGTGGCTTTATAGAATGCTTCATGTGCTTCACTTATATCATTTGAAGTTTGGATTGCCTCTTTCTCTTTACATATAAAACTGCCATTTGTAGAATGCTGTTTTGCTTCACTTATATTTGTTAGAGCGTGGGCATATATTTTGTAGAAATAATTAAACTCTCTTGCTTCACTTATATCTATTTAGAGAGATGACAGGAACTGGTCATTCACATGGTTATTCATAAAATCCTACATAAAACTTGTAGATCACTGAATATGATATGTTTGATTCCTTGCAATAGTTTTGCGATATAAAGATGGTGATATTAGATTCATGCTAGTGGGTAGTTGTGGATTAGTAGAAATACTTGTGTTGAGGTTTGTGATTCCCGTAGCATGCACGTATGGTGAACCGTTATGTAACGAAGTCGGAGCATGAGCTATTTATTGATTATCTTCCTTATGAGTGGCGGTCGGGGACGAGCGATGGTCTTTTCCTACCAATCTATACCCCTAGGGGCATGTGTAGTAGTACTTTGCTTCGAGGGCTAATAAACTTTTGCAATAAGTATCTGAGTTCTTTATGACTAATGTGAGTCCATGGATTATACGCACTCTCACCCTTCCATCATTGCTAGCCTCTTCGGTACCGTGCATTTCCCTTTCTCACCTCGAGAGTTGGTGCAAACTTCGCCGGTGCATCCAAACCCCGTGATATGATACGCTCTATCACACATAAGCCTTGTTATATCTTCCTCAAAACAACCACCATACCTACCTATCATGGCATTTCCATAGCCATTCCGAGATATATTGCCATGCAACTTCCATCATCATCATATACATGACTTGAGCATTTATTGTCATATTGCTTTGCATGATCGTAAGATAGCTAGCATGATGTTTTCATGGCTTGTCCGTTTTTTGATGTCATTGCTACGCTAGATCGTTGCACATCCCGGTACACCGCCGGAGGCATTCATATAGAGTCATATCTTTGTTCTAGTATCGAGTTGTAATATTGAGTTGTAAGTAAATAAAAGTGTGATGATCATCATTATGAGAGCATTGCCCCCCCCCCCCCCAAAAGAAGAGAGAGGCCAAAGAAGCCTAAATAAAAAAAGGGGGCCAAAGAAGCCCGCAAAAAAAGAAGAAAAAAAAGAAAAAGGGGCAATGTTACTATCCTTTTACCACACTTGTGCTTCAAAGTAGCACCATGTTCTTCATATGGAGAGTCTCTTGAGTTATCACTTTTATATACTAGTGGGAATTTTCATTATAGAACTTGGCTTGTATATTCCGATGATGGGCTTCCTCAAATTGCCCGAGGTCTTCATTAGCAAGCAAGTTGGATGCACACCCACTTAGTTTCAGTTTGAGCTTTCATATACTTATAGCTCTAGTGCATCCGTTGCATGGCAATCCCTACTCCTCACATTGACATCAATTGATGGGCATCTCCATAGCCCGTTGATTAGCCGCGTCGATGTGAGACTTTCTCCTTTTTTGTCTTCTCCACATAACCCCCATCATCATATTCTATTCCACCTATAGTGCTATATCCATGGCTTGCGCTCATGTATTGCGTGAGGGTTGAAAAAGCTGAAGCGCGTTAAAAAGTATGAACAAATTGCTCGGCTTGTCATCGGGGTTGTGCATGATGTGAATATTTTGTGTGGTGAAGATGGAGCATAGCCAGACTATATGATTTTGTAGGGATAACTTTCTTTGGCCATGTTATTTTGAAAAGACATGATTGCTTTATTAGTAGGCTTGAAGTATTATTGTTTTTATGTCAAATGATAGACTATTTCTTTGAATCACTCATGTCTTAATATTCATGCCATGATTAGATACATGATCAAGATTATGCTAGGTAGCATTCCACATAAAAAATTATCTTTTTTATCATTTACCTACTCGAGGACGAGCAGGAATTAAGCTTGGGGATGCTGATACGTCTCCGTCGTATCTGTAATTTTTTATTGTTCCATGCCAATATTATTCAACTTTCATATACTTTTGGCAACTTTCTATATTATTTTTGGGACTAACATATTGATCCAGTGCCCAGTGCCAGTTCTTGTTTGTTGCATGTTTTATGTTTCGCAGAAAACCCATATCAAACGGAATCCAAACGGGATAAAAACAGACGTAGAATATTTTTGGAATATTTGGAGAATATGGGAGGAAGAATCAACGCGAGACGGTGCCTGAGGGGGGCACGAGGCAGGGAGCGCGCCTGCCCCCTGGGCGTGCTTGCCCCCTCGTGGGCCCCCCTTAAGGCGGTTGCTGCTCTTCTTTGGCCGCAAGAAAGCTAATTTTCGGAAAAAAAATCTCGGCGAATGTTTCAATCCAATCAGAGTTACGGATCTCCATATATATACGAAACGGTGAAAGGGCAGAAGACGTGAGCGCAGAAATAGAGAGACATATCCAATCTTGGAGGGGCTCTCGCCCCTCCCATGCCATGGAGACCATGGACCAGAGGGGAAACCCTTCTCCCATCTAGGGAGAAGGTCAAGGAAGAAGAAGAAGGAGGGGGGCTCTCTCCCCCTCACTTCCGGTGGCGCCGGAACGCCGCCGGGGGCCATCATCATCACCACGATCTACACCAACACCTCCGCCATCTTCACCAACATCTCCATCACCTTCCCCCCTCTATCTACAGCGGTCCACTCTCCCGCAACCCGTTGTACCCTCTACTTGAACATGGTGCTTTATGCTTCATATTATTATCCAATGATGTGTTGCCATCCTATGATGTCTGAGTAGATTTACGTTGTCCTATTGGTGGTTGATGAATTGCTATGATTGATTTAATTTGCTTGTAGTTATGTTGTTGTCCTTTGGTGCCCATCATATGAGCGCACGCGTGGATCACACCATAGTGTTAGTTGTATGTTGATAGGACTATGTATTGGAGGGCAAGAGTGACAGAAGCTTCAACCTAGCATAGAAATTGATGCATACGGGATTGAAGGGGGACCAATATATCTTCATGCTATGGTTGGGTTTTACCTTAATGAACATTAGTAGTTGCGGATGCTCGCTAATAGTTCCAATCATAAGTGCATAGAATTCCAAGTCAGGGATGACATGCTAGCAGTGGCCTCTCCCACATAAAACTTGCTATCGGTCTAGTAAAGTAGTCAATTGCTTAGGGACAATTTTGCAACTCCTACCACCACTTTTCCACACTCTCTATATTTACTTTATTGTGTCTTTATCTAAACAGCCCCTACTTTTTATTTACGCGCTCTTTATTATCTTGCAAACCTATCCAAAAACACCTACAGAGTACTTCTAGTTTCATACTTGCTCTAGGTAAAGCGAATGTCAAGCGTGCGTAGAGTTGTATCAGTGGTCGATAGAACTTTAGGGAATATTTGTTCTACCTTTAGCTCCTCGTTGGGTTCGACAGTCTTACTTATCGAAAGAGGCAACAATTGATCCCCTGTACTTGTGGGTTATCATATGACAAGAGGACGCAAAAGCGTGAGTTTAATGTAGGTGACCATGTTTTGCTATACAACTCTCGTTTAAGATTTTTTGCAGGGAAACTTCTCTCTAGATGGGAAGGTCCTTACATTATCGAGGAGGTCTATCGTTCCGGTGCCATCAAAATCAAGAATGCTGAAGGCACAAATCCGAAGGTGGTAAACGGTCAAAGAATCAAACATTATATCTCAGGTACTCCCATAAATGTTGAGACCAATATAATTAATACCAACACCGGAGGAGTAGATAAGGGACACTTTCCAGAACGTTTCAGACTCCGAAGAGGAATAGGTATGTGGTACGGTAAGTAAACCGACTCCAAAACGTTTCCAATAGCAATTTTTCTCTATTTTGGAATATTTAAAAAATTAGGAAAATTAAAAGTAGTCCGAAGAGCGCATGAGGCATCCACAAGGGTGGAGGTGCGCCCTACCCCCTGGTTGCGCCCCCTGCCTTGTGGCCACCTCATGTGCCCTCCAGACTCTGTTTTCTTGCACAATACTTCTTTTGGTCGGTAAAAAATCATTATATAATCTCCCGAAGGTTTTGACCACCGTACCACAACAATATCTCCTATTTTTGTTTTGAGTTGTTTCTGCAGCAGATTTAGAGCCAGATGTCTTCGCAAGAGTCGGTCGGGGAGAACCGTGTATCCCACCCGACACCTGGACCAAGAGCATACAGCGAAGCTGACCACTTCGGGCAATCAACGGAGGAAGAGATGGAGGCTGACTTGAAAAGGGTGGATGCCATGGAGGAGGATCAAGATGCTACCACTCGTCTTCAAACTAGATTCATGCTAGAGGAACTTCATAGCTCAGCAATACCAAATTCGGTCATTCCTCTCAATGCTAGATTTCTCTCTTATGAAAATATGAAAAAGAGTGTTGCTTTTTCTCCCGCAGCTATGAAATATCCATGAGTGAATGGAGCTCTAGCCGTCATGGGTAAACTTCACAAGGAAGTAATGGATCTTAAATAGCAAATTAATAAGCTCGAGGAAGATAATCGCATCCTAAGAGGCATCATCGCCAAGAATATCACATCATCACCTCTGAAGAAAGAGACATAAATACATGGGTATGGGCACTCCCCTTGGCAACTGCCAAGCATGGGGGAGTTTCCCCGGTATCGTATCACCATCACATCTTTATCTTTATCGTTTTTCTTAGTTCGATCCTTTTGGTTATATCTTGATCTAGTAGAATAAAGTTTTTAGTATGATTTATCTTTGAGTTTTCTTTATCTCTATCAATGTAATCGAGTCCGTGATTTATATAGAATAAAAAGTAGTTTTGAGTTGAGGGCTTTGCTTCCTTGCTATGATCTTGGGGGAATTAAATGAAAGAGAAACAACAAAAAGAAATAAAAATATCATATATTGATCTTATGGAGAATAATGACTTCACATATAAAGAGTATGATGAATAAAATTTGTTGATAGTTGACAAAAATAGTTTTGGTCATTTCTGCAATTAATAGGAAGTAATAGAGAAAGAGAGGCTTCACATATAAATATACTATCTTGGACATCTTTTATAATTGTGAGCACTCATTAAAATATGACATGCCAAAAAGTTGATGTTGGACAAGGAAGACAACATAATGGTTTATGTTTTCTTATATCCGAATAGAAGTTATATTGTCATGGATCATCCAACATGTTGAGCTTGCTTTTCCATCTCATGCTAGCCAAATTCTTTGCACCAAGTAGAGATACTACTTATGCTTCCAAATATCCCTTAAACCAGTTTTGCCATGAGAGTCCACCACACCTACCTATCGATTGAGTAAGATCCATCAAGTAAGTGTCATCGGTGCAAGCAATAAAAATTGCTCTCTAAATATGTATGATCTATTAGTGTGAAGAAAATAAGCTTTATACGAACTTGTGATATGGAAGAAATAAAAGCGACGGACTGCATAATAAAGTTCTTTATCACAAGTGGCAATATAAAGTGACGTTCTTTTGCATTAACATTTTGTGCATCCAACCATAAAAGCGCATGACAACCTCTGCTTCCCTCTGCGAAGGGCCAATCTTCTACTTTTGTTTTCTACCCTTATACAAGAGTCAGGGTGATCATCACCTTCCCTTTTTACACTTTTTTCCTTTGGCAAGCACTATATGTTGGAGAGTTCCGGATATATATATATATATATATATATATATATATATATATATATATATCCACTCGGATGTAGGTTATCATAAAGTATTATTGTTGACATTACCCTTGAGGTAAAAGGTTGGGAGGCGGAATGTAACATCCCAAATTTTCAATTTGGTATGTTATACATAGATCATCATTGCATATCATATTTTATTGCATTTTGACAAATCCTCGATAAATCCTAAGCAACTCAAGGACCCTCGGAGAGAGTTGGGGATTTTCTCGAATTCTCATATTTGATTTTCATCAAATAATAAAACGAGGATTTTGGTTTTAATTATTTTCTCTCCGGAAAAATATTTCATTTTAAAAATAAACAAGAGGAGAAAATATGAAATCTCCAAAACAATTGAAATACTGGAGAAAAAGTGTTAAAATCATTTATTGGAATTTATTCGGATTTTATTTGCAATTTTAATTGCATTAAAAATATTGCATGTTTTCAAAAATTTATTTTGTGTTAAAAAAATGTTCACCCTATTCTAGATTTTCTAACTAGACGGGGAAAATTTGTTTTATCTTTTTTGGACTTTTATTTATTTTTCTACGAATTATTTTCTGCGAAACGTTTAAAAAAATGCACTGCGCCCGACTGGGCCGAGCCCAGCCGAGCCGCAGGCCGGCCCGCCCGCGTCGTCCTCCTCGCGCATGGGAGCCGCCGCCGCCGGAGTCCGAGCCCCGCACGCCCCGCCGGCTTGCCCCTCCCCCAAGCCACCGGAGCCCCCCCTCCTCCAACCTCATCCCGCCGCCACCCGCCTAGCCCCGTCGCCGCCGCCGGAGCCGAGCACGGGAGCCGCCGCCGCCGCCGTTTGCCGCCCCCTTGCCGCCCCCTCGCACCCCCCCCCCCCCCCCGAGCACCCCCGCACCCCGCGCCCTCGCCGCCCCTCTCCCCGAGCCGCCGGAGCCCCACCGGAGCACGCCCCGACGAGGTACCTCGCCACCCGTTCGGTTGCCGGTTTTCATTTTAAAAAAACCATTCGTTTAAAAAAAACCCTAAATCGGTTTTTTTCGGTTTTATTATTTTGCGAGCGTTCACCGGACCGTTCGTTTTAACGAACGCGTTCGTCGGTTTTTCTCTGTTAACGAACGTCTGTTCTTTAACCGTTTGTCCGTTTTTCTTTTTCGTCGGATTTTTCTGCTATTTTCTCAGATTCGATTTCTGATCGAATCTTCGTTTCTGTTTAACTTTTCGCTCGTTTATCGGAATCAGGCGATTCAAGCGCCTAGAGTTTCGTCTCAAAATTCTCTTTCCGTTTAACCTACTCAAACAAGTTTTTGTTACTGTAAAATTTGACCTAGATCCAGATTAGTAAACGAAGCTTCTTTCTTTCGCAGTTTGACTTTCGTTGCTTCTTTCGAGTTGATTCTTTTTGCAAACCGGAGTTCTTAAGTTGAACTTTCTGGTTGGATCTTTCATTCGAGTTTTACCTATGCATTAGATGAGTACTTATTGTTTGCTTGTTTGTTTGCGATAGAGTACCCGGAGTGTGCCGCTTGTTACTTCGAATCGCTAGGTTTTGCGGATCATCAGCAAGGCAAGTAACACTTTGATCATACCTTTCCATACCTAGTTTTTATTGCATTAGATCAATCCTCAAACATTGCATGATTAGGATCTAATTAAATTGTGGGTATTGGGAAGTAGTTGAGGTAGTACCTATTACCTGTTTTATTATCAAACCCTTGGGAGTTACTTCTACGTTTGCTATTATATTGCCATGCTATGCTCGTAGACGTGGATTGGGTTTGAGAGATTTCCATGACAGATGTGAGATTGTTAATTAATGGTTTACTTAAGGTGGCAACTAAAACTCACATCTGGGTGGATTGAGGTACCTGGGTATTCCAGGATTGCCTGTTTTTCTTTTGGACCGCCACCCAGGTTCAAAGGGATCATGAGATTATTCATGCAAGAAACTTTCGTGTGCAGCCGCAAGCTATTATGGGCTCTAGCATAGTTGACTAAGTTGTGTGCACTCTTAAAGTGGTAGACTAGCAGATGTAGGGGAAAGTAGGTGTAACTGTCTACCCATACGTAAGGTGTAAACACTTCTGAAAGACTGTGTCTCGGTCATCCGTTACTCAAACACCATGTAGTGCGAGTAATCCAACGGAGGAGATCGAGTCTTGTGGGGAAAAGTGCACAAACCTCTGCAGAGTGTACAAACTAATCATGGTTAGCCGTGTCCCCGGTTATGGACAACTTGAGTATCTAGTACTTGGATTATCATGTGAATCTCATCACCATGTTACTTTTAATTAATTTTGTTGGGTTAATGATGATTCTTAATTGGGATTGAGATGCTATCAACCATCTCAATGTTTCACAATCACCATGATAGTTAAATAAAATTTATTCCTTTGAAGTAGGGTAAAATTGGCTTTTCGCAAAACTGTAACCATAGAGCTTTCCACCAGCCTTATACGCATGTAGTATAGCCTTATTATTGTTCATTATCCTCTATGTGTTACTTTGCCAGCATATTCTATGTGCTGACCCATTTTCGGGCTGCAACGTTTCATGTTGCAGACTTTTCAGACGACGAGTATGGTGCCTTAGGTCGTGGTCTTATACTCAGTGATGCCGCTGGAGTTGATGGACTCACTTATCTTCCAAGTCTTCCGCTGTTATCGTTTTAGATGGCCTTAAGCCATGTTTATCATACTTAATCTCTTCGGAGATATTCGATGTAATAAGTGTGTGATTGCTACTCTGTTATAAATCCTCCATTTGTACTGTGCGTGTCAGCATTACTGATCCAGGGATGACACTGGTGCACAGCAGCACAGACCATTTGAGGTCTGGTCGCTACAAAGTTGGTATCAGAGCACACGCTGACTGTAGGACACGACCACTAAGCTTAAGCCCTAGGAAGCTTCTCTCTTCTCATTTCTGACCCCTCTCCCTCTTTCTACTCTTTTAGGAATGGCGGATGCAAGGAGCAAGTTCATGCAACCAGATGAAGACACGCCGTTTGGTCGACACTTGAAGGAAGTCACCAAGTACTTGAACATAGGAATACCAAGCATCACCGGAACCTACAACGCCACATTACCCGAAGAGGAGAGCTGGAAGATTCAAGTTCACATTCCAGGAAGGACGTTGTGCCAGTTACTGAACCTATAAGATTGGTTTTTGAAGCACCAACTTGGAGTTTAGGGAAGAGCATGGCCGCTCACATCGCCATGGGACGCATTGGAGAAGTCTACTACCAGGAGCTTAAGGATACAATCTATCAGATTTGTGGACGCCGAGACGCGCAATGGGAGATGATCAGAACCAAGAAGGATGGATCAATCGCAGCTTTCATCCAGGAACAAAACCAACATATTCGTCGCCAGGAGAACCAGATGTGCACGGACAAGGAAGAACTGAAGAAGGCATTAACGAAGATCAAGGAACTGGAAGAAGAACTCAAGGCTACACGCGAGGATTATATGGAGGAAATCATCGCACTAGTAGGGAAGAATGACGACCTGGAGAAGAAGATTGGAGTATTCATGGGAAATCCAGTGCCAAAAGCTGAAGATGACGAATGCACTTGCCCGGATAATTACATCATCATCGACGACACCGACTCGGAACCAAGTGAAGATGACTTTGTTGATGAAGCTGGAGCAGACATCATGGAGTCTTCAACGGATTAGAATTATTATTAGACCACCATATCAGTAGTAGTTTTCCCCCATAGTTCAAGCACTTTGTAACGCTAGTTAGATCGATTGTTTTGCCTTGTTTGAATTGATTGAATGATATTGATTGAATTTGTCTCATGAGCATATGGGTAGTGTTTTCTCTCTAGACCTCATTCTATTCTTAACTCTCATCTTTTCTAACCTATCAGATGCCTTCGAGACGCGACACCGGATTTGTTTTCCCACCAGAGATCACCCAGTTGATTCAGCAACAGAATGCCCTGATGCAAGTGTTAGTGCAGAACCAAGGCAACAACAACAACAACAACAACAACCCACCGCCACCACCACCTGTTGATCACTTAGCCCTTTTCTTAAGGCTAAACCCGCCGGTGTTTTCCAGTAGCACCGAGCCGATTGTTGCAGATGATTGGCTCCGCAAAGTTGGAAGGGAGTTGACCACTGCAGGATGCATAGATGCGGAAAGAGTGCGTTCTGCCGCACATCAGCTTGATGGACCCGCAGCATCATGGTGGGAGAATTATACAGCCACGCACCCTATTGACACTGTCACATGGGACCAGTTTCAGCGAGCTTTCCGTACAACTCATGTTTCAGCAGGAGCTATGGCTATGAAGAAGCGTGAGTTTCGCAACCTACACCAAGGAGGACGCACCGTAGGCCAGTATGTGGAGGATTTCAGTAAGTTAGCACGTTATGCACCAGATGACGTTGCTACAGATGCAGCCAAGCAGGAGAAGTTTTTGGAAGGACTGAATGATGAGCTGAGTATGCAGTTGATGGTAGCAACCTTCAACAACTACCAGGAGCTGGTATATAGAGCTCTCATGATTGAAGGAAAGCAACAGCAGATTGAAAACCGTAAGAGGAAGTATGGACAAGGGAAGTATAACTCAGGAGCTCAACAGAAGCCTCGTTTTGCCACGAAGCCGGGAGGACAGTTTCAGCATACCCATGGAGGAGGTAGTTCGCACAACCATAATGGCTCTAAAAATGGTAATGGGAATGGAGGAAGCAACGGACAGAACCGCACCAACCCATCTACCCCAGCCAAGAGGGACCTGAGCCAAGTCACTTGCTTTAAGTGCCAAAAGAATGGACATTATGCCAATGAATGTCCTGAAGCCCAAAATGGAAATGGCAATGGAAGCTCTGGGAAGAAGCCGAACCCGTTCAACAAAGGGCATGTGAACCACGTGAGCGTGGAGGAGGTTGAAGCTCAGCCTGATGCAGTAATAGGTAAGTTTTTGGTTAAGTCATTTACTGCAACCGTTCTTTTCGATACTGGTGCATCGCATTCATACATATCAAGGGGATTTGTGAATAAGTTTAAGCTGTCCACCAAAGTTCTCAGAACCCCTATGTTAGTAACCTCGCCAGGAGCAGAGTATGTGGCCAGCCAAGGATGTTTTCAGATACCATTGGCCATTGGTAGGCATGTTTTCCCCTCAGACCTCATAGTTTTGGAGTCGCAAGGTTTGGATGTGATTTTGGGAATGGATTGGCTATCGTTGTATGGAGGAAACATCGATTGTGCCAACAAGACGATTTTTCTTACCACCCAGGAAGGAAAAAGGATCAAGTATGTATCCCGGCATATGCCGAAGAGGACTCAAGTAAATTCCTTATCAGGAGTTGTACAGGAGGAAGTACCAGTGGTGAAGGATTATCCGGATGTATTTCCAGAAGAGTTGCCAGGCATGCCACTAGATAGAGACATTGAGTTCTTGATTGAACTTTTGCCAGGCACAGGGCCAATATCTAAGAGACCGTACAGGATGCCCGCAAAAGATTTGGAGGAAATTAAGAAGCAGATCAAGGAGTTACTGGATAAAGGCTATATTCGCCCAAGTTCGTCACCTTGGGGATCACCAGTACTTCTAGTGGAGAAGAAAGATGGATCGCTGAGGATGGTTGTTGATTACCGAGGATTGAATGAAGTGACCATCAAAAACAAGTACCCGCTGCCGATGATCAATGATTTGTTTGACCGCCTACAAGGAGCTAAAGTATTTTCCAAGATCGATCTACGATCAGGATACCATCAGTTAAAGATTCGAGAGCAGGATATACCCAAGACGGCATTTACCACCAGATATGGATTGTATGAGTATACCGTTATGTCATTTGGTCTGACTAACGCACCTGCCTATTTCATGAACCTGATAAACAAAGTGTTTATGGAATTTCTGGATAAGTTCGTCGTGGTGTTCATTGATGATATTTTAATCTTTTCCAAGGATGAGGAAGAGCATGAGGAGCATTTACGATTGGTACTTGAGAAGCTCAGAGAACATCAGTTATATGCCAAGTTCAGCAAATGTGAATTTTGGCTGAAGGAAGTTGGATTCCTCGGACATGTTATTTCTGGAGAAGGAATAGCAGTGGACCCTGCCAAGGTTGACACAGTGACAAGTTGGGAATCACCCACGACAGTTGGAGAAATCCGGAGTTTTCTTGGACTTGCAGGATACTACCGGAGATTCATCGAGAATTTCTCGAAGATTGCTAAGCCCATGACTGAGCTATTGAAGAAGGACACCAAATTCAATTGGACTGAGGAATGTGAAGCTAGTTTCCAAGAGTTGAAGAAACGATTGGTTACATCACCAGTGTTGATTCTGCCAGATCAACGCAAGGATTATGAAGTTTATTGCGACGCTTCTCGTCGAGGACTTGGAGCAGTGCTTATGCAGGAAGGAAGAGTTGTGTCATATGCTTCACGACAACTTAAACCCCATGAGAAGAATTATGCTACGCATGATTTGGAATTAGCAGCCGTGGTGCATGCATTGAAGACATGGAGACATTTTCTCATCGGAAACCATTGTGAGGTGTACACGGATCACAAGAGTTTGAAGTATATTTTCACGCAGAAGGAGTTAAATCTCAGACAGAGGAGATGATTGGAGCTCATTAAAGATTATGATATGAGATTGCATTATCACCCTGGAAAGGCTAACGTAGTAGCAGACGTGTTGAGCCGCAAGAGTCATGTCAACACCCTCATGACAGGAGAGCTACCTCAGGAGTTAGCCGAGGACCTCGCGAGCTATGTTTGGAGATAGTCCCAAGAGGCTATTTAGCGACATTGGAGATTCAGTCTACCTTGATGGAAAGGATCAGAGAAGCTCAGAAGACAGACAAGGAGATTGAAGAGATAAAGGAGAAGATGAGCAAAGGAAAAGCCAAGGGATTTCGTGAGGATGAGCAAGATACCTTATGGTTTGAGGACCGCGTATATCTGCCAAATGATCCGGAGATCAGGAAGTTGATTTTGCAAGAAGCCCATGATTCACCGTACTCGATTCACCCAGGGAATACCAAGATGTATTTGGATCTGAAGAATACTTTCTGGTGGACCGGAATGAAGAAGGATATTGCTGAGTATGTAGCAGTTTGTGATGTATGTCAGAGAGTGAAGGCAGAGCATCAAAAGCCAGCAGGATTGCTACAACCATTGCCGATACCCGAATGGAAGTGGGATAAAATAGGCATGGATTTTATCACAGGATTACCCAAGACTCGTTCAGGCTATGACTCAATATGGGTTGTAGTCGACCGTTTGACGAAAGTGGCTCATTTCATTCCAGTAAAGACCACTTATACCAGTGCTAAGTTGGCAAAGATATACATGACCAGGATCGTATGTTTGCATGGAGTTCCGAGGACCATTGTATCAGACAGAGGAACCCAATTTACCTCGAAGTTTTGGAAGCAGTTGCATGAAACATTGGGAACCAGGCTGGAATTTAGTACAGCTTTTCACCCACAGACTGATGGACAGACCGAGAGAGTCAACCAGATTTTGGAGGACATGTTGAGAGCTTGTGCACTAGATTATGGATCTAGTTGGGACGACAACCTGCCATATGCGGAGTTTTCTTATAACAACAGTTATCAGACCAGTTTGAAGATGGCCCCTTTCGAAGCCTTGTACGGAAGGAGGTGTAGAACACCGTTGTTATGGGACGAAGTTGGAGACCGTCAGTTGTTTGGACCAGATTTGATTAAGGAGTCTGAACAGAAAGTGAGGTTGATTCGCGATAGGCTCAAGGTAGCCCAGTCCAGGCAGAAGAGTTATGTTGATTCTAAACGAAAAGAGACAGTTCACGAAGTCGGAGACCGAGTGTATCTTCGAGTATCACCACTTCGAGGAGTGAAGCGCTTTGGAGTTAAGGGAAAGTTAGCGCCCCGTTTTATCGGACCATACAGAGTTGTGGAACGTATGGGAGAGGTTGCCTACAAGCTGGAATTGCCCGAAGGATTGTCTGGAGTTCATGATGTATTTCACGTTTCTCAGTTGAAGAAATGCCACGCAGAGATGGCTGAGATACCACTGAGAGATACTATGCCACTGGAAGCGATTCAGCTGGAAAGTGATTTGACCTATGAGGAGAAACCAGTTAAGATTCTTGAGTATGCCAGCCGAGTTACCCGCAGCAAGGTTATCAAGTTTTGCAAAGTCCAGTGGAATCACCAAACGGAAGATGAAGCCACCTGGGAGCGAGAGGAAGATCTACGGAAGGGGGGTAGGTTTGTAACATCCCAAATTTTCAATTTGGTATGTTATACATAGATCATCATTGCATATCATATTTTATTGCATTTTGACAAATCCTCGATAAATCCTAAGCAACTCAAGGACCCTCGGAGAGAGTTGGGGATTTTCTCGAATTCTCATATTTGATTTTCATCAAATAATAAAACGAGGATTTTGGTTTTAATTATTTTCTCTCCGGAAAAATATTTCATTTTAAAAATAAACGAGAGGATAAAATATGACTTCTCCAAAACAATTGAAATACTGGAGAAAAAGTGTTAAAATCATTTATTGGAATTTATTCGGATTTTATTTGCAATTTTAATTGCATTAAAAATATTGCATGTTTTCAAAAATTTATTTTGTGTTAAAAAAATGTTCACCCTATTCTACATTTTCTAACTAGACGGGGAAAATTTGTTTTATCTTTTTTGGACTTTTATTTATTATTCTACGAATTATTTTCCGCGGAACGTTTTAAAAAAATGCACTGCGCCCGACTGGGCCGAGCCCAGCCGAGCCGCAGGCCGGCCCGCCCGCGTCGTCCTCCTCGCGCGCGGGAGCCGCCGCCGCCGGAGTCCGAGCCCCGCACGCCCCGCCGGCTTGCCCCTCCCCCAAGCCACCGGTGCCCCCCCTCCTATTTATACCCCCGCAACCCCCCTCCTCTCACCTCATCCCGCCGCCGCCCGCCTTGCCCCGCAGCCGCCGCCGGAGCCGAGCACGGGAGCCGCCGCCGCCGTTTGCCGCCCCCGAGCACCCCCCGAGCACCCCCGCACCCCGCGCCCTCGCCGCCCCTCGCCCCGAGCCGCCGGAGCCCCGCCGGAGCACGCCCCGACGAGGTACCTCGCCGCCCGTTCGGTTGCCGGTTTTCTTTAAAAAAACCATTCATTTAAAAAAAACCCTAGATCGGTTTTTTTCGGTTTTATTATTTTGCGAGCGTTCACCGGACCTTTTGTTTTAACGAACGCGTTCGTCGGTTTTTCTCTGTTAACGAACGTCCGTTCTTTAACCGTTCGTCCGTTTTTCTTTTTCGTCGGATTTTTCCGCTATTTTCTCAGATTCGATTTCTGATTGAATCTTCGTTTCTGTTTAACTTTTCGCTCGTTTATCGGAATCAGGCGATTCAAGCGCCTAGAGTTTCGTCTCGAAATTCCCTTTCCGTTTAACCTACTCAAACAAGTTTTTGCTACTGTAAAATTTGACCTAGATCCAGATTAGTAAACGAAGCTTCTTTCTTTCGCAGTTTGACTTTCGTTGCTTCTTTCGAGTTGATTCTTTTTGCAAACCGGAGTTCTTAAGTTGAACTTTCTGGTTGGATCTTTCATTCGAGTTTTACCTGTGCATTAGATGAGTACTTATTGTTTGCTTGTTTGTTTGCGATAGAGTACCCGGAGTGTGCCGCTTGTTACTTCGAATCGCTAGGTTTTGCGGATCATCAGCAAGGCAAGTAACACTTTGATCTTACCTTTCCATACCCAGTTTTTATTGCATTAGATCAATCCTCAAACATTGCATGATTAGGATCTAATTAAATTGTGGGTATTGGGAAGTAGTTGAGGTAGTACCTATTACCTGTTTTATTATCAAACCCTTGGGAGTTACTTCTACGTTTGCTATTATATTGCCATGCTATGCTCGTAGACGTGGATTGGGTTTGAGAGATTTCCATGACAGATGTGAGATTGTTAATTAATGGTTTAATTAAGGTGGCAACTAAAACTCACATCTGGGTGGATTGAGGTACCTGGGTATTCCAGGATTGCCTGTTTTTCTTTTGGACCGCCACCCAGGTTCAAAGGGATCATGAGATTATTCATGCTAGAAACTTCCGTGTGCAGCCGCAAGCTATTATGGGCTCTAGCATGGTTGACTAAGTTGTGTGAACTCTTACGGTGGTAGACTAGCAGATGTAGGGGAAAGTAGGTGTATCTGTCTACCCATACGTAAGTTGTAAACACTTCTGAAAGACTGTGTCTCGGTCATCCGTTACTCAAACACCATGTAGTGCGAGTAATCCAACGGAGGAGATCGAGTCTTGTGGGGAAAAGTGCACAAACCTCTGCAGAGTGTACAAACTAATCATGGTTAGCCGTGTCCCTGGTTATGGACAACTTGAGTATCTAGTACTTGGATTATCATGTGAATCTCATCACCATGTTACTTTTAATTAATTTTGTTGGGTTAATGATGATTCTTAATTGGGATTGAGATGCTGTCAACCATCTCAATGTTTCACAATCACCATGATAGTTAAATAAAATTTATTCCTTTGAAGTAGGGTAAAATTGGCTTTTCGCAAAACTGTAACCATAGAGCTTTCCACCAGCCTTATACGCATGTAGTATAGCCTTATTATTGTTCATTATCCTCTATGTGTTACTTTGCCAGCATATTCTATGTGCTGACCCGTTTTCGGGCTGCAACGTTTCATGTTGCAGACTTTTCAGACGACGAGTAAGGTGCCTTAGGTCGTGGTCTTATACTCAGTGATGCCGCTGGAGTTGATGGACTCACTTATCTTCCAAGTCTTCCGCTGTTATCGTTTTAGATGGCCTTAAGCCATGTTTATCATACTTAATCTCTTCGGAGATATTCGATGTAATAAGTGTGTGATTGCTACTCTGTTATAAATCATCCATTTGTACTGTGCGTGTCAGCATTACTGATCCAGGGATGACACTGGTGCACAGCAGCACAGACCATTTGAGGTCTGGTCGCTACACGGAACTATAAGCCCCTATCTTTCTTTGTGTCCGACTAAAGCTTTGAACCCATAAGTATCGCGTGAGTGTTAGCAATTGTGAAAGATTAAGTGATAGTTTAGTATGTGGACTTGCTGAAAAGCTCTTATATTGACTCTTTCCAATGTTATGATGAATTGCAATTGCTTCAATGACTGAGATCATAGTTTGTTAGTTTTCAATGATGTTTCTGATTCATACTTTACCTTGTGAATGAATTGTTACTTTAGCATAAGAATTATATGACATTATATCTTGTTGTTCTAAAGATTATCATGATGCCCTCATGTCCGTATTTTATTTTATCGACACCTCTATCTCTAAACACGTGGACATATTTTTCGATATCGGCTTTCGCTTGAGGACAAGTGAGGTCTATGCTTGGGGGAGTTGATATGTCCATTTTGCATCATGCTTTTATATTCATATTTATTGGATTATGGGCTGTTATTACACATTATATCACAATAATTACGCCTTTTCTCTCTTATTTATATGGTTTACATGAAGAGGGAGAATGCCGGCAACTGGAATTCTCGACTGGAAAAGGACCAAATATTAGAGACCTATTCTGCACAACTCCAAAAGTCCTGAAACTTCACGGAGAATATTTTTGGAATATATAAAAAATATTGGCCGAAGAAATTACCAGAGGGGGGCACCTACAATCCACAAGGGTGGAGGGCGCGCCCCCCTATCTTGTGGGCCACCTAGCGGGCCCCCGATGCCCATCTTCTACTATATGATGTGTTTTGACCTGCAAAAAATCAAGAGTAATCTTTTGGGATGAAGCGTCGCCGTCTCGAGGCAGAACTTGGGCAGAACCAATCGAGGGCTCCGGCGGAGCTGTTCTGCCGGGGAAACTTCCCTCCGGGAGGGGGAAATCGAAGCCATTGTCAGCACCAACGATCTTCTCATCGAGAGGGGTCAAAATCCATCAACATCTTCACCAGCACCATCTCCTCTCAAACCCTAGTTCATCTCTTGTATCCGATCTTTGTCTCAAAACCTCAGATTGGTACCTATGGGTTGCTAGTAGTTTTGATTATTCCTTGTGTAGTTGATGCTAGTTGGTTTATTCGGTGGAAGATCATATGCTCAGATCCTTAATGATAATTAATACTCCTCTGATTATGAACATGAATATGCTTTGTGAGAAGTTACATTTGTTCCTGAGGACATGGGAGAAGTCTTGTTATAAGTAATCATGTGAATTTGGTATTCATTCGATATTTTGATGAGATGTATGTTGTCTCTCCTCTAGTGGTGTTATGTGAACATCGACTACATGACACTTCACCATTATTTGGGCCTAGGGAAGGCATTGGGAAGTAATAAGTAGATGATGGGTTGCTAGAGTGACAGTAGCTTAAACCCTAGTTTATGTGTTGCTTCGTAAGGGGCTGATTTGGATCCATATATGTTTCATGCTATGGTCATATTTATCTTACGGATGCTTGTGAGAGGGGTTAACATAAGTGGGAGGCTTGTCCAAGGAAGGACAGCACCCAAGCACCGGTCCACCCACATATCAAATTATCAAAGTAACGAACGCGAATCATATGAGCATGATGAAAACTAACTTGACAACAATTCCCACGTGTCCTCGGGAGCGCTTTGCTTCATATAAGAGTTCATTCAGGCTTGTCCTTTGCTACAAAGAGGATTGGGCCACCTTGCTGCACCTTAGTTACTTTTGTTACTTGTTACCCGTTACAAATTATGTTATCACACAACTATTTTTTACCGATAATTTCAGTGCTTGCAGATAATACCTTGCTGAAAACTGCTTGTCATTTCCTTTTGCTCCTCGTTGGGTTTGTCATTCTTACTTATTAGAAGGACTACGATAGATCCCATATACTTGCGGGTCATCATTTATTCATACAAAATTTTATCTTGTCTACATCATGTCATCTTGCTTAAAGTATTTCTCTGTTTTTTCATGAACTTAATACACTAGATGCATGCTGGATAGCAGTCCATGTCTGGAGTAAAAGTAGTAGATGCAGAATCATTTCGGTCTACTAACCTTGGTTTCATAACTGAGGGAAATACTTATCTCTACTGTACTGCATCATCCTCTCTTCTTCGGGGAAATCCCAATGCAGCTCACAAGTAGTAGGGTGCCAACCTATGTGACCCACAGTCCATGGGTTGAGCCTGTGGCTCACTAATCTCAACAAGGAAGGACTCCAGAGGCCTCAAACCCAGTCGTTATCAAGACGAACAATGCTGGAGACTTGGCGCACACTTCAAGGACAACTCCAACTGTCGGCATGTTTATTCCTAGTTGGTAACTGACCATGTGTAACCCTAGATACCCCTGGTGCCTATATAAGCCAGAGGGTTTAGTTCATAAAAGCGATAATCACAATTACCTGGCTTAGGGTTTAGAACAAAAATACGAACTTGAGGTAGATGAACATGTATTCGATACTCCATCAGCAATATAATCGAGTAGGATAGGGTTTTACCTCTTCGAGAGGGCCCGAACCTGGGTCAACACTGTCTCCCTTATCTTCTGTTCCCCATCGTTCCAAGATCCACAACTCGGGACCACCTGCTCGAGATCTGCCAGTTTTAGTACCGACACCCCACTCCCACACGACCAAAACATTCGGGTAGGCATCATCTTCACCACCGAGGTGGCCCACCATGCGCTGGAAAAAACACCCGAAGCGCCATCTCATGTGAGCATGCAGAGCCGCACTACCGAGTGTGGATCCATGTTGGGAACACGTAGGTGGGAAGGGGAACTGATGTCTACTACACAACTTTATTCTTGTAGACTCTATTGGGCCTCCAAGCGCAGAGTTTTGTAGGACAAAAACAAATTTCCCTCAAGTGGATGACCTAAGGTTTATCAATCCACGAGAGGTGTAGGATGAAGATGGTCTCTCTCAAACAACCTTGCAATTAGATACAGGAAATCTCTTGTGTCCCCAACACACCCAATACAATGGTAAATTGTATAGGTGCACTAGTTTGGCAAAGAGATGGTGATACAAGTGTAGTATGGATAGTAGATATAGGGTTTTGTAATCCAAAATAATAAAAGCAGCAAGGTACGTAGCAAGTAGCAAACAATGAACAAAATTGTATATCAATGCTTAGAAACAAGGCCTAGGGTTCATACTTTCACTAGTGCAATCTCACGACAGTGCTAACATAATTGAATCATATAACCATCCCTCACCGTGCGACAAAGAATCATTCCAAAGTTTCTATCGGAGAATGTAGGACAAAAACGTGTATCAACTGATGTGCCTAGATACTGCTACTTCTCCAGCTTGAGTTGGTTTTTCCCTTGAAGAGGAAAGGGTGATGCAGCAAACTAGAGATAAGTATTTCCCTCAGTTAAGAACCAAGGTATCAATCCAGTAGGAGAAACACGCAAGTCCCCAATATATGCACCTACACAAACAATCAAACACTTGCACCCAACGCGAAAAAGGGGTTGTCAATCCCTTCACGGTCACTTGCAAAGGTGAGATCTGATAGAGATAGATATAAAAGATTACAAAAGCGTAAAAGTAAATAAATTGCAGCAAGGTATTTTTGATACATAGATCTGAAAATATATAATGGAAAATAGACCCGGGGGCCATAGGTTTCACTAGAGGCTTCTCTCTTGAAGGAAAATAATACGATGGGTGAACAAATTACTGTCGAGCAATTGATAGAAAAGCATAAAGTTATGACGGTATCGAAGGAAATGATTATGCATATAGGAATCACGTCCGTGCCAAGTAGACTGACTCGTGCCTGCATCTACTACTATTACTCTACACATCCATCGCTATCCAGCATGCATCTACAGTATTAAGTTCATACAGAACGGAGTAACGCCTTAAGTAATATGACATGATGTAGAGGGATAAACTCAAGCAATATGATGAAAACCCCATATTTTTACACTTGATGGCAACAATACAATACGTGTCTCGCTATCCCTACTTTGTCACTGGGTGAAATCACGCAAGATTGAACCCAAAACTAAGCACCTCTCCCATTGCAAGAAAAGCCCTAGTTGGCCAAACCAAACCAATAATTCGAAGAGAAATACAAAGATATTAAACCATGCATATAAGAATTCAGAGAAGATTCAAGTAATATTCATAGATAAGCTGATCATAAATCCACAATTCATTGATCTCGACAAACACACCGCAAAAGAAGATTACATCGGATAGATCTCCAAGAACATCGAGGAGAACATGGTAAGAATCAAAGAGAGAGAAGAAGCCATCTATAGCTACTAGCTATGGACCCATAGGTGTGTGGTAAACTACTCATGCTTTATGAGAAGGGCAATAAGGTTGATGTAGTTGCCCTCCATGATCGAATCCCCCTCCGGCAGGATGCTGGAAAAGGCCCCAAGATGGGATCTCACGGGAACAGAAGGTTACGGAGGCGGAAAAGTATTTTGGTGGACGCTTCTGTTGATAATGGAATATTTGAGGATTTATAGAACTTAGAGGAAGGTCAGTGGACTCCCGGGGGGACCACAAGCCAAGGGGGCGCGCCCCCCTAGGGCACGCCCAGGAGGCTTGTGGAGTCCTCGGGACTCTTCTGACTTGGCCTCCATGCTCCGTGGATGTCTTCTGGTCCAAGAAAAATCATCGTAAAGTTCTATTCCGTTTGGACTCCGTTTGATATTGCTTTTCTGTAAAACTCAAAAACAAGGAAAAAACAGAAACTGGCACTAGGCTCTGGGTTAATAAGTTAGCCCCAAAAATAATATAAATAGCATATTAATGCATATAAAACAACCAAAACAGATAATATAATAGCATGGAACAATAAAAAATTATAGACATGTTAGAGACGTATCAACTACCCCAATGTCAAGACATATATCAAGTGACTCAATAGAATACCCCATTGTCACCACGGGTATCCACATGCAAGATATACATCAAGTGATCTCAAATCCAATATTCAATCCAACATAACGAAACCTCAAAGAGCAAGACTCAATTCATCATAACAAAGATAGAGAGGGAAGAACACCATACGATCCACCATATGATCCAACTATATTAACAAAGCTCATGGTACATCAAGATCGTGTGCTATCAAGATCACGAGAGAGAGAGAGAGATCAAACACATAGCTACTGGTACATACCCTCAGCCCCGAGGGTGAACTACTCCATCCTCATCATGAAGACCGCCGGGATGATGAAGATGACCTCTGGTGATGATTTCCCCCTCCGACAGGGTGCCGAAAAAGGCCTCCAGATGGTACCTCTAAGGAACAGAGGTCTTGCGGTGGCGGAGTTAAAGTTCTAGGTTTATTTTGGGGGGCTTATGTATTTATAAGAATTTTCAGCGTTGATTTCACACCAAAAGGAGTAAGGAGGGGCCCACAAGGCAACATCCCCCTCCATACCCTAGGGCGCGCCGGTTTGCCTTGCCACCGCCTCGTGGGTCTTCTGGTCCTCACAGGAAGCTTCCAGGGTCTCTTATGTTCCAAAAAACAATCATCAAAAAGTTACATTACGTTTGGACTTAGTTTGGTATGGATTTTCTGGAAAACCAAAAACAAGCAGAAAACAGCAACGGGCACTGGGCACTAGGTTAATATGTTTTTCCATCAAAATCAAATAAAAGTGCACCAAAACCATATAAAATTATTGCAAACATGGCATAATATTTCATAAATTATAGATATGCTGGAGACGTATCAGGCACCCAACCCCCGGAGGGAACTGTCGCACCAGTACGATGTCCTATCGGCCAGAACTACCCATCCATTTCTGGATCCATGAGGTGCTGCTGCCAGGGAGGATGCCATTATGCCACATGATCCTTGACGGCCGGATCTAAGACATCCAACTCGTCCTGCTGCTGGACGTGAATGTGATGTCGACCAATCGATAAGTTGCACTTAGATAGCGCCTCGCCACCACCATCCTCATGCCGCTCGAGCTTGCCAGTGACCAGTCTGAAGGGAGTGAGGAATTGAGATGGGGAAGGTAGGGGCCTGGCAGTGTCAGGGTTTGTAACCTCTTATGTCGCCCCGGGTGGAGTGACGTGGGGTGTGTGAAACGGTTTTCAAGTCCATGAGAGTTTGTTTTTCGCGTGTGTTACATGTGCTAATAGGTATTTGCCCCTAATAGATGTGGTAATAGGTCTTTTTCGCCTAGTAGGTGCCTCGACTGTAAGCATATGTCAACGGGTTTCCTATTACCTCAAACTCACATTCTCTATTTCTCTTCTCCTTTTATGTCCTCCATCCCTCCAATAAAATAGTGCATATTAGATTTTTTTAAGTCAAATTGGTAAACTTTGACTAAGTTTATAGAAAATTTTACCAACACCTAAGGATGTGTTTGGTTACTCGCATGGATTTCGGGCACTTTGCATCTGTGACCCGGTTGAGCCTATTTGAGGATATGTAGTCTGGAAACCATGTTCTGCACATTGTTAGGTTGCTCGCATATAGGTTGGATGCATTAGGGAAGCAACTTTTATCTAGCATTGGGTGGGATGTGTTGGCTGGGCTGATGCATAGGCACGGTGTTTGCTTGCATAGATTGGACCTCATTAAGAGTTAAAAACTACACATGATACACAGAGTTACACTAGAGTGCCTCCGTGCCTGTCACAGCTCTACAATAATGTTTTAATTAGTTGCATTAGTGAGCATCATGCATCATGTTAAATTCAAGGAATTTGAATCGAGGAAACTTTCCAAAGCCTCAGAATTTACATAAAGGGCAAAGAACCCTAAAAATGCAATCAGTGGGTCCAAAACGCCCTAAAAATAGTTATGAGAATTTTGGCAAGAGTTATATATCAAACCAAAATTTTGGAACATTTTTAAGGAATTATTTGGCTCTGATTTTCAATCAATATTCTATTTGAATTTGGAGTTTTATTCATAATATATAATGAGTATATTTCAAATGCTTTGAGATATTTTATGTATATGTGGAGAAGTCCATTGAGTAACATAAAAAGATCCAGGGGAGTTTGGCATTGTTTTGAAATTCTTTTGAATTTGATCAGTACCAAAACAAATAAATAAAAAGAAAACAAAACAAAAAGTAAAACAGAGCAGAAAACCTTACCTGACAGCCCACCTGGCCCAGCACTGTTGGCCCAGCCCACCAGGGGCGCCGAGGTCTTCTTCCACCTCTGCCAGTAGGCACAGGCATGTCGCATGCGCGCGCAAGCGCGCACACTCGCAACCACCTCCTGCTTCCACCTCTTGCTACCTCTCCCCGTCCTGATTCACGTCTAGAGACGCCCGAGAGGCCCCCTCTCACCTTCCCCTCACTCTCTGCTCTCTCCCTTTGCCTCTAGCCCCCTATTCGGAGTAGACCCGAACGCGCCCGTCGCCACCGTGGCCACCGGCCCTTACTCACCCCTCCATGTCCATGAGCTCCGGGATGACCCGATGCTCCTCCAAGTCGAAGCACACGATCTCGGACGAACCGCAGAGACGCCATCGACTTGTCTTCAGCGTGCATGGCCGCCGGATGCTGCTCACCAATTTGTGTCGTCCAATGCACCCCGACCTCGCCACCGGCTCCGTTCTACTCGTTGTGAGCACCTCTTTCATTTCCCCATGCCCCTGTGCTCGAATTCATCCCCTAGCTAGCTGCGCTGCCAAACCCGAGAGCTCACCGCCGCCGGACTTTACGCCGCCATGGCCAGAGTCCGTGTTTGTCACTCTTGAGCACGCGGACGTGCTCCTGGCATCTCCAGGGAGCTAACCCACACCCATCCTGCTCCCGAGCGCACTTCAGCACCGCGCTGGCACGCACCCAAACTCCAGCCACCGCGCAACTTGACGCCACCGTCAGTTTAGGACATCTCCGCCGATGCCGCTTGCTCCATCGGATGCGTGCAAACCCCATCAACTCGTCGCCGCAAACCACGCGTGCAATGGTGCCCTGTAGCAAGAGCACGGTGATCCTTCACCGTCGGTTGTGGTCGTCGCCGGTTAATCTCCAGCAATGATGACGTGTGATATGTCTCTAACGTATCTATAGTTTTTCATTGTTCCATGCTCTTATATTATCAATCTTGGATGTTTTATAATCATTTTATAGTCATTTTTTATCATTTTTTGGTACTAACCTATTGACATAGTGCCAAGTGCCAGTTGCTGTTTTTTCCATGTTTTTTACATCACAGAAAATCAATATCAGACGGAGTCCAAATGCCACAAAACTCCATGGAGAATTCTTATGGGCCAAAAGGAACACAACGGGCCCTGGCTGCAACTAGGGGGTGCCCCGAGGGAGGCACAACCCAGCAAGGCGTGCCAGGAGGCCCAGGCACGCCCTGGTGGGTTATGCCCACCTCGGTGCCCCCGGACAGCCTCTTTACTCTATAAATACCCCAATATTCCAGAAACCCTAAGACGAACGATGAAATATTCATCCAGCCGCCGCAGAGTCCACAACCACCAGATCCAATCTAGACACCATCTCGGATGGGGTTCACCACCTCCATTGGTGCCTCTCCGATGATGCGTGAGTAGTCCTTTGTAGACCTTCGGGTTCGTAGTTAGTAGCTAGATGGCTTTCTCACTCTCGCTGAATTCTAAATACAATGGTCTCTTGGAGATCCATATGATGTAACTCTTTTGCGGTGTGTTTGTTGGGATCTGATGAACTTCGAGTTTATGATCAGTTATATCTTTTCATATGCATGAAAGTATTTGAGTTTCTTTGATCTCTTTTATGCATGATCTCTTATAGCCTCATATTTCTTCTCTGATATTTTGGTTTTATTTGGCCAACTTGATCTATTTATCTTGCAATGGGAAGAGGTGCTTTGTAGTGGGTTCGATCTTACGGTGCTTGATCCCAGTGACAGAAAGGGAAACGACACGTATGTATCGTTGCTACTAAGGATAAAACGATGGGGTCTATCTCTACATAGATAGATCTTGTCTGCATCATGTCATCGTTCTTTTTGCATTACTCCGTTTTTTCATGAACTTAATACACTAGATGCATCCTGGATAGCGGTCGATGTGTGGAGTAATAGTAGTAGATGCAGGCAGGAGTCGGTCTACTAATCTTGGACGTGATGCCTATATAATGATCATTGTCTAGATATTGTCATAATTATTTGAAGTTCTATCAATTGCCTAACAGTATTTCTCGAGAGAAGCCACTAGTGAAACCTACGGCCCCCAGGACCTCTTTCTCATATATTTGCCTTTGCGATCTACTTTTTCCTTGCATTTATTTTCAGATCTACTAAACCAAAAATACAAAAATACCTCGCTGCATTTTATTTCTATTTAATTTATTTGGCGTTCGATCTATCAATCTACTACAAATTTCTCCCGTCCACGCACCATTTCTGGCGCCATTACCCGAAAGGGATTGACAACCCCTTTCACACGTCGGGGTGCGAGTTGTTGTTATTTGTATGCAGGGGCTGTTTACGTTGTGTTTCTTGGTTCTCCTGATGGTTCGATAACCTTGGTTTCATATCTGAGGGAAATACCTACCGCCACTATGCTGCATCATCCCTTCCTCTTTGGGAAATACAGACGTAGCTTCAAGCGACATCGAAAGGAATTCTGGCACCGTTGCGGGGGGGGGGGGGGGGGGGGATCTTCAACATATACCAGGTTCCTAATCACAAATCTCATCTCCTCGCAATTTACATTATTTTCCATTTGCCTCTCATTTTCCTCTCCCCCACTTCACAAAAAATTGCCGTTTTATTCGCCCTCTTTTTCGTTTGCCTTTTTCTTGTCGGATCTCATGTGTGCTTGTGTTGTCATGTGCCTTCTATTTGCTTGCATCTTTGCTTGCTAAAAATATATTGTTATGGATCCTCATCCACTTACTAATCTTTTCAAAAGATCCAATTATGATGAACTAATTGCTAGTGAATTGAGTGCACTAGATTATCTTTATGAAGTTTTGCTTGAGAATCGTGAATCTGAAAATTGTGATGAAGACATTTATGAAGTGATTCATGATAGCTCCTTGAATGAAAAGCATGATTACAATAATTTTACTATAAATTCTATTAATGTCAATTGTGAAAATACTATGCAAAACCCCAAGCTTGGGGATGCTTGTTTTGTCATGTCCGCTACTTATTGCAATGATCATGATTGGGGTGATAATGTTTCTTATGATCTTGAAAATTTATTTAAGCCTCATGATGAATATGGTTGCGATAATATTGAAAGTGGGTTTGGAAGAGTGTCAACTTAAGCTAAAAATAATCCCACATATTTGGAGAGTGTTCAATCTTATGAAATTTTTGATGAAAGTGGGTTTGGAGAGGTCATGACTTTATTTTATGATAATCCCACTATTTTGGAAGAGCGTCAACTTTGCATGCATGTGGATCATGAAGAGAAAATTTTATTTGATATTTATATTGTTGAATTTGATTATTATCTTACATGTAATTATTATCAGAGAGGAAAATATGGTTGTGGAAATTTTCATGTTACTAAATTTCCTCTCGTTGTGTTGAGATTGTCAATGTTTTATTCCTGTCCTTTCCATATGATAGATATTTCATGTTATGATAATTTTTTTCTCCTATAAAATTCCTATGCATAGGACGTATGTTAGACTTAAATGTGTTTCTCACATGTTTCATGATGCTCTCTTTGTGTTTGAATTATTATCTTTTGTGTGAGCATCATTGAAAATTTATGCCTAGCTAAGGGCGTAAAACTACAGCGCTTGTTGGGAGGCAACCCAATGAATAAAATTTATTTTTGCTTTTTGCTTTCTGTTCTTGAGTGTTAGCACAATTATGCTACTGTTATGATTGTATTTTTGGTTTTAATTAGTGTTAGTTCCAAGTAGAACCAATAGGATCTTCTTGGGTGATAGTTGTTTGATCTTGCTGAAAAAGACAAAAACTTTGCGCTCACGAAAACAATTCAGATTTTTTCCAGAAAGAGCTTTTGCGCAGAATCTTTTTGAAGAAGGTTAATATACAAATTACCCTGGTCTTCCTAATTTGATAGAATTTTTGGAGTTACAGAAGTATTAGAACAAATCAGATTGCTACAGACTGTTCTGTTTTGACAAATTCTGTTTTTTTGTGTCGTGTGCTTATTTTGATTGCTCTATGGTTTTCTTTGGTGAGTTTTTGCCATAGAAAAGTTGGAATACAGTAGATATAATACAAAAACAAAATAATAATTTGTTTGGCACAGTACTTATAGTCGTGATTTACTTTCTTTTACTAACGGTCTCACGAAGGTTTTATTGAGTTTCGTGTGATTGAAGTTTTGAAGTTTTGGGTTATCTTACGATGGATGAAGGAATAAGGAGTAGAAGAGCCTAAGCTTGGGGATGCCCCGGCATCCCAAGCTATTATCCAAAAATGAGCAACCAACTAAGCTTGGGGATGCCACTCGGTATTTTACTCGAAGCTATATTTTTATTCGTCACATACTATGTGTTTTGCTTGGAGCGTCTTGTATGATATGAGTCTTTGCTTGTTTTATTTTGTTTTTTAAGTCTCAATACTTGCTGGACACACTTATTTGAGAGAGCCAAAATTATGTCATGACTTGTTAGAATTGCTCTCTATGCTTTACTTAAATTTTTTATGAGCAATGGACTTGCTCTAGTGCTTCACTTATATCCTTTTTTAGCACAGTGTGCTTAGTATTTTTTTTAATAAATGCTCTCTTGCTTCACTTAGATTTATTTGAGAGTTAGTAAAATTTTAAAGAAAATCTCTCTTGCTTCACTTAAATTATTTGTAGAGAAAGAAAAATAATCATGCTCATGATCTTCACTTATATTTGTTTGAGCTTATGAAAAGCAACACATGAAAATTAGTCCTGAAGTGATAGATATCCAAGAAGGATATAATAAAAACTTTCATGAAGATCATTGGACAAAATAAACTTGATTCTTAGTAATAGTTTTGAGATATGATGATGTGAGTTATGTTGATGAGTAATTATGCTTTAGTAAGAATATTGGTGTTAAGGTTTGTGATTCCCGATGCAAGTATGAAAGTCAATATTCATGCAATGAAATTAAATCCTACTTGTGGTGCATTATTCGGTGTTATTTATGCTTAGTGCTTGCTTATGAGATTATCTGTTTCTTGGTTGGTCGCTTCTCAATCTTTTGCTAGCCTTCATTTTGCACCAAGTATGATCTCTACTTGTGCATCCAAAATCCTTTAAACCAGTTTTGCCATATGAGTCCACTATATCTACCTTTATGCGGTATTATTTTTCCGTTCTAAGCAAATTTGCATGTGCCATCTCTAATTTTCAAAATAAACTTCTCTTTTGTGTGTTCATTTCGCTCGCGGAGCGGTGAGGGGTGGCTAATATTTTCCATGCTGGATGTGTTATTCTCACGATGAGTGCTTATTCACTTGTCATTGCACGAGAGTAAGGCAAAGGTCTTAGGGATGCCCAGTCCCGAAATGCAAAATGAATTTACTTTATGTTGTCAAATTATAAATTCCTTGGAAAGTGTTGGTATGGAGGGCACCCATGGATACGGTTAGCCATGGAAAGTGAAAGTATGGTGGAAAAAGGAATAAACTTTATTTTCTGTTTGGGAACCGCCTATGGCATATCTAGCATGGAAAGTGTTGGGAACTCTAAGTCATTTTCGTTGTTGGGATGGATACACCTCTCAAAATGTTTTTATCTCTAATTTTTTCGCTTTGAGCTCTGGCACCTCTACAAATTCCAACTTCCCTCTGCGAAGGGCCTTTCTTTTACTTTATGCAATTTTTATTTTGAATTTGAGTCTCCACATCTTCTCTCATAAAAAGCACCAACTAGGAGGCAATATGATCGTACTTAAGTATTGGGTGTAGCTAATATTCGAGTGTGTTTCATGAATGAATCAATGTTTGAGCATGATGGGCTAGGGATAACTTATTTTAGCGTTGATATTTTGAAAGACATAGTTTCTTGTTGATATGCTTGAGTATCTAAATTATTATGTCAAAACTAGACTATTGCTTTGAATCACATAAAAGTCCAATTGTCCATGTTATAAAGAAAAGAATATGATATGACATGATAGGCAGCATTCCACATCAAAAATTTCATTTTTAGCACTTATCTACTCGAGGACGAGTAGGAGTTAAGCTTGGGGATGCTGATACGTCTCCAACGTATTTATAATTTTTGATTGTTCCATGCTGCTATATTATCAATCTTGGATGTTTTCTAACCATTTTTTATCATTTTTTGGTACTAACCTATTGACATAGTGCCAAGTGCCAGTTGTTGTTTTTCCATGTTTTTTACATCGCAGAAAATCAATATCAGATGGAGTCCAAATGCCACGAAACTCCACAGAGAATTTTTATGGGCCAGAAGGAACACAACGGGCCCTGGCTGCACCTGGGGGGTGTCCCGAGGGAGGCACAACCCACCAGGGTGCGCCAGGAGGCCCAGGCGCGCCCTGGTGGGTTGTGCCCACCTCGGGTGCCCCAGCCATCGGACCGCCTCTTCACTCTATAAATACCCCAGTATTCCAGAAACCCTAATACGAACGACGAAATATTCATCCAGCCGCCGCAGAGTCCAGAACCACCAAATCCAATCTAGACACCATCTCGGATGGGGTTCACCACCTCCATTGGTGCCTCTCCGATGATGCGTGAGTAGTCCTTTGTAGACCTTCGGGTCCGTAGTTAGTAGCTAGACGGCTTTCTCTCTCTCGCTGAATTTTCAATACAATGGTCTTTTGGAGATCCATATGATGTAACTCTTTTGCGGTGTGTTTGTTGGGATCTGATGAACTTCGAGTTTATGATCAGTTATATCTTTTTATATCCATGAAAGTATTTGAGTTTCTTTGATCTCTTTTATGCATGATCTCTTATAGCCTCGTATTTCTTCTCCAATATTTGGGTTTTGTTTAGCCAACTTGATCTATTTATCTTGCAATGGGAAAAGGTGCTTTGTAGTGGGTTCGATCTTATGGTGCTTGATCCCAGTGACAGAAAGGGAAACAACACGTATGTATCGTTGCTACTAAGGATAAAACGACGTGGTCTATCTGTACATAGATAGATCTTGTCTACATCATGTCATTGTTCTTATTGCATTACTCCGTTTTTCCATGAACTTAATACACTAGATGCATGCTGGATAGCGGTCGATGTGTGGAGTAATAGTAGTAGATGCAGGCAGGAGTCGGTCTACTAATCTTGGACGTGATGCCTATATAATGATCATTTCCTGGATATCGTTATAATTATTTGAAGTTCTATCAATTGCCCAACAGTAATTTGTTTACCCATTGTTTGCTATTTTTCTCGAGAGAAGCCACTAGTGAAACCTATGGCCCCCGGGTCTTCTTTCTCACATATTTGCCTTTGCGATCTACTTTTTCCTTGCATTTATTTTCAGATCTACTAAACCAAAAATATAAAAATACCTCACTGCGTTTTATTTCTATTTATTTTATTTGGCGTTTGATCTATCAATCTACTACAATTTTCTCCCGTCCACGCACCGTTTCTGGCGCCGTTACCCGAAGGGATTGACAACCCCTTTAACACGTCGGGTTGCGAGTTGTCATTATTTGTGTGCATGGGTTGTTTATGTTGTGTTGCTTGGTTCTCCTACTGGTTCGATTAGCTTGGTTTCATATCTGAGGGAAATACCTACCGCCGTTGTGCTGCATCATCCCTTCCTCTTTGGCGAAATACCGACATAGCTTCAAGCGCCATCAACGTGGTAGAGTGGATTAACTTCTATTGACACCACTAATTAAACCCCACAGTCACTGACACTTGACCCCACTGAATAACTAATCCCTGGCTTAAAAATAAACCATTTTAGTTAAAGCCACAAACACTGACAATGAAGGAAATATGCCCTAGAGGCAATGATAAAGTTGTTATTTATATTTCCACATATCATGATAAATGTTTATTATTCATGCTATAATTGTATTAACCGGAAACTTGATACATGTGTGGATACATAGACAAAACACAGTGTCGCTAGTAAGCCTCTACTAGACTAGCTCGTTAATCAAAGATGGTTAAGTTTCCTAACGATAGACATGTGTTGTCATTTGATGAACGAGATCACATCATTAGGAGAATGATGTGATGGACAAGACCCATCCATTAGCTTAGCATAATGATCGTTAAGTTTTATTGATATTGCTTTCTTTATGGCATATACATATTCCTTTGACTATGAGATTATGCAACTCCCAGATACCGGAGGAATATCTTGTGTGCTATCAAACGTCACAACGTAACTAGGTGATTATAAAGATGCTCTACAGGTATCTCCGAAGGTGTTTGTTGGGTTGGCATAGATTGAGATTAGGATTTGTCACTCCGAGTGTCGGAGAGGTATCTCTGGGCCCTCTCGGTAATACACATCATAATAAGCCTTGCAAACAATGTGACTAATGAGTTAGTTGCGGGATGATGTATTACGGAATGAGTAAAGAGACTTGCCGGTAACGAGATTGAACTAGGTATGAAGATACCTACGATCGAATCTCGGGCAAGTAACACACCGATGACAAAGGGAATTATGTATGTTGTCATTGCAGTACGACCGATAAAGATCTTTGTAGAATATGTAGGAACCAATATGAGCATCTAGGTTCCGTTGTTGGTTATTGACCGGAGACGTGTCTCGGTCATGTCTACATAGTTCTCAAACCCGTAGGGTCTGCACGCATAACGTTCGATGACGATTTTGTATTATATGAGTTATGTGATTTGGTGACTGAATGTTGTTCAAAGTCCCGAATGAGATCACAGACATGACGAGGAGTCTCAAAATGGTCGATAGGTAAAGATTCATATATAGGACGATGATATTCGGACACCGGGAGTGTTCTGGGGGTACCGGGTACATATCGGGTCACCGGAAGGGGTTCCGGGCATCCCCCCGGCAACTACATGGGCCTAATGGGCCAAGAAGGGGACAGACCAGCCCCTAGGGGGCTGGTGCGCCCCATGTAGGCCGAAATAAGGGGGAAGGAAAGAGGAAAAGAGAGAAAGGAAGGGAAGGGATTCGGCCTCCCTCTTCCTTCTCTCCTCCCTCCTCCTTCATTCCCCCTCCGGATGAATATGGAAGGGGGGAGGCCAAATTGGGAGGTGCCCAAGTAGGATTCCTCCTACTTGGGGCGCCCCCTTGGCTGCCTCTCCTCCCCTCCAACCTATATATATGAGGGGGGCACCGCTAGAACACACAACATTGATTCCTAGCCATGTGCGGCGCCCCCTCCACAGTTTATGCCTCCGGCCATATTCACATAGTGCTTAAGCGAAGGCCTGCGCGGATCACTTCACCATCACTGTCACCACACCGTCGTGCTGACGGAACTCTCCCTCGACACTTTGTTGGATCAAGAGTTCGAGGGACGTTATTGAGCTGAACGTGTGCAGAACTCGGAGGTGACGTACGTTCGGTGCTTGATCGGTCGAAATGAGAAGAAGTTCGACTACATCAACCGCGTTGTCAAACGCTTCCGCTTTCGGTCTACGAGGGTACGTGGACACACTCTCCCCCTCTCGTTGCTATGCATCTCCTAGATAGATCTTGCGTGAGCGTAGGATTTTTTTTTGAAATTGCATGCTACGTTTCCCAATAGACAAGCGGGTCCCACCGGTCAGGTTTGACCTGCACCGACTTTGTTGACCTCCTGACATCAGCATGACGCACTAATGATGCAGTAATCATTTTCCTAGATTATTTCTAATTCTAAATGTTTTGGAATTCCAGAAAATGTTTAAAACTTCAAAAAATCAAAGAAATTCAACTCTGGCTCAGAAATAAATAATTTATATATGAAAAATTATCAGAAAATTCAGTCTATCCATCTGTACCATTTTCATGCATGGCAAACACATACCAATGGCATTTTAAAATGCTTAAATTGGAGTTGCATTTGAACCCTTGCTTCAAATGGACTTCATCCAAATTGAATGCTAGATGCATTAGCTCAAATCAACAACATATTACTATGTCATGGTCATGCATCATATTGTTGCATTGCATTGATTGTGTTCCTTCTCTGTTACCGGTGTTTTTCCCCTCTGTAGACATTGTTTCGACGATGTGATCGAAGACACTAATGAAGACATAATACTAACTTCAAAAGTGCGAGGCAAGCAACCCCCTTTGGGCATTCCGATACAATCCCACTCTCTCGCTCCTGCTCTCTTTTATTGCATTAGGGCAACAACGGTTCAATTGTTACTCGTTGTGGTAGTTGAACTCTTTCCTCTGCATGAACTGTCTTTGCCACAGTAAATAGTTGGAACCCACTAGCATGAGTAGGAGTTGTTTGAGCCATGATGTGCTTACTCATTCCTGCTTGCTTGTTATGCCTGCTATGCTTAGAGTTGTGTCAGGTCTGATTCATCTAGGACGGATTGGAATGGTGGTGGACATGTCCTACTGTTGAGAGCTAAATATGTGAACCCGGTTTGGTAAAGGTAGCCATGAGAGCCCATGTAGGAGTACATGGTGGGTTGTCTCATTGAAACCGTCCTCAGGAACCGAGTTCTGTGTTTCTAATCCAAGACAGTTACTACCACACATTGGGTTCCAGTAACTCGACCCCTCTTGGCTTATTAATCTCCTTGATCTCTTTCCAGGAGTTGCAACTAGTTTCTCGTGTTTGTAGGATATTTGTTGGAGGCTGTGCGTAGTGCTGACCCCAGGGGTGGGCTATGATGCGGTAGATACACCGTGGCATGGTGTACCGAGGCACCCATTTGGTAGGCTCGGGAACCCTGCACACATCGTTTGGGGCCGTAGTGGAAACCTCGTCTAGACTTCCTTGCAGATGGAACTCAAATAGGTGATAAACCTGGACTAGAGTCTTGTCTGGTTAGTCGGGCCATGGCCGACACCTCGCCAGGATTCTGCTTGAAGGTTGTCGTGATACATGACGTGTACATGGTGGTAAGTGGTGGGAGCATGTGTGAAGAAGTACACCCCTGCAGGGAATCCCAGATAGAGGTCTGGCTCCTATGGAGGGTCTTGTAGATAGTCAGGCTCCTTAGCCATTTTCTTTCGTAGCTATATGTACTTAGAAAGGTTTATGCTTCCGCCTGTTGCTTGTGTGACTTTGTATGTGTAACACCCCAAAATTTTGACCTTGTTTTATTAATTAAAATTTTGCCAGGAAATTAAATTTTTATTTTCTGGATTTATCTTTTGATTTCAGAACCTCTCTTTTCTTTAATATTGTGGAGTTTTTACCTCAAGTGGTAACTTTCCAAAAATATTATTGGACTTGTATACTCTCTTAATAAAACAATTCTTCATAAGTGGATTTTTTTGCATAATAGTTTTTCCTGAGCTGTACTCTTTTAAAATGATTTTTCATAAATTTGGAGCCTCTTGTGCACTGCAACCATTTGATAAATGCATTTAAAATTTTCACCAAAATTTGGGGATGTCATGTGATGTGTCCACATCACTTTTATGCAAAAATATCTTTTGGTCATTGGAGATTTTGAGCTCTACACCAAATTTTCAAATCTGGTCCAGTAGGTATTTTTGCACTACAACCTATTTAAATATTTCCTTAAAAATTCTTCCAAGTGTTTGGAGATGTCAGTACATGTATATAATTCAACTTCATGCGAAAACCCATGAGTGTTCTTTGAAAATTTTGAGCAAATCATCCTCTTTTACTCTCTGGTCCAGTTTGGTTTTTTCTACTGCAACCCTAATTTATTTTGCTCTAGTGCCCATGAGCTTTTTCCTGCTTGTAGTCCTCCCTACAAAACCCTTAAGTCCAGGAGGATGGACCCATTAGAGTATTTTTGGTTCATGAGAAGATAGCTTTTAGTTTCTGCTCAAAATTGGTTTTCTCAAATATTTGCACTAACAAGTTTCTGGTCTTGACCAACTAACCTTGTCACCCCCTTTTTCATCTATAGAGACACTGGTCTGGAGTTTTTGGCCACCCCAAGAGTTGCCTAGATGCCCATGGCATTCCGTCGAGCACCTTGCGTTCATGGACAACTTTGGCATAGTTTTATGTTTGCACTATGATCTTGCCCCTCTGGACAAACCAGCATGTCCACTAGTCTCCCAGCCGCCACTGACCCAGGCCTGCTAATCCCAGCCTCATCCTAATCCTCTAGCACGCCCTGACATTACGTCGAGCACGTGGCGTGCGTGCGCTGGGCGCGGCCAGGGCGCGCGTTTTGCACGTGCGTGCGCACGGGTCGCCGCGTCCCGCCCCTGGCCCTTGCTCGCCTGCAGAGCCACGCCCTACCCTCGCCCGCTCGCCAGAACCCTCCAAGCCACCCTGGCGCCCTGCAGCGCCACTGTCAGAGCTCCCTTGGCGGCACGCCGGCGTCGGCAGCAGCTCCTGCCGTGGACGGCGCCGCCCAAGCCACCCGCGCGCGCCAGCTGCCCCCTAGAACAGCTCGAGCTCATCCACAAACTCGTCGGTAAGCGCTCGTCGCCGCCACGTCGCCCTGCAGCTACAGGACGGCGGTCGCCGGCGTTCTTATCCACGGCCGCCGCGGAACTGACCTCATCCACCTATAAATAGGAGTCCCCGAGCTCGTCCAGACCCTCAGACGACCTCAGGCCATCCCCCTAGTGCTCCCCCAGCCGCGGATTGACCGGAAGAGGCCGTCTTACCCATCTCCGGCAGGTTCGGCCGCCGCCTCCCTTCGGTCCATTTCATCACAAGCAGGGCCTCCCTAGTCCTTCCAGCGCCACCGTCCGACTCCCCTTGACCGTGCGGAGCTGCCCAGCACCTCAAACTCGCTCGGGAACCACCGTAGCCCAAAGTCCCAATTCTCCCGAAGCCGCCATCCGCCGCAAAGCTCGCCGCCGGCGACTCCCTCCGTCCCCGCCACCCTCTCGACCACCGGGAGGACCGCCCTGGAACCACGGATCCATCCCTGCCCTCCGGAGCCCGCGAGGAGGCGCCAATCGCCGGCGTCGATCGCCGGAGTCCCGCCTCCGCTCGGGCAGAGGAAGCGGAGGGAGAGGCTACTGGTCAAACCTGACCAGTGGGCCCCGTGGACCCACTATCAGTGACACAGAGACGGCCCGCGCTGGTTTAAGTGAAAGCGTAAACCCAGAAGTACGTCTCCTCCGTCTCGAAAGCGTATTCCTATTTGAACCGTTTTCTTTGTCTGTTTTATTTAAAAACAGAACTTTGACTGGCTATAACTTTTTAAATATAAGTCCAAAGGACTTGATTCTTTTTCTGTTGTTTCTCGAATTTTGTCTAGTTTATTTTCATATTTATTTGAAAATTTTCCAGACACTTTTTTTGTACTATTTTAAAATTATGTGTTAATATAAATTCCATCAAAATAGGACTTTGAAGAAGGAAAGAAACTTTCAAAAAGTGCACCCCCCCTTGCATACTCTTGAAGGCAAGCATTCTGAACCCTGGCATAATATATTTTTTTGTGTGTTGTTTGATACCGTTACAACACCACCTTGACATGGAGCATTCGTTATTTTATGTGACGATACAATCATACGCATGAGCGCATAATGAAGATTCTTTGCTGTTAGAAATGGATATGCTTGTGATAGTAATCATCTTCGTATGCTTTTCATGCACACCGGAAGGAAGCCGGGAAAGTCTCTGTCTTGGGTAGACACGAGCTTGTCCCTAGTTCCTCGTCGAGACGAGTGTGTCCGGTATGGCATGATGAGGTATGATGAGTGGTGATTCTATCTGTTAATTGAAATATATTTGTTATGCTAATCATACAGGGAATTCTTGGACCTCTTGAGTCGGCAGTAGATCGAGTCTTGTTCCAGTAACCCCCATACTTGTTTCGTACTACCACTTTGTCCCTGCCGCAGGTAGGGTACGGTTCAGTAAGTTGTCAACCCCTTCCAAGCACACACCGTACAGAGAGGCCATGGTGGAAGATACCGGCTGCATCCGGTAGGCATGCCACTTGGTCCGTGGGCATGGGTGTTTCCGGTTGGGACCGAGAGGGAGGCACCCCTTAGAGCGCGCGATATAAATTTGATCCCATGCTACGCGAGGTTGTAGCCTCCCCACTTAGAGTTTTGCTTAACAGGTGTCGTGGGTGATTCCAGACACCGGTAAGTTAGGCTGGTGTGTGCGGTCAGGTGTGTTTTCAATTAAAAGACCGTAGACGGAATTAGTCCCGATGGACTAAAGAAATCCGTTACTCGTGGGTAAAGAGTACACCCTCTGCAGAGGTTAAATCTATTCGAATAGCCGTGTCCATGGGTAAGGACTACAGTCTGAGATGGGTCAAGTGTCGGTCTTAGTGTCGGCCTTAGTGTCGGTCTTCGGAGGAAAAACTGCTAAACCAGAACATTGATTATGACCTGTGACATATGAGGATTATGATTATTATTATTGTGGACTAACCATTTATATTATTTGAATTATTGAGTATCCCTGGGACGGTTCTACCTCCTGGATATTCATTGTGATCAATTTCTTATAAGCCCTTTATGTGGTGTCGCTCAGACGCCCGACTGTGGCATGCTTGTTATTTAAATTACTTATAAGCCCTTTATGTGGTGTCGCTCAGACGCCCGACTGTGGCATGCTTGTTATTTAAATTCTTTATAAGCCCTTTATGGGGTGTCGCTCAGACGCCCGACTGTGGCATGCTTGTTATTTCTTTTATTTATAAGCCCTTTATGTGGTGTCGCTCAGACGCCCGACTGTGGAATGCTTGTTATTTCTTTTATTTATAAGCCCTTTATGTGATGTCGCCTAGACGCCCGACTGAGACAGGATTTATCTTATTACCCTTTTGAGGCGTCGCTTCAGACACTCGATCGGTGCATTCTATTTCTACTCCCGTATTGCATATTCATATTTTATATGAACAACCTGCATGTGTGTATCATGAATTTTGTTTATTTCGTGACTGACGTTATGATCATAGAATATTTCGGAGTATGATTTTCCATTGTTATATTATACCCGTGTTCATAATGTTTGCGAGTACATTGAAACGTACTCACTGGCTTGTCCCTGGCTATTGTCTTGGCCAGATTTCTTGCGTGGAGAGGAGCGTTGCGACGACAGCCCCGGAACCCATGCAAAGGTGATAGCAGCCTCGCGAAGATAGGAGTTATCCTGGTTAGCTGTTCTTGTGGGAAATGGAGTCCCATAGACGCAAATGAACCACAAATCGCTTCTGCCAACAACCACTAGAAACCAATTGTGGTACTCAGAGGCCACAATGGTCTTGTACTACATATTTTGTACTTTGCTTGGAATTTCTGTATCAAGTTGGTGCCTCATCAGCTAACAGTAATCCTGGGGCTGGTGAGCACAAGGGCCATTTTCTGGAAAATTAATATCCCGAAAATCCGATCGTGACAAACTTGGTATCAGAGCCTGGCTGACCATTGGCTAATCCTATCTTGGCCAGGTCAATAAACCTAGGTTAACCAACCCACCAGACCTTAACCTAACCCCGACCAAGCTTCTCGCGTAAGATAGCCACACAGTGACCCCGACGCTTTTGGCAGTCGGTGCCCGACCTATCAGCCTAGCCCGTCGATCACGCGCCAGTGACCGATACCTAAAATGTCTCATTCGCAAGCGTGCGAAGGAAGACTCCGTCCCTTTTTTTTATAAAAAGGGGCATGCTAGCCCCATCACAGCACAGCCTCTTTCCCAAACCGAGCTACGATGCCTGGACCCATTGTTCACAATGAGACCACAGCAACCAACCTTGGAGGTTTTGTGACCGTGCTCGCAAACCTCACCCGCCGTGCCTATGCATTAGAAGAGCCCCCAGAGTATGTTGTGTACCAAGGACCCATGAGCGGTGAGAGCCGTCAATTCTGGGCCACTGTACACATCTATGGTAGGGGTCTATCACCAGAACGCCCCTACAGGTTCACCGGAAGGACCACTTCCTTTGAGCCACAAGCCATCCAACTAGCTGCTCGAGAAGCTATAGTTCAACTCCGGCACTTGTCGCCCAGAGTTATCTGTCCCTCGTTCTACTACTACCCCAGCCGTGACGGGTATGGTAGGCCACCCCAGGTTGCCAACGGAGATCACGAGACGGATCCTGCATTGTTGCATCTGGTGCGCTATGTAAGTGCACTAGAGGAACTGTTCGACCAGATCACTCTTGATCTGATCGCAGCTCGTGGAGAACTGGTTCGCCAAGCCCCGGCGAGAGGAGAAGATGAGCCCGACGCCGACAACCCAGTCGTGCTGTTCGGACACCCGATCGAGTCCTTGAGGTCTGCCCCAGCCATCGACCAAAATGCTTTGGTGTCCCCAGAAGTGCTTCGTCGCCTTTTGGGAACACGCTCCAACGGGATTGTGGCCAACAACCCCCGCGATGGTCATCATCGCTACCCCGACCCTGCAGCCCCTCAACCTCATCCAGCTAATCCCGATGGTGAAACCCGTGGAGAGGCCTCGATGTCCGCAAGGCAAGCCCGCTTAGATATTAACGAAGTAGACTAAGTCGCTCTAGTAGTACCGAGCCTTAGTATTTCTATGCCTTGTAATTGTGTGATCCTGTATCACCATTATTAAACACTGTCTGCTTGTGCGCCCCTATTTTTGAATAGTAGCCATGCATAAGTACGTTAGCGTACAGTTGCATTTTTAAATTCCGGGCGCAGCTACCAAAACCACCCCGACGACACCCACGGCAATGAGTCACATTTATGAGATATGTGTATGTGTGGCTTTGACCCTGACCCCAAGAGCAGAACCGACAGACTAGTTACCCTTCACCACGGTAAATAACCCAGCCCCAATGCTATATAAAAGGCCACCTCGTGACCTTGCCAAGTAATCCTCACCTTGTGCACAACACTCACAGCCATTTCTTTGCCATGCCGTCCCCCAGTATTTATCTGAGAACTCCAGACGCAACCCCGGGTAGTTTAGTTAAAATATTGTGGGACTTTACCTGCAATACCATGAGTGCTATCCATCCACCCCAGTACGAGTTGCTCAAATCGAGGATCACCCCATCCACCTCGAAGTATTGGGCAGTGGTGCACATCCCTCCCGCAAACCCAAACCAAGACCCAACGGAAGTCTCCTTCATGGGGAAGTCCATGCCGACTCCGCATATGGCCATAGAGGCTGCTGCGTACGAAGCACTTGCTCGTCTTCGATTCGCGGTACCCTATGCCAGCGAACGAGGATATTATTATTTTCCGAGTCGTGCAGCACCCGGAGAAGTAGCATCTTTTCCCGGTGGATGAATCAAAAGAGACCCAGTACTGGCCAACCTCGCCCAGTATGTTATCGCTCAAGAGCGTTTGACTCAGCGGGTAATGGGTTATCTCCAGAGCCATGCTGATTTAAATCCTCAGATTGCTATTGGCAGACCACTGAGACCCACCAGGAGAGACGCATTCATCGGCTAGTCAACCCGCTTCCCCCGATAGAAGAGGAGTGTGCCCCTGTACCAGAGACGTTTTCTCAGGACCCTGTCCATTTACCGTTTTTATTGTAGACGTCACCGCTATGTTTATTATCCCAGTATTTATTTATGTGTTGTAACTTGTGCGTGGTATCCAAAATTTGTGCGACGGATCAAATATTTGGTTTCAGTTATGTGAGTAGTTTTACTGCTGTTAATTTTGATTTAACCAATTTTCACTCACGATAAATTTTGAAGTGAGATTTCTTTCCCTAAGTTGCTGCAGCATATACCTCCTCACGACATAGATTTTTATTCACGCAGCACCATAACAGCAGACTCACAACCACAACCACTCGACCCCGTGCGCTAATTACAAATCCTCGTGCACTTTTTGCACCCAACTGATCACACCCGAGGACACCACAGTCCCAGTAGGAGAGATTTGTGAGTAATCATTCGGGCGCAAGTGGCCTCCAACACACTGACAGCAGTTAGCACTCGATGCCGCACCTAATCCTCATGATCACCGCCGCCGCGGAGAGCCAACACTCGAGCGGCAGCATCACAACGATCATCAAGGATCATCGCGCACAGGAGCACGGAGAACCCCAGCAGCGTCACCAAACCTCCGCACATCAGGACCACGTACCAGTCCGGCATCACCTCCGCCATTAGAGCCTCGTCTCGAGCTCCTACAAACAGAAATGGAGGAGAATTAAGGAGAGGGAGAAGCGAGGCCAGGTGTGAGGAAGAAGAAGGGGCACCGCGATCATTTTATAGCTCGAGATCGGTGTACGGTGGGCGAAGTCCACCAGCACCGCTCGTCGCTCGATCGCCGGTGTTCGGAGGCGAATCCGCGAGCAGTGTCGACAGTGCACTGGCCCGCGACGTGAGTGCACGCTGCACCGGCAGCTAGCACGCCGCGCACTACCGCGGTACGGCCTAGATGCCCTACGCGCTAGACGTCGCCGGTGGAGAAAGCGCGGGAAAGCACGCGAGAGAGAGGAAGAAGAGAAAGCCAGAGGTAGAAGAAGAGACTGACAGTGGACCCCGGGTCCACCTGTCAGCCAGAGGGAGCACTGTGCTCTCGGGTACGACCAGCGTATTTTAGTAATTTAGAATTTATTCTAAATTTACTGTATCCAACGTAGAAATATCTCGTTTGTCCCCAACCATGGATTTTTCCACGCAACGCCAGTATACCACACTGTAGTTTTGCACCACTTATTGCCCTCTCACTGTAGCCACATTTTATTGCATAAGTAGGATGATTTTTTTGGTAAGAGCGATGTTTGTGCAAAACAGCTTTTAGCAAATCTCGAGGACGAGATTTTTCTTAAGGGGGGTAGTGTTGTAACACCCCAAAATTTTGACCTTGTTTTATTAATTAAAATTTTGCCAGGAAATTAAATTTTTATTTTCTGGATTTATCTTTTGATTTCAGAACCTCTCTTTTCTTTAATATTGTGGAGTTTTTACCTCAAGTGGAAACTTTCCAAAAATATTATTGGACTTGTATACTCTCTCAATAAAACAATTCTTCATAAGTGGATTTATTTGCATAATAGTTTTTCCTGAGCTGTATTCTTTTAAAATGATTTTTCATAAATTTGGAGCCTCTTGTGCACTGCAACCATTTGATAAATGCATTTAAAATTTTCACCAAAATTTGGGGATGTCATGTGATGTGTCCACATCACTTTTATGCAAAAATATCTTTTGGTCACTGGAGATTTTGAGCTCTACACCAAATTTTCAAATCTGGTCCAGTAGGTATTTTTGCACTACAACCTATTTGAATATTTCCTTCAAAATTCTTCCAAGTGTTTGGAGATGTCAGTAGATGTATATAATTCAACTTCATGCGAAAACCCATGAGTGTTCTTTGAAAATTTTGAGCAAATCATCCTCTTTTACTCTCTGGTCCAGTTTGGTTTTTTCTACTGCAACCCTAATTTATTTTGCTCTAGTGCCCATGAGCTTTTTCCTGCTTGTAGTCCTCCCTACAAAACCCTTAAGTCCAGGAGGATGGACCCATTGGAGTATTTTTGGTTCATGAGATGATAGCTTTTAGTTTCTGCTCAAAATTGGTTTTCTCAAATATTTGCACTAACAAGTTTCTGGTCTTGACCAACTAACCTTGCCACCCCCTTTTTCATCTATAGAGACACTGGTCTGGAGTTTTTGGCCACCCCAAGAGTTGCCTAGATGCCCATGGCATTCTGTCGAGCACCTTGTGTTCATGGACAGCTTTGGCATAGTTTTATGTTTGCACTATGATCTTGCCCCTCTGGACAAACCAGCATGTCCACTAGTCTCCTAGCCGCCACTTACCCAGGCCTGCTAATCCCAGCCTCATCCTAATCCTCTAGCACGCCCTGGCATTACGTCGAGCACGTGGCGTGCGTGCGCTGGGCGCGGCCAGAGCGCGCGTTTTGCACGTGCGTGCGCACGGGTCACCGCGTCCCGCCCCTGGCCCTTGCTCGCCTGCAGAGCCACGCCCTACCCTCGCCCGCTCGCCAGAACCCTCCAAGCCACCCTGGCGCCCTGCAGCGCCACCGTCAGAGCTCCCTTCGCGGCACGCCGGCGTCGGTAGCAGCTCCTGCCGTGGACGACGCCACCCAAGCCACCCGCGCGCGCCAGCTGCCCCCTGGAACAGCTCGAGCTCATCCACAAACTCGTCGGTAAGCGCTCGTCGCCGCCACGTCGCCCTGCAGCTACAGAACGGCGGTCGCCGGCGTTCTTATCCACGGCCGCCGCGGAACTGACCTCATCCACCTATAAATAGGAGTCCCCGAGCTCGTCCAGACCCTCAGATGACCTCAGGCCATCCCCCTAGTGCTCCCCCAGCCGCGGATTGACCGGAAGAGGCCGTCTTACCCATCTCCGGCAGGTTCAGCCGCCGCCGCCCTCCGGTCCATTTCGTCGCAAGCAGGGCCTCCCTAGTCCTTCCAACGCCACCATCCGACTCCCCTTGACCGTGCGGAGTTGCCCAGCACCTCAAACTCGCTCGGGAACCACCATAGCCCAATGTCCCAATTCTCCCGAAGCCGCCATCCGCCGCGAAGCTCGCCGCCGGTGACTCCCTCCGTCCCCGCCACCCTCTCGACCACCGGGAGGACCGCCCTGCAACCACGGATCCATCCCTGCCCTCCGGAGCCCGCGAGGAGCCGCCAATCACCGGCGTCGATCGCCGGAGTCCCGCCTCTGCTCGGGCAGAGGAAGAGGAGGGAGAGGCTACTGGTCAAACCTGACCAGTGGGCCCCGTGGACCCACTGTCAGTGACACAGCGACGGCCCGCGCTGGTTTAAGTGAAAGCGTAAACCCATAAGTATGTCTCCTCCGTCTCGAAAGCGTATTCCTATTTGAACCGTTTTCTTTGTCTGTTTAATTTAAAAACAGAACTTTGACTAAACTTTGACTAGCTATAACTTTTTAAATATAACTCCAAAGGACTTGATTCTTTTTCTGTTGTTTCTCAAATTTTGTCTAGTTTATTTTCATATTTATTTGAAAATTTTCCAGACACCTTTTTTGTACTGTTTTAAAATTATGTGTTAATATAAATTCCATCAAAATAGGACTTTGACGAAGGAAAGCAACTTTCAAAAAGTGCACCCCCCTTGCATACTCTTGAAGGCAAGCATTCTGAACCCTGGCATAATATTTTTTTTGTGTGTTGTTTGATACGGTTACAACACCACCTTGACATGGAGCATTCGATATTTCATGTGACAATACAATCATACGCATGAGTGCATAATGAAGATTCTTTGCTGTTAGAAATGGATATGCTTGTGATAGTAATCATCTTCGTATGCTTTTCATGCACACCGGAAGGAAGCCGGGAAAGTCTCTGTCTTGGGTAGACACGAGCTTGTCCTAGTTCCTCGTCGAGACGAGTGTGTCCAGTATGGCATGATGAGGTATGATGAGTGGTGATTCTATCTGTTAATTGAAATATATTTGTTATGCTAATCATACAGGGAATTCTTGGACCTCCTGAGTCGCCAGTAGATCGAGTCTTGTTCCAGTAACCCCCATACTTGTTTCCTACTACCACTTGTCCCTGCCGCAGGTAGGGTACGGTTCAGTAAGTTGTCAACCCCTTCCAAGCACACACCGTACAGAGAGGCCATGGTGGAAGATACCGGCTGCATCCGGTAGGCATGCCACCTGGTCCGGGGGCATGGGTGTTTCCAGTTGGGACCGAGAGGGGGGCACCCCTTAGAGCGCGCGATATAAATTTGATCCCATGCTACGCGAGGTTGTAGCCTCCCCACTTAGATTTTTGCTTAACAGGTGTCGTGGGTGATTCCAGACACCGGTAAGTTAGGCTGGTGTGTGCGGTCAGGTGTGTTTCAATTAAAAGACCGTAGACGGAATTAGTCCCGATGGACTAAAGAAATCCGTTACTCGTGGGTAAAGAGTACACCCTCTGCAGAGGTTAAATCTATTCGAATAGCCGTGTCCATGGGTAAGGACTACAGTCTGAGATGGGTCAAGTGTCGGTCTTAGTGTCGGCCGTAGTGTCGGTCTTCGGAGGAAAAACTGCTAAACCAGAACATTGATTATGACCTGTGACATATGAGGATTATGATTATTATTATTATTGTGGACTAACCATTTATATTATTTGAATTATTGAGTATCCCTGGGACGGTTCTACCTCCTGGATATTCATTGTGATCAATTTCTTATAAGCCCTTTATGTGGTGTCGCTCAGACGCCCGACTGTGGCATGCTTGTTATTTAAATTACTTATAAGCCCTTTATGTGGTGTCGCTCAGACGCCCGACTGTGGCATGCTTGTTATTTAAATTCTTTATAAGCCCTTTATGGGGTGTCGCTCAGACGCCCGACTGTGGCATGCTTGTTATTTCTTTTATTTATAAGCCCTTTATGTGGTGTCGCTCAGACGCCCGACTGTGGCATGCTTGTTATTTCTTTTATTTATAAGCCCTTTATGTGATGTCGCTCAGACGCCCGACTGAGACATGATTTATCTTATTACCCTTTTGAGGCGTCGCTTCAGACACTCGATCGGTGCATTCTATTTCTACTCCCGTATTGCATATTCATATTTTATATGAATAACCTGCATGTGTGTATCACGAATTTTGTTTATTTCGTGACTGACGTTATGATCATAGAATATTTCGGAGCATGATTATCCATTGTTATATTATACCCGTGTTCATAATGTTTGTGAGTACATTCAAGCTTACTCACTGGCTTGTCCCTGGCTATTGTCTTGGCCAGATTTGTTGCGTGGAGAGGAGCGTTGCGACGACAGCCCCGGAACCCATGCAAAGGTGATAGCAGCCTCGCGAAGATAGGAGTTATTCTGGTCAGCTGTTCTTGTGGGAAATGGAGTCCCATAGATGCAAGTGAACCACAAATCGCTTCCGCCATCAACCACTAGAAACCAATTGTTGTACTCAGAGGCCACAATGGTCTTGTACTACATATTTTGTACTTTGCTTGGAATTTCTATATCAATTTGGTGCCTCATCAGCTAACAGTAATCCTGGGGCTGGTGAGCACAAGGGCCATTTTTCTAGAAAATTAATATCCCGAAAATCCGGTCGTGACAGTATGTCGGGTCATGAGACCCATGTTTGTAATATCATGCTATGTAAGCCTCCTCGGAGCCTCTTAAAGAAATACTTTGAGTCGTAGAGTTATGTTGCGATGCCATGTTGTATCTACACATATCGAGCATAGTGTATGTATGCTATTGAAATGCTTTGGTATGTGTGGGATCCGACACCTAACTCCAGTTCTTTTGGCGGCTTAAAAAATAAGCCGCCTCCTCCCCAGCTTTTCCCATAAGCCACCTCTCTTATTCATTGGGGCTTCTAAACTAGTTATGGAATAACTAATTTAGAAGTCTCAACAAATTTTAGGGGCGGCTTATTTTTTAAGCTGGGGAGAGGCAGCTTATTTTTTAAGCCGCCTAAAAGAACTGGCCACTAGTTGTTTATTCTTGGTAGCCTTGCTTATGGGGAAATGCCTCCTAGTGCTTCTATCCGGAACACATGGATTGACCGGCATGTTTCCTTCTTTGCTCCTGAGTCTGTCCCTACGGGGAAATGTCACACGGTGTTTACCAGAGTCCCGATAGCTTGCTACAGCCCGGTTACACTCGCTGCTGACCGACACGTGCATTGCTGGGTCATGTATGCATGTCCCTGTAAGTTTGTGCCACCTTGTGTTTACGACTAGTCATGTTGGCCCGGGTTCTCTGTCATACGGATGCTAGCAACACAATCATATACGTGAGCCAAAAGGCGCAAATGGTCCCGGCCCAGGTAAAGACAGCAGCCGTGGGTTACCGTGCGTGAAGCCACAAGGTGATATGATGTGTTACATGCTAGACCAGTGTGACTTAGGATCGGGGTCCTGACAATGCCTGCGGTGGCCACGGCACTGTCTCGAACGCGATGAGCACGGAGTTGTGGGTGAGCGATCCCGTTAGCGGTGGAGTGAACCAATTGATAGCATCATCGCCGAAGTGGAAGTTTGCGAGGAGGGATGAAGAGAAGGGCGTCGAGGCAAAGGACGGTGAGGCGAAATGCAATGCACGCCCATGGCGGCGTTCGTGTAGTAGGACGCGAGAGAGGAGGCCAAAGGAATTACACTGACGATGGCGTTAGTGTAGTAGGACACGGGAGAGCAGGCCAAGAGGAACAACACCGACGGTAATGATAGTTTAGTAGGACACATGAGAGAAGACCGAGATGAATGACACCGGCGACGCCAGTGTAGTTGGATGCAAGAGAGGTGGCCGAGAGGAATGATACCGCCAACGGCGCTAGTGTAGTAGTGCGGGAGAGGAGGCCGAGAGGAACAACGCTGATGGTGGCGCCATCATAGCAGGACGCGAGAAAAGAGACTATGAGGGAGATTAAGGAGTGTCAGTAAAACATACCACACATATGCATATGTAGACTCCACAAGGGAGATGTATATCTACTTATCTACTATCACTGAAACAGAAAATGTGCAACACGAAATTCGTGTGAAACTGTGAGATGAAGCTACTGGTCAAAAGAAATTTTGACAGTCGACTATGCCTGACGAATTTGGTAGAATCCATCCAAAATAGCTTCAAACATGAACACAGAATTGAACGTTTATGGCGAATGAAATTACGAACCGATCATCTAGGTGGAACCACAAGATGAATGTGCATCTTTTTCATTCATACCTTATCTTGAATGGAAGTATCATTCTATAGATTAGAAGGGGCTGATAAGTGAAGAAGATTAGAAGTTAAACTAGCAGAACACGTGCAACCTGAGGTACATTACTTATCAGACCACATCACGTTGCATCGATGGAGGCACCCAGGTGGGCACCTTTGCATCGGTAGTGCCTGGCTAGTCTGAAACGGTCGAATCGAGCATTCGCAGCAGGCCTGGCCCAGACGTGCTTTAAAGTTCACATGGGGCAACATTTTTATGCAAACCCAGGCTACCAAAAAGGTGAAAACTACACCCCACGGGCCTGTATGGACCTAATGCAGGTAACCAAACACATCCCTAGAATATTAAGTCAACATTAGTATATTCATCGTGAAACATGTTTTCATACGGTATATATTTGATATCTATAGATACTAATAAGTTTTTCCTAAAAAGTTGGTAAAAATTATGAAGCTTCACTTTTAAGAAAACCAATGCGGACTTTTTTTGAACATAGTTCAGACATAGGTGCTCATATACGCACATACACTAATCCCTATGAACACACACACGCACACCCTACCCACTATGAGCACCTCCGAGAGATTGAGCCGACATATCATCTAAAGATTGATGAAGTCATCAAAGGCGCCTCGTAGTCGATGGGAACGTCTCCTCCCATTGAACACGCGTTGTCTCAAATTCTAAAATAAATGTAGGAATAAATGAGAGCATCATGACTTGAAACCTGGTGGGCAAGGATACCACTGTCCTCCTAACCATCCAACCACATGTTGGTTTGCCCAATGCAGACTATATTACGGGACAGAGAGAGTATGTAGGAACTTGATATTTCCCTTATCAATGGAAAAGGGCATCTCCAACGCCGACCGTCAAACCTCCCGCAATTGTCCAGACCGCGCTGTCCGGACTACGGAAGCCATCCAACACAGTCCTTCATACGTCCATTTTGCATCATGCTTTTATATCGGTATTTATTGCATTATGGGCTGTTATTACACATTATGTCACAATATTTATGCCTATTCTCTCTTATTTTACAAGGTTTACATAAGGAGGGAGAATGCCGGCAGCTGGAATTCTGGGCTGGAAAAGGAGCAAATATTAGAGACCTATTCCGCACAACTCCAAAAGTCCTGAAACTCCACGGAAGTTATACTTGGAAATAATAAAAAATATTGAGCGGAAGAAATACCAGAGGGGGCCCACACCCTGGCCACGAGGGTGGGGGAGCGCCCTACCCCCCTGGGCGCGCCCCCTGCGTCGTGGGCCCCATGTTGTCCCTCCAGTGCCCATCTTCTGCTATATGAAGTCTTTCGTCCGAACAAAAATCATAAGCAAGCTTTTGGGATGAGACTCCGCCGCCACGAGGCGGAACCAATCTAGGGCTCCGGCGGAGCTGTTCTGCCGGGGCACTTCCCTCCGGGAGGGGAAATCATCGCCATCGTCATCACCAACGCTCCTCTCATCGGGAGGGGGCCAATCTCCATCGACATCTTCACCAGCACGATCTCCTCGCAAACCCTAGTTCATCTCTTGTATTCAATTCTTGTCTCTAAGTCTGGGATTGGTACCTGTAGGTTGCTAGTAGTGTTGATTACTCCTTGTAGTTGATGCTAGTTGGTTTATTTGGTGGAAGATCATTATGTTCAGATCCTATATGCATATTAATACTCCTATGATTATGAACATGAATATGCTTTGTGAGTAGTTACGTTTGTTCCTGAGGACATGGGAGAAGTCTTGCTATTAGTAGTCATGTGAATTTGGTATTCGTTCGATATTTTGATGAGATGTATGTTGTCTCTCCTCTAGTGGTGTTATGTGAACGTCGACTACATGGCACTTCACCATTATTTGGGCCTAGAGGAAGGCATTGGGAAGTAATAAGTAGATGATGGGTTGCTAGAGTGACAGAAGCTTAAACCCTAGTTTATGCGTTGCTTCGTAAGGGGCTGATTTGGATCCATATGTTTCATGCTATGGTTAGGTTTACCTTAATACTTCTTTTGTAGTTGCGGATGCTTGCAATAGGAGTTAATCATAAGTGGGATGCTTGTCCAAGTAAGGACATCACCCAAGCACCGGTCCACCCACATATCAAATTATCAAATTACCGAACGCGAATCATATGAACGTGATGAAAACTAGCTTGACGATAATTCCCATGTGTCCTCGGGAGCGCTTTTCTTTATATAAGAGTTTGTCTAGGCTTGTCCTTTGCTACAAAAAGGATTGGGCCACCTTGCTGCACTTTATTTACTTTTGTTACTTGTTGCTCGTTACAAATTATCTTATCACAAAACTATTTGTTACCTATAATTTCAGTGCTTGCGGAGAATACCTTGCTGAAAACCGCTTATCATTTCCTTCTGCTCCTCGTTGGGTTCGACACTCTTACTTATCTAAAGGACTATGATAGAACCCCTATACTTGTGGGTCATCAAGACTCTTTTCTAGCGCCGTTGCCGGGAGTGAAGCGCCTTTGGTAGGTGGACTTTGGTAAGGAAAATTTTATATAGTGTGCTGAAATTTACTGTCACTTGTTACTATGGAAAGTAATCCTCCGAGGGGCTTGTTCGGGGTATCTTCACCCCGACCAGTAGAGCAAAGAGTTGCTCCTCAACCTACTGAACCTACTGAAAATGAAAATGTCTACTCTGAAATTCCCTCGGGTATGGTAGAAAAACTGCTAGCTAATCCTTTTGCAGGAGATGGAACATGTCAGGACCCCGATCCTAAACCACATTGATCTAGCATGTAACACATCATATCGCTTTGCGGCCTCACGCACGGTATTCCCACGGGTGCCACCTTACCTGGCCCGAGCCCGTTTGCGCCTTTTGGCTCACGTATATGATAGTGTCGCTAGCATCCATATGACAGAGAACCCAGGCCGACATGACTAGTCGTGAACCCAAAGTGGCACTAACTTACAGGGACAGGCATACATGACCCAGCAACGAACGTGTCGGTCATCAGCGAGTGGATTCGGGCTATAGCAACTGGGCTAGCAGGACTCCGGGAATCCGGGCTGTAGCATGCTAACAGGACTCCGAAAGGCACCGCGTGACATTTCCCCGAAGGGACAGACGCATGATCGAAGAAGGACACATGCCGGCCAGTCTAAGTGTTCCGGAGCAGTAGCAACTGGGCTAACAGGACTCAGGTAAACCGGGCTGTAGCAGACTACCATGGCTCAGTGGAAGCACTAGACTACATTTCCCCATAAGAGAGGCTACCAAGGATAGACAACTAGGTTGTCGGATCCCACACATACCAAGCATTTCAATAACATACACACAATATGCTCGATATGTGGAAATACAACATGGCATCACAACCAAACTCTACGACTCAGAGTATGTATTCATTAGGCTCCGAGGAGCCAGATATTACAAACATGGGTCTCATGACCCAACATTCAAGTCATACAAGCAATGAGCACATGCGGAAGCTTAACTTGTCTGAGTACAGACAACTACAAATGAAAAAGGCTGAGAAGCCTGACTATCTACAAGACCCTCCAAGGGTACAAGATCGTAGATGAGGTAACAAGCTAAACGTCGGAGTCCATGCGGAACTACTAGCGAGACTGAAGTCTCTCTGCAAAAACATAAAATAAGCAAACGTGAGTACAAATGTACCCAGCAAGACTTACATCAGAACTAGCTACATATGCATTGGTATCAACAAAGGGGTGGTGGAGTTTGACTGCAGCAAGCCAGCTTTGACTTGGTAGCTATCCTGAACTATGACTGCAAGTAACTCTTTTGAGGTGGCACACACGAGTCCACATATTCACCATATCAATACACCACTATGGATCCGCTCCCGTCTCCCTACGAGAAGGCCATCCATAGCACTCACGCTTATCTTGCGCATTTTAGAGTATCCACTTTCACTTGTCTATGAACTGTACAGGCAACCTAGAAGTCCTTTTCCGCGGACATGGCTATTCGAATAGATGATGTTAACCCTGCAGGGGTGTACTTCTTTACACACGCTCTTGCCACTTACCACCATGTACACGTCGTGTATCTCGGCAACCTTCAAGCGGAAGCCTGGCGAGGGAGTCGGCCACGACCTGACTAACCACACAAGTCACTAGTCCAGGTTTATCGCCTATTCGGGTTCCATCCGCAAGGAGATCCAGCCGGGGTGTCGCTCACGGCCCCAAACGATGTGAGCAGGGTTCCCAAGCCCACCATCCGGGTGCCACTTGGTACACCGTGCCACTGTGCCTAGTCTGTCCCAAGCCCACCTGTATCGGGTGCCACTTGGTAGACTACTAACACTCCCTACAAACACCAGAAACTAGTTGCAACTCTTGGACAGAGACCGGGTTGATTAATAAGTCGAGAGAGCTTGGAGCGCCCGGAGCCCAATGTGTGGTAGTAACTGTTCATGGATCACAAACACAGAACTCAGTTCCTGAGGACGGTTGCAATGAGACAACCCACCATGTACTCCTACATGGCCTCTCACCGCTACCTTTACCAAATCGTGTTCACACACTTAGCTCTCAACGGTAGGACATGTTCACCACATTCCAATTCATCCCCGATGAATCAGACCTGACTCAACTCTAAGCAGTAGCAGGCATGACAAACAAGCATGAATGAGTAGGCACATCAGGGCTCAAACAATTCCTACTCATGCTAGTGGGTTTCATCTCTTTACTGTGGCAATGACAGGTCATGCAAAGGAAAGGGGTTCAATTACCGCAGCATGTAACAGTTGAATCGTTGTTGTCCTAATGTAGTAAAAGAGAGCAGGAGCGAGAGAGTGGGAATGTATCGGAATGAACAAGGGGGTTTTGCTTGCCTGGCACTTATGAAGATAGTATAGTTCTTCATCGGCGTCATCGATCTCATCGTCGGAACATACGTCTACCGAGGGGGAACAACCACCGGCAAACAAGAGGGAACATAATCAATGAAATGCAACAATATGATGCATGATAATGACATGGCAATAGGCTGTTGATTGGGATAATGCAACTAGCAACCATATTAAATGAAGTTGGTTTGAATACAAGATTCAAATTCAAACTCCACATGTGATTATTCAAATGCCATTTAATTGATTTGACCTGATCAGCAGGCATAAGTTGTTCTAACATGCATGAAAATGGTACAGATGGATATATTGGATTTTTCTGATCATTTTTCATATATAACTTATTTCATTTGGAGTTACGGTTGATCTTCTATGAATTTTTGAAGTTAATATCAATTTCTGGAATTTCCTGGTTTATTTTAAACCCAGAAAATCATTACTGCATCAGCACTACATCATGCCCGCGTCAGCGAGTCAACGACGCTGACCAGAGTCAAACATGACGTGTGGGGTCCACACGTCAGTGACACTGTGTTAAACAGGGGGGTTAATTAGCGCGGGTTGACCGGTTTGACCGACGGTTAGTCGCCGGCGAGGCCGAACGCGGCGGAGCGCGTCGGGTTCGTCGCTTCGGCAACCATTTGGGCGGCGGAGGCCATGGGCGAGGAGCCAGGGCTCGTCCGCGTCTTCTGGAGCAAGCGGGAGAGGCGGGGGTGGCCTGAGCTCGCCGGAAACCAGCTCGGGGCGGCGGCCGGAGCACGACCAGGTGCGCGCGGGGTGCTACGGGGCACAGCGGGAGATGTGGGTGGCGGCGTTGGTCTTCTGGGAGGTTGCTGAGTGCGGTGACGTGCGCGGGTGTGAGCTGCAGCGACGAGCTCCGCTCGGTCCAGCGAGAGAGAGAGCAGCAGGTGAGGGGATGAGGACGGGAGAGAGCGAGAGGGGCCTGGGGGTGCGTGGCGTCCTCAGCCAACTCCGAACGGTCGGCGGCAAGCAGGAGGTGGCGATGCGCGTGCGTGCGCGCCGCGGACACACGCCCCTGTCCTACTGGCGAGAGGTTGGGGGTGACTGGCGCTGGCCAGTCGGCTGGGCCGGCACAGTGCCAGACCAGCAAGTGGCCCAGGTAAGTCCAGGTAAGGGTTTTTCCATTTCTGTTCCCTTTTCTATTTTTCTAACATTTGTTTGAATTAAAAACAATACAAAACTAATTTATCTTCTTATGCCAATTTTTGTAGGAGCTAGTGGTATTAATACAGAGCTCCTCATCATCTAGCATAATTATTGGACAATATTATATATATATATAAATATATATCCAAAGCAAATAATTACTTCATTAATTCCAAATGCCCAAAATAAATATCTATGAGCTCCTAAAAATATTGGTTTGAATTTTAACTCTGACCAATATTTTCAGAGAGTAACATGAACATTTTCTTGGACCTTTTTGGAGCAATTTCTCTCTGGGTTATTTCCAGAAATGATTTCTGAGGGTTTCACAAATCCCCATTTCAAATTTAAATGAAATTTAAACATGATGCACACCTGACTAGCTAGTCTAGGTCATACCAGAACTAGGGATGTGACAGAACATTACATCCTGATGAGCACCTAATCTATGTGGATGAAGTTTGTGGATTATTTAAGCTTGCAGGTATGCCCGATGATGTTTCAAGAAGAAGGTCTTCCCTTTTATCTTTGAAGGGAGATGCATTGACATGGTATAGGCTATGTGATGATATGGGATCATGGAACTAGAAGCGATTGAAATTGGAATTTCATCAGAAGTTTTATCCTATGCATCTTGTTCATCGTGATCGTAATTATATATATAATTTTTGGCCTCGCGAATGAGAAAGCGTCACTCAAGCTTGGGGGAGGCTTAAATCAATGTTATATTCATGCCCCAATCATGAGCTCTCAAGAGAAATGATTATTCAAAAAATTTATGCTCGGCTTTCTGATAACAATCGCACCATGCTCGATACTTCTTGTGTTGGCTCTTTTATGATGAAGACTATTGAATTCAAATGGGATTTATTGGAAAGAATGAAACGCAACTCTGAAGATTGGGATCTCGACGAAGGTAAGGAGTCAGGTATGACACCTAAGTTTGATTGTGTTAAATCTTTTATGGATACCGATGTTTTCCGTAAATTTAGCACTAAATATGGACTTGACTCTGAGATAGTAGCTTCTTTTTGTGAATCTTTTGCTACTCATGTTGATCTCCCTAAGGAGAAGTGGTTTAAATATCATCCTCCCATAGAAGTAAAAGTAGCTGAACCTATTAAAGTTGAAGAAAATACTATCACTTATAATGATCCTATTGTTCCTACTGCTTATGTTGAGAAACCACCTTTTCCTGTTAGAATAAAGGATCATGCTAAAGCTTCAACTGTGGTTCGTAAAAGCAATATTAGAACTTATACGTACACCTCCTGAGCAAGTTAAAGCTGAACCTAATATTGTTATTGTTAAAGATCTCTTGGCTGATAATATTGATGGGCATGTTATTTATTTCTGTGATGAAACTGCTAGAATTGTTAAACCTTGTGCTAAAGATAAACATAGACCTGTGGTAGGCATGCCTGTTATTTCTGTTAAAATAGGAGATCATGGTTATCATGGCTTGTGTGATATGGGTGCTAGTGCTAGTGCAATACTATTGACTTATAAAAAGAAATTATGCATGATATTGCACCTGCTGAGTTAGAAGATATTGATGTCACAATTAAACTTGCCAATAGAGATACTATTTCACCAATTGGGATTGTTAGAGATGTTGAAGTCTTGTGTGGGAAAACTAAATTTCCTGCTAATTTTCTTGTTCTTGGTTCCCCACAAGATAGCTTTTGTCCCATTATATTTGGTAGACCCTTCTTAAACACTGTTAATGCTAAGATAGACTGCGAAAAGGATGTTGTTACTATTGGTTTAGGTGATATGTCTCATGAGTTTAATTTCTCTAAATTTCGTAGACAACACCGTGAAGAGGAATTGCCTAGTAAAGATGAAATTATTGGTCTTGCTTCTATTGCCGTACCTCCTAGTGATCCTTTAGAACAATATTTGCTAGACCATGAAAATGATATGTTTATGAATGAAAGAAGGGAAATAGATGAAGTGTTCTTTAAACAGGGACCTATTCTGATAACACAACTTGCCTGTTGAAATCCTAGGGGATCCTCCTCCACCCATGGGTGATCCCGTGTTAGAGCTTAAACCATTACCTGATACTCTCAAATATGCTTATCTTGATGAAAAGAAGATATATCCTGTTATTATTAGTGCTAACCTTTCAGAGAAGGAGGAAGAAAAATTATTGAAAACTCTGAAGAAGCACCGTGCTGCTATTGGATATACTCTTGATGATCTTAAGGGCATTAGTCCCACTCTATGTCAACACAAAATAAATTTGGAGAAAGATGCCAAACCAGTTATTGATCACCAACGACGCCTGAATCCTAAGACGAAAGCAGTGGTAAGAAAGGAAATATTAAAGCTCCTGGAGGCAGGTATAATTTATCCCGTTGCTGATACTCAGTGGGTAAGTCCTGTCCATTGTGTTCGTAAGAAGGGAGGTATTACTGTCGTTCCTAATGATAAAGATGAATTGATTCCGTAGAGAATTATTACAGGTTATAGGATGGTAATTGATTTCCACAAATTAAATAAGGCTACTAAAAAAGATCATTGCCCCTTACCTTTTATTGACCAAATGCTAGAAAGATTATCCAAACATACACATTTTTGCTTTCTAGATGGTTATTCTGGTTTCTCTCAAATACCTGTGTCAGCTGATGATCAAGCTAAGACCACTTTTACTTGTCCTTTTGGTACTTTTGCTTATAGACGTATGCCTTTTGGTTTATGCAATGCACCTGCTACCTTTCAAAGATGCATGATGGCTATATTCTCTGACTTTTGTGAAAAGATTTGTGAGGTTTTCATGGACGATTTCTCCGTTTATGGATCCTCTTTTGATGATTTCTTGAGCAACCTTGATCGAGTTTTGCAGAGATGTCAAGACACTAATCTTGTCTTGAATTGGGAGGCGTGCCACTTTATGGTCAATGAAGGAATTGTCTTGGGGCATAAAATTTCTGAAATAGGTATTGAAGTTGATAAAGCTAAAGTTGATGCTATTGAAAAGATGCCCTGTCCCAAGGACATCAAAGGTATAAGAAGCTTCCTTGGTCACGCCGGATTTTATAGGAGGTTCATTAAGGACTTCTCAAAAATTTCTCGGCCTCTGACTAATTTATTACAAAAAGATATACCATTTGTCTTTGATGATGATTGTGTAGAAGCATTTGAAATACTTAAGAAAGCATTAATTTCTGCACCTATTATTCATCCACCTGATTGGAATTTACCCTTTGAAATTATGTGTGATGCTAGTGATTATGCTGTAGGTGTTTTTCTAGGGCAAAGAGTTGATAAGAAATTAAATGTTATTCAATATGCTAGTAAAACTCTAGACAATGCTCAGAGAAATTATGCTACTACTGAAAAAGAATTCTTAGCAGTTGTATTTGCTTGTGATAAGTTCAGACCTTATATTGCTGATTCTAAAGTAACTATTCACACTGATCATGCTGCTATTAAATATCTTATGGAAAAGAAAGATGCCAAACCTAGACTTATTAGGTGGGTTCTCTTGCTACAAGAATTTGATTTGCATATTATTGATAGAAAGGGAGCTGAGAACCCTGTTGCAGACAATTTGTCTAGGTTAGAAAATGTTCTTGATGACCCACTACCTATTGATGATAGCTTTCCTGATGAACAATTAAATGTCATAAATGCTTCTCGTACTGCTCCATGGTATGCTGATTACGCTAATTACATTGTTGCTAAATTTATACCACCTAGTTTCACATACCAGCAAAAGAAAAACTTTTTCTATGATTTAAGACATTACTTCTGGGATGACCCCCATCTTTATAGAGAAGGAGTAGATGGTGTTATTAGACGTTGTGTACCTGAGCATGAACAGGAACAGATCCTACGCAAGTGTCACTCCGAGGCTTATGGAGGACACCACGCTGGAGATAGAACTGCACATAAGGTATTGCAAACCGGTTTTTATTGGCCTACTCTCTGCAAGGATGCCCGTAAGTTTGTCTTATCTTGTGATGAATGTCAAAGAATTGGTAATATTAGTAGACGTCAAGAAATGCCTATGAATTATTCACTTGTTATTGAACCATTTGATGTTTGGGGCTTTGATTATATGGGACCGTTTCCTGCCTCTAATGGATATACACATATTTTAGTTGCTGTTGATTACGTTACTAAGTGGGTAGAAGCTATTCCAACTAGCAGTGCTGATCATAACACCTCTATTAAGATGCTTAAAGAAGTTATTTTTCCGAGGTTTGGGGTCCCTAAATATTTAATGACTGATGGTGGTTCACATTTTATTCATGGTGCTTTCCGTAAAATGCTTGCTAAGTATGATGTTAATCATAGAATTGCATCTCCTTATCATCCACAGTCTAGTGGTCAAGTAGAATTGAGTAATAGAGAACTCAAATTAATTTTGCAAAAGACTGTTAATAGATCTAGGAAGAATCGGTCCAAGAAACTTGATGATGCATTATGGGCCTATCGAACTGCATATAAAAATCCTATGGGTATGTCTCCGTGTAAAATGGTTTATGGAAAAGCATGTCACTTACCTCTCGAACTAGAAAATAAGGCATATTGGGCAATTAAAGAACTCAATTATGATTTCAAACTTGCCGGTGAGAAGAGGTTATTTGACATTAGCTCACTTGATGAATGGAGAACCCAAGCCTATGAGAATGCCAAGCTGTTTAAAGAAAAAGTTAAAAGATGGCATGACAAAAGGATACAAAAGCGTGAGTTTAATGTAGGTGATTATGTATTGCTATACAACTCTCGTTAAGATTTTTTGTAGGAAAAACTTCACTCTAAATGGGAAGGTCCTTACGTTATCGAGGAGGTCTATCGTTCCGGTGCCATAAAAATCAACAACTTTGAGGGCACAAATCCGAAGGTGGTGAACGGTCAAAGAATTAAACATTATATCTCAGGTAATCCTATAAATGTTGAAACCAATGTTATTGAAACCGTAACCCCGGAGGAATACATAAGGGACACTTTCCAGAATGTTTCAGACTCTGAAAAGGAATAGGTATGTGGTACGGTAAGTAAACCAACTCCAAAACAGTTCTAATGGCAATTTTTCTCCGTTTTGGAATATTTAGAAAAATAGAAAAATAAGAAGCAGTCCGGGAAGGACACGAGGACTCCACGAGGGTGGAGGGTGTGCACTACCCTCCTGGGCGTGCCCCTTGCCTCGTGGGCACCTCGTGTGCTCTCCGGACTCTGTTTTCTTGCACGATATGTATTTTGGTCGGTAAAAATTCATTATGTAATCTCCCGAAGGTTTTGACTCCTGTATCACGCAATTGTTCTCTGTTCTTGTTTCGAGCTGTTTTCTGTCAGGGCTGTCAAGGCCAGGCATCATGTCGTCCCCCTCCTCCAACAATGGTGACAACGATGCTTGGCTAATGAAGATAGAGCTGAAGAGGGAAGAACCCGTGGAGATCAACAAGGATGAAGGGATCAAGAAGGCCACGGAGGACCAAGTTCCGGCAGCAGAAGACACCCTTCAACTTGATCACAATCTCCTTACCCCAACTGAGATCGAAGCTTTCAAGATGATTGAGTTAGCTCGTATACAAAACAAGTATCTCACACGTGAAAATATTTTGTTGAAGGAGCATATCGTCGCACTCAAGGGCATTATCCGCAAGTTGGAGGATCTCTTGCGCTCGATGTGCGACTACCCATCATCAACAACTCCACCATCTTCTTCACCAACAAAGGAGATATAATCATATGGGTATGGGCACTCCCCTTGGCAAATGCCAATCTTGGGGGAGGTGCCCCGGTATCGTATCACTACCATATCTCATATCTTTACCATTTTTCTTAGTTCGATCCTTATTAGTAATATCTTGATCTAGTAGAATAAAAGTTTTAGTATGATCTAGTTTTGAGTTTTGCTTTATGATCCCTCTATGTAATCGAGTCCGTGAGCTATATAATAAAGATTAGTGTTGAGTCAAGGGCTTTATTATTTTGCTATGATCTTGAGGGAATAAAAGAAAAGAGAAAGAATAAAAAGAAACAAATAGATCATATTGATCTTATGGAGAGTAATGACTTCACATATAAACAGTATGATGATTAAAAGTTGTTGAGAGTTGGCAAACATAGTTTTGGTCATCGTTGCAATTAATAGGAAGTAATAAAGAAAGAGAGGTTTCACATATAAATATACTATCTTGGACATCTTTTATGATTGTGAGCACTCATTAAAATATGACATGCTAAAGAGTTGATGTTGGGCAAGGAAGACAACGTAATGGGTTATGTTTTCTTATATCTGAGATAAAGTATATTGTCATGGATCATCCAACATGCTGAGTTTGCCTTTCCCCCTCATGCTAGACAAATTCTTTGCACCAAGTAGAGATACTACTTGTGCTTCCAAATACCCTTAAACCCAGTTTTGCCATGAGAGTGCACTATATCTACCTATGGATTGAGTAAGATCCTTCAAGTAAGTTGTCAACGGTGCAAGCAATAAAAATTACTCTCTAAATATGTATGATTGATTGGTGTGGGAGAAATAAGCTTTGTATGATCTTGTGATGTGGAAGAAATAAAAGCGACGGACTGCATAATAAAGGTCCATATCACAAGTGGCAATATAAAGTGACGTTCTTTTGCATTAAGATTTTGTGCATCCAACCCTAAAAGCGCATGGCAACCTCTACTTCCCTCTGTGAAGGGCCTATCTTTTATTATTATCTTCTACCTTATGCAAGAGTCATGGTGATCTTCACCTTTCCTTTTTACATTTTATCCTTTGGCAAGCATAGTGTGTTGGAAAGATCCTGATACATATATCTAATTAGATGTAAGTTAGCATGAACTATTATTGTTGACATTACCCTTGAGGTAAAAGGTTGGGAGGCGAAACTATAAGCCCCTATCTTTCTCTGTGTCCGATTAAAACTCCGTAACCACAAGTATTGAGTGAGTGTTAGCAATTGTGAAAGACTAAATGATAGTTGAGTATGTGGACTTGCTAAAAAGCTCTGACATACTCTTTCTGATGTTATGATAAATTGCAATTGCCTCAATGACAGAGATTATAGTTTGTTAGTTCTCAATGAAGTTTCCGATTCATACTTTGCATTGTCAATAGATATTACTTGAGCATAAGAAATCATACGACATTATCCATATATGTTGCTGTTATAAGAATGATCATGATGCCCTCAAGTCCGTATTTTATTTTTATCGACACCTCTACCTCTAAACATGTGGACATATTTATCGTTATCGGCTTCCGCTTGAGGACAAGCGAGGTCTAAGCTTGGGGGAGTTGATACGTCCATTTTGCATCATGCTTTTATATCGATATTTATTGCATTATGGGCTGTTATTACACATTATGTCACAATATTTATGCCTATTCTCTCTTATTTTACAAGGTTTACATAAGGAGGGAGAATGCCGGCAGCTGGAATTCTGGGCTGGAAAAGAAGCAAATATTAGAGACCTATTCTGCACAACTCCAAAAGTCCTGAAACTCTACAGAAGTTATTTTTGGAAATAATAAAAAATATTGAGCGGAAGAAATACCAGAGGGGGCCCACACCCTAGCCACGAGGGTGGGGGTGCGCCCTACCCCCTGGGCGTGCCCCCTGCCTCGTGGGCCCCCTGTTGGCCCTCCGGTGCCCATCTTCTGCTATATGAAGTCTTTCGTCCGAAGAAAAATCATAAGCAAGCTTTCGGGATGAGACTCCGCCGCCACGAGGCGGAACCTTGGCGGAACCAATCTAGGGCTCCGGCGGAGCTGTTCTGCCGGGGACACTTCCCTCCGGGAGGGGGAAATCATCGCCATCGTCATCACCAACGCTCCTCTCATCGGGAGGGGGCCAATCTCCATCAACATCTTCACCAGCACCATCTCCTCTCAAACCCTAGTTCATCTCTTGTATCCAATTCTTGTCTCTAAGTCTGGGATTGGTACCTGTAGGTTGCTAGTAGTGTTGATTACTCCTTGTAGTTGATGCTAGTTGGTTTATTTGGTGTAAGATCATATGTTCAGATCCTATATGCATATTAATACTCCTCTGATTATGAACATGAATATGCTTTGTGAGTTGTTACGTTTGTTCCTGAGGACATGGGAGAAGTCTTGCTATTAGTAGTCATGTGAATTTGGTATTCATTCGATATTTTGATGAGATGTATGTTGTCTCTCCTCTAGTGGTGTTATGTGAACGTTGACTACATGACACTTCACCATTATTTGGGCCTAGAGGAAGGCATTGGGAAGTAATAAGTAGATGATGCGTTGCTAGAGTGACAGAAGCTTAAACCCTAGTTTATGCGTTGCTTCGTAAGGGGCTGATTTGGATCCATATGTTTCATGCTATGGTTAGGTTTACCTTAATACTTCTTTTGTAGTTGCGGATGCTTGCAATAGGAGTTAATCATAAGTGGGATGCTTTTCCAAGTAAGGACAGCACCCAAGCACCGGTCCACACACATATCAAATTATCAAAGTACCGAACGCGAATCATATGAACGTGATGAAAACTAGCTTGACGATAATTCCCATGTGTCCTCGGGAGCGCTTTTTTTATATAAGAGTTTGTCCAGGCTTGTCCTTTGCTACAAAAAGGATTGGGCCACCTTGCTGCACTTTATTTACTTTTGTTACTTGTTGCTCATTACAAATTATCTTATCACAAAACTATTTGTTACCTATAATTTCAGTGCTTGCAGAGAATACCTTGCTGAAAACCGCTTATCATTTCCTTCTGCTCCTCGTTGGGTTCGACACTCTTACTTATCGAAAGGACTACGATAGATCCCCTATACTTGTGGGTCATTAGTCCTATATCAGTTCGCGGCGCGGTCCGGACACAATTTCTTCCGCAGACCTGAGACAAACGTGTGGGCGGGGGAGGGGGGCTTTGTGGGAGTCCAAACATGAGAAACGTCACTATTTAGCCCCTGATGGCTCAAGAATTTGTGATGTTTTAGTGGTGATTTTAGCTTGGTTTTCATTGGAATTATTATTACTCTTCAGATATTTCTAACTCTAATCCCTCGAAAGAGAATAAAATCCACTTTCTCAATGTTTGGCAGGAAATATCAGCTATGGAAGGAAACCAAGAAGGATTGGTACAAATCAAGCAAAATGTAGCAACTTTCCGGAAGAAACCGAAGTCAAAGGTGCACCATAGTAAAAGATGGTGTTCCATATGACTGCAAGCGCTCCACCACGTCTATACAAGCAACTTTCATGAAGGGTCCGAGAAAAGAAGAGAACCCTAGCCGCCAGCACACCACCGAGAAGAGCAGAGGGAAGAATCCGAAGGACCATCGAAGATTATCTAGTCTTTGGTTCTTTCATCTCTGTCAGCATCATCACCCCTTTTCACTATTGTAAGAGGAATTCCAATTGGGAGAATAATTGTAACTTCACTCAATCTCATCTGGAGATTAAGACTATTTGAATTATCCATTTCATCTTATTGAGGATCTTCCTGTTATTATCGATATGGTTTTCATGGGTTTTATCTTCATTGTGATTGATTCCCCTCTTATGATGTGTGAGTAATTCCCCTACGTGTGGGAGATGTAGGTAAGTGGTAAGATTAAATTGTGCCTATTCTATATGTCATCATTTGCATACGTAGTAGTATGATTTATCTAGTCTGCTGTTATGATGTGGTGAACCATATGCGTGTTGTCCAATTTAAGGGCCCACGCAACATGATCTTAAGACCTACACAGGTAACACATATTGTTTAGGAAATCTGTGACCTCTAACGTGACAGGTGGAGATATCTAGGAGGACCGAAGATAATATGAGAAAACGATGATCCATTGAACCTAATGTTTGGTTCCGGTCTAAGGACCTTAATTGTGGAAACGACCACTTTGTGGCAACGGAGAAGCAGGACCAAAGAATTATATATAATCCCTCGTGGAGGAGTTTCATAACCCTAGTGAGAACTGCCTACATAACACTTATATAAAATGCTATGAGTTTAATACAAGGTAACTGGTATTACCGTCGCACTAGCACACTTCATAAATTTTTACCATGAGCTGAAATCTCTCCGCACCTAACCTCTTCATTGCAGGAAATACAACAGTAGTATTATTCATGTTATTTACTTTTATTGGTTCTTACTACAATTCCTTTTATACTTGTCAAATTGCTTTATTTGTGATTCAGGAGTCAGGACAGTAACGATATTTGCAGAAGCCCAAGCATTTACTTCACACAAAAACTGTGGCACCTTGTGTGTGACAGAAACGCTACCTATAAATACTCTCCTCCGCTCTTCGTTGAAACGATTACTCATTGGGATACTTGTGCGAAAGTTCTACACTACCCTGTTTGGCTTGCAGGAACCAAAGCATTTTCTGGCGCCGTTGCTGTGGAGCTAAGCGTAGAGTATTTGTTTCATAACATTTTTTGCAGGTATTGTTATTGTAGATTCTTCCTGTAACGCACAGGGGATCTATTCGTTCGGGGAAATCGTATTTGCCATATTATATTGCTCGTTTTCCTCACGAGATGCAATCTTCATTAATAGAAAAATACAAAAGTAGTAAAACAGTTGAGCTTAACACTTTATTTGCAGAAATGTCGATTACTCCGAAGCCCAAGAAGACTTTCCGTAAGACCGATGGGGAGGGGAGGAGGAGGAGGGCGACAGTGACGACGATGATCCGGATGATACAGCCGGCGATACAAACAAGAAGGGTAGAGCAGAAAGCTTCAACATGCGGGAGGACGAGCTACTGTGCGATGCATGGTTGGCCATTGGCCTTAATCCTGTCCATGGCACGGAACATAAGGGCACAACCTTTTGGAGGAACATTCACACATGGTTCCATGAACACAAGAATTTCACGCCCTACTCCGATATGGTCATCCACAACCATGAATGGAAATCCCTCAACCATCGATGTTATACCATCGAAGAGGTTGTCTTCAAGTACTGCGGGCACTTGAAGCATCTTATCGCATGGTGGTCTAGCAGTGCACAAATCACTGAGCAAGTAAGTTGATCACTCGCCGGATATGCTTAAGTTTTCTTGATCACTAGCCGGACATGTATTTTTTGTTGCTCACTAGACGGATATGCATTGTTTCACTTTGTAGCCTACTCGTGCTTGTGTGGTGCACAAGAAGTTGGAGAAGAAGTCCTTCACCGTCATGCATTGTTGGTTGAAGTTGAATGGGCAACCGAAGTGGAACCTTTTCATTGCCAAGACCGCCACCCAAGCCAACGAGGAAGAAACCGGTGACCCTACCGACCCAACCCAAGAACCGCCGAAGAAGATTAGAAGAAATCTATGGGGTAAGAAGTGGGAGGAGGAGAGGGCGAAGCGAGAAGGTGCAGCGGCCAAACCGACAGAGAGGTTCGAGGAGATCTTGGCGAAGAAGGAGGAGGCATGCGTGAGGGGCTCGGACATCAAGGGGGAGAGGAAGATGGAGAGGTTCAAGCAGTTGATGGAGGAAATGGAGAAGAAGATCAAGCTCGAAGGGAGGAGGACCATGATCGAAGAGAGGAAGGCAGTGCTCGAGGAAGGCCGCACTCGAGGAAAAGAAGGCCGCGCTCGAGGAAAAGAGGGTGAAGATCGCCGCCAATGCGGAGGACGCCAAGATGTTGATCTTGAATATCAACTCTTTGGATGCCGACGCTAGAATTATCGTGCAATTCGCCCGCTACCAGATGTTGGAGCGGCAGAAAGATGAGTTGGCGGCGGCGGAAGATGAGGACGTGGCGGAGGCGGACGCGGACGCGGAGGCTGCCTACGCGGCGGCGACGACACCTCCTTGATCGGGAAGCAGCTTGCTGGGATTGCCGGTCTAGCAGAGCAGAAATGCACGGACTGCCGGACTGATATTCTTTTGGATCCGTAAAGACTAAGCATATTTGCCTTTTTTTGGTTGTGATCAGAGATGTGATCCGGTGCGTTGTGTGGATCAGCGTATATTTGAATTTGAATTTGCTGGCGGATATATACATGCTACAGTTGGATGACGTCTTGCCGCATCCGTGTCCGCGGATTGATCTCCTGTCCGCGGACGGATGCGGGAGGAAATTTACGGGTTACCGTTGAAGATGCCCTAAGGGATAGTATAAAGACTAGAACCAGACATCCGATCCATAGACACAAACTTCCTCCTGAAATTTTGGCTGATTGGGTTTAGATATCAGAAGTTTTTTGAGATTGACGTGATGTGTAGGCAACTATGTATTAATGGCTTGGTGCATCCGCCGTATCCAGGGTCACAGATTCACAAATTATTAAACGATGAATTGATCGCCATCGAAATGCCATTGAGAGTGGTGCTGCCAAGTTTGTCACTTTGTTCAGATATCAAGTGTGCAGTGTGAGAAGCCAATGTGCTATATCTAAGCACATCATTTTTTTTATTGCGAGAATAAGCACAGCATAGTTAATACAGTACCAGTGAAGTTTTCTTGTTCTGTGTTGGGAAAATTGGAAGGAAAGCTACATCCGAAAAGTTTACTGAAGGTGTTACTAGGCGCCCCGTAAATGTTCAGGATATGCTGTCATCTCGCTCTGGCATCGTTTTGGATTTAGTTACTGCCTTGCTGAGCATGCACAGAAAACACAATAGCAAGTTAGTGTCAGTTCAGAGAAGTACAGATTTTAGTACAAGATGCTTACTCGCACATGGATGTTCTTCCTCTACGAAGAAACAAAATACTCCCTCTGTAACGCTATTATATTTCTTTACACAGGAAGTACGAAGAGCATCTCCACCGGGCCCCCAACAAGGCCTCCCAGGCGATTTTTCGGCCGCCGGCGCCAAAAAATCGGCCCAGTCACGTCCTCAAAGGCCCTTTTTTCGCCGGCTCGGGCCGAAATTGACACCAGCGGACCCAACCCGAACCCGGCGCGCTGGGGGGCGCTCGGGGGCGCCGGGCAAATCGTTTTTTGCGCGAAAGCGCCGCGGGTCAGCCGCGTTAGCGACACCGCCCGCATCGTCTTCTCCCGATGCCTCGGTTTCCCGCGGGGAATCAATGACAAGGTTGCCGCCGGTCAGCTTTGCCATTGATTCCTCACGGGCGGCGCGTTCACGGGGCGGCGCGCCGACGCCTCCCCTCCCTCGGACGCGTACACACGGACGCGGCGCGGCTATATATGGCCTCGCTCGCCTGTGATGAGTGCCACCTCTCCACCTCTCCCGAGCGCCGCCGCCGAGCTCTTCTCCCCAGCCCTCCCTCTCCCGAGCGCCGCCGCCGATCTCTTCTCCCCCAGCCACTCCATCTCCCGAGCGCCGCCGCCGATCTCTTCTCCCCAGCCACTCCATCTCCCCGATGGCCGAGCGTTTCCCCGGAGACGAGGCGGCGGCCAACGGCTTCGGCCGCCGTTCGCTCCGCGAACAGGAGTCCTGGCTCCTGTTCCAGGCGAACATCCCGGCGCCGCCGGACATGCGCGCCGGGCCGACGGGCTGGAGGCTCAGCAATGGGGGAGTGCCCATTCCCCCGTTGTCCGACGCCGTGGCCAAACCATCCTACTTCGCCGACGAGGTCGAGATCGTGCGCGCCTCCCTCACCGACGCCGAGCTCTCCCTCCCCCAGTATGCCGCCGACAACCACGCGGCTTGGGCGGCGTACTTTGAGTGCCGCCAGCAGCAGCGGCTGGCGTCCACCAACGGGGCGCCGGTGGTCGGCGGCGTGAAGAACAGTGAGGGGCGCCACCTGTGGTGGGGCGCCCCCGGCCGCACACTTGAGGGCGTGCTGAAGCACCTCGAGGGCGGCAACAACCCGCCGTTGGCGTACCCTCCGGCAAGGGCGGCCGCCCCGGCGCACCGCCGACCCGACGGGCAATGGGCGCCAAGGAGGTTCGGCGCGTCTTCCTCCTCTTCCTCCTCCCGCTCCTCCTCCCACTCCTCCGGCACTCCGACGTTGCTCGGCGTCAAGGCCGAGCCCGGCATCGTCATCAACGAGGGCGGCCGGCGCGCCTCCTCGTCGGCTCCTCCTCCGCGCTTCGTCAAGCCAAAGACGGAGCCGGGGCTCGCGCCGGTGAAGACGGAGCCGGGGCTCGCGCTGGTGAAGACGGAGGACGGCGAGGTCGAGCTCGACGACGACGCGGCCCTTGAATGGGCACGCCAGGACTCCATCAAGATGGCGACGGAGCGCCAGCGCGCCGCCCTGCGGCGCTTCGAGCAGCGCCGCCGAGGCCGCGACGAAGGAGGAGTCATCATCGACGACAGCGACGACGACGACGACGCGCCGCCGCCGCCACCAGCCGGGGAGGGGTCCAGCAGGGGCGCCCGAGTCAAGGAGGAGAAGGCCGACGATAGCGGCGACGACGGCGACTTCTCGGCCTTCAGCAAGTTTTTTTTGATTAGTTTTTATATGTAATGTCGACTACTCGACTTAAATCCGCGAATATAAGCCAAGTTTGCCGAAATTTGACGTATTTTAGCCGAACTTTGCGTAAATTTGCTACACAATTTTTTTTCCCGCCTAGGGCCGGCCCTGGGGCGGCGGCTGGGGGCCAACTCGCCCCAGGCCCTTTTTTTCGCCGGGTCACCCCCAGGCAGCGATTTTAGGCGCCCCCTGGGAGGGCAACGGCTGGAGATGCTCTAAAATTTCAACAAATGTATAGCGCGGACGTTCACCGCAACATGCCACGGCGCGACCCTACCCTGCACCATCCGATCGAGTGGTGATGCAGCATGCATGCTTGAAGATGACGATGATGTCACGGCTAACGTGCGAGCTGTTATGGCCGTCGCGCCGTAGTAATCTCCAATTTAGTTTTGTCAAATGTTGACGGTGCGCTTGAGCTTGGCAAAAACAAGGCATGTGTGAACATGAGCTGGGCCATTAAAAAACACTAAACCATGTGTAAATCCAAAGCACCCGTCCTTTACCAAACCAAGATCCCTACATATATAAACCCAGCCATCCCATGTCAAACCCACACACGAACCTACAAGAGCCAGCCACCCACCCACCCTTTACACAGCAACAGCTACCGCACTCCGCACGTATACATAAGAACTGAAACTTCGTGCCATGGCAAGACTCTTTGCTGTGTGCTTGGTTCTGCTCGCCTTCGCCATGGCCGTGGCGGCAGATATGGCGCCGATGATGGCCCCGATGGCGGCACATATGGCGCCAATGATGGCCCCGGCAGATATGGCGCCGATGATGGCCCCGATGGCGGCGCCGGCGGCCGACGCTGGCGACTGCAACAGCGACCTGCAGGACCTGGTTGCCAACTGCCAGAACTATGTCATGTTCCCGGCCGAGCCGAAGATACCGCCGTCGCCGGCCTGCTGCGCCGTGATCCAGAGGGCGGACATGCCGTGCCTGTGCGCCAAGGTCACCCCGGCGGTCGAGAAGGTCGTCTGCATGGACAAGGTCGTGTTCGTCGCCAAATACTGCAAGAGGCCCTTGCAGCCTGGCTCCAACTGCGGAAGTAAGTGTTAGACCATATGCAGGTTATGAGCATTTTCCAAATTTTCCAAACATATGTTGGATCAACAAATTTTTTCTGAAAGTTGGACAAAGGGAATGCCAATGTATGTTTTATTATGGTTATTTTTTTCTGTTGTTTTGCAGGCTACCCCGTTCCTGGTGTGATCGTGTAATGCAGCATATCTTCTGATTGGATGATCACGAAGACCGCAGATGCTATTTTCAGCTTTCACCATTGTACTACTGCTTGTGACTTGCATATTCGCTGAGAGATAATTTGCTGGATTATCCCCTAGATAAATCCAGATACTTTATGATAAGTATAAATAAAGTTGACGGCAAATGTATGATTGCCAGTTAAAAAAAGAGTTCGCTATGTACGTGTACTTGCGTTTCTTTAAAGGACAGTTAATTTTGTGGGCGTTTGTTTTTTCAAAGAGGATCAAATCTATTATAAAGATTCATGGAAAGTACAAAACACCGAAACATAATAAAAATTACATGAAGGTCCATGGACCGCCAAACAACGACCATTGCGCCGCCAAAACGAGCCACCGATGCGCCGCTGTCGCCGCTCCCATACCGAAGCCGGCCTTACCTTGTCGATAATAGCCAGGAAGTCTGCGTGCATGTACCCCTAAAGACCAGCGCCCCGAAGCCACAGTCGTCGCCCTTCAATCCTTGAATAGACCTGAAGAACCTGACACCAAATATTGCCATTGCGTACACACGACGAGAAACACTAATCTCACTGCCCCGAGGAGTCAGAAATACAAATATGTACTCCACTGTAGAAGTAAATATTGGACTCTGGCAAGTGCCACACGTAAGATACGAGCACATGCCAACTTCGCACTTTTTTATGGTAAGTTTAGTTACGCGAGGATGGCAATTTTTGTTGGCAAGCATGGCAACTTTGTGCTTCAGTTTATTTTTTGATGAAAACTTATCGTGTGTCACTGAAATTTGTTATCTTTGCATGACTGGAATTGCCATCGAATAATGTCAGTGCCGGAGTGCCACGCACCTGACGTGTGTCACTTATCATTTAGGTAAATATTTGTTGAAATGGATTGATGCTTCAATACACATCATAATAAATTGTCTCATAATTATCTCACAAATATATACTAAACATATAATCAGTGAAATATATGCTGCAAATGCCTCAGTCTGTATTCATAGTTTGCATTAATATGATACATCATACATGTATCCAACCTGGCTGTGCATGGATGTATTCATTAAATAGCTGCATTTGTTGAGAAGGGCCAGTACAACAAACATAAGTGCTCACAGTTGACTATAAGACAAACAGAATGGACGGTTGAAATTTCTTAGAAAACATTATATTTTGGAACATATATGCAACGCAACAAAGAAACAGAAGTGAAGAAACGTGTCTACATAGGAACCAAGTGTTGACACTTGTCAGTGCAACAAACGCATGTGTGTACATCTGTCTACATGAGAAACAGAAGTCGTGACACTTGTCAATGAGCACCACCTACGCCTTGATTGAAGTAATTATTTTCCCTCGGGTGAATTCATTCCCATCCATGCGCCTATATAAACCCAAGCATCCAACAGAGGACAACCACACCAAAACAACACAACTCTAGATTTAACATCTAGGAGAGAGGTAACCAACCGATTACTAGTAGTAGTAGTTATGGCAAAACACTTTAGTTTGCTCTTGGTTCTTGCCTTTGTTCTTGTTGTGACGGCTGAAGATTGTACCGTCGACCTTAAAGGGCTAATCCGAGAGTGCAAACCATATGTGATGTTTCCCGCGAGCCCAAAGATAACTCCGTCGAGTGCATGTTGTAGTGTGGTTCAGAAGGTCAATGCACCGTGCATGTGCTCCAAGGTCACCAAGGAGATTGAGAAGGTGGTATGCATGGATAAGGTTGTGTATGTCGCTGATTACTGCAAGAATCCACTCAAACCTGGCTCCGACTGTGGCAGTAAGTGTTATATTTTGAGCCATGTATTATGTACCCCTAATACTTGTCGTGAATTATGCATGACATGCTTTTGTTTTGTAATATTTTCGCAGGTTACCATGTCCCATCTCAAGGCCGATAGATGGATGTTTCGTATCTGGTAATCAAAGGAGAAATGTTGATTTAGTTCCTAGGCCTCTATGTTGACTGGATTATGCTTTTATGATATGTGATAGGTTAAGTTTATGCTGAGTAATTCCTAGGGAATGTGGCCGGTTGTGGGGTGGAAGATCCATCAATGTATGAGTATTAATAAATATTTCTCCTCAAATTACATGCTTCCTCTATTTTGTTTTTGTTTGGTCCTTTTCTGGTTTTGATTCCTTTGAATGTGAATGGGGATTGAAAACAAGAAAAAGAAATCTTTGACAAAAGCTTTTTTTTGTCTCACTATACGATGATAAGTCCTTTGTGATATTGTACGGTGAGTATATGCTTGCAAATGTTAAAATTCAGAGGTGGAACTTGGACATGTGAAAAATAAACATAGAAGTAAATATTGGCTAAATTGGGTTGGTGCTTCGATACACATCATAACAAATGGACTAATATACACTCTAAATATCTCACAAATATATACTAAATGTATAATTAATGAGATATATGTTACAAATGCCTCGATCTTTATTAATAGTGTGCATTAATATGATACATGTATCCAGCCTGGATGTGTCTGGATGAGTAAATGTGTTCAATAAATAGCTACATTTGTTGAGATCGGTCAGTACAAAAAAAGTGTTCATAGGTTACTACAAGACAAACCCAATGGACCATTGGTATGGTTGTGAATTGGTGTTGGCGCTACATGGTGCAACCATTGGTACGAGCGCTCCATTGCTAGTGTTGATGAAGTGGTGCTGGCACCCCGTGGTATGACCATAGGTATGAGCGGGAGCACTTGGACCATGCGTCATATTACGCTTTGGTTGCTCTGTTGAATTTTCGCCCAAAAAGGAAGTAGCTCCAAATGACTTCATTTGATAGGATGTTGATTGGTTTTCTTCCATATGTTCATTCCTGCACATCAATAGTAACAACAAGTTTTCTTCTTTCTCGAAGGATTAGTGTTAGAAAGACGCGAGAAATATCTAAAACCCTGTGAAAAACATATCAACGCCCTCTTATAAAAGTGACAAAATATCAAGCCATTAGTACCCAGTGTTATCCTTTCTGTCATGCATGACTGTTTATGTCTGGGTTTTAATTTCGGTTGGTTATCTGACATGTTTGCAGCATGCTAGAAGTGGTTGAGGAGCGAAGACCTACGTTCACTTCTGGTATACGAAGAGGTCCCGTGGCAGGCGGGGGTGGTTGATGAATACCTTTGGTGAATAGATAATGGATAACAGAAAGGTTCCCAACCTCTTTCCCCAAGGAGTGACCCTGAGTTATTGAACCCACGATAGGAAGCGCACTTGTGACAAGGGTTTCTATCAAGCTTTTGCGGGAGAATTAAATTCCAGTTTTTATACCAGATCGTAATCAAGTTGGAACGAAGAACACTTGTAATAAAAATAGTCATGGGTATGATGACTTGATTCTTATAACCATATTTTTGTGATCGAGATCAATATGATCTTAATTTGTGCTCTGGAAGACAGTCGTTAAGATGTGCTTGCAACGTATCTAAGTGGGGATTTGTCCAAATTATTTCTTGACCGGAATGCGCCCTGCAACAAGAGTCAGTTTTCCAACTGTAGACCTTTCCATGGCACGGGGTTATATACCTTGATTACTAGGATAAAGCAGACAAAAGCATGGGCGTTTAATGACTACACCTCATGTATCCCCAGAGATATGATCCACGCTACCATACTAAACCATTCTGTCACTGGTGTTCAGAATAGCGCTTCACGTTCGCCTGGCTCGAACTCCATGATCATGGGTACCTGCAGGGACAAAGAACGCAAGAGAGACAAGGGACAACTACGATGTAATTTTATTTCACACATACATGACGTTAGTTCAAATTCATTCCATCGATCCCTCAAACAAATACATCAGCTTGCAAGGCTATGCCTCAACGCATGACCTTATCAAATTACTCACACACGGTGATCGGATTGCGATAAGAAATCATTGAAGAACACATCAAGATGAATGCTTTATTGATAATATGTCTTACAATGGTTGTCGGTTGCGATACAAAATTACAAGTATGACTAACTTGGAGGTGGTTTGCTGCGATGATGGTGATGGTGATAGTGGTGGCTATGAAGATGAGATGGGAAATGGTGGAGGCTAGGGTTGAAGAATGGATTCTGGTGTGGAGATTAGGTTCTAGCGGTTGCTCTGTTGCGAATATAAAAAAGGCCCCTTTATAATAGTTGTCAGGTTGGACCCTCGGAGCCGGATGTGCATGGTACAAGCACTTGTGCTCGTACCAGACGGCGTCTTGCGCTCTGGTGCGCCTCCCACTTGATCTATCTTATCTCCAATTTGCTCCTTTCCATATATATGCTTGATTTGGTCCATGTTTAGCCCATTTTCACATGGAAACAAAATAAAGAGAGGATTTTGAAATACTTTGCATTCATTAGTAATTGGTAGCAATACCAAAGCGGGTATCTCGGTTTTTATGAAATAAAAAGGTTTAAACTATGGTGTGATGATCATAAAAACAACACTAGTCAATGGTCCTTCGAGCTATTTATATCTATGTCAGCTGGTGCCTTTTCTCTGTTGGACAGTGTCCTTCTTTGATGTTTGGTATTCTTTGTGCCGAATTTGAACTTGGTTTCCTTTAAATGAACGGATGGATGGGCAATGATGCTTCTCTTACCTTCCTTTCAATCCCTACTACTGGCTTCATGTACGCATGTGCCACTTCGTGTGGTGGGTTTTATCGTTTCACTTACCAACATGGTGTCATTCCCTTTACCCCGCCCCCTTCAGCATATCATTTTCTTCCTTTTGTGGCCCTTTTCTTGACTCCCTCCATCTTGCAAATATTTCTTTGGTCCTTTCGTGTGGTCTATTTGATGAAATGCATGTGGTCTCATCCCTAATGCTTGAGTAGGGTTTTTTCTGAGTCCTAGAGGATTGAATTGACTATTGCTGATGTTCGATTCATCATGCCTTCTCATAATCCAGATAAACCTTGTCAAGGTTTGGTCTTTTAATTTCTATTGCATGAATGATTTCTCTGCAAAATGATGTTTGTTTCTGACGTGCCACTTGTGTGACGTAAAACCTATGTTGGTCACCAGAAATGTGCTAGTGCTGGTTTTCGACCATCACCCAGACCGTCAGAGAAGCGCCATCACAAAAACAAATTCCTAACAATGCCTCTTTTTCTGTCACCTAAGATTGTAGTTTAGGTGAAGGTTATGAGCTTGTCATGAAGGTGCATTGTGGGTGACGGCTAGTATTGTCATCTTTGATCGGCCGATTTGTCACTACCATTTTTGGTGACGACAATATATCACTAAAAGTCGATGCGCCAGGTCTGACCGGCAGACGATTCTAACATATGGGCCGAGTAGATGATGACTTGGCTGCTTACATGCGAGTCCATTAGTATTTTTTTGGTGACGGTGGGCCTTCACTAACAAGTATGTTCGGATAAATCCATTGATTCTGCAAGCCAAACAAACATCTATCGTTTCTTTCATCTCTCAGGTTTTGCGTAACTCCTATAAGATCGTTTGTTGATAAAGTTGTAACTTCTTCCAGGGTTTTTTTCCTTCAGCAAGAATGTGCTTGCTTCTTGTCAGGTCGTGGAGCATGTGGGTTATGGCCCATCTCATCACTTGTAAACCTTGAACTCATCATCGGGTTGCAACTGATCATTATTCCAACATCTAGCTTCCTAGCATTCTTAAATCCATCCAATTGTATTGTCCCCCTTCCTTCTATTGGTACAAAACTAAGATGTAGTTACTCAGACTCATCATTGAGTTGTCCATTCCAAAGTCTGACGTAGCTAACCACTAGCTCATGTATTTGTTGGGAATCGTAGCATAATTTTAAAATTTTCCTACGCTCACCAAGATGCATCTATGGAGTATACTAGCAACGAGGGGAAAGGAGTGCATCTACATACCCTTGTAGATCGCGAGCGGAAGCGTTCCAATGAACGTGGATGACGGAGTCGTACTCGCCGTGATCCAAATCACCGATGACCGAGTGCCGAACGGACGGCACCTCCGCGTTCAACACACGTACGGTGCAGCGACGTCTCCTCCTTCTTGATCCAGCAACAGGGAAGGAGAGGTTGATGGAGATCCAGCAGCACGACGGCGTGGTGGTGGATGTAGCGGGATGCCGGCAGGGCTTCGCCGAGCTTATACGAGAGAGAGAGAGGTGTTGCAGGGGAGGAGGGAGGCGCCCGAGGCTGTCAAGTTGCTGCCCTCCCTCCCCCCTTTATATAGGCCCCCTGGGGGGGCGCCGGCCCTAGAGATGGGATCTCAAGGGGGGCGGCGGCCAAAGGGGGGAAGGGGGTGGCTTCCCCCACAAGCCAAAGGGGGGGCGCCCCCCAACCCTAGGGTTCCCAACCCTAGGCGCAGGGGGAGGCCCAAGGGGGGCGCCCCAGCCCACTAAGGGCTGGTTCCCTTCCACTTTCAGCCCATGGGGCCCTCCGGGATAGGCGGCCCCACCCGGTGGACCCCCGGGACCCTTCCGGTGGTCCCGGTACAATACCGGTAACCCACGAAACTTTCCCGGTGGCCGAAACTGGACTTCCCATATATAATTCTTCACCTCCGGACCATTCCGAAACTCTTCGTGACGTCCGGGATCTCATCCGGGACTCCGAACAACTTTCGAGTTTCCGCATACATATATCTCTACAACCCTAGCGTCACCGAACCGTAAGTGTGTAGACCCTACGGGTTCGGGAGACATGCAGACATGACCGAGACGCCTCTCCGGTCAATAACCAACAGCGGGATCTGGATACCCATGTTGGCTCCCACATGTTCCACGATGATCTCATCGGATGAACCACGATGTCGAGGATTCAGTCAATCCCGTATACAATTCCCTTTGTCAATCGATATGTTACTTGCCCGAGATTCGATCGTCGGTATCCCAATACCTTGTTCAATCTCGTTACCGGCAAGTCTCTTTACTCGTACTGCAATGCATGATCCCGTGACTAACGCCTTAGTCACATTGAGCTCATTATGATGATGCATCACCGAGTGGGCCCAGAGATACCTCTCCGTCATACGGAGTGACAAATCCCAGTCTCGATCCATGCCAACCCAACAGACACTTTCGGAGATACCCGTAGTGCACCTTTATAGTCACCCAATTACGTTGTGACGTTTGGCACACCCAAAGCACTCCTACGGTATCCGGCAGTTGCACGATATCATGGTCTAAGGAAAAGATACTTGACATTGGAAAAGCTCTAGCAAACGAAACTACACGATCTTTATGCTATGCTTAGGATTGGGTCTTGTCCATCACATCATTCTCCTAATGATGTGATCCCGTTATCAATGACATCCAATGTCCATAGTCAGGAAACCATGACTATCTGTTGATCAACGAGCTAGTCAACTAGAGGCTTACTAGGGACACGTTGTGGTCTATGTATTCACACATGTATTGCGATTTCCGGATAATACAATTATAGCATGAATAATAGACAATTACCATGAACAAAGAAGTATAATAATAACCATTTATTATTGCCTCTAGGGCATATTTCCAACAGTCTCCCACTTGCACTAGAGTCAATAATCTAGTTACATTGTGATGAATCGAACACCCATTGCGTCCTGGTGTTGATCATGTTTTGCTCTAGGGAGAGGTTTAGTCAACGGATCTGCTACATTCAGGTCCGTATGTACTTTACAAATATCTATGTCTCCATTTTGAACACTTTCACGAATGGAGTTGAAGCGACGCTTGATATGCCTGGTCTTCCTGTGAAACCTGGGCTCCTTCGCAAGGGCAATAGCTCCAGTGTTGTCATAGAAGAGAGTCATCGGGCCCGACGCATTGGGAATCACCCCTAGGTCGGTAATGAACTCCTTCATCCAGACTGCTTCCTGTGCTGCCTCCGAGGCTGCCATGTACTCCGCTTCACATGTAGATCCCGCCACGACGCTTTGCTTGCAACTGCACCAGCTTACTGTTCCCTCCATTAAAAATATACACGTATCCGGTTTGTGACTTCGAGTCATCCAGATCTATGTCGAAGCTAGCGTCGACGTAACCCTTTACGACGAGCTCTTCGTCACCTCCATAAACGAGAAACATATCCTTAGTCCTTTTCAAGTACTTCAGGATATTCTTGACCGCTGTCCAGTGTTCCATGCCGGGATTACTTTGGTACCTTCCTACCAAACTCACGGCAAGGTTTACATCAGGTCTGGTACACAGCATGGCATACATAATAGACCCTATGGCCAAGGCATAGGGGATGACACTCATCTTTTCTATATCTTCTACCGTGGTCGGGCATTGAGCCGTGCTCAATTGCACACCTTGCAATACAGGCAAGAACCCCTTCTTGGACTGATCCATATTGAACTTCTTCAATATCTTGTCAAGGTATGTACTCTGTGAAAGACCAATGAGGCGTCTTGATCTATCTCTATAGATCTTGATGCCTAATATATAAGCAGCTTCTCCAAGGTCCTTCATTGAAAAACACTTATTCAAATAGGATTTATACTTTCCAAGAATTCTATATCATTTCCCATCAATAGTATGTCATCCACATAAAATATGAGAAATGCTACAGAGCTCCCACTCACTTTCTTGTAAACACAGGCTTCTCCATAAGTCTGTGTAAACCCAAACGCTTTGATCATCTCATCAAAGCGAATGTTCCAACTCCGAGATGCTTGCACCAGCCCATAGATTGAGCGCTGGAGCTTGCATACTTTGTTAGCATTCTTATGATCGACAAAACCTTCCGGCTGCATCATATACAACTCTTCCTTAAGGAAGCCGTTAAGGAATGTCGTTTTGACGTCCATCTGCCATATCTCATAATCATAGTATGCGGCAATTGCTAACATGATTCGGACGGACTTCAGCTTCGCTACGGGTGAGAAAGTCTCATCGTAGTCAACCCCTTGAACGTGTCGATAACCCTTAGCGACAAGTCGAGCTTTGTAGATGGTTACATTACCATCCGCGTCTGTCTTCTTCTTAAAGATTCATTTGTTTTCTATGGCTCGCCGATCATCGGGCAAGTCAGTCAAAGTCCATACTTCATTTTCATACATGGATCCTATCTCGGATTTCATGGCTTCTAGCCATTTGTCGGAATCCGGGCCCGCCATCGCTTCTTCATAGTTCGAAGGTTCACCGTTGTCTAACAACATGATTTCCAGGACAGGGTTGCCGTACCACTCTGGTGCGGAACGTGTCCTTGTGGACCTACGAGGTTTAGTAGTAACTTGATCCGAAGCTTCATGATCATCATCATTAACTTCCCCCCCCCCCAGTAGGTGTAGGCACCACAGGAACATTTTCCCGCGCTGCGCTACTTTCCGGTACGGAAGGGGTGACTATCACCTCATCAAGTTCCACTTTCCTCCCACTCAATTTTTCGAGAGAAACTCCTTCTCTAGAAAGGACCCGTTCTTGGCAACGAAGATCTTGCCTTCGGATCTGAGGTAGAAGGTATACCCAATAGTTTCCTTAGGGTATCCTATGAAGACGCATTTTTCCGACTTGGGTTCGAGCTTTTCAGGTTGAAGTTTCTTGACATAAGCATCGCATCCCCAAACCTTTAGAAACGACAGCTTAGGTTTCTTCCCAAACCATAATTCATATGGTGTCGTCTCAACGGATTTTGACGGAGCCCTATTTAAAGTGAATGCGGCAGTCTCTAAAGCATAGCCCCAAAATGAGAGCGGTAAACCGGTAAGAGACATCATAGATCGCACCATATCCAATAGAGTGCGATTACGACGTTCGGACACACCGTTTCTCTGAGGTGTTCCAGGCGGCGTGAGTTGTGAAACTATTCCACATTTCCTTAAGTGTGCACCAAACTCGTGACTTAAATATTCTCCACCACGATCTGATCGTAAGAATTTTATTCTCTTGTCACGTTGATTCTCAACCTCACTATGAAATTCCTTAAACTTTTCAAAGGTTTCAGACTTGTGTTTCATTAGGTAGACATACCCATATCTACTTAAGTCATCAGTGAGAGTGAGAACATAACGATATCCTCCGCGAGCCTCAACACTCATTGGACCGCACACATCCGTATGTATGATTTCCAATAAGTTGGTTGCTCGCTCCATTGTTCCGGAGAACGGAGTCTTGGTCATCTTACCCATGAGGCATGGTTCGCATGTGTCAAATGATTCGTAATCAAGAGACTCCAAAAGTCCATCTGTATGGAGCTTCTTCATGCGCTTCACACCAATGTGACCAAGGCGGCAGTGCCACAAGTATGTGGGACTATCGTTATCAACTTTACATCTTTTGGTATTCACACTATGAACATATGTAACATCACGTTCGAGATTCATCAAAAATTAACCATTGACCAGCGGGGCATGACCATAAAACATATCTCTCAAATAAATAGAACAACCATTATTCTCGGATTTAAATGAGTAGCCATCTCGAATTAAACGAGATCCAGATACAATGTTCATGCTCAAAGCTGGCACTAAATAACAATTATTGAGGTTTAAAACTAATCCCGTGGGTAGATGCAGAGGTAGCGTGCCGACGGCGATCACATCGACCTTGGAACCATTCCCGACGCGCTTCGTCACCTCGTCCTTCGCCAGTCTCCGTTTATTCTGTAGTTCCTGTTTTGAGTTACAAATATGAGCAACCGCACCGGTATCAAATACCCAGGAGCTACTACGAGCACTGGTAAGGTACACATCAATTACATGTATATCACATATACCTTTGGTGTTGTCGGCCTTCTTGTCCGCTAAGTATTTGGGGCAGTTCCGCTTCCAGTGACCACTTCCCTTGCAATAAAAGCACTCAGTTTCAGGCTTGGGTCCATTCTTTGACTTCTTCCCTGTAACTGGTTTACCGGGCGCGGCAACTCCCTTGCCGTCCTTCTTGAAGTTCTTCTTACCCTTGCCCTTCTTGAACTTAGTGGTTTTATTCACCATCAACACTTGATGTTCTTTTCTGATTTCTACCTCCGCTGATTTCAGCATCGAATATACCTCAGGAATGGTCTTTTCCATCCCCTGCATATTGTAGTTCATCACAAAGCTCTTGAAGCTTGGTGGAAGCTACTGAAGGATTCTGTCAATGACCGCGTCATCCGGGAGATTAACTCCCAGCTGAGTCAAGCGGTTGTGCAACCCAGACATTCTGAGTATGTGCTCACTAACAGAACTATTCTCCTCCATTTTACAGCTGAAGAACTTGTCGGAGACTTCATATCTCTCGACCCGGGCATGAGCTTGGAAAACTAATTTCAGCTCCTCGAACATCTCATATGCTCCATGTTTCCCAAAACGCTTTTGGAGACCCGGTTCTAAGCTGTAAAGCATGCCGCACTGAACGAGGGAGTAATCATCAGCACGTGTTTGCCAAGCGTTCATAACGTCTTGGTTCTCTGGGATTGGTGCTTCACCTAGCGGTGCTTCTAAGACATAATATTTCTTGGCTACTATGAGGATGAGCCTCAGGTTCCGGACCCAGTCTGTATAGTTGCTGCCATCATCTTTCAGCTTGGTTTTCTCTAGGAACGCGTTGAAATTGAGGACAACGTTGGCCATTTGATCTACAAGACATATTGTAAAGATTTTAGACTAAGTTCATGATAATTAAGTTCATATAATCAAATTATTCAATGAACTCCCACTCAGATAGACATCCCTCTAGTCATCTAAGTGAAACATGATCCGAGTTAACTAGGCCGTGTCCGATCATCACGTGAGAGGGACTAGTCAAGATCGGTGAACATCTCCATGTTGATCGTATCTTCTATACGACTCATGCTCGACCTTTCGGTCCTCCGTGTTCCGAGGCCATGTCTGTACATGCTAGGCTCGTCAAGTCAACCTAAGTGTATTGCGTGTGTTCCGAGGCCATGTCTGTACATGCTAGGCTCGTCAACACCCGTTGTATTCGAACGTTAGGATCTATCACACCCGATCATCACGTGGTGCTTCGAAACAACGAACCTTCGCAACGGTGCACAGTTAGGGTGAACACTTTCTTGAAATTAATATAAGGGATCATCTTACTTACTACCGTCGTGCTAAGCAAATAAGATGCAAAAACATGATAAACATCACATGCAATCAAATAGTGACATGATATGGCCAATATCATTATGCTCCTTTGATCTCCATCTTCGGGGCACCATGATCATCTTCGTCACCGGCATGACACCATGATCTCCATCATCATGATCTCCATCATTGTGTCTTCATGAAGTCGTCACGCCAACGATTACTTCTACTTCTATGGCTAACGCGTTTAGCAACAAAGTAAAGTAATTTACATGGCGTTATTCAATGACACGCAGGTCATACAAAATAATAAAGACAACTCCTATGGCTCCTGCCGGTTGTCATACTCATCGACATGCAAGTCGTGATTCCTATTACAAGAATATGATCAATCTCATACATCACATATATCATTCATCACATCTTCTGGCCATATCACATCACATAGCACTTGCTGCAAAAACAAGTTAGACGTCCTCTAATTGTTGTTGCAAGTTTTTTTTACGTGGTTTGTAGGTTTCTATCAAGAACGTTTCTTACCTACGTATGACCACAACGTGATTTGCCAATTTCTATTTACCCTTCATAAGGACCCTTTTCGTCGAATCCGTTCCGACTAAAGTAGGAGAGACAGACACCCGGTAGCCACCTTATGCAACTAGTGCATGTCAGTCGGTGGAACCTGTCTCACGTAAGCGTACGTGTAAGGTCGGTCCGGGCCGCTTCATCCTACAATGCCGCCGAAACAAGAAACGACTAGTAGCGGCAAGAAGAATTGGCAAACTCAACGCCCACAACTGCTTTGTGTTCTACTCATGCATAGTAACTACGCATAGGCCTGGCTCATGATGCCACTGTTGGGAATCGTAGCATAATTTTAAAATTTTCCTACGCTCACCAAGATGCATCTATGGAGTATACTAGCAACGAGGGGAAAGGAGTGCATCTACATACCCTTGTAGATCGTGAGCGGAAGCGTTCCAATGAACGTGGATGACGGAGTCGTACTCGCCGTGATCCAAATCACCGATGACCGAGTGCCGAACGGACGGCACCTCTGCGTTCAACACACGTACGGTGCAGCGACGTCTCCTCCTTCTTGATCCAGCAAGGGGGAAGGAGAGGTTGATGGAGATCCAGCAGCACGACGGCGTGGTGGTGGATGTAGCGGGATGCCGGCAGGGCTTCGCCGAGCTTATACGAGAGAGAGAGGTGTTGCAGGGGAGGAGGGAGGCGCCCGAGGCTGTCAAGTTGCTGCCCTCCCTCCCCCCCTTTATATAGGCCCCCTGGGGGGGTGCCAGCCCTAGAGATGGGATCTCAAGGGGGGCGGCGGCCAAAGGGGGGAAGGGGGTGGCTTCCCCTTCAAGCCAAAGGGGGGCGGCCAAAGGGGGGAAGGGGGTGGCTTCCCCTTCAAGCCAAAGGGGGGCGGCGGCCAAAGGGGGGAAGGGGGTGGCTTCCCCACCACCACACCGTAAGTGTGTAGACCCTACGGGTTCGGGAGACATGCAGACATGACCGAGACGCCTCTCCGGTCAATAACCAACAGCGGGATCTGGATACCCATGTTGGCTCCCACATGTTCCATGATGATCTCATCGGATGAACCACGATGTCGAGGATTCAGTCAATCCCGTATACAATTCCCTTTGTCAATCGATATGTTACTTGCCCGAGATTCGATCGTCGGTATCCCAATACCTTGTTCAATCTCGTTACCGGCAAGTCTCTTTACTTGTACCGCAATGCATGATCCCGTGACTAACGCCTTATTCACATTGAGCTCATTATGATGATGCATCACCGAGTGGGCCCAGAGATACCTCTCCGTCATACGGAGTGACAAATCCCAGTCTCGATCCGTGCCAACCCAACAGACACTTTCGGAGATACCCGTAGTGCACCTTTATAGTCACCCAATTACGTTGTGACGTTTGGCACACCCAAAGCACTCCTACGGTGTCCGGGAGTTGCACGATCTCATGGTCTAAGGAAAAGATACTTGACATTGGAAAAGCTCTAGCAAACGAAACTACACGATCTTTATGCTATGCTTAGGATTGGGTCTTGTCCATCACATCATTCTCCTAATGATGTGATCCCGTTATCAATGACATCCAATGTCCATAGTCAGGAAACCATGACTATCTGTTGATCAACGAGCTAGTCAACTAGAGGCTTACTAGGGACACGTTGTGGTCTATGTATTCACACATGTATTGCGATTTCCGGATAATACAATTATAGCATGAATAATAGACAATTACCATGAACAAAGAAATATAATAATAACCATTTATTATTGCCTCTAGGGCATATTTCCAACAGTTTTTGGTAACGGTGTTGGGTTCTACCACCCATAAAATCTTATTCCACGTATCATGATTTCACTCATTGCCTATATTGTAACAACTCATAAAATCCAAATCATTACCAATGATGATGCTAACTTTATTGATTCTCAAACTATTACAATCTCCTGCATTTCCATTACATGCCTCAACTTAACACCTCAATATAAGAGTGTTCCCACTACCAAGTGCATCTTTTTTACAAACTCAACTATTTAGCACAAGTCTCCTTCTCATTGGGACAATCTCTAGCAAGGTGACCTGCTTCTTTATAGTGGAAACATATTTCTTCTGACAAGTCTCGAGGTTTCCTTGTGATTACATAGCCTACTTGGGTCCTCGGCTTCCTTTTTGGGCAACCGCTGAAGTAGTGCCCCAGATCTTTGCACCTGAAACATGTGATACGACTCAGGTCCTTATTTGTAAAAATTGGGTTGTTATGGGGATACATTCTGTTTCTCTTCCTAGACTTTTCCGTACCAATTAGGGCCTCTATCTCCTGTGGGTCATAATCTACTTCCTCTGTCGGGAATTCTACTAGATCCTCCTTCGGACAATTCTGGGAGATGTGTCCTTCTTCTCCACATGAATAGCATGACTTGGTGCAGGGTTTAATTGGGTCTTCTTCGGGTGTGTCCTCAAAATCTTCCTTCATCGTGGGTTTTTCTAAAGTTTCCCTGAGGGCTTCTTTCTTCCGCTGAATGACTTGATGTACCTTGGGGTAGATGTGACACTGAGCAGGGTAGTGGGTAGTCCCTTCACACAAGAAACAAGCAATCTGCCTAGTTGGGCATTCTTCAGTTGGGTGACTTTCTTCGCAGTGAGGGCATCCATCCTTTTGTTCTTTATGGTTGTGTCATATTTCTCCACAAAGCTTGCATGCAAGGTTTCTTCATTTCATTTCCACAAGGCTTCAGTTTTTGGGGCACAAGACGAGACCTTAGGAGAGTCAACTTAAATTCTTCCCAAGTGATTTCTGCTTGCCATCCATTGATAACTTGATACATACTCAACCAAGTAGCGGCACTTTTTTCAAAGTACTGAAGAACATGTTGGGCCATATCCTTTCCGGCTATAGTGTTATTCCTCATGTGATCTTCCATGTTCTGAATCCATTTGTCCGTCTCCAATTGAGTCATTGATCCAGAAAATGTGAGTTCATCTCCATTCGTCATCTATTGGGTCCAAGGGTTTTGGGTAAGGTCGAGATAAGATTGGAGAGAGAGGGGAAAAGGTACCCATACCAACAAAAGACACAACAGCTAAAATATGGAGTAACTCCACACATTCATTCAGTTCAATTAATCCTATAGTACTACCGCCCACATATGTTGGTATGGTCAGATACTCTAATCACAAAACGTTTATCTTTATTCGCTCATGGTGGGCTATAGCTAGACTAGCTTCTTCATGTCCTGGTTCATGTCTCCGCTGGCTTCTTCCGATCACGCTTGATCTTCTCAAGTTCTTCTGGCAGATCATCTCTATTGATGCGAAGTCTCTTGTGACATCCTTATTGCGTTCGAAGCTTATGGATTTCAACATCCTTGGCATGAACCATGGTCCTACTGTCCTTCAGTTCCTGACGAATCTTCGGTATCTTGAGGTTTTGCTCCTCCATCTTGGCTACTTTCAGCTTTTGGGTTCTGAGCTCTTTACGAAATACTTCCTTTTTGAATAAGGCTTCCAGAAGGTCCATCCGAAAATTCTTGATGTAATACTCTAGATCCTGGTGATACACCGGCTGACGTGAAAACTTCATCTTTTGCTCGTTCGTCAAGGCGATAGGTGCTCCATTAGCTTTCTGCCATCCAATCCTTCCGAAGAAATGCATGCTTAACTCAGCACGGTGACGATAGCACAAGCGAGCGATAGTATCATGTATAGCCATGTTTATGCCCATGTCTGTGCCATGAGCTATCACTCCATAGCTAATATCTCCTATCTTGGGGTTTTCTTGACGACCAAAAATTTGAGTTTTGACGGTCCATGTTCTGGTCTTCCTCTGACACACCTTGATCTCAGCTATCGGCCGCTTCAATAGTCTCACAAGTTCCATAAGGGCTGGACCACAGGGAAAGTCTTCGTAGTGTTGTCTTTGGTTCAGGGTAAAGCTCTTCATCTAAAATATGGAAGCCAGGGGTTTCTTTAGTAATGAATTTCAGAAGAGTACGAGAATAACTTAAGTGGATCCTATCATAGCCTTCCAAGTCACTTCACTCTGGGAATTCTTCAGAGCCTTCAAATTCTTCGAGTCTTTGGAGTCTTCAACCGTTGTAGTTTCAATTATACCGATGCACAGTAAAATCCTCTTTATTCTGAAATGGTCTCAGATGTCCGATATCTTGTCCTTCTTGGAGTGGTCTCATCAGTCGAATCTTCATGTGGTCAAAAGGGGAAAGGGGTATAGTCTAACTATTTGAGATGAGAGGAAATATTTGGAAAGGCTTAGAAAAGATGAGAGTTAAGGGTTCTCTTTTGAAGATAAAGTTTTTAGAGAAGTCATTTCCTAAGGGCTTGCCACTAGGGGCCACGTCCTACAGTCAACATGTGCTATGATACCATCTTGTAGCGACCCGACCCAAATGGATCAAGTCTCTGTGCTTAAGTGTCATCCCTGGATCGGTATGGTGACACACACAATACTCGAGGATTTATAACAGAGTCAATCACATGTAAAAACTAACGTAAATACTATTACCTAAATCCATATACCGGAAGTAACATCAAAATTGTGGGGTCCCAACAACACCAATGGCAAAGTTGAGTGTAGACATCGTAACCCTAACGTATCACTTACTCGTCGTAAGATTCCTGCAACATGAAACGTTGCAGCCGTGTAGGTCAGTACGTTGAATGTACTGGCAATTCACACCATAGAATAATGATGAAAATGTCAATCTCTATATGCATATTTGGCTGGTGGAGGCTCTAGGTTTAATTTTGCATAAAGCTAATTTTTCCCTACAACAAAGGAATACATTTTTATTTTACTACCAAGTTTATGCCATTATTGAGAAGGTTCCTCCAACTCAATCCCAAAATTCCCAAATTATTAATAACCCAATACATTAATTAAGTAACGTGATGAGATCAACCAATAATCACTTCTATACTCAAAGTTGTCCATAACCCGGGACACGGCTAATCATGATTAGTTTGTACACTCTGCCCCACAAGACTCGACCACCTCCATGATCGGAAGATCGAGACATAGCCTTTCTGAAGTATTTACTCTTTACTCTGCGTAGACCGGTACACCGACTTTTCCCTACATTAGCTAGTCTACCACTAAAAGAGGTCACACAACTTACTCAACTATGCGAGAGCCCATAATGGCTTGTGGTTGCACACGGAAGTTTCTAGGCATGAAATATCGTATAATCCCTTTGAGCATGGGTGGCGGACTTCGGGTAATCACATGGGTACTCTGGGATTCCCTTGGGCAAGCACTGGTTTCTCCAGGTGCCCCGAACAATCCACCCAGATGTGATGTTAATATTGCCACCTTAAGTTATCCTTAATTATTATCTCTCACAACTTGCATGAATCTCACATACCAATCCCCGTCTACGAGCATGGCTAAGCAATTTATGAGCATAACGTATATTACGGGGGTGATCAAAGGTAATAGGTTCCTACCACATGAACTACAAAGCAATAACCACATGTTCCCAATCCTACTCATGTAATCTTTGAGGGTGAAACTAATACATAATAAAACTTGGTATGAAAGAGTATGATCAAAGTGTAACTTGCCTTGTACTGTTGATGAAGATTCTTCGCACTCATAATTTTGGTAGTTCTACTCATCACACTCCGATCAATCTATCGTAAGCAAGCAATTATTTGCACACATAAGCAATCACTCAAAGATCCAAAAGAACGAAGAAAATACTTCAGAAAACTTCAAAACCATCAAATAAAGCTTCTAGACAGAAACATATTTTTACCAGTAGCAAAATTATGTGATTTTGATCTGAACATAAAGTACATGTCAAGAGCTTCAATTTGCAAAAAGAATCGATTATATTGAAGTTATGAAACTCAAGTTATAGCGAAAACAAGTTTAAATTTGAATCTGATCTAATTCAAATTTAAAATTTCAAAAATTTCATTTTATATGTTCTATGGATAGTTGAGATCACGATGAAGAATTTGGCGTTGGTTTCACTGAATTTGGATAGTTGAGATCACGATGAAGAATTTGGCGTTGTTTTCACTGAATTTGGATAGTTGAGATCACGATGAAGAATTTGGCGTTGGTTTCACTGAATTTGGATAGTTGTGAAGGTTTTAAAAGTCAGGGGCTAATCTGAAAGGAACTAAACTACAACTAGGTCCCTGACCACGTGTCAAACTGCTGCTGGCTGAAAATCGTTCGCTGCGAGGCTAAACTAGCGAACAACCACTAAATAGCGCATAACGGTTCTAAAGAAAAAATTGAGATCTAATCTCAGCGGTGTATTCTAGATCGGACGGACGAGAGGGAGCGACGGCTTACCGCGGTGGTGGGCATCGGGCGTGGTCGTGGAGCCTGCTCCGGTGGTCCTTCGGCGTGGGCGCGAGGTTGGGGAGAAGCGGTGCGAGGTGGCGAAGCCGATGGCGGGGTCGGTGTCGGTCGAGGGCGGAGGTGGAGCGCGGAACGAGGCAACAAATCTCCGGCGGAGCTCAAACTCTGGCGAGGTTTGTGCGGGGTGTGGGGAGGTGAGGGCGGCTGCAGTTGTTGGGGAACGTAGTATTTCAAAAAAGTTCCTACGATCACGCAAGATCTATCTAGGAGAAGCATAGAAACGAGCGGGAAGAGTGTGTCCACGTACCCTCATAGACCGAAAGCAGAAGCGTTTAGTAACGCGGTTGATGTAGTCGAACCTCTTTGCGATCCAATCGATCCAAGTACGGAACGTATGGCACCTCCGTGATCTGCACACGTTTAGCTCGGTGACGTCCCTCGAACTCTTGATCCAATTGAGGCCGAGGGAGAGTTCTGTCAGCACGACAGCGTGGTGATGGTGATGATGAAGTTACGGGCCCAGGGCTTCGCCTAAGCACTACGACGATATGACCGAGGTGTGTAACTGTGGAGGAGGGCACCGCACACGGCTAAGAGAAACTTTGGTGTGTCTTTGGGGTGCCCCCTCCCACATATATAAAAGGGGGAGGAGAGGAGGCCGGCCCTAGGAGGGGGCGCGCCATGGGGGAGTCCTACTTGGACTCCTAGTCCAAGTAGGATTCGCCCCCCCTTTCCTAGTCCAAGTAGGAGAAGAAGGGAAAGAGGAGAGAAGAGAAGGAAGGAGGGGCGCGCCTCCCCTCCCCTTGTCCAATTCGGACTGGGCAAGGGGGGGCGCCACCTTTGGCCGGCCCTCTCTCTTCTCCACTAAGGCCCACTGTGGCCCATTAATCCCCCGGGGGGTTCCGGTAACCCCCCCCGGTACTCCGGAAAATACCCGAACCTATCCGAAACCATTCCGGTGTCCAAACATAACCTTCCAATATATCAATCTTTATGTCTCGACCATTTAGAGACTCCTCGTCATGTCCGTGATCTCATCCGGGACTCCAAACAAACTTCGGTTCATCAAAACACGAAACTCATAATACAAATCATCATCGAATGTTGAGCGGGCGGACCCTACGGGTTCGAGAACTATGTAGACATGACCGAGACACATCTCTGGTAAATAACCAATAGCGGAACCTGGATGCTCCTATTTTCTCCTACATATTCTACGAAGATCTTTATCGGTCAAACCGCATAACAACATACGTTGTTCCCTTTGTCATCGGTATGTTACTTGCCCGAGATTCGATCGTCGGTATCATCATACCTAGTTCAATCTCATTACCGGCAAGTCTCTTTACTCGTTCCGTAATGCATCATCCCGCTACTAACTCATTAGTCACATTGCTTGCAAGGCTTATATTGATGAGCATTACCGAGAGGGCCCAGAGATACCTCTTCGACACTCGGAGTGACAAATCCTAATCTCGATCTATGCTAACTCAACAAACACCATTGGAGACACCTGTAGAGCATCTTTATAATCACCCAGTTACATTGTGACGTTTGATAGCACACTAAGTGTTCCTCCGGTATTCGGGAGTTGCATAATCTCATAGTCATAGGAACATGTATAAGTCATGAAGAAAGCAATAGCAATAAACTAAATGATCATAGTGCTAAGCCAACGGATGGGTCTTGTCCATCACATCATTCTCTAATGATGTGATCCCGTTCATCAAATGACAACACATGTCTATGGCTAGGAAACTTAACCATCTTTGATTAACGAGCTAGTCTAGTAGAGGCATACTAGGGACACACTGTTTGTCTATGTATTCACACATGTACTAAGTTTCCGGTTAATACAATTCTAGCATGAATAATAAACATTTATCATGATATAAGGAAATATAAATAACAACTTTATTATTGCCTCTAGGGCATATTTCCTTCAGTCTCCCACTTGCACTAGAGTCAATAATCCAGATTACATACTAATGATTCTAACACTCATGTAGTCTTAGTGCTGATCATGTTTTGCTCGTGAGAGAGGCTTAGTCAATGGGTCAGCAACATTCAGATCCGTATGTATTTTGCAAATATCTATGTCTCCCTCCTTGACTTGATCGCGGGTGGAATTGAAGTGTGTCTTGATGTGCTTGGTTCTCTTGTGACATCTGGATTTCTTTGCCAAGGAAATTGCACCAGTATTGTCACAAAAGAGTTTCATTGGACCTGATGCACTAGGTATGACACCTAGATCGGATATGAACTCCTTCATCCAGACTCCTTCAATATGTACTCTTCTTCACACGTAGATCCCGCCACGACGCTTTGCTTAGAACTGCACCAACTGAGAGCTCCACCATTCAATATAAATACGTATCCGGTTTGTGACTTAGAGTCATCGGGATTAGTGTCAAAGCTTGCATCGATGTAACCATTTACGATGAGCTCTTTGTCACCTCCATAAACGAGAAACATATTGTCGGTGTCAAAACCGGCGGATTTCGGGTAGGGGGTCCCAGACTGTGTGTCTAAGGATCGAAGGTAACAGGAGGGAGGGGACACAATGTTTACCCAGGTTCAGGCCCTCTTAATGGAGGTAATACGCTACTTCCTGCTTGATTGACTTTGATGAGTATAGGGGTTACAAGAGATAATCTACCTCGAGATCGTAATGGCTAAACCCTAGATGTCTAGCCTATATGATTATGATTGCCTCTATGGACTAAACCCTCTGGTTTATATAGACATCGGTAGGGCCTAGGGTTGTACATAGTCGGTTTACAGAGAAAGGAATCTTCAAATACGAATGCCAAGCTTGCCTTCCACATCAAGGAGAGTCCCATCCGGACTCGGGGGGAAGCCTTCTATTCTGTATCTTCACGGCCCACCAGTCCGGCCCATGTCACATAGCTCGGACGCCCGAGGACCCCATAATCCGGGACTCCCTCAGTAGCCCCTGAACCAGGCTTCAATGACGATGTGTCCGGCTCGCTGATTGTCTTCGGCATTGCAAGGCGGGTTCCTCCTCCGAACACTTCAAAGTAGTTGACCAAAAGAACTATATCCGGCTCTGTACAATAGTTACAACCCTGAACCACAAGGGAAAAATACTTAAACAAAAATAGGTTATGTCTTCTGACAGCTTTTTCGGCGAGGCATTACATCTGGCCACTTCATTATTTCGAATCATTTTTCAACCTCCCGTTTTGCGTTTCGAGACACAACCCCCAGTAGCACATCTTGTCAAAGCAAAGATCGTGTCCCCTTATTGCGGGATTCTCATAAATGAGGGATTGGGTAATCTAACCTGGCCATCCGCATGCTCCCTTTGGAATAGGCAAATTTTAAGGCTTGTGCGAGGTCGCCTGATATTCGTTGCCTTTATAAAGGGATAAGGACCCATCTTTGTACCCCACGCCTTCTCCTTCCTTAGCCCTCCCATCTTTGAGCTCTAGCGCCCAAGTCTCAATCTTTCTCCATTGCCACCACGTTCTCCAGCCATGTCCGGATCCGACTCTCAAGGCAAGTGGGTGGCCTCTTCCGTGACGAAGAAGGATATCCAGGGACTCCGGGAGGCGAGGTACTTAACCGCGGAAATCGCACACAGGCTCTCGGCCAAGGGGCAAGTCATCCCTACTCCAGAGCCCGGCGAGAGGGTCGTGTTCATCTATCACTTCCTCCGCGGGTTCGGGCTTCCCCTTCACCCCTTTGTTCGCGGCCTCATGTTCTACTATGGGCTAGATTTTCACAATCTAGCCCCGAACTCCTTCCTCCACATCTCGGCGTTCATCGTCATGTGCGAGGCATTTCTCCGCATCCCCCCACACTTCGGCCTATGGCTCGAGGTTTTCAACGTGAAGCCGAAGGTGGTCGACGGGGAGCATGCGGATTGCGGCGGCGCCATGGTGAGCAAGCTTCCCCATGCCATCTGGCCTCAAGGGGCGTTTGTGTATACCGTCAAGACATGGCAGCAGGAGTGGTTCTACATCACCGAAGCTCGCAGTACCAAGTGGGCGGCTACTGCCACATTCAGATCCGGGCCCCCGCTGCGGCTCGCGTCATGGACCAACAAGGGTCTCGACTGGGGATTGTACGATGAGGTGTTGATGCCGCAAAAGCGCATCAAAAGTATCATAGATAAGAACATCCACCTCACTAACGTGATCCAGGTGATGCTCGTCCGTCGAACCCTTCCCTGCCAGCGACGGCCTCTCCGTTTGTGGGAGTTTAATCCGGAAGGGCCGCGAACTCTACAACAATTCTTCGGCACGACGCACAAAGAGATCTGGAAACTGCTCTTTAAATCTCAGAAGTCGTGGCCAGAGACGTCCGAAGACGCCGGCCTTGACTGCAACCATCCGGCCACACCAGTAAGGGTTAAGCTTCCGCCTATAGCTTGGTTCATTAATCCAGAGGATACACTGACAATTCCACCCTTTAAACAGGTCTGGACAAAGAAGGCGGAGCGGATCAGGTGTCCGGCCCCCTCCCCGAAGACTCAGCTGATCCGCTCTTAATGAGGATGCTGGTCCCGACGCCATACCAGGTGCCGGTGAAGAAGGACAAGAAGAAGAACAACAAGGAGGCCGAAAGTGGCCTCGACCATGAAGGTACCTTGGACGCTATGTCCGGAGGGACCGAGGCTCCCTCCTCTCACGAGGGAGATGAAAACGAGGACGACGAGGGGGAGGAAGATGATAACCCTCCTCTCAAAGGGAAAAAGAGGGCAGCTTCCGCAGACCCGAAGGCGGGGGCGTCCAAGAGGGGAAAGTTATCCCTTTCGGATGACTCGGATTCGGACGCCGAGGATATCCCCAAGCCCTGCCCCTGGACCAAGCCCCTTGTCGAATCGTAAGTACCTGAGAATGCTTTACATACATCCACTCCTTTACGAATTGTGAGAATAATATTAAATCATGTGTTTCGGTCCGGCCGCGATCTGCCTCATCAATCCTCCTTGTCGGGGGATTTGCCACCGGAGATGATGGAGAGTGAGAGACCTCCACAAATTTCCTTGCCCCCTAGGGCGGATGACATCGAGGTGTCAACCCAGAGGATTTCTCTAGATCGCCGAGAGGTGCAGGGAACCATCAATACGGCGCCAGAAGGTACGGGGGGGGGGGGGGGGCGCGACCCCCGTGAAGACCGGTGATGGGGGCCCTGGATTGTACGGCCCCTGGCTGAATACCACTCCGGAGACGGATCCGGAGTCGAGTGAGCGGCCCCCTTCAAGGGAGGGGTGAGCGCCTATTCCTACGACGACCTCCATGAATCCGGAAGCATCGAACATTCTGATGGATGGACCGCGGAGTGCGTCCATCTTGGAGGAGCACCGTACCTTGATGGGTACGGTGGTTGAGAAGATTTAGTTTGCTAAAAGCGGGCTGAATGAAGCGTTTACGAGCCTACTAACAGGCTTTGAGGTATGCGATGTAATGTCTTTAGCCACCTTCCATATGAAAAATATTCCTATATATAGATAGTAGCCCCTGAGACTCTGGTCGGCCCATGAAGAAAGGCGAACAGAGGATCTATAGATATCTGCAGGAAGTAACATACTTATTTGATTGAAAAAACAGGCTTCACTGTAGTGGCAACCGCCCAGGCCGCGGAGGTTTCCGAACTGAAACGGCAACTGAAGCTAGCCGATGAGGGCATTGTCCTTATTAACAAGTGGCTCGACGAGGTGCAAGGTATGTTGCGAACATCCCGTTTGTGCCTATATGAATGTGCGAACACTAAGTTGAAACTTAGACTTTGTTATGTGTATAATTGCAGATGGCGCTGCTGAGGTCGAGACCCACAGGGGTAAACTTGCCCGGGCCAAGGAGCAGGTGAGAGTGAGCAATGCGGCCGCTGATAAAGCGACTGCAGATTTGAGGGCCGAACAGGCCACCCGGAGCCAGGTCAAGGAGCGGATATCTGCAGTAGAGCAATACCTCAAGGACGCCGCCCACAAGTGCGAGTCCCTCGAGGAGGAGAATAAAGCCAAGCCAACCAAACTTGCCAAGGCCCTTCAGGAGGCCAAAGAGGCGTCGTCCAAATCTAGAGTGGCTCGCGAGGAGATCCGACAGGCTGGATAGATAGCAGCTGGTAAGCCCTTTCTTTTACAGACTAAGTTTGGCGGTTGGAGATATGCCTTGCTTAATCGACTATGGAGTTCTCCAGACGCTTTTGCGGTTCTTTCAAAGAGTGTCGCCCGACACCGCGCAATTCTTCCGGGCTCAGGAGGGACATGCGACGGAGAAGCTGTTCTGGTCACAGTTCGCGGCGCAGGAGCGCCCGGTGCTGCTAAACGACCAAATGGCGCAGTGGGCCAAGCTGCATAAGATGTCCGGAGTGGCCATGAAGGACGCCATAATTCGGCTATAGCCAGCCGAACCCATTCCGAGCAGCTATTTGGGTCTGGTGCGGCGTCTCGTCGATGCACCGCCCCTAATTGACGCAGTCAAGCGGTCCGTTTGAATAGAAGGTGCGCGGATGGCCTTCGCCCGCATCAACATGCACTGGGCGAAGATCAAGGCCGCCATTGTGGCAGTCGAGGGCCCTCCCAGAGGCAAGAACCACCGCACACCGGAGCGCTATTTAGAGGACGTCCTAGAGGGTGCTCACTTGATAGAGGATCAATGCTCAAAGGACATTATGTTCGAATGAATGTACCCGAACTGCCCGGGCGTGTTTATTATATATGAAGGCTTTGTAATATATTTGTGCCGTTAGTTCTTTCCTCCTGTGCGGCCGTTTTCATATTCCAGAGAGTTTTCCAGTCGTCGGCTTCAGCCCCCACATAGATACTATGGGGGTGTTCGGAATAGCACATCATCACACTTGACCCAACGTCTTGGTCCGTAAAGGAGGTGTCAGTGCGGCGAACCAGGCAATCGGACTATCTGGCTTTACCACTCTCACTTAGCCATAGGAGTTTGATGATGGCGCTATAAGATAGCCCCTGGTATGTACGCGGCTATCCGAATGCGGATGCGTTACGTACGTGACCGGAAAAACCAGTCCTTCGTGTAATAGGGAAAAAATAGCTAGAGATTTAGTAAGTCGCCGGATGACTGACCAGCTCTCGCCCCATCATGACAGTCAATTTTTGGCTTTCTCTACTGAGGTGCTTGACCGGACGAACCAGAAACACAATCGCAGTAGTTCTCCCTTTACTACCCTAGCCGAACAAACGGAACGTAAGATAGCAAACACAGGAGCCGGGCAACCCAACTATTGACCAAAGACATGATTCGGAGCCGATGCATATAATGCCAAGTTCGGGACGCTGAAGTGTGCTATAAAGCTATTCGGGCTTTTGTTTGGCAACACATGTGTGGCCACATAGAGCCCCTGGCAATTTGTGCTGAGACGTGTGAGTGAAACAACTGAGGAGACGGAATACAGTTTATGAATAAAGTTGATACCGAATAAAAATTATCTTCACTAGAATCTGATTGATACGTCAAAATGTGATCTTACAGAGGGCGCCATAACCATCAAGGCCATTTTACATGCCGGGGGTCGAAGAATAAGGGGAAAAGCTCTATACAGGTCCTTGAATAAAGTTTGGTCTACAAAATCCTTTGGACATCCTGCCGCACGTCTGCGCTGCTTTCGCCTTGGAGAGAGATATTCCTTGAGAGGAATGGTCTTCGACTATCTGTACGAAATCGGGCTGAAAGAGAGTCCTTGTAAGTCCATAGGATAGATAGATTTTAATGCGCTTGTGGTAAAAAAAAGAAAAAATAATCGAAAAAAGGGGAGGGTCATATAGGGTCGAGCATACTATAGACCTCTCCGTATTGTGCCTCCGCTAATGCCCAACGTATTTCGAGTGCATAATTATGCACACGCGGTACGAATATCGCAGATGTGTGTGGCGATCGACGAAGGAGAAGCTGCTAGTCTAGCTCTGGAATTACCGAGTTGTCAGCATGCGGAACTGACCGGACTTGTTTAGCAATGTCTAGCGGCTTGAAGGCCGATGAGGTGTGCGGATTAGTTGGGCCGCCCTGTACTTCTGCCACGAGGGCCGCGGTGTGCTCCTCAGTACGGAGGGAGCGTTTCGTGTTTCCATTGACTGTTATGACGCCACGTGGTCCAGGCATCTTGAGCTTTATATAAGCGTAGTGCGGGACCGCATTAAAACAGGTGAAAGCGGTCCGTCGGAGCAGTGCGTGATAGCCACTACAGAAGGGGACGATATCGAAGATCAAGTCTTCGCTTCGGAAGTTGTCTGGCGAATCGAAGACGACTTTCAATGTTATTGAGCCCGTGCAGCGGGCCTCTACACCAGGTATTACTCGTTTAAAGGTAGTTTTAGTGGGCTTGATTCTTGACGGATCAATGTCCATTTTGCGGACAGTGTCCTGATAGAGCAGGTTGAGACTGCTGCCGCCGTCCATAAGGTCCCGCGTAAGGTGGAATCCGTCGATGATTGGATCGAGGACCACAGCTGCCAAATCTCCATGACGGATACTGGTTGGGTGGTCCTTTCGATCGAAGGTGATCGGAGAGGCCGACCATGGGCTGAATTTTGGGGCGACCGGCTCTATGGCGTAGACGTCCCTTAATGTGCGCTTGCGCTCCCGCTTAGGGATATGTGTGACATATATCATATTCACCATTTTTACCTCGGGGGGAAATTTCTTCTGTCCCTCTGTGTTCGGTGGGAGAGGCTCTTCGTCGTCCTCCTCACTGGGCGGCCCTTTCCCTTTGTGTTCGGTGTTGAGCTTGCCGGCCTGTTTGAAGACCCAATAGTTTCTGTTGGTATGATTGGCAGGCTTATCGGGGGTGCCGTGAATCTGGCAAGGCCGATCGAGTATTCTGTCCAAACTAGATGGACCATCTCTGTTTCCTTTGAATGGCTTCTTCCATTGACCGGATTTAGAGCCGCTGAATCCGGCATTGACCGCTATGTCTTCGGTACTTTCATTATTGATTCGACGCTTGTGCTTGTTGCGTCGTGGCTTGCCATTGCCGTCCCTGGCTTCAGAGGTGTCGGGGTCGCTGGTGCTATTGCTTTTGCAGGCTAGCCAGCTATCTTCTGCCATGCAAAAGCGGGTCATTAGTGCGGTAAGGGCTGCCATGGACATCGGCTTTTCTTGGCCGAGGTGTATGGTGAGCCATTCGTCGCGGACGCTATGTTTAAAGGCCGCGAGGGCTTCAGCATCAAACAGTCGACAATTTGGTTCTTTTTAATTAAGAACCTTGTCCAGAGTTTCCGGGCTGACTCTCCGGGTTGCTGGACTATGTGACTGAGGTCACCGGCGTCCGGGTGGCGTACATAGGTACCTTGGAAGTTGTCTCTAAAGGCATCTTCTAAATCTTCCCAGCTGCCAATAGAATTTTGAGGGAGGTTGTTTAACCAGTGTTGTGTTGGTCCCTTAAGTTTCAAGGGGAGATATTTGATGGCATGTAGATCGTCACCGCGAGCCATGTGAATGTGGAGAAGAAAATCTTCAATCCAGAATGCGGGGTCCATCGTACCATCGTATGAGTCGATGTTCACTGGTTTAAACCCTTCTGGGAACTGGTGCTCCATTACCTCATCGGTGAAGCATAGGGGGTGTGCGGCGCCTCTGAATCGGGCAATGTCACTACATAGTTCGGATGAAGTCCGTATGCGGTTTTCGGCCCGGGTGAGGTTGTGCTTGTCGCGCCAGGCCTGACGGCTATCTTCTCACGCTGGGGCACGCCCCCTTGATCCATAGATTGATCTGGTTTGACCGGCTCTATTGTCCAGGTCCTGTCGTAGGTCATATGTGTAGTTTGGAGCCGATGTTCCCGTGCCTTTACGGCGAGGTGATGCGGTCTGGTGTTCGGCTTGAGTTGTCGCTCTGTCCCGGCCACGTGGTGGTCAGTCAGGTCTGTTAGCAGCGTCATGCGTTGGCGGTATGAGCTCCAGGGCCTCATCGTCGAATTGGGGTAGCAGCTTGCGCTTCGGGTAGCTCTTTGTTGGGCATTCGAGGCTATATTCCTTGGCTGCCAGGACGTTAGTCCATCTGTCATTGAGTAAATCCTGATCAGCTTGAAGCTGCTGCTGCTGCTTCTTTTTCAGGCTTCTTGCGATGGCGATTAGCCGGCGCTTAAAGCGCTCTTGTTCGAGGGGTTCCTCCGGCACGATGAAATCTTCGTCGCCGAGGCTCACATCTTCTTCGGAGATCGGTAGGTAGTTATTGTCCTCCGAGCCCTCGTTCCGGACAGGATCGTCGGGGTTTACTTGCCCATCCTCCCAATCATCCTGTTTGGATGTTGGCTCTACAGTGGCTTCGGGGTCTTTGGCATTCTCCAGAGTATTATTGTCTCCGGTGCTAGTATTGTTGTCTTTGTCGCGATGCGATTTTGAGCGGCACCGCTGACGTCGATGCTTTGGAGGTGCTTCAGCAGGCTTTTCCTCAACCGGATCCTTCTCATCGTCGCCGTTCATCTCCAGCATCGTCGTTCATACCGTCGATGTCTTCGGAGGCATAGTCGAGCATGTCGGTTAAATCCTCGACAGTGGCTATGAAGTGGGTGGTGGGTGGGATGTAAAATTCCCCGCTCTCAGCCCCTAGTATGGGCTGGGCGTAGTTCGGCAATGATTCCTCTGCAATGGCGAGGGATCGCATTAGGTCCAGAGCCTTGCTTAAAGGTGAGGGTTGGACGGGGAGGCTAGAGTCTTTGGCGGTAAGTCAGGCAAAGACCTCCTGGTCGCGCCTGCCTGCCGCAGCCCTCGAGAGTCTGAGATTAGAACCCGGGAACGATTCCGGCCCTTCACTGATGGGTGGAGTCCGACCAGGCTCCGGGCTTGCCGATGACATGGTCCTATCCTGATATGCGGCAGTGAGCTCCACAGTTGCAGAGTGTCCGGTGGATTCTAAGCTCCCATCCCCGGACCTAAAAGTTTGCTCCGGATATAAGGCCAGAGCTGCGGCCGGCGTCGCGAACTCCTCGAAGATCAAGTCTCCTCGGATATCAATGACGTAGTTCACATTTCCAAAACGGATTTGATGACTAGGGGCGTAGTTGTCGATCTGCTCCAGGGCACGCAGTGCGAAGCCGCCGAATATGAAAATTTGGCCGGGGAGAAAATCCTCCTTCAAGGCGGCATTGTTGTAGATGATCGATGGGGCCATCGAGCCTTCTGACGACGGCACAGTGGAACTCTCAATGAAAGCACCAATGTTGGTGTGAAAACCGGTGGATCTCGGGTAGGGGGTCCCGGACTGTGCGGCTAAGGATCAATGGTAACAGGAGGCAGGGGACACGATGTTACCCAGGTTCGGGCCCTCTTAATGGAGGTAATACCCTACTTCCTGCCTGATTGACTTTGATGAGTATAGGGGTTACAAGAGTTGATCTACCTCGAGATCGTAATGGCTAAACCCTAGATGTCTAGCCTATATGATTATGATTGCCTCGGACTAAACCCTCCGGTTTATATAGACACGGTAGGGCCTAGGGTTGTACAGAGTCGGTTTACAGAGAAAGGAATCTTCATATACGAATGCCAAGCTTGCCTTCCACGTCAAGGAGAGTCCCATCCCGACTCGGGGGGAAGCCTTCTATTATGTATCTTCACAGCCCACCAGTCCGGCCCATGTCACATAGCCCGGACGCCCGAGGACCCCATAATCCAGGACTCCCTCACATATCCTTAGTCCTTTTCAGGTATTTCGGGATGATCTTGACCGCTGTCCAGTGATCCACTCCTGGATTACTTTGGTACCTCCCTGCTAAACTAATAGCAAGGCACACATCAGGTCTGGTACACAGCATTGCATACATGATAGAACCTATGGCTGAGGCATTGGGAATGATTTTCATTTTCTCTCTATCTTCTGCAGTGGTCGGGCATTGAGTCTGACTCAACTTCACACCTTGTAACACATGCAAGAACCCTTTCTTTGCTTGATCCATTTTGAACTTCTTCAAAACTTTATCAAGGTATGTGCTTTGTGAAAGTCCAATTAAGCGTCTTGATCTATCTCTATAGATTTTGATGCCCAATATATAAGCAGCTTCACCGACGTCTTTCATTGAAAAATTCTTATTCAAGTATCCTTTTATGCTATCCAGAAATTTAGTATCATTTCTGATCAACAATATGTCATCTACATATAATATCAGAAATGCTACAGAGCTCCCACTCACTTTCTTGTAAATACAGGCTTCTCGAAAAGTCTGTATAAAACCATATGCTTTGATCACACTATCAAAGCGTATATTCCAACTTCGAGAGGCTTGCACCAGTCCATAAATGGATCGCTGGAGCTTGCACACTTTGTTAGCACCTTTTGGATCGACAAAACCTCCTGGTTGCATCATATACAACTCTTCTTTAAGATATCCATTAAGGAATGCAGTTTTGACATCCATTTGCCAAATTTCATAATCATAAAATGCGGCAATTGCTAACATGTTTCGGACAGACTTACGCATCGCTACGGGTGAGGTCTCATCATAGTCAACTCCTTGAACTTGTCGAAAACCTTTCGCAACAAGTCGAGCTTGGTAGACAGTAACATTACCGTCAGCGTCAGTCTTCTTCTTGAAGATCCATTTATTCTCTATGGATTGCCGATCATCGGGCAAGTCAACCAAAGTCCACACTTTGTTATCATACATGGATCCCATCTCAGATTTCATGGCCTCAAGCCATTTTGCGGAATGTGGGCTCATCATCACTTCCTCATAGTACATAGGTTCGTCATGCTCAAGTAACATGACCTCTAGAACAGGATTACCGTACCACTCTGGTGCGGAGCTTACTCTGGTTGACCTACGAGGTTTGGTAGTAACTTGATCAGAAGTTTCATGATCATCATCATTAGCTTCCTCTCTAATTGGTGTAGGAATCACTAGAACTGATTTCTGTGCTGAACTACTTTCCAATAAGGGAGCAGGTACAATTACCTCATCAAGTACTACTATCCTCCCACTCACTTCTTTCGAGAGAAACTCCTTCTCTAGAAAGGATCCATTCTTAGCAACGAATATCTTGCCTTCGGATCTGTGATAGAAGGTGTACTCAACAGTCTCCTTTGGGTATCCTATGAAGACACATTTCTCCGATTTGGGTTCGAGCTTATCAGGTTGAAGCTTTTTCCCATAAGCATCGTAGCCCCAAACTTTAAGAAACGACAACTTGGGTTTCTTGCCAAACCACAATTCATATGGTGTTCCAGGTGGCGTGATCTGCGAAACTATTCTGCACTGTTTCAAATGAAGACCAAACTCGTAACTAAAATATTCACCTCCACGATCAGATCGTAGAAACTTTATTTTCTTGTTACGATGATTTTCCACTTCACTCTGAAATTCTTTGAACTGTTCAAATGTTTTAGACTTATGTTTCATCAAGTATATATACCCATATCTGCTCAAATCATCTGTGAAGGTCGGAAAATAACGATACCCGCCGGGAGCCTCAACACTCATCGGACCGCATACATCAGTATGTATTATTTCCAACAAGTCTGTTGCTCGCTCCATTGTTCCAAAGAACGGAGTTGTAGTCATCTTGCCCATGTGGCATGGTTCGCAAGCATCAAGTGATTCCAAAAGCCCATTAGCATGGAGTTTCTTCATGCACTTTACACCAATATGACCTAAACGGCAGTGCCACAAATAAGTCGCACTATCATTATTAAACTTATATCTTTTGGCTTCAATACTATGAATATGTGTATCACTACTATCGAGATTCAACAAAAATAGAACACTCATCAAGGTTGCATGACCATAAAAGATATTACTCATATAAATAGAACAACCATTATTCTCTGATTTAAATGAATAACCGTCTCGCATCAAACATGATCCAGATGTAATGTTCATGCTTAACACTGACACCAAATAACAAGTATTCAGGTCTAAAACTAATTCCGAAGGTAGATGTAGAGGTAGCGTGCCGACGGCGATCACATCGACTTTGGAACCATTTCCCGTGTTTCAAGTTGCAAATATGAGCAACAAAACCAGTATCAAATACCCAGGTGATACTATGAGCATTAGTAAGGTACACATCAATAATATGTATATCAAATATACCTTTCACTTTGCCATCCTTCTTATTCGCCAAATACTTGGGGCAGTTCCGCTTCCAGTGACCAGTCCCTTTGCAGTAGAAGCACTCAGTCTCAGGCTTAGGTCCAGACTTGGGCTTCTTCACTTGAGTAGCAACTTGCTTGTCGTTCTTCTTGAAGTTCCCCTTCGTCCCTTTGGCCTTTTTTAAACTAGTGGTCTTGTTAACCATCAACACTTGATGCTCCTTCTTGATTTATACCTCCGCAACTTTTAGCATCGCAAAGAGCTCAGGAATTGTCTTATCCATCCCTTGCATATTATAGTTCATCACGAAGCTTTTGTAGCCTGGTGGCAGTGATTGAAGAACTCTGTCAATGACACTATCAACCGGAAGATTAACTCCTAGCTGAGTCAAGTGATTGTGGTACCCAGACATTCTGAGTATATGTTCACTAACAGAACTATTCTCCTCCATTTTGTAGCTTGGTGGCATCGCTCCTGCAGCGGGTCTTGCACCTAGCGGTGCTTCCAGGTCGTAATTCTTCTGTGCAGCTATGAGGATAATTCTCAAGTTACGGACCCAGTCCGTGTAGTTGCTACCATCATCTTTCAACTTAGCTTTCTCTAGGAACGCATTAAAATTCAAAGGAACAGTAGCACGGGACCATTGATCTACAACAACATAGACATGCAAAATACTATCAGGTACTAAGTTCATGATAAATTAAAGTTCAATTAATCATATTACTTAAGAACTCCCACTTAGATAGACATCCCTCTAATCATCTAAGTGATCACGTGATCCATATCAACTAAACCATGTCCGATCATCACGTGAGATGGAGTAGTTTTCAATGGTGAACATCACTATGTTGATCATTTCTATTATATGATTCATGCTCGACCTTTCGGTCTTAGTGTTCCGAGGCCATATCTGCATATGCTAGGCTCGTCAAGTTTAACCCGAGTATTCTGCGTGTGCTAAACTGGCTTGCACCCGTTGTATGTGAACGTAGAACTTATCACACCCGATCATCAAGTGGTGTCTCGGCACGGCGAACTGTAGCAACTGTGCATACTCAGGGAGAGCACTTGTACCTTGAAATTTAGTGAGGGATCATCTTATAATGCTACCTCCGTACTAAGCAAAATAAGATGCATAAAAGATAAACATCACATGCAATCAAAATAAGTGATATGATATGGCCATCATCATCTTGTGCCTTTGATCTCCATCTCCAAAGCACCGTCATGATCACCATCGTCACCAGGTTGACACCTCACTGGTACAGCGACGTCCTAAACAAACGGTTTAAAACCCCTTTCCGCGACGGCATTTGGAACCGTTGCCAAGTGAGTGTGGGCGATAGGGGGGTCCTTCCCACACGACCCGAAAAACGTCGGGGATAGGCCCTCGTGGGACCTAGGCTGGGGCCGTGTGCGATTGGGTGAGGCATGGAAACCCAATCATTTCTGTAGGTATGTACATCCCACACGGTGAATCCCAGAAATCATTTCCGTAGGTATGTACATCCCACACGGTGAATCCCAGAAATCATTTCCGTAGGTATGTACATCCCACACGGTGAATCCCAGAAATCATTTCCGTAGGTATGTTCATCCCACACAGTGAATCCCAGAAATCATCTCTGTAGGTATGTACATCCCACACGGTGAATCCCAGAAAATCATTTCCGTTGGTATGTACATCCCACACAGTTCTTTGTGTGGAAATGTGTGTGCAAGGTGGCCTAACGCAAACAGTTCGCTGCCGGAAGCCGTGTGTGATTGTTAGTTGATCGAACACGCCTACTTTCTAGAAACCGTGCGGGATGTTTGAGTTCATCGCCCACGGTGCTGTCTGAGTAACCGTTTGCAATAGAAAACCCCAATAAGCAGGATAATTAGCCTATTATTGATAATCTGTGTACTAATCAAACTGATATTTCTTATAAAACACGCCAGATATTTCATATCCATATAAAAGCAACCAGGATTTCATAATCGAATTACATCAGATAGCTTCGGCACTCAGTTACGCCATTACACAACAGCACCAAGTTTCACATGCAGCATCAAAAACCTTTGGAAAGTAGCATCATACACGGCAAATAGACAGATGAATCTCATCTGAGAAACTGCAGAAGCGGAAGGCAAATATTGAGCCTTCAGTGATGTTGAATGTCCTTGCAACTTTAGGCCAATGGCTATGGATAATTGCCTGCCCAACCTTCGTCCTCTTCAGCAAGACTTCAATATTGTACCGTGGGTGTTGAATGAATACCTTCCTCGCCTCTTGACCATGCAGGTGGTTTGAGAGGTAATCATCGGTGAACTACTTTGAAAAGTACTAAAAACAAAGCTATGCATAAATCGCTGTTGTAAATTTTGAAATGCCGCAAGGGGTAAAAACAAGGGAAAAGAGTTGGTACCATCCTATAGTTGACTGATGTCTTCTTCATTGTGCAAACAAAGATCTTGTTGTTATTCGTCGCAAGTTTCTTCATCCTAACAATCTTCCTGAGTTTCTTGACTTGACTGATATTCATGGACATCTCATTCCCCATATGCAAAATGGGTCGAACAGTGGGTCTAAGCCTCTAATAGCAGGACCTACATGTGCAAGACCAAATTGTAAGAAACCTAAATATTAGAATGATTCCTGCAACTGCACAATAATGTGCTATTAGCCAAAGGACCCTGCTTGAACAAACCTCGATGGTAAACCGCAGTGTCTCCCATTGTTTCCCTGCAACACACATAAGGAAGATCTTGATCAAGTTAACTGAGAGTTGCCATACTATCTGTAGAATATGTATTGAGTACAGCCAAATTCGATTCGTGTCACATGCATAACAATACAAAATTGTACCCACAACAAATGAAAATCAAATTGCAGAACTGAACCAAACAGTTAAATTGACAACAGACCAAATGAACCAAAATAGTTAATTGAGGACGACATTGCAGAATAGAAACATGTACTAGAAGATAAGACAGTTAACAAAACAAAGAATGCTTGAAAACAGTACTACGAAATGTAGCAATTGTTGGACCAAAGTGTTAACTGAACATTACATGTAACGCCCTGGATCCGATGCACCAGGTGTCTTCTGCTTATTCATCGTCATTGCCATGTCATTTTCTTGCGTGTTGCATTTTGCCATGTCATCATCTGCATTGCATCCTCATATTTTTCAAAACTTGCATTCGGTCATTTTCCCCGTTGTCCGTTTCGCGTTCCGACACTCTCACACGCACCCGTTGCATCTCTTAGACCTCGTTCCATGAGTGGCATAAAAATGTTCTCGGAATGGGATGAAACTTGGCATGCGGTGTTGTTTTAGAGTAGGTAGACCGCCTTTCAATTTTCGTTCCATTTGGAGTCCGTTTGACGCCCTAACGGTCAACCGCGTAGCCCGAAACTCCTCTCTCTTTGCAGCCCAGCACCCCTTCACCACAGCCCACCTAGCCCATCCAACTCCCCTCCATGCTCTCCGCCGTTCAATCACAATCGTGTGGGCGGAAACCGCACCTCATTTGGACTCTCCTAGCTCCTCCTACCTATAAATAGGTGCCTCCCCCTCCAAATTCGCGGATGAAAACCCTAGACTTCTTCCCCTCGCGCCGCCGGACTTTTTGCCCCCACCGCTGGACATGTCCGCGCCGCCGCCCCGTCCAATCCCGTCTCGCCACGTCGCCTCCCCGCGCCCACATCGCCGCCGCCGCCCGGGGCCCAGATCCGGCCCGCCCCGGGTCGAACCGGGCCACGCCGGGCCCGCGCCGCCCGCGCGGTCCTCCGCCGCCCCGCGCCAAGCGCCGTCGCCTCCCGCGCCCGTCCGGCCGCCGCCTCGCCGGCGCGCCTCGCTGCCGCGCCACCCGCCGCCGCGGATCTCCTACGCCGCCCCCGCAACTCCTCGCCGGCGCCGTCCTCGTCGCGGCCGCGCGCTCCGGCCGCGAGCTTGCCGGCCCCGCGCGCCGTCCCGCGGCCGGATCCGGCGTCCCTCGTCGGGAATCCGCCCGTCCCCTCCGTCTCCGGCCGTGCTCCGGTGAGTGCCCCAGCCCCGCCTCGTTTTCCGCGCTCCCCGGTCCGGATCTGGAATTCTCAGGTTGACCCCCGAAATTTTCTAAGTCCTCAAAATTGCATTCTGCTGCCAATTTCATCATCTCATATCTCCATGCATATAGATCTGTTTTACATGCATAATATGTCAAAATGTTAATTGTGAGATGCTCTTCATTCCATTCGACTGTGTCATGCTTGTTTGAGTCCATCTTGATGCCATAATCATCGTTGCAAGAGTGCTATATGATGTTAACTGCTGTCTGTTTATAGAACTTGCTGATTTGTTATTTTCGTTGCATTTTGTGTGTGCATCCTATGAGCATGATCTCTACATTAGTTTTGAACTACATCATGCTATCTTTACATTGGTGCTTGTCTTGTATTTTTGTGATATATGTGGTGACTAGCACAAGCATGCCAAGTAGCCTTTATGATGTTGCTGATTTCTGTGACTTGGTCATTTCTGCTTAGTATGTAGCTGTAACATTGTGATGCTATGTAAACCTACTTCTACAAGTGAATCCATGCACAATATGGAGATCTTCACTAAGCATGTTTTGTTATAAATGTTATGCTATATCCATCCATGCCCTTGGTTGCATTTATAGCCTGCTGTAGCTTGTTGCTAACTTGCTCGCAAATTGCTAAATAATGTCGCTGTCAGCCTGTTAACATGAAGTTCAGTTTTGACATGTGTTTTGCTAGTAATCCATGCACCCTATGAACTTGGTCTTGCCATGCTTAGCTTCATAATTATGCCATCTTACTGTTGGATGCCTTCAGATGCCATGAAATGCTTTTTGATGAGTGATTTAAGCTCGCAAAGATGCGTTCATAATTCTGTTTATGCCATGCTCAGTTTTTTTGCTAAGTCTGAATCTGTTTATGAAACTTGCTATGTTTACATGGGTACCATCATATCTTCTGTGCCTTTTTGGCTCGTGATCAGTAAGGGACTTTTGTACTATGCAATTAGTAGATTCATGCCATGCCTTTGTTTGCTACGATCTGTTCTTGTAGCATGTTGTTTGATAGCTCTAAACTTAGCAACCTGATGTTATTTCTGCCATGTCCTTGTAAGTCTGTGAAACTGTTCTTATTTGCAATCTTGCCATGTCCTTTTGAGCATGCTCTAGTGATTTCTAGAGATAGCTCCGTGTTCATGTTTTGTCATGCTTTACCTTTACATAACATCCATGCCTTTTGTGTTCATCCTGGGGTGCTGTAGCATATTGTTTTGATGCGTGCAAAATGCCTAGTTGCTGTTTTGGACAGATTGTTATATCTTGTTTGGGGTGTATGTGTTGCACCGTTGCTCCGTTTTGAGCATGCTCTATATTAAACTTGCTTAGAATTGCATGTAGTTTCATCTTATCATGTTGCATCCTTATCTTGAGTGTGTTTGCTTGATGTTTGAATGCATTTTGCATCAATGCCATGTTTGACTTGTTTTGCTCATATCTTCTAGGCCGTAGCTCCGAACTAAATGAACTTTATATGTAACTTGACTAGAATTTCGTGTAGATCATCTTGGTGCATCTTAACTTGCTGTTTAATAACTTGAACATAAGGTTTATTCAGATCTGGACCAATTTCGAAACTTGCATATGAGGACTTACCGGATTTGTTATATGTTAGTTCCGGCCTCATTTAAACTTGCTTTGATGTATTGCTCTTGTATGCATCATCTCTTGCCATGAGTAGCATCATATAGCCTTGTCATGCATCATACTTGATTGAGCATCATGCCTTGTTCATGTGTGGTGTGTTTACCATGTTGTGCTCCTTCTCGATAGTTCCTGTTTCATTGCGATCGTGAGGATTCGTTCGTCTACGCTTGGTTCGTCTTCTTGGCTTCGTCTTCTTCATGGACTCGTTCTTCTTCCTAGCGGGATTTCAGGAAAGATGACCGTAACCTTGGATCTCATTACTATCATTGCTATGCTAGTTGCTTCGTTCTATCGCTATGCTGCGCCACCTATCGCTTGCTCTTCAAGCCTCCCAAATTGCCATGAAACCACCTCAAACCTTTGTCACCCTTCCTAGCAAACCATTGTTTGGCTATGTTACCGCTTTTTGCTCAGCCCCTCTTATAGCGTTGTTAGTTGCAGGTGAAGATGAAGTTTGCTCCATGTTGGATTATGTTTATGTTGGGATATCACAATATCTCTTATTTAATAAATGCATCTATATACTTGGTAAATGGTGGAAGGCTCGGCCTTATGCCTGGTGTTTTGTTCCACTCTTGCCGCCCTAGTTCCCATCATACCGGTGTTATGTTCCTTGATTTTGCGTTCCTAACGCGGTTGGGTGTTATGGGGACCCCTTGACAGTTCGCTTTGAATAAAACTCCTCCAGCAAGGCCCAACCTTGGTTTTACCATTTGCCTATCACCTATTTCTTTTCCCTTGGGAGTCGCGCTCCCGTGGGTCATCTTTATTTTACCCCCCCGGGCCAGTGCTCCTCTGAGTGTTGGTCCAAACTAGAGCATCATGCGGGACCGTCCCTTGGCAACTTGGGTTACGTTGGTACCTGTACGCTTCGCTCATCCGGTGCCCTGAGAACGAGATATGTGCAGCTCCTATCGGGATTTGTCGGCACAGTCGGGTGGTCTTGCTGGTCTTGTTTTACCATTGTTGAAATGTCGTAAACCGGGATTCCGAGACTGATCAGGTCTTCCGGGGAGAAGGATTATCCTTCTTTGACCGTGAGAGCTTATAATGGGCTAAGTTGGGACACCCCTGCAGGGTATAAACTTTCGAGAGCCATGCCCGCGGTTATCTGGCAGATGGGAATTTGTTAATGTCCGGTTGTAGAGAACTTGACACTTGAATTAAATAAAACACGTCAACCACGTGTGTAACTGCGATGGTCTCTTTTCGGCGGAGCCCGGGAAGTGAACATGGTTTTTGGGTTATGTTTTGACGTAAGTAGGAGTTCAGGATCACTTCTTGATCATTGCTAGTTTCACGACCGTTCCGTTGCTTCTCTTCTCGCTCCTTTTTGCGTATGTTAGCCACCATACCTGCTTAGTCGCTGCTGCAACCTCACCACCTATCTTTTCCTTACCCATTAAGCTTTGCTAGTCTTGATACCCATGGTAATGGGATTGCTGAGTCCTCGTGGCTCACAGATTTCTACAACAATAGTTGCAGGTACTGGTTTTGCAATGATCATGACGCGAGAGTGATGTTTGCTTGTTTAGGAGTTCTTCTTCTGCTTCTTCTCCGATCAGGGGATAGGTTCCAGGTCAGCAGCCTGGGCTAGCAGGATGGATGTTGTTTGAGCTTCTGTTTGTGTTTCATCCGTAGTCGGATGTTGCTCTTATGTATGATGTTGTTGTATTCATGTGGCATTGTATGCCTCTTGTATGTATCCCCAACTATTATGTAATGGTATGATGTAATGACATCCACCTTGCAAAAGCGTTTCAATATGCGGGTCTATCCTTGGTGGGACCTTCGAGTTCCTCTCGGATAGGGTCGCATATTGGGTGTGACATTACATTTCAGAGGACCAAACTGATAACTGAACATCAGATTGCATATTAATATTACAGAGGACAAAACACTAGAAGGCACTGGCGGTGGCCTCGAGAAAACATCACGAACTGTATTTTAAAGTAGACAACCGCGAGGCGGTGTCGATGGTGGCCTCGAAGACGAGGTGCTCCTCCAAGATCTGGCGGTCGACACGCATGTCAGCCATAGCGACCTCGTTCGCGCGTGCGGCCGCTTGCTACTCAGCTCCACGCTATACTGCGTGTAAAATGGTTGTGGGCGGCGCTTAATTGGAGGAGGGGGGCAGTGATTTCGGTGGAAGGTGTCGCTCCGTCAGTCGGGGCATGTGGGACGGGAAAGGAGGAGGATGGTGTGGGTGGGGTGTGGATTACCTGACCATATCGACAAGGCCGCGCAGCAAGAAGAAGGGTCGGTGGCGAGGAGGCCGTGCAGCAAGAAGAAGGGTCGCTGGTGAGGAGGCGGCGCTGCAAGAAGAAGGGTCGCCGGTGAGGAGGCGGCGCTGCAAGAAGAAGGGTAGCCGGCGAGGAGGTGGCGCTGCAAGAAGAAGGGTTACTGGCGAGGAGGCTGAGCTGCCAGTAAGCAGCAGTGAAGGTTTGAACTTGGAAAGCAAGGAGGAACAGTGGAAATGTGGCTTTTGGTAGAAGGGAGGGGGCGGGGAGATAGATATTTCCGCGGCAGCAAAAAAAAATTCGCTCGGTGCCGCGAGAAACTGGCGCGCATGTGTGGTTCAAGCGGGGCGGTGGACTGTAGACGACAAAGCTTCCTGCGTAAGTCAGACAAGACGGTGTGCAAAGATATTTTATATCGCATCCCACACGATTCTTTCTAGTAAACTGTTTGTGGTGTACCTGATTTTTTCATTATGTTTTGACAGACAAAATGGTGTTTGATACGTCCATTTTGCATCATGCTTTTATATCAATATTTATTGCATTATGGGCTGTTATTACAGATTATGTCACAATACTTATGCATATTCTCTCTTATTTTACAAGGTTTACATAAAGAGGGAGAATGCCGGCAGATGGAATTCTGGACTGGAAAAGGAGCAAATATTAGAGACCTATTCTGCACAACTCCAAAAGTCCTGAAACTCCACGGAAGTTATTTTTGGAAATAATAAAAAATATTGAGCGGAAGAAATACCAGAGGGGGGCCACCCACCAGGCACGAGGGTGGGGGCGCACCCCCTGGGCGCGTCCCCCCTGCCTCGTGGGCTCCCTGGTGGCCCTCTGATGCCCATCTTCTGCTATATGAAGTCTTTCGTCCGAAGAAAAATCATAAGCAAGCTTTCGGGACGAGACTCCGCCGCCACGAGGCGAAACCTTGGCGGAACCAATCTAGGGCTCCGGCGGAGCTGTTCTGCCGGGGACACTTCCCTCTGGGAGGGGGAAATCATCGCCATTGTCGTCATCAACGCTCCTCTCATCGGGAGGGGGCCAATCTCCAACAACATCTTCACCAGCACCATCTCCTCTCAAACCCTAGTTCATCTCTTGTATCCAATTCTTGTCTCTAACTCTGGGATTGGTACCTGTAGGTTGCTAGTAGTGTTGATTACTCCTTGTAGTTGATGCTAGTTGGTTTATTTGGTGGAAGATCATATGTTCAGATCTGCATATTAATACTCCTCTGATTATGAACATGAATACACTTTGTGAGTAGTTACGTTTGTTCCTGAGGACATGGGAGAAGTCTTGCTATTGGTAGTCATGTGAATTTGGTATTCGTTCGATATTTTGATGAGATGTATGTTGTCTCTCCTCTAGTGGTGTTATGTGAACGTCGACTACATGACACTTCACCATTTTTTGGGCCTAGAGGAAGGCATTGGGAAGTAATAAGTAGATGCTTGGTTGCTAGAGTGACAGAAGCTTAAACCCTCGTTTATGCGTTGCTTCGTAAGGGGCTGATTTGGATCCATATGTTTCATGCTATGGTTAGGTTTACCTTAATACTTCTTTTGTAGTTGCGGATGCTTGCAATAGGAGTTAATCATAAGTGGGATGCTTGTCCAAGTAAGGACAGCACCCAAGCACCGGTCCGTGCACATATCAAATTATCAAAGTACCGAACGCGAATCATATGAACGTGATGAAAACTAGCTTGAAGATAATTCCCATGTGTCCTCGGGAGCGTTTTCCTTCATATAAGAAATTGTCCAGGCTTGTCCTTTGCTACAAAAAGGATTGGGCCACCTTGCTGCACTTTATTTACATTTGTTACTTGATACCCGTCACAAATTATCTTATCACAAAACTATCTGTTATCTATAATTTCAGTGCTTGCAGAGAAGACCTTGCTGAAAACCGCTTATCATTTCCTTCTGCTCCTCGTTGGGTTCGACACTCTTACTTGTCAAAAGGACTACGATAGATCCCCTATACTTGTGGGTCATCAAGACTCTTTTCTGGCGCCGTTGCCAGGGAGTGAAGCGCCTTTGGTTGGTGGAAAAAATTTATATAGTGTGCTGAAATTTACTGTCACTTGTTACTATGGAAAGTAATCCTCTGAGGGGCTTGTTCGGGGTATCTTCACCTCGACCAGTAGAGCAAAGAGTTGATCCTCAACCTACTGAACCTACTGAAAATGAAAATGTCTACTTTGAAATTCCTTCAGGTATGATAGAGAAACTGCTAGCTAATCCTTTTGCAGGAGATGGAACATTACATCCCGATGGGCACCTAATCCATGTGGATGAAGTTTGTGGATTATTTAAGCTTGCAGGTATGCCCGATGACGTTATCAAGAAGAAGGTCTTCCCTTTATCTTTGAAGGGAGATGCATTGACATGGTATAGGCTATGTGATGATATGGGATCATGGAACTACAAACGATTGAAATTGGAATTTCATCAGAAGTTTTATCCTATCCATCTTGTTCATCGTGAGCGCAGTTATATATATAATTTTTGGCCTCGCGAAGGAGAAAGCATCTCTCAAGCTTGGGGGAGGCTTAAATCAATGTTATATTCATGCCCCAATCATGAGCTCTCAAGAGAAATGATTATTCAAAAAATTTATGCTCGGCTTTCTGACAACAATCGCACCATGCTCGATACTTCTTGTACTGGTTCTTTTATGATGAAGACTATTGAATTCAAATGGAATTTATTGGAAAGAATTAAACGCAACTCTAAAGATTGGGACCTCGACGAAGGTAAGGAGTCAGGTATAACACCTAAGTTTGATTGTGTTAAATCTTTTATGGATACCGATGTTTTCCGTAAATTTAGCACTAAATATGGACTTGACTCTGAGATAGTAGCTTATTTGTGTGAATCTTTTGCTGCTCATGTTGATCTCCCTAAGGAGAAGTGGTTTAAATATCATCCTCCCATAGAAGTAAAAGTAGTTGCACCTATTAAAATTGAAGAAAAAGACTATCGCTTATAATGATCCTATTGTTCCTACCGCTTATGTTGAGAAACCACCTTTCCCTGTTAGAATAAAGGATCATACTAAAGCTTCAACTGTGGTTCGCAAAAGCAATATTAGAACCTATACACCTCCTGAGCAAGTTAAAGTTGAACCTAATATTGCTATTGTTAAAGATCTCTTGGCTGATAATATTGATGGGCATGTTATTTATTTCTGTGATGAGACTGCTAGAATTGCTAAACCTTGTGCTAAAGATAAACATAGACCTGTGGTAGGCATGCCTGTTATTTCTGTTAAAATAGGAGATCATTGTTATCATGGCTTATGTGATATGGGTGCTAGTGCAATAACTATTGACTTATGCAAAGAAATTATGCATGACATTGCACCCGCTGAGTTAGAAGAAATTGATGTCACAATTAAGCTTGCCAATAGAGATACTATTTCACCAATGGGAATTGCTAGAGATGTTGAAGTCTTGTGTGGGAAAACTAAATATCCCGCTGAGTTTCTTGTTATCGGTTCCCCACAAGATAGCTTTTGTCCCATTATATTTGGTAGACCCTTTTTAAACACTGTTAATGCTAAGATAGACTACGAAAAGGATATTGTTACTATTGGTCTAGGTGATATGACTCATGAATTTAATTTTTCTAAATTTCATAGACAACATCGTGAAGAGGAATTGCCTAGGAAAGATGAAATTATTGGTCTTGCTTCTATTGCCGTACCTCCTAGTGATCCTTTAGAACAATATTTGCTAGACCATGAAAATGATATGTTTATGAATGAAAGAAGGGAAATAGATGAAGTATTCTTTAAACAGGGACCTATTCTGAAACACAACTTGCCTGTTGAAATCCTAGGGGATCCTCCTCCACCCAAGGGTGATCCCGTGTTTGAGCTTAAACCATTGCCTGATACTCTTAAATATGCTTATCTTGATGAAAAGAAGATATATCCTGTTATTATTAGTGCTAACCTTTCAGAGAAGGAGGAAGAAAAATTATTGAAAACTCTGAAGAAGCACTGTGCTGCTATTGGATATACTCTTGATGATCTTAAGGGCATTAGTCCCACTCTATGTCAACATAAAATAAATTTGGAGAAAGATGCCAAACTAGTTATTGATCACCAACGACGACTAAATCCTAAGATGAAAGAAGTGGTAAGAAAGGAAATACTAAAGCTCCTTGAGGCAGGTATAATCTATCCCGTTGCTGATAGCCAGTGGGTAAGTCCTGTCCATTGTGTCCCTAAGAAGGGAGGTATTACTGTCGTTCCTAATGATAAAGATGAATTGATTCCGCAAACAATTATTACAGGTTATAGGATGGTAATTGATTTCCGCAAATTAAATAAGGCTACTAAAAAAGATCATTACCCCTTACCTTTTATTGATCAAATGTTAGAAATATTATCCAAACATACACATTTTTGCTTTCTAGATGGTTCTGGTTTCTCTCAAATACCTGTGTCAGCTGATGATCAATCAAAGACCACTTTTACTTGCCCTTTCGGTACTTTTGCTTATAGTCATATGCCTTTTGGTTTATGTAATGCACCTGCTACCTTTCAAAGATGCATGATGGCTATATTCTCTGATTTTTATGAAAAGATTTGTGAGGTTTTCATGGACGATTTCTCCATCTATGGATCCTCTTTTGATGATTGCTTAAGCAACCTCGATCGAGTTTTGCAGAGATGTGAAGAAACTAACCTTGTCTTGAATTGGGAAAAGTGCCACTTTATGGTTAATGAAGGTATTGTCTTGGGGCATAAAATTTCTGAAAGAGGTATTGAAGTTGATAAAGCTAAGGTTGATGCTATTGAAAAGATGCCATGTCCCAAGGACATCAAAGGTATAAGAAGTTTCCTTGGTCATGCCGGCTTTTATAGGAGGTTCATTAAGGACTTCTCAAAAATTTCTCGGCCTCTGACTAATCTATTACAAAAACATATACCATTTGTTTTTGATGATGATTGTGTAGAAGCATTTGAAATACTTAAGAAAGCATTGATTTCTGCACCTATTGTTCAGCCACCTGATTGGAACCTACCCTTTGAAGTTATGTGCGATGCTAGTGATTATGCTGTAGGTGCTGTTCTAGGGCAAATAGTTGATAAGAAATTAAATGTTATTCAATATGCTAGTAAAACTCTAGACAATGCCCAGAGAAATTATGCTACTACTGAAAAAGAATTCTTAGCAGTTGTATTTGCTTATGATAAGTTCAGACCTTATATTGTTGATTCTAAAGTAACTATTCACACTGATCATGCTGCTATTAAATACCTTATGGAAAAGAAAGATGCTAAACCTAGACTTATTAGATGGGTTCTCTTGCTACAAGAATTTGATTTGCATATTACTGATAGAAAGGGAGCCTAGAACCCCGTTGCAGACAACTTGTCTAGGTTAGAGAATGTTCTTGATGACCCACTACCTATTGATGATACCTTTCCTGATGAACAATTAAATGTCATAAATGCTTCTCATACTGCTGCATGGTATGCTGATTACGCTAATTACATTGTTGCTAAATTTATACCACCTAGTTTCACATACCATCAAAAGAAAAAGTTTTCTATGATTTGAGACATTACGTTTGGGATGACCCACATCTTTATAAAGAAGGAGTAGATGGTGTTATTAGATGTTGTGTGCCTGAGCATGAATAGGAACAGATCCTACGCAAGTGTCACTCCGAGGCTTATGGAGGGCACCACGCTGGAGATAGAACTGCACATAAGGTATTGTAATCCGGTTTTTATTGGCCTACTCTCTTCAAGGATGCCCGTAAGTTTGTATTATCTTGTGATGAATGTCAAAGAATTGGTAATATTAGTAGACGTCAGGAAATGCCTATGAATTATTCACTTGTTATTGAACCATTTGATGTTTGGGGCTTTGATTATATGGGACCGTTTCCTGCCTCTAATGGATATACACATATTTTAGTTGCTGTTGATTACGTTACTAAGTGGGTAGAAGCTATTCCAACTAGTAGTGCTGATCATAACACTTCTGTTAAGATGCTTAAAGAAGTTCTTTTTCCGAGGTTTGGAGTCCCTAGATATTTAATGACTGATGGTGGTTCACATTTTATTCATGGTGCTTTCCGTAAAATGCTTGCCAAGTATGATGTTAATCATAGAATTGCATTTCCTTATCACCCACAGACTAGTGGTCAAGTAGAATTGAGTAATAGAGAACTCAAATTAATTTTGCAAAAGACTGTTAATAGATCTAGAAAGAATTGGTCCAAGGAACTTGATGATGCATTATGGGCCTATAGAACTGCATATAAAAATCCTATGGGTATGTCTCCGTATAAAATGGTTTATGGAAAAGCATGTCACTTACCTCTCAAACTAGAACATGGCATATTGGGCTATTAAAGAGCTCAACTATGATTTCAAACTTGCCGGTGAGAAGAGGTTATTTGACATTAGCTCACTTGATGAATGGAAAACCCAAGCCTATGAGAATGCCAAGTTGTTTAAAGAAAAATTTAAAAGATGGCATGACAAAAGGATACAAAAGTGTGAGTTTGAAGTAGGTGATTATGTATTATTATACAACTCTCGTTTAAGATTTTTGCAGGAAATCTTCTCTCCAAATGGGAAGGTCCTTATGTTATCGAGGAGGTCTATCATTTCGGTGCCATAAAAATCAACAACTTCGAAGGCACAAATCCGAAGGTGGTAAACGGTCAAAGAATCAAACATTATATCTCAGGTAATCCTATAAATGTTGAAACCAATGTTATTGAAATCGTAACACCGGAGGAATACATAAGAGACACTTTCCAGAACGTTTCAGACTCCGAAAAGGAATAGATATGTGTTACGGTAAGTAAACCGACTCCAAAACAGTTCTAATGGCAATTTTTCTCTGTTTTGGAATATTTAGAAAAATAGAAAAATAAGAAGCAGTCCGGGAAGGACAGGAGGCCTCCACGAGGGTGGAGGGCGCGCCCTACCCCCTGGGCGCGCCCTCCTGCCTCGTGGGCACCTCGTGCGCTCTCCGGACTCCGTTTTCTGGCACGATACGTATTTTGGTCGGTAAAAATTCATTATATAATCTCCCGAAGGTTTTGACTCCTGTATCATGCAAATATCCTATGTTTTCGTTTCGAGCTGTTTCTATAGCAGATTAGAGCAAGATGTCTTCTCAAGAGTCAGTCGGGGAGAGCCGGGTGTCTCATCCGGCATCGAGATAAAGGACAAACAGCTATGCTGACCACTTTGGGCCAGCAACGGAGGAAGAGATGGAGGCTGATTTGAAGAGGATAGATGCCATGGAGGTGGATTAAGAAGTCACTTCTCGCGTCCGAGCTGGATTCACGATGGGGGAACTACAAAGCTCGGCTATTCCAAACTCGGTTATTCCTTCCAATGTTAGATTTCTATCTTACGAGAATATGAAAAGAGTGTTACTTGTTCCCCCGCAGCTATGCAACATCCATGGGTGCAAGGAGCTTTAACCGTCACGGGTAACCTCCGTAAGGAGATAATGGATCTCAAGCAGCAACTCAATAAGCTCGAGGAAGAGAATCGTATCCTGAGGAGTATCATCGCCAAGAATATCACACCATCACCTCCGAAAAAGGAGATATAATCACATGGGTATGGGCACTCCCCTTGGAAACTGCCAAGCTTGGGGGAGGTGCCCCGGTATTGTATCACCATCACATCTCTATCTTTACCATTTTTCCTAGTTCGATCCTTTTGGTAATATCTTGATCTAGTAGAATAAAGTTTTAGTATGAGTTAGTTTTGAGTTTTGCTTTATGATCCCTCTATGTAATCGAGTCCGTGAGCTATATAATAAAGATTAGTGTTGAGTCAAGGGCTTGATTATTTTGCTGTGATCTTGAGGGAATAAAATAAAAAGAAAGAATAAAAGGAAATAAAGAGATCATATTGATCTTATGGAAAGTAATGACTTCGCATAGAAAGTGTATGATGATTAAAAGTTGTTGAGAGTTGACGAACATAGCTTTGGTCATCGTTGCAATTAATAGGAAGTAATAAAGAAAGAGAGGTTTCAAATATAAATATACTATCTTGGACATCTTTTATGATTGTGAGCACTCATTAAAATATGACATGCTAAAGAGTTGATGTTGGACAAGGAATACAACGTAATGGGTTATGTTTTCTTATATCTGAGATAAAGTATATTGTCATGGATCATCCAACATGTTGATCTTGCCTTTCCCCCTCATGCTAGCCAAATTCTATGCACCAAGTAGAGATACTACTTGTGCTTCCAAATAGGGAAAACTTTGTTTTTGCCACTCTAGCTTTTGTGCACTTTGCTTATGCCACTCTAGGATTGAACAATTCACTTTTGCCACTCTTAGCTTTTGACAATATATCAATTTTGCCAATCAGTGGCAAAAGCAAAATTTTCAGAGTGGTAATTGTGATACATTGCAAAACCTAAGAGTGGCAAAAGTGAAATGACAAATTATCGTTTTTGCCACTGAATGGCCTTTGTGATGTATTGTCAAAAGCTAAGAGTGGCAAAAGTGAGATGCCAAATTCTAGAGTGGCATAAGCAAAGTGGACAAAAACTAGAGTGGCAAAAACAAAGTTTTCCCTTCCAAATACCCTTAAACCCAGTTTTTCCATGAGAGTCCACCATACGTACCTATGGATTGAGTAAGATCCTTCAAGTAAGTTGTCATCGGTGTAAGCAATAAAAATTGCTCTCTAAATATGTATGACTTATTAGTGTGGGAGAAAATAAGCTTTGTACGATCTTGTGATTGGAAGTAATAAAAGCGACGGACTGCATAATAAAGGTCCATCACAAGGGGCAATATAAAGTGACGTTCTTTCGCATTAAGATTTTGTGCATCCAACCCAGAAAGCGCATGACAACCTCTGCTTCCCTCTGCGAAGGGCCTATCTTGTACTATTATCTTCTATCTTAAGCAAGAGCCATGGTGATCTTCACCTTTCCTTTTTACATTTTATCCTTTGGCAAGCACAGTGTGTTGGAAAGATCCTGATATGTATATCCAATTGGATGTAAGTTAGCATGAACTATTATTGTTGACATTACCCTTGAGGTAAAAGGTTGGGAGGCAAAACTATAAGCCCCTGTCTTTCTCTGTGTCCGATTAAAACTCCGTAACCACAAGTATTGCGTGAGTGTTAGCAATTGTGAAAGACTAAATGATAGTTGAGTATGTGGACTTGCTGAAAAGCTCTTACATAGCCTCTTTCTGATGTTATGATAAATTGCAATTGCTTCAATGACTGAGATTATAGTTTGTTAGTTCTCAATGAAGTTTCTAATTCATATTTTGCTTTGTGAATAGATTATTACTTGAGCATAAGAAATAATATGACAATATCCATATAAGTTGCCGTTATAAGAATGATCATGATGCCCTCATGTCCCTATTTTATTTTATCGACACCTCTACCTCTAAACATGTGGACATATTTATCGTTATCGGCTTCCGCTTGAGGACAAGCGAGGTCTAAGCTTGGGGGAGTTGATACTCCATTTTGCATCATGCTTTTATATCAATATTTATTGCATTATGGGCTGTTATTACACATTATGCCACAATACTTATGCCTATTCTCTCTTATTTTACAAGGTTTACATAAAGAGGGAGAATGCCGGCAGCTGGAATTCTGGACTGGAAAAGGAGCAAATATTAGAGACCTTTTCTGCACAACTCCAAAAGTCCTGAAACTCCACGGAAGTTATTTTTGGAAATAATAAAAAATATTGAGCGGAAGAAATACCAGAGGGGGGCCACCCACCAGGCACGAGGGTGGGGGCGCGCCCAGGGGGGCGCGCCCCCTGCCTCGTGGGCTCCCTGGTGGCCCTCCGATGCCCATCTTTTGCTATATGAAGTCTTTCGTCCGAAGAAAAATCATAAGCAAGCTTTCGGGACGAGACTCCGCCGCCACAAGGTGGAACCTTGGCGGAACCAATCTAGGGCTCCGGCGGAGCTGTTCTGCCGGGGACACTTCCCTCCGGGAGGGGGAAATCATTGCCATCGTCATCACCAACGCTCCTCTCATCGGGAGGGGGCCAATCTCCATCAACATCTTCACCAGCACCATCTCCTCTCAAACCCTAGTTCATCTCTTGTATCCAATTCTTGTCTCTAAGTCTGGGATTGGTACCTGTAGGTTGCTAGTAGTGTTGATTACTCCTTGTAGTTGATGCTAGTTGGTTTATTTGGTGGAAGATCATATGTTCAGATCCTTTATGCATATTAATACTCCTCTGATTATAAACATGAACACAATTCGTGAGTAGTTACGTTTCCTCCTGAGGACATGGGAGAAGTCTTGCTATTAGTAGTCATGTGAATTTGGTATTCGTTCGATATTTTGATGAGATGTATGTTGTCTCTCCTCTAGTGGTGTTATGTGAACGTCGACTACATGATACTTCACCATTGTTTGGGCCTAGAGGAAGGCATTGGGAAGTAATAATTAGATGATGGGTTGCTAGAGTGACAGAAGCTTAAACCCTAGTTGATGCATTGCTTCGTAAGAGGCTGATTTGGATCCATATGTTTCATGCTATGGTTAGGTTTACCTTAATACTTCTTTTGTAGTTGCGGATGTGCTTGCAATAGGAGTTAATAATAAGTGGGATGCTTGTCCAAGTAAGGACAGCACCCAAGCACCGGTCCACCCACATATCAAATTATCAAAGTACCGAACGCGAATCATATGAACGTGATGAAAACTAGCTTGACGATAATTCCCATGTGTCCTTGGGAGCGTTTTCCTTCATATAAGAAATTGTCCAGGCTTGTCCTTTGTTACAAAAAGGATTGGGCCACCATGGTGCACTTTATTTACATTTGTTACTTGATACCCGTTACAAATTATCTTAGCACAAAACTATCTATTATCTATAATTTCAGTGCTTGCAGAGAATACCTTGCTGAAATTCGCTTATCATTTCCTTCTGCTCCTCGTTGGGTTCGACACTCTTACTTATCGAAAGGACTACGATAGATCCCCTATACTTGTGGGTCATCAGTGTTACGGAGGGAAAGGATGGTGTTTGAATTGCTAGAATATTTACGTACAGTGAACATGCAACTAGTACATGACTGTCGTGTTTAAATTTGGAATTATTCCGGGTTCGTTTGGCATTTTTATGCATTGATTGAGTTTGTGGGCATTTAATGTGCATAATTCAAATTTGAACTACAAGCACATGCTCCAATGCACCAAAGTTTGCGGAAAAATCACATGTGTGTCGTTGGGTGAATTTATAGGTCCCATGCAAGAAATGGGAATAAAATTCAAACATCTGGGTGTCGTGGCTCAGCCGGAATGATTGAGAAACTTGGTTTTTTATTTCCTGTAAATCCAAAACACGGCTGAAAATCATGAAACTTGGCATGGTGTCATGACATGGCACCAACATGCTGCAGTAAATTTTTTGGCCGAATTGGGACAAGCTTTGGTGTAAGCTTCTTGCAAACCGGAGCTTCCCTAAAGAAGGCTCCTGGTTCCGAGAGGGAACGTGTTATCTCCGTGTGCGAAACAACATACGTACACTGCCTTGTCCCACCGTATTTTTTTACACAGCCAGATTAGACCAAATAGAAGTACCGTGCTAAATTTTGGAATTATTCCGGGCTCGTTTTGCCTTTTTATACATTAATTGAGTTTCTGGGCATTTAATGTATATAATTCAAATTTGAACTACAAGCACATGCTCTCGTGCACCAAAGTTGCTTGAAAAATCACATGTGCGTCCTTGGGTGAATTTCTAGGTCCCATGCAAGAGATGGGAGTGAAATTCAAACATCTGGGCGTCGTGGCTCGGCCGGAAATATTGAGAAACTTGGTTTTTTAATTCCTGTAATTCCAAAACACGCCTGAAAATCATGAAACTTGGCATGGTGTCATGACATGGCACCAACATGCTGCAGTAATATTTTTGGCCGAATTGGGACAAGCTTTGGTGTAAGCTTCTTGCAAAGCAGAGCTTCCCTCAAGATGGCTCGTGGTTCCGAGAGGGAACGTGTCACCTCCGTGTGCGAAACGACATACGTACACTGCCTTCTCCCGCCTTATTTTTTTACGCAGCCAGATTAGACCAAATAGAAGGACCGTGCTAAATTTTGGAATTATTCCGGGTTCGTTTGGCCTTTTTTATACATTAATTGAGTTTCTGGGCATTTAATGTGCATAATTCAAATTTAAACTACAAGCACATGCTCGAGTGCACCAAAGTTGTTTGAAAAATCACATGTGTGTCCTTGGGTGAATTTCTAGGTCCCATGCAAGAGATGGGATTGAAATTCAAACATCTAGGCGTCGTGGCTCGACCGGAAAGATTGAGAAACTTGGTTTTTTAATTCCTGTAATTCCAAAATACGCCTAAAAATCATGAAACTTGGCATGGTCTCATGACATGGCACCAACATGTTGTCGTAACTTTTCTGTCTGATTTGCGAAGGCCCACACATTAACAATCAATAAAGTTATTTTGGAACAAGTGCTGTCACGTTACAAATCGGAAACACAAGTATTATTGAAACCGTGGGCGTTCGACTTACCAATTACGTGCGGCCACGCGTCCCCTTTTTTATTGGCTAGGAGGTGTCGTGCGGGGTAGCTATTTGAGTACGGGAGGCGTGCGATCAGACCCCTGCGCGTGCTCATCGGGAGGAGAGCCCTTTGACCGCTACCCGCCGTGCACCTCCCTCCCAACATCTCCACTAATGGCGCCCGAGCACCTGTTCTACGGCGTGGCTATATGTCTCACTGGACTGAGATTTAAGAGAGAAAAATGAAAATCTGAAAAGAATGTTTTGCACGAATCTTGATGTAAGATCCAACGGACCTATATAGCATCGTCTGCAACTTATAGCAAGCATGATGAATATAAGGATGATGAAAGTGGATAATAATTGTCTTACATATTTAGGAACATAATTAAAAAAAGCCACATGCGGCAACGCCCGAAATACACAAGGGCAAAAGAAGAAGGAAGACAACGATCTGGCTCGCTGATCTCTACTTTCTTGATGCGTTGCTGCAGGCCGCGAGAACTAGTCTCCGCGGTGAGCGGCGACGAGCTCTTTCTTGTCCTCAAGATGCTGCTTGAGAGCATCCACGGATTCCTCCACCAGCCTTCTGCGCTTGCTGCGCAGCTTGTTATTCTCGTCCATAAGTTTGTCGATGATGACCCGGTCCTCTTCAACAAGGCAGTGGTCTGCTCCTGCTACTCTGCACTTCCGACGATCTTCGCCCTCAGTAGGTCGCGCTACGCCCGGAGCTTCGCATTGCTCTCATTTAGTTGCCAGATGACGTCAGTAGACTGTTCAAACAAGGTTTGCAGGTCATCCTGCAACCTCGCCCACCTGGAGATCTGATCCATCTGCCTATGGACGAGGGCATGCATGCGCCTGTAAGAGTCCTCGCCTGCCCGCGAGGCATTTTACCAGGCTGCCGCAGCATTCGCGGTGCGGCGGGACATCTCTTCTGCTTCCGCGGCGCGGCTGGACCAGTCTGCTGCATCGACGGCGTGGCGGGTCCTTCATGCTGCTTCGGCGGCGCGGCGGGACCTCTCTGCTGCTACGGCCATGCGGCGGGACATGTTGGCTGCTATCGCGGCGAGGCAGGACATCTCTCGTGCTCCTGCTTCCAGGCTCGCCTCTCCTTGATCGCAATCTCTCGACCCAGAACTCACGCTGGCCATGGCGGACGCAAGGGAACAATGATGAATGACTTGTTTGTTTTTGAGTTTTTGTGGATGAGGAGTTGAGGAGGAATGTGCAGCCATCTTGGAGTAGTAGTATTTATAACCGCATAGTAATACGCTCCTAAGTGGGAAACCGTTTAGGTTTTGATCGGTGTGAACAGGTTTGCAATTTGGAATGTGACGGGACACATGCTCAAAATTTACTGACGGTTATAAGTGCGGCACTATTCCTGGAAGGCGTAACGTGGGCACGTACGCCTTCTCGGCCGCGTACGTGGCGTTTGCACCATAGGGTGCACCGCAATAGGCAATGTCAGCACACTCTTTTAATTAGAATGGGTGTGCCCGTCTAGCGCACACACGTTGATCTATCTAACTGTTTCAGTTTGTTGCGGCTAATCGCAAACAGTTCATCCATGTGAAGTGTATGCCATCAATCGCTGACACTTTGATCTGGCTTACCCATTTCTGTTCTGTTGCCTAATCGCAAACAGTTAATCCTTCTGAAGCGTATGCCCTCAATCACACACACCTTGATCTGGCTGACCATTTCTTTTGTGTTGCCTAATCACAGACAGTTCATCCAAGTGAACTGTATGCTGTATATCGCACACACCTTCATCTGGCTGCCCATTTCTTTTGTGTTGCCTAATCACAAACAGTTCATCGGAGTGAACCGTATGCTCTATATTGCACACGCCTTCATCAGGCTACCCGTTTCTTTTGTTCTGCCTCATCGCAAACAGTTCAATGGACTAAACCGTATGCCCTGGATCGCACACGCAACTACCGAACCGTGTTTGATGCATCCTCCATCGCAAACGTTTTCACCTTTTTGACGGTTTTCATACAGCACCGTTTGCGATTATGGCATCATAACAGTTTCTCAAAGGGTCTCTGATCGTAGTGTCGCGTTAGCAGCATCCTGCAGTAGTGCCTTGATCTCCATCGTAGCATCGTTGTCGTCTCGCCAACTATTGCTTCTACGACTATCGCTACCACTTAGTGATAAAGTAAAGCAATTACATGGCGATTGCATTTCATACAATAAAGCGACAACCATATGGCTCCTGCCAGTTGCCGATAACTGTTACAAAACATGATCATCTCATACAACAATTTATATATCATCACGTCTTAACCATATCACCTCACAACAAGCCCTGCAAAAACAAGTTAGACGTCCTCTACTTTGTTGTTGCAAGTTTTACGTGGCTGCTACGGGCTTCTAGCAAGAACCGTTCTTACCTACGCATCAAAACCACAACGATTTTTCATCAAGTGTGTTGTTTTAACCTTCAACAAGGACCAGGCGTAGTCAAACTCGATTCAACTAAAGCTGGAGAAACAGACACCCACTAGCCACCTGTGTGCGAAGCACGTCGGTAGAACAAGTCTCATGAACGCGGTCATGTAATGTCGGTCTGGGCTGCTTCATCCAACAATACCGTCGAATCAAAGTAAGACATGGTGGTAAGCAGTATGACTATTATCACCCACAACTCATTGTGTTCTACTCGTGCATATAACATCTACGCATAGTCCTGGCTCTGATGCCACTGTTGGGGAACGTAGTATTACAAAAAAATTCTTACGACCACGCAAGATCTATCTAGGAAAAGCATAGCAACGAGCGGGGAGAGTGTGTCCACATACCCTCGTAGACCGAAAGCGGAAGCGTTTAGTAACGCGGTTGATGTAGTCGAACGTCTTCGCGATCCTACCGATCCAAGTACCGAACGTATGGCACCTCCGCGATCTGCACACGTTCAGCTCGGTGACGTCCCTCAAACTCTTGATCCAGTTGAGGCCGAGGGAGAGTTCTGTCAGCACGACGGCGTGGTGATGGTGATGATGAAGTTACCGGCGTAGGGCTTTGCCTAAGCACTACGACGATATGATTGAGGTGTGTAACTGTGGAGGGGGCACCGCACACGGCTAAGAGAAACTTTGGTGTGTCTTTGGGGTGCCCCCTCCCACGTATATAAAGGGGGGAGGAGAGGAGGCCGGCCCTAGGAGGGGGCGCGCCATGGGGGGAGTCCTACTTGGACTCCTAGTCCAAGTAGGATTCGGTCCCCCCCTTTCCTAGTCCAAGTAGGAGAAGAAGGGAAAGATGAGCATTACCGAGAGGGCCCAGAGATACCTCTCCAACACTCGGAGTGACAAATCCTAATCTAGATCTATGCTAACTCAGCAAACACCATTGGAAAAAACTGTAGAGCATCTTTATAATCACCCAGTTATGTTGTGACGTTTGATAGCACACTAAGTGTTCCTCCGGTATTCGGGAGTTGCATAATCTCATAGTCATAGGAACATGTATAAGTCATGAAGAAAGCAATAGCAATAAACTAATGATCATAGTGCTAAGCTAATGGATGGGTCTTTTCTATCACATCATTCTCTAATGATGTGATCCCGTTCATCAAATGACAACACATGTCTATGGCTAGGAAACTTAACCATCTTTGATTAACGGGCTAGTCTAGTAGAGGCATACTAGGGACACTCTGTTTGTCTATGTATTCATACATGTACTAAGTTTCCGGTTAATACAATTCTAGCATGAATAATAAACATTTATCATGATATAAGGAAATATAAATAAGAACTTTGTTATTGCCTCTAGGGCATATTTCCTTCAGCGGTTTGAAGGAAAAAGAGGCCGGGGTCGAGGACTATTTATATGTGGGCTTTCGTGCAGGAGGGGCAAGGCGAGGGGGTGGAGTCCGGGTAAGACTCGGCGGTGGCCGGCGATGGCGTGCGGGAGGCGGACTTTCGATGGCGTGGGGATGAAGAAGCTGACAGGTGGGGTCCACCTGTCAGTTGCTGGCGGGGCGGCGTGCGAACGAGGAAAGGAGTGGGCGAGCGAGGCGGAGGCGGTTCGGCGAGGTGCAGGCCGCTACTGGGCTGGGCCGGGTGGCCTGGCCTGGCGCGGTCGGTGGGCTCTCTCTCTCCTTTTTTTTGAATAAGTCAGAGAGTAAAAGTTACAAAAGAGAAATAAAGATAAATTTTTTTCCTGGACAAGAAATATATCAAAATTCTTAGAATAAAACGAACAAAAATATGAACTATTTTTCAGAGGCAAATAAATTACTTTAACAGAACATTGTTTTTAATATCCTCAAATTGGATTCGAATTTGATTTTTCAAATCTTTTACAAATATTTTGTTTTTGTTTTCTTCTTCCAAATTGTTTTCAAATCTTCTCTGAATTTTGAAGGGTCATGTTTCCTTCACTCAAGTATTTTATATTCAGAGAATTTGAGATAATTTGAAATTCCAACAGAAGAGAGAAAAATTTCCAATAAATTTTGAAAGCGGTACTCATCACTCTCCACTCTATTTCATCAATTTGAAGAAGTATTGTTATCTTCTCTCATTCAAAATCCTTGAGTGCAATAAGGTTTCTGAGTTGAATTATTTCAAATGGAATTCCATGGAAACCAAATGCAAGAATGAAAGTTTGGGAAAGTCCTTTTATTCCCTCTCATTTAACTTTCAAAAAGTTTCAAATTTCACTCAATTTCACACAACAAATCACACAAGCAATCATTATTACTTAATTAATATAACATTCCAAAATTTAGAATTTTGGGATGTTACAAACCTACCACCCTTGAAATGAATCTCGCCCTCGAGATTCGGAGAGGCTAGCAAGAAATAGGTTAGGTTCGAGGGTCTCCGCAAAATCCATCGATTGTCACTAAGGTTTGGGGTGCTACCACCCTTTGAAACATGGTTACGGTTCCATCAAAACTCATATACTCCATCCATATTGTTGACAGGGTCGGTTTTCTCAAATCTTCAGGGTAATTTTTGCTCTGGGGCTCTTCAAGTAGTGGCATAACCTTTTCCTCCATTATTGTGTCCTTTCATCTTGGTAAGGTTCTTCCGAGACTGGGTCTTCTTAGCTTCTAGGTCTAGCAACAATACTAAACAACTATCAATCTCTCATGGTGGTCATCAATTTATGGTTTCTCCTGCAGGAAATGGGTCTGGGCTTCATTCTCACCGTATGAACTACGATTGGCAACAACTACCTTGTACAAGAGAAAATAGTCATACGATTCTAAGGTTCAATCAAGGTTTTGATATCGTCGTCTCTCTACTATGGGTAAGTCACTCAGATTTACCATCCCATATAGCAGAGGCGAATAATAATAGTAAGTCGGCATGGTGTTCAATCCATTCCGCACCCAAATCATTACCTTGTATATGGTTTAGTGAATCTCGGATTCTAAAACTCGGTCATCCTCACCAGCATTGCAGACTTTCTCTTGTCGATGACCTAAGTTCGGATAACTCCATTGATTCTGCAAGCCAAACAAACATCAATCGTTTCTTTCATCTCTTAGGTTTTGCGTAACTCCTATAAGATCATCTGTTGATAAAGTCGTAACTTCTTATAGGGTTTTTTCCTTCAGCAAGGATGTGCTTGCTTCTTGTCAGGTCATGGAGCATGTGGGTTATGGCCCATCTCATCACTTGTAAACCTTACTCATCATCAGGTTGCAACTGATCATTATTCCAACATCCAGCTTCCTAGCATTCTTAAATTGATCCAATTGTATTGTCCTCCTTCCTTCTATTGGTACAAAACTAAGATGTAGTTACTCAGACTCATCATTGAGTGGTCCATTACAATGTCTAACGTAGCTAACCACTAGCTCTTGTATTTGGTAACGGCATTGGGTTCTACCACCCATAAAATTAATAAACACTAGTTTCTTCAAAATCTTATTCCACATATCATGATTTCACTCATTGCCTATATTGTAACAACTCATAAAATCCAAATCAATACCAATGATGATGCTAACTTTATTGATTCTCAAACTATTACAATCTCCTGCATTTCCATTACATGCCTCAACTTAACACCTCAATATAAGAGTGTTCCCACTACCTAGTGCATTTTTTTACAAACTCAACTATTTAGCCCAAGTCTCCTTCTCATTGGGACAATCTCTAGCAAAGTGCCCTGCTTCTTTACAGTGGAAACATATTACTTCTGACAAGTCTCGAGGTTTCCTTGTGATTACATGGTCTCCTAGGATCCTCGGCTCCTTTTTGGGCAACCGCTGAAGTAGTGCCCTAGATCTTTGCACCTGAAACATGTGATATGACCCAGGTCCTTCTTTGTAGAAATTGGGTTGTTCTGGGGATATATTCTGTTTCTCTTCCTGGACTATTCCGTACCAATTAGGGCTTCTATCTCCTGTGGGTCATACTCTCTGTCGGGAATTGATACGTCCATTTTGCATCATGTTTTTTACTACTATTTATAATGTTTTTATCCATAATAATGCTTTTTGGAGTAATTCTAATGCCTTTTCTCTCATAATTTGCAAGGTACAGACCAAGAGGGAGAATTCCGGCAGCTGGAAATCTGGACCTGAAAAAGCTACGTCAGGCTACCTATTCTGCACAACTCCAAACAAGTTGGAACTTGATACGTCCATTTTGCATCATGATTTTATATCGATATTTATTACATTATGGGCTGTTATTACACATTATGTCACAATACTTTTGCCTATTCTCTCTTATTTTACAAGGTTTACATGAAGAGGGAGCATGCCGGCAGCTGGAATTCTGGGCTGGAAAAGGAGCAAATATTAGAGACCTATTCTGCACAACTCCAAAAGTCCTGAAAATTCACGGAGGCGCATTTTGGAATATATAAAAAATACTGGCGAAAGAATCAACCAGAGGGGGCCCACACCCTGGCCACGAGGGTGGGGGCGCGCCCTACCCCCTGGGCGCGCCCCCTGTCTCGTGGGCCCCCTGGCAGGCCTCCGGTGCCCATCTTCTGCTATATGAAGTCTTTCGTCCTAGAAAAAATAAGGAGGAAGCTTTCGGGACGAAGCACCGCCGCCACGAGGCGGAACCTGGCGAAATCAATCTAGGGCTCCGGCGTAGCTGTTCTGCCGCGGAAACATCCCTTCGGGAGGGGGAAATCATCACCATCGTCATCACCATCGATCCTCTCAGCGGGAGGGGGTCAATCTCCATCAACATCTTCACCAGCAACATCTCCTCTCAAACCCTAGTTCATCTTTTGTATCCAATCTTTGTCTCAAAACCTCAGATTGGTACCTGTGGGTTGCTAGTAGTGTTGATAACTCCTTGTAGTTGATGCTAGTTGGTTTATTTGGTGGAATATCGTATGTTCAGATCCTTCATGCATATTAATACCCCTCTGATTATGAACATGAATATGATTTGTGAGTAGTTACGTTTGTTCCTGTGGACATGGGAGAAGTCTTGCTATAAGTAGTCATGTGTATTTTGTATTCGTTTGATATTTTGATGAGATGTATGTTGTCTTTCCTCTAGTGGTGTTATGTGAACGTCGACTACATGACACTTCACCATTGTTTGGGCCTAGAGGAAGGTATTGGGAAGTAATAAGTAGATGATGGGTTGCTAGAGTGACAAAAGCTTAAACCCTAGTTTATGTGTTGCTTCATAAGGGGCTGATTTGGATCCACATGTTTCATGCTATGGTTAGGTTTACCTTAATACTTCTTTCGTAGTTGCGGATGCTTACAATAGGGGTTAATCATAAGTGGGATGCTTGTACAAGGAAGGGCAGCACCCAAGCACCGGTCCACCCACATATCAAATTATCAAAGTAACGAACGTGAATCATATGAGCGTGATGAAAACTAGCTTGACGATAATTCCCATGTGTCCTCGGGAGCATTTTCCTTTATATAAGAGTTTGTCCAGGCTTGTCCTTTGCTACAAAAAGGATTGGGCCACCTTGCTGCACCCTGTTTACCTTTGTTACTTGTTACCCGTTATGAATACCTTATCACAAAACTATATGTTACCGATAATTTCAAAGCTTGCAGACAATACCTTACTGAAAACCGCTTGTCATTTCCTTCTGCTCCTCGTTGGGTTCAACACTCTTACTTATCGAAAGGACTACGATAGATCCCCTATACCTGTGGGTCATCAAAACTTCACGGGGATTTTTTATGGAATAAATAAGAATTACTCGAACAAATAAACACCAGAGGGGGGCCACCAGGTGGGCACAACCCACCAGGGCGCACCAGGCCCCCCTGGTGCGCCCTGGGGGTTGTGGCCTCCTCGGCCCACCACCGGTGCCCATCGTTGGGTATATAAGTCATTTTGACCTAGAAAAAATAAGAGGAGGACTTTCGGGACGAAGCACCGCCGCCTCGAGGCGGAACTTGGGGAGGAGCACTTTTGCCCTCCGGCAGAGCGATTCCGCCGGGGGAACTTCCCTCCCGGAGGGGGAAATCATCATCATCATCATCACCAACAACTCTTCCATCTTGGGGAGGGCAATATCCATCAACATCTTCAACAGCACCATCTCATCTCAAACCCTAGTTCATCTCTTGTGTTCAATCTTGTTACCGGAACTATAGATTGGTGCTTGTGGGTGACTAGTAGTGTTGATTACATCTTGTAGTTGATTACTATATGGTTTATTTGGTGGAAGATTATATGTTCAGATCCAATATGCTATTTAATAATCCTTTGATCATGAGCATGTTTATTATTTGTGAGTAGTCACTTTTGTTCTTGAGGTCACGGGGGAAATCATGTTGCAAGTAATCATGTGAACTTGATACGTGTTCGATATTTTGATAGTATGTATGTTGTGATTCCCTTAGTGGTGCCATGTGAACGTCGACTACATGACACTTCACCATATTTGGGCCTAAGGGAATGCATTTGGAGTAGCAATTAGATGGTGGGTTGCGAAAGTGACAGAAACCTAAACCCTAGTTTATGCGCTACTCCGTAAGGGACCGATTGGACCCTAGAGTTTAATGCTATGGTTAGAATTTATTCTTAATACATTTCTCGTACTTGCGGATGCTTGCGGGAGGGTTAATCATAAGTAGGAGGTTTGTTCAAGTAAGAACAGCACCTAAGCACCGGTCCACCCACATATCAAATTATCAAAGTATCAAACACAAATCGGACCAACATGATGAAAGTGACTAGATGAAATTCCTGTGTACCCTCAAGAACGCTTTGCTTATCATAAGAGACCATTTTGGCATGTCCTTTGCCTCAAAAGGATTGGGCTATCTTGCTGCACTTTTTTTACTACTATCGTTACTTGCTCGTTACAAATTATCTTGCTATCAAACTACTCTGCTACTTACAATTTCAGCACTTGCAAACACTACCTTACTGAAAACTACTTGTCATTTCCTTCTGCTCCTCGTTGGTTTTGACACTCTTACTTATCAAAAAGAGCTACAATTGATTCCCTATACTTGTGGGTCATCAAGGCTATTTTCTGGAACCGTTGTCGGGGAGTGAAGCGCCTTTGGTAAGTGGAATTTGGTAAGGAAACATTTATATAGTGTGCTGAAATTTATTGTCACATGTTACTATGGAAAACAATCCTTTGAGGGGTTTGTTCAGGGTATCTTCACCTCGTCCGGAACCACAATTAATTACCCTCAACCTACTGCACCTACTGAAAATATTGAATATGAAATTCCTTCGGGTATGATAGAACAACTGCTAGCTAATCCTTATGTAGGAGATGGAACCGAACAAACTGATATGCACTTGATATATGTGGAACAAATTTGTGGATTGTTTAAGCTTGTAGGTTTACCCAGGGATCAAGTTATGAAAAAGGTTTTCCATTTATCTTTGAAGGGAAAAGCATTGGCATGGTATAGGCTATGCGATGATATTGGATCATGGAATTGGAATCGTTTGAAATTGCAGTTCCACCAAAAAATTTATCCTATGCATCTAGTTCATCATGATCGGAATTATATATATAATTTTTGGCCTCGTGAAGGAGAAAGTATCGCTCTAGCTTGGGGGAGGCTTAAGTCAATGTTATATTCATGCCCCAATCATGAGCTCTTGAGAGAAATTATTATCCAGAATTTTTATGCTCGGCTTTCTCGTAATGATCAAACCATGCTTGATACTTCTTGTGCTGGTTCTTTTATGAAGAAGACTATTGAATTCCGGTGGGATCTTTTGGAAAGAATTAAACGCAACTATGAAGATTGGGAACTCGACGAAGGTAAAGAGTCAGGTATTAAAATTAAATATGATTGTGTTTAATCTTTTATGGATACCGATGCTTTTAAAATGTTTAGCACTAAATATGGACATGACTCTCAGATAGTAGCCTCCTTTTGTGAATCATTTGCTACTCATGTTGAACTCCCTAAAGAGAAGTGGTTTAAATATCACCCACCTATTAAAGAAGAAATTAAAGAACCGTACCAGTTAAAGAAGAAACTATACTTTATAATGTTGATCCAGTTGTTCCTTCTGTTTATATTGAGAAACCACCTTTCCCTGTTAGGATAAAGGAACATGCTAAAATTTCAACTGTGCTTAACAAAAGCTATATTAGAACACCTAAACCTAATGAACAAATTAAAGTAGAACCTAGCATTTCTATGGTTAAAAGATCTCTTAGAAGAAGATATAGATGGGCGTGTTATTTACTTCTGTGATGAAGCTGCTAGAATTGCCAAACCTGATAAAAAGGATAAACATAGACCTGTTGTTGGCATGCCTGTCATCTCAGTTAAAATAGGAGATCAGTGTTATCATGGCTTATGTGACATGGGTGCTAGTGTGAGTGATATTCCTTACACTTTATATCAAGAAATTATGAAAGACATAGCACCTGCAGAGTTAGAAGACATAGATGTTACTATTAAACTTGCTAATAGAGACACCATATCACCCTTTGGGATTGTTAGAGATGTTGAAGTCTTGTGTGGGAAAATAAAATACACTACTGATTTTCTTGTTCTTGGTTCCCCACAAGATGACTTTTGTCCCATTATCTTTGGTAGACCTTTCTTGAATACAGTTTATGCTAAGGTAGATTGTAAGAAACAAACTGTTGGTGTTAGCTTTGGTGATGAGTCTCATGAGTTTAATTTTTGCAAGTTTAGTAGAAATCTTCATGAAAAAGAATTGCCTAGTAAAAATGAATTAATTGGTCTTGCTTCTATTGCTGTTCCACCTACTGATCCTTTAGAACAATATCTGCTAGACCATGAAAATGATTTACATATGCATGAAAGAAATGAAATAGATAAAATTCTCTTTGAACAACGTCCTCTACTTAAACACAATTTGCCTATTGAAACTCTAGGAGGTCCTCCTCCACCTAAAGGTGATCCTGTGTTTGAATTAAAACAATTTCCAGACACTTTGAAATATGCTTATCTTGATGAAAAGAAGATATATCCTGTTATTATTAGCGCAAACCTTTGAGAACATGAAGAAGAAAGATTATTGAAAGTTCTAAGGAAGCACCAGGCTGCTATTGGATATACTCTTGATGGTTTAAAGGGCATTAGTCCCACTCTATGTCAGCACAAAAATTAATATGGAACCTGATGCTAAACCCATTGTTGATCACCAACGTCGGTTAAATCCAAAAATGAAGGAAGTGGTAAGAACGAAAATCTTAAAACTTCTGGAGGCAGGTATAATATATCCCATAGTTGATAGTAGATGGGTAAGTCTTGTTCATTGTGTTCCTAAGAAAGGAGGTATTACTGTTGTTCCTAATGATAAGAAGGAACTTATTCCACAAAGAATTATCACAGGCTATAGAATAGTAATTGATTTTAGAAAATTAAATAAAGCAACTAGAAAATATCATTACCCTTTGCCTTTTATTGATCAAATGCTTGAAAGATTATCTAAGCACACACACTTTTGCTTCCTTGATGGATATTCTGGGTTTTCACAAATACATGTTTCTCAACCTGATCAAGAAAAGAACACTTTTACTTGTCCATTTGGAACCTATGCTTATAGACGTATGCCTTTTGGTTTATGTAATGCACCTGCTACCTTATAAAGATGTATGACTGCTATATTCTCTGACTTTTGTGAAAAGATTGTTGAGGTTTTCATGAATGACTTTTCTGTTTATGGGTAGTCTTTTGATGATTGTTTAAGCAATCTTGAGCGAGTTTTGCAGAGATGTGAAGAAACAAATCTTGTCTTGAATTGGGAGAAGTGCCACTTTATGGTTAATGAAGGCATTGTCTTGGGTCATAAAATTTCTGAAAGAGGTGTTGAACTGGACCAAGCTAAGGTTGGTGCAATTGAGAAAATGCCATGTCCTAAAGATATAAAAGGTATTCATAGTTTCCTAGGCCACGATGGTTTCTATAGGAGATTTATCAAAGACTTTCCTAAAATTTCTAACCCTCTTACTAGTCTCTTGCAGAAGGATATTCCTTTTGTTTTTTATGATGATTGTTTAGAAGCCTTTGAAACACTCAAGAAAGCCTTAATTTCTGCACCTATTGTTCAACCACCTGATTGGAACTTGCCTTTTGAAATTATGTGTGATGCTAGTAATTATGTTGTTGGTGTTGTTCTAGGACAAAGAGTTGATAAGAAATTGAATGTTATTCATTATGCTAGTAAAACTCTAGACAGTGCTCAAGGAAATTATGCTACTACTGAAAAAGAATTTTTAGTAGTGGGTTTTGCTTGTGATAAATTTAGACCTTATATTGTTGATTCAAAAGTAACTGTTCACACAGACTGTCGGTGTACAAAAGTAGGGGCTCTCCTTTTTACCCCTCTACTTGTACACGGGCAGTCAGAGCCACACCTGCGGCCGCACTTAGCAGGGCAAAGGGAGGGAGAAAAAGCACAAGACAGGCAAAACAACGCCAAGACCAGAGACACAAAGAGCAAGAGGGGGAGGTGGACTCCCCCGGCAAGACCCTTGCTGGGGCGGCCTCCATGGCCCCGGCAAGAACCTTTCCGGGGCAACTTGCCCAACGCCAGCAGAGCGCGCCACCCTTGAGCCCAAGGGTTCCAACACCATCAACCACTTTGGAACCAGGGCTCGGGAGGCACCTTCGTGGTGGCATGCAGATCTTTGTGAAGATCATAAGCACACAAGATCAGATGAGGACCAGAAGACGACGATCCTCGCGAGATCCTCGCCGAGGAAATCCACGAGACCTCCGGCAAGATCCTTGCTAGGGACAACCGCGATGCCACGGCAAGACCCTTGCCGAGGCCTCGACAAGGCCCTTGCCGAGGACACCTGCAGGGCCACAGCCAGGCCTACGTCTGCCAAGACTCCACCGCCGTTCCCATACTGCTGCCAGCCCAACCAGCTGGGCAGGCACCTGCGTGGCAACGTGCGGCCTCCAGGCCAACTCAGCAAGCACCTGCATGGTGGCATGCAGATCTTCGTGAAGACCCTACCACCACGCCATCTCAGCAGCCTGCCAGCCTACATGGCGCTGCATGCCTCGTTGGCCTGGACGCGTGTCGGAGCGAGGCGGAGCGGCGACGGACGGGACGGGCCTCACTGCCGTCCCCAATAAAGCAATGGGACACCTAAGGAGCGCATTTAATGCGCCTTGTCCCGTAATGACAGGCGATAAGCTTGTACACTGTATACCTTTCCACCTCCTGTGTGCCACTGTGGCGACACCTTTTTGACTATAAAAGGAGGCCTGAGGCGTACTGGAGGGGGATTCAGATCTTTTGGACTACGCACGCACCACAGCTAGTTCGAGAGCTCAAGAACGCTCAAATATACACCAAAGCAGGACTGGGGTATTACGCATCCTCGCAGCCCGAACCTGGGTAAACGATCCTTGTGCTGACTACCAGACCCGCTCTTTGCACAACCCCGCGCCCGCCAACCGTAGAAGGGATCCCAGTGATTCCATAGGTGTCGTTTCCACCGACATCTTTGGCGCGCCAGGTAGGGGGCGTAGTTGTGGAAATCTGGTCTAGTTGGAGTAGCAGCTTCATCGTGGTCGTCACTCCAAGGAAGAAGACGGCCAAACGAGCGGCAGCATTGGCGGATGCAGCGAACGCTCACGTAGCGGCAGAAAAGCTAAGTCATGCAAAACTTTGAACAATTCCTTTTTATATATAAGGTTATCGTCCTCGAAGATCTTGCCCTGTGTATGGAAAACCTGCATGCAATGGGACCTTGCCACTATTGGCAATGCCCTTGCTCTGTTTCGAGTCCGCTCGACAGTTCGAGTGTCTGCGTCAAGAACGGCAGGGTGACCTTATGCAATTGGCAACACTCCCGTTCTGTCTCGAGTCCGCTCGACAGTTCGAGCGGCTGCGTTAAGGGCAGTGAGGTGGTTTCCCTGGCAGCAGGCACACCCGGCAGGCTATTGGGGATCCGTCCTCAAGGCGCCGCGGCCTGGGTTTACGCACCGGCAAGCCTACCTGATTAACGTAGGGTGAACATACAAAGGGAGATCATACGGGAAAATAACATGCATCGTTTCATAGTACTGCAGAGTTATATTACATCAATTGTTGCTGCGGTTCTAACTAAAGATAAAAATTGTCTTGGTCATGAACCTGCAGCGGTGATGAGAAACGGGGTGCCTAATCCCGGCGCTGGCCCTCTACCCTCCGAACTCTGTTCACGCGGCTGATGATGGGCTCGATACGCTCCTCGAGCGACGTGAGGTCCGCATCCTCCGGCAAGCACTCCAGCGCGGCGTCGAAGTTGAGGTTGGGGTTCTAGTACGCCACCTTGGTGAGGACCTTGGTCATGACACCCCGACAAAGCTTCCGGGCCTCGTCGGCCAGAGAGGCCGCCCTGTTAGAACGAGACTGCTCCAGGGCCCCGAGAACACCCTCGAAGAACAGGGTCAGCTTGGCGTTGGGACTCACGTTTGGCTCCGGGGCGTTCCTCACGTTTGGCATCCCCATGGTCGCCAGCTTCATGGTGGTCCTGCCGGCAACGTCGGCGAGGCGGCTGATCCAGAGGTTTTCGCCCTTCACGAAATCCGCATGGTTGGCGGCGTTGTTCTTCCGCAGCTGCCTTTCCTTCTCCAGATCCTTGGTCAGGGTCTCCTCCCGGGCCCTGACCTCCAAAAGCGTCCCCTCAAGACCCTCCAGCTTTAGCTTCAGGTCTTTGACGGAGTCGTTGGCCTTGGAGAGCTGCTCAGCCCTGCCGAGGACCGCGGCCTGCGCCTCGACCAGAGCACCGTTGAGCGTGTCCTTCTCCTTTGCCAGCTTCAGGGCCTGTTCCTTCAGCCGGTCCCGCTCCACCTCCAGCTCTTTCACCTTGATGGCTTGGACCTGGGCCTGAGCATTGAGTGCCTCCTCGTGCCTCTGCTCCAGTTCCTGGGTCCGCTGCACGACAAGCTTCTCCACCTCCTCATCCTTGCCACGGAGTGTTGCGGCGAGCTTCTCCTCACGAGCGGCAAGTTCCTCCTCCTCGGAGTTTAGCTCATCCTGGTGCTGGTGCCGAGTAGCCTCGTCTTTGGCGGCCTGCTCCTTCGCCAGCTCCTGGGCCTTCTCGATGTCAGCCTGCTTCATGACAAGCTCCAGCTTGCGCTCAGCCAGCACATCCTGGGCGGCCTTCAGTTCTTTCTGGGCCTGGCGGAACCAAGCCTGCGTCTCGCAGACGCACTCCTCGAGGTCCGCCTCCGCCTTGTCGACCGCCGCCATCCTGGACTTGGCCTTGTCCAGGCGGGCGCGGTGAAGCGCCTGGAGCTTCTGGAAGTTGGCGCTCATGACCTGGAGGAGCCGCTCTTCCTGGGAACCGCCGCCACCGGCGCTTGGATCGTCAACAACCTCGAGCCCGGCGGCGGCGAGCACCTCGTCATCAAACACCTCCCCCTCGGTGGGCGCCCTGGTGCTCGCCGTCCCTGGGAGGTGGACGAACAAGTCGTCACTCACCTTCAGGTACTTGCCCGAGCCAGAGGCAGCAGAGGAGGAAGGTTGGTCGTCAACCGCCCCCTCCTATGCAGCGGCCTTGCCGGCCTCCCTGGCAGGCCCCTTGCCGGCCTCCTCAGCAGCGGCCTTGCCGCTCTCCCCGGCCGGCTCCTTTGCGGCATCCTCAGCATCCCTGCCGACCTCCTCGAAGATAGTATCAATGTTCTCCTGGTCCGCTGAGGGAGCGCCTAGATGCCAAGAAGGAGGATGAGGCAGAGCCGAATCAAAGTTCAAAAAAAGTAAAACGAACAAGGAAGGAAGGCAAATAACTCACCCGTGCCAGGCGGGGAAGAAGTGGCCCCCTCCCCACCAACATTTGGTGCCAGGACGGAGCCGCCGGCGCCCGGGTTTGCCTCCTCCTCCTCCGTGCGCATGGGCTCGGTGCTTGGCGCCCTTGCCGAGGACGCCCCTCGGGGCGGCGTGGTTGATGGGGCGGCGTGTTGGGGGTGGCCGTCAGTGGCTCCTCCTGCTGCTGTCCTCCTCCTGCAACCACGGCAAGGCCAGCGCCAAGTGATCGTACCCCAACACACGTTGATAGGGAGCAAGTGATGAACGCACGCTGGGGGCTACGCCGGGGGCTGCTGTCCGGGCTGCTCTCCACCACCAGCGGCGTACTCGAGGTGACCGCCGGGGGCTGGCCGCCCGTCGAGGCCCTGGCTCTCTTCGCCACCCTCTGGGCCAGCGTCTCCACATCCCTGCAAAGATGAAGACAAGTCAATAAAAGCGGCACGGTCTGAGGGGACGGAGATGACAAAAGACAAGCTACTTACTCATCCTCCGCCTCCTCTTCCGCTACCTTCCTCTTCCTCCTCGGGCTGAGAGACCCAAGATCGAAGATGACCTCCGTGTCGACATCCGCGGGAGGAGGGGAAGCGGGTGGAGTCCGAGGACGCTTGGACGAAGAAGAGGCGGTGATGTCTACTACGCAACCTTCTTCTTGTAGACGTTGTTGGGCCTCCAAGTGTAGAGGTTTGTAGGACAGTAGCAAATTTCCCTCAAGTGGATGACCTAAGGTTTATCAATCCGTGGGAGGCATAAGTTGAAGATGGTCTCTCTCAAACAACCCTGCAACCAAATAACAAAGAGTCTCTTGTGTCCCCAACACACCCAATACAATGGTAAATTGTATAGGTGCACTAGTTCGGCGAAGAGATGGTGATACAAGTGCAATATGGATGGTAGATATAGGTTTTTGTAATCTGAAAATATAAAAACAGCAAGGTAACTAATGATAAAAGTGAGCACAAACGGTATTGCAATGCGTTGAAACAAGGCCTAGGGTTCATACTTTCACTAGTGCAAGTTCTCTCAACAATAATAACATAATTGGATCATATAACTATCCCTCAACATGCAACAAAGAGTCACTCCAAAGTCACTAATAGTGGAGAACAAACGAAGAGATTATGGTAGGGTACGAACCCACCTCAAAGTTATTCTTTCTGATCGATCTATTCAAGAGTTAGTAGTAAAATAACACGAAGCTATTCTTTCCGTTCGATCTATCATAGAGTTCGTACTAGAGTAACACCTTAAGAAACAAATCAACCAAAACCAAATGTCACCTAGATACTCCAATGTCACCTCAAGTATCCGTGGGTATGATTATATGATATGCATCACACAATCTCAGATTCATCTATTCAACCAACACAAAGAACTTCAAAGAGTGCCCCAAAGTTTCTACCCGAGAGTCAAGACGAAAACGTGTGCCAACCCCTATGCATAAGTTCACGAGGTTACGGAACTCGCAAGTTGATCACCAAAACATTCATAAAGTGGATCACGTGATATCCCATTGTCACCACAGATAAGCACATGCAAGACATACATCAAGTGTTCTCAAATCCTTAAAGACTCAATTCGATAAGATAACTTCAAAGGGAAAACTCAATCCATTACACGAGAGTAGAGGGGGAGAAACATCATAAGATCCAACTATAATAGCAAAGCTCGCGATACATCCAGATCGTACCACCTCAAGAACACGAGAGAGAGAGAGAGAGAGAGAGAGAGAGAGAGAGAGAGATCAAACACATAGCTACTGGTACATACCCTCAGCCCCGAGGGTGAACTACTCCCTCCTCGTCATGGAGAGCGCCGGGATGATGAAGATGGCCACCGGTGAGGGATCCCCCCTCCAGCAGGGTGCCGGAACAGGGTCACGATTGGTTTTCGGTGGCTACAGAGGCTTGCGGCGGCGGAACTCCCGATCTATTCTCCTCCCCGATGTTTTTAGGGTATATGGATATATATAGGCGAAAGATGTCGGTCAGGGGAGCCACGAGGGGCCCACAAGGGTGGGGGCGTGCCTAGGGGGGCAGGCGCGCCTCGATGCTTCCCTGACGTCTACTCCAAGTCTCCTTTATTGCTTCCGTTCCAAAAATAACGCTCCCGAAGGTTTCATTCCGTTTGGACTCCGTTTGATATTCCTTTTCTTCGAAACACTGAAATAGGCAAGAAAACAACAAGTTGGGCTGGGCCTCCGGTTAATAGGTTAGTCCCAAAAATAATATAAAAGTGTATAATAAAGCCCATAAACATCCAAAACAGATAATATAATAGCATGGAACAATAAAAAATTATAGATACGTTGGAGACGTATCAGCATCCCCAAGCTTAATTCCTGCTCGTCCTCGAGTAGGTAAATGATAAAAACGGAATTTTTGATGTGGAATGCTACCTAACATATTTATCCATGTAATTCTCTTTATTGTGGTAAGAATATTCAGATCCATAAGATTCAAGACAAAAGTTTAATATTGACATAAAAATAATAATACTTCAAGCATACTAACAAAGTAATCATGTCTTCTCAAAATAACATGGCCAAAGAAAGTTATCCCTACAAAATCATATAGTTTGGCTATGCTCTATCTTCATCACACAAAGTATTTAATCATGCACAACCCTGATGACAAGCCAAGCAATTGTTTCATACTTTTGATGTTCTCAAACTTTTTCAATCTTCATGCAATACATGAGTGTGAGCCATGGACATAGCACTATAGGTGGAATAGAATGGTGGTTGTGGAGAAGACAAAAAGGAGAAGATAGTCTCACATCAACTAGGCATATCAACAGGCTATGGAGATGCCCATTAATAGATATCAATGTGAGTGAGTAGGGATTGCCATGCAACGGATGCACTAGAGCTATAAGTATATGAAAGCTCAAAAAGAAACTAAGTGGGTGTGCATCCAACTCGCTTGCTCACGAAGACCTAGGGCAATTTGAGGAAGCCCATCATTGGAATATACAAGCCAAGTTATATAATGAAAAATTCCCACTAGTATATGAAAGTGATATTATAGGAGACTCTCTATCATGAAGATCATGGTGCTACTTTGAAGCACAAGTGTGGTAAAAGGATAGTAACATTGTCCCTTCTCTCTTTTTCTCTCATTTTTTTGGGCCTTCTCTTTTTTTGGCCTCTTTTTCTCTTTTTTTCGTCCCGAGTCTCATCCCGACTTGTGGGGGAATCATAGTCTCCATCATCCTTTCCTCACTGGTACAATGCTCTAATAATGATGATCATCACACTTTTATTTACTTACAACTCAAGAATTACAACTCGATACTTAGAACAAAATATGACTCTATATGAATGCCTCCGGCGGTGTACCGGGATGCGCAATGACTCATGAGTGACATGTATGAAAGAATCATGAACGGTGGCTTCGCCACAAATACGATGTCAACTACATGATCACGCAAAGAAATTATGACAATGATGAAGCGTGTCATATTAAACGAAACGGTGGTAAGTTGCCTGGCAATATATCTCGGAATGGCTATGGAAATGCCATGATAGGTAGGTATGGTGGCTGTTTTGAGGAAGGTATATGGTGGGTGTATGATACCGGCGAAAAGTGTGCAGTATTTAGAGAGGCTAGCAATGGTGGAAGGATGAGAGTGTGTGTAATCCATGGACTCAACATTAGTCATGAAGAACTCATATACTTGTTGCAAAAATCTACAAGTTATCAAAGCAAAGTATTACGCGCATGCTCCTAGGGGGATAGATTGGTAGGAAAAGACCATCGCTCGTCCCCGACCGCCACTCATAAGGAAGACAATCAATAAATAAATCATGCTCCGACTTCATCACATAACGGTTCACCATACGTGCATGCTACGGGAATCACAAACTTTAACACAAGTATCTCTCAAATTTACAATTACTCCACTAGCATGACTCTAATATCACCATCTTCATATCTCAAAACAATCATAAAGAATCAAACTTCTCATAGTATTCAATGCACTTTATATGAAAGTTTTTATTATATCCCTCCTGGATGCCTATCATATTAGGACTAATTTAATAACCAAAGCAAATTACCATGCTGTTCTAAAGACTCTCAAAATAATATAAGTGAAGCATGTGAGTACATCTATTTCTTAAAAATAAAACTACCATTGTGCTCAAAAAGATATAAGTGAAGCACTAGAGCAGACGACAAACTACTCCAAAAGATATAAGTGAAGATCAATGAGTAGTCGAATAATTATGCAACTATGTAAAGACTCTCTAACATTTAAGAGAGATCAAACACATAGCTACTGGTACATACCCTCAGCCCCGAGGGTGAACTACTCCCTCCTCGTCATGGAGAGCGCCGGGATGATGAAGATGGCCACGGGTGAGGGATCCCCCCTCCGGCAGGGTGCCGGAACAGGGTCCCGATTGGTTTTCGGTGGCTACAGAGGCTTGCGGCGGCGGAACTCCCGATCTATTCTGCTCCCCGATGTTTTTAGGGTATCCGGATATATATAGGCGAAAGAAGTCGGTCAGGGGAGCCACGAGGGGCCCACGAGGGTGGGACGCGCGCCGAGGGGGCAGGCGCGCCTCCCTGCCTCGTGGCCACCTCGATGCTTCCCTGACGTCTACTCCAAGTCTCCTGGATTGCTTCCATTCCAAAAATAACGCTCCCGAAGGTTTCATTCCGTTTGGACTCCGTTTGATATTCCTTTTCTTCGAAACACTGAAATAGGCAAGAAAACAACAATTTGGGCTGGGCCTCCGGTTAATAGGTTAGTCCCAAAAATAATATAAAAGTGTATAATAAAGCCCATAAACATCCAAAACAGATAATATAATAGCATGGAACAATCAAAAATTATAGATACGTTGGAGACGTATCAGGCGGTCGCTTTCCTCTTCGCCACCGCGGCCATCACCACCTTCTTTCCTGTTGCGGCCCTCGTCAGGCGCACGGACTCCCCTGGATCTCTTGCCGCTGCTCGGTCCTGCCGGGCCGGACCGGCTCGCCAGAGGTGGCCCGCCGCAGGACACGCCTTTTTTCCAAGGCCGGAGGGTCGTCGGCCTCGGCCTCTTCCTCGGTCAACTCGTCGACCACATCTTCGATGAGAGGGGCTCGGGTGTCGGCGCTGCTGGCCTCCCCAGCACACTCCGCCCATCTGACACGCTCCTTCTCCTTCGCGGCAGCCTCGGCCTCATTCTCCAAGTGGCCAGCGCTGCCAGCCTCCTTGGCGAGCTCCGCCTCCCCCACCCTGGCGGCGATGTAGTCCAGCTCCGCCTGGGTGGTGTCCTGGATGAGCAATGGCTCGGCATGCATGTACTGATTTGACAGCTTGTCGAAGAACTCCTACACCTGATCCGCCCCCGGCTCGGCCCAATTTGGGTCAAGGTCGTGCGCGTTGAAGTCCAGCATCATGGCGATGATGTAGGTTTGGCGAGAATTGTTGCTCAGTGGGACCATCCCCCGCCGGCAACCCAAACAAGGGCCCCTTGACGACCTTGCCGGCCTTCGCAGCCTTGCCGGACCTCTCGGCCCTACTGTCGCGGTACACGTCGAGCTGAAAAAGAATCTGGCAAAAGTGGGCGTGCCCCATCACCGTGAAGTTGTGGTTCAAGCCAGGGCGAAGCCTCATGATGTCGGCCGCGTTCCTGAAAAGCCAGGCCGGCCTCCCCTTGTTATGCAGTGGAGCGATTCGGCGACGGATGAAATCTGCCCCAATCATCTCAAGGGTGAGCCCGGCCACGGTGAGGCGATGGATCCTGGTGGTGGCGATCGTGAGCTTCTCATCCTTGGCGTCGACTTCGCCCCAATCATCTCTACGAACCGGCGGCGCCTCGCGGACCCGGCAAAATTCCTGCGGGTCCTCCTCCATAATCCAGCACCGCCGGCTCCGCCACTCCTCCCACCTCTCCTTCTGAGCGCCCTCCGGATATGTCCCCTTCTCTTGGCTCCTTGGGATCCAGGTGACACAACCGGAAATAGCGCCTCCCTTTTGGATACGAGGGTAGAAGTAGTGGCAGAAAAGCGCCGTGCTGGGATACCCTCTGGCAAAGCCCTCGCAGAGATGGGCGAAAAGGGCCATGCACGCCACGACATTCAGAGTGAAATCCAGAAGGTGGAAGCCATAGGTGTGCATGACGTCATTGAAGAAATCGGAGAAAGGGGGGCAGAGCCCGCAGGAAAAGTAATCAACGAAGAAGGGGTACCGATTCGGGCCGGCCTCGGCGAAACCGGCAGGGATGATGCGCGTGGCAGGGTGCCCCTTCGTCTTGCACCCCCACAGGGGCTTGAAGTAGTCCCGGAGGTGGACCGCATCGACCATCGAAGGAAAGTAGGCGAGCTGCGTTCGCCACGCCGCCAACTCGCTATCCGGCGCCTCCTTCCCCCCAGCGTCCTTGGCCGTTCCCTTGCCTTTGCTGGTTTTGGGTGCCATGGCGGCTGAGGGAGATGAGGGATGAGGGACAGCAATGGCACAGCGGCGGCGGTGAGCGAAAGCAAGAACTTGAGAAGAGAGAAGGGAGGGGAAGCGGTTCCGAGATTGGAGAAGGCATAGAGGGTAAATGGGTGTCGCGCCTGCGGGTTCTCCTTTTTCATGGGGAAGGCGCGGGCTGCTTCATTACCATTTACCGCGATGTGACGCATGAGGGCAGCAGCCGCCCCACGCACGACCCCCACGTCACGCACGGCCCGCCACGTCACGCATTCAACGCGGGTCGTGGGGAAGTGCAGCGAGCGAAGGAGTTACTGCGGTAAAAATCCGCCCCGCCTGCACGCGCACCGTTCTGGGCCTAGCCCAACAACGCGTTGCGCTTATGTGTGGCCCATGCCCGGGGGCTCCTATCGGTGTACAAAAGTAGGGGCTCTCCTTTTTACCCCTCTACTTGTACACGGGCAGTCAGAGCCGCCCCTGCGGCCACACTTAGCAGGGCAAAGGGAGGGAGCAAAAGCACAAGACAGGCAAAACAACGCCAAGACCAGAGACACAAAGAGCAAGAGGGGGAGGTGGACTCCCCCGGCAAGACCCTTGCTGGGGCGGCCTCCATGGCCCCGGCAAGAACCTTTCCGGGGCAACTTGCCCAACGCCAGCAGAGCGCGCCACCCTTGAGCCCAAGGGTTCCAACACCATCAACCACTTTGGAACCAGGGCTCGGGAGGCACCTTCGTGGTGGCATGCAGATCTTTGTGAAGATCATAAGCACACAAGATCAGATGAGGACCAGAAGACGACGATCCTCGCGAGATCCTCGCCAAGGAAATCCACGAGACCTCCGGCAAGATCCTTGCTAGGGACAACCGCGATGCCACGGCAAGACCCTTGCCGAGGCCTCGACAAGGCCCTTGCCGAGGACACCTCCGGGGCCACAGCCAGGCCTACGTCTGCCAAGACTCCACCACCGTTCCCATACTGCTGCCAGCCCAACCAGCTGGGCAGGCACCTGCGTGGCAACGTGCGGCCTCCAGGCCAACTCAGCAAGCACCTGCGTGGTGGCATGCAGATCTTCGTGAAGACCCTACCACCACACCATCTCAGCAGCCAGTCAGCCTACGTGGCACTGCATGCCTCGTTGTCCTGGACGCGTGTCGGAGCGAGGCGGAGTGGCGACGGATGGGACGGGCCTCGCTGCCGTCCCCAATAAACAACTGGACACCTAAGGAGCGCATTTAATGCGCCTTGTCCCGTAATGACAGGCGATAAGCTTGTACACTGTATACCTTTCCACCTCCTGTGTGCCACTGTGGCGACCCCTTTTTGACTATAAAAGGAGGCCCGAGGCGTACTGGAGGGGGATTCGGATCTTTTGGACTACGCACGCACCACTGTTAGTTCGAGAGCTCAAGAATGCTCAAATATACACCAAAGCAGGACTAGGGTATTACGCATCCTCGCGACCCGAACCTGGGTAAACGATCCTTGTGCTGACTACCAGACCCGCTCTTTGCACAACCCCGCGCCCGCCAACCGTAGAAGGGATCCCAGTGATTCCATAGGTGTCGTTTCCATCGACACAGACCATGTTGCTATTAAATATCTTATGGAAAAGAAAGATGCTAAACCTAGACTTATTCGATGGGTTCTCTTGTTGCAAGAATTTGATTTACATATCATTGATAGAAAAGGAGCTGATAACCCAGTAGCTGATAACTTGTATAGGCTTGAAAATGTGCTTGATGACCCACTACCTATTGATGATAGTTTTCCTGATGAGCAGTTAGCTACAATAAATCTTTCTCATAGTACTCCTTGGTATGCTGATTATGCTAATTACATTGTTGCTAAATATTTACCACCTAACTTTACATACCAACAAAAGAAAAAAATTCTTCTATGATTTAAGACATTACTTTTGGAATGACCCACATCTTTATAAAGAAGGAGTAGATGGTATTATTAGACGTTGTGTACCTAAGCAAGAACAGGGACAAATCCAAAGGAAATGTCACTCCAAGGCTTATGGAGGGAATCATGCTGGAGATAGAACTGTTCACAAGGTATTACAGTCTGGATTTTATTGGCCTACTCTATTCAAGGATGCCCGTAAGTTTGTCTCATCTTGTGATGAATGTCAAAGAATAAGCAACATCGGTAAGCGTCAAGAAATGCCTATGAATTATTCTCTTGCTGTTGAACCATTTGATGTTTGGGGATTTGATTACATGGGACCTTTTCCTTCCTCTAATGGGTATACACATATTTTGGTTGCTGTTGATTATGTTACTAAATGGGCAGAAGCTATTCCAACTAGTAGTGCTCATCACAACACCTTTATTAAAATGCTTAAGGAAGTTATTTTCCCAAGGTTTGGAGTCCCTAGATATTTAATGACTGATGTTGGTTCACACTTTATTCATGGTGCTTTCCATAAGATGCTTGACAAGTATGATGTTAACCATAGAATTGCATCACCCTATCATCCTCAGTCTAGTGGTCAAGTTGAACATAGCAATAGAGAAATAAAATTAGTTTTGCAAAAGACTGTCAATAGGTCAAGGAAGAATTGGTTTAAGAAATTAGATGATGCACTTTGGGCTTATAGAACAGCATATAAAAATCCTATGGGCATGTCTCCTCTTGAGTTAGAACATAAAGCATATTGGGCAGTTAAAGAGCTCAATTATGATTTCAAACTTGCTGGTGAAAAGAGGTTATTTGATATTAGCTCTCTAGATGAATGGAGAACCCAAGCTTATGAAAATGCAAAATTATTTAAAGGAAAAGTTAAAAGGTGGCATGACAAAAGAATTCAAAAGCGTGAGTTTAATGTTGGAGAATATGTTCTTTTGTACAACTCTCATTTCAGATTCTTTGCAGGAAAACTCCTATCAAAATGGAAGGCGCATATGTCATTGAGGAGGTTTACCGGTCTGGAGCCATCAAAATAAATATTTCCTAAGGTACTAACCCGAAGGTTGTCAATGGGCAACGAAGAAATCATTACATCTCAGGTACACCTATTAATGTTGAAAGTAATATTATCCAAACTTTGACACCGGAAGAGCACATAAAAGAGTCCTTCTGGAACACTCCAGAATCGTGAAAATAAGGAGGTACGTGATACGGTAAGTAAACTAACTCCGAAAAATCCGCTAAAATGTTTTTTCTCAGTTTTGGAATATTTAAGAATTTTAGGAATAAAGAAACTTTCAGGAAGCGTACCCCGGTGGGCACAATACGCTAGGGTGCACCAGGCTTGCCTCGCGCGCCCAGGTGGGTTGCGCCCACCTGGGACACCTTCCGTACTCCGTTTTTTTCTACCCTATACTTGTCCTCCAAGATAAAAAAATCTATATATACTTCCCGAACCTGTTGACCACCGTGTCGCGGAGCAATCCTCTGTTCTCTTTTTCCTTGTTGTTTTCTATCAGATCCCATCTACCGTGGCCTCTTCAAGCACCTCCAAGGACAAGTTCTTCAAGAACGTCATCAACCCTTATCTGCGGGAGGTGGTGCGGCACCCTCAAACCATCCAGATGCATGAGGGGGTGTTGTACATCCCCGACGAGCAAGGTCCCAAGGGCACGGGAACCGTGGAGGCCAGGCTTGAAGCCATGGAGCAGGAAGTCTTCTAGTGCAAGGGGATGGTGGAGCGTGGGCTCCATGCTAATCACCTTATGATCGCGGACCTTTCCCGTGATCTCAAGGTGGATGGCAAGCCCATGAAGGACATCGTCTTCACCATCAACGAGCAAATCAACTTCCTCCAAAGCTAGATCTATGACCTCCAAAACCAAGTCTTTGAATATGAGGCGGGGTTCAAAGGTATGAGTTTGGCTGCTAGTTGCAGGATCAGTGAGACTCACTCCTCTTATGATTGTGGACCACTACCATGGAAATCCGAGGACAAGATCTCTCCTTCATCACCATCATCTTCTTCACCACCAAAGGAGAATTGAGTATCAGGTATGGGCACTCCCCTTGGCTTCCACCAAGCTTGGGGGAGGTGCCCCGGTATCGTATCATCCCACTATCTTATTACTTTTACTTATTTTAGTTTGATCTTTTGCATTTGATGAATAAAAGTTTAGTTCGATCCTTTCTTCTTTGAGAGTTTACTTAGTGATCTATCCTTGTAATCGTGTGCAAGTTATATAATAAAGTTTAGTTTGAGTTTTTGCTTTCTTTACTTTCTTGTTGCAAATAAAAGAAAAGAAATAAATAAAGAGAAAGAGAAAGGAAATAGAAAAAGAAAGGAAAGAAATAAATCAATAAGATTATATACTAATCCTATGGTAGGTGATGGCACCACATAAGGAAAAGTATAAGTAGAAAATTTTATTACAGGTTGACAAACATGGTATTAGTCAATGATGCAAGTCATGAAAGAAAATCTTTTGTGATTGTGAGCCCTCATCCAAATATTATATGCCAAAATTGTTGATGTTGGAAAAGGAAGACAACTTAATGGTTTATGTTTGTTTATATTCACATAGAAGTCATATTGTCATAGATCCTTCAAAATGTGGTGCTTGCCCCCTATCTTTGCTAGCCAAAAATTCCGCACTAAGTAGAGCTACTACTTGTGCATCCAAAAACCCTTAATCCCAAATCTTACTTTCAAGTGTCCACCATACCAACCTAGGGATTGAGCAAGATCCCTCAAGTAAGTTGTCATCGGTCCAAAAAGGCAATAAAAATTGCTTCTAAAAGTTTGAGATCATTTAGTGTAAGAGAAAATTGAGCATTGTACGAACTTGGATGACAAAGAATAAAAGCTACAGACTTCATAATAAAGGTTGTCATCTTAAGGGGCAATACAACGTGACGTTCTTTTGCACTAAGGGATTGAGCATACAAACAAATAAGCGCACAACAACCTCTGCTTCCCTCTGCGAAGGGCCTATCTTTTACTTTTATGTATTTACTTTCATGCAAAGAGTCAAAGTTTTCCTTCTATTCCTTTTATTTTTCTCCTTTGGCAAGCATCATGTGGTGAGGAAAAATCTAGGAACATATGTCCAGTTGAATATAGATAGCATGAGTTATTATTGTTGACATCACCCTTGAGGTGAGTTTGTTGGGAGGCGAAACTATAAGCCCTTATCTTTCAATGTGTCCGATTGAAACGTTTTGCTCATGGGTACGAGGTGACTGTTAGCAATCATAGAAGACTATATGATGGTTGAGTATGTGGACTTGCCTAAAGGCTCCGATACGTGACCCTTCCTAAAGAGATGATGAATTGCAGTTGCAAAGTTGACTGAGAACATAGTTTGTTGGTTTCTAATTGAGTTTTTGCTTTATACTTTGATTGTGTGATGAACTATTACTTATTCATGAGAAGTATATGATAAAAGTTCTATGATAAAAGTCCTATGTTTAGTTTTGTTGCTGTTATAATAATCAACATGATGCTTCTATGTCCGTATTTTGTTTTTATCGACACCTCTCTCTCAAAGCATGTGGACATTTTTTCGATTTCGGTTTTCGCTTGAGAACAAGCTAGGTCTAAGCTTGGGGGAGTTGATACGTCCATTTTGCATCATGTTTTCTTACTATTATTTATAATGTTTTTATCCATAATAATGTTTTTTGGAGTAATTCTAATGCCTTTTCTCTCATAATTTGCAAGGTACACACCAAGAGGGAGAATTCCGGCAGCTGGAAATCTGGACCTGAAAAAGCTACGTCCGGCTACCTATTATGCACAACTGCAAACAAGCTGAAACTTCACGGGGATTTTTTATGGAATAAATAAGAATTACTGGAAGAAATAAACACCAGAGGGGTGCCACCAGATAGGCACAACCCACCTGGGCGCGCCAAGGGCCTGGCGCGCCCTGGGGGGTTGTGGTCTCCTCGGCCCACCTCCGGTGCCCATCTTCTGGTATATAAGTCATTTTGACCTAGAAAAAATATGATGAGGACTTTCGGGACGAAGCGCCGGAGCCTCGAGGCGAAACTTGGGCAGGAGCACTTTTGCCCTCCGGCAGAGCGATTCCGCCGGGGGAACTTCCCTCCCGAAGGGGGAAATCATCGTCATCATCTTCACCAACAACTCTCCCATCATGGGGAGAGCAATATCCATCAACATCTTCAACAGCACCATCTCATCTCAAACCCTAGTTCATCTCTTGTGTTCAATCTTGTTACCGGAACTATAGATTGGTGCTTGTGGGTGACTAGTAGTGTTGATTACATCTTGTAGTTGATTACTATATGGTTTATTTGGTGGAAGATTATATGTTTAGATCCAATATGCTATTTAATACTCCTCTGATCATGAGCATGTTTATTATTTGTGAGTAGTCACTTATGTTCTTGAGGTCACGGGAGAAATGATGTTGCAAGTAATCATGTGAACTTGATACGTGTTCAAAATTTTGATAGTATGTATGTTGTGATTCCCTTAGTGGTGTCATGTGAACGTCGACTACATGACACTTCACCATATTTGGGCCTAATGGAATGCATTGTGGAGTAGCAATTAGATGGTGGGTTGCGAGAGTGACAGAAACTTAAACCCCAGTTTATGCGCTATTCCGTAAGGGACCGATTGGACCCCAAAGTTTAATGTTATGGTTAGAATTTATTCTTAATACTTTTCTCGTAGTTGCGGATGCTTGCGGGTGGGTTAATCATAAGTAGGAGGTTTGTTCAAGTAAGAACAGAACCTAAGCACCGGTCCACCCACATATCAAATTATCAAAGTAGCGAACACAAATCGAACCAACATGATGAAAGTGACTGGATGAAATCCCCGCGTACCCTCAATAACGCTTTGCTTATCATAAGAGACCATTTTGGCCTGTCCTTTACCTCAAAAGGATTGGGCTATCTTGCTGCACTTTTTTTACTACTATCTTTACTTGCTCGTTACAAATTATCTTGCTATCAAACTACTCCGCTACTTACAATTTCAGCACTTGCAGACACTACCATACTGAAAACTACTTGTCATTTCCTTCTGCTCCTCGTTGGGTTCGATACTCTTATTTATCAAAAAGAGCGAAAATTGATCCCCCTATACTTCTGGGTCATCAGGAATTCTACTAGATCCTCCTTCGGACAATTCTGGGAGATGTGTCCTTCTTCTCCACATGAATAGCATGACTTGGTGCAGGGTTTAATTAGCTCTTCTTCGGGTGTGTCCTCAAAAACTTCCTTCATCGTGGTTTTTTTTAAGTTTCCCTGAGGGCTTCTTTCTTTCGCTGAATGACTTGATGTACCTTGGGGTAGATGCGACACTGAGCAGGGTAGTGGGTAGGCCCTTCACACAAGAAACAAGTAATCTGCGTAGTTGGGCATTCTTCAGTTGGGTGACTTTCTTCGCAGTGAGGGCATCCATCCTTGTGTTCTTTATGGTTGTGTCCTATTTCTCCACAAAGCTTGCATGCAAGGTTTCTTTATTTCATTTCCACAAGGCTTCAAGTTTTTGGGGCACAAGACGAGACCTGAGGAGAGTCAACTTAAATTCTTCCCAAGTGATTTCTCCTTTCCATCCATTTATAGCTTGATACATACTCAACAAAGTAGCGGCACTTTTTTAAAAGTACTGAAGAACAAGCTGGGCCATATCCTTTCCGGCTATAGTGTTATTCCTCATGTGATCTTCCATGTTCTGAATCCATTTGTCCATCTCCAATTGAGTCATTGATCCAGAAAATGTGAGTTCATCTCCATTCGTCATCTATTGGGTCCAAGGATTTTGGGTAAGGTCAAGATAAGATTGGAGAGAGAGGGGGAAAAGGTACCCATACCAACAAAAGACACAACAGCTAAAATATAGAGTAACTCCACACATTCATTCAGTTCAATCAATCCTATAGTACTACCACCCACATATGTTGGTATGGTCAGATACTCTAATCACAAAACGTTTATCTTTATTCGCTCATCATGGGCTATAGCTAGACTAGCTTCTTCATGTCCTGGTTCATGTCTTCGCTGGCTTCTTCCGATTGTGCTTGATCTTCTCAAGTTCTTCTGCCAGATCATCTCTATTGATGCAAAGTCTCTTGTGACGTCCTTAGTGCGTTCGAAGCTTCTGGATTTCAACATCCTTGGCATGAACCATGGTCCTACTGTCCTTCAATTCCTGGCGAATCTTCGGTATCTTGAGGTTTTGCTCCTCCAGCTTGGCTACATGCAGCTTTTGGGTTCTGAGCTCTTTACAGAATACTTCCTTGTCGAATAAGGCTTCCAGAAGGTCCATCCAAAAATTCTTGATGTAATACTCCAGATCCTGGTGATACACCGGCTGACGTGAAAACTTCATCTTTTGCTCGTTCGTCAAGGCGATAGGTGCTCCATTAGCCTTCTGCCATCCAATCCTTCCGATGAAATGCATGCTTAACTCAGCACTGTGACGATAGCACAAGCGAGCAATAGCATCATGGATAGCCGTGTTTATGCCCATGTCTCTGCCATGAGCTATCATTCCATAGTTGATATCTCCTGTCTTGAGGTTTTCTTGACGACCAAAAATTTGAGTTTTGACGCTCCATGGTCTGGTCTTCCTCTGACACACCTTGATCTTAGCTATCGGCCGCTTCAATAGTATCACAAGTTCCATAAGGGCTGGACCACATGGAATGTCTTCGTAGTGTTGTCTTTGGTTCAGGTTGAAGCTCTTCATCTAAAATATGGAAGCCAGGGGTTTCTTTAGTAAGGAATTTCAGAAGAGTACGAGAATAACTTAAGTGGATCCTATCATAGCCTTCCAAGTCACTTTACTCTAGGAATTCTTCAGTGCTTTCAAATTCTTAGAGTCATTGGAGTCTTCAACCGTTGTAGTTGTCGGCGTTCTGAGAACGGGGGTCCCCAGACTTGCCTGCCTGCGGCCCACGGCGTGGCTCTGCTAGCAGGCCCGTACGGCCCATCTTCATCAACAAGGCATTCAAGACCCTCGCGAGGGGCCAAGCCTCGTGAGGCGGACGAGCAAGACCTCCTCAGGAGCGGCCTCCCCAGGATAGCTCGCGAGGGGCAGAGAGATCAAGGCGAGGCAAACCTCGTGTGGTTCTCGTGACGTGAGCCATGACGATCGAGACCAGGCGGGCGCCAGCGTGCGAAGTGTCCTTGTTTCCTCTTTGGTGCTAAAGAGGCAAGCGCGGGCGTGGAGTACCAAGGCGTCAAGCAAAGGTTTCCATATCAGTGCAAAGAGACCAAGACCAGCAGGATGGCAAGACGGAGGTCACCATGGAGCCCATGGCGGCGTCACCACCAGAGCCTTTTGCAGGCGAAGATTGCTTTTGTCAGGATAAGCTGTACTAGATGTCCCCTTTTAACTTGGTCGTTGTTGGCTCCCTTCCCGCTCAATATTTGGGGAGAGGACCAGGGCCACTATAAATAGGACTAGCCACCACAGCAGGAGGCATCGAATCCTCACCCGCACAAGTTCACCAAACACAAGAACACCTCAACCTCAGGAGGTTGTTCTTCCTCTTTGTACTGTTCATCCTCAGCCCAAGAGGCAATCCACCACCACCACACTAGAGAAGGGTATTACACCACAACAGTGGCCCGAACCAGTATAAATCTTGTGTCCCTTGTGTTGTGAGTTCGTCGAGTTAGTCCGTGAGATCTTAGCAAAGCTAGGACGTGGATCGGTAGTGGGAAACCCTCGTGCGCACCCCAGTGTTCAAACCTTGAGGGTTTTGCCGGAACCCGTGATCCGACATTTGGCGCGCCAGGTAGGGGTGCGCCGAAGCTTCCCTTCCGTCGCTCCGCGTCCCATTGCTTCATCGTCTCCATGGCCGACGCACGCCGCGCTCGCGCTGAGCGCCGGGCTGCCCTCGCCTCCCGCGTTGCTCAGACGGCTCCCGTCGGCGGGCCACCTTGTAACGCCCGGATAATTAAGCTACAGTAATCATATGCTAATGATGCCATGTCATCACGATTACTGTTGTTAAACTTGCATTGGTTTGAATCCGGTCCAAATTCAAATTTCAAATGAAGTCAAAAGTAAAAGTTTTCAAATGTCAAAACTAAAATGTGCGAACTATGGAAAATAATTCATAAATATTATTGATGAAGAAGCCACATTTTTATAAAAGGTTTATTTGCACTAAAGTAAATAAAACATTGCCAAAATAGCAATATGTATCCCATTTATAATTAATACAAAATCCAAATGAAATCATCTTGCCATCAAACTTTTTCTGGCAGTGCTGAATATTGCATGTAATTTATTGAGCCAAGTCTCATATTTTACAAATGTGAATGGGTGGTCTAACAATTTACGAGTCTGAGAAGAAATAAAAGAAACATAAAAGGGAATATAAAAGAAGACCTAAAACTATTGGTCCACTTGGCCCCTTTTGCCAACAAGGCGAACCCCAGGACAGCCCAGCATCACCACTCCCACCTCGGTCGTCTCTACTGTACGACCGACCGACCTCCTGCTCCGGCCGGTCGCCACCGGAGTGCCTCATCGGCGTCGAGGCCGAGGGGATAAGGACCCCCCCTCGTCCCCTCGATTCACTCTCCCCCTCTCATCCGATTCCCTCCCGTTCCCCATCACACCCTCTCCTCCTCGGCTCGGAAATGAGCTCGGAGCTCGTGCGGTGACCGCGCTCGCCGTCGTCATTGTCGCGGCCACCGTCGTCCTCGCACCAAGCTAGTGTGTTCCCCGACTTCCCCATTGTCTTCCATGTCGTCTACAAGGTCCAGATCGAGCCGAGACACCGCCGAACGACGGGATCGAGATCGTCTTCCTCCTTTTGCCGTCGTCGATTTCTGCCTCGATCTACCATCTCGCTGCGCTACAAAGCCATCACCGGGCCTTCTTGTGCTTCTCGGTGAGCTCCTCCCTCGGATCCCCTTTTTCCCCTTTGATTTGGACGCTGTAGGTTGTCTTCACCATCGTGCCCGATCTTGGACGTACACGTATGCGTACGTGCGTGCTTGCTGCAGCCGCCCTCTGTCTATGCTAGTGACTACTCCTCCCTGCTGCTCCTCGTTGCTGCTTTGCAGCTGCTCTACTGCTAGCCGTTGCTGCACTTGCGTCGCTACTCCTCTGCTCCTACCTGCGTCCGGCGCCGACCGCCCGCTGCCGTGCTGCCCATGCCTTGCCGCATCTGCTGCTGTGTTGCTTCTGCGTGCGGCCACGGCTACCTCCTGCCGCACTCGACGTCGCCTCCTCTGCCGCGCCACCGCGGCCCCTCCAGCCTTCGGCCGCCGCAGGCCCCGCCTCGTCGCGCCATGCTCACCAGCGGCACGCCTTGGCCGCGGCCACGCCTCGGGCGTGTGTGCGCGAGCCCTGGCGGGTCCGTCCCGCCCCACCGCCCTCCCACGGCCCGCGCCCGCCTCGACCCTGCCTACCCTCGACCGTGCCCGCCCACGCGCTGCTGCATCTCTGCTCGCGCCCCCCCACGGCCGCACGGCCCGCGGTCCCGCGCCGTCCGCTCGCGCTGCCCGTCGGCCTGTGTGCCTCTCCCAGCCCCACCGCTGCTCGGCTCCCGCCTCTGCCACCACCGCGCGCGCGCCGCTCGCCTGGCCTCGTCGGCCTCGCCTGTCGCGTCGCTCCCGCCGCTCGCCTCGCCCTGGTGCCCTCCCATACGCGCCCGCCGCCCCGCTGTCCTGAGCTCCGCCTCTGACCCGCGGCCGCACCTTGCCGCCGGCCACCTCCCCACCGCTCCTTGCATCGCCATGCCTGTTTCCCACCGTGGCCGCCGGCCAACTCCCGCAGCTGCCAGCGCAACTGGGCCTCGCGCCCCGGCTGCGTGGCCTCGGGCACGGGCGCCCACGCTCACGCCCAGCGCCCGTCACCCGCCCTGCTAAGGCCCCCAGTGGGCCACTGACCACTGGGCCAGCCCCCCCCCCCTTTCCAAAAAAAGTGTTTAGATAAAAATATATATATAATATTTATTAATTAGGTAATTAATTAACTTAACTAACCTTGCTTCATTAACCTAATTACATAATTAGTCTTAACTAAACTGTTAGGTTAGCTGAGGGGTCAATGACAGATGGGCCCCACTGCCCCCATTGACCAGTCAACCTAGTCAGAGTTGAATGTTGACTCTGCTGACATCAGAATGACGCCATGCTGGCGCAACAAGTCCATTTTTGAGTTAAAGATAATCCCAGAAATTGTTTAAATCTTTGAAAAATCATAGAAAATCATCTGTAACTCGGATGAAAAAGTTTTATACATGAAAGTTGCTCAGAAAAATATGACGAATCCGAATATGCGGTCTATTCGTCTACCACACATCCCAAGAATAGAGAACATGCAACTTTCCACCTCCGTTTCATCTGCCCAAAAAAGCCTAACTCCGGGCAAACTTTCCGGATGTTTCCCCCCTTCGCCGGTATCATGTAGCACCGCGATAGAACACCCCTAGCCATGCGTGTTACTGCCGTCATGCATCTGTGTTGCATTTGTTTGCATTATATTTACTATTTCTTCCCCCTCTTCTCTCCGGTTGACCCCGAGATCGCTGCTGATGCCCCTGTGATCGACTACGTCGACGACGACCCCTCCTTGCCAGAGCAACCAGGCAAGCCCCCCCCTTTGATCATCCCGATATCGCCCATTCCATTCTCTCATGCTTGCATTAGATTTTGCTACTGTATTTGATTGCTCCTATTCTGATGCATAGCCTGCTTTTGTAACCTGCTTATTGTTACCTACCTGCTTATCCTAAACTGCTTAGTATAGGTTGTTTAGTGATCCATCAGTGACCCCCACCTTGTCCTTGTTGCCCCTGCTTCATCATCGACGACTCGATCAACATGATCGACGACCAGAGCCTGACACCTCACATCACATCACGCCCCTTTAGTTGCTCGACTCTGCAGAGCTACTATCGAGTGCCGAGGGTGATCCCTCTTAACGCACTCCTGATGATAATTCTATAGTGTAGCTATTCGGTGTGGTCATCGAGGGTGGTTCCTCTTTCACCATTGCCGATACGGCTCTGTCGTGCAACACCTCAAGTGTGAACCTCGAGGGTGGTCCCTCTTACGTTCACCTTGATGATTACATTGGGTGGAATCCATCGGGGGTGATTCCTCGGGTTTTCCCCTTGATGTCTGGACACACGGTTACCTTGACTTTACTTGAGACTGTTGTGAAAGCCGGGCGGGCCCGGAGAGCACCCGTGCGATGTGACAATGGCGGCTGGCTGTTTAGCGGTATCACCCAGGAGGGGTGATAGGTCCGGACTTGTCCCGACAGCCGTCACTACCTTAATTGTTAATGCACTAACAGGTTTGGGTATTTGTTCTGAATTGGCCTCTGGCCTTTACGCACTAACCACCATGCGAGAATAGTTATGGGCCTCGACGTCGTGGTATCAGCCGAAGCTTTGTCAGACGTCCAGTTCAGCATTGCGGCACGGCCTGGTCGGCGCCCCAGTGGAGGTGGCCTGTAGCGCCCTGCGCGCAACGATCCAGAGTGCAACAGGCGATGGGCCCAGACCCCGGAGTGCTTAGGATGTAGACCGGTAGGGACCTCCCTGCTGAGCCTAGGTAGGGCTGCGACGTGTTGATCTTCCGAAGCCGGGCATTGACCCAGAAAGGTGTGTCCGGCCAGAGTGATCGAGCGTGCTGGAAAACATGGTGCACCCCTGCAGGGAAGATGTATATTCGAATACCGTGTCCACGGTAATGGACGTTCAGACTTGTATCCAGATCTTATATAACTAGAAATGGATACTTGAGATATGTGATGGATATGTGGCTCCGAGATTGCTTTCTCGCAGGGAGTCGAGAAAGGATCTCTGGGCCTTAATGTTACAACATGCTTGTTAATTAAACTGCTATTCTTTACTCTTCTACATGCTGCAAGATGCTTGGAGCTGCTTGAAGATGCTAGTCTTCGATAGGCTAGGCCTTCCCCTCTATTCTGGCATTCTGCAGTTCAGTCCACAGATACAGCCCTTCCATTTGATACCGTTGCATACTTAGTTTAGATCTGATGCTTGCGAGTACTTTGGATGAGTACTCACGATTGCTTTGCTCCCCTTTTCCCCCTTCCTTCTCCTTTCCGGTTGATGCAACCAGATGGTGGCCCCCAGGAATCAGATGCCACCCCCACCGAATACGACTACTACCCCGAGGGTGCCTACTACTATGTGGAGCCCGCCGACAACCAGGAGTAGTTAGGAGGTCCCAGGCAGGAGGCCTTGCCTCTTCGATCATTGATGTTCGTGCTAGCCTTCTTAAGGCAAAACTTGTTTAACTTATGTCTGTACTCAGAATTGTTGCTTCCGCTGACGCTTGTGTATCGAGCTTGTATTCGAGCCCTCGAGGCCCCTGCCGCACCTTCACCCCCGAGCTGCGTAGCGTCGCTTGGCCTGGCAAGTTCAAGCCGGATCTACCTCCTCGCTACGACGGCACCCCCGACCCCGCGGAGTTCATGCAGCTCTACGAGCTGAGCATCGAGGCGGTCAACGGCGACGAGAAAGTCATGGCGAACTGGTTCCCCATGGCTCTCAAGGATGGCGCCCGCTCCTGGCTCCTGAACCTGCCTACAGGCTCGATCCCCTCCTGGGACGAGATGCGCGACCGTTTCGTTGCCAACTTCCAGGGCACTTGCGACCGCCCGCCGGCCGCGGGTGACCTGCGCCGCGTCAAACAACAACCAGGAGAGACCCTCCAGAAATACATCCAGCGCTTCAACAACGTTCGCCTCAAGATTCCCAAGGTGACGGATGAGGCCATCATCTCCGCGTTCTCTGATGGCATCCGTGACGTCAAGATGAAGGAGGAGCTCGTCATCCACGAGGAGTTGTGCACGTCTCTGGAGCTGTTCAACCTGGCGACCAAGTGCGCAAGAGCTGAGGAGGGGCGCCTCTCCCTCCTCGAGCTCCCGGCTACGGACCCGGAGGAGAAGAAAGCCAAGGCCAAGGACGTGAAGTGCAAGGGAGCAGCCGTGCTCGTGGCAGAGCCGGACATGAAGCGCGGCAGGGACCAGCCCGAGTCATCCAACAGCAGCCGACCGTTCTGCACCTTCCATAACCTGCATAGCCACAACACCTGTGACTGTCAGGAGCTCGCAGCCATTCGAGAGGGACGCTTCGGTCGACGCCCCGAGCGCAACGACCGGGGCTACGGCCGAGGAGGAGGACGTGGTGGCGGACGCTGGGATGACCGTGGCCCGCGCCAGGAGTGGCGCGACCGGCCTCGTGAGGACCGCTGGCAGGATCACCCTCGCGAGGGCGCCTGGAGGGATCAGCCGCGTGAGGATCGTCCTTAGGGCAACGCCGGTCTTCCTCCACTAACGCCACCACCAAGAAGGAATGACGACCACCATCATGAAGAGGGGGCTGGTGGATTTCAGGAGCCACGTGCTATCGCCTGCATCTTGGGCGGAGCTCAAGCCCCAGCCTCACAGCGTATCTTCAAGCAGTTTGCTCGCGAGGTGAATGCAGTCCTCCCCAAGCTCGAGGCCACGCGCCCGCTCAGATGGTCCAAGTGCCCCATCACGTTCAGTTCAGCAGATCAGCTCAAGTGCGCAGCTACCGCTGGCGCCCTCCCAATGCTTTGTTCACCAGTCATCAGCAACGTGCAAGTTACCAAGACCCTCACCGACAGTGGCATAGGGCTCAACGTCCTGTCCGTCGACACGTTCGACAACCTCCAAGTGCCCTACGACCAGCTTCAGCCTACCAAGCCTTTCTCAGGAGTGACCGACGGTTCCACCACACTGATAGGGCAGGTCCGCCTCCCTGTCACCTTCGTAGAACGCAAGAACTACCGCACCGAGCTCATCGACTTCGACGTCGCCTACATCCGCCTGCCATATAAAGCGATCCTCGGGTACCCAGCCCTAGCCAAGTTCATGGTGGTGACCCATCACGGCTACAATGTCCTCAAGATGCCGGGAAGCGGCGGAATCATCATAGTCCCATGTGAAGAAAGAGATGCGGTGTGCTCCCTCGAGCGCGTCTTCCAAGCTGCAGCAATCGACGACCCCGACAGCAAGGGCGAGCGCCCTCCTGAGACCACCCCCAAGAAGAAGAAGCAGCTGCACCGTGCAGGGCCTCAGGCAAGCGGCGCCTCGTCAGGATCGGCGCCCGCACCTGGGGCGCCTCCCTCCATCGCATAGGAAAGCGCGCCCAGCGCCCCTCTCGGGTAGAGCTCGGGGGCTCTCTTCTGGAGGGCCTCGGACTTTGCCAACATCACGAGGGAGGCGCTTGGGCACCACTTGGAAGCATGCTTCACGGCATGTTTCCCTCAGGAGGACACAGGGCGAGGAGCGCCCAACGCTCAGGATTTCATCACCAAGACCACTCGGGAACTGCAAGACGCAAGAGCCATGCGCGGCGGCCGCCGCGCACCAGGCGCAGCTACCCATCCAGGCGAGGATGCCGGGCTGCGCGTCTGCATCGACGTCCTAGGGCTAAACAGGGCAGCGTCTTAGGAGCTTTTCTGGCCTTCGCGCGTGGGATGCTGCGAGGGCCCACCTCACAGCTACGTTCGCATGCCTTTTGGCCTGCCAAGCGTGGCGTCCGCCTATCAGCGCAACCTGCGGCGTGCCCTGGCGACTCAGGAGGCCAGGCATCACGCCGTCCTGACGGAGATGGAGACGGTCCTCAAGGAACCACCAGGACCCCCAGAGCCTCCCGAGGCTCAGGGCCCCGGTGGCTCGTGAGGAGCAACCCCTTCGCCGCGTACCTTCAGGTGCCGCAGCTCTCCTTCATCAACAAAATTAGGTGACATTTTCCAAGTTTATTTAGCTGGGAGTGCCCTCAGGGCTGCATCATTCCCATGCCGCATGGGTCCATCCCCGTGGCATGTATCCCTTTTATGTCTTTAGCTTACCTTGCTGGGAGCACCCCTCGGGCTGCATCATTGCCAAGCCGCACGGGCCTGACCCAGTGGCATGTATCTTCCCTGCATTTACTTAAGCTTGTCGCTTCCATGCTTAATCTATCTATGACTATCACCTGTTTGACTCTCACCTCCCACCACTACTAGGGAAAAGCCTAGCAGCAGCGCGGGTTTTAGGTACATTAGTAGCGCGGGGACCGGCGCTACTAATAAGGCGCTACAGATAACACTTAGCAGCAGCGCGTGGGCGCCCGCGCTGCTGGTATACAAGTGTAGCAGCAGCGTGCTTCGTGCAAGCTCGCTACTGCTAATAGCTCTAGCGTGCTTGGGCAGGACGCGCTACTGCTACTGTCACACTGCTGCTAACTTTCTAATTTTAGTAGTTTTTGTTTTTTTCTGCATATTTGTTTTGTATTTGAACAGGCTTTATACAAGAATCTTTAGCAGATACAAATGTCATGATGATACACATACAAATGGCTGCGAGGCCACAAATGTAATCATGGCATATACATACAAATAGTCTCATCATAATCATCATCCAACACAAAGTGGTATCTCGTCATCATCTCGAAAATAGGGATACAAGTCTCGATTACTTGCAACTACATCGACATCCATCTAAACAATGATATACGCGAGAAGAGCTATCACTTTGAGTGAGAGTGGAACTATGCAGTACATGAGTTCGTATCCCTTTCTCGCATTAGCGTGAACCTAAACTAACTACTGTCTGTCGCTCGGAAACCGGAAACAGGTACACCTGGGCCTGACACTCCGGCCACTCGTCGTATATATACTCCTGGCGTAGCACTTCTTCGCCATCGATGATCTATGCACCTGCATCGTCACATGAGTCGATGATATGCAACATATATAGTTGAGCAACAGAAAGAGACAGACTTGGCAAAAATAGAAGCAACATATCATAAGCATAAATAACAAAGTTGATCGTACCCAAAATGCCCTAACTAGAGTGATCATCGCTAGTCGAGGAGGATGGTTTAATTACATCACAAATAAAGTTTCATCGTGCATAACTCAAAGTTTTGTCATACAGAAAGTGTGGACTAAACGGACACATTGTCATATATCGACAATCACTCCAACATGTCGTGTCATCCATCCAAGTCAGGGAGATAGTCCCCGAGCCTAGTGAAAGGCTTCAGGTCGAGACGCTGAGAGGCTACCCGTGTTCGGACGTCTTCCCGCGACATTTGTCCTTCTTCGTAGAACATCCCTGTTTTTCCGACGACCTCCTTCATGATGATTTGGGCAAGTTCGCGCTGGATGTGATAGAACTCAGCTCGAAGTCGATGATCCTCGATATCTCCTAAGTTCTTTGCCCATTGCAGAATATGGGCATCGCCGGATTTAGCTGACATGCGAAGGTTCTGGTGATCCCGTCTGTACTCCAGCATGTGGTGTAGGACATAGAATCCATCATTAAGAGAATCACTCGGTTGTTGGATGCAGCAGAAGTCAGTCTTATGGCCGAAGGCGGGCCTGCCGTCCCTTCTCTTCTTGTCCTTGACCTCTCCACCCCGTGCGCCGTAGTGATAGATAGCATTGTCGAGAGCATCCTTGATGTGGGTGTAATCCTTTTTGTTAATGTTCTTCGACGAGTCCAAGTAAAGAGCATGGGAGTATTGGGGGTAGAGGATGATGAGGACGGCGCGCCCGCTGCTGTGCAAAATAAGTGCACCTCAAATTAATTAGCCTCCACCGTGCAAATGAATGATTGAAATCGAAGGAAGGATATCTGCGCGGATGACTTACAGGGGATGATAAGGCACGAGAATCGCCTCCTTGTCCTTATTGGCGAGCATGAAATTGACTATGTAGTCCCTCGCGTATTCACGGTGCTTTGCGCAGACTCCCAAGAAGCTCTCGTGCATGAAGTACGGGTCAGCAACACAGATATAAGGTATCTGCTCAACCCCGATGATGTAGTTCATGTGCAAGGCATAAAAGCAGACAAACGTAAAATCCAGCTTCTTCACGTGAAACATGTCGAATATGTAATCGAATCGAAGGAAGAACTTATCCGCGGGGAAGAAGTCGATGTACGACAATTGCTGCGGAACGTTAACCACGTAGAGTGGGTATCCAGGATCTTTCGAGGCGATGAGGCCTTTCTCTATCCGCAGCATATCGTCATGAAGACTCCTTAGATCGCCGAATCTGGCCTTTAGCGCTGCTGCAGGTAGGATTGGTTGACCGGGGATATGCAATTTATCCGCAGCGGTGATATCTATACGGTCTTGAACCCGAGGCTGCTGAGGCGGCTGGATCATAGAATCAGCTTTCTTGCCTTTCCTCGCTCTCTTCCTAGGCTTCTTTGCCGGAAGGTCGTCTATAATACGTTGAGCCTCCGGAGGCGGCAATTCAGGCACTGACTCATGACGCTCAAACCCTGAGTAGGCGCTAGTATAGACATACCGTTGAGTGCCATCGTCATCCTCATCCTCATCCATGGCGACGCCATTAGCGACTAATGGAGCCTCTTCCTTACCCCGTCCGCTATCACCCAACCCGACACCCGACACTAATTGGGTAGGTGGGGTGTTGATGCTCATACCTTGCTGAGGCTGCGTGCTCGTGGGTGTGCTCCCGGCCGCCTCCAGACGAAGCAGACTCTTTGGCCACAACAGGACCCACCCATTGCAACAATCACCAAGCCACCGCGAGGTCTCGTCGTCATCCCCCCTAGTACCAGAGGAGGCAAATTCTCGTGGCCCGGTTTGACACTGGCCACGGAAACCTTGAAAACGTTCGGGGGATCGGCCGGCTGTGGAACAATGGTTCCTTCGGCTTCATTATCGTCGCCTTCCCCACGTCCACCTTCTAGTCGCCGATGGTGTATAATATGGTGCACGGGGTTTCGTCGGCCTGCAAAGAAAAGTCTGCGACGTGAGACATCCGAAAGGCAACGAAAACGGGAGATTATACATTTATTGAAGGGGCCGGTGTGACAGATACCGTGAGGGCGTCGAGCTCAGCCAAAGATGAAGCACCACCGAGCACATCCGGTGCGGGAGCAGGTGCTGGAGCCGGTGCGGGAGCAGGTGCAGCTGCAGGTGCTGGTGCAGCTGCAGGTGCTGGTGCAACGCTAGTCGAGCTACTCCCCAAGAAGTCAGCAAGGGGAAAGTCCGCTGCATTTTTTTCTGGATTTTGCCTGGCCCAATTGAAAACGGCTGGAACCAAGGAAGTGGACATATCTACAACCATCTGTTTTGCGGTAGCTACCGCTGTTGCGACTGTCTGAGATGATATCTTCTCAAACGCAATCTCAACCTTCTTGTCGATGTTTTCTTCGGTTAACCTCCGTCTTTCCTTTCTCTCCTCCTTGGTCTCACTGTAGTACTTCTTCCACGTGGCGCCGTCTCCGACACTGTGCACGCGTCCATACGATGGTCGAGTATCCACCGGGAGTCGTTTCAATATGTTCAACGCCTGGTTGAATGGAGTGTCCCACTTGGGCCTCGCCAACGCCTCAGACGGCGAGTCGCTTTCAGCCGCAATCCTGTGCTGCTCTCTCTGCAAAAGGCACAAGGATCGTTTACAAATATGACTAACGTGCAGTCGAATTGATCAAAAACTAAAATTACCAGCAGTCTGATGAACTCCGTCGTGACCGCGTTCGTCTCGAAAACCTTCTTCACTGGGTCCCAACGGTGCCGGGCCCTGAGGACGTCACGCTCCTGCGGGACAGTGAACTCCGCCAAGGGGTCTGGGATGCCCAGACTCGCGGCTTCCGCGTCCTCCTTGGCCCATTTGGACCTCTTCCCGCCGTAACCACGGCTTCCGAGGTGGTGGCTCCCAATGTTCCTCTGTTGAAGCCCCTTCATGTACTTAGACTTTTTTTTGGCAGCTTCGGCCTTGCAAGCCGCCTTGAATATTTGAAACTGCTCTTCCGTGATTGTCGGATTATCCTTTACAATCTCGGAGTAGGGTTCCTTCTTGTCGATGATCCTTGCTTTCACCCTTGTTTTCCAGGCGGCCAACGCGTCGCTAAACTTGGTCATGGCGTGTTTGTTTATCTTCTTCATTGCCGGGTCCTTATCTGGATCTTTATAATCCTTTTCATTCCGGCCCGGGAACAAGAATATCTGGTGAAACTTCTTTAGGAGGGAGGTCCTCATATTATCTATCTTCTGTAGTTTCTCATCGTTGATGGTGGCGGTTGTCCGTACGATGCAGCCTATTTGATTGTCGTAGCACGCGCGTGCTTCTTGGGCCGCTTTTAGCTCAAAATTGCCGTCGTCCACCTCTGTGACCACCAGTCTAGTAGTCCTGAGCTTGTTAGGAAGCCGTTGCCTCTTTACTTTCAGTTCTACACCGGCTCCGCTAGTCTCGGCGCCGGTCTCAGTCTGAGCGCCGGTCTCGATGCCGGTCTCAGTCTCAGCGCCGGTCTCAGTCTCAGCGCCGGTCTCAGTCTCGTCGGCAAGGCTCAAAAATTCGTCCGCTGGTAGATGTCGTCGCAATCACCAGAACCCTGTCCTTCATCGTTGCTAGCATGTTTCCTACGATTAAATCTAGTCAATTAATTATAGACCTAATAAAATGAATAATGACATAAAAAGGCCTATTGTTTTGCAGGAACGTTGACTCCATCTCGGTGCAGAAAATCCCGGGCACTCGATATGTCCTAGTTTGTAGCACAAGTCATGCCGAAATTCACGGAAAATTTCGGCATGACCTTTGCTAAAAAGTGGACAAATCGAGAACCTGAATTTTGCCGGAACGGAAATGAATCAACATTCCAGCAAAACATAGGCCACTCGGCTTCATTCCCTGGAAACAACAAAAGACCACTTGGGCATAATCGAACCACTTCAATGTCGATTATGATCAATGAGCAAACACAATTGAGGATTTTTCATATATCATGACCACTTCAAATTTGCATCTCCTAGTGTTTGACACTTCAAGAAAATCTACACAAATCTCATGCTCTCTGAAACTCAATTCAAAAACCAAATATAGATGGAGGCAGATGTGGCGAGGGAGGCAGGGGCGTCTCTGTCAAAGCCCTAGTTAAGCATATACAATTTTTTCCTACGGCGAGGGAGGCAGATGTGGCGAGAGAGGCAGGGGCGTCTCTGTCAAAGCCCTAACTAAATTCTTTTCCTAACTAAATTAACCTAACTAATTTAGAGAGAGAGAGAGAGGAGGGGTGGGGGCTTACAGAGGATGGCTCCGGTGGTGGCGCGGGAGGCAGTGGTGGCGAGGGAGGCAGGGGCGTCTCCGGTGACGGTGAGGGAGGCAGTTGTGGCGAGGGAGGATCCGGTGGCGTCGACTGCGGCTCCGGTGGCGTTGATGAGGCCGGGCGGCTCCGGTGGCGTCGACGGCGCGCGGCTCTGGTGGCTCCGGGGGCGTCGACGTCGGCAGGAGACGGCGGCGAAGTGGGGCGACGGTGAATCGGGCAGATGGCGGCGGCGTGGGTCGAGGGATTTGGGGGAGAAGTGGTGGCCGGGGGGAAACGGTTTTTTGGTTAAGTCAAACTTAGCAGTAGCGCTTTCCGCGAAACGCGCTATAGCTAAGTTAGCTATAGCGATTTTCACAAAACGTGCTACTGCTATAGCTATGTAATTTCCTTCATATTTCTTATTTCCTTTTCTGTTTCTACAACGGGGGTCTAGGAAACGCGCTGCAGCTACGTTAGCTATAGCTCCTCTTACGAACAAACGCTACTGCTATGCCTTTCTCCTTTTTTCGCTTTTTCATTTATTTTCCTCTACATTTTATTTTTTCCTTTCTCCTTTTTCCATTTCTTTCTTTTTCATTTACTTTTCCATTTGTTTTTCATTTTATTTTATTTCCATTAGCAGTAGCGCTCTCCGCGCGAAACGCGCTACAACTTATGTCCTAGCGGTAGCGCGCTTCTCTCAAGACAGCTACTGCTATGCGTAGCCTATCGTTTTAGCAAGGGGAATATTAGTGGTAGCGCTTTTTCATGTGCACGCGCTACTGCTACTGTTGTATCTGTAGCGCGGTTTTCGCACGCGCGCTACTGCTATTTAGCACTACCGCCCATTTTTGACACGCGCTACTGCTAAATTTCTGTGTATAAGGTTTTCCCTAGTAGTGCACGGGGGCTACCCACGATGGCATGGCACTTGTGCACGGGTCTGTCCCTGCAACGTCTACAGACCTGAGCGGTCGAGCTCTGGCTCGCGGCACGCCCCATGCACGTCACCTCACCAGGACCTCAGTACCTTCATTTCCTCACGGAGCAACCAGCGGCCGACTGGCAACCATGATGGCAAACTGTGTTTCTCCTTGTGCTGGCTTGCAGGAATCTCGTGAGAATGAAAGCAGGTGGCACTGCGAGCTCCCTCTTCGCCCATGCAATCCGCTTGCGCGTTAAAAGGGGGCTCCTGAGCATCGTGACTCAGGAGCTCCTACTGGCTCTCCAGCCATCACCCCCTGGCCTTGACCACGGCATGCGACCTGGCATACCAGCGGCGGCTGAGCTTGCTCGAGGGCCGGGACCTGAGGACGTAGAGCATGAAGGAGAGCGTGGGAGAGGGGGAGGCTCATACGGGCCAGACCTAGCTACACTGCGGATGCCTACGCACGAACCTATCGCACCACGAGGAATCAACCCCGAATTGTCAAGATAAGTCCCGCGCTCAGACCGGCTAGTCGTTGGAGCCTGGGGGTCATGCTCGCCGCAGTCCTGTTGCGGCAACGCTGCCTCCCTTTCTTACCTTACCATGGCTGCTTGAGCGCCAAAGGGGACCTCCTGAGCATCGCGCCTCAGGAGCTCTTACTAGACCTCGGGCCGCTCACCTCCTGGCCTTGACCACGCACGCGACCTGGCATACCAGCGACGGCTGCAGCTTGCCTGGGGACCGGGACCTGTCAGCGTAGAGCAACAAGCCATCGCGAGGTTGGAAAGGGGAGACCGAGCCTAAACAGGACATGCGTTCACAAATTTCCATAATAAGGATAATATCAACAAAAGACATTTCAGACGCTTTACATGCCCCCACGGGGTACTTCACGATTACTCGCAGGGAACAAAAGACGAGAACTTAGGGGAATCCTATCTACACGCCCCCACGGCCGCCGTCATCGTCAACAGTGGGCCACGGGAGGCCGGTGCCAACCCCATCCAGATCAGCGACGGCGGCGGCTGGACGCCGCAGCCTTGCTCCGAGCACGGCGAGAACTTGGGGGCACGTAGCTGTCGTCGCTCGTCTCCAGAGTCTCGTAGAGCTCAGGAGAACCGCTGGACTCCCAAGAGTCGCTGCTGCTGGAGGGGCCGCAGGCGGGGCGCACATCGTCCTGGTGCTCCCCACCAGGGCAGCACTCCAGGCGGCGGCCCTCTGCATCGAAGACCTTGAACGACAGCGTGGAGGCGCCGTCATAATCCAAGTGGATCGTGAGGGCGCCCTCAGTGCGGCAAACCCGCGCGACCTCACCCCAGCCACGGGTCATGAATATCTTGCGGCACGAGACCGCTTCAACCTCTGCTCCAGTCGCCGGAGCGTCACAGTCAGCATGCTGCAACCAGAGCTCGAGGGGTCCCCTCGGCGGCATCATGTCAGAGAAGAACCGTGGGAAGCAGATCCAAGTGCTCGGGGGCATCGCCTCCCATAGCACAAGCCCGCGCGAGGAGTCCGTGGCGTGGACTCCAAGGGCGGCGACGCGCGTTACCGCGGCACGGCGACCATGGTCGCGGCGAGCGCGCCGACGCTCGTCGCTCCTTCCTCCTGAGCCCCCGGCTGGGGCGTACAGGGGTAACGGATACCCAGGAGGAGGCCGCTCGCACCAAGGCCTCGTCACCACCTGCATCGCCATTGCGTCGCGGCGGTGAACCGGCCTCTTCTTCGGCGGGAGTAGTACAGGCCCGTCGAGGGGAGTCTTTCCCTTCGCCGCAGCAGAAAACCTTTGGATGGGCGCCATCGGTGTCGGCGGTGGAGCAGAGGAGGAAGAAGCAAGCGGAATGGGAAGAGATGGGCGACGGGGGGCTCTGCCCCCCTCCTCATTTATAGCAGGAGAAGGCCAACCAGCACCCCCCACGATCACAGGTAATGATGGTTTTCCTTGCATGTCGCAGGGACTTGTCAAGTCGGGCAGTTGCCGAGGCAGCGTGGGGAAGCGGAGACGCCCACGTTCAATCAACCGCCACACGTTGACCAAGGCCGCAGGCTATTGGGGCCCGCGGCGCTCCGCACTTGACCTTTGGCTTCACCTCGAAGCCAAGCCCGAGCGCGCCTTGGGCCCGGGGGCTATTGTCGGCGTTCTAGGAATGGGGGTCCCCAGACTTGCCTGCCTGCGGCCCATGGCGTGGCTCTGCTAGCAGGCCCATATGGCCCATCTTCATCAACAAGGCATTCAAGACCCTCGCGAGGGGCCAAGCCTCGCAAGGCGGACGACGCAAGACCTCCTCAGGAGCGGCCTCACCAGGCTGGCTCGCGAGGGGCGGAGAGATCAAGGCGAGGCAAACCTCGCAAGGTTCTCGTGACGTGAGCCATGACGATCGAGACCAGGCGGGCGCCAGGCGGGCGCCAGCGCGCGCAGTGTCCTTGTTTCCTCTTTGGTGCTAAGGAGGCAAGCGTAGGCGTGGAGTACCGAGGCGTCAAGCAAAGGTTTCCATATCAACGCAACGAGACCAAGACCAGCAGGACGGCAAGACGGAGGTCGCCATGGAGCCCATGGCGGCGTCACCACCAGAGCCTTTTGCAGGCGAAGACTGCTTTTGTCAGGATAAGCTATACTAGTTGTCCCCTTTCAAATTGTCTGTTGTTGGCTCCCTTCCCGCTCAATATTTGGGGAGAGACCAGGGCCACTATAAATAGGACTAGCCACCACAGTAGGAGGCATCGAATCCTCACCCGCACAAGTTCGCCAAAGACAAGAACACCTCAACCTCAGGAGGTTGTTCTTCCCCTTTGTACTGTTCATCCTCAGCCCAAGAGGCAATCCACCACCACCACACTGGAGTAGAGTATTAGACCACAACAGTGGCCCGAACCAGTATAAATCTTGTGTCCCTTGTGTTGTGAGTTCGTCGAGCTAGTCCGTGAGATCTTAGCAAAGCTAGGACGTGGATCGGTAGTGCGAAACCTTCGTGCGCACCCCAGTGTTTGAACCTTGGGGTTTTGCCGGAACCCGTGATCTGACAGTAGTTTCAGTTATTCTGATGCACGGTAAAATCCTCTTTATTCTGAAATGGTCTCAGTTGTCCAATATCTTGTCCTTCTTGGAGTGGTCTCATCAGTCGAATCTTCGTGTGGTCAAAAGGGGAAAGGGGTATAGTCTAACTATTTGAGATGAGAGGAAATATTTGGAAAGGCTTAGAAAAGATGAGAGTTAAGGGTTCTCTTTTGAAGATAAAGTTTTAGAGAAGTCATTTCCTAAGGGCTTGCCAGTTTCTAGGGGTCACGTCCTACAGTCAACATGTGCTCTGATACCATCTTGTAGCGACCCGAACCAAATGGATCAAGTCTCTGTGCTTAAGTGTCATCCCTGGATCGGTATGCTGACACACACCATACTCGAGGATTTATAACAGAGTGCAATCACATGTAAAAAGTAACATAAATACTATTACCTCAATCCATATAGTGGAAGTAACATCAAAATTGTGGAGTCCCAACCACACCAACGGCAAAGTTGAGTGTAGACATTGTAACCCTAACGTATCACTTACTCGTCGTAAGATTCCTGCAACATGAGACGTTGCATCCATGTAGGTCAGTACGTTGAATGTACTGGCAATTTCACACCATAGAATAATGATGAAAATGTCTATCTCTATATGCATATTTGGCTGGTGGAGGCTCTAGGTTTAATTTTGCATAAAGCTAATTTTTTTCCTACAACAAAGGAATACATTTTTATTTTACTACGAAGTTTATGCCATTATTGAGAAGGTTCCTCCAACTCAATCCGAAAATTCCCAAATTATTAATAACCCAATACATTAATTAAGTAACGTGATGAGATCAACCAATAATAAATTCTAGATACTCAAAGTTGTCCATAACCGGGGACACGGCTAATCATGATTAGTTTGTACACTCTGCAGAGGTTTGCGCACTTTTCCCCACAAGACTCGACCACCTCCGTGATCGGAAGATCAAGACATAGCCTTTCTGAAGTATTTACTCTTTACTCTGGGTAGACCGGTACACCTACTTTCCCCTATATTAGCTAGTCTACCACTGAAAGAGGTCACACAACTTACTCAACTATGCCAGAGCCCATAATGGCTTGTGGCTGCACAGGGAAGTTTCTAGGCATGAAATATCATACGATCCCTTTGAGCATGGGTGGCGGACCTAGGGTAATCACACGGGTACTCCGAGATTCCCTTGGGAAAGCACTGGTTTCTCCAGGTGCCCCGAACAATCCACCCAGATGTGATGTTAATGTTGGCACTTTAAGTTACCCTTAATTATTATCTCTCACAACTTGCATGAATCTCACATACCAATCCCCGTATACGAGCATGGCTAAACAATTTATGAGCATAACGTATATTCCCGGGGCAATCAAAGGTAATAGGTTCCTACCACCTGAACTACAAAGCAATAACCACATGTTCCCAATCCTACTCATGCAATCTTTGAGGGTGAAACTAACGCATAATAAAACTGGGTATGAAAGAGTATGATCAAAGTGTAACTTGCCTTGTACTGTTGATGAAGATTCTTCGCACTCATAATTCTGGTAGTTCTACTCGTCACACTCCGATCAATCTATCGTAAGCAAGCAATTATTTGCACACATAAGCAATCACTCAAAGATCCAAAAGAACGAAGAAAATACTTCGGAAAACTTCAAAACCATCAAATAAAGCTTTTGGACAAAAACATATTTTTAACAGTAGCAAAATTATGTCATTTTGATCGTAACAGAAAGTACATGTCAAGAGATTCGATTTGCAAAAAGAATCAATTAAATCGAAGTTATAAACTCAAGTTATAGCCAAAACAAGTTTACATTTGAATCTGATCTATTCAAATTTAAAATTTCAAAAACTTCATTTTATATGTTCTCTGGATAATTGAGATCGTGATGAAGAATTTGGCATCGGTTTCACTGAATTTGGACAAACGGTTAAAAAGTTATGAACGTTTTAAAAATAAGGGGCTAATCTAAAAAAACTAAACTACAACTAGGTCCCTGGCCACGTGTAAAACTGCTGTTGGCTGAAAATCGTTCGCTGCGAGGCTAAACTAGCGAAGAACCACTAAATAGCGCATAGTGGTTCGAAAGAAAAAAACAATAGAGATCTAATCTCAGCGGTCTATTCTAGATCGGACGGACGAGAGGGAGCGACGGCTTACCGCGGTGGTGGGCATCGACGTCGCCAGAGAAGGAGGTTGTGGCGGCTCGGGCGTGGTCGTGGCTCCTGCTCCGGTGGTCCTCCGGCGTGGGCGCGAGGTTGGGGAGAAGCAGTGCGAGGTGGCGAAGCCGATGGCGGGGTCGGCGTCGGTCGAGGGCGGAGGTGGAGCGCGGAACGAGGCGGCAAATCTCCGGTGGAGCTCGAACTCTGGCGAGGTTTGTGCGGGGCGTGGGGAGGCGAGGGCGGCTGCGGTTTGAGGGAAAAAGAGGCCGAGGTCGAGGGCTATTTATATGCGGGCTTTCGTGTAGGAGGGGCAAGGCGAGGGGGTGGAGTCCGGGTAGGACTCGGCGGTGGCCGGCGATGGCGTGCGGGAGGCGGACTCCCGATGGCGTGGGGAGGAAGAAGCTGATAGGTGGGGTCCACCTGTCGGTTGCTGGCGGGGCGGCGTGCGCGCGAGGAAAGGAGCGGGCGAGCGAGGTGGAGGTGGTTCGGCACAGTGCAGGCCGCTGCTGGGTTGGGCCGGGTGGCCTGGCCTGCCGCGGTCGGTGGGCTCTCTCTCTCCTTTTTTTGGAATAAGTCAGAGAGTAAAAGTTAGAAAAGAGAAATAAAGATAATTTTTTCCTAGACAAGAAATATATCAAAATTCTTAGAATAAAACGAACAAAAATATGAACTATTTTTCAGAGGCAACTAAATTACTTTAACAAAACATTGTTTTTAATATCCTCAAATTGGATTCGAATTTGATTTTTGAAATCTTTACAAATATTTTTATTTTGTTTTTTCTTCCAAATTATTTTCAAATCTTCTCTGAATTTTGAAGGGTCATGTTTCCTTCACTCGAGTATTTTATATTCAGAGAATTTGAGATGATTTGAAATTCCAACAGAAGAGACAAAAACTTCCAATAAATTTTTAAAGCGGTACTCATCACTCCCTACTATATTTCATCAATTTGGAAGATGTTATGTTATCTTCTCTCATTGGAAATCCTTGAGTGGCATAAAGTTTCTGAGTGGAATTATTTCAAATGGGATTCCATGGAAACCAAGTGCAAGAATGAAAGTTTGGGAAAGTCCTTTTATTCCCTCTCATTTAACTTTCAAAAAGTTTCAAATTTCACTCAAATTCACAGAAGCAATCATTATTACTTAATTAATATAACATTCCAAAATTAAGAATTTTGGGATGTTACAAACCTACCACCCTTAAAATGAATCTTGCCCTCGAGATTCGGAGAGGCTAGCAAGAAATAGGTTAGGTTCGAGGGTCTCCTCAAAATCCATCGATTGTCACGAAGGTTTGGGGTGCTACCACCATTAGAAACATGGTTACAGTTCCATCAAAACTCATATACTCCATCCATATTGTTGACAGGGTCGGTTTTCTCAAATATTCAGGATAATTTTTGCTCTGGGGCTCTTCCAGTAGTGGCATAACCTTTTCCTCAATTATTGTGTCCTTTCATCTTGGTAACTATCTTCCGAGACTGGGTCTTCTTAGCTGCTAGGTCTAGCAACAATACTAAACAACTATCGATCTCTCATGGTGGTCATCAATTTATGGTTTCTCCTGCAGGAAATCGGTCTGGGCTTCATTCTCACTGTATGACCTACGATTGGCAACAGCTGCCTTGTACAAGAGAAAATAGTCATACGATTCTAAGGTTCGATCAAGGTTTTGATATCGTCGTCTCTCTACTATGGGTAAGTCACTCAGATTTACCATCCCATATAGCATAGGCGAATCATAAGAGTAAGTCGGCATGGTGATCAACCCATTCCGCACCCAAATCATTACCTTGTATATGGTTTAGTGAATCTCGGATTCTAACACTCGGTCATCCTCACCAGCATTGCAGAATTTCTCTTGTCGACGAACTAAGTTCGGATAACTCCATTGATTCTGCAAGCCAAACAAACATCTATTGTTTCATTCATCTCCCAGGTTTTGCGTAACTCCTATAAGATCGTCTGTTGATAAAGTCGTAACTTCTTCCAGAGTTTTTTCCTTCAGCAAGAATGTGCTTGCTTCTTGTCAGGTCATGGAGCCTGTGGGTTATGGCCCATCTCATCACTTGTAAACCATGAACTCATCATCGGGTTGCAACTGATCATTATTCTAACATCAAGCTTCCTAGCATTCTTGAATCCATCCAATTGTATTGTCCACCTTCCTTCTTTTGGTACAAAACTAAGATGTAGTTACTCAGACTCATCATTGAGTGGTCCATTCCAACGTCTGACGTAGCTAACCACTAGCTCTTGTATTTGGTAACGGTGTTCGGTTCTACCACCCATAATATTAATAGACACTAGTGATAATCCCCAAGTGCAAGGAATCATCGTAGCAATTTCCAAAGGTGGAAGTGATAAGTATGGAGTGTCGAACCCACAAGGAGCTGAAGGTAAGATCAATATTCTCTCAAGCCCTATCTGCCATTGATACGACTCTACGTACACCGAACGTTTGCTTCCAACTAGAAACGAGAAATAAAACTTCGTTGTGGGTATGAAGAGGATAACTTTGCATGGTATCGGAGAGCTAAAATATAAAAGTAGGTGATGTTGTCATAAAGTTAGAATATATTACTAAATATTATAAATAGCGAGTGTGGAATAATGGTGGATCGGTGTGCGGAATCGTCCTAGGCAATTGTTAACAAGACCGGTAGTCGTCATTGCAATTTCATATCAGGGAGAGGCATATGCTAACATATTTTGTCTTCTTGGATCATATGCACTTATGATTGGAACTCTAGCAAGCATCCGCAACTACTAAAGATCATTAAGGTAAAACCCAACCATAGCATTAAAGCATCAAGTCCCCTTTTATCCCATACGCAACAACTCCCTTACTCGGGTTTAAGCTTCTGTCACTCTAGAAACCCACTATAAGCGAATCATGAACGTATTGCAACACCCTACAGCGGGAATCCCTCACGCTTGCGCGACACGGAGGGCACCATAGGACAGCACCAAAATAAAACATACAACTCGTACCAATCTAGATCATCAATCAACCCAAGGACAAAAGATATCTACTCAAAACATCATAAGATGGCAACACATCATTGGATCATAATATGTGGCATAAAGCACCATGTTCAAGTAGGGATTACAGCGGGGTGCGGGAGAGTGGACCGCGTAAAATAGATGAGGATGGTGATGATGATGGTGATGTTGATGAAGACGATCACCGCGGCGATGATTCCCCTCCCGATGGCACTCCGGCACCACCAAGAGAGAGGAGGAGAGGTTCTCCCCCTTGTGCTTCCTCCTCCATGGCCTCCCCCTAGATGGGGAGAGGTTCTCCCTCTGGTCCTTGGCCTTCATGGCGATGATGGCCCCTCCGAGATCCTCCTCCATGGCCTCCGGTGATGATGGCCCCCTCCGGCAGGGTGCGAGAGAGGGCCTAGATTGATTCTCGTAGCTACAGAGGCTTGCGGCGGCGGAACTTCCGATCTAGGTTATTTTCTGGGGGTTTCTGTATTTATAGGAATTTTTGGCGTTGGTTTCACGTTAGGGGGGTCTCCGAGTCGTCCACGAGGCAGGGGCCCACGCCCAGGGGGTGGGCGCGCCCCCCACCCTCGTGGACAGCCCGGGACTCTTCTGGCCCAACTCTTTTGCTCCAGGGGCTTCTTTTGGTCCATAAAAAATCAACAAAAATCGGCACGTCAATTGGACTCCGTTTGGTATTCCTTTTCTGTAAAACTCAAAAACAAGGAAAAAACAGAAACTGGCACTGGGCTCTAGGTTAATAGGTTAGTCCCAAAAATCATATAAAATAGCATATAAATGCATATAAAACGTCTAAGATGGATAATATAATAGCATGAATACTTCATAAATTATAGATACGTTGGAGACGTATCAGCATCCCCAAGCTTAATTCCTGCTCGTCCTCGAGTAGGTAAATGATAAAAGAAACAATTTATGAAGTGTGAATGCTAGCAGGTGCACAAGTTTGATCAATGATAATTTCAATTACCTTTTCTAGCATCATTATATGTCATAACAGTAGCTCATCTCATAAAACTTTTCATGATCAAGTAACAAGCTATTCACATGTTAAAGTATAGATCATAAACTTTCTTGAAAACTAACAAACAGTGCTCTTAGTCATAAAACAATTGCAATTCATCCTTTTTTCAGGAAGGTTCTATGTCAGAGCTTTGATTTAGCAAACTCCACATACTCAACTATCATTTAATCTTCCGCAATTGCTAACACTCACGTGATATTTATGGGTTCAAAGTTTTAATCGGACACAGAGAAAGATAGGGGCTTATAGATTCGCCTCCCAACCTTTTACCTCAAGGGTAATGTTAACAATAATAGTTCATGATAACTTACATCCAATTGGATATATATATCAGGATCTTTCCAACACAATGTGCTTGCCAAAGGATAAAATGTAAAAAGAAAAGGTGAAGATCACCATGACTATTGCATAAGGTAGAAGATAAAAGTAAAAGATAGGCCCTTCACAGAGGGAAGCAGAGGTTGTCATGCGCTTTTATGGTTGGATGCACAAAATCTTAATGCAAAAGAACGTCACTTTATATGCCTCTTGTGATAAAGACCATTATTATGCAGTCCATCGCTTTTATTTCTTCCCTATCACAGGTTCGTATAAAGCTTATTTTCTTCACACTAATAGATCATACATATTTAGAGAGCAATTTTTATTGCATGCACTGATGAAAACTTACTTGAAGGATCTTACTCAATCCATAGGTAGGTATGGTGGACTCTCATGGCAAAACTGGTTTAAGGGATGTTCGGAAGCACAAGTAGTATCTCTACTTGGTGCAAAGAATTTGGCTAGCATGAGAGGGAAAGGCAAGCTCACCATGTTGGATGATCCATGACAATATACTTTTTTCGGATATTAGAAAACATAACCCATTACGTTGTCTTCCTTGTCCAACATCATCCTTTTAGCATGTCATATTTGAATGAGTGCTCACAATTACAAAAGATGTCCAAGATAGTATATTTATATGTGAAATCTCTCTTCCTTCAATATTCTTTCATGAATTGTTCAAGTGACCAATTCTGCGTTTGCTAACTTTCAATAAGTTTACTACCTATACTTATTCTGTGTGAAGTCATTACTCCCCATGGTATAAGCATATGAAACATTTATAAATTCATATTTATTATATTCAATTCATTCAACCATTTACTCATAAGATATACTTGAAGCACGTGAGTAAATGACAAACTACCCCAGAAAGATATAAGTGAAGAACACTGAGTAGTCAAATAATTAACTAGCCATGGGAGGATTCTTTTTCATTCAAGATTTCAGATCCAATGATTTTATTCAAACAGCAAGTAGAATTGAAAATATGCTCCAAGCAAAACACATATCATGTGACGAATAAAAATATAGCTCCGAGTAAGGTATACTAATAGTTTTGAAGACGAAAGAGGGGATGCCTTCCGGGGCATCCCCAAGCTTAGGCGCTTGAGCCTTCCTTGAATATTACCTTGGGGTGCCTTGGGCATCCCCAAGCTTAGGGTCTTCCCACTCCTTATTCTCCTCATATCGATGTCTCACCCAAAGCTTGAAAACTTCAATCACACAAAACTTAACGGAACTTCGTGAGATAGGTTAGTATGATAAAGAGCAAACCATTCACTTTGGTACTGTCAAAGACAAGGTTCATAATTGTTCTCACACAATGCCTACTGTACCATATCATTTCTACAATTTATATTGAGAAATATAAGCCATAGAAACTAGAAAACAAGCAAACTATGCGATCAAAACAGAATCTGTCAGAAACAGAACAGTCTGTAATGATCTGAACAGCAACCATACTTCTGCTACTCCAAAAATTATGAAATAAATTGGTGAACGTGAGGAATTGGTCTATTAATCTTCTTCAAAAAGAATCAACTCAAAAGCACTCTTCTCTAAAAAAATGACATCTATTCTCGTGAGCGCAAAGTTTCTGTTTTTTACAGCAAGATCACATTAACTTTCACCCAAGTCTTCCCAAAGGTCTTACTTGGCACTTTATTGAAACAAAAGCTATAAAACATGATTACTACAGTAGCTTAATCATGTAAACACACGAAAACAGTAAGGGTAAATATTGGGTTGTCTCCCGACAAGCGCTTTTCTTTAATGCCTTTTAGCTAGGCATGATGATTTCAATGATGCTCACATAAAAGATAAGAATTGAAACATAAAGAGAGCATCATGTAGAATATGACTAGCACATTTGAATCTAACCCACATCCTATGCCTAGGGATTTTGTGAACACATAATTTATAGGAACAAGAATCAACTAGCATAGGAAGGCAAAACAAGTATAACTTCAAAACTTTAAGCACATAGAGAGGAAACATGATATTATTGCAACTCCTACAAGCATATATTCCTCCCTCATAATAATTTTCAGTAGCATCATGAATGAATTCAACAATATAACCATCACATAAAGCATTCTTTTCATGATCTACAAGCATAGAAATTTTTCTACTCTCCACATAAGCAAAATTATTCTTATTCGGAATAGTGGGATCACTAATTCCTAAAGTTGACACTTTTCCAAACCCGCTTTAGATGATAGTATTATTCATACTCCAAAAGATATAAGTGAAGTTCACGGAGCATTCTACAATCAATATAGACTAACCAATATCCAAGCTCAAAATGTGTAAGTGAAGCACACGAAGCATTCTATAAAACCATACTCAAAAGATTTACGTGAAGCACAAAGAGCAATTCTATAAGATGATACTTAAAAGTTATAAGTGAAGCACATGAAGTATTTTATAAATCAATGAAGGGCTATCTCATGCTATCATGGGTCTTAAAGGAAAAACAAAAACAAAAAGGACACAAATCATGTGAACAAAACAGAAACCGAGGTATATCGATATTTGTTGAAGAAGAAAGATGGGATGCCAACCGGGGCATCCCCAAGCTTAGATGCTTGAGTATCCTTTGAAATATTTACTTGGGGTGCCTTGGGCATCTCCAAGCTTTAACTCTTGCCTCTCTTCATTCTACTCATATTGATAGCTCCTCGATCTTCGAACACTTCATCCACACAAAACTTTAACAAAAACTTTGTGAGATCCGTTAGTGTAATAAAACAAACTACCACTTTAAGGTACTGTAATGAAATCATTCTTTATTTATATTGGTGTTAAACCTACTGTATTCCAACTTCTCTATGGTTCATACCCCCCGATAGTACCCATAGATTCATCAAAATAAGCGAACAACACATAGAAAACAGAATCTGTCAAAAACAAGACAGTCTATAGTAATCTGGAAGTTTAGTAAACTTATGTAACTCCAAAAATTATGAAATAAATTTGAAAATTTGAAAAATTTGTACAGAAGTTATGTGCAAAAAGTTTCAGACCCATTTGACTTTCCAGTAAAAATATTAAATTCACGCACTACAGCCAAAGTTTCTGTTTTTGTTCTGCACATAGTAAACAAGCAATCTAATCATCCTAAAACAAAAGCTTGGCACATTATTTTTATAATACAATGGATATACACAAGGGGATAATTATTTACAGATAAACTTCCATGAAAAGTTCTACATTGTTTCCGTGAGCATGAACGCAAGTGCTCAAGGTCGACCCTCACTTCTTCAATGCATAACTTTCCAATCACTTCCCTTTTTGAAAAACTTTTTAGGCATGAAAGGCAAGTAATTTTTTTTGTATTTTCATTCTTTAAAAAAAATTGTATTTTTCACCCACAACTAAACAGAAACAAAAAGGTAAAACAAAATCTATTTAGTGAAGAAAGCAAACAAGCACACACGAGAATATCAACCCCACGCTATTGCTCCCCGGCAACGGCGCCAGAAAAGAGCTTGATAATCCCCAAGTGCAAGGAATCATCGTAGCAATTTACAAAGGTGGAAGTGATAAGTATGGAGTGTCGAACCCACAAGGAGCTGAAGGTAAGATCAAAATTCTCTCAAGCCCTATCTGCCACTGATACGACTCTACGTACACCGAACGTTTGCTTCCAACTAGAAACGAGAAATAAAACTACGTTGTGGGTATGAAGAGGATAACTTTGCATGGTATCGGAGAGCTAAAATATAAAAGTAGGTGTTGTTGTCATAAATTTAGAATATATTACTAAATATTATAAATAGCGAGAGTGGAATAATGGTGGATCGGTGTGCGGAATCATCCTAGGCAATTGTTAACAAGACCGGTAGTCGTCATTGCAATTTCATATGAGGGAGAGGCATAAGATAACATATTTTCTCTTCTTGGATCATATGCACTTATTATTGGAACTCTAGCAAGCATCCGCAACTACTAAATATCATTAAGGTAAAACCCAACCATAGCATTAAAGCATCAAGTCCCCTTTTATCCCATACGCAACAACTCCCTTACTCGGGTTTAAGCTTCTGTCACTCTAGAAACCCACTATAAGCGAATCATGAACGTATTGCAACACCCTACAGCGGAAATCCCTCACGCTTGCGCGACACGGAGGGCACCATAGGACAGCACCAAAATAAAACATACAACTCGTACCAATCTAGATCATCAATCAACCCAAGGACAAAAGATATCTACTCAAAACATCATAAGATGGAAACACATCATTGGATCATAATATGTGGCATAAAGCACCATGTTCAAGTAGGGATTACAGCGGGGTGCGGGAGAGTGGACCGCGTAAAATAGATGAGGATGGTGATGGTGATGTTGATGAAGACGATCATCGCGGCGATGATTCCCCTCCCGATGGCACTCCGGCGCCACCGAGAGAGAGGAGGAGAGGTTCTCCCCCTTGTGCTTCCTCCTCCATGGCCTCCCCCCTAGATGGGGAGAGGTTCTCCCTCTGGTCCTTGGCCTTCATGGCGATGATGGCCCCTCCGGGATCCTCCTCCATGGCCTCCAGTGATGATGGCCCCCTCCGGCAGGGTGCCAGAGAGGGCCTAGATTGATTTCTCATGGCTACAGAGGCTTGCGGCGGCAGAACTTCCGATCTAGGTTATTTTTGGGGGGTTTCTGTATTTATAGGAATTTTTGGCGTTGGTTTCACGTCAGAGGGGTCTCCGAGTCGTCCACGAGGCAGGGGCCCACGCCCAGGGGGTGGGCGCGCCCCCCACCCTCGTGACAGCTCGGGACTCTTCTGGCCCAACTCTTTTGCTCCAGGGGCTTCTTTTGGTCCATAAAAAATCAACAAAAATCGGCACGTCAATTGGACTCCGTTTGGTATTCCTTTTCTGTAAAACTCAAAAACAAGGAAAAAAACAGAAACTGGCACTGGGTTCTAGGTTAATATGTTAGTCCCAAAAATCATATAAAATAGCATATAAATGCATATAAAACATCTAAGATGGATAATATAATAGCATGAATACTTCATAAATTATAAATACGTTGGAGACGTATCAACTAGTTTCTTCAAAATCTTATTCCACGTATCATGATTTCACTCATTGCCTATATTGTAACAACTCATAAAATCCAAATCAATACCAATGATGATTCTAACTTTATTGATTCTCAAACTATTACAATCTCCTACAATTCCATTACATGCCTCAACTTAACACCTCAAATAAGAGTGTTCCCACTACCTAGTGCATTTTTTTACAAACTCAACTATTTAGCACAAGTCTCCTTCTCATTGGGACAATCTCTGGCAAAGTGCCCTGCTTCTTTACAGTGGAAACATATTTCTTCTGACAAGTCTCGAGGTTTCCTTGTGATTACATAGCCTCCTTGGGTTCTCGGCTTCCTTTCTGGGCAACCGCTGAAGTAGTGCCCTAGATCTTTGCACCTGAAACATGTGATATGACTCAAGTCCTTCTTTGTAGAAATTGGGTTGTTCTGGGGATACATTCTGTTTCTCTTCCTAGACTTTTCCGTACGAATTAGGGCTTCTATCTCCTGTGGGTCATAATCTACTTCCTCTGTCGGGAATTCTACTAGATCCTCCTTCGGACAATTATGGGAGATGTGTCCTTCTTCTCCACATGAATAGCATGACTTGGTGCAGGGTTTAATTGGGTCTTCTTCGGGTGTGTCCTCAAAATCTTCCTTCATCGTGGGTTTTTCTAAAGTTTCCCTGAGGGCTTCTTTCTTCCGTTGAATGACTTGATGTACCTTGGGGTAGATGTGACACTGAGCAGGGTAGTGGGTAGTCCCTTCACACAAGAAACAAGTAATCTGCCTAGTTGGGCATTCTTCAGTTGGGTGACTTTCTTCGCAGTGAGGGCATCCATCCTTGTGTTCTTTATGGTTGTGTCCTATTTCTCCACAAAGCTTGCATGCAAGGTTTCTTCATTTCATTTCCACAAGGCTTCAGTTTTTGGGGCACTAGACGAGACCTTAGGAGAGTCAACTTAAATTCTTCCCAAGTGATTTCTCCTTGCCATCCATTGATAGCTTGATACATACTCAACCAAGTAGCGGTAATTTTTTGAAAGTACTGAAGAACATGCTGGGCCATCTCCTTTCCGGCTATAGTGTTATTCCTCATGTGATCTTCCATGTTCTGAATCCATTTGTCCGTCTCCAATTAATTCATTGATCCAGAAAATGTGAGTTCATCTCCATTCGTCATCTATTGGGTCCAAGGATTTTGGGTAAGGCCAAGATAAGATTGGAGAGAGAGGGGAAAAGGTACCCATACCAACAAAAGACACAGCAGCTAAAATATGGAGTAACTCCACACATTCATTCAGTTCAATCAATCCTGTAGTACTAGCACCCACATACTTGGTATGGTCAGATACTCTAATCACAAAATGTTTATCTTTATTCGCTCATGGTGGGCTATAGCTAGACTAGCTTCTTCATGTCCTGGTTCATGTCTCCGCTGGCTTCTTCAGATCATGCTTGATCTTCTCAAGTTCTTCTGCCAGATCATCTCTATTGATGTGAAGTCTCTTGTGACGTCCTTAGTGCGTTCGAAGCTTCTGGATTTCAACATCCTTGGCATGAACCATGGACCTACTATCCTTCAGTTCCTGACGAATATTCGGTATCTTGAGGTTTTGCTCCACAAGCTTGGCTACTTTCAGCTTTTGGGTTATGAGCTCTTTATGAAATACTTCCTTGTCGAATAAGGCTTCCAGAAGGTCCATCCGAAAATTCTTGATGTAATACTCCAGATCCTGGTGATACACCGGCTGACGTGAAAACTTCATCTTTTGCTCGTTCGTCAAGGTGATAGGTGCTCCATTAGCCTTCTGCCATCCAATCCTTCCGAAGAAATGCATGCTTAACTCAGCACGGTGACGATAGCACAAGCGAGCGATAGCATCATGGATAGCCGTGTTTATGCCCATGTCTTTGCCATGAGCTATCATTCCATAGTTGATATCTCCTATCTTGAGGTTTTCCTGACGACCAAAAATTTGAGTTTTGACGCTCCATGTTCTGGTCTTCCTCTGACACACCTTGATCTCAGCTATCGGCCGCTTCAATAGTCTCACAAGTTCCATAAGGGCTGGACCATATGGAAAGTCTTCATAGTGGTGTCTTTGGTTCAGTGTGAAGCTCTTCATCTAAAATATGGAAGCCAGGGGTTTCTTTAGCGAGGAATTTCAGAAGAGTACGAGAATAACTTAAGTGGATCCTATCATAGCCTTCCAAGTCACTTTACTCAAGGAATTCTTCAGAGCCTTCAAATTCTTCGAGTCTTTGGAGTCTTCAACCATTGTAGTTTCAATTATTCTGATGCACGGTAAAATCCTCTTTATTTTGAAATGGTCTCAGTTGTCTGATATCTTGTCCTTCTTGGAGTGGTCTCATCAGTCGAATCTTCATGTGGCAAAAGGAGAAAGGGGTATAGTCTAACTATTTGAGATGAGAGGAAATATTTGGAAAGGCTTAGAAAATATGAGAGTTAAGGGCTCCCTTTTGAAGATAAAGTTTTTAGAGAAGTCATTTCTCAAGGGCTTGCCAGTTTCTAGGGGTCACGTCCTACAGTCAACATGTGCTCTGATACCATCTTGTAGCGACCCGACCCAAATGGATCAAGTCTCTGTGCTTAAGTGTCATCCCTGGATCGGTATGCTGACACACACCATACTCGAGGATTTATAACAGAGTGCAATCACATGTAAAAAGTAACGTAAATACTATTACCTCAATCCATATAGCGGAAGTAACATCAAAATTGTGGAGTCCCAACAACACCAACGGCAAAGTTGAGTGTAGACATTGTAACCCTAACGTATCACTTACTCGTCGTAAGATTCCTGCAACATGAGACGTTGCAGCCATGTAGGTCAGTACGTTGAATATACTGGCAATTTCACACCATAGAATAATGATGAAAATGTCTATATCTATATACATATTTGGCTGGTGGAGGCTCTAGGTTTAATTTTTGCATAAAGCTAATTTTTTCCTACAACAAAGGAATATATTTTTATTTTACTACCAAGTTTATGCTACTATTGAGAAGGTTCCTCCAACTCAATGCCAAAATTTCCAAATTATTAATAACCCAATACATTAATTAAGTAACGTGATGAGATCAACCAATAATCACTTCTAGATACTCAAAGTTGTCCATAACTAGGGGCACGGCTAATCATGATTAGTTTGTACACTCTGCAGAGGTTTGCGCACTTTTCCCCACAAGAGTCGACCGCCTCCATGATCGGAAGATCGAGACATAGCCTTTCTGAAGTATTTACTCTTTACTCTGGGTAGACCGATACACCTACTTTCCCCTACATCAGCTTGTCTACCAGTGAAAGAGGTCACACAACTTACTCAACTATGCCAGAGCCCATAATGGCTTGTGGCTGCACACGGAAGTTTCTAGGAATGAAATATCGTATGATCCCTTTGAGCCTGGGTGGCGGACCTAGGGTAATCACAGGGTACTCCGGGATTCCCTTGGGCAAGCACTGGTTTCTCCAGGTGCCCCGAACAATCCACCCAGATGTGATGTTAATGTTGCCACCTTAAGTTACCCTTAATTATTATCTCTCACAACTTGCATGAATCTCACATACCAGTCCCTGTCTACGAGCATGGCTAAGCAATTTATGAGCATAATGTATATTCCCGGGGTGATCAAAGGTAATAGGTTCCTACCACATGAACTACAAAGCAATAACCACATGTTCCCAATCCTACTCATGCAATCTTTGAGGGTGAAACTAATGCATAATAAAACAGGGTATGAAAGAGTATGATCAAAGTGTAACTTGCCTTGTACTGTTGATGAAGATTCTTCGCACTCATAATTCTGGTAGTTCTACTCGTCACACTCCGATCAATCTATCATAAGCAAGCAATTATTTGCACACATAAGCAATCACTCAAAGATCCAAAAGAACGAAGAAAATACTTCAGAAAACTTCAAAACTATCAAATAAAGCTTCTGGACAAAAACATATTTTTAATAGTAGTAAAATTATGTCATTTTGATCTTAACAGAAAGTACATGTCAAGAGCTTCGATTTGCAAAAAGAATCAATTAAATCGAAGTTATAAACTCAAGTTATAGGCAAAACAAGTTTAAATTTGAATATGATCTATTTCAAATTTTAAAATTTCAAAAACTTTATTTTATATGTTCTCTGGATAGTTGAGATCATGATGAAGAATTTGGTGTTCGTTTCACTGAATTTGGACAAACGGTTAAAAAGTTGTGAAGGTTTTAAAAATTAGGGGCTAATCTGGAAAAAAAACTAAACTACAACTAGGTCCCTGGCCACGTGTCAAACTGCTGCTGGCTGAAAATCGTCCGCTGCGAGGCTAAACTAGCGAACAGCCACTAAATAGCGCATAACGGTTCAAAAGAAAAAAACAATCAAGATCTAATCTTAGCGGTCTATTCTAGATCAGTCGAACGAGAGGGAGCGACGGCTTACCGCGGTGGTGGGCACCGACGTCGCCGGAGAAGGAGGTCGTGGCGGCTCGGCCATGGTCGTGGCGCTTGCTCTGGTGGACCTCTGGAGTGGGCGCGAGGTGGCGAAGCCGATGGCGGGGTCGGTGTCGGTCGAGGGTGGAGGTGGAGTGCGGAACGAGGCGGCAAATCTCCGGCGGAGCTCGAACTCCGTCGAGGTTTGTGCGGGGCATCGGGAGGTGAGGGCGGTTGCGGTTTGAGGGAAAAAGAGGCCGGGGTCGAGGGCTATTTATATGCGGGCTTTCGTGCAGGAGGGGCAAGGCGAGGGGGTGGAGTCCGGGTAGGACTCGGCGGTGACAGGCGGTGGCATGCGGGAGGCGGACTCCTGATGGCGTGGGAAGGAAGAAGCTGACAAGTGGGGTCCACCTGTCGGTTACTGGTGGGGCGGCGTGCGCGCGAGGAAAGGAGCGGGCGAGCGAGGCGGTTCGGCACGGTGCAGGCCGCTGCTGGGCAAATAAATTACTTTAACAAAACATTGTTTTTAATATCCTCAAATTGGATTCGAATTTTATTTTTGAAATCTTTTACAAATATTTTATTTTTGTTTTGTTCTTCCAAATTGTTTTCAAATCTTCTCTGAATTTTGAAGGGTCATGTTTCCTTCACTCAAGTATTTTATACTCAGAGAATTTGAGATGATTTGAAATTCCAACAGAAGAGAGAAAAACTTCCAACAAACTTTGAAAGCGGTACTCATCACTCCCCACTCTATTTCATCAATTTGGAAGAAGTCATGTTATCTTATCTCATTGAAAATCCTTGAGTGGCATAAAGTTTCTGAGTTGAATTATTTCAAATGGAATTCCATGGAAACCAAATGCAAGAATGGAAGTTTGGGAAAGTCCTTTTATTCCCTCTCATTTAACTTTCAAAAGTTTTAAATTTCACTCAATTTCACACAACATATCACACAAGCAATCATTATTACTTAATTAATATAACATTCCAAAATTTAGAATTTTGGGATGTTACAACGAGCCACCGATGCGCCGCTGTCGCCGGTCCCATACCGAAGCCGGCCTTACCTTGTCGATGATAGCCGGGAAGTCTGCATGCATGTCCCCCTAAAGACCAGCGCCCCGAAGCCACAGTCGTCGCCCTTGAATCCTTGAATAGACCTGAAGAACCTGACACCAAATATTGCCATTGCGTACACGCTACGAGAAACGCTAATCTCACTGCCCCGAGGATTCAGAAATACAAGTATGTACTACACTGTAGAAGTAAATATTGGACTCTAGCAAGTGCCACACGTAAGATACAAGCACATGCCAACTTCGAACATTTTTTATGGTAAATTTAGTTACGCGAGGATGGCAATTTTAGTTGGCAAGCATGGCAACATTGTGCTTCAGTTTATTTTTTGACGGAAACTTATCGTGTGTCACTGAAATTTGTCATCTTTGCGTGACTGGAATTGCCATCGAATAATGTCAGTGCCTGAGTGCCACGCACCTGACGTGTGCCACTTATCATTTAGGTAAATATTTGTTGAAATGGATTGATACTTCAATACACATCATAATAAATTGTCTCATAATTATCTCAGAAATATATACTAGACATATAATCAGTGAAATATATGCTGCAAATGCCTTGGTTTATATTCATAGTTTGCATTAATATGATACATCATACATGTATCCGACCTGGCTGTGCATGGATGTATTCATTAAATAGCTGCATTTGTTGAGATGGGTCAGTACAACAAACATAAGTGCTCACAGTTGACTATAAGACAAACAGAATGGACGGTTGAAATTTCTTAGAAAACATTATATTTTGGAACATATATGCAACGCAACAAATAAACATAAGTGTAGACACGTGTCTACATAGGAACGAAGTGTTGACACTTGTTAGTGCAACAAACGCATGTGTGTACATCTGTCTACATGAGAAACATACATCGTGACACTTTTCAATGAGCACCACCTACGACTTGATTGAAGTAATTATTTTCCCTCGGGTGAATTCATTCCCATCCATGCGCCTATATAAGCCCAAGCATCCAACAGAGGACAACCACACCAAAACAACACAACCCTAGATTTAACATCTAAGAGAGAGGTAGACAACCGATTACTAGTAGTAGTAGTTATGGCAAACCACTTTAGTTTGCTCTTGGTTCTTGCCTTTGTTCTTGTTGTGACGGCTGAAGATTGTGTCGTCGACCTAAAAGGGATAATCCGAGAGTGCAAATCATATGTGATGTTTCCCGCGAGCCCAAAGATAACTCCGGCGAGTGCATGTTGTAGTGTGGTTCAGAAGGTCAATGCACCGTGCATGTGCTCCAAGGTCACCAAGGAGATTGAGAAGGTGGTATGCATGGATAAGGTGGTGTATGTCGCTGATTACTGCAAGAATCCACTCAAACCTGGCTCCGACTGTGGCAGTAAGTGTTATATTTTGAGCCATGTATTATGTACCCCTAATACTTGTCATGAACTATGCATGACATGCTTTTGTTTTGTAATATTTTCGCAGGTTACCATGTCCCATCTCAAGGCCAATAGATGGATGTTTTGTATCTGGTAATCAAAGGAGAAATGTTGATTTAGTTCCTAGGCCTCTATGTTGACTGGATTCCGCTTTTATGATATGTGATAGGTTAAGTTTATGTTGAGTAATTCCTAGGGAATGTGGTCGGTTGTGGGGTGGAAGATCCATCAATGTATGAGTATTAATAAATATTTCTCCTCAAATTACATGCTTCCACTATTTTGTTTTTGTTTGGTTCTTTTCTGGTTTTGATTCCTTTCAATGTGAATGGGGATTGAAAACAAGAAAAAGAAATCTTTGACAAAAGCTTTTTTTCTCTCACTATACGATGATAAGTCCTTTGTGATATTGTACGGTATGTATATGCTTGCAAATGTTAAAATTCAGAGGTGGAGCTTGGACATGTGAAAAATAAACATAGAAGTAAATACTGGCTAAGTTGGGGTTGGTCTTCGATACACATCATAATAAATGGACTAATATACACTCTAAATATCTCATAAATATATACTAAATGTATAATTAATGAGATATATGTTACAAATGCCTCGATCTTTATTAATAGTGTGCATTAATATGATACATGTATCCAGCCTGGATGTGTCTGGATGAGTAAATGTGTTCAATAAATAGCTACATTTATTGAGATCGGTCAGTACAAAAAATAAGTGCTCATAGGTTACTACAAGACAAACCCAATGGACCATTGGTATGGTTGTGAATTGGTGGTGGCGCTACGTGGTGCAACCATTGGTACGAGCGCTCCATTTCTAGTGTTGATGAAGTGGTGCTGTCACCCCGTGGTATGACCATAGGTATGAGCCGGAGCACTCGGACCATGTGTCATATTACGCTTTGGTTGCTTTGTTGAATTTTCGCCCAAAAAGGAAGTAGCTCCAAATGACTTCATTTGATAGGATGTTGGTTGGTTTTCTTCCATATGTTCATTCCTGCACATCAATAGTAACAACAAGTTTTCTTCTTTCTCGAAGGATTAGTGTTAGAAAGATGCGAGAAATATCTAAACCCTGTGAAAAACATATCAAAGCCCTCTTATAAAAGTGACAAAATATCGAGCCATTAGTACCCAGTGTTATCCTTTCTGTCATGCGTGTCTGCTTGTGTCTGGGTTTCAATTTCGGTTGGTTATCTGACGTGTTTGCAGCACGCTAGGATTGGTTGAGGAGCGAAGACCTACGTTCACTTCTGGTATATGAAGAGGTCCCGTGGCAGGCGGGGGTGGTTGATGAATACCTTTGGTGAATAGATAATGGATAGCAGAAAGGTTCCCAACCTCTTTCCCCAAGGAGTGACCCTGAGTTATCGAACCCACGAGAGGACGCGCACTTGTGACAAGGGTTTCTACCAAGCTTTTGTGGGAGAATTAAATTCCAGTTTTTATACCAGATCGTAATCAAGTTGGAACGAAGAACACTTGTAATAAAAATAGTCATGGGTATCATGACTTGATTCTTATAACCATATTTTTGTGATCGGGATCAATATGATCTTAATTTGTGCTCTAGAAGATAGTCGTTAAGATGTGCTTGCAACGTATCTAAGTGGGGATGTGTCCAAATTATATCTTAACCGGAATGCGCCCTGCAACAAGAGTCAGTTTTCCAACTGTAGACCTTTCCGTGGCACGGGGTTACCTTGATTATTAGGATAAAGCAGACAAAAGCATGGGCGTTTAATGACTACACCTCATGTATCCCCAGAGATCTGATCCACGCTACCATACAAAACCATTCTGTCACTGGTGTTCAGAATAGCGCTTCACGTTCGCCTTGCCTTTAGCCTCCTTGCGGCTCGAACTCCATGATCATGGGTACCTGCAGGGACAAAGAACGCAAGAGAGACAAGGGACAACTACGATGTAATTTTATTTCACACATACATGACGTTAGTTCAAATTCATTCCATCGATCCCTCAAACAAATACATCAGGTTGCAAGGCTATGCCTCAACCCATGACCTTATCAAATTACTCACACACGGTGATCGGATTGCGAGAAGAAATCATTGAAGAACACATCAAGATGAATGCTTTCTTGATAATATGTCTTACAATGGTTGTCGGATGCGATAAAATATTACAAGTATGACTAACTTGGAGGTGGTTTGCTGCGATGATGGTGATGGTGATAGTGGTGGCTCTGAAGATGAGATGAGAAATGGTGCAGGCTAGGGTTGAAGAATGGCTTCTGGTGCAGAGATTAGGTTCTAGCGGTTGCTCTGTTGCGAATATCAAAAAGGCCCTTTATAATAGTTGTCAGGTTGGACCCTCGGAGCCGGATGTGCATGGTACAAGCTCTTGCGCTCGTACCAGACGGCGTCTTGCGCTCTGGTGCGCCTCCCACTTGATCTATCTTATCTCCAATTTGCTCCTTTCCATATATATGCTTGATTTGGTCCATGTTTAGCCCATTTTCATATGGAAACAAAATAAAGAGAGGATTTTGAAATACTTTGCATTCATTAGTAATTGGTAGCAATACCAAAGCGGGTATCTCGGTTTTTATGAAATAAAAAGGTTTAAACTATGGTGTGATGAGCGTAAAAACAACACTCGTCAATGGTCCTTCGAGCTATTTATATCTATGTCGGCTAGTGCCTTTTCTCTGTTGGACGGTGTCCTTCTGTGATGTTTGGTATTCTTTGTGCCGAATTTGAACTTGGTTTCCTTTACATGAACGGATGGATGGGCACTGACGCTTCTTTTACCTTCTGTTTAATCCCTGCTACCGGGTTCATGTACGCATGTGCCACTTCGTGTGGTGGGTTTTATCGTTTCACTTGCCAACATGGTGTCATTCCCTTTACCCCGCCCCCTTCAGCATATCATTTTCTTCCTTCTGTGGCCCTTTTCTTCACTCCCTCCATCTCGCAAATATTTCGTTGGTCCTTTCGTGTGGTCTATTTGATGAAATGCATGTGGTCTCATCCCTAATGCTTGAGTATGGTTTTTTCTGAGTCCTAGAGGATTCAATTGACTATTGTTGATGTTTGATTCATCGTGCCTTCTCATAATCCAGATAAACCTTGTCAAGGTTTGGTCATTTAATTTCTATTGCATGAATGATTTCTCTACAAAATGATGTTTGTTTGTTATGTGCCACTTGTGTGACGTAAAACTGATGTTGGTCACCAGAAATGTGCTAGTGATGGTTTTCGACTGTCACCTAGACCGTCAGAGTAGCGCCGTCACAAAAACAAATTCCTAACAATGCCTCTTTTTCTGTCACCTAAGATTGTAGTTTAGGTGAAGGTTATGAGTTTGTCATGAAGGTGCATTGTGGGTGACGGCTAGTATTGTCATCTTTGATCGGCCGATTTGTCACTACCATTTTTGGTGACGATAATATATCACTAAAAGTCGGTGCGCCAGGTCTGACCGGCGGACGATTCTAACATATGGGCCCAGTAGATGCTGACTTGGCTGCTTACATGCGAGTCCATCAGTATTTTTTTGGTGACGGTAGGCCTTCACTAACAACTATGTTCGTTAGGTTTGACCGGTCAACGTTATTGACATATGGGCCAAGAGACAGAGAGATGTTGGTGTGGCTGCTTATACAAGTGGGCCCTAATGTGGGTGATGTGGTTTCTTACATGTGGGTCCACTGGTGATGACATACATTACCAGCATATTTTGTAGATGTCGTCTATTTTTTATTAAAATTTGCATACAAATTTGAATAAACTTAATATATTTTTTAATTTTTAATATGAATTTGTGCAAAAATTGAATTTTAATGCAAAATAGCTATCACAACTTTTATTAAAATAAAACCTAGAAATTGACGCACGAAATATATGAGATATTACTTATCAACCATGGGACAGAGAATCCCACAAGCAAATAAGACACATGATGTAGTTTCATGACTATTGAACAATGCACCAGTATGATGGGGTTGTTTTTGAGAGGCTGACAAGGGATGCTTGCGACAACATCCTGATGATGAAATAAAGAATCCCATCAATATCTTTTTGTCTCTTCTCAAAATCCAAAATTTTCTCTTCCGCGGCGTTCTTGAGAGCTTCAAATTTTTCCTACTAGTCTACAAGGGCATCGTTGATAGATTGACATTCTTGATGTTGCTCTAACAAGGCCATTTTGGGACATGTAATCTTTGATATAAATATGCCCTTCATAGTTTTTAAACAATTCCTTGGCATACTTTTCTTTGATACATATGTATATTTTCTAAACTCCTGACTACATATCGATTCTAACTTTCTAAGCATAATTACCTTTCTAAAGAAAATCTAAACCCTATTGTGGATAGGTCTAGAAATTAGAAAATAGAGGTAAAAGGGGATAACTACACAAACCTCAAAAGGCATTGCAAACGAGAAGTTTTGTTTACTAAAAGGTGGGATCCGAACATCCCTTATAGAAACCTTTTAATTTCCCTACCTCTAAATTCAACAAAAGAATACATGATAAGGTTCAAAAAATCAAATTTAGCAATAACTAGAGTATAAGAATATGCAAATAAATACATAAAAAGTTATCAATCCACTTTTAACTTTCTTTTATTTTAGTTTGATTTTCTCAATCAGTTGTGAGCTTCCTTAATTCAATTTAATTTTCTCATCACTGCATAGATGAAATCTCACATGCACCCTCATCGCTAGGAAAGAAGGTAGTCTACCCAAATACCTACACAATACTACTGTCATGTGAAAGAACATGTATGGAACCAGTGTGAGCTGATGCTGACATGGTACAAAACACTAATTTTGCCCTGGAAACTCCAATGACATTACTCCCTGAGAATAAATTCTAGGTCATCGTATGGATTCATCTTCCATTGTGATCACGTACTAGAGTTTGAACACATTCAACAGGAGAACCATAAGAGAAATATTATAGTAGGGGAAAACATAATGGTAAACTATACATAGTACCTCAATAATCTAAAGATGTAACAAACAAAACATCACAATACTTTGATCACATCTTCTTTTATCACAATCGAGCACACTAAAAGAAATAACCTCTTCTGTACTAAACCTTAAAGATTTCTAAGTATAGCACTCACAAATTAGCCAATTATGTATGAGTAGAACACAAGATTAAAGCTTTCTCTCCCACACGAACAACACCCAATGGCCAAGCTCATATTTTGTTGGCCATGAACATCACCTCAACAAAATCAACATTTGTTAATCAAATAATCACTCAAATAGTAACATGTCTGAATATGAATATGCAATGCAATTAAGTTGAGAAACAACAATGCATGATATAACTTGAAAGTCCAAACCGACCACCTACCCCCACATAACAACAACATCCACGCCATCATCTCAAAAAGGCGAGCCCGCTCAAACACACAACAAAAATTAATTAACAGTCGTCCCAATCGAATGCCAAATCCACAAAAACCTAGTAAGCAACAGACGCATATCGAACAAGCCGACCAAACCCTACATGAAAACTTCCATAACTCCTCTCAACCAGCCACGGAGTAGCAAAAAATTAACAATCATAGAAACAACAAATGGGATATGTAAATAGAGGAAAAACGTGCAAACTATGGACCAGGTCAGACAAAAATTATGCAGAGAGCAAGCAGAGGCGCCGCTCGCGAATCCATCCCCAAAACAACCTCCCTGCACTGAGTACACACCACAACAAACGAAGATGATGCAGATACTCAAGGAGGAGGCAGAGAACACGAATTAGCAGCCCATCGTCGATTCTCTAAACTAACCAAGGCCACCATGCAGTGAAAACAAGAAAGTGTTGTGTCGCCCCGCTCACAAGCTCCAGAACTCCTATCCCTCGCTCCGAAACTCGCCCAACCCAACACGTAATGAGGAAGGAGCGAGATTGACTTTTTCCTGAAAGAAGTCCATTTTCCACCCCCCCCTCGAAATGTGCCTCGGTGGACAAATAACCCCCTGAAGTCAATTTTGGTACAATTTTAACCCTAAAATATGTAAAACCGAGTAAATTTTCCCCTTGAGCGTTTTTGCTATGATTTAGGTGGTTTTTTTACATGACGCCATCTTCCTCCTCTCTCTCCCTCTCTCATGCGTGTAGTTCATCCGACCGCCATGGACGCAGATGCTCGCCCTCGACGTGCTACAACGCTACCTCGTGGCCATATAGCTCGCCCTCGGCCCTCTGGTGCCCTATCCCCCTCTCTCACCTTCCCCTGCCCCTCCTCTCTGTCTCTCGCGGGATGAATTGTGCGCCCCACACATGTTCGTGGTGCGGTCACCATGACCATCGTCGGCGTCCACACAGCCACCGGGCACCTTGAGTCGCGCCGCCACGTCAAGACGTTTCTTCGCGCCACCCTCATTTACTCTACCAAAGCGATTGGAGCAAGTTGCCCCCAAATTACAGCCTGAACGTCGTATTCCTATCTTCGGTTCATTGTCTTCATGCCTGATTCCCTAGTTCCGATGAGCTCTAGTGCCTCTAACACCTTCGCTAAGATCCCTTTGGTGTTCCTAACGCTCCTAGGGCCAACCGAGAAGCCCATCGACCCGAGCTCCTTCCTTCATGACATGGTGCTCCGTTAGTCGTGGCGGCCTTGCATGGTGTCGCTGTCGTCCTCCCCAACCTGTCGCGTGAGCCGAGGTTAGCTCATCTCTCGTTGCAATGAGATCCCCTAGCCTAGTAGTTGGGGACGCGCATGGCAGCAATAGATGCGAAAACCCCTGTGCTCCTGTCTTGCTCTTCTTCAACCAAAGCGTTTTTATAGTTTTCTTATATTGCTAATCGATTTTTCCCTGCCTCTTGGCGATGAGCCAGGGATGTGATTGATCCATCGATGGCCACCCAAGAGGAAGAGGGGATCAGAGCGGACACGGTGCCTGCTGTCGTCGGGTTGGCGCTTGGCGGCTCCATCCAGCGCCTACGTCCTCCTGTGGCCGCCCACCCCTCCAACCATAAAGCTCATCCATGTCCCCACTCCGGTCCTAATCATGCCCATTCCACATACGCTACGGCCCCGCACGCCCCTCTCTTTATTCCTCATCGATTCCACCCACTTCAATTACTGCCGCACCATGCTCACCATGTGTTTGTGTTTGGGTCTGCGTGGGACTTATCTTTAGTGGAGAGAGGTGGAAGACAACATCATTTCCCCAAAAACCACCGCAATAATAGAAAAACTGCTCTAGGTGGATTTACCTGTTTTCAGATATTTCACGGTTAAAATTGTACCAAAATCGACTTTATAGGGGTATTTGTTCATTGACGCACATTTGAGGGTGAAAAATAGACTTCTTTAAATTTTTTTCTTGATGAAAAGGAAGAGTGAGATGCGAAAGGACGGCAGAACGCCCCAACCTGTTTAGTCCCCTACGACCACACGCTGACAACACGACACATTTGCCCTCAAAACCAAAGATGCAGCAGGAAGCAACATTTCATGGGAGATTAGAGTGTGAGATGGTACAGTCAGACTCTACGGTTGCTATATCCATCTATCTTTAGACTGATCATACTGAGAGTAACTTAACTAGTAACATAGCACATTTCAAGACTTATTTGATTATGTGTCATGTAGTTAATGAGGAGAGAGGTGTTTAGAAAATTAGAGTAACATTATATGTTACTGTAACATAGCGCTTTCCGTGAAAAGATGAGTCTGCAAGCTAACAAATGAAGCCATCTATGGCACTACGACTATGTTACTTTGCACTATGAAGATACTCTGGCTTAGCCTAGGTCATGCATGGCTTCATTTATTACTAGCTAAGTCTCTTCATAGTGTAAAGTACTCCCTCTGGTCCTTTTAAATCTATGTATAAATTTTGTTCGAAGTCAAAGTATCTCTGCTTTGACTAAATTTATAGAAAAATGTACCAACATTTGCAATGTCAAATCAATATTGTTAGATTCATTATATAATGTAGTTTTATAGTGCTAGTATATATATATATATATATATATATATATATATATATATTTGGTATTGTAGATGTTGATACTTTTAATATAAATTTGGTTAAACTTAAGTTTGAACTGAAACAAATCTAATATGCAGAGTAAAAAAGAAGAGGGAGTAACATAGTAGTAGTGTCAACATGGCCATTCAAGCTGGAACCGTCGGCAGAGGACCTGGCGCATGGCACGGACACGGTGGTCACGTTGCGATGAGCCACTCGGGCTGGTGTTGGAGGTCCAATCTTTTGTCATGAATTACAACCCGGATATCATCTGTTGGAATGTGCAAGGTCTTAACAACCCCACAAAACGGAAGGCGGTCAGAGATTTCATAGCTTCGGTTAAAGTGAACTTGGTGTGTCTTCAAGAGACAAAACTAGATGTAATCGACCATTTTATGGTGTTGCAATATTTAGGACCGTACTTTGACGGCTTTGCTTACTTGCCAGCTGTGGAGATGCGAGGAGGGATCCTCCTTGCTTGGGACACGACTATCATCACGGTGGACCATTTCCATCTTGATACTAACTCACTGACGGGGTACGTCCATACTAAGGAGGGGGCTAGTTGGTGGATGACGACAGTGTATGAACCACAAGGAGACGAGCCAAAGGCACAATTCTTGATGGAGCTCAGCGCGAGAAGGGCGGTGTGCCCAAGGCCATGGATTCTTCTTAACGACTTTAACATGATCCTTAGGGCGAGTGAAAAAATAACAACAACATCAACCGGCCTGTGATGACCAAATTCAGGAGCTTCGTGGATGAGCACGAACTGAAGGAACCTTATATGCTTGGGCATTTGTATACATGGTCCAATGAAAGAGATGCCCCCACCCTTACCAAAATTGATAGGGTCTTGGTGTCGGTGGATTGGGAGCTCTCATACCCTGACCACATGCTCCAAGCTCTGTCTACGAACATCTCGGACCATGCACCCATTGCACCTCTCGACGAACACACACTTCTACCGGAAGAAACGTTTTCGGTTCAAGACTTACTGGACGAAGTTGGTAGGCTTTGATGATGCGCTGCGAGAGGCTTGGGTGTGTGATGGCTCTATTGTGGATCCTTTCAAGAGACTATACGCCTTACTTAGGAACATGTGGACCTTCATGCAAGCTTGGGGACAAAGGAGAACGAGCAATATCAAGGTGCTCATGCAGTGGCTCACTAGGTTATATTTAGGTTTGATCAAGTGCAAGAAATAAGATGGCTCTCGGAGTTGGAACTTTGGCTTAGGAGAACTCTGAAGTTATCCTTGCTCGTATTGGCATCCTTGGAGAGAACGATTGATCGTCAAAAATCTCGCATCAGATGGTTAAGAGAAGGAGACGCGAATACAAAATTGTTCCAATCCGTGGCAAATGGGAGAAGATAAAAAAACTTCTTTCCTCGCATCTTCCATGACTCGGAGATCATCACCGACCAACAGCGTAAAGAGGATGTATTCTATCAGACTTTCAATGACCTGCTAGGTACGACGCATGCAAGAGAATTCTCAATGGATTTTCAGTCGCTCGGCATGGAACAGCTCGAGTTGTCGGATATGGAGGAGATGTTCTCTGAGGAGGAGGTTTTGAATGTGATTAAGGAGATTCCACCCGACCATGCGCCCGGACCAGATGGTTTTATCGGAGTGTTTTGCCATAAAGCATGGCCTATTATCAAGCATGACATCATGGCGGCTCTGCTCAAACTTTTCGTTGGTGATGACAGAGGATTTGCCAAGTTGAACAAAGCTCACATCATGTTGATTCCCAAGAAGGCTGACACGGTTGAGGTGGGGGACTACATGCCCATCAACTTACCCCATAGCTTCTCCAAGTTGTTCTCTAAGATGCTGGCCAACCGTGCGCGTAGGAGGATGCGAGAGATTGTTTCTATCAACCAGTCTGCTTTCATCAAAGGGAGGAACATCCATGATAACTACCTCCTGGTCCATCAAGTGGCCCGCAAGATTCATGGCACTAAGCAGTCGGACCTCTTCCTGAAGCTCGACATCTCCCGAGCCTTCGACTCGCTTTCATGGCAGTTCTTATTTGAAGTATTGAGAGCAAAGGGATTTGGGCATCGATGTTTGAAATGGATTGCTTCAATTCTGGGCATGGCGAGTACCAAAGTCATTGTCAACGGTGTACCCGGACGGCCAATCTTTCATGCCAAAGGACTAAGGCAGGGGGCCCCAGTCTCCCCATTGTTGTTCTTCATCGCAATGGACGCGCTCACGATGCTCATCGGCGGAGCTACGGAGGCTGGGGTTCTGACTTCTTTCCGTGGTATCTCTTCCATGCAACGATTATCAATCTACGCTGACGATGTTGCAATGTTCATCCACCCTTCGGAGCAAGATTTGCACTGTGTTAGAGAGGTGCTCCATCTATTTGGAGTAGCTTCTAGTCTGAGAATAAATTATGCAAAATCAGAAGCGATACTTATCAAGGGTACGGATGTAGACATGTAGAGGGTCTTAGACACATTGCACTATCGGATGGGAGCATTCCCTTGCCGTTATCTTCGCATTCCCCTCGCAATCAAGAAGCTACGTCGTGCTGATTGGCAGCCATTGTTGGATCAGACCAGGAAATCGCTCCCGTCTTGGCAACGAGGACTCATTCAAAGGTCAGGGAGATTGATCTTGGCCAAAACAATGATTGTGGCTAGGCCAATTCATCAGCTCATGGCTTAACGCACCTAATTGGGTTTTTGATGAGATAGAGAAGTGGATGCGCTCATTCTTTTGGGCTGGGAAAGAGAGAATCAATGGTGGTCAATGCCTCGTCGCGTGGGACACTATAGCTTGCCCAACTTGTTTTGGTGGACTAGGAGTGAAGAATTTATAGTTACAAGCGCTGGCCCTACGGGTCAAGTGAGAATGGCTGAGAAGGGTGGATCCCAATAGGCCATGGCAAGGAATCCCGATGATCGAAGATAGGGAGGCAAATATAGTGTTTAGCAGCATGGTGAAGATTGAAGTGGGCAACGGCGAGATGATCCTCTTTTGGAAGGATAGGTGGATACATGGATTCACGATCAGAGAGATCACTCCGGCTATCAATGAGCTTGTCACCATTCGTGTCCGTAACACCAGGACAGTGCAACAGGCCCTCATCAATAACGCCTGGGCTCAGGACATTTGCGGAGACATTTCATTTATGGCACACATCCAAGTGGCCAATCTATGCCACGCGATCACCACAGTGTATAGGAATGAAGAACAACCTGACCTATTTCATTGGCCTGCGGATGAAAAAGGGACCTACACAACGAAGTCCGTCTACTCAAGGTTGTGCCTGGGCTTGACCAGATGTTGGATGGCGGGTTGCATTTGGAGGAGCTGGGCACCTTTGCGGTGTAAAATCTTTGCGTGGCTCACCGTTTAATATCGACTGTGGACCTTGGATCGGAGGGCCAGACACGGACTTCAAGATGAGCCATCGCCTTGTTTCACCTGCCTACAGGATGAGGATAACGTGGACCACATCCTCACACAATGTCCGTATGCTAGAGAAGTGTGGGGTCGATACTTCAAGGCCCTGCAGATCAACATCCAGGCACCTACTCAAACGGACATGTTTACAGATTGGTGGCTTGACAAGAGAAAAAGTTTCACCGGATGTATCAAGCGTGGATTCAACTCGTTTGTGATTGGTACCGCTTGTTCGTTCTGGAAACAGAGAAATGCTAGAGTGTTCAACAGAGTTCATGAGCAGAGATCACCACCATAACTTGTTGAGCGGGTGTTTCTGGAGGTCTGGGACTAGAGGCTTGCTGGCTTCGGTGTAGGAGGATTAGATCCTTTCAGGAGAGGGTGACTTAGCCGTGTTTAGCTTGTGTCAGTCAAGATGCTCGCATCTTAGTGAGGCATCTTGTAATTAAATTTTCTGCCTTTTATAAATATATGATATGTTATTGGCGTACTCTCGGAAAAAAAGCTGAGACCGGTCCATCGCCACGTGTCAAGCTGGGTCCTGCTCGCACGTTGCATCCTGCGGCGACGCGCGCCATCTGGTGTTCGCCGCAACGTAGGTACAGATGACCACCGTGTGTCCCTCTCGGACACGCGCACTGCTCGAGGGCAACCCGTGCCGCGGCGCGCGCACGGGGCCGTCTTGGCACGCTCTGTCCCTCGCTGGCCACGCGCCGTGCTCACGCCTCGCCACAGCAGTCCTCCCCGACCACGTGTGCTCCGCTCGCGCCCACGCACCGCCCAGCGTGGCAGCGTCTCCCCCCAATAGCAAACTCTGGAGTCCTCCCCTCTCCTGAATCGAATCGTACGCGCGTCCCGATCGATATAAGCGCTCGAGCGCGGACTGACCGACGTGCACGGACCGATCTCAAACCCGAAACTCCATAGCTATAACGACAGCGTCGAACACATGCGCGACGACGGAGCGACGACAATGCCGCCACGGTCGGCGCCGTCTCGGCCGCCTCCGTGGGAGGCGCTCTCCCTCGTGGCCAACTTCCTTGACGCCGCGTCCCTCGCCGCGGCTTCCTGCGTCTCCACCTCCTGGCACGCCGCCTTCTCCGACGACCACCTCTGGGCGCGGCTCTGCCGCTGCCACTACCCCTCCGCCATCGGCCTCCTCCCCTTGTCCGACAGCAGCGTCAATGCGGGCGACCGGCGGTCCTCCCCGCACCGCGGCCTCTTCGCGCTGTTCCACTCCGCCGCCTCCCGCGGCCGCTCGCTCCCAGAGCCTCGCCTCGCCCTCGCGGACGTCACCTTCGCGGTCGACCTCTTCGCGGCAGGTGGACAGAACATGCTCTCGTTCGCCGTTGCTGCGTGCGACGCCGGCGTCAAGAAGGCCCCCGGCGGCGTGTTCCAGTTCGCGGTGGACGTGAGTGACCGGAACGCGGTGGCCGGGCCTGGTAAGCACTGGAGCGTGCGGTGGACGGCTGTTCGGACGGGGCTCGGGGTCGCGCCTGCGGCGATCGTGATGATGGACGCCAAGTTGCCGGCGTCGAGGGCCGGAGCGCTTGGCAGTGGCGTGAGGGGGGAGTCATGGGCCACGGAGGGGCTGCCCGCGCCGGGATGCGGCGGCGGGAAGCTGGAGGCGGAGGCCGTGGTCGAGGTGAGCGGAGAGGAGAGGCTGGTGGAGAAGGTGAGGCTCGGGGTGTTGTTGGATTGCAGGTACGTGAGCGTCGACGAGGGGCTGAGATACCTGCAGCATTTCCTCTTGTAATACGTGTATCTGTGCTCTGGAAGAGTACTTCGTGAAGATAGGCTGGTGGTCATGGGAAATACATTTTGGTTTCTGGTTGTATATGCACCCTATATGGGGATTTGTTTTTAATATTTTAATAAAAAGTCAAAATAGGAAAGAACTATTTTGACAAAACACTTGACTTACTTTTGCACTGATATATAAATGTCGACGAAAAAAACAAAAGTTGACCTCAAGCAAAAAAGACAAAATTTATTTGTTATTATAGGTCACTATTCATACTATTTTAGCCAAAAATTTGTCTTTTTGAAAAAAAGTCAAAAGGATATTCTTTTTTGATTTTATTTCTCACGAATACAATAGAAGGTCATTTTTAAAAAAATATATATTTTTAGGAATTTTTGACTTTTTGTTGAATTATTAATTTTTTTTCATATAGGATGCATATGTCCTCATAGACCAAAAGTTCCCCTCCGATGGCCATGGTTTTGTTTTAGCTTATCTGGGTGCATATGTGTTCATGTTTTTTTTTTGAATTTTCAGGGAGGAGAGTTTCCCATCTGAATATATTTAACCAGAGAAGACCCGGGGGCCCCCGATGATTACAAGCATGAGACAGGACACCACACTGTAGTTTTACATGGGGGAGGGGAAAAACCAACTGCCCCAGCTAACCTAAGGCTACCCCAAAGCCGTAGCCTGCATCCAAGTTTCAACATGGATCCGACAGGTTTCTTTCAGGCGCCCTCGCCACAACAGCGCGTCTTCCTTACATGAGCCTAGTAACCGAGCGAGAGAGGGACGCTGCCCCTGGAACACAACCGCATTCCGGTGCTTCCATAAGTGCCAGCAGCACAGCATAGCGAATTCAGGTGCAGAGCCGACCGCCGAGCTCGCCGCAGAAGCCAGGTGATCCAAGCAGCTCACGCTCACCCCCTCGACGTTGATGCCGATCCGCCCCCAGAAAGATCTTGCGAACGGACAGGAGAAGATCATATGATCCGCACTCTCCAGCTCTTCCTCACACACGGGGCACCCAGCATCATCAGGCTCCACAATGTGTTTTTTTAGCAGGACGTCTCTTGTATGGATACGTTTCTGCACCATCAACCAGCAGAAGAACTTGACACGCGACGGCACTCTTGTGTCCCAGATGGAGGTCGCAAACGGGGCAACCAGGCCACCAAACCTCAGCAGTCTGTACGCCATGGCAGCTGACAGGTCGCCGCGGGGGGTCGTGATGTGGAGGAGAGACCGATCATCCCCCTCCTCTCTCACAGGCTGGGCCTCCATCAGTGCCAGGACCACTCCTAGCTCGGTTTCGCCCACACGCGTGAGGCGCGGCATGAGGTGCCTAAGCAGGCCCTCTTCTCTTGCCTCCCAGACAGTCATCTCGGGCGTAACAGCATGCGAAAAGAGAGCAGGGAAGGCCACGGCGAGGGTGCCACAGGGCAGCTAGTTGTCGAACCAGAAGGAGACCAAGCGCCCGTCCCCCACAGCGACCGTGAAGAGAGCACGATACAGTGGCAACAGCTTAGCCAGGGCTCTCCTGTGTTTGCCCAGAGCATGGTCACCACACGCCAGGAGCGAACTCCCGTGAGCAGCACCCCAGACCCAAGCAGCCCACCTCGACCGCGGCACACTGTGCAGTCTATGGATCATCTTCAGCAGGAGGCAATCATTCTGCACAGCGAGGCTGCGGACCCCGAGCCCACCTTCAGTTTTCGCGCGGCACACGCGATCCCAGGCCACCAAACATTGGGCTCCCGACGCCCTCTCGGCCACATTCCATAAGAAATCCCGCCTCATGGCATCCAGCGCGCGGATCAGCTTTGGGGGGAGGAGCAACGCAGCCATGGCATAAGTCGGCAGAGCGTCCAGGACAGCATTAATCAACACCAGGCATGCAACAGGTGAGAGGAGGCGCGCCGCCCAGCCCGCAAGGAATTTGTCCACTTTCGCGATCATTGGCAGGAAGTCTTCGAACCTCAGTTTTTATGCCACTTTCGTGTTCATGTTGTAACCTGCAATCGTTGGAAACGCAATTCTTTGGGGGACTGCTCAGTCCATGATCGATTATGCGAGGGTAGGATCAATCACATTCTTTTTTGGACGCTAAGGAGGGAGGGTCGAGCAAACAATCGATCCGACAAATCCAACCCCCACCCCCCTGTTTTGCCACTTGAAACAGGTAGAGTTTCCCAAAAGGACGTCAAATCAACAAACCAATAAGACAGTAAGTAATTAATATTTTTTGTGCACATAAGTAATTAATTTATAATGAACAGTCATAATTATATAACTTCTCAACTCTTGAAAAGTAAATATAGCAACATTGTTTATTACACTAAATTATTCATGAGCACATATGGCACCATCCTTAAAAAGCCATATGACTAGATTAGATAGGAGGGTGATGGAGAACGTATCATCGCTGCCGCCGGGTCTAACGGAGAAGCATTTCGGCAGCCGACCATGCAATCATCCAAAGAAGGATAACAAAGATGGTTTGCAAAACAACAGAAACACAACGAAGAGTTTTTGCAGTTTGGATCGCGGGCGCACAGACCATCTAACTTGATCTTAACGTTTTCGACGTCTTCCAAGATTCTGCCTATAGAAGATGATAAAACAATTAATATTCATACTAGTCTCTGGTTATCTAGTAGTAACAAATAACTGATGCATAAAAAAAATGCAGAATCACGAATAAAAACCGTAAGAACTCCTGAAGAAATAAAAGTATACACAAATAAAAAATAAGATATACATAGCATTTGCATATAACAATTAGTCAGACTGGTTGTTTATATCTGAAACTTACATTGCGCACGGGTAGCAAACAGTATGAGAAGAAGCATCGCTAGTACGATTGAGTATTGCAAACGATTCCTATACTTGTCCATGGGGAAATTATTGTGTGGCCTTGTTTCTACGGGTCTATAATACAGTACCTTCGTTGGGGTGGTGGGGGGGCGGGGGGTCCTAATATACCCAGCAATCAACTTGAGGCAGAGGGCAAAGTTGTAGCGTGCAATCAAAACAGATCCCTAAAATGATGGTGCATTCTATATGTAGATTAATAGCTTGCCTTCTAAACATATATCTTATAAATTATTTCTGGGATATGATTATATGATTCAACATTCCTTATAAGATCTCCTAGTCAGATACGTATGCTAGAATTCAAACATTGTTTGGTTGATTGAACTTTAGGGCCGACCCGCAAAACTCGTTTAAGGGCACTCGCAAAAATTCTTTTACGGTGCCGAAGCGCTTCAGCGGAACAGATATCGTAAACTCGTCTCGCAAATGTTTTTTGGTACGCATTTACGGGATCTATTCCACCGGAACGCTCACGGCACCGTAAATTTTGCATAGCATCAAACAAATTACAGATTTCAATCATATGAACATAACAGAATCATAATATAAATTCATCATACGAATATATGAACATATAAATGGTCCGAAAAGCAAATCACAATACAACAATATTTTTCATTACAACAAATGTTCCAATTCGAATAATTATTACATCACCAAATTGTCAAATCACACACGAATAGAAATGAATACAAATGGGGACCTATCTCCCCCATAGAGTTGTCACCGATGCTTAATAATATCATGCTAGAGTTGGTTGTGGAAAACACAGTTCTCGATTCTCCGATAGATCTTAAGAAATGCAGTGAACTCATATGCGTTCCTGGCAGGCTTCACACGGCTACCAACATTGTCATGGTCCAAATTCCTTTCATCCTCGACAATCACGTTGTCTAATATTACACAAGCAATCCAGATCCCTCTAATCTTCGGCTACCAACATTGGCCGACAACAACGTCAATGCCGGCGACTGACGCTCCTCCCCGCAACGCGGCCTCCCGCGGCCGCTCGCTCCCGGCGCCTCGCCTGGCCCTTGCCGACGTCGCATTTGGCATCGTCCTCTTCGTGGCTGGTGAACAGAACACGCTCTCGTTCGCCGTTGTTGCGTCCAACGCCGGCGTTTAGAAGGCCTTCGGTGGCGTGTTCCAGTCGCGGTGGACGTGAGTGACAGGAACGCGGTGGCCGGGCTGGGGCGATCGTCACGATGGACGCCAAGGTGCCGGCGTCAAGGGCCGGAGCGCTCGTCAGTGGCGGTGGGGGGGCACGGTGGGGGTGCCCGCGCCGAGATGCGGCGGGATGAACATAGAGGATGAGGTCGTGGTCAAGGTGAGCGGAGAAGAGAGGCTGGTGGAGAAGGTGAGGCTCGGGGTGTTGTTGGATTGTAGGTGCATGAGCATCGACGAGAGGCTGAGATACTTGCAGCATTTCCTCTTGTAATACGTGTATACTAGATCATGATTGGCGCGCGTTGGTGCGCCCGTCTATTTTTCAAGTAGAATGATAGTAATTTCTACAAATATATCAACATGGAAGAACTGAATTCCTATTTCCAGTGGAAAAACTTCTTAACCATCATGTAGGCAAACCAAATATTCATATAGGCAGACCAAATATTTATCATTTTACGTAACTGCCATCTTCTATAATTTATTAGGTCAAGTTGGCCATCCTCTTAGTATCATGTGTACCAAGATCCGAGTCCATTTGTTAGGTCCAGGACTGCACTTGTTGTACTGATATCATGATGTTTGAGATGACTTGTATTGTCTTGTAGATCATTGACACTTGATCTGGTCAATGATCTTGCTTTCCCTCTCCCTGCACCATTCACTTCTCTCGTTAGTTGATGTCACTAATTTTTATACCAATGGACATGTCAATATGCAAGGAGTGATGTTTACAAAGATTTAAGTGAAAAGAATCGATGCAGAGATGTAATGGCGCGCGTTGCCGGAACCATCTGTTTTCCCAACAGGATGATAGGAACTTATGAAAATATACGGAGGCACAAAGTATTAAAGTTGCTAAATGTTTACTTCCTCAAATGAGAAAAATACTTGTTTCCAACAAATTGTTTTAGTATACAAATACATATATAGGGCTTGGATGGGTTAGGCAAGTAACATAAGTGTTAAAGACCCTGCAAAAAAATAGAAGTGTTTTAGACAGCAACGTGGGAAATGCAGGTTAGCAAACCTATTGACATTCTTCTCTACGACGACCTCATCTGCACCAAGATATTTAATCTAACCCAGCCCTAGAACAATTAAATTACACAAAAAAGTAAATAAGAAGAAGAGAATGAAAGTAGTAATTTGAAGTACAAACAAATGGTCATGGTCATGCATCATCCTAAGACAATGGTAGTCTTACTGATTTTAAGTTGCAATTATATTGTACCTATCCCATATGATGTTGTTGGCAGAACTCCCTGCACTTTGGTGAACTAAATAACAGACTGAACGATGATACAAGTCGCACCATTCTGGACAATAACATCACCTAACTTAACAAAGGATGCCATGGCATGAGATGACATAACACTACACTTGGAGCTGGCTTAATAATACAGAGGTGCCCAAGGTTTACGAGTCGATGAGTCGTTCCGAGGTTGAGACTCATAGACTAAACGTGACTAGTCTATACTAGTGCTGGACTAGTCGACATGGTACTGTAGTACTCAAATATTAATACCTAGTAGGTGTATGTAGTATGTACTAACAGTACAATATGCAATAAAACGAAGTGCTAGGCGATGCTCGCCAGGCCCAGCCCAGTGCCACGCAGCACCCCCCAGCTGGCCCATTTGGGCCCAAGTAGCCAGCCTACTTAGCCTCCCAGTCACTGGAACCCTAGCTCCCGATCGATCCCAGTGCCGCTGCTAGCACCATCATGCACAGGAGCACGCGCACGCGCGACCCGTGCCTACAGCCGCCTTCCGCCAGCCCCGGCCGCTGCCGCCAACCACAGCCATGCCTCCTCCTCTCCTCTCATCTATCTCTCTTCTCTCTCGTCCCAGGGGCGCGCACGCCTACGTGTCACGGCCATGGCCGCCGCCCGAGCATGAGCTCCGGCCGGGCTAGGTGACTTCTCCTCTCAAAATTTTGAGTCGCTCGACTCAAATAGCTCGACTAGTCTACGACTAGTCTGTCGACTGCTCGACTCAACCAAGTAGTCTACACGAGATTTGTAGTCGGCACTCAAGTTGTGACTCGTAGACTAGTCCCTCGACTCGTAATCAGTGGAGATGCCAATTATTTGTGTTTCATATTCTCAAAGCTAGTCATCCGATGTGTTTTTTAGAAATCTAACAAACCATGGTGAACTCCTCAACAGTTGGTTAATCATTAGGATAAAATTATAGAATCATTTATATGATATTAAGTACGGAATGGGCCACATCTACCAGAGCTTTCCTACCAAAAGTAAATACATAAAATGCAACAAAATACTCCATGTTTTAGTAATAAAATTATTACCATGCAGAAAACTGAACAGACCCAAAAAAGGTGATTATGCATATCATTGTTCGCAACAGAGGTAGATGTGTGGGTGGCAATGAGTGGATCCTAGTTATGGAGGACGTCGACGGGAGATGGCCTTGAGCTGGTGAAACATCAGTCGCTACTGTCTTAACCCACCACTACTTGCACTCCTCCCGCCTCTTCCTCAACTCCACGCGGACAATTTTGTCACTGCATTTGGTAACGGAACCTAGTATGCAAGGAGACCAAATCATTTTAAGAACACAAACTCATTGATTTGGAGGCAGAAAAGGGGATTATCTGAAGTAAATAGTTTGTCCCTTCTTCAACTTGCCTATTCTTAATGGAAGTAATGATCTTTTGTTTTGATTTTGTACCACTTCGTAACATTGATCTTGGACCAGCAGGAACCCTTTTCCAAAACTAATCTGAAGTTTAGAACCAAAACCTGATTAGAAATAAGCATATACTATTTTATTATCGGATTTGGTGTTGATCTATGCTGCCTTACATGATCCTAGCTAGTTGAGGTCTTATCTCTCACTGTATCAATGCTTCCTCATGCACCTCACTCTCCAGAGATGCCTCCTGCATCTTTAGTCCTCCATATTATTGCCCCCTATTGACAACAACAATAATTAATAGTAATACAATGGTGTGAATGATACACATATAAAAATTGTGTTCGTGCTATACTCAGGGATGCCTGAGAGCACAGATCTTCCTTGCATGTTTCAATTTGTCTCGGGGAAACTTCAAATTTGATAAGTGATTGGAGCAGAGAGGCGTTGAGGAATGTCTCGCACTTGAGCAGCAGAACTAGTCTGGAACAATGGCGGCCTGGAGGCGGGGAATTACGTGACAGCTTGATGCTGGCGACCAACGTCGTGGCGGCGGGCACAGCTGCTAAGCAAAAACAATTCCAGTGCCAAGCTCCAAAATGAAATCAATCGAGCACAGCTAGTATGAACATCACCTGTACACACAATTTTTGGTCTGAGAGGATATCTAATTGCTTCGCGCAAAAATGAATCATACATGAAACGAAAAGAAATAGAAGGAACCCTACCACAACCAGAGCAGGATGCCCAATCGGCACCGGGAGCTAGAGAGGATGAGCGAAGAGTGTGGGAGGAAGAATATATAGACGTACTGAAAGCTAAATAAAACTGTTGCTTATTGATGATTTGGTGCGGCATACAAGAGTATATAAGAGGGTACAAACCGACTTGGGGTAGGGGTACAAAACTGACTTGGACTAGAAGTCGTATACCATAATGACTACTCTAACATCCCCCCGCAGTATCAACGGCAGGCTCGACGACGTTGAGACTGAAACAGATATCTTGAAACGGCTTAGTAGGCAGTGCCTTGGTGAAAATGTCAGCAAACTGAGCCGTAGAGGGAACATGAAGCACCCGAACCTGACCAAGAGCAACATTTTCACGAACAAAATGAATATCAATCTCAATATGCTTTGTGCGTCGGTGTTGAACTGGATTGCTGGTCATGTAGACTGCTGATATGTTGTCACAGTAGACAATAGTGGCCTGCTCAATAGGCCTATGTAGCTCGGAGAGTGACTGCCGAATCCAGATTGTATCTGCAACGGCATGTGCCACAGCGCGATACTCAGCCTCGGCCGACGAACGTGAGACTGTAACCTGTCTTTTCGAAGACCAAGAAATCAAATTGTTACCAAGAAAAACACAAAAACCGGAAGTGGACCTTCGAGTGTCAGGACAACCAGCCCAGTCTGCATCAGAGTATGCGGTAAGCGAGTTTGGAGAAGAATTATTGAGGTGGAGACCATGATTGAGAGTTCCTTTTAAATACCGAAGAATGCGTTTAACATGATTATAGTGAGGAACCCGGGGATCATGCATATAGAGACATGCTTGTTGAACAGCAAAAGAGATTTCAGGACGAGTAATGGTGAGATATTGGAGAGCACCTGTTAGGCTACGATAGAGAGTAGGATCGGAAAAGGGTTCACCGGTAGCCGAAAGTTTAAAACTAGTATCGACAGGAGTGCGAGATGATTGACAGTCAAGCATACCAGCACGATTAAGAAGATCAAGAATATACTGGCGTTGGGAAAGAAAAAGGCTGGAGGAATCTCGAACAACAGCAATGCCTAAGAAATGATGAAGGAGTCCTAGGTCAGTCATAGAAAATTCAGATCTAAGAAGAGAGACAATATGATCTAAGAACTTTTGAGAGGAGGCGGTAAGAATGATATCATCTACATAGAGAAGTAAATAGGCAGTGTCAGAAGTTTGATGATACACAAAAAGAGAGGTGTCGGAGAGAGATGGAGTGAAGCCTATTGTTTGAATGAAGGAGGAGAAGCATGGAAACCAAGCTCGTGGGGCCTGTTTAAGACCGTAGAGAGATTTCTGAAGAAGACATACATGAGTTGGAAAGGATGGATTTTCAAAACCCAGAGGTTGCTGGCAGTAGACAGTTTCTTGAAGGGAACCATGGAGGAAAGCATTTTTCACATCAAGTTGGTGAATGGGCCATGAAGAGGAGACAACAACACTAAGAACGGTGCGAATGGTGCTAGGTTTAACAACAGGAGAGAAGGTTTCTTCGTAATCAATTCCTTGTTGCTGAGAAAAGCCACGACAAACCCACCTGGCTTTATATCGTGAGAGGCTCCCATCGGAGTGGAACTTTTGGCGAAAAATCCATTTGCCAGAAACAATATTTGTATTGGGAGGACGAGGAACAAGTTGCCAGGTGTTGTTATGAAGTAAAGCATTATATTCTTCTTGCATGGCGGCGGCCCAATTGGGATCAAGTAGAGCAGTTTTGTAATTCTTTGGAAGAGAAGTGAGAGATACGGAGGTATGAAGGTTTAGGCGGTCTTGGGGTTGATGAAATCCTGATTTGGCCCTAGTACGCATGCGATGATCATTAATCGGGGCTGCTGTAGGAATAGCACGAGGGGGTAAGGTGGGTACTGTTGGAAATATGCCCTAGAGGCAATAATAAATTAGTTATTATTATATTTCCTTGTTCATGATAATCGTTTATTATCCATGCTAAAATTGTATTGATAGGAAACTCAGAGACATGTGTGGATACATAGACAACACCATGTCCCTAGTAAGCCTCTAGTTGACTAACTCGTTGATCAATAGATGGTCACGGTTTCCTGACCATGGACATTGGATGTCGTTGATAACGGGATCACATCATTAGGAGAATGATGTGATGGACAAGACCCAATCCTAAGCCTAGCACAGATCGTGTAGTTCGTTTGCTCAGAGCTTTTCTAATGTCAAGTATCATTTCCTTAGACCATGAGATTGTGCAACTCCCGGATACCGTAAGAATGCTTTGGGTGTACCAAACGTCACAACGTAACTGGGTGGCTATAAAGGTGCACTACAGGTATCTCCGAAAGTGTCTGTTGGGTTGGCACGAATCGAGACTGGGATTTGTCACTCCGTGTAAACGGAGAGGTATCTCTGGGCCCACTCGGTAGGACATCATCATAATGTGCACAATGTGACCAAGGAGTTGATCACGGGATGATGTGAGTTACGGAACGAGTAAAGAGACTTGCCGGTAACGAGATTGAACAAGGTATCGGGATACCGACGATCGAATCTCGGGCAAGTAACATACCGATAGACAAAGAGAATTGTATACGGGATTAATTGAATCCCCGACATCGTGGTTCATCCGATGAGATCATCGTGGAACATGTGGGAGCCAACATGGGTATCTAGATCCCGCTGTTGTTTATTGACCGGAGAACGTCTCGGTCATGTCTGCATGGTTCCTGAACCCGTAGGGTCTACACGCTTAAGGTTCGATGACGCTAGGGTTATAGGGAAAGTATGTACGTGGTTACCGAATGTTGTTCAGAGTCCCTGATGAGATCCCGGACGTCACGAGGAGTTCCGGAATGGTCCGGAGGTAAAGATTTATATATGGGAAGTCCTGTTTTGGTCACCGGAAAAGTTTCGGGTGATATCGGTAATGTACCGGGACCACCGGGAGAGTCCTGGGGGTCCACCAAGTGGGGCCACCAGCCCCAGAGGGCTGCATGGGCCAAGTGTGGGAGGGGACCAGCCCCAGGTGGGCTGGTGCGCCCCCCACAAGAGGCCCAGGGCGCAGGAAAGGGGGAAGGGGGGAAACCCTAGTCTCAGATGGGCCTTAGGCCCATCTAGTGGGGCGCCACCTCTCTTCCCCCCTTTGGCCGCCCCCCCAAGCCCCATCTAGGGCTGGCCGCACCCCTTGGGGGGGAACCCTAGATGGGGGCGCAGCCCTCCCCCTCCCCTATATATACTTGAGGTTTGGGCTGCCCAAGACACACGAGAACGTCTCCTTTTTGGCGCAGCCATACCCCTCTCCCTCCTCCTCTCCCGTGGTGCTTGGCGAAGCCCTGCGGGATTGCCACACTCCTCCACCACCACCACGCCGTCGTGTTGCTACTGGATGGAGTCTTCCCCAACCTCTCCCTCTCTCCTTGCTGGATCAAGGCATGGGAGACGTCACCGGGCTGCACGTGTGTTGAACGCGGAGGCACCGTTCTTCGGTGCTTAGATCGGAATCAACCGCGATCTGAATCGCTACGAGTACGACTCCTTCATCCACGTTCTTGCAACGCTTCCGCATCGCGATCTACAAGGGTATGTAGATGCACTCCCCTTCCCCTCGTTGCTAGATTACTCCATAGATTGATCTTGGTGATGCGTAGAAAATTTTGAATTTCTGCTACGTTCCCCAACAGTGGCATCATGAGCTAGGTCTATGCGTAGTTTCTATGCACGAGTAGAACACAAAGTAGTTGTGGGCGTCGATTTTGCCAATTCTTCTTGCCGCTACTAGTCTTATCTTGTTTCGGCGGCATTGTGGGATGAAGCGGCCCGGACCGACCTTACACGTACGCTTACGTGAGACAGGTTCCACCGACTGACGTGCACTAGTTGCATAAGGTGGCTAGCGGGTGTCTGTCTCTCCCACTTTAGTCGGAACGGATTCAATGAAAAGGGTCCTTATGAAGGGTAAATAGAAATTGGCATATCACGTTGTGGCTTTTGCGTAGGTAAGAAACGTTCTTGCTAGAATCCCATAGCAGCCACGTAAAACATGCAACAACAATTAGAGGACGTCTAACTTGTTTTTGCAGGGTATGCTAGGTGATGTGATATGGCCAAAAGGATGTGATGAATGATATATGTGATGTATGAGATTGATCATGTTCTTGTAATAGGAATCACGACTTGCATGTCGATGAGTATGACAACCGGCAGGAGCCATAGGAGTTGTCTTAATTTATTGTATGACCTGCGTGTCAATGAAAACGCCATGTAATTACTTTACTTTATTGCTAACCGTTAGCCATAGTAGTAGAAGTAATAGTTGGCGAGACAACTTCATGAAGACACGATGATGGAGATCATGGTGTCATGCCGGTGACGAAGGTGATGATGTCGCGCCTCGAAGATGGAGATCAAAGGCGCAAGATGATATTGGCCATATCACGTCACTTTATGATTTGCATGTGATGTTTGTCATGTTTACATCTTATTTGCTTAGAACGACGGCATAAATAAGATGATCCCTCACTAAAATTTCAAGAGACGTGTTCCCCTAACTGTGCACCGTTGCGAAGGTTCGTTGTTTCGAAGCACCACGTGATGATCGGGTGTGATAGATTCTAACGTTCGAATACAACGGGTGTTGACGAGCCTAGCATGTACAGACATGGCCTCGGAACACATGCGAAACACTTAGGTTGACTTGACGAGCCTAGCATGTACAGACATGGCCTCGGAACACAAGAGACCGAAAGGTCGAACATGAGTTGTATAGTACATACGATCAACATGGAGATGTTCACCGATGATGACTAGTCCGTCTCACGTGATGATCGGACACGACCTAGTTTGACTCGGATCATGTATCACTTAGATGACTAGAGGGATGTCTATCTGAGTGGGAGTTCAATAATCAGATGAACTTCATTATCATGAACATAGTCAAAAGGTCTTTGCAAATTATGTCATACGCTTTAGTTCTACTATTTAAGATACGTTCCTAGAGAAAATTTAGTTGAAAGTTGGTAGTAGCAATTATGTGGACTGGGTCCGTAAACTGAGGATTGTCCTCATTGCTGCACAGAAGGCTTATGTCCTTAATGCACCGCTCGGTGTGCTGAACCTCAACGTCGTCTGTAGATGTTACGAAACATCTGGCATACACGTTTTGATGACTACGTGATAGTTCAGTGCGTATTGCTAACGGTTTAGAATTCTGGCACCAAAGACGGTTTTGAAACGTCGCAGAACATATGAGATGTTCCGAAAACTGAAATTGGGATTTCGGACTAGTGCCCACGTCAAGAGGTATGAGACCTCTGACAAGTTTCTTGAGCCTGCATACTAAGGGACAAAAGCTCAATCGTTGAGCATGTGCTCAGATTGTCTGAGTGCCACAATCGCTAGAATCGAGTGGGAGTTAATCTTCCAGATGAGATAGTGATGGTTCTCCATAATCACTGCCACCAAGCTAGTAGAGCTTCGTGATGAACTATAACATATCAGGGACAGTTATGATGATCCTTGAGCAACTCGCGATGTTTGACACCGCGAAAGTAGAAATCAAGAAGGAGCATCAATTGTTGATGGTTAGTAAAACCACTAGTTTAAGAAGGGCAAGGGTAAAAGGGATACTTCATGAAACAGCAAATCGTTTGATGCTCTAGTGAAGAATCCCAAGGTTGAACCCAAACCCGAGACTAAGTGCTTCTGTAATGAGGGGAACGGTCACTGAAGCGGAACTACCCTAGATATTTGGTAGATGAGAAGGCAGGCAAGGTCGACAGAAGTATATTAGATATACATTATATGAATGTGTACTTTACTAGTACTCCTAGCAGCACCAGGGTATTAGACACCGGTTCGGTTGCTAAGTGTTAGTAACCCGAAATAAAAGCTGCGGAATAAACGGAGACTAGCTAAAGGTGAGATGACGATATGTGTTGGAAGTGTTTCCAAGGTTGATGAGATCAAGCATCGCATGCTCCCTCTACCATCGAGATTTGGTGTTTGCGTTAAGCATGATTGGATTATGTTTATCGCAATACGGTTATTCATTTAAGGAGAATAATGGTTACTCTGTTTATTTGAATATACCTTCAATGGTCTTGCACCTAAAATGAATCTCGATCGTAGTGATACACATGTTCGTGCCAAAAGATATAGTAATGATAGTACCACATACTTGTGGCACTTCCACTTGAGTCATATTGGTATAAAACGCATGAAGAAGCTCCATGTTGATGGATCTTTGGACTCACTCGTTTTTGAAAAGATTGAGACATGCGAACCATGTCTATTGGTATATATGCATGAAGAAACTCCATGCAGATGGATCGTTTGGACTCACTTGATTTTGAATCACTTGAGACATGCAAATCATACCACATGGGCAAGATGACTGAAAGGCCTCGTTTTCAGTAAGATGGAACAAGAGAGCAACTTGTTGGAAGTAATACATTTTGATGTATGCAGTCCAATGAGTGCTGAGGCATGCAGTGGATATCGTTATGTTCTTACTTCACGGATGATTTGAGTAGATGCTGAGTGTATTTACTTGATGAAACACAAGTCTGAATTATTGAAAGGTTCAAGTAATTTCAGAGTGAAGTTGAAGATCGTCGTGACAAGAGGATAAAATGTCTGTGATATGATCATAGAGATGAGTATCTGAGTTACGAGTTTGGCACACAATTAAGACATTGTGGAAAGTGTTTCACAATTAATACCGCCTCGAACACCACAGTGTGATGGTGTGTCCGAACACCATAACTGCACCCTATTGGATATGGTGCATACCATGATGTCTCTTATCGAATTACCACTATCGTTTATGGGTTAGGCATTAGAGACAACCGCATTCAATTTAAAAAGGGCACCACGCAATTCCGTTGAGACGACACCGTTTAGAGAAACCTAAGTTGTCGTTTCTTAAAAGTTTGGGGCTGCGACGCTTATGTGAAAAAGTTTCAGGCTGATAAGCTCGAACCCAAAGCGGATAAATGCATATTCATAGAATACCCAAAACAGTTGGGTATACCTCCTATTTCAGATCTGTAAGAAAAAGTAATTGCTTCTAGAAACGAGTCCTTTCTCGAGGAAAAGTTTCTCTCGAAAGAATTGATTGGGAGGATGGTGGAGACTTGATAAGGTTATTAAACCGTCACTTCAACTAGTGTGTAGCAAGGCACAGGAAGTTGTTCCTGTGGCACCTACACCAATTGAAGTGGAAGCTTATGATAGTGATCATGAAACTTCGGATCAAGTCACTACCAAACCTCGTAGGACGACGAGGATGCGTGCTACTTCAGAGTGGCACGTGATCCTGTCTTGGAAGTCATGTTGCTAGACAACAATGAACCTACGAGCTATGGAGAAGCGATGGTGGGCCCATATTCCGACAAATGGTTAGAAGCCATGAAATCCGAGATAGGATCCATGTATCAGAACAAAGCATGGACTTTGGTGAACTTGCCCGATGATCGGCAAGCCATTGAGATAAATGGATCTTTAAGAAGAAGACGGACGTGGACAGTAATGTTACCGTCTATGAAGCTCGACTTGTGGCAAAGAGTATTTTCACAAGTTCAAAGAGTTGACTACGATGAGGTTTTCTCATCCGTAGCGATGCTTAAGTCCGTCGGAATCATGTTAGCATTAGCTGCATTTGTGAAATCTGGCAGATGGATGTCAAAACAAGTTTCCTTACCAGTTTTCATAAGGAAAGGTTGTATGTGATACAATCAGAAAGGTTTTGTCGATCCTAAGGATGCTAAAAGGTATGCTAGCTCCAGCGATCCTTCCATGGACTAGAGCAAGCATCTCGGAGTCAGAATATACGCTTTGATGGAGTGATCAAAGTTTTTGGGTTTATACAAAGTTTGTTAGAAACTTGTATTTACAATAAAGTGAGTGGGAGCGCTACAACATTTCTGATAAGTATATGTGAATGACATATTGTTGATCCGAAATGATGTAAAATTTCTGGAAAGCATAAAGGGTTGTTTGAAAGGAGTTTTTCGAAGGAAGACCTGGATAAAAGCTGCTTACATATTGGGCATCAAGATCTATAGAGATAGATCAAGACGCCTGATGATACTTTCAAAGAACGCACACCTTGACATGATTTTGAAAGAGTTCAAAATAGATCAGCAAAGAAGGAGTTCTTGGCTGTGTTACAAGGTGTGAGTATTGAGTAAGACTCAAGACCTGACCACAGCAGAAGAGAGAGAAAGGACGAAGGTCGTCCCCTATGCTTTAGACGTAGGCTCTACAGTATGCTATGCTGTGTACCGCACATGAAGTGTGCCTTGCCATGAGTTGGTCAAGGGGTACAATAGTGATCCGAGAATGGATCACATGACAGCGGTCGAACTTATCCTTAGTATGTAGTGGACTAAGGAATTTTCTCGATTATGGAGGTGAAAAGGAGTTCGTCGTAAAGGGTTACGTTGATGCGAACTTTGACACTAATCCGGATGACTCTGAGTAGTAAACCAGATTCGTATAGTAGAGCAATTATTTGAAATGGCTCCAAATAGCGCGTGGTAGCATCCACAAGATGACATAGATATTTGTAAAGCACACACGGATCCGAAAGGTTCGGACCCGTTGATTAATAACCTCTCTCACAAGCATAACATGATCAAACCAGAACTCATTGAGTGTTAATCACATAGTGATGTGAACTAGATTGTTGACTCTAGTAAACTCTTTGGATGTTGGTCACATGGTGATGTGACGTGTCAGTGTTAATCACATGGTGATGTGAACTAGATTATTGACTCTAGTGCAAGTGGGAGACTGTTGGAAATATGCCCTAGAGGCAATAATAAATTGGTTATTATTATATTTCCTTGTTCACGATAATCGTTTATTATCCATGCTAGAATTGTATTGATAGGAAACTCAGATACATGTGTGGATACATAGACAACACCATGTCCCTAGTAAGCCTCTAGTTGACTAGCTCGTTGATCAATAGATGGTTATGGTTTCCTGACCATGGACATTGGATGTCGTTGATAACGGGATCACATCATTAGGAGAAAGATGTGATGGACAAGACCCAATCCTAAGCCTAGCACAAGATCGTGTAGTTCGTTTGCTCAAAGCTTTTCTAATGTCAAGTATCATTTCCTTAGACCATGAGATTGTGCAACTCTCGGATACCGTAGGAATGCTTTGGGTGTACCAAACGTCACAACGTAACTGGGTGACTATAAAGGTGCACTACAGGTATCTCCGAAAGTGTCTGTTGGGTTGGCACGAATCGAGACTGGGATTTGTCACTCCGTGTAAACGGAGAGGTATCTCTGGGCCCACTCGGTAGGACATCATCATAATGTGCACAATGTGACCAAGGAGTTGATCACGGGATGATGTGAGTTACGGAACGAGTAAAGAGACTTGCCGGTAACGAGATTGAACAAGGTATCGGGATACCGACGATCGAATCTCGGGCAAGTAACATACCGATAGACAAAGGGAATTGTATACGGGATTGATTGAATCCTCGATATCGTGGTTCATCCGATGAGATCATCGAGGAGCATGTGGGAGCCAACATGGGTATCCAGATCTCGCTGTTGGTTATTGACCGGAGAGTCGTCTCGGTCATGTCTGCGTGTCTCCCGAACCCGTAGGGTCTACACACTTAAGGTTCGGTGACGCTAGGGTTATAGAGATATTAGTATGCGGTAACCCGAAAGTTGTTCGGAGTCCCGGATGAGATCCCGGACGTCACGAGGAGTTCCGGAATGGTCCGGAGGTAAAGATTTATATATGGGAAGTCTTATTTTGGTCGCCGGAAAAGTTTCGCACTTTATCGGTATTGTACCGGGAGTGTCGAAAGGGGTCCGGGGGTCCACCAAGGGGGTCCACCAGCCCCGGGGGGCCACATGGGCTGTAGGGGGTGCGCCTTGGCCTATATGGGCCAAGGGCACCAGCCCCAAGAGGCCCATGCGCCAAGAGATAAGGAAAAGGGAGAGTCCTAAAGGGGGAAGGCACCTCCGAGGTGCCTTGGGGGGGAAGGACTCCTCCCTCGCCGCACCCTTCCTTGGAGGAAGGGCCAAGGCTGCGCCCCCCCCCCCCCCTCTCCCTTGGCCCTATATATAGTGGGGGGAAGGGAGGGCAGCAACACCTAAGCCCTGGCGCCTCCCTCTCCCTCCCGTGACACACCTCCCTCCTCCCGCGGCGCTTGGCGAAGCCCTGTTGGAATCCCGCTACTTCCACCACCACGCCGTCGTGCTGCTGGATCTCCATCAACCTCTCCTCCCCCCTTGCTGGATCAAGAAGGAGGAGACGTCGCTGCTCCGTACGTGTGTTGAACGCGGAGGTGCCGTCCGTTCGGCGCTAGGATCATCGGTGATTTGGATCACGACGAGTACGACTCCATCAACCCCGTTCTCTTGAACGCTTCCGCTCGCGATCTACAAGGGTATGTAGATGCACTCCTTCCCTCTTGTTGCTAGTAAACTCCATAGATTGATCTTGGTGATGCGTAGAAAATTTTAAATTTCTGCTACGTTTCCCAACACACCTAAGATTAGGTGCTCCCGTAGCACCAGATATCCTCCCGCTATGGCAGAGGTCGTGGAGGAGGCAGCATCCTCATTGGTGGAGGAGGAGGTCCTACGAAGGAGTTTTATCCTTTTTTTTACAAAAAAAAAGAGAGAAGAATATCCACTAGCCTCTGCGTCAGCTGACTTGCGTGTTTCCAGCGTAAAATTTGGAGTTTTTGTGCTCGCTGAGAACATCAGTGAGACGTTCAGTATAGTCTCTTGTACAAAATTGACAAGAAAAAAGTTCTCCTGCTTATGCAATTCTCCACTGATCTGAACCCACTCCATGTCTGCGATACCACTCTTCACGGAGAACCGAAATGGAATTACTGATCATGAACATAAATGAAGCACACCACACCTGGGTCGTGACTCGTGAGTCCTAGCTAGTCCTGCCCATGCTAGTTACTACTGCGGGTAATTCTTGGAATAGCAATACGTCGCGTGGGGGCTGGTAATATGAGATGGAGATAAAAGTTCACCAAGACATGGATTTGTTTTTTTATTTTTTGAGGAAAGACATGGATTTGTTATGGACATGAGGACAAGGGGTGCTACGTGCGCATGCACGTGCGTCGCAGTAGACCTTGCCTTTCACGCGTACACTACGGATGCCCTAAACAATTTCCACTGACATTTTTTTTTCTTTGCGAGGATTCCACTGACAGTTTGAAGACACGGCTTAACCGACGATCACTTTGGTTTTGCGCGGTAATCGACGATAGCTTTGGCATTATAGTGCAAACGAAGTGAGAAAATTTAGGCGTTGGAGTAAGAAGAAGAAAACAGAGAGTTATTCTTTAGTCCAGACTTCTATCTTTTTTACATGTTTTTTTTTAAGGAACAAGTCTAATTATATTTTTCTTTTTAGCACAGTAACTCAAGTTATATAGCTCTAGAGTTTCAGAAACGCCGGTGACTCTTTCTGAAGGGCCCATGATAGAAATTTCATGGCGAACCAACTTATGGTTGAATGGTTAAAGGGACCGTGGTATCCCCAGCCACCAGGGTTCAAATCCTGGTGCTCGCATTTATTCATGGATTTATTTCAGAATTTTCGGCGATGCGCATTCAGTGGGAGGAGACGTTTCCGTCGATGATGAGGTGCCTACGGTGACTTCATAAAATTTAAGATGATATGCCGGCTCAGTCTTTCGGAGGTGCTCATAGGGTAGGGTGTGCGTGTGTGCGTTCATAGGTGTGAGTGTATGCGCGTGTATATGAACGCTTGCGTGTACTGTGTTAAAAAAGGAAAGAAATTTCATGCAGCGAATTTACCTGGTAAGAGCATCTACAGCCGGACGCCCCAAACCGGCCTCAAACGTCCGGATGGCCCGTCCGGTCACTGACCAATCACAATTTTTTTACCCAGAAGGAAGTCTCAAACGGGCCTCAAACGCCCAGGCTGACCGGCACCTTTCATATCCAGTACAAATATGGGTCGGATATGGGGTGGCCCGGGCACGCCCGGGCGCACCCGTCTCACAAGCCTGGCCCACCATTGACCCCACGGTTGTCCCACAAAAAACCCCATCCGGCTAATCGCTCCAAAACCCTAGCTCACTCACACTCTCCTCTCCCCGCATCAATTCCGACCGAATCCGGCACAATGTCGAGTTCCGGCCGCCGCTTCGACTCCAAGGTGGATACGGACTATGAGCTTGCCCTCCGCATCGCCTTGGAGCGGTCCAAGGTGGAGACCGGGGGCAACTCCGGATCTGCAACGTCGCCGCTGACGCAGCTTCCCCGTCGGCGCAGCTCGGACGCCGGCGCGGGCACCTCCCGGCCCGTGCGCAGTTCCGACAGGCGGCATGCGCAATCCGCGCCTCCCCTACGTCGTCCCCTGCCCCCGCCGGCCGCTGCTCCCCCACGTGGCAGCGGTGGGTGCTTGTGCCCGGCCCACCGGTCCGGATGCGCACGCCAGAATCAGAGGCGCGCGCCGCCCGCCGCGAGAGGCGGCGGGAAAGGGAGAGGAAGGAGGCAGAGCAATCCGTGTGCCGCCGCCCTGGGATGCAGGCGGAGCCCGATGAGGATGCGCGGCTTCTCGAATGGGTCTACCGCCAGTCGCTTACGACCGCGGAGACGGACGCGCAACGGCTCCGCCGGAAGAACGTCAAGGCGCTGCGGATTGCCATTGAGCAATCCGAGCACAAGGTAGCTCGGCTCGTGAAGCTCAAGCGGTAACAGGACGGGGAGGTCCGGCAGTTGAAAGGGCTCATCATCCTCTCCGACACCTTCGACGACGACGACGACCACGGCTCCTCGTCCGACGACTCGGACGATCCTCCACCAGCCGCCGAGACCTACAGCTGCGCCGGCGACCGGAAGGGCAAAGTGCCGGCGAGGAAGTGTCCGCTGTCTCCATCTTCAATTTCAAGTTTTTAGTAATCTAGTTTAAACTTATCCGTCGTGTATGTGAATTATGTGAACTTTGGCGATCTTTTGAACGTCCGTCGGCGATCTACGTTGTTTTTATTTACGTTGCATGCTTAGTATAAATATAAGGTATCGGATATGAGATACACGGACTGAACCACAGGATTTGAGAACTGCCCGATCAACACAAGCTGCAAGTGGCAACGGATCATGGAACCTTGGCGCACGGATCGCGGGGGAGTTGCTCCCTCTGTTCCGTTGCATGCTCTTAAACTAATCCTCTATCACACCTGCTTTGACTGCCTGCCTGCAGCCCTCTGACCACGATAGGATTCTTCGTGGCACTAATATCGCAAATTTATCTAGTTTTCGAAGTTTTTTCTTTGTTTAGTTCACTCAATGCACACGGTGTGTTAGGGCATCTCCGTAAAAAACTCCCGCAGCCATCCGCGAACAGAGGGACCAATCCGCGGAAACGGATGCGGGATGCGGCTATCCAATGTTAGCCGCATACATTTCAAACCACATTTTAACTAACCGGATGAAATTCATGTAAACCGGCTGATGTTCATCAAAATTCAGATAGAAAATAACATAAATCATCCATACATAGCATGCAAATTAAATCTAGTATAACAAGGTCTCAGATTCGACTAGATCCCGGATGTCCAGCAATTTTTCAGAAAGGGATCATGTCCTCTCACACATGCTTTCCCTTCAGCTTCACTAGTAGTGTGTGCACGTAAATGGGCGTCCCATCGACCTGTGATATAACACGGCGGCGCGTGCGGGCTACATATAATGTGTAGACCAACATTGAGTAAATGAATTAATCAATAAGTTTAGAAAGAGGAAGTAAAACTTACCATCTTCTCCATGCCGCGTGCAATGGCCACCTTGGCTCGAGCTGAGTGACCAAATTGCAGTACTTGATGACACTGGCCTGGATAGCATGCCAGCGATACGACAACAACCTCACGTTGCATTGTTATATGATGTACACATCGTAGGGCGCAGTGTGCTTTCCTGCGTGAAAATTTTCATGCACTTGCCCCAGAAGGGCGGCCCTCTGATCCTGCCTATGAAATCCGCGAATACGACCAGCCACGCATCGCACAACAACTCATCCTCCATGGTCGAGTAGCTCACCATCCTTCGTACTCTAAAAACGACATAGCATTTGAAAATAAGCTCAATGACATTTGACCGAACGCCTGCCGGGCGTGGTGTCTGCCATGGAGGTCATCGGCAGGGGACGGAGTGTACCTGGGTACAAACGGCTTCAGGGCTGAAAGCTCCGTCGAAATGGCAAGTGGGCATGTCAGTGCTGGTTGCGGATGTCCGGCAATGCCTTTGTGGCGGCCAGAGACGAACAACGGCGGTGGTGGAGGTGGAGGATGCGGATGCAAAGTAAGGGGGAGAAGGAGCGGAGTGGAAGGAAATGGGACCGGGAGGGGGGATTGGGTGGGCCGGGGGTGTCGGATTCCTACGTTTCGGGTGTCCAGACTCCCGCAAACCTCCCCCACTTTTGTCTCCAATTTGCGGGAGAAATCGCGTACGGACCGTCCCGCAGACCGATACAGGTCGGCGTTGGATGGCTTTCACAGTCCGAACAGCCCCGTCCGGGAGGTTGCCAAGGTTGATGTGATCAAGCATCGCATGCTCCCTCTACCATCGAGATTTGGTGTTTGCGTTGAGCATGATTGGATTATGTTTATCGCGATACGGCTATTCATTTAAGGAGAATAATGGTTATTCTGTTTATTTGAATAATACCTTCAATGGTCTTGCACCTAAAATGAATCTCGATCGCAGTGATACACATGTTCGTGCCAAAAGATATAAAATAGTAATGATAGTACCACATACTTGTGGCACTGCCACTTGAGTCATATTGGTGTAGAACGCATGAAGAAGCTCCATGTAGATGGATCTTTGGACTCACTCGTTTTTGAAAAGATTGAGACATGCGAACCATGTCTATTGGTATATATGCATGAAGAAACTCCATGCAGATGGATCGTTTGGACTCACTTGATTTTGAATCACTTGAGACATGCAAATCATACCACATGGGCAAGATGACTGAAAGTCCTCGTTTTCAGTAAGATGGAACAAGAGAGCAACTTATTGGAAGAAATACATTTTGATGTATGCAGTCCAATGAGTGCTGAGGCATGCAGTGGATATCGTTATGTTCTTACTTCACAGATGATTTGAGTAGATGCTGAGTGTATTTACTTGATGAAACACAAGTCTGAATTATTGAAAGGTTCAAGTAATTTCAGAGTGAAGTTGAAGATCGTCGTGACAAGAGGATAAAATGTCTGTGATATGATCATAGAGATGAGTATCTGAGTTACGAGTTTGGCACACAATTGAGACATTGTGGAAAGTGTTTCACAATTAATACCGCCTGGAACACCATAGTGTGATGGTGTGTCCGGACATCATAGCTGCACCCTATTGGATATGGTGCATACCATGATGTTTCTTATCGAATTACCACTATCGTTTATGGGTTAGGCATTAGAGACAACCGCATTCACTTTAAATAAGGCACCACGCAATTCCGTTGAGACGACACCGTTTAGAGAAACCTAAGTTGTCGTTTCTTAAAAGTTTGGGGCTGTGATGCTTATGTGAAAAGTTTCAGGCTGATAAGCTCGAACCCAAAGCGGATAAATGTATCTTCATAGAAAAACCAAAACAGTTGGGTATACCTCCTATTTCAGATCTGGAAGCAAAAGTAATTGCTTCTAGAAACGGGTCCTTTCTCGAGGAAAAGTTTCTCTCGAAAGAATTGAGTGGGAGGATGGTGGAGACTTGATAGGGTTATTAAACCGTCACTTCAACTAGTGTGTAGCAGGGCACAGAAAGTTGTTCCTGTGGCACCTACACCAATTGAAGTGGAAGCTTATGATGGTGATCATGAAACTTCGGATCAAGTCACTACCAAACCTCGTAGGACGACGAGGATGCGTGCTACTTCAGAGTGGTACATGATCCTGTCTGAGATATCATGTTGTTAGACAACAATGAACCTACGAGCTATGGAGAAGCGATGGTGGGCCCATATTCCGACAAATGGTTAGAAGCCATGAAATCCGAGATAAATGGATTTTTAAGAAGAAGACGGACATGGACGGTAATGTTACCGTCTATGAGGCTCGACTTGTGGCAAAGAGTATTTTCACAAGTTCAAGGAGTTGACTACGATGAGATTTTCTCATCCGTAGCGATGCTTAAGTCCGTCGGAATCATGTTAGCATTAGCTGCATTTATGAAATCTGGCAGATGGATGTCAAAACAAGTTTCCTTACCAGTTTTCGTAAGGAAAGGTTGTATGTGATACAATCAGAAAGGTTTTGTCTATCCTAAGGATGCTAAAATGTATGCTAGCTCCAGCGATCCTTCCATGGATTAGAGCAAGCATCTCGGAGTCAGAATATACGCTTTGATAGAGTGATCAAAGTTTTTGGGTTTATACAAAGTTTGTTAGAAACTTGTATTTACAATAAAGTGAGTGGGAGCGCTACACCATTTCTGATAAGTATATGTGAATGACATATTTTTGATCCGAAATGATGTAATATTTCTGAAAGCATAAAGGGTTGTTTGAAAGGAGTTTTTCAAAGGAAGACCTGGATAAAGCTGCTTACATATTGGTGTAACGCCCGGATAATCATGCTACAGTAATCCCACGCTAAAGATGCCACATCACCACGGTTACTGTTGTTAACCTCGCGATGATTCGAAACCGTTTCAAAATTTAAATTCAAATTAATGTCAATAATAAAAGTTTTCAAAAATTTAAACAAAAATGTTCGGTGGGTGCCAGATATTGCACTGATAATTATTGTGGAGAAAACATATTTTTAGAAAATGCCTAACTATTTTAAAATGATGTAAAACAGAAAAGAAAATAAATAAAAAGAAAAGAAAATACAAAAGAGAAAACAGAACAAAAAGAAAAAGGAACCCCCCTTCCCCCACTGGACCCTGGCCCAACTGGGCCGACCCCCAGGCCCAGCCGGCCAGCCCACCTCCCCCGGTCGCCTCCCTCCTCCCTGTTCACCCGACCCAGCGACCGCGCTCGCCGGTCGCCGCCGAACCCTCTCGCCGTCCCCGTCGGCAAAGGGATAAGGGCGACGCCCTGCACGCCCCTGGCCCCTGCCCCCACTCCCCCTCGACGCCCCCCCCCCAGATCCACTTCTCCTCCCTCTCCGATCCCCTTCCCCACCTCGGCCGAACGCCACCGCCGCCATGCCTACGGCCTAGCCACGGCCACCGTGCCCACCTCGACGCCCCACGGTGTCTCCTAGGGCCGTCGTCGCCCGCTGCTTCGACTGGTGCGGCCCGTTGGAGACCGGAGCCCCTGCAACGAGCACACCGAGCTCGTCTTCAACTTCGGTCGCCGGCGATCCCTTTCTTCCCCGGCGCCGATCTGCAGCTACTAATCCGTCGAGGGCCTACGTAAGTGCCGCACGGTGACCTTCTCCTCCCCCTGCTGCTCCTCGTTGGCCCCCTAGCGCTCCGTAGATAGCTGCCGTCGTTGCCGAGCTCCGGTCGCCGCCAGGCGCTTCACCGTCGCGGCCATGCTCGCCGTCGAGCTAAGCTGAGCCCGGCTTCGTGCTCAGCACGTCTGTGCGGGCCAGATGCACCCATCCACGCACTCCGTCGAGCCCCGTAGCGCCGGCCCCGAGCTTCACCCGAATGCACCACCCGCCGCCGTCGAGGTAGCGGCCGTTTTCGGCCATCCCCGTGCTTTTTGCGGCCACCAACGGACGCGTCGCGTCGCACCCGTCCCGTAGGAAGAAACCGCGGGCCAAATGGCCCCCTGTGCGCCGTTTCCGCGCAACGCCGCCGTCTCGGGTGGTCGCCGGAGCGTGCGCCGGCGTTTAAACGCCGGCCGCCGACGTGGTTGGCCTGGGGCCACCCCAGTGCCACTGCCAGTGGGCCCCGTGGGTCCCAGTTGACTGGGTTGACCCAGTCAACTGCTGACTGGGCAGGCCCCAGCCACTGACGTGCGGGCCCCACCCCTTAATCCGGAAATTAAAAAGTTTTAATAATTAAAACTAATTAGTTTAGATGATTAGACTATGATAGGTGGGGTACAGTAGTTAATTAATCTAGTTTTAGTTAATTTAATCTTCTGTTAGTCCACTGTCTATGACAGGTAGGACCCACCTGTCTGGTTTGACTGGTCAGCCGACCTGTTGACCTGCTGACGTCAGCATTACCTCATGCTGACATCATAATTCATTTTTGCTAAATTCAAATAATTCCAGAAATTCAAATAATCTTTGAAAATTCATATCTTTTAAACCGTAACTCGGATGAAAATGTTTTCTACATGAAAGTTGCTCAGAACGACGAGACGAATCCGGATACGTAGTTCGTTCGTCCACCACACCTCCCTAACCTATCAAACTCGCAACTTTCCCCCTCCGGTCCGTCTGTCCGAAACGCGAAACAGCGGGAATATTTTCCCGGATGTTCCCCCCCTTCGCCGGTCCCACCTACTGTCGCGTTAGGACACACCTCGCACTGCTCATTGTCATGTCACGCATCGTCATGCTTATGTTTGCATTGTATTTACTGTTTCTTCCCCCTTCTCTCCGGTAGACTATGAGACCGACGCTGCTGCTGCCCAGTTCGACTACAGAGTTGACGACCCCTCCTACTTGCCAGAGCAACCAGGCAAGCCCCCCCCTTGATCACCAGATATCGCCTATTCTTCTCTATACTGCTTGCATTAGAGTAGTGTAGCATGTTACTGCTTTCCGATATCCTATCCTGATGCATAGCCTATCCTTGCTACTATTGTTGTTACCTTTACCTGCAATCCTACATGCTTAGTATAGGATGCTAGTTTTCCAGCAGTGGCCCTACATTCTTGTCCATCTGCTGTGCTATACTATCGGGCCGTGATCACCTGGGCGGTGATCACGGGTATATACTTATATACTATATACATGACACATGTGATGACTAAAGTCGGGTCGGCTCGTAGGAGTACTCGCGAGTGGATCTTTGTGGCGGAGCGACAGGGCAGGTTGAGACCGCCTAGGTGAGAGGTGGGCCTGGCCCTGGTCGGCGTTCGCGGTTACTTAACACGCTTAACGAGATCTTGGTATTTGATCTGAGTCTGGCCATTTGGTCTATACGCACTAACCATCTACGTGGGAGTAGTTATGGGTATCCCGACGTCGTGGTATCAGCCAAAGCTCTTTTGACGTCAGCAACTGAGTGGCGCGCGCCGCATTGGACCGTAAGCTCGCGCTTGTATTAAGGGGGCTAGGTCTGCTTCCGGCCGCGTACGCAACGTGCAGGTGTGCATAGGGCGATGGGCCCAGACCCCTGCGCGCATAGGTTTAGACCGGCGTGCTGACCTCTCTGTTGAGCCTAGGTGGGGCTGCGACGTGTTGATCTTACGAGGCCGGGCATGACCCAGAAAAGTGTGTCCGGCCAAATGGGATCGAGCGTGTTGGGTTATGTGGTGCACCCCTGCAGGGAAGTTTATCTATTCGAATAGCCGTGTCCCTCGGTAAAAGGACGACCCGGAGTTGTACCTTGACCTTATGACAACTAGAACTGGATACTGAATAAAATACACCCTTCCAAGTGCCAGATACAACCCGGTGATCGCTCTCTAACAGGGCGACGAGGAGGGGATCGCCGGGTAGGATTATGCTATGCGATGCTACTTGGAGGACTTCAATCTACTCTCTTCTACATGCTGCAAGATGGAGATGACCAGAAGCGTAGTCCTCGACAGGACTAGCTATCCCCCTTTTAATTCTGGCATTCTGCAGTTCAGTCCACTGATATGCCCCTTTACACATATACCCATGCATATGTAGTGTAGCTCCTTGCTTGCGAGTACTTTGGATGAGTACTCACGGTTGCTTCTCTCCCTCTTTTCCCCCTTTCCTTTCTATCTGGTTGTCACAACCAGATGTTGGAGTCCAGGAGCCAGACGCCATCGTTGACGACGACACCTACGACACTGGAGGTGCCTACTACTACGTGCAGGCCGCTGACGACGACCAGGAGTAGTTAGGAGGATCCCAGGCAGGAGGCCTGCGCCTCGTTCGATCTGTATCCCAGTTTGTGCTAGCCTTCTTAAGGCAAACTTGTTTAACTTATGTCTGTACTCAGATATTGTTGCTTCCGCTGACTCGTCTGTGATCGAGCCCTTGTATTCGAGCCCTCGAGGCCCCTGGCTTGTATTATGATGCTTGTATGACTTATTTATGTTTTAGAGTTGTGTTGTGATATCTTCCCGTGAGTCCCTGATCTTGATCGTACACATTTGCGTGCATGATTAGTGTACGGTCAAAACGGGGGCGTCACAATTGGGCACCAAGATCTATAGAGATAGATCAAGACACCCGATGATACTTTCAAAGAACGCACACCTTGACATGATTTTGAAAGAGTTCAAAATAGATCAGCAAAGAAGGAGTTCTTGGCTATGTTACAAGGTGTGAGTATTGAGTAAGACTCAAGACCTGACCACAGCAGAAGAGAGAGAAAGGACGAAGGTCGTCCCCTATGCTTTAGACGTAGGCTCTACAGTATGCTATGCTGTGTACCGCACATGAAGTGTGCCTTGCCATGAGTTTGTCAAGGGGTACAATAGTGATCCGGGAATGGATCACATGACAACGGTCGAACTTATCCTTAGTATCTAGTGGACTAAGGAATTTTCTCGATTATGGAGGTGAAAAGGGGTTCGTCGTAAAGGGTTACGTCGATGCGAACTTTGACACTAATCCGGATGACTCTGAGTAGTAAACCGGATTCGTATAGTAGAGCAGTTATTTGAAATGGCTCCAAGTAGTGCGTGGTAGCATCCACAAGATGACATAGACATTCGTAAAGCACACACAGATCTGAAAGGTTCAGACCCGTTGACTAATAACCTCTCTCACAAGCATAACATGATCAAACCAGAACTCATTGAGTGTTAATCACAAGTGATGTGAACTAGATTGTTGACTCTAGTAAACTCTTTAGATGTTGGTCACATGGTGATGTGACCTGTGAATGTTAAACACATGGTGATGTGAACTAGATTATTGACTCTAGTGCAAGTGGGAGACTGTTGGAAATATTCCCTAGAGGCAATAATAAATTAGTTATTATTATATTTCCTTGTTCATGATAATCGTTTATTATCCATGCTAAAATTGTATTGATAGGAAACTCAGATACATGTGTGGATACATAGACAACACCATGTCCCTAGTAAGCCTCTAGTTGACTAGCTCGTTGATCAATAGATGGTCACGGTTTCCTGACCATGGACATTGGATGTCGTTGATAACGGGATCACATCATTAGGAGAATGATGTGATGGACAAGACCCAATCCTAAGCCTAGCACAAGATCGTGTAGTTCGTTTGCTCAGAGCTTTTCTAATGTCAAGTATCATTTCCTTAGACCATGAGATTGTGCAACTCCCGGATACCGTAAGAATGCTTTGGGTGTACCAAACGTCACAACGTAACTGGGTGGCTATAAAGGTGCACTACAGGTATCTCCGAAAGTGTCTGTTGGGTTGGCACGAATCGAGACTGGGATTTGTCACTCCGTGTAAACGGAGAGGTATCTCTGGGCCCACTCGGTAGGACATCATCATAATGTGCACAATGTGACCAAGGAGTTGATCACGGGATGATGTGAGTTACGGAACGAGTAAAGAGACTTGCCGGTAACGAGATTGAACAAGGTATCGGGATACCGACGATCGAATCTAGGGCAAGTAACATACCGATAGACAAAGGGAATTGTATATGGGATTAATTGAATCCCCGACATCGTGGTTCATCCGATGAGATCATCGTGGAACATGTGGGAGCCAACATGGGTATCCAGATCCCGCTGTTGGTTATTGACCGGAGAACGTCTCGGTCATGTCTGCATGGTTCCCGAACCCGTAGGGTCTACACGCTTAAGGTTCGATGATGCTAGGGTTATAGGGAAAGTATGTACGTGGTTACCGAATGTTGTTCGGAGTCCCGGATGAGATCCCGGACGTCACGAGGAGTTCCGAAATGGTCCGGAGGTAAAGATTTATATATGGGAAGTCCTGTTTTGGTCACCGGAAAAGTTTCGGGTGATATCGGTAATGTACCGGGACCACCGGGAGGGTCCCGGGGGTCCACCAAGTGGGGCCACCAGCCCCAGAGGGCTGCATGGGCCAAGTGTGGGAGGGGACCAGCCCCAGGTGGGCTGGTGCGCCCCCCCACAAGAGGCCCAGGGCGCAGGAAAGGGGGAAGGGGGGAAACCCTAGTCTCAGATGGGCCTTAGGCCCATCTAGTGGGGCGCCACCTCTCTTCCCCCCTTTGGCCGCCCCCCCAAGCCCCATCTAGGGCTGGCCGCACCCCTTGGGGGGGGAACCCTAGATGGGGGCGCAGCCCTCCCCCTCCCCTATATATACTTGAGGTTTGGGCTGCCCAAGACACACGAGAACGTCTCCTTTTTGGCGCAGCCATACCCCTCTCCCTCCTCCTCCTCTCCCGTGGTGCTTGGCGAAGCCCTGCGGGATTGCCACGCTCCTCCACCACCACCACGACGTCGTGTTGCTGCTGGATGGAGTCTTCCCCAACCTCTCCCTCTCTCCTTGCTGGATCAAGGCATGGGAGACGTCACCGGGCTGCACGTGTGTTGAACGCGGAGGCACCGTTCTTCGGTGCTTAGATCGGAATCAACCGCGATCTGAATCGCTACGAGTACGACTCCTTCATCCGCGTTCTTGCAACGCTTCCGCATCGCGATCTACAAGGGTATGTAGATGCACTCCCCTTCCCCTCGTTGCTAGATTACTCCATAGATTGATCTTGGTGATGCGTAGAAAATTTTGAATTTCTGCTACCTTCCCCAACAGGTACTGGTGAGTCCGGCGCAGCGGAAGAGTCGGACGAAGGAGTAGGGCTGGGTGGTGGAGTGGGAGCAGGGCTGGGTGGTGGAGTGGGAGGAGGGGTCGGGGTGTTGGGGAGGGAGCAGGGGTCGGGGGTGTTGGGGACGTCTCGGGTGGGGTGAGTGTATGGTTGGGATTGGCTATGATGGTGGTGATAAGTTGTGTTCGGCAGGTAGGGGAGTATATAGTTGGAAAGGACGGGGAGAGGGGGTGTTTGCGGAGCTAGGGTGTTGGATGGTGTAGTAGTGCGTTGTGAGAAAGGAAAAATGTGCTCAGCAAACGTGACATGACGAGAGACATGAACGTGTCCGGTGTGAAGGTCGAGACAGCGATAGCCTTTGTGCTCGTCAGAGAAGCCGAGAAAAGCACATGGGATAGAGCGTGATGACAATTTATTTGCAGAAGTGGCGTAGGCATTGGGAAAATAGAGACAGCCGAAAACACGAACCGCGGAGTAGTCGGGGTGGGAAAGAAATAGGGAATAATAGGGAGTAGTGTTGGGTTTAGTTTTAGAAGGTCGAATATTTAGAAGGAAGGTGGCCATGTGTAGGGCTTCAGCCCAAAACTTGGGAGGCATAGATGATTGAATGAGGAGAGTGCGAACTATATCATTGAGGGTGCGAAGAGAGCGTTCTGCTTTACCATTTTGAGGGGAGGTGTAGGGACATGAGAACCTAAGCAGGATGCCATGTTGTAAGAAGAAAGTACGATTTTTAATGTTATCAAACTCGCGACCATTGTCACATTGGATAAAGCGAATTGGGAGGAAGAAGTGAACAGACACATAGCGTTGAAAATTAAGGAAAAGAGAATGGACCTCGGATTTGTTGCGTAGAGGAAAAGTCCAGACAAAGTGGGTGAAATCATCTAGGATAACAAGGTAGTATTTAAAACCCGAAACACTTGCAATGGGAGAGGTCCATAAATCACAATGTATTAATTCAAAGGGATAAGTGCTACAAGAACTAGAGGAACTAAAGGGAAGACGCACATGTTTGCCTAATTGACAAGACTCGCAAAACACAGAATTATGAGAGTCCCTATTACATGGTATGGTAAATTCACTAAGCATAGAAGCTAAGATGGCGGGGTTGGGATGGCCAAAGCGACGATGCCAGAGATCGACGGAGGCCAGCATGGATGTTGGAGGGGTGGCGGCAGGAACTCCATTAAGAGAATAAAGATCACCGGAGCTATTGAAGCGAGCGATCTCGGCCTTGGTCAGGTAATCCTTCACAGATAGACCAAAAGGGTCAAATTCAGCCGAAACTAGATTGTCGCAAGTAAATTGGCGAACAGAGATAAGATTTTTAATGAGGGCGGGTGCAACTAGAACATCGCAAAGTAAAAGAGGTTTGGTGGAAGAGGGAAGTTGAGCCTGACCAACACAATATATAGGAATAGATGATCCATCTCCAAGGATAATGGAAGGGAAAGGAGATTTAGTGCAAGAAGATAACCAATTACTAGATGCAGACATATGACTAGAGGCCCCTGAATCAAAGATCCAATCCGTACCTGAGTTTCCTTGTGTAGCAAAGTTATTCATGGCCTGGAGAAAGGCAGGTTGATCCCAGCTCGGCGTCGCAGGTGAGGGTGGCGTCGGAAGCAGTGCCGACGGATACGATGGTGAAGGCAGTAGGGCCGGCTTGGGAGTGTAGTAGGCATTGGCCGGTTGTGGTGGGGGTGGCGTCGGGAGCAGGGCCGACTGAGGTGTGTAGTAGGCGCCGCCGTCGCTGTAATGACCATAAGGAGCATACGTCGGGGCGGCGTGATAGGCATTGGCCGGCTGTCGGGGGTTGAGAACCCCGGGAGCACCAGTAGGCGGCCGAAGGCCGGGTTGCCAGGCACCTGAGTATGCCGGCGGAGCACCGAGGGTGGACGGAGCGGACCAGGGCATGGGCCATGCTTGAACAAGCCCCATCCAAGGATCATGAGGAGGCCGCCATGCAACCGCAGATGGAGCACTGGTGGGTGGTGCAGGACTCGGTGCTGGTGATGTCGTAGGCGGAACCGAACGAGTCGGCGGCGGCCTGTAGATAGGGTTTTTGCCGCGGTAGTTCGGACTAGGACGCCAGCCTGGGGGCGGTTCAACAGATGACGATGCGGACGGCCCGGCGGCAGGAGCCGGCCTGGAAGGCGGCGCTGGTGTAGACGACAGAGGAGGACGAGCCGCAGCATGAAAGACCTTGGGGCGAGAGTCCTTGCGAGCTTGTGTTTCCGCCGCGAGTTGTAGCAAGGAACGTACTTCAGCGAAGGTAGGAGGGGGCCGTATCATCGGTATGAACGAGGCTTGCTTGTCAAAGTCTTCGCTGAGGCCGACGACGACGATATTGATTAGCTGTGAGTCGCTAACTGTATCGCCGAGTTCGCGGAGCTCATCGCCAATGGTCTTAACGCGCTGGCAGAACAGGTTCACCGGGGCGTCTCCTTGCAACATATTGCGAAGCTCGGTGTGGAGAGTGTTTTTCTGAGCGTCGGTGTTGCTTTGGAAGAGCTGACGGAGGGAGTGCCAGATGTTGGCAGCGGTGGCGCCGTCGTGATCGAGCATGTTGAAGATCTCGGTGGTGATGCGGGTGTAGAACCACTGGACGATCGCGAGATCGTCTTTCAACCATTGCGGATCGTCGGGGCGGGGAAGACAGTTGGCGGCGACATGCGAGCGCAGGTTGCAGCGGCCGAGGTGGAGATCGAAGAGATGTCTTCAATGGTAGTAGTTGTGGGCGGCGAGATCAAGAACTATGGGGATGTAGAGGCTGACGTCGGAGATTGTGTCAGCAAGAGATATTGGTGCGGCGAGGATGGGTGCAGGGTAGTTTTGTGGAGCTATGGTGAGGGCCGAGAGAGAAGCGGCCGCGGCGTTGGCAGCCTTGGCGATGAGTGCGGCCCGGTGCTCGAAGTAGCCGGGCGGCGGCGGCGGTGGCGTTGGCGGAGCCATACCCTAAACCCGGGGATCGGTATCTGATACCATGAAAGCTAAATAAAACTGTTGCTTATTGATGATTTGGTGCGGCATACAAGAGTATATAAGAGGGTACAAACCGACTTGGGGTAGGGGTACAAAACTGACTTGGACTAGAAGTCGTATACCATAATGACTACTCTAACACGTACCACTCGGCACCGGAAGGATTGGCACATCAATCGCCATGAATGCGTGCATAGAAACTGCTGCGAGCAATTTCTAGCAGATGAGGCACCGGCCGGCCATCATCACCCACGTCCCCCCTTTCCACTTCGCAGGCGGATCGACCGCGCCGGCACAATCGGTCGGCCCCTTGTTCATCCGCATCCCGCGAGTCCGCTGGACCCCCTCATCGGCCGGATCGGTTCCCCTCGCGCGCATCGGCTGAACCGCGTGGCGCTGGATCCACTCGCGCGCCTCCTCGCTCGCGTCGGCTGGCTTCGCTAGCACTCGACCTCCTCGCGCGCTTGGTCTCCCTCTAGCGCCTCCTCTGTAATCCCCCCGCATCCTGTCGACCGCTTTTTTTACGTAGTTTTTTTTGAGACACTTTACGATTTTTTTAGACAATCTCGCTTACCTTTATTCAATCTCCAAAATGTTTACAGGAAAGGGAAGCTCCCTCGGTCGGCCTAACCAAACATGACGACCAAAACCGAGTCCTAAAGCATGCCTAGCGAAAGTGTGAGCCTCGAAATTCGAGCTCCTAAACTCATGAACTATATTACAGCAAAAGAAATTCCTAGATTGGTAATTTATTTCATGTAGAATGGCTCCATACCCTGCTGCCGAGTTCACCTTGATGTCATTCACCACCATCTTGCTATCTGAAGCAATATGAATCTGGTTCTCGTAAAGATCGTCAGCTAAAGATTGCCCTTCACGTACTCCCAATGCTTCCAGCGTGTTAGGATCAATTATATGTCTGAAAGTGACAGCTGAAGCCCCAAGAAATTTTCCTCTCTGATCCCGACAGACTGCCGCCACAGCTCCAAAACTTCCTTCTACAAAGACTGCCGCATCAACATTAACCTTCGCAAGACTCTCTGGAGGTGCCAACCAAGCTGTTGGTCGTGCTTTGGGCATTTGTGGCTGCGTCGGAGTTTGCCTTTCAACTATGTGTAGATCTCCGAGAAAAAAGTTGACAAAAGAATGAGTTGCAAAAGGGCTTTCAAAAATATCTTCATGGATGGCTTTCCTCCTTGATCGCCAAATGGCCCATAAGGTCACCACCATTCGGGCGAACTCCTCGTGAGACATTTTTTACGTAGTACAAGGGGGACAGCTGCAGCGAGCCAGAGACAGATTGGAGTGGTTAAATGGGCTGCCTCAAGCGGCCCAATTAACCAGAGGCCTTGGTTTTTTCTTCCAGAGTAGCAGCCCCTAAGGACGGGAGTTCCTATGCGTCGCTCGTTGCGGCAAATTGCCGAGCGGACGCACAAGCGCGACTCGAGCTGGGCCGGGCCATTAGCGTAGCACAGCGAAAAATCCAAAAAAAGTGTGCTCAAGGGAAGGATCGAACAAGGGACCTCCTATTGCTTATGCGCGAGCCTAGCCAACGGGATAGATGAGCTTCTTGGTTTACTATGGCGCGCGAAGCTAAAGGTAATATAGATCCGAGCATTTTGTCAAATTCTGAACGCGAACATTATTTTGGAAATATTTTTTTTAAAGCGAACACTTTTCAACTTTGAGAAGAAGAAAAGAAGGTCGAACATTTCTTGAAATATTCGAACAGATTTTTGGTAAACTGAACACTTTTTTGAAAATCACGAACATTATTGAATATGTGAAAAAACAAATTGTTAAAGGGGAAAATTTTTGGAACTAATAAAAATAATTTGGAAATGCGAATAGTTTTGGAATCCGTCAACAATTTTTAAAACAAGAAAAAAAATTCAAACTCAGAACAAAATTTATAAATGATTTTTGAAAAAAATCCAATAATTTTTAGAAATATGAACAGTTTTTATGAAATCAAGAACATTTTTTAGAACTGTAAAATATTCTAAAAATGAAAAAGGAACAGGAGAAAGTAAGCAGAAAAACAAGAAAAGAAGATGAACATTTTTCAAATTTGTTAGTATTTTTTTAAAAAAATCGAACATTTTTTGAAACTCCCAAACAAAATTAGAAACAGACACATTCTTGAAAATTGCGAACAAAATTTGAAATAGAAACAATTTTTGAAACTACCAAACAAAATTGAAAAATACGAACATTTTTTTAAATTTGCGAATGAATTTTGAAAGAGGAACATTTTTTGGAAAATTCGAACATTTTTTCAATACATGAACAATATTTTGAAAACCGGAACATATTTTCAACAAGCAATTTTTTTTTAAACTTCGAACTTTTTTTAAAGAACGAATATTTTTTACATGCAATCAAAATTTGAATAGTTTGAACATTTTTAAAATTATAAAAATTGAAAAAGTGAAGACGAGGAAAAATAAAGAAAAGAAACAAAAAGAAAAAGGATGAAAAAGAAAACTTGAAAAATAGAAAAGGAATGAAAAGAAAAAGATAGAGAAGAAAAAATAAACAGGAAAAAGGAATAGAAAAACGAAAAAAGAAACGGAAAAAAGTGTTAGGAAGCTCCTAGAAGGTTCCCAAAACCGGAAAAAAACTGGCTGGGAACAAGCGAGAAGGTTCCTAAAACCAAAATCGTCGAAACGTTTTACGGGCCGGCCCACGCGCGAACCCTCGTTCGATCTCCCTATGCGTCCGCCCGACAACTCGCCGCAGCGAGCGGCAAATAAGATATTCCCCTAAGGACAGTTGGGCCAGGATGCTACAGAAGTTGGGCCAAGACGCTACATCACATAGATCTAACGGCCAAGAATGATTAAATCAGCAAAACGGACGGCGACAAAGCCTAATGACATGAGAAAGCTCGGTTTAGCCTCAGTTTTATATTGATTAAAAGTAGGCCTCGGTTTTTTCTTCCAGAGTAGCAGCCCCTTAGGACATCTGGGCCAGGACCTGCAGAAGTTGGCCCAGAACACTACATCTGACGGACATAAACGGGCAGATCAAGAAAACGGACGGCCGAAAACCCAAATCGCTGTGAGGGCTCGCTTTAGGTGCGGTTATACTCTCCTTAATGTGCTTTGGAATTCCTGAAGATGGATTGGTGGCCATGGTTTTGTTTAGCTTATCTCGGTGCATATGTGTTCGTGTTGTAACCTGCAATCGTTGGAAACCCAATTCTTGGGGACTGTCAGTCCATGATCAATTACGTGAGGGTAGGCTAAATTACCTATTTAAATTCCTAAAGAAAAAGATGAACGAAAATGCTAACTGGCCACCATCAGCCAGGGGGATTGCAAACTGGCGACCCTGAGCCAGGGGGATTTCACAGCGAATGTCCTCCCTGTTGAAGTATAATGTCCAACCCTTTTCCATAGTTTGTAATTTTGGATGAGTTGGCTGCAATATGAATTCAATATGGTATCCGAGCCAAAAGATCTTGTGTTCAAGACCCTGCCAATACAGTATTAAAAAATGATTCTGCGTCCTAAATAAATCCGACGGACTAAATAAGCATAGACTTGAGGGGGAGTGTTGAAATATATTGCCCGTCTCTCCCCGTCAGTTCGAACTGATGGGTGATCTTGGTAGATGCATAAGCTTGCAACCAAGAGGGTTCAGAGCTCAAAACCCAGTAAACGCAATAAATAATTGTGGCCTGCCTTGTTTCCGCTGCTCACGTCATAAACTTCGAAGGAGCATAAACGTGAGGGGAGGGGGTGTTGGAGTATAATGTCTAGCCCTCTCCTATAGTTTGGACTTTTAAATGGGTTAGCTGGAGCATGAATTCAGTACTCCCTACCGTCGTAGGAATCTCCGAACAGAACCGACGCCATGTAGTATCGCCGAAATTGTTCGTTGTTCAGCCGCTTTCCAAAAATCACTAGAACATAAATGCGCGTGTTGCCGCGCTTGTGATCTTAGCAACAGAAAGAATAAAATATTAGAGAAGATTTGGAATGTAGACGCATTTGATAGTTTGAAAGGAAAACATACAAAGTCTTATATTGGGGCATGTATGATAAATAGGTTGCAGAGTAGATTGAGGATGAGCTATACAGGAAGTGTCCCACACTTCTCTTGATTCTGATTTGGTCTCTTTGATGGTTCTAACTAATTTACTGAGATAAAAGGCGTTAGGAGCTGCAATGTTCAGGGAAATTTTAGTAAGTGAAAACAAAGCAACGACTACATACCTGACTGTCAAGGTGAAACTTGGTAATTTTCAAGAAGGTGAGGATCAAGCGCGGAAGGGTGGCATGTAGTGTTGGAAATATGCCCTAGAGGCAATAATAAATGGTTATCATTATATTTCTTTGTTCATGATAATTGTCTATTGTTCATGCTATAATTGTATTGTCCGGAAATCGTAATACATGTGTGAATACATAGACCACAACGTGTCCCTAGTAAGCCTCTAGTTGACTAGCTCGTTGATCAACAGATAGTCATGGTTTCCTGACTATGGACATTGGATGTCATTGATAACGGGATCACATCAATAGGAGAATGATGTGATGGACAAGACCCAATCCTAAGCATAGCATAAAAGATCGTGTAGTTTCGTTTGCTAGAGCTTTTCCAATGTCAAGTATCTTTTCCTTAGACCATGAGATCGTGCAACTCCCGGATACCGTAGGAGTGCTTTGGGTGTGCCAAACGTCACAACGTAACTGGGTGACTATAAAGGTGCACTACGGGTATCTCCGAAAGTGACTGTTGGGTTGGCACGGATCGAGACTGGGATTTGTCACTCCGTGTGACGGAGAGGTATCTCTGGGCCCACTCGGTAATGCATCATCATAATGAGCTCAATGTGACTAAGGAGTTAGTCACGGGATCATGCATTGCGGTACGAGTAAAGAGACTTGCCGGTAACGAGATTGAACAAGGTATCGGGATACCGACGATCGAATCTCGGGCAAGTAACATACCGATTGACAAAGGGAATTGTATACGGGATTGATTGAATCCTCGACACCGTGGTTCATCCGATGAGATCATCGTGGAACATGTGGGAGCCAACATGGGTATCCAGATCCCGCTGTTGGTTATTGACCGGAGAGACGTCTCGGTCATGTCTGCATGTCTCCCGAACCCGTATGGTCTACACACTTAAGGTTCGGTGACGCTAGGGTTGTAGAGATATATGTATGCGGAAACCCGAAAGTTGTTCGGAGTCCCGGATGAGATCCCGGACGTCAAGAGAGGTTCCGAAATGGTCCGGAGGTGAAGAATTATATATAGGAAGTCAAGTTTCGGCCACCGGGAAAGTTTCGGGGGTTACCGGTATTGTACCGGGACCACCGGAAGGGTCCCGGGGGTCCACCGGATGGGGCCACCTGTCCCGGAGGGCCCCGTGGGCTGAAAGTGGAAGGGAACCAGCCCTTAGTGGGCTGGGGCGCCCCCCTTGGGCCTCCCCCCATGCGCCTAGGGTTGGGAACCCTAGGGGGAGCTTCCCCCTTGCCTTGGGGGGCAAGGCACCCCTTTCCACCCCTTGGCCGCCGCCCCCCCCCCCCCCCCAACCCTAGATGGGTTTTGGCCGCCCCCCCCTCCCAAGGGGGCCTATATAAAGGGGGGAGGGAGGGCAGCAATACACAGCCTCTGGCGCCTCCCTCCCCCCTGCAACACCTCTCTCTCTCTCGCAGAAGCTTGGCGAAGCCCTGCCGGAGACCCGCTACATCCACCACCACGCCGTCGTGCTGCTGGATCTCCATCAACCTCTCCTTCCCCCTTGCTGGATCAAGAAGGAGGAGACGTCGCTGCACCGTACGTGTGTTGAACGCGGAGGTGCCGTCCGTTCGGCACTCGGTCATCGGTGATTTGGATCACGGCGAGTACGACTCCGTCATCCACGTTCATTGGAACGCTTCCGCTCGTGATCTACAAGGGTATGTAGATGCACTCCTTTCCCCTCGTTGCTAGTAGACTCCATAGATGCATCTTGGTGAGCGTAGGAAAATTTTAAATTATGCTACGATTCCCAACAGTGGTATCAGAGCCAGGTCTATGCGTAGTTACATTGCACGAGTAGAACACAAAGTAGTTGTGGGCGTTGAGTTTGCCAATTCTTCTTGCCGCTACTAGTCTTTTCTTGTTTCGGCGGCATTGTAGGATGAAGCGGCCCGGACCGACCTTACACGTACACTTACGTGAGACAGGTTCCACCGACTGACATGCACAAGTTGCATAAGGTGGCTAGCGGGTGTCTGTCTCTCCTACTTTAGTCGGAACGGATTCGATGAAAAGGGTCCTTATGAAGGGTAAATAGAAATTGGCAAATCACGTTGTGGTCATACGTAGGTAAGAAACGTTCTTGCTAGAAACCTACAAACCACGTAAAAGTTTGCAACAACAATTAGAGGACGTCTAACTTGTTTTTGCAGCAAGTGTCATGTGATGTGATATGGCCAGAAGGATGTGATGAATGATATATGTGATGTATGAGATTGATCATGTTCTTGTAATAGGAATCACGACTTGCATGTCGATGAGTATGACAACCGGTAGGAGCCATAGGAGTTGTCTTAATTTATTTATGACCTGCGTGTCAACTGGAACGTCATGTAATTACTTTACTTTATTGCTAACCGTTAGCCATAGTAGTAGAAGTAATAGTTGGCGAGACAACTTCATGAAGACACGATGATGGAGATCATGGTGTCATGCCGGTGACAAAGATGATCATGGTGCCCCGAAGATGGAGATCAAAGGAGCATAATGATATTGGCCATATCATGTCACTATTTGATTGCATGTGATGCTTATCATGTTTTTGCATCTTATTTGCTTAGAACGACGGTAGTAAGTAAGATGATCCCTTATAATAATTTCAAGAAAGGTTTTCACCCTAACTGTGCACCGTTGCGAAGGTTCGTTGTTTCGAAGCACCACGTGATGATCGGGTGTGATAGATTCTAACGTTCGCATACAACGGGTGTTGACGAGCCTAGCATGTACAGACATGGCCTCGGAACACACGCAATACACTTAGGTTGGCTTGACGAGCCTAGCATGTACAGACATGGCCTCGGAACACGGAGGACCGAAAGGTCGAGCATGAGTCGTACAGAAGATACGATCAACATGGAGATGTTCACCGATCTTGACTAGTCCGTCTCACGTGATGATCGGACACGGCCTAGTTAAACTCGGATCATGTTTCACTTAGATGACGAGAGGGATGTCTATCTGAGTGGGAGTTCATTAAATAATTTGATTAGATGAACTCAATTATCATGAACTTAGTCTAAAATCTTTACACTATGTCTTGTAGATCAAATGGCCAACATTGTCCTCAATTTCAACGCGTTCCTAGAGAAAACCAAGCTGAAAGATGATGGCAGCAACTATACGGACTGGGTCCGGAACCTGAGGCTCATCCTCATAGTAGCCAAGAAAGATTATGTTTTAGAAGCACCGCTAGGTGAAGCACCAATCCCAGAGAACCAAGACGTTATGAACGCTTGGCAATCACGTGCTGATGATTACTCCCTCGTTCAGTGCGGCATGCTTTACAGCTTAGAACCGGGCCTCCAAAAGCGTTTTGAGAAACATGGAGCATACGAGATGTTCGAGGAGCTGAAACTGGTTTTTCAAGCTCATGCCCGGGTCGAGAGATATGATGTCTCCGACAAGTTCTTCAGCTGTAAAATGGAGGAGAACAGTTCTGTTAGTGAGCACATACTCGGAATGTCTGGGTTGCACAACCGCTTGTCTCAGCTGGGAGTTAATCTCCCGGATGACGCGGTCATTGACAGAATCCTCCAGTCGCTTCCACCAAGCTACAAGAGCTTTGTGATGAACTACAATATGCAGGGGATGGAAAAGACCATTCCCGAGGTATATTCAATGCTGAAATCAGCGGAGGGGAGATCAGAAAAGAACATCAAGTGTTGATGGTGAATAAAACCACTAAGTTCAAGAAGGGCAAGGGTAAGAAGAACTTCAAGAAGGACGGCAAGGGAGTTGCCGCGCCCGGTAAACCAGTTACTGGGAAGAAGTCAAAGAATGGACCCAAGCCTGAAACTGAGTGCTTTTATTGCAAGGGAAGTGGTCACTGGAAGCGGAACTGCTCCAAATACTTAGCGGACAAGAAGAAGGCCGGCAACACCAAAGGTATATGTGATATACAAGTTATTGATGTGTACCTTACCAGTACTCGTAGTAGCTCCTGGGTATTTGATACCGGTGCGGTTGCTCATATTTGTAACTCAAAACAGGAACTACGGAATAAACGGAGACTGGCAAAGGACGAGGTGACGATGCGCGTCGGGAATGGTTCCAAGGTCGATGTGATCGCCGTCGGCACGCTACCTCTGCATCTACCCACGGGATTAGTTTTAAACCTCAATAATTGTTATTTAGTGCCAGCTTTGAGCATGAACATTGTATCTGGATCTCGTTTAATTCGAGATGGCTACTCATTTAAATCCGAGAATAATGGTTGTTCTGTTTATTTGAGAGATATGTTTTATGGTCATGCCCCGCTGGTCAATGGTTTATTTTTGATGAATCTCGAACGTGATGTTACACATGTTCATAGTGTGAATACCAAAAGATGTAAAGTTGATAACGATAGTCCCACATACTCGTGGCACTGCCGCCTTGGTCACATTGGTGTCAAGCGCATGAAGAAGCTCCATGCAGATGGACTTTTGGAGTCTCTTGATTACGAATCATTTGACACGTGCGAACCATGCCTCATGGGTAAGATGACCAAGACTCCGTTCTCCGGAACAATGGAGCGAGCAACCAACTTATTGGAAATCATACATACCGATGTGTGCGGTCCAATGAGTGTTGAGGCTCGCGGAGGATATCGTTATGTTCTCACTCTCACTGATGATTTAAGTAGATATGGGTATGTCTACCTAATGAAACACAAGTCTGAAACCTTTGAAAAGTTCAAGGAATTTCAGAGTGAAGTCGAGAATCAACGTGACAGGAAAATAAAATTCTTACGATCAGATCGTGGTGGAGAATATTTAAGTCACGAATTTGGTGCACACTTAAGGAAATGTGGAATAGTTTCACAACTCACGCCGCCTGGAACACCTCAGAGAAACGGTGTGTCCGAACGTCTCGCACTCTATTGGATATGGTGCGATCTATGATGTCTCTTACCGATTTACCGCTCTCATTTTGGGGATATGCTTTAGAGACTGCCGCATTCACTTTAAATAGGGCTCCGTCGAAATCCGTTGAGACGACACCGTATGAATTATGGTTTGGGAAGAAACCTAAGCTGTCGTTTCTAAAAGTTTGGGGATGCGATGCTTATGTCAAGAAATTTCAACCTGAAAAGCTCGAACCCAAATCGGAAAAATGCGTCTTCATAGGATACCCTAAGGAAACTATTGGGTATACCTTCTACCTCAGATCCGAAGGCAAGATCTTCGTTGCCAAGAACGGGTCCTTTCTGGAGAAGGAGTTTCTCTCAAAAGAATTGAGTGGGAGGAAAGTGGAACTTGATGAGGTGATAGTCACCCCTTCCGAACCGGAAAGTAGCGCAGCGCGGGAAAATGTTCCTGTGGTGCCTACACCGACTGGGGAGGAAGTTAATGATGATGATTATGAAGCTTCGGATCAAGTTACTGAACTTCGTAGGTCCACAAGGACACGTTCCGCACCAGAGTGGTACGGCAACCCTGTCCTGGAAATCATGTTGTTAGACAACGGTGAACCTTCGAACTATGAAGAAGCGATGGCGGGCCCGGATTCCGACAAATGGCTAGAAGCCATGAAATCCGAGATAGGATCCATGTATGAAAACGAAGTATGGACTTTGACTGACTTGCCTGATGATCGGCAAGCCATAGAAAACAAATGGATCTTTAAGAAGAAGACGGACGCGGATGGTAATGTGACCATCTACAAAGCTCGACTTGTCGCTAAGGGTTATCGACAAGTTCAAGGGGTTGACTACGATGAGACTTTCTCACCCGTAGCGAAGCTGAAGTCCGTCCGAATCATGTTAGCAATTGCCGCATACTATGATTATGAGATATGGCAGATGGACGTCAAAACGGCATTCCTTAATGGCTTCCTTAAGGAAGAGTTGTATATGATGCAGCCGGAAGGTTTTGTCGATCCTAAGAATGCTAACAAAGTATGCAAGCTCCAACGCTCAATCTATGGGCTGGTGCAAGCATCTCGGAGTTGGAACATTCGCTTTGATGAGATGATCAAAGCGTTTGGGTTTACACAGACTTATGGAAAAGCCTGTGTTTACAAGAAAGTGAGTGGGAGCTCTGTAGCATTTCTCATATTATATGTGGATGACATACTGTTGATGGGAAATGATATAGAATTCTTGGAGAGTATAAAGGCCTATTTGAATAAGTGTTTTTCAATGAAGGACCTTGGAGAAGCTGCTTATATATTAGGCATCAAGATCTATAGAGATAGATCAAGACGCCTCATTGGTCTTTCACAGAGTACATACCTTGACAAGATATTGAAGAAGTTCAATATGGATCAGTCCAAGAAGGGGTTCTTGCCTGTATTGCAAGGTGTGCAGTTGAGCACGGCTCAATGCCCGACCACGGCAGAAGATAGAGAAAAGATGAGTGTCATCCCCTATGCCTCGGCCATAGGGTCTATTATGTATGCCATGCTGTGTACCAGACCTGATGTAAAACTTGCCGTAAGTTTGGTAGGAAGGTACCAAAGTAATCCCGGAATGGAACACTGGACAGCGGTCAAGAATATCCTGAAGTACATGAAGAGGACTAAGGATATGTTTCTCGTTTATGGAGGTGACGAAGAGCTCGTCGTAAAGGGTTACGTCGACGCTAGCTTCGACACAGATCTGGATGACTCGAAGTCACAGACCGGATACGTGTATATATTGAATGGAGGAGCAGTAAGCTGGTGCAGTTGCAAGCAAAGCGTCGTGACGGGATCTACATGTGAAGCGGAGTACATGGCAGCCTCGGAGGCAGCACAGGAAGCAGTCTGGATGAAGGAGTTCATTACCGACCTAGGGGTGATTCCCAATGCGTCGGGCCCAATGACTCTCTTCTGTGACAACACTGGAGCTATTGCCCTTGCGAAGGAGCCCAGGTTTCACAGGAAGACCAGGCATATCAAGCGTCGCTTCAACTCCATTCGTGAAAGTGTTCAAAATGGAGACATAGATATTTGTAAAGTACATACGGACCTGAATGTAGCAGATCCGTTGACTAAACCTCTCCCTAGGGAAAAACATGATCAACACTAGGACGCAATGGGTGTTCGATTCATCACAATGTAACTAGATTATTGACTCTAGTGCAAGTGGGAGACTGTTGGAAATATGCCCTAGAGGCAATAATAAATGGTTATCATTATATTTCTTTGTTCATGATAATTGTCTATTGTTCATGCTATAATTGTATTGTCCGGAAATCGTAATACATGTGTGAATACATAGACCACAACGTGTCCCTAGTAAGCCTCTAGTTGACTAGCTCGTTGATCAACAGATAGTCATGGTTTTCTTCCTAAAAAAAACAGATAGTCAAGGTTTCCTGACTATGGACATTGGATGTCATTGATAATGGGATCACATCATTAGGAGAATGATGTGATGGACAAGACCCAATCCTAAGCATAGCATAAAAGATCGTGTAGTTTCGTTTGCTAGAGCTTTTCCAATGTCAAGTATCTTTTCCTTAGACCATGAGATCGTGCAACTCCCGGATACCGTAGGAGTGCTTTGGGTGTGCCAAACGTCACAACGTAACTGGGTGACTATAAAGGTGCACTACGGGTATCTCCGAAAGTGTCTGTTGGGTTGGCACGGATCGAGACTGGGATTTGTCACTCCATGTGACGGAGAGGTATCTCTGGGCCCACTCGGTAATGCATCATCATAATGAGCTCAATGTGACTAAGGCGTTAGTCACGGGATCATGCATTGCGGTACGAGTAAAGAGACTTGCCGGTAACGAGATTGAACAAGGTATTGGGATACCGACGATCGAATCTCGGGCAAGTAACATACCGATTGACAAAGGGAATTGTATACGGGATTGATTGAATCCTCGACACCGTGGTTTATCCGATGAGATCATCGTGGAACATGTGGGAGCCAACATGGGTATCCAGATCCCGCTGTTGGTTATTGACCGGAGAGGCGTCTCGGTCATGTCTGCATGTCTCCCGAACCCGTATGGTCTACACACTTAAGGTTCGGTGACGCTAGGGTTGTAGAGATATATGTATGCGGAAACCCGAAAGTTGTTCGGAGTCCCGGATGAGATCCCGGACGTCATGAGAGGTTCCGGAATGGTCCGGAGGTGAAGAATTATATATAGGAAGTCAAGTTTCGGCCACCGGGAAAGTTTCGGGGGTTACCGGTATTGTACCGGGACCACCGAAAGGGTCCCGGGGGTCCACCGAGTGGGGCCACCTGTCCCGGAGGGCCCCGTGGGCTGAAAGTGGAAGGGAACCAGCCCTTAGTGGGCTGGGGCGCCCCCCCTTGGGCCTCCCCCCATGCGCCTAGGGTTGGGAACCCTAGGGGGGAGCTTCCCCCTTGCCTTGGGGGGCAAGGCACCCCTTTCCACCCCTTGGCCGCCGCCCCCCAACCCTAGATGGGTTTTGGCCGCCCCCCCCCTCCCAAGGGGGCCTATATAAAGGGGGGTGAGGGAGGGCAGCAACACACAGCCTTGGGCGCCTCCCTCCTCCCCTGCAACACCTCTCTCTCTCTCTCTCTCTCTCTCTCTCTCTCTCTCTCGCAGAAGCTTGGCGAAGCCCTGCCGGAGACCCGCTACATCCACTACCACGCCGTCGTGCTGCTGGATCTCCATCAACCTCTCCTTCCCCCTTGCTGGATCAAGAAGGAGGAGACGTCGCTGCACCGTACGTGTGTTGAACGCGGAGGTGCCGTCCGTTCGGCACTCGGTCATCGGTGATTTGGATCACGGCGAGTACGACTCCGTCATCCACGTTCATTGGAACGCTTCCGCTCGCGATCTACAAGGGTATGTAGATGCACTCCTTTCCCCTCGTTGCTAGTAGACTCCATAGATGCATCTTGGTGAGCGTAGGAAAATTTTAAATTATGCTACGATTCCCAACATGTAGTATCTGCAACAACATGCATCAAAGCAATTGATAGCTTGAGATGCATAAGTAAAGAATCTTTACAATCCATAAAACTGCCTTAACACTTCCTGGGACCAGAGCACTACAACAACATCCTATAACTATAAGAAGGCTTAAATGATAACAACTCCCTGCTAATGATGTACTGTTAAAATAACCAGAGTAGAAGCTGGGTGTCACCTGCTCAAGAAAAACATGATGTTGCAAATGAACTCCCTAAGCACTCGGAGAACCATAAAGCGGCAAATGCATTGGACCTCATTTTTTGTATTCCCAGAGATCTGCAACAGAGAAGTTACAGAATAGGTCATGACGCCTAGGCTGCGTGTATGGTCATCATCTGAAAATACAGAAACAGACCGCATGAGTGGAAAGGGAGATGATCTAAAACAATCTCGTATGAAAAGGTCTGCAAGAAAAGTAGGCAAACAGACAAACAAGCCAGCAGAACTTACAGAAAGGTGGGACAAGCTTCGTCGCTATAATTCCTTCGCCGCTTCCCCAGTACAGGGTGATCATCTTTAAGTACGGAATGGGGAGGGACGTGCCTCATAGCTGCAATGGCAAGAAGACGGACGCATGAGGAAGACAACCGGTGATGGATGCCAACGGCGCGTGTGGCCGCTGTAGCCGCCATGGAAGAACGCTGCAGGATGCGACAGTAAAAAAGAGGTAAAGGAAAGAGCCACCATGGGGACCTGCAGTGGGGGAGTGTAGGGAACAGAGGCAGAAGCAAACCTAGCTCGACGCCGAGACGGAGGACGGCGGCGGCCGGGGTTGAGGAACATAGGAGCAGTTCGCAGCTCGGGGATGGGGATTGCGTCGCCGATCGGAAACCTGGACGAATCAGGATATGGGACTGGACTGGGCCTTCTACCTTACGACCCAACAACAGACGGAAACCGCAGCTCGTTCTGCGGAGTAGCGGCCCACGAAACGGTGCGCTCTACGTGTGATGTGTAACAATGTGGAGTGTTGGGAGGACCAACTGATCCAGAGCGTCCATGAGCATGATCGGATGGCTGACGAGTCAAAATCGTTGTGGAGGCTTCAAGGTGGCTCAGTTTTACTGTTTTTCAATGAGGTGAGATATGGGTCGAGAACCCACACCCTCGTGTGGCAGGAGCGGCGCCCAATGCCACTAGCCTGAGAGGGCCTTTTATGAATCTTTTGGAAAAGGACGCATATATTTTTCAATCCCGAAAATTCCATAGCAGTTTTGTTTTTTGCAGCATGGTATTTTTTAGAGGATGATATTTTTAATTTTGAGGGATGGCATTTTTTTTAGTGGCACGGCAGTCTTTATTACTTAGCGTATGGCATTTTTTCATTAACAATATAGTGGAATTTTTTATTTGTAATGGCATGTTGGTTTTTCTTGACAATATGGTGGCATTTTTATTATAATTTTAAGAGATGACATTTCTTATAAATAGGATAGTATTTTTTTATTATAAGAGGGTGGTATTTTCATAAAGAGGATGGGGGATGCCCTTTTTATTGCAAGAAGATGGCATTTTTATTATAAGAAGATGGTATTTTCTATCATGGCATTTTTTATAGTGGCATTTTTCACAAATCTGTCACGCATGATTTATTATGATGGCATTTTTATCCTTTCTCTGTACTTGCTGTTATACATGCAAATCATTTTTGAGATGTGATAGCTTATACATATATTTGTTGTCATTGTCATTTTTCCCTTTTTCTTATGTAATGGGCTGCAACTCTGCAAGGCCTAGACTGACTGTGCTGGGCTGGGCCGTCCTAGGGTCGCTACGGTTTACCCCCTGGTGAATGATTGAAATCAATCGCTGGGTCACCCCCCCCCCCCCCCCCCCCCCCCTCCCTGCCTTGGGCAAACGAATCATTCGATAGGGGGGTCTTCCTCAGGGACCCGTCGCCAGATAAGGGCATCCAAAATGAATAGCAGGAAACATCATATTTGAAGCCCCCTTGGAATGAGGAGGAAATGATCGAACCAATTTAATTTGATTCGGGCTCATCTGCTTTCGGTGAACAATAAAATCATAAAAAATAGCAAATAAATTCAAGCAATTTTGAATAAAAAATTAAGTGATATGCTGAAAATGTCCGTTCCAAAATTCATGGTGTTTACACATTCAAGGAGGTCGTGGCGAAAAAGACAAAATCGACTTCAAACTGTTTTTTTATGTTTCTTAAACACCTAAAATTTGTCTTTTTTGCCACGAGCTTCTCGAATGACCAAACTTCAGCAAATTCAACATGAAAATCGCACATTTGAACATCTTGCTTGCAAAAATATCGATTCTTTGGATTTTTTTTCTATTTTTAACGATTTTACTATTCATGCCCGGGCTTAGAGCCTAGGAGCCAAATCTCCGCATCCCAGGTTCCGATGCTAACACAAGTACAATGCCTTTCAGAAAAATTGGGTGAAGATATCTTTTAAAAAGGGCCAAGAATTGCAATAATGTATAACACTAATAGTGAAAAAACAAAAATGCATTAATAAGAATGGAAAAATAGCACACAAAATTTGCCTTTACATATAACATGAATTTGCCACATGACTGTCAAAACACAACAAACAGTACCTTTAATTTTCCATGATTTTGGAAACACAAAATTTCAGAAAAGATGACATGTGAATTAGGTACACAATTTTCTATGTAATTTGCCATAGTGATTACAAAAAATAGACAAGATGTTTGTAGCCTAGAAATGCCATACAAGAAATTTTACAAGAATTGATGTGCATAAGAAACTAAATTTTGATAACTTAAAAAATGCAAGAAACTAAAAAGATATACTTCATGCGAAGTTCTTTTAAATTTGACATGCGACTATCTAGAAACTCCCTTAAAAATGAAAAAAGAATGGCAAAATTTTGACCATTTGCCATGCGACTATTTATCAAACTCTGGAGAAATTTATAATCGCAAGAAATAGTTTTTGACCATAGAAAAATATTGATCCCTGATAACCACCTGATGTTCGGTCTGGAACGACACCAGCCGGAACGAATCGTTCGGCAAGACGTGGGAAACCGATCGAAAACGTCCTAGCACGAACCATTGAGAGACCTTGTCGCTAATTCTAGCTTTTTTTTAGGGATAAAGCCTATTCTTTATTGATCAAAGTCCACATTTAGTGGGATTTTGTTTACATCATGTGGTTGGTCAAACCATACATGACGCCCAGGGCCTAAATTTAAAGCGTATCTAGCTAACTTATGAGCTTTTATATTACATTCACGACCTTCATGAATAAAACTACAAGAAAAATTGATAGACCGAAGCTTGATCTCATTGATAATTGCGCCATGCCTTCCCTGCGAACCTCGATTGATGTCTTGGACTACCCCTTTTGCATCTGAGGATACTACAAAGCGCTGCAAGAGGAGGTCATCAGCAATGCAAAGTGCCTCCCTGCACGCCAATGCTTCCAGCGTCATCGGGTCATCTACGCCTTGCACCACCAGTGCACTGCTGCCTAGATAGTTTCCCGCTGAATCACGGCATACTACTCCAGCAGAACCCCCCAGGCCTGTCCTCACAGCTGCATCAACATGGACCTTGGCATAAGTTGCGGGTGGGGCTCGTGGTTGGGCTCGCCTATTTCTTTCCACATTTGTCCTTGGAGCCCCTTCCGGTTTGCTTTCCTTTATTTGATCAAGCTCACCAATGAACCTTGTTGTGAAAGAGTACAACGATTGTGGGCTCTGGAACATCCCTTCATGAATGGACTTTCTTCTGGACGTCCAGATTGCCCATAAAGTGACTGCCAGTTTAACAAAAAGGGCATGTGATAACGTTTCCATCTGTGCAAACAGCCAGTGTTTTGCGTTGGGTTCCATATTTGCCACAAGTGACTGCCCAATTTCATTCTCTGTTAAAGCCCAAACACACCTGAATGTCGTGCACTCAAGTAGGGAGTGTCGCCATGAATCCGGGGATCCACAGAATCCGCATGTCGAGGAGTCAGACATGTGTCGATGAGACCGGACATCTTCGGTTGGTAGGGATTGTTTTGAGAGCCGCCATAGAAACATACGGATTTTCCCAGGAACTTGTGTCCTCCAGAGTGTTTTCCACTCTTTCTCTTCCCCCCTTGCGCCTGACGAACCTGCGTGACCATCCAGCCAGGCTTCCCGGCGTTGCCTCGTCGCTACAAGCATATTGTATGCCGATCTTACACTGAAAAGACCATTTTTCTCAAAATGCCAAGCCCAGAAATCTGATATGTTTCGGGTGCATAGGGGTATGCTGGTTATTACTTTGGCATCAAAAGGCAAGAAGACTTGCCGGACCCTCTGATTGTCCCATGTGGCTGTCGTTTCATTGATGATTTCTGAGACGAACTGGGGAGGATTCGCTGTCAAACAGCCATAAGGGCGAAGCATTTCACTTCGCGGAAGCCAATTTTCTGTCCAAATTCTGGTGCTTTCTCCGTTGCCTATTCTCTTAATGATTCCCTGCTTTAGTGTGTCTCGGCCTTCTATTAAGGATCTCCATATTTGGCTCGATGGGATCCCAAAGTAGCTTCAAGAATTGTCAAGTCAGGGTAGTATACAACTTTTAAAATGCGAGCACTCAAGGATTCCGGATTTTGTAGTAAACGCCATGCTTGCCTGGCTAGCATAGCAAGATTAAAAAGCTCAAAATCCTTAAAACCCAAACCTCCCATGCTTTTTGGTTGAGTCATATCCTTCCAAGATACCCAATGTGGTTTGCGTTTGCCTTCCTTGCTGCCCCACCAAAACTTTCTTATGAGTATATTCAGCTTCTCACACAACCCTCTCAGCAGCTTGAAACATGACATGGAGTACACTGACACCGCTTGTGCAACCGCCTTAACCAAAACCTCTTTCCCAGCGGTGGAGAGTGATTTTTAAATCCACCCTTGGATCCTACTCCACAAACGATCCTTTAAATACTTGAAAGCACCATTCTTTGAGGAACCAATGTCAGAAGGCATCCCCAAATATTTTTCATTCAAAGTTTCATTTGGAACATTCAGCATAACCTTTATCTCATTGCGAGTCGATTCCGAAACCCCTTTGCTAAAAAAGATGGATGATTTTGCATAATTTATTCGTTGGCCGGAAGCTTGACAGTAAGTATCCAACACCTGGTTTACCTCTGTAGCACCCATACTATTCGCCTTGAAAAACAACAGGCTGTCATCTGCAAATAATAAGTGGTTGACCGGCGGCGCCTAGGCTGCCACCTGAAGCCCACTTAGGTTTGATGACTGACTTCTTGATTTTAGGAGGCACGAAAGACCCTCTGCTGCTAACAAGAACAAGTACGGAGACAATGGGTCCCCCTGTCAGATTCCTCGAGATGGTTTAAACTCCTCAAGTTTCTTCCCGTTGAACAGAACAGAAAAATTTACTGAACTCACCATATTCATGACAGTGTCCACCCACTTGGTAGTGAATCCCAGCTTTAGCATTATGGCCTGCAGATAAGGCCATTCAACCCTGTCATACGCCTTCATCATGTCCAGTTTTAAAGCACCGGACTGATGTTTCTTTGCCTTGTTCCGTTTCATGAAGTGGAGGCATTCATATGCTATGATGATATTATCTGTAATGAGTCTGCCAGGCACAAAAGCAGATTGCTCCTCCGAGATTATATCCGGCAAAACTTGCTTCAAACGATTAGAGATCACCTTTGAAGCTGTCTTATATAACACATTGCATAGGCTTATTGGGCGGAATTGAGACAAAAGTGTGGGGTTTTTTTACCTTAGGGATAAGAACCAGGGTTGTTTTATTTAAGCACTCTGCCGTCTCAGTCCCTTCTACTATCCTCAGGACTACCCTTGTCGCTAATTCTAGCTGGGAGACCCTTTCGCTAATAAAAAGCCCACCAAGCCTAAAATAAGAAAAAGAATGGACCTAATAAGCCCACAAAGCTTAAAAAAGAAAAAAGAATGGACCGCGATAACTGCGTGACGTTCGGTATGGAACGACGGGAGCTCCTGTTCGGCGCCTTAAGCGCCCGAACAAGTAGCTGGCGCCCACTACACCTCTTTGTTGGGCCGGCCGGCAAAAGAAAAGCGCAGCGAACAAAAGACCAGAAAAATCGCAAAAGCGTTGTCACCAGGATTCGAACTCGATGCGCCTCATCGTTATTCAAGCTGGGCTAACCACTAGAAGTATCAAAGAGTTGTGATTTGTTGCAACGTTCACTCTTTAAGAACAAGTGTGACCGCGCTATTTACTAATAACTCAGATTTGCTTAAACGTGAAATTAAAAAAGTTCATCGACTTCGCAGCAAAAGTTCATCATTTTAGAAGAAAAGGCTCACAAACTTTAAAAACTTCATCACTTTTTAAGAAAAGTTCACAAACTAAAAGAAAGTTCATCGATTCAGAAAAAAGTTTATGCAAAAGTGAAAAAAGTTCATCAATATTGAAAAAGGTTCATCGAGTTTGAAAATTAGTTCACCGATTTTGAAAAAATTCACAAATTAAAAAAACATCAATTTTCAAAAAAATTCACCGGATTTGAAAAAAGTTCATCAGATTTGAAAAAAGGTTCATTGAATTTGAAAAAAGTTAATCGGATTTGAAAAAAGTTCATCCGATTTGAAAAAAAGTTCATCAGATTTGAAAAAGGTTCATCAGATTTGAAAAAAAGTTCATCGGATTTTAAAAAGGTTCATTGAATTTGAAAAAAGTTCATCAATATGAAGAGAAATGTTCACGAATTTGAAAAGAAGTTCATCGAATTTGATAAAAGTTCATCAAATTTTAAAAAAGTTCATCTATTTGGGAAAATTGTCGACGGATTTGAAAAGTTCATCGAACAAAGAGGAAGGAGATATTTTCTTCCTGTTCGAACAAAGAATAAAAAACAGAAAAAAAAACCATTTAGAATAAGAAAAGGATGAAAAAAGAAAAAAGAAATAGAAAAAGGGAAAAAACTAAGAAGAATACGTGGAAGAAGCATTACCTGAGCAGCAAACACGGGATGGTGGAATTGTTTCTGCATCGCGTTACGTATCGTGAAGTTGCAGGATCGAATCCGAGTTACCTCGCTCCTTATTTTTTGGGTGTACAGCAAGGAAAGAAAAGGGAAAGATGGGCCAAGCCCAGCTAAAGCGATTGCAGGCGCCCGTTAGCAGAATACACATTAACGGGCGCCTGCAGCGCTAAATAGGAAATGCCTGGAACGACACCGGGCTGAACGAATTGTTCGGCGGGACATGGGAAACTGATCAAATGATTTCGTTCGATCGGATCCCGGCACGAACCATCGAGAGACCTTGTCGCCAATTCTAGGTGGGAAACCCTTTCGCTAATAAAAATCCCACAAAGCCTAAATTATGAACAAAAGTTTCCAAGGTAGATTTTATATTGAAATTATTTCCATCATATTTAAATTAAACTTGCCATGTTCTTCATGAGAAATTTGCTGCATATGTAAAAAACACAAATCACAAATTAAAATTTGCCATGGCATTTTAGTCATAACTGTCATGCTTTATATAAGAAAATCGCCATGACCCGTAAGCTACAGTTGCCATGCTCCATGATGCAAATTATGACTAAAACGTCGTGTGTGTAAAAAACACAAGGTTGAAAATAAAAATATGAACAAGAAAAAAAATGCCATGGCAGCTTCATATAAAAAATTGCCATGGTATTTTAAATAAAATTACCACGTTTTGTTTGAGGAAATATGCCAGCATCCATACACTATAATTTCCATGAGCAAAGCGTCAAGTCCGAAGCTGAGTAAGGCTTACGAGCTCTTCTTAGAGAAGAGGAGCTCAAGTGGGCATTGCGTGCTAAAATGCTTAAGGTTGTCCAAGGGGATGACAATACACAATTTTTCCATATGATTGCGAATGGCAAACATAAGAAGAAGAAAATAATTCAGCTTGAGCAGGACGAGGGGACAATTTTGGGGCATGAAAATCTGAAAGCTTATATCTCTAATTACTATAAACAACTCTTTGGGCATCCGGAGGCAAGCACGGTGGCCCTAGATGAATCTGTTATTGGGGATATACCTCAGCTCCAGGCAGAGGAGAATGATATTCTATTTGCATCGTTTACTGAGAAGGAGGTTCTCGATGCAATCTCACAAATGAAACCGAATAAAGCTTCGGGACCAGATGGGTTTCCAGCTGAATTCTATAAGAAATGTTGGCATATTATCAAGAATGATCTTATGCCTATGTTTCATGATTTCTTTGACGGTCATTTGGAGCTGTTTCATCTTAACTTTGGCATGATTACGCTGTTGCCAAAGAAAGAAGAGGCAGTCCGGATCGAACAATTCAAGCCCATATGCCTTCAACGTGAGTTTCAAAATTTTCACAAAGGTAGATACCAATAGATTGACACAGAGATTGCTCACTCAGTGATACAACCCAGCCAGACAGCATTCATGCCAGGGCGACATATACTGGAAGGGGTAGTTGTTCTGCATGAAATGCTACATGAAATTCATTCGAAGAAGCTAGACGAGGTTATCTTCAAAGTGGATTTTGAGAAGGCATATGATAAAGCTAAGTGGCCTTTCCTTCAGCAGGCAATGCGTATGAAAGGCTTCAGTGAGGCCTGGCGGAATCAAGTGGGTTCTCAAGTCTAGAAGGGTAGTGTCGGAATCAAGGTTAATGATGACATCGGTCATTACTTTCAGACACACAAGGGTTTGAGACAAGGGGATTCCATGTCTCCTCTCTTGTTCAATATAGTTGCCGATATGTTGGCCATACTTATTGGCAGTGTCAAGCAGCAGGGTCAAGTGGAGGGGTTAGTTCCTCATCTGGTTGGTGAAGGAGTATCTATCCTATAGTACGCTGACGACACTATCTTATTCATGGATCATGACATTGCTAAGGCGCGTAATATGAAACTTATATTGTGTCTCTTTGAACAATTGTCTGGTTTAAAGATAAACTTTCATAAGAGTGAGTTGTTCTGCTTTGGGAAGACCAAAGACGAGCAACATACTTATAGACAATTGTTCGGGTGTGTTAGTTATTTGGGTATACCAATTCACCACCGCAAGTTATCCAATAAAGAATGAAAGTGTATCGAAGATCGAATTGGAAAAAAGCTTAGCTGCTGGAAGGGCAAGCTTATGTCTTATGGAGGTCGGCTAGTGCTGATTAACTCGGTACTGACTAGTATGCCTATGTTCCTACTGTCATTTTTCGAAATTCCGAAAGGGGTAGGGAAGCGATTCTTTAGATCTTGTTTCTTCTGGCAGTCAGATGAGGCCAAGAGGAAATATCGTCTCGCACGATGGGATATCCTTTGCCGACCAAAAGACCAGGGGGTCTCGGTATTGAGAATCTAGAAATCAAGAATAAATGCCTTATGAGCAAATGGCTCTACAGGTTACAGATGGAGCCTAAGGGCATGTGGGCACAGATTCTGCGTAATAAGTATTTACAGACGAAAACGCTTGCCCAGGTTACTGTGAGACCAACTGACTCGCCGTTCTGGAAAGGGCTTATGAGAACGAAAGACCTGTTCTTTCGTAGGGTTAAATTCTTGATTGACAATGGGATGTCAACAAGATTTTGGGAGGATACGTGGTTAGGAGAGACGCCCTTGGCCATACAATATCCCACCCTTTATAACATTGTGCAACATAAGCAGGATTACGTAGGCACAGTTTTCCAAACAATTCCTCCGAACATTCAGTTCAGACGCGCGTTAGTTGGTGAGCGATGGGCTGCTTGGATGCACTTGGTCCGGAGATTGATAGATGTTCAACTCTCTGACCAGCCGGATTCGATGCAATGGAAATTAACTAAAAATGAGGTATTTACGGTGAAATCTTTTTATATTTATTTGATTAATTCTGGCCCAATCTCGAGATCATTGCATATTTGGAAGATTAAGATTCCCTTGCATATTAAAATCTTCATGTGGTTTGTCCACAAGCAAGTAATACTCACCAAGGATAACTTAATCAAGAGGCGATGGGTAGGTAGTTCACGTTGTTGTTTTTGTGATCATGATGGAACAATACAACATTTATTTCTTGAATGCCCACTTGCCAAGTTGCTTTGGAGAAAGATTCATATAGCCTTCAACATTAATCCTCCAGTGGACATTGAGTCGTTGTTTGGAACGTGGTTAACTGGGGTTGAACATAATACCGCGGCTCGTATTCGGATTAGAATATGTGCGCTTCTGTGGGCTATATGGAACTGTAGGAATGATTTGATTTTTAACAGACAATGCACTTTAACTTTTTTGCAGGTCATCTTCAGAGCTACCGCATGGATCCGTACGTGGTCCTTCCTCACTCCTTCGGAATCCAGGGAGTCTTTGGTTACTGGGTGCAACCAGTGGGAGATGGTAGCACGGGCTATATTCAACTGGTTCGGATGACGGTCGCATAATAGGATAGGAGCTTAGGAAGCTTATCCTTCTTTCTGCCGTTCCGGTTGTCATTGCCAACATGTACTTTTCTTTTTCTTTAGTTTCGCTCCGCTTGCGAGCTGTGATACTTTGATAACTTTGTGCTACTTTGTGGATCGTTTAATAAGATGTCTGCATGCATCGTCATGATGCAGAGGCCCGAGGCACGCCTCCATTTCCAAAAAAACTATATTTTTCATGGGCCATGGCAACTTGTTGGAAATGTTCTAATGTCATGAACCATAGTTTAAAAAATGCCAAGATCCATAAACTATAATTTCCATGATGCACCCTGTACAAAAGAAATTTGCCATGTTGTATAAAAGGGAGAAATTTGACATGGCACATATAGTAAAATTGCCATGATCCTTAAATTACATTTGCCAAGCTCCATGAAAGGAAAGTAATTTTTCCATGTTGCAAAGAAAACAAAATTGCCATGATCCATAAACTACATATTTGCCATGCTCGAACAACTTAATTTGCCATGGTCCAATAAAAAGTGTCACGGTATTAGACAAGAAAACATGAGGAGTAAAAATGATTTTGCCATGGGCCATGACAACTTTGTTGGAAAATGTTCTACATGTCACGATCTGTACACTAAAAAATTCCATGATCCATACACTATAATTCTCATGATGCGTACACTAAATTTCCCATGCTCCCATTCGACAAGAAAATTGTCATGTTGCAAAAAATGCACAAAATTGCATGGTCAATATAATAAAATTGCAATGCCCCATAAACTACATTTGCCATGATTTCTTAAACTAAACTGCCATGGTCCACACAAAAGTATTTCTTCGCCATCATGCAAACAAAAGAAATTGTCATGCTCCATAAACTACATTTCCGGAGAGTGTAACAAGGCAGCATTCGCCAGGGACAGGTTTACGGCGAACTACTCCAGAAAATCTATGTGGCAACGGCTTGCGCCAAGATTTTTGCAACGGTAAAAAGGGCGTTTCCTAGAACCACCCCCGGCTGACGCGCACCAAGTAGCATTCCCCTAAATATTAGCATCTCTGGAAGGATTTAGCACTTCGAGCTTCAAGAATAAACTGTCTCTATCCATTTCATGGTTTGGCATATGTAAGGATTAGACATTTTGGTCGTATAAGAAACATAAGCAAGATATGGAACAAGTCACATCCATTTATGCGACATTTTGGTTGCAACGAAGAAAGATATAATTTGGTTTTCCATAGCATACATAGAATTAAATTCTTTCTACTGTAGAACAATTGCAATAAGGATGGAATTTCTATCGGAACGTCTTGATTGCACCGTTTCTGAGGAGTAAATTGCATTGTGGGTCCTTAAGATATTTCAAGAGTGTCATCTAGATCCTTGAACTATGAAAATCATCATTTGGGTCCTCAAAGTGCAATAAGTGTGTCATTCAGGTCCAAAACCAGTTCAACACTAAAGTAGTCTGAGGACCTGTATTTTGCCTAGCATGACACAGTTGCTATACTTCGAGAACCTGAATGACAATTTTTATAGTTTGATGACCGACGTGACACCACTGAGATAGTTCAAGGACCTATGTGACCTGGATGACAATGTGTCCTATGGCAACAAGGATAAGTTCACAATTAAAATCAGATAAACAGAAATATTTTCATATCGCCAGAAACAATGTACTAGTGCAAGATTGCAAGTTAAGAACTTCAAACAGAACTAAGAGGTATATGGCATCGTAAGACTCTGCGATTCCTTGAATATCTAATCATCTTAAGTTGAAGGAATCGCAGAGGTGAATAAAGGGCAAGCCATGACAACCATATATCTCATCTTACAAACTGGTACGGTCTCTCATTGGCAATTACCGGCACTAGAACAGCGACACAAAACCATGATGCTCCTGGTTACCCCTTACCTGCAAGGACATTCTGGCATAAAGCGTACCCGAAGCTTGTATTCTTGCCATGTCTTGCTCTTTTTAAGTAACTAATATGGACAGATGAGAAAAAGGCAAGCAGAAGGAGCATGGACAAATGTACAGTTCTACAGGCTGAACAAATGTACAGTTCTCTTGTCTACCTATGCAGATCATAATTGGGAAGGACGCACCTAAAACGTTAAGAGCAACTTCAATGGAGCGACCCATTTCGTTTGCCGCAGTTCGTTTGGTTAGGTGCAGATAAAAGAGGAGGCTCAGCGCGGCGACCCAAACCCAAATCGAGTCTGCTTCGCGTCCGCGCCGACACATTTGCGCCTCAAATGCGTTGGCGCGGACGCGAAACGGACGCCACGGTCGGCTTCTCGGTGTCCGCGGCGGCCCCGCCTGGCGGTCGTTCAACCGCCCGCCACCTACCTGGTCAGCTTAATTTATGACCTCGGACCCACACGTCAGCGACGGCGGTCGTCTTTTTTTTAAGCCGACCGTGCGGCGGGACCGTCCTCATCCAGCCAGCCCCCGTCCCTATCTAGTCACACTCGCTCCCCCGTCGCTGGCAAACCCTAGCCAACCCTAGCCATCCCAGCCGTGCCAAATGGGGCTCTTCTCCGGCGCCGGCAGCAGCAACAAGGCCAAGGGCAAGTCGCCCGCCATCCCCTTTCCCCCGGAGTTTCTCCCGCCTCCGCCGGCGCCAGCTCGCCGACCGAGGCATCGCGTCAACGTGCCGGTGCACCAGGCTGAGTGGCACTGGCAGCACCGCGTGCCTCTCCTGTACCCCGACGCCACCCTGCCGCACGACCGGCACCTGGATCCGGAGAGGATCACGGTGCCGGCGGCCCCGCGGTCGGCCATGGCGCACGTGGAGGAGGTGCGGCGCCGGCGGGTGCTCCTGACGCCGGAGCAGCGTCGCGACGCCGCCTACGCCTCCGACTCACCCAACTGGGCGCGTTGGTTCGCCTTCGAGCACGAGGAGGCGAGGCGACGCGGCGTCCGCGAAGTCGACCGCACCGTGCCGCCGCCCCCGCTCGTCATCCGCGAGGAGGACCAGGCGGCGGAGGCCGCCTACCAGGCTGCCCTTGCGGCGGTCTACAGGGAGAGCGAGGAGGACGAGCGGCGCAGGGCGGCGGCGGCCGATGAAGAGGAGGCAGCGTACGAGGCGGCCATGGGGCCATGGCCCTATCCGCGGCGGGCGACTGCGTCCTGCCGCCGGTGACCCCGCATTCCTCTGTGAAAGCCGAGCCGGAGTCGGAGCCGTCCCCCATTGAGCGGTACTCCTGGACGGGAGTAGTGCGCGAGTGGGTCAGCGCGCCGCCGGTCTGGGTGGGGGCGACACCGGCGCAGGAGGCGGCGTACCTCGAGCACTGGCACCACATCCGGCTGGCCGAGGAGCGCCGCGTCGGCGAGTACCTCGAGCAGCGCGAGGCCGAGGAGGAGGCGCGCCAGGCCGCGGCGGCACAGGCGGCCGCACAGCCCGCGCCGGCACAGCCCGCGCCCGACCCGAACGCCCTCTGGAACTCGGCGTTCTCCTGGGCCGGCCCTGCGCCGACGCTCATCGACCTCACGGACCTCGAGGACGACGACGACGACGCCTAGGGCAGCGCGCCGCCTCGTAGTTTAGTTTATTTTTAGTTTTTATTAATGCAAATGTGGACGCGTGGACTCTCGCCGGTCTTCGTGGCCGGCTTTAATGTTTAATTAATGTATTTTTTTTATCGTGCCGTCAAAAATTTATCGGCCCAGCGTTCGGCGCACGCGCCGATCCAAACGTGGAAGCGGACGTTCGTGTCCGCCTGGCTGTCCGAAACAAAAAGCGAACAAAATCGCCGTCCGTTTGAGTCGGCCCGTTGGAGTTGCTCTAAGAACGCCAGCTAAATTGCAGTTCTCAAACGTTTCAACACACACGCACGCATTGCCCTTTGCTCTCAAGTCTTAACCCCATACTCTGAGCAATTCGGAGGAGGCAAACCGCGTTCCGTAGTCGTAACACGTGCGCCTCAGCAGGACAGGGCCGGGGAAGGCCTCCACTACCACGGTGGTAGCAACGCAAAGAGAAGTAGTTGGGGGTACGCGGGCGAGGGGGGAGGGAGGAAGGGAAAAGCGTGGCGAGCCCGCGGGCGGGCGCGGACGCTGAGGTCAGCGAGAACGGGGCCCAGAGGAAAAGAAGGGTCAAGAAGACCGAGAGGCCGGCTTTATTTCGTATGCTCGCGTCGTACAACCGCAGCCTCTGCTGCTAACAACTCCCATGGCAGTTTTGAACGATCTTTCTTTATGAGGGCGTTTTGAATGATCCGCTAGTTCAAAATCACAGCGCTTCCGTGCGGGTTAAGGCAACTACAACTCCGATCACCAAATTATACGTTTAGACTCAACCGTGAGGGCATTTTTTGCCATCCATCATCGGTCACTAAATTTGTCCGAACAGGCCTGACGCCCGAAATTCCTTGAACCGGCGCCAAATCAAGGTGGTTTGCGAGAGTCCAAACTCTGACCCGTCGAACTCCGACAAGACGGACCAATCTAGAACCCATTTTTCATCCTCCTCTCAAGAAGCATTCGCGTTGCATTCATGCCGATCAGACCGGCACCACTGCCACCACCAGCTCAACAACCAACTCCACCAAGTGGGGTTGCCCAAGTCCGAGTGCTTCGACCGGTTCCAAGGCAACGACGGGCGGTGCGAGTTGGAGTCCACGGTCGACCGTCGCTGCCGGGCAGCGGCACACGAGCGTCTGTGCTAGGCGAAGTCAACTGAGCAGCTGCTTCGCGAGCGTGCTGCGGTGGCTTAGGCAGGGATGCCGTGACGCCTGACAGGTGTTCCACCACTAGATGGACAACGGCGGAGGTGTGAGTGGCCTTAGAGGCCATGCCCGTCATGTCACCGTCCAATACCTCACGTAGTTTAGTTATTTAAAAAAATTAGTTTGAACTTGTTAAATTTTGTTTATTTGGTTGTAAATGTATTAAAAATTAACAAATTTAATCTATTTGGCACGAATTTCATTTCTGTTTATGTTTGAATCATTTGAAACGAGCAGGATATTTGGTGGTTAAGAAAATGACTGACGCCCCATTCACCATGAACATTTTGTACGATATGTTTGATGATCCATGTTGGAATTGCCTTATTAGGGCATGTCCATCGCTCCAGGGTGGACCGTGTTGGGGATCGTAGCAGAAATTAAAATTTTCTACGCATCACCAAGATCAATCTATGGATTTTACTAGCAACGAGAGGGGAGGAGTGCATCTACATACCCTTGTAGATCGCGAGCGGAAGCGTTCAAGAGAACGGGGTTGATGGAGTCGTACTCGTCGTGATCCAAATCACCGATGATCCAAGCGCCGAACGGACGGCACCTCCGCGTTCAACACACGTACGGAGCGGTGACGTCTCCCACGCCTTGATCCAGCAAGGAGGAGGGAGAGGTTGAGGAAGAAGGCTCCAACAGCACGACGGCGTGGTGGTGGTGGAGTGACAGTTCTCCGGCAGGGCTTCGCCAAGCACACGCGGAGGAGGAGAGGTGTTGGGGAGGGGAGGGGCTGCGCCTTGGGAAAGGTGTGACTGCCCTCCCACCCCTCCACTATATATAGGGGCAAGGGAGAGGGGGGCCGGCCCCCTCAGATCCCATCTGGTGGGAGGGGCGGCGGCCAGGGGGAGGTGGCTTGCCCCCCAAGCAAGGGGGGGGGCGCCCCCTTTAGGGTTCCCCCAAACCCTAGGCGCATGGGCCCTAGGGGGGTTGGCGCCCAGCCCACTAAGGGCTGGTTCCCTTCCACCTACAGCCCATAAAGCCCTCCGGGGCAGGTGGACCCTCCCGGTGGACCCCCGGAACCCCTCCGGTGGTCCCGGTACAATACCGGTATACCCCCGAATATTTTCGGTGACCGTATGATGACTTCCCATATATAAATCTTCACCTCCGGACCATTCCGGAACTCCTCGTGACGTTCGGGATCTCATCCGGGACTCTGAACAACATTCAGTAATCACATACAAACCTTCCCTATAACCCTAGCGTCATCGAACCTTAAGTGTGTAGACCCTACGGGTTCGGGAATCATGCAGACATGACCGAGACACCTCTCTAGCCAATAACCAACAGCGGGATCTGGATACCCATGTTGGCTCCCACATGTTCCATGATGATCTCATCGGATGAACCACGATGTCGAGGATTCAAGCAATCCCGTATACAATTCCCTTTGTCAATCGGTACTTTACTTGCTCGAGATTCGATCGTTGGTATCCCAATACCTCGTTCAATCTCGTTACCGGCAAGTCACTTTACTCGTTCCGTAATGCATGATCCCGTGACTAACTACTTAGTCACATTGAGCTCATTATGATGATGCAATACCGAGTGGGCCCAGAGATACCTCTCCGTCATACGGAGTGACAAATCCCAGTCTCGATCCGAGCCAACCCAACATACACTTTCAGAGATACCTGTAGTGCACCTTTATAGCCACCCAGTTACGTTGTGACGTTTGGTACACCCAAAGCATTCCTACGGTATCCGGGAGTTGCACGATCTCATGGTCTAAGGAAATGATACTTGACATTAGAAAAGCTTTAGCAAACGAACTACACGATCTAGTGCTATGCTTAGGATTGGGTCTTGTCCATCACATCATTCTCCTAATGATGTGATCCCGTTATCAATGACATTCAATGTCCATGGTCAGGAAACCGTAACCATCTATTGATCAACGAGCTAGTCAACTAGAGGCTCCCTAGGGACATGTTATGGTCTATGTGTTCACACATGTATTACGATTTCCAGATAACACAATTATAGCATGAACAACAGACAATTATCATGAACAAGGAAATATAATAATAACCATTTTATTATTGCCTCTAGGGCATATTTCCAACAGTCTCCCATTTGCACTAGAGTCAATAATCTAGTTACATTGTGATGAATCGTACACCCATAGAGTTCTGGTGTTGATCATGTTTCGCTCGTGGAAGAGGTTTAGTCAACGGATCCGCGACACTCAAATCCGTATGTACTTTGCAAATATCTATGTCTCCATTTTGAACATTTTCATGAATGGAGTTGAAGCGACGCTTGATGTGCCTGGTCTTCTTGTGAAACCTGAGCTCCTTGGCAAGGGCAATAGCTCCAGTGTTGTCACAGAAGAGAGTCATCGGCCCCGATGCATTGGGAATAACTCCTAGGTCGGCAATGAACTCCTTCATCCAGATTGCTTCATGTGCTGCCTCCGAGGCTGCCATGTACTCCGCTTCATATGTAGATCCCGTCACGACGCTTTGCTTGCAACTGCACCAGCTGACTGCCCCACCATTCAAAATATAACGTATCCGGTTTGTGACTTAGAGCCATCCAGATCTGTGTCGAAGCTAGCATCGACGTAACCCTTTACGACGAGCTCTTCGTCACCTCCATAAACGAGAAACATATCCTTAGTCCTTTTCAGGTACTTCAGGATGTTCTTGACCGCTGTCAAGTGTTCCATGCCGGGATTACTTTGGTACCTTCCTACCAAACTTACGGCAAGGTTTACATCAGGTCTGGTACACAGCATGGCATACATAATAGACCCTATGGCCGAGGCATAGGGGACGACACTCATCTTTTCTCTATCTTCTGCCGTGGTCGGGCATTGAGCCGTGCTCAATCTCACACTTTGCAATACAGGCAAGAACCCCTTCTTGGACTGATCCATATTGAACTTCTTCAATATCTTGTCAAGGTATGTGCTTTGTGAAAGACCTATGAGGCGTTCTCGATCTATCTCTATAGATCTTGATGCCTAATATGTAAGCAGCTTCTCCAAGGTCCTTCATTGAAAAACACTTATTCAAGTAGGCCTTTATACTTTCCAAGAATTCTATATCATTTCCCATCAATATTATGTCATCCACATATAATATGAGAAATGCTACAGAGCTCCCACTCACTTTCTTGTAAACACAGGCTTCTCCATAAGTCTGTGTAAACCCAAATGCTTTGATCATCTCATCAAAGCGAATGTTCCAACTCCGAGATGCCTGCACCAGCCCATAGATTGAGCGCTGGAGCTTGCATACTTTGTCAGCATTCTTAGGATCGACAAAACCTTCCGGCTGCATCATATACAATTCTTCCTTAAGGAAGCCGTTAAGGAATGCCGTTTTGACGTCCATTTGCCATATTTCATAATCGTAGAATGCGGCAATTGCTAACATGATTCGGACGGACTTCAGCCTCGCTACGGGTGAGAAGGTCTCATCATAGTCAACTCCTTGAACTTGTCGATAACCCTTAGCGACAAGTCGAGCTTTATAGATGGTAACATTTCCATCCGCGTCCGTCTTCTTCTTAAAGATCCATTTATTTTCTATCGCTCGCCGATCATCGGGCAAGTCTGTCAAAGTCCATACTTTGCTTTCATACATGGATACTATCTCGAATTGCATGGCTTCAAGCCATTTGTTGGAATCTGGACCCGCCATTGCTTCTTCATAGTTCGAAGGTTCACCGTTGTCCAACAACATGATTTCCAGGACAGGGTTGCCGTACCACTCTGGTGCGGAACATGTCCTTGTGGACCTACGATGTTCAGTGGTAACTTGATCATGATCGTCATCATTAACTTCCTCTCTAGTCGGTGCAGGCACCACAGAAACATTTTCTTGTGCTGCGCTACCTTCTGGTTCGAGAGGGGTCATCTCATCAAGTTCCACTTTCCTCCCACTTACTTCTTTCGAGAGAAACTCTTTCTCCAGAAAGGACCCGTTCTTGGCAACGAAGATCTTGCCTTCGGATCTGAGGTAGAAGGTATACCCAATGGTTTCCTTAGGGTATCCTATGAAGACGCATTTTTCCGATTTGGGTTCGAGCTTTTCAGGTTGAAGTTTCTTGACATAAGCATCGCATCCCCAAACTTTAAGAAACGACAGCTTAGGTTTCTTTCCAAACCATAATTCATACGGTGTCGTCTCAACGGATTTCGACGGAGCCCTATTTAAAGTGAATGCGGCAGTCTCTAAAGCATAACCCCAGAATGATAGCGGTAGATCGGTAAGAGACATCATAAATCGCACCATATCCAATAGAGTGCGATTACGATGTTCGGACACACCATTACGCTGAAGTGTTCCAGGCAGCGTGAGTTGTGAAACAATTCCACATTTCCTTAAGTGTGTGCCAAATTTGTGACTCAAATATTCCCCTCCATGATCTGATCGTAAGAACTTTATTTTCCTGTCACGTTGATTCTCAACCTCACTCTGAAATTCCTTGAACTTTTCAAAGGTCTCAGACTTGTGTTTCATTAAGTAGACATACCCATATCTACTCAAGTCATCAGTGAGGGTGAGAGCATAATGATAGCCACCACGAGCCTCAACGCTCATTGGACCGCACACATCAGTATGTATGATTTCCAATAAGTTGGTTGCTCGTTCCACTGTTCTGGAGAACGGAGTCTTGGTTATTTTGCCCATGAGGCATGGTTCACACGTGTCAAATGATTCATAATCAAGAGACTCCAAAAGTCCATCTGCATGGAGTTTCTTCATGCGTTTGACACCAATGTGACCAAGGCGGCAGTGCCACAAGTATGTGGGACTATCATTATCAACCTTACATTTCTTGGCATTCACACTATGAATATGTGTAACATCACGTTCGAGATTCATTAAGAATAAACCATTGACCAGCGGGGCATGACCATAAAACATATCTCTCATATAAATAGAACAACCATTATTCTCGGATTTAAATAAGTAGCCATCTCGCATCAAATGAGATCCAGATACAATGTTCATGCTCAAAGCTGGTACTAAATAACAATTATTGAGGTTTAAAACTAATCCCGTAGGTAAATGTAGAAGTAGCGTGCCGACGGCGATCACATCGACCTTGGAACCATTCCCGACGCGCATCGTCACCTCGTCCTTCGCCAGTCTCCGCTTATTCCGCAGCTCCTACTTTGAGTTACAAACATGAGCAACCGCACCGGTATCAAATACCCAGGAGCTACTACGCGCGCTGGTTAGGTACACATCAATAACATGTATATCACATATACCTTTGGTATTGCCGGCCTTCTTATCCGCTAAGTACTTGGGGCAGTTCCGCTTCCAGTGACCGTTTCCCTTGCAATAAAAGCACTCAGTCTCAGGCTTGGGTCCATTCTTTGTCTTCTTCCCGGCAGCTTGCTTACCGGGCGCGGCAACTCCCTTGCCGTCTTTCTTGAAGTTCTTCTTACCCTTGCCTTTCTTGAACTTAGTGGTTTTATTCACCATCAACACTTGATGTTCCTTTTTGATCTCCACCTCCGCTGATTTCAGCATTGAATATACCTCAGGAATGGTCTTTTCCATCCCCTGCATATTGAAGTTCATCACAAAGCTCTTGTAGCTAGGTGGGAGCGACTGAAGGATTCTGTCAACGACCGCGTCATCCGGGAGATTAACTCCCAGCTGAGACAAGCGGTTGTGTAACCCAGACATTTTGAGTATGTGTTCGCTGACGAAACTATTCTCCTCCATCTTACAACTGTAGAACTTGTCGGAGACTTCATATCTCCCGACCCGGGCATGAGCTTGGAAAACCATTTTCAGCTCTTGGAACATTTCATATGCTCCGTGCTGCTCAAAACGCTTTTGGAGCCCCGGTTCTGCTGTAAAGCATGCCGCACTGAACCAGGGAGTAATCATCACTACGTGACTGCCATGCGTTCAGAACGTCTTGAGTTGTTGGGAAAACAGGTGCATCACCTAGCGGTGCTTCAAGGACATATGCTTTCTTGGCAGCTATGAGGATAATCCTCAGGTTACGGACCCAGTCCGTGTAGTTGCTACCATCGTCTTTCAGCTTGGTTTTCTCTAGAAACGCGTTGAAGTTGAGGGCAACATTAGCGTGGGCCATTTGATCTATAAGACATATTGTAAAGGTTTTTTAGACTAAGTTCATGATAATTAAGTTCATCTAATCAAATTATTAACGAACTCCCACTCAGACAGACATCCCTCTAGTCATCTAAGTGATACATGATCTGAGTCAACTAGGCCGTGTCCGATCATCACATGAGACGGACTAGTCATCATCGGTGAACATCTTCATGTTGATCGTATCTGCTATACGACTCATGTTCGACCTTTCGGTCTCTTGTGTTCCTAGGCCATGTCTGTACATGCTAGGCTCGTCAAGTCAACCTAAGTGTATTGCGTGTGTAAATCTGGCTTACACCCGTTGTATGCGAACGTTAGAACCTATCACACCCGATCATCACGTGGTGCTTCAGAACAACGAACCTTCGCAACGGTGCACAGTTTAGGGGAACACTTTCTTGAAATTTTAGCGAGGGATCATCTTATTTATGCTACCGTCGTTCTAAGCAAATAAGATATAAAACATGATAAACATCACATGCAATCAAATAGTGACATGATATGGCCAATATCATTTTGCTCCTTTTGATCTCCATCTTCGGGGCGCCATGTTCATCATCGTCACCGGCATGACACCATGATCTCCATCATCATGATCTCCATCATCGTGTCTTCATGAAGTTGTCTCGCCAACTATTACTTCTACTACTATGGCTAACGGTTAGCAATAAAGTAAAGTAATTACATGACGTTCCAGTTGACACGCAGGTCATAAATAAATTAAGACAACTCCTATGGCTCCTGCCGGTTTTCATACTCATCGACATGCAAGTCGTGATTCCTATTACAAGAACATGATCAATCTGATACATCACATATATCATTCATCACATCCTTCTGGCCATATCACATCACATGACACTTGCTGCAAAAACAAGTTAGACGTCCTCTAATTGTTGTTGCAAACTTTTACGTGGCTGCTATAGGTTTCTAGCAAAACGATTCTTACCTACGCCAAAACCACAACGTGATATGCCAATTTCTATTTACCCTTCATAAGGACCCTTTTCATCGAATCCGATCCGACTAAAGTGGGAGAGACAGACACCCGCTAGCCACCTTATGCAACTAGTGCATGTCAGTCAGTGGAACCTGTCTCACGTAAGCGTACGTGTAAGGTCGGTCCGGGCCGCTTCATCCCACGATGCCGCCGAATCAAGATAAGACTAGTAACGGCAAGTAAATTGACAAAATCGACGTCCACAACAACTTGTGTTCTACTCGTGCATAGAAACTACGCATAGACCTAGCTCTGATACCATAGTTGTGGATCGTAGCAGAAATTAAAATTTTCTACGCATCACCAAAATCAATATATGGAGTTTACTAGCAACAAGAGGGGAGGAGTGCATCTAGATACCCTTGTAGATCGCGAGTGGAAGCGTTCAAGAGAACGGGGTTGATGGAGTCGTACTCGTCGTGATCCAAATCACCGATGATCCAAGCGCCGAACGGACGGCACCTCCGCGTTCAACACACGTACGGAGCGGTGACGTCTCCCACGCCTTGATCCAGCAAGGAGGAGGGAGAGGTTGAGGAAGAAGGCTCCAACAGCACGACGGCGTGGTGGTGGTGGAGTGACAGTTCTCCGGCAGGGCTTCGCCAAGCACACGCGGAGGAGGAGAGGTGTTGGTGAGGGGAGGGTCTGCGCCTTGGGAAAGGTGTGACTGCCCTCCCACCCCTCCACTATATATAGGGGCAAGGGAGAGGGGGCCGGCCCCCTCAGATCCCATCTGGTGGAAGGGGCGGCGGCCAGGGGGAGGTGGCTTGCCCCCCAAGCAAGGGGGGGCCCTTTAGGGTTCCCCCAAACCCTAGGCGCATGGGCCCTAGGGGGGCGCCCCCTTTAGGGTTCCCCCAAACCCTAGGCGCATGGGCCCTAGGGGGGGTTGGCGCCCAGCCCACTAAGGGCTGGTTCCCTTCCACCTACAGCCCATAAAGCCCTCCGGGGCAGGTGGACCCTCCCGGTGGACCCCGGAACCCCTCCGGTGGTCCCGGTACAATACCGGTATACCCCCGAATATTTCCGGTGACCGTATGATGACTTTCCATATATAAATCTTCACCTCCGGACCATTCCGGAACTCCTCGTGACGTCCGGGATCTCATCCGGGACTCTGAACAACATTCGGCAATCACATACAAACCTTCCTTATACCCTAGCGTCATCGAACCTTAAGTGTGTAGACCCTACGGGTTCAGGAATCATGCAGACATGACCGAGACACCTCTCTAGCCAATAACCAACAGCGGGATCTGGATACCCATGTTGGCTCCCACATGTTCCACGATGATCTCATCGGATGAACCACGATGTCGAGGATTCAAGCAATCCCGTATACAATTCCCTTTGTCAATCGGTACTTTACTTGCCCGAGATTCGATCGTCGGTATCCCAATACCTCGTTCAATCTCGTTACCGGCAAGTCACTTTACTCGTTTCGTAATGCATGATCCCGTGACTAACTACTTAGTCACATTGAGCTCATTATGATGATGCAATACCGAGTGGGCCCAGAGATACCTCTCCGTCATACGGAGTGACAAATCCCAGTCTCGATCCGAGCCAACCCAACAGACACTTTCGGAGATACCTGTAGTGCACCTTTATAGCCACCCAGTTACGTTGTGATGTTTGGTACACCCAAAGCATTCGTACGGTATCCGGGAGGTTCACGATCTCATGGTCTAAGGAAATGATACTTGACATTAGAAAAGCTTTAGCAAACGAACTACACGATCTAGTGCTATGCTTAGGATTGGGTCTTGTCCATCACATCATTCTCCTAATGATGTGATCCCGTTATCAATGACATTCAATGTCCATGGTCAGGAAACCGTAACCATCTATTGATCAACGAGCTAGTCAACTAGAGGCTCACTAGGGACATGTTATGGTCTATGTGTTCACACATGTATTACGATTTCTGGATAACACAATTATAGCATGAACAACAGACAATTATCATGAACAAAGAAATATAATAATAACTATTTTATTATTGTCTCTAGGGCATATTTCCAACAGACCGCTGCCCCACGGATCCACGTCGGATAAGCCGCTGCCTTGGAGGAGAAAAGAAAAAAGACCATCACTTGCAGAGCCAAACGGCCTCTTGCAAATGAGCCTGCTTCCTCGCTAAACAAGAGGAAGAGCGAGCCATGAAGTAAAAAATAGTGATGGAGAGAGAGATATGTGGACCACTATAGAAGAGCCCCTGCTTATAATGCGTGTGAGATATTCATACGGTGGCCTCATTATTTTTTTTTCTAAGGTGAAGGCTGAAACCACGCCGGGGTGATGGCCCCATAGTTCATGCCCTTACTCGTCCACGCCTCAACCGTGCTTCTACATAAAAGTGACACCGTCGCCACTTGCCCGAGGGCAGTCTTGCCTTGGAATGTTACCGTACAAAATGGGGCCCCACCCTGGTAATGGATACGAAATGTGTAGCCTCCTTCAAGTGTGTGTACCCTGACCCCCCCTGTCACCACGCAACTCCGCCGCCACCTGCAACGCCCATTACCTCACAAACAGCATCCAGCTCGACAACCGCCCTCGCCCTCTTGCTTCATCATCGGTGCTCGTCACCGTCATCAGTTGCAACTATCCCATCCTTGCCCATATTAAAATGTTCACTGGTAGCAGCTTCCTTTCACCCTCCTCCCAATTGCAGTCATAGGTAGCCCTACCGCCGCCGGCTGTGGCACCGCTCCTCCTCGCCGCCACTGTCGCGACACTGTGTCTAGCTGGTTCCAGCAATACACGTGATCGATGGCATCATTGAGCCCCCGCCGGTGCTGCCATCGGTTGCAGCATCAATGGAGACGACGGAGTAGCTCACGAAAATCCAGTATATCTGGTTCCAGCAAAATTTGGCTCGGTTTATAGCGTGTCAGGTCGCTGGCTGCAGCTCCGCCGTGCGCTAATCGTAGCCCCTATCTCTCTGATTCCAGCAAAAAATGTGATAGTGGTAACAAATGGCGTTGTGGGTTGTAGCTCCACCACACGCCGGTCGAAGCATTTCGCCCATTGATAGCAGCTCCGTCGCACGCCCGTCGAAGCATTTCACCCACAGATAGAACCTCCCTCGTGCTCCAATTGCAACCCCGCTCATATCTGGTTCTAGCAAAAAAATAAAATCATCGGTCGTAAGATTTGGAGCTGCTAGTTGCAGCTTCGCCGCATGTCGTTAGTAGCTCCAAAACATGTCTGGAGGTGGTTCCATCACGAAAGCGTCGTGGTTACGACATCTCTGGGGCGGTTCTAGCATGTGTCGTTGCGATTCCCAACATCGGTGTGGTGTTCATCTCCGGCGCCACTGTTGTCGTCGAGGTCGCAACACCGAGGGCTACCATCTCTAGCTGGCGAGGAAAACAAATTAAGGAGGTGGTGTGGGGGCGGACGCCAGTTCGTCAGAGTGTGACCGATGGACCGTGGCGTGGGTTTCCCGCGTGGTGGCCGGAGACTATGCTCCCGCAGCAACTCTTGCTCATGGGGATGCAGAAGAATTCCACATGCGGTGTCGCTGGGGTTTAGGGTGCCCTCTTGCCCGCAAGAGGGGGTTGTCGTCGGCGATAGGGTATAAAGAAGCGAGAGGAAGACGACGTGCATGTGCCGTAGGATTACCCCCGACACATCCAACGAAATGCACGTCTGATGCAAAATTGGGCCGGACGACCGGGAGAAAACAATTACTTTTTTTTGCAATTACTCCCTTCATAAAGAAATTTAAAAAGATAAAAGAGTATTTAGTTCACTATTTTAGCGATCTAAAAATTATTATATTTTTTACCGAGAGGGTAAATTTACCTTCTTCAGAAGTCTTTTCATCCAAAAAAGACTCCGTCTCTCCTGTAGTCCACGCTCCACTAAAGTAGTCCAGTGCTGTCTCCGCCTGTCGTTCAAAACATGAAACGCGACCCCGAGGCCACGAACCACCTCGCCACCTCCGCCCACTCAACCTGACACCCGCCGCCTCTCCCTCCTACAGAGAATCACTGCCGAGTTCCGCGAGTGCGACCTCGTCGCCGTCCCCGACCGCCGCGCCTGCGTCACACGCCGAGCTCCGCGGCGCCAAGCCGATGCCCTTGTGATGCACCCAGAGGCCCACGCCGCGGTGATCCCCGAAGTGGCAGGCGTCCCTGGGTGCCGCCACGGCGCCGAGCGCGGTCCAGCTGCAGCCGCCGCTCCAGGCTTGGCTGGAGGGAACGGCGTGACCCCGGCGCGGCCTTCCGTGCCCCGCCGCGCCGACCACCCTCGGTGCGTCGGCTGCCTGCTGCCCACGCACCCTGAGACGGGTCTCCGAAGCCGCTGGGCGCCCGCGGTGGCGGTTGCCGGCGGACAGACACCACGGTGTTTGCCGGATGCAACCAGCCTGGCCCCGCCAACTGCGCGAGCGCGACTATCCACGACCTCTACTGGGCCCCGACATGGCGTGGGCTGGCCGGCCGACTCCCTCGGCATCGCCCTGGGCCGTTTGCACACTCTGTCGCCGCCTGCCGTCAAAGTGCCTGCCTTCCGGTTAATGGACGCCGGTAAATTTGGTGAGCACGTCTTTTTATTAACAGCTACTAGTAATGTTTTTCAGATATTTATTTGGGGTTATTGCTGCTTTGGATCCCGGCGTCTCTGTGTGGGTGTGGGTGGGGGGAAGGGGGGTGCGTGTGACGCGTGCAGCGTGCAGCGTCGTCTCTTTATAAGAAGGGCTCCGCTCCGCTCTCATCGTTCCATCGCCTGCGGAGTGCAAACAAGCCCCTTTCCCTCTCTTCCATGGCGAGACGGCGAGGATCTGCTCCACGCCCTCTTCCACCCGCCCCTCCCTCTCCCCCGATTTTTGTTCTCCTTGTGTTTTTCCCGTTTGCTTTGTTCCCGAGGGTTTGCCTTGTTCAAGTGCAAATTTTCGTCAAAAAAAAGAGACTTTTTACGGTACATTATACTACTCAACATAACAGGTAGTATTAAGTTAATCCAATGGTCAGTATGAGGCGGTCAGATTTTGGCTTAAGGACATATTGGTAATTTTGTTTCCTCTAAGTAATTATTACACAAATCGCAGACGATAGACGCCGCTGTAGCCCTCCGTCCCCAATGACGGCCAGGTCCCGCCCCATGTTCTTGGCCATCCCGAAGCTGCCTGCAGGCCGGCGCTCTTAGGAGCTCTGCCATCCCGACACCGCCTGCACTCCTCCCAGCGCATTGCAGCCTACCCTGCCTGCATGCCGCCGACGGCGGCACGAACTAGCAATTGTAGCATGTAGCAAGTTCAACGGAGCGGAGTACTTGCCATGATATGGCCTCGTATTCTAGTGTCTGCAAGTTCATTCATGGGACCGACTGGACAAGGTCTGGGCCATGCGGCCGGAGCGACGGCGTCGTCTCCATGTCAGCGACTCTGCTCCAGATTCCAGAGGCTCGACGGGAACACCATAGACCAGGTAATCTAGCCACGGACCATGGCAGGCAAGGCCAGGACGGGGGCATGCGGCCGGGGCGACGCCCTCACCTTCGTCGTCTCCGTCGGCGAACCGCTCCAAATTCTGTAGGCTCGAGGGTAACACGAAAGGCATGGCATCTCGCCGCCGCCGATAGCTAGCTAGGCCAGTACGGGGGCGCTGGCACATGGCGGGCTGGACGGGGGCGACGAGCGATGATGGTGCCGGCTGGCAATGGCGATGGCAAATGAACAGCTGCGGGATGAAGAATTACTACGTGATATTTCAGGTCCGCCCTCCACTTGTTTTTGAGGGGAAGGTGCCTGGGAGATGGATAAATGTGAACTACCCAAAACGCCCTTGTTTAGTTAATATACTACCGAAAATCTAGAGTAGTATTGTATCATCTGGACCGTCGAACTATAGAAATAAACGGTCTATATTGAGCTGATGTACCGTAAAAGGTCTCTTTTGTTACTCTACCCCTGCTAAATCTATTGAAGCCAGCCAAGCTGGATCGAGGGAAAAACAAGCCCCTTTCCCTCTCTTCCGCCAGCATTGGCATGGCCTTAATTCCCCGCCTGAAATTTGGAGCCGTGGCATCGATGATTGTTTGTGTTGGTCCGACCTCAGATGAGGCCAAAGTGTCGGTATCAGGGCCCTTCCATCTAGAGATGTTTGCCCAAATTTCACGCGAGAAAGGGCAGTCGCAGATCAGGTGACAGGAAGACTCTAAACTTGCATAGCTGCCAGAAATATGCATTTTCCCAGCCCCTACGCTGCAGCCGATCCCAGCCCCTACACTGCAGCCGATCTGCGCTCAGGTATACATGCATGTGAAAGATTCGCGAGTTACAATTTCCCCACCCTCCTCCTACCAGTTCGGCAACATAACCTCTAATCTGAGAAGATGCAGTTCATCGGGCGATACCTAACAAAAACTTAGATGGATTGATCAGGAGAAGGCCCAAGTGGCCAAAAATTAAAAAAGACAGAGGGTAGGGGAAGAACAAAGAGGGGGAGAGGCCCGCCCTTCTTCCTCCCCCTACTAGTTGCCGTAACCCTCTTATCTCGCAATTACATCCCCGAAGGGGGTCTCTATGGCTTTTGCGCCTCCCAGTCGCCATTGTTCCATGTTCCTCCGGATCGCTGCAATGATGTCCACGAAGCTTGCCCGTTTATCTCTTATGACGCAGCCGTTTCTCTCGCACCAGAGCTCCCATGTGGTGGCCATGATCATGATTTTTACTCCTTTTCTGCACTCTCTGTTCGTGCGCGAGATCGCTGCTTTGACCGTGGAGGTCGTGTTGAGCTGTTCTTGGCTTGGGATTGCTAAAGCCGAGCATCCATTCCACTTAGCCACCTCTGTCCAGTCTGCTTGTGAGAGGTGGCAGTTCCAAAATAGATGGACAGAGGTTTCTAAGTTTCTTAAGCAAAAGTGGCAGAAATATGCATTTGGCCTGCCTCTGTGTTGAAGGCGGTTGTTGCACCAGAGTCTGTCCAAGTGTAACAACCAAGAGAAAATCTTGATCTTTCCATATAGAGTTTCTCATGTCCGTGGAGGGGAGGTGACTAAACTGCATCTTGTACGCCGAGGCTGTGGAGTAGCAACCTTTTCTGCTTTGAGTCCATCTGATCGTGTCCTGGAGTTGCTCGTTTAGTGTACCTGCATCTTCCCGGATTAGCCTCTCTTCCACGGCCATGCCAGGGCTTTCAGAGCTGCGATCTCACCCACTCAGGTGATCACCTCCAGGATTAGAGATGATTTTGAGCCCCTTTCCCTCTCTTCCATTGATGCTGCAGCCTTTTGGTGGAACTAATGTAGTTGCAAACAAGCCCCTTTCCCTCTCTTCCACGGCCATGCCAGGGCTTTCAGAGCTGCGATCTCACCGACTCAGGTGGTGACCTTCAGGCTTAGAGATGATTTTGAGTCCTGGAGGCTGGGAAAAGTGAGAGGTTTTTAGCACCCTTTTGGGGATTTTCGGGAGGAGTAGCGTACTGCACTAAGGGGGCCTATTCCCCTTTTCTTTTAAACTCTTTTTGTAACTTCCTTGGCCATCTTGGCCCTCCTATATATTGCTTTGTTTCAGCTAACAAAAACTTGAAGTCTATGCATGTTGATTAGCACTTCCAAGTTATTTCCATGTATAACATGCACTCTGTCTTATAAATGGGTTGAAGCAGTGAACTTGTTTGTTATACGCCTTTGCGAAGGCAAAGAGCTTTTTCTGGATCAATGTGCCTGGCACATTATTGCTATGTTGCTTGTTCCTTTCCTCTGCCTTTTGAAGAGCACTCCTTAGGAGATATATACAGCGAGCTTGAGATATACTGCTGTTATAGATACTTGACATGATATGATGTACTCCCTTCGTCCCATAATATAAGAGCGCTTTTGACACTACTCTTCAAAAGCACTCTTATATTATGGGACGGAGGTAGTAACTAGCTTGCTTGTTCTATTCCTCTTGTTCTCTTAAAGCTAATGGGAACTGCAAATTATGTGCATTGCAGTGAAGCCTGAAGTGCGACTTAACAGCTGTGCACCCTAAGCAAGTGCCATGGCGAACCCAAAACCAAGGTCTGTAACTGTATACTTCTTTCTCTAGAATGCTCAGGTTTCAGTTGATGATAGCCATCATATGCAGAACATATCACTAGTGCATCTACATAGAGCATCTACAACTGGAACCGGAGATGTGATACTATATCTTAGACAATTTATTTGTTCTTAGTGCATTATTTACTTCCGACTTATGTAAGTCTGGTGGAATGCAGCTACAAGGAGGTTTTGATGCTGGGTATGACGGCACAAAAGTTCCAGGAGCCCTATGAGCTCATGGAGATGGCGCTGAGAAGGGAGTTCGCAGAAGCAGCCCGACGTGAAGTAGAGTATGTTACTACCCGCCGCTCTAAAAAGGGTAAGACTTGTGAACTTGTGATGCAGAACATGAAACATGTCTTTTGGGTAACATAAGGTCGTCAGCTACTAAAAATTTCATAAAATTTTCTGCAGCCGCTCGTCAATTCCAGGAGTACATACAGCTGGTCGTGCTTGAGCCGTACCATCCGTTCCCCAGGGCCATACCTGCTCGGCTGAGGTTCGGCCGTTCATACATCGCCCTGCGCGTCTGAACTTCCTCGTCCGACCGCCTGATAAATTGCTTAGGTGTTGAGGTGTTTTTCCTCATACTGTTGCTTGTTTGAATTCTATGATATGATGCTGTAACTGGATGAGTTCTAGACTACGTCGCTCCTCTGTTTGAATTATGATGCTGTAACTCGATGAGTTATAGACTATGAGATGTTTCTTATGAGGCTACTATAATATGATCGGCTGCATTTAGCTCTTGCAAGCAGTTTTCTCGTCAATCCATGTGCACACATAGCTGACGCTGTGGTGCATATTGTTTTTCTTTCATTGATTGGCTCTTGGTGTGCTTATTGTTGAAAACCAAGGGAGATGTGGTCTGCCGACAATTCTGGCGCAGTAGAACACAACATGCATGGCTCGGTTTACAGCGCTTTGTGCAAGCGAGCCTCCGCGGCCGCTGCGCATCCCGAGCCTCGCCAGCATTGTTCAGGCCTAGCCCAACACTTGCAGCTACACCTGACGATGTGCATTACTCGTCGTGATCTGCTATTCATCGAGCGATCACCTTGCAGCTACTCTGAAATCTGAACATATGCGTAGATGAGAATATAGGTTTCAACGTGGTGCTACAAGTGGCACCTACACCTGACGATGTGTATATCTAGATTTCCCTTAGAAGAACCCTTTTTTTTTTAATAAAAAAAAAAACCTTCTTTTTGAAGCCAGAAACCATAGAACAATTGTTCTACAGGTTATTTTTATGTTAGACGCGTCTAGCGAGTGGCCGTCGCTAGCAATTCCAAGCAGCTGGCCAGATATGGAAACTGCCCGGCCCCCAATCCATATTAGGAAAGTAACCCTTCCGACCAGTTTCCACCTGACTTCCATATTAGGAAAGTAACCCTTCCGACCAGTTTCCACCTGACTTTCATATTAGGAAAGTAACCTTTCCGACCAGTTTCCACCTGACTTCCATATTAGGAAAGTAACCCTTCCGACCAGTTTCCACCTGACATGTGCGCCCACCCCTCATCCCGCTCGACGTGAAAAGCAACGGTCCCAGCGCGATCACCTGCCTATGGAAATCACGTGCCCCGATGCCCTCCTCCCTCAACCTCCCCACGCCCCCCTTTCCCACTCCACCTGCCCACCCCCACCATCTTTTTCCCCATGAAAAAGAAAACAAACAGATCATAGGGGGCGATCCCCCATCGCCGGACCTGCCATGGGAGCTCTATCAGGTTGAGATTTGAGCAAATATGAACTAGTTCTGGGCAATGAAAACGGAAGAAAGAAAGAGGAGTGAACTTAACATGCAACAAAGGAGGGAGGGAAGGTAAGTTTCCTATTTTTCTTCAGAGTAGGTTCTGCACCTTGACTGCAGATTTTCCCCCAAACTTTCTTCACCATGGTGGCAACTTCTACAAATGTCATCCAACTGAATTTCTTCAAGAAATCATTTCCTATGCAAAAATAGGCAAAAACCTAGAAAACAAAATCAGACGTTGTTGTATTATAGATGGGTTTAGACTCATATAATCAATAATCACTGGTTAATCTCTAAGGCTCGTGTAGGTGCATGGCATGGTGAGAAGGGTTGAGACCCTTTGTTAAGGGAACTCTTCCTCTCACTATTTGGGGCATGCGAAGAAAGGTGGTTCACAAGGCTCCTTCCAAGCCACCCAAATGGTTATGCCATGTTTGCACTATATCTTTGCCGGTCAAAATGGGTACTTAATCACTGGATTAATTACGAGTAGCTAATGGATACGCCACTGTCCAAGACATTGGACTCGGCTACATGTCTACCCGGTGCCGACTCTATCGGGCCCTGCCTCGATGCTGACTTGATTAGATCGACCACATGTTGATCCGGGTGAGAGTCTATCTAGCTACGTGCCGACTCGGGTGTGAGCCCTAGCCGTCCAACCAACTCATTCCTCCTTGCGCAGCCCTAGCCATCATCCACTATTCCAAGCTTTGTGCCGCCACCAGCGATCCCACCTGTCTGGCCGACCGCGTGCACGGCAGGACGGGAGAGCAGGCCTTCGGAACCCCGTCCTTTGAGATCCTGCACCGGGAGAAGGGCGATAAGGTTTTTGGGGATCGTCTCGGCGCGATTGCTCCTGGTTTGTTCGTGTCTTCATCCTTGGCTTCGACTACTTCCCCGACACTGATGACATGGCTGAAGACAACGTCACCAAGAAGAAGGCTGCGAACGAAGCTAAAACCGCCGCCGCCACTAATGCATCAGCATGGCCGACTAGAGCGTATGATTCATTCATCCCCTATTTACTTGTTCATGTGCTAGCCGGGTGTGTTGTGTTCATAGATGTTTTGATTCTATGTTATGCCCAGACTCACATGTTTATGTGTCGGTATGAGCTTCATACCATGCTTGCTTTGCTCATGATTTGGTCAGGGATTAAGTCAATCCCTAAAGTGCTAATATTTCCAGCAGACATTGTAGAATAGGTTCTGATATGCAATTTTTTGTTGTTTGCATGCAACTCCTCAATTGCACCATCCAACTTTTGTCTCCTAGTGTGCAACAAAAGCATACACACAATAATAAACGGACTCCTATAAGTACAAACATATAGGTTGTTTTGTTTCACACATTGCAGTAGATATGTCAAAAAGGAAGAAATTCTATTTTGAGAACTATGAAACATAACTAATGTTGGGAAACGTTGCATGGAAAAACAAAAAAATTTCTACGCACACGCAATGATCTATCCATGGAGATGCATAGCAACGAGGGGGAGAGTGTGTCTACGTACCCTCGTAGACTGTAAGTGGAAGCGTTTCTCAACGCGGTTGATGTAGTAGAACTTTCTTCGCGCTCCACCGACCGAGTACCGAACGTACGACACCTTCGAGTTCTGCACACGTTCAGCTCGGTGACGTCCCTCGTCTTCTTGATCCAGCAAGACATCGAGGTAGTATATGAGTTCCATCAGCACGACGGCGTGGTGACGGTGATGGTGAAGTGATCCTCGCAGGGCTTCGCCTAAGCACCGTGATAATATGACCAAGAGTGTAAACTGTGGAGGGGGGCGCCGCACACGGCTAGGCAATTGTGTGGTGTGTGCTAGGGGCGCCCCCACATATATATAGGTGGGAGGGGGATGGGAGAGGCCAGGAGGCGCCCCAAGTAGGACCGAATCCTACCTGGGCTCCTCCCAAGCCACACACCACCCCTGCCATATATATTGGAGGGGGAAGGAAAGAGGGGGGAGGGGGAAGGAAGGGGGAATCCGATTCCCTTTCTTTCCTTTCCTCCTTCCCCTTTCCTTCTCCACCTTGGCCGGCCCATATGGGGGGCGCACCAGCCCCTTGTGGCTGGTGAGTTTCCCCTCATGGCCCATAAGGCCCATATCTTTTGCCGGGGGTGCCCGGAACCCCTTCCAGTGACCCGATATGTACCCAGTACCCTCCGGAACACTTCCGGTGTCCGAATACCATCGTCCTATATATCAGTGTTTACCTCTCGACCATTTCGAGACTCCTTGTCATGTCCGTGATCTCATTCGGGACTCCGAACAACATTCGGTCACCAAATCACATAACTCATATAATACTATATCGTCATCGAACGTTAAGCGTGCGGACCCTACGGGTTCGAGAACTATGTAGACATGACCGAGACACCTCTCCGGTCAATAACCAATAGCAGAACCTGGATGCTCATATTGGCTCCTACATATTCTACGAAGATGTTTATCGGTCGAACTGTTATGACAACATACGTAATTCCCATTGTCCATCGGTATGTTACTTGCCCGAGATTAGATCGTCGGTATCTTTATACCTAGTTCAATCTCGTTACCGGCAAGTCTCTTTACTCGTTCCGTAATACATCATATCGTGATTAACTCCTTAGTCATTTGCTTGCAAGCTTATGATGTGTATTACCGAGAGGGCCCAGAGATACCACTCCGGTACTCGAAGTGACAAATCCTAATCTCGATCTATGCCAAATCAACAAACACCTTCGGAGATACCTATAGAGCATCTTTATAATCACCCAGTTACGTTGTGACGTTTGATAGCACACAAGGTATTCCTCCGGTATGTAGGAGTTGCATAATCTCATAGTCGAAGGAATATGTATTTGACATGAAGAAAGCAATAGCAATAAAACTGAATGATTATTATGCTAAGCTAACGGATGGGTCTTGTCCATCACATCATTCTCCTAATGATGTGATCCCGTTATCAAATGACAACTCGTGTCCATGGTTAGGAAACCTTAACCATCTTTGATCAACGAGCTAGTCTAGTAGAGGCTCACTAGGGATACATTATTTGTTTATGTATCCACACATGTATTTAAGTTTCCAATCAATACAATTCTAGCATCAATACAATTCTAGCATGAAGCAATACAATTCTAGTGGGACCAATTAGCTAGAGTAGCTCCATGCAGAGCATTGTAGACATAGAAATTTGCGAAATACATACCGATCTGAATGTGATAGACCCGTTGACTAAACTTCTCTCACAAAGCAAAACATGATCACACCTCAGTACTCTTTGGGTGTTAATCACATGGCGATGTGAACTAGATTATTGACTCTAGTAAACTCTTTGGGTATTGGTCACATGACGATGTAAACTATGGGAGTTAATCACATGATGATGTGAACTAGATTATTGACTCTAGTGCAAGTGTGAGACTGAAGGAAATATGCCCTAGAGGCAATAATAAAGTTGTTATTTTATATTTCCTTATATCATGATAAATGTTTATTATTCATGCTGTATTAATCGGAAACTTGATACATGTGTGAATACATAGACAAAACACAGTGTCCCTAGTAAGCCTCTACTAGACTAACTCGTTAATCAAAGATGGTTAAGTTTCCTAACCATAGACATGTGTTGTCATTTGATGAATGGGATCACATCATTAGGAGAATGATGTGATGGACAAGACCCATCCGTTAGCTTAGCATAATGATCGTTAAGTTTTATTCCTACTGCTTTCTTCATGACTTATACATATTCCTTTGACTATAAGATTATGCAACTCCCGAATACCGGAGGAATACCTTGTGTGCTATCAAACGTCACAACGTAAAAGGGTGATTATAAAGATGCTCTACAGGTATCTCCAAAGGTGTTTTGTTGGGTTGGCATAGATCGAGATTAGAATTTGTCACTCTGAGTATCGGAGAGGTATCTGTGGGCCCTCTCGGTAATGCACATCATAATAAGCCTTGCAAGCAATGTGACTAATGAGTTAGTTACGGGATGATGCATTATGGAACGAGTAAAGATACTTGCTAGTAACGAGATTGAACTAGGTATGATGATACCGACGATCGAATCTCGGGCAAGTAACATACCGATGACAAAGAGAATAACGTATGTTGTCATAACGGTTCGACCGATAAAGATCTTCGTAGAATATGTGGGAACCAATATGAGCATCCAGGTTCCGCTATTGGTTATTGACCGGAGAGGTGTCTCGGTCATGTCTACATAGTTCTCGAACCCGTAGGGTCCGCACGCCTAACGTTCGATGGCGATTTGTATTATATGAGTTATGTGTTTTGGTGACCGAAGGTTGTTCGGAGTCCCGGATGAGATCACGGACATGATGAGGAGTCTCGAAATGGTCAAGAGGTAAAGATCGACATATTGGAAGGTAGTATTCGGACACCGGAAGAGTTCCGGGGTGTATCGGGTACATACCGGAGTACCAGAGGGGTTACCGGAACCCCCCGGGGAAAGATATGGGCCATATGGCCATAGGAGGGAGGCTAACCAGCCATCAAGGGGCTGGCATGCCCCCCACAAGGGAGGAGGCCAAATCGGATTAGGGAAGGGGGCGGCGCCCCCCTTTCCTTCTCCTACTCCCTCCCTGATGTCTACTACGCAACTTTATTCTTGTAGACTCGTGTTGGGCCTCCAAGCTTAGAGTTTTGTAGGACAGTAGCAATTTTCCCTCAAGTGGATGACCTAAGGTTTATCAATCCGTGGGAGGTGTAGGATGAAGATGGTCTCTCTCGAACAACCCTGCAACCAAATACAAGAAATCTCTTGTGTCCCCGACACACCCAATACAATGGCAAATTGTATAGGTACACTAGTTCGGCGAAGAGATGGTGATAAAAGTGTAATATTGATGGTAGAAATATTTTTTTATAATCTGAATAAATAAAAACAGCAAGGTAGCAAATAGTAAACGGGCAAACGGTATTGCAATGCTTGAAACAAGGCCTAGGGTCCATACTTTCACTAGTGCAATCTCTCAACAATGCTAATATAATTGGATCATATAACCATCCCTCAAAGTGCAACGAAGAATCACTATGAAGTTCCTATCTAGCGGAGAACATAAGAATAAATTGTTTGTAGGGTACGAAACCACCTCAAAGCTATTCTTTCCGTTCGATCTATTCAAGAGTCCGTACTAAAATAACACAAAGCTATTCTTTCCGTTCGATTTATCCTAGAGTTCGTACTAAAATAACACCAAAGCAACATATTCATAATACTCAATCCAACACAAAGAACTTCAAAGAGTGCCCCAAGATTTCTACCGGAGAAACTAAAGAGAAGACGTGCATCAACCCCTATGCATAGATTACCCCAATGTCACCTCGGGAATCCGCGAGTTGAGTGCCAAAACATATATCAAGTGAATCAATACGATACCCCATTTTCACCACAAGTATTCAATTGCAAGACATATATCAAGTGTTCTCAAATCCATAAAAGTATTCAATCCGATAACAACGAAATCTCAAAGGGAAAACTCAATTCATCACAAAAAGATAGAGAGGGGAAAACACACAATGATCCGACTATATTAACAAAGCCCGCGATACATCAAGATCGTGACATCACAAGAACATGAGAGAGAGAGAGAGAGAGAGATTAGACACATAGCTACTGGTACAAACCCTCAACCCCGAGGGTGGACTACTCCCTCCTCATCATGGTGGCCGCCGGGATGATGAAGATGGCCACCGGAGATGATTCCCCCCTCCGGCGGAGTGCCGAAAAGGGTCTAGATTGGTTTTCGGTGGCTACAGAGGCTTGCGGCGGCGGAACTTCTGATCTGGGGCTACCCCGAAGGGTTTCAGAATATTTGGGAATTTATAGTGCAAAGAGGGAGTGCGGGAGGCCACCGAGGTGGGCACAACCCACCTGGGCGCGCCAGGGGGCCCTGGCGCGCCCTGGTGGGTTGTGCCCCCCTCGGGGCACCCCCCAGGTGCAGCTCTGGCCCATTGGTTTCCTTATGGTCCAGAAAAAATCTCCTTAAGGTTTCGTTGTGTTTGGACTCCGTTTGATATTGATATCCTGCAATGTAAAAAACAGCAACTGGCACTGGGCACTGGGTCAATAGGTTAGTCCCAAAAAATGATATAAAGTTCCCATAAATGATTGTAAAACACCCAAGAATGATAAAATAACAAGATGAATACTTCATAAATTATAGATACGTTGGAGATGTATCAGCATCCCCAAGCTTAATTCCTACTCGTCCTCGAGTAGGTAAATGATAAAAGAAATAATTTATGAAGTGTGAATGCTAGCAAAGTGTATAAGTTTGATCAATGATAATTTCAATCACTTTTCCTACCATCATAACAACAATTCTTTCTTATAAAACTTCTCATGTTATAGTAGCAACCAATTCACATGTTAAGGTTCAAACAATGAACTCTCTTGAAACTCAACAACCTATGTTCTCAGTCACCAAGCAATTGCAATTCAACTTATTCAACAGAGTCTAAGTAAGAGCTCCACATACTCAACCATCATATAGTCGTCTATGATTGCTAACACTCACCGCATACACATGAGCAAATCATTTCAACCAAACACATAGAAAGATAGGGGCTTATAGTTTCGCCTCCCAACGTATTCACCTCAAGGGTGATGTCAACAATAATAACTCATGCTACCCATATTCAACTGGACATATGTGCCTAGATCTTTCCTCACCACATGATGATTGTCAAAGGAGAAAAATAAAAAGGAATAGAGAGAAAAACTTTGACTCTTGCATAAAAGTAAGGGACAATTCCATTTATCCCCCTAACTTGAGCCACCACCTGGCATTTGCCCCTAATTTTCAGGTATGCTCAAAAATACCCCTCTTCCGTCAAGTCAGCTTACAGAAATGCCCTTGCCATCTGGTCAAAGGGGTTTGACCGTCTGATGAATAGTAACATGGGGAACAGTAAATTCGAAAAAATAGCAAAAAAAATCAAAAAAATCTGAAATTTTGTGGGATCGAAGATACTTAAGGGCGCAAGGTGTGTGGAAATTTTCGCGTTGTTTGGACATTCCAGGAACTCGTGGGAAAGGAACAAATTTAAATCTATATGCTGTGAACAGTAAATTCAAAAAAAATAGCAAGAAAATTTAAAAAAATATGATTTTTTTGGCATCAAAGAGGCTTGGGTGCACAAGGCGCTTGCAAATTTTTGTGATCAAATGAAATGCGAGGTGCTCTAGCAAAAAAACAAAATAGTGCATTTTTCAAAGTTTTTTTTGTGCCAAATTTTGTTTTTTTCTCCACGAGCTCCTACAGTGTCGAAATGCAAAAAAAATTGCACGCACCTTGCGCACCCCAGCCTCTTTGATGCCAAAAAATTTCATATTTTTTTGAATTTTCTTGCTATTTTTTTTGAATTCACTGCTCACAGCATACATTTTAAAGTTTTTCGTTTGACACGGGCTGCTGGAATGTCCAAACTATGCCAAAATTTGCAAGCGCCTTGCTCCCTTGAGTATCTTCGATCCCACAAAATTTCAGATTTTTTTGCTATTTTTTTTCGAATTTACTGTTCACCATTTACTATTCACCCGACGGTCAAACCCCTTTGACCGGACGGTAACGGCACAGAAGGGCATTTCTGTAAGGTGACTTGACGGAAGAGGGGTATTTTTGAGCATACCTGGAAATTAGGGGCAAATGCCAGGTGGTGGCTCAAGTTAGGGGGATAAAATGGAATTGTCCCTAAAAGTAAATATATAAAAGTAAAAGATAAGCCCTTCGCAGAGGGAAGCAGAGGTTGCCATGCGCTTATTTGTTTGTATGCTCAATCCCTTAGTGCAAAAGAACATCACGTTTTATTGCCCCTTAATATGGCAACCTTTATTATGTAGTCTGTCGCTTTTATTCTTTGCCATCCAAGTTCGTACAACGCTCAATTTTCTCTTACACTAAATGATCTCACTTTTAGAAGCAATTTTTATTGCCTTATTGCACCGATGACAACTTAATTGAAGGATCTTGCTCAATCCTTAAGTAGGTATGGTGGACTCTTGAAGATAAGATTTGGGTTTAAGGGTTTTTGGATGCACAAGTAGTATCTCTACTTGGTGCGAAATTTTTGGCTAGCAAAGATGGGGGGCAAGCACCACATGTTGAAGGATCTATGACAATATAACTTCTATGTGAATATGAGCAAACATAAACCATTACGTTGTCTTCCTTGTCCAACGTTAATAATTTTGGCATATAATATTTTGACGGGGGCTCACAATCACAAAAGATTTCCAAGATAGTGTCAAAGTTCTCTTCCTTCTACTAATCATTCATGAATTGCTTGTATGACCAATATTGTGATTGTCAAGCTTCAAAAGATTTCACTTCCTAAACCCAATGTGAAGCTACCGCTAGGCATGATATGAACATATAATTTCAACTTCATTACATTCAATTTACTCAACAATTTACTCATAGGATATAAGTGAAGCACAAGAGTAAATGGCAAACTACTCCAAAAAGATATAAATGAAGATCATGCGAGTAGTTAAGTAAATAAATAGCTATGTGAGGACTCTCTCTTATTTAAAAGTTTCAGATCTAGGTATTTTATTAAAACAGCAAGCAAAAACAAAATAAAATGACATTCCAAGAATAGCACACATCATGTGAAGAAGCAAAAACTTAGGTTCAACCGATACTAACCGATAGTTGTTGAAGAAGAAAGGTGGGATGCCTACCGGAGCATCCCCAAGCTTAGATGCTTGAGACTTCTTGAAATATTATCTTGGGATGCCTTGGGCATCCCCAAGCTTGAGATTTTGTGTCTCCTTAATTCCTTTTATATCACGGTCTCCCTAAATGTTTAAAACTTCATCCACACAAAACTCAACAAGAACTCGTGAGATAAGTTAGTATAAACCAATGCAAAAACTTTATCATTCTCTACTGTAGAAAATCACTAAAATTATTATTAAAAATTGCATACTAAATTCCTCTGCATATTTAATACTCCTATCCTCGAATAGAATCATTAAACAAGCAAACATATGCAAACAATGCAAATATAACAGCAATCTGCCAAAACAGTACAGTCTGTAAAGAATGCAAGATTCATCATACTTAGCTAACTCCAAAAATTCTGAAAATTTACCACACTGTAGAAAATTTATCAGAGCTTATTTTGCAAAAAAAATCATCATTTTATCACATCCTGAATTTTCTAGGGAATTTTTGCAACATCGATAAACTTTCTGTTTTGAAACAGCAACACATAGTCTTGCAAAATAAGCATGGTAAAGGCTATCCTTGGCATTTTTATTGAAAATAAAGATGAAAAACATTATTCTAAATAACATCAAGCAAATCCTAACAAAATAAAATGACGCTCCAAGCAAAACTCATATCATGTGACGAATAAAAATATAGCCTCAAGTAAGGTTACCGATAATGTTGGAGACGAAAGAGGGGATGCCTTCTGGGGCATCCCCAAGCTTAGTTGCTTGGATCTTCCTTGAATATTACTTTGGGGTGCCTTGGGCATCCCCAAGCTTAGGGTCTTGTCACTCCTTATTCTCTGCATATCGATATCTCACCCAAAACTTGAAAACTTCAATCAGACAAAACTTAACGGAACTTCGTGAGATAGGTTAGTATGATAAAGAGCAAACCATTTCACTTTGGTACTGTCAAAGACAAGATTCATAATTGTTTCCACACAATGCCTACTGTATCATATCATTTCCACAATTTATATTGATCAATATAAGCCATAGAAACTAGGAAACAAGCAAACTATGCATTGAAAACATAATCTGTCAAAAACAGAACAGTCTGTAGTAATTTGTACTCCAACCATACTTCTGTTACTCCAAAAATTCTGAAAAATTAGGACGACCTGAGAAATTTGTATATGAATATTCTGCCAAAAGAAACAGAGAAAAATACCATTTCTGTGATTTATGAAAATTATTTTCGTGAGTGCAGAAGTTTCTGTTTTTCAGCAAGATCAAACAACTATCGCCCAAGAAGATCCTAAAGGCTTTACTTGGCACTTTATTGGAACAAAAGCTATAAAACATGATTACTACAGTAGCATAATCATGTGAACACACAAAAACATTAGGTAAAAGTGTTGGGTTGTCTCCCAACAAGCGCTTTTCTTTAATGCCTTTTAGCTAGGCATGATGATTTCAATGCTGCCTGCATAAAAGATAAGAATTGAAACGTAAAGAGAGCATCATGAATCACATGGCAATCACATTTAAGTCTAACTCCCTTCCTATGCATAGGGATTTTGTGAGCAAAAAATTATGGGAACAAGAATCAACTAGCATAGGAAGGCAAAACAAGCATAACTTCAAAACGTTCAACACATAGAGAGAAAACTTGATATTATTGCAATTCCTACAAGCATAAGTTCCTCCCTCATAATAATTTTCAGTAGCATCATGAATGAATTCAACAATATAACTATCACATAAAGCATTCTTTTGATGATACATAAGCATAGAAATTTTGTTACTCTCCACATAAGCAAATTTATTCTCAACAATAGTGGTGGAAGCAAACTCAACAAAATAACTATCATGTGATTGAAAATTAAAATCATGATGACAAGTTTCATGGTTATAATTATTCAATATAGCATATATGTCATCACCATAATCATCATATATAGGAACTTTTTTATCATAGTCAATTGAAACCTCTTCCAAAATAGTGGATTCATCACTAAATAAAGTCATGACCTCTCCAAATCCACTTTTTCCAATATTGTAACAAGATTCAACACCCTCCAAAATAGTGGGATCATTACTTCCTAAAGTTGACACTCTTCCAAACCCACTTTCATCAATATAATCATCATAAATAGGAGGCATGCTATCATCATAATAATTTTTCTCATCAAAGCTTGGCAGGCAAAAAATATCATAATCATCAAACATAGCATCCCCAAGCTTATGGCTTTGCATATCATTAGCATCATGGATGTTCAAAGAATTCATACTAACAACATTGCAATCATGCTCATCATTCAAATATTTTGTGCCAAACATTTTATTGACTTCCTCTTCTAACAATCGAGCACAATTTTCCGATCCATCATTTTCAAGAAAGATATTATAAAGATGATCAATAATATGATGCAACCTCAATTCCATTTTTTCTAGTTTTATTTTGAACCAAACTAGTGATAAAACAAGAAACTAAAAGATTCAATTGCAAGATCTAAATATATACCTTCAAGCACTCACCTTCCCGGCAACGGCGCCAGAAAGAGCTTGATGCCTACTACGCAACTTTATTCTTGTAGACTCGTGTTGGGCCTCCAAGCGCAGAGTTTTGTAGGACAGTAGCAATTTTCCCTCAAGTGGATGACCTAAGGTTTATCAATCCATGGGAGGTGTGGGATCAAGATGGTCTCTCTCGAACAACCCTGCAACCAAATACAAGAAATCTCTTGTGTCCCCAACACACCCAATACAATGGCAAATTGTATAGGTGCACTAGTTCGGCGAAGAGATGGTGATAAAAGTGTAACAATGATGGTAGAAATATATTTTTATAATCTGAATAAATAAAAACAGCAAGGTAGCAAATAGTAAATGGGCACAAAAATGGTATTGCAATGCTTAAAAACAAGGCCTAGGGTCCATACTTTCACTAGTGCAATCTCTCAACAATGCTAATATAATTGGATCATATAACCATCCCTCAAAGTGCAACAAAGAATCACTCCGAAGTTCCTATCTAGCGGAGAACATAAGAATAAATTGTTTGTAGGGTACGAAACCACCTCAAAGCTATTCTTTCCATTCGATCTATTCAAGAGTTCGTACTAAAATAACACAAAGCTATTCTTTCCGTTCGATCTATCCTAGAGTTCGTACTAAAACAACACCAAAGCAACATATTCATAATACTCAATCCAACAAAGAACTTCAAAGAGTGCCCCAAGATTTCTACCAGAGAAACTAAAGACAAGAATGTGCATCAACCCCTATGCATAGATTACCCCAATGTCACCTCAGGAATCTGTGAGTTGAGTGCCAAAACATATATATCAAGTGAATCAATACGATACCCCATTGTCACCATGAGTATTCAATTGCAAGACATATATCAAGTGTTCTCAAATCCATAAAAGTATTCAATCCGATAACAACAAAATCTCAAAGGGAAAACTCAATTCATCACAACAAGATAGAGAGGGGAAAACACCATATGATCCGACTATATAACAAAGCCAGCGATACATCAAGATCATGACATCTCAAGAACACGAGAGAGAGAGGGATTAAACACATAGCTACTAGTACAAACCCTCAACCCCGAGGGTGGACTACTCCCTCCTCATCATGGTGGCCGCCGGGATGATGAAGATGGCCACCGAAGATGATTCCCCCCTCCGGCGGAGTGCCCAAAAGGTTCTAGATTGGTTTTGGGTTGCTACAGAGGCATGCAGCGGCGGAACTTCTGATCTAGGGCTACCCCGAAGGGTTTCAGAATATTTGGGAATTTATAGTGCAAAGAGGGGGTGCGGGAGGCCACCGAGGTGGGCACAACCCACCTGGGCGCGCCAGGGGGCCCTGGCGCGCCCTGGTGGGTTGTGCCCCCCTCGGGGCACCCCCAGGTGCATCTCAGGCCCATTGGGTTCTTTCTAGTCCTGAAAAAATCTCTGTAAGGTTTTGTTGTGTTTGGACTCCGTTTGATATTGATTGCGATGTAAAAAACAAGCAAAAAATAGCAACTGGCACTGGGCACTGGGTCAATAGGTTAGTCCCAAAAAATGATATAAAGTTGCCATAAAATGATTGTAAAACACCCAAGAATTATAAAATAACAGCATGAATACTTCATAAATTATAGATACGTTGGAGACGTATCACTCTCCTTCCCCCTTTCCACCTCCATGAGAAGGAAAAGAGGGGGGCCGAAACCTACTAGGACTAGGAGTCCTAGTAGAACTCCCCCCTTATTGCGTGCCCCTTGGGCCGGCCTCCTCCCTCTCCCTCCTTTATATACATGGGCAGGGCAGCCGTTGGAGACACACCAATTGTTCCAAGCCGTGTGCGGTGTCTCCCTCCACGGTTTACTCCTCCCGTCATATTCACGTAGTGCTTAGGCGAAGCCCTGCGCGGATCACATCACCATCACCGTCACCACGCCGTCGTGCTGACGAAACTCTCCCTCGACCCTCTGCTGGATCAAGTGTTCGAGGGACGTCATTGAGCTGAACGTGTGCAGAACTCGGAGGTGCGGCGCTTGATCGGTGTCGGTGGGAATGGACACCGATGGGATCACGGGAATCCCTTTTGCTATGGTTGGCGGGCACGGGGCTGTGCAAAGAGCGGGTCTAGGAGCCAGCACAAGAATCGTTTACCCAGGTTCGGGCCGCGAGGATGCGTAATACCCTAGTCCTGCTTTGGTGTATATCTGAGTGTTCTTGAGCTCTTGAACTAGCTATGGTGCCTGCGTAGTCCAAAAGATCTGAATCCTTCCTCAGTACGCCTCGGCCTCCTTTTATAGTCAAAGGGGTCGCCACAATGGCACACAGAAGGTGGAAAGGTATGTACAGTGTACAAGCTTATCGCCTGTCATTACAGGACAAAGCACATTAAATGCGCTACTTAGGTGTCCTCTAGCTTTATCGGGGACGGTAACGAGAACCGTCCCGTCCATCGCCGCTCCGTTCCGCCTCGACACGCGTCCAGGCCAACGGAGCATGCTGTGCCATGTAGGCTGGCAAGCTGCCGAGTTGGCGTGGTGGTAGTGTCTTCACGAAGATCTGCATGCCACCACAGAGGTGCTTGACTAGTTGCATTAGTACCCACGTACCGCCACGTGGGTACTTGCCTTAGTTTTGGTGGGCCGGCCGCTGAGCTGGGGTGGCGATGGGGCGGCAAGGCTTTGCCGCGGTCTTGTGTATATCCCCGGAAAGGGTCTTGCCGGGGCCTCGTGGGCGCCCTCGGCAAGAGTCTTGCCGGGGCCTTGCGGGTGTTTTCGGCAAGGAGCCTTGCCGGGGCCTAGCGGGCATCCTCGGCAAGGAGCCTCGCGGTTTTCTTGTCTTCTGGTTCTCATCTAGGCTTTGTAGGCTCTTTGTCTTCACAAAGATTTGCATGCCACCATGCCGGCGCTTTCCGAGCCTTGGTTCCAATGTTGTTGATGGTGTCGGAACTCTTAGGCTTCAAGGGTGGCTGTGATGCTGGCGTTGGGTGAGCTACCTCGGCAAGATTCTTGCGGGGTTGCGTAGGCCGCCCCGGCAAGGGTCTTTCCAGGGGAAAGCCTGTCTTGTTGCTTGACCTTCTTGCGCCTCTGTGTTGGCACTGCTCTGGTAGTCTTGTGCCTCTGCTTCCCTCTCCTGCCCTGCTAAGTGTGGTCGCAGACGCGGCTCTAACTGCCCGTGCGCAAGTAAAGGGGTACAAAGAGAGCCCCTACTTTTGTACACCGACAGGAGCCCTCGGGCCTGGGCCACACATAAGCGCAACGCGTTGTTGGGCCGGGTCCAGAACGGTGCACGGGCATGTAGGGGCGGAGTTTTTACCGTAGTAACTTCCTCGTCTATTGCGTTTCCCCACGACCCGTGTTGAATGCGTGACGTGGGGGTCGTGCGTGGGGTGGCTGTGGCATGCTTGCGTCACTCCACGGTTCAAATAGTAAAGAGGCGGTCCATGTTCTCCCCATAAAAATAGAGGAAGCTGCAGAGGCGCGGCTCATTTACTAAGTGGACTTGGGTCGTGGCCATCATGGCGCCGTGCCCCATGGTCACGGGGCACGGAACGGCCGCTCCACTCGCCATCTGACTCCTGGCTCGCCCGCCAAGTGTCCTTCATGCGTTGGGGAGGGCAGGCGATGGACACAGAAGGCGCGGGTTTTAATGCCAGGGCGGGGGGCCGGGCGCAGTTGATTGGGGCAGCGGGTCGGTCCCGTCCCCTTATGCCCCCGGTGGCTGGATTGGCCGATTGGGGCGGTCGCGCTCAGGCCCGTTCGGCCTCGTCCCCCTATATATGGGGGGAGGGACGGTGTTTTCTCGCACCCATCTTCTGTGAGTCTGATCTCTCCTCTTCTCTTCGTCATGGCGAGAGGGCGTGGTCGCGGCCGTGCCTCTGCAGAGGCGACCAGGTTTCCTCCCGCTGGAGGGTGGCGGCGGTCAAAGAAGAGCCGGATGCCCAAGACGAAGGCCATGCTAGAGGCGGGCGCTGGCCGGGACCACGGTCGACGAGGTGGTCGAGGCAGAGGCGGGCGGGCCGGGGGACACTGGCGTCGTCATCATCTCTGTCTCCATCTCCTCCGCCATCCCCTCCTGCTTCACCGAGCGGCCATGTCGGGGACACGGCGCTAGAGTTCATCTTGCAGCTGCGCGAGCCGCCGCGCAGCCGCCTCCGTCTCCCCGAAGCGTTTGCGAGGGTGCTGGAGGTCGACCAGCCACCGAGGTTGAGGCTTCGCATGAAGGGGTGTTGCCATGGTGCCACGTGGGCGTACACAAGGTTTCCCGCCCCTCATGTAATGCTTCTCCGTCGGGGTTGGAAAACCTTCGCGCGTGCTCACTGCTTGATGGAGGGACACGTCCTCTCCTTCAAGTTAGTGGAGAGCGACCGTCTCTCCGTCAAGGTCTTTGGGCGCTCGGGACACAGGCTAGGGTGCTGCGCGGAGAGCTCGACTGATGATGAAAGTTCCTTCTCGAGCGACAGTGACGGGGAGGACAACGGCAGTGGCGACGAGGGTAGCGGGCGAGAGGATGACGGGTCCGACTAGGCGTCAGACACACCGTCCCTGAGTGACGCCGGCGGCATCATCATCTGCGTCGCCAGCTCTTTGAACTTCTCGGGGTCGCCTCCTTGGGTGGCTGGCGTGGAAAGGCCGGAGAAGACGAATAAGGCGGGCGGCGGGCCGTCAAGTCGGAGTACGCGGGCACCGACGCCTTCATCGCGTATTGCCGGCCCGCTGCCTCGTCTTTCGGCTCTTTTCCTGGTGCTATCATCACTAGCCCCCTTCGGGATGGCCATCGGTGTTGGAAATATGCCCTAGAGGCAATAATAAAATGGTTATTATTATATTTCCTTGTTCATGATAATTGTCTATTGTTCATGCTATAATTGTGTTATCCGGAAATCGTAATACATGTGTGAATACATAGGCCACAACATGTCCCTAGTGAGCCTCTAGTTGACTAGCTCGTTGATCAATAGATGGTTACGGTTTCCTGACCATGGACATTGGTTGTCCTGGATAACGGGATCACATCATTAAGAGAATGATGTGATGGACAAAACCCAATCCTGAGCATAGCACAAGATCGTGTAGTTCGTCTGCTAAAGCTTTTCTAATGCCAAGTATCATTTCCTTAGACCATGAGATTGTGCAACTCCCAGATACCGTAGGAATGCTTTGGGTGTGCCAAACGTAACAACGTAACTGGGTGGCTATAAAGGTACACTACAGGTATCTCAGAAAGTGTCTGTTGGGTTGGCACGAATCGAGACTGGGATTTGTCACTCTGTGTGACGGAGAGGTATCTCTGGGCCCACTCGGTAGGACATCATCATAATGAGCTCAGTGTGACCAAAGAGTTGATCACGTGATGATGTGTGACGAAACGAGTAAAAGTGACTTGCCGATAACGAGATTGAACGAGGTATTGGGATACCGACGATCGAATCTCGGGCAAGTAACGTACCGATTGACAAAGGGAATTGTATCCAGGATTGATTGAATCTCCGACATCGTGGTTCATCCGATGAGATCATCGTGGAACATGTGGGAGCCAACATGGGTATCCAGATCCCGCTGTTGGTTATTGGCCAGAGAGCTGTCTCGGTCATGTCTGCATGATTCCCGAACCCGTAGGGTCTACACACTTAAGGTTCGGTGACGCTAGAGTTGTTATGGGAATTAGTGTGCAGTTAGCGAATGTTGTTCGAAGTCCCGGATGAGATCCCAGATGTCACGAGGAGTTCCGGAATGGTCCGGAGGTAAAGATTTATATATGGGAAGTCCTATTTTGGCCACCGGAAAATGTTCGGGATTTTTCGGTATTGTACCGGGAAGGTTCTAGAAGGTTCCGGAGTGGGGCCCACCTGCATGGGGGGACCCACATGAACGTGGGTAGTGGGGGCAAGGCCCCACACCCCTGGTCAAGGTGCACCAAGATCCCCCCTTAGAAGGAATAAGATCATATCCCGAAGGGATAAGATCAAGATTCCTAAAAAAGGGGGATAACAATTGGTGGGGAAGGGAAATGATGGGATTTCTTTCCCCCACCTTTGCCAATGCCCCAATGGACTTGGAGGGCAAGAAACCAGCCCCCTCCGCCCCTATATATAGTGGGGAGGCGCATGGGAGCCACACTCCTTCCCCTGGCGTTCGCATATAACGGGTGTAAGCCAGATTTACACATGCAAAACACTTAGGTTGACTTGACGAGCCTAGCATGTACAGACATGGCCTCGGAACACAGGAGACCGAAAGGTCAAACATGAGTCGTATAGTGGATACGATCAACATGAAGATGTTCACCGATGATGACTAGTCCGTCTCACGTGATGATCAGACACGGCCTAGTTGACTCGGATCATGTATCACTTAGATGACTAGAGGGATGTCTATCTGAGTGGGAGTTCATTAAATAATTTGATTAGATGAACTTAATTATCATGAACACAGTCAAAAGGTCTCTGCAAATTATGTCGTAGCTCACGCTTTGGTTCTACTGTTTTAGGTATGTTCCTAGAGAAAATTTTGTTGAGAGTTGACAGTAGCAATTATGCGGACTGGGTCCGTAAACTGAGGATTGTCCTCATTGCTGCGCAGAAGGATTATGTCCTTAATGCACCGCTCAGTGTGCTGAACCTCGAGCGTCGGTTGTGGATGTTGCGAACATCTGACATACACGTTTTGATGACTACATGATAGTTCAGTGCGTAATGCTAAATGGTTTAGAATTGAGGCACCAAAGACGTTTTTGAAACATCGCAGAACATATGAGATGTTCCAAGGACTGAAATTGGGATTTCAGGCTAGTGCCCACGTCAAGAGGTATGAGACCTCTGACAAGTTTCTTAAGCCTGCAAACTAAGGAGAAAAGCTCAATCGTTGAGCATGTGCTCAGATTGTATGAGTACTACAATCAGTGGGAGTTAATCTTCCAGATGAGATAGTGATGGTTCTCCAAAGTCACTGCCACCAAGCTAATAGAGCTTAGTGATGAACTATAACATATCAGGGATAGATATGATGATCCTTAAGCTATTCGCGACACCGCGAAAGTAGAAATCAAATAGGAGCATCAATTGTTGATGGTTAGTAAAACCACTAGTTTCAAGAAGGGCAAGGAAAAGAAAGGGATACTTCATGAAACAAAAAATCAGTTGCTGCTCTAGTGAAGAATCCCAAGGTTGAACCCAAACCCGAGACTAAGTGCTTCTGAAATAAGGGGAACAGTCACTGAAGCAGAACTACCCTAGATACTTGGTAGATGAGAAGGCTGGCAAGGCCGACAGAAGTATATTGGATATACATTATAATGTGTACTTTACTAGTACTCCTAGTAGCACCACGGTATTAAAATACCGGTTCAGTTGCTAAGTGTTAGTAACTCGAAATAAAAAGCTACGGAATAAACAGGAGACTAGCTGAAGGTGAGATGACGATATGTGTTGGAAGTGTTTCCAAGGTTGATGTGATCAAGCATCGCATGCTCCCTCTACCATCGAGATTGGTGTTAAACCTAAATAATTGTTATTTGGTGTTTGCGTTGAGCATAGACATGATTGGATTATGTTTATCGCAATACGGTTATTCATTTAAGGAGAATAATGGTTACTCTGTTTATTTGAATAATACCTTCAATGGTCTTGCACCTAAAATGAATGGTTTATTGAATCTCGATCGTAGTGATACACATGTTCATGCCAAAAGATATAAGATAGTAATGATAGTACCACATACTTGTGGCACTGCCATTTGAGTCATATTGGTATAAAACGCATGAAGAAGCTCCATGTTGATGGATCTTTGGACTCACTCGTTTTTTTGAAAAGTTTGAGACATGCGAACCATGTCTATTGGTTTATACGCATGAAGAAACTCCATGCAGATGGATCGTTTGGACTCACTTGATTTTGAATCACTTGAGACATGCAAATCATACCACATGGGCAAGATGACTGAAAGGCCTCGTTTTCAGTGAGATGAAACAAGAGAGCAACTTGTCAGAAGTAATACATTTGATGTGTGCAATCCAATGAGTGCTGAGGCACGCAGTGAATATCGTTATGCTCTTACTTCACAGATGATTTGAGTAGATTCTAAGTATATTTACTAGATGAAACACAAGTCTGAATTATTGAAAGGTTCAAGTAATTTCAGAGTGAAGTTGAAGATCGTCGTGACAAGAAGATAAAATGTCTATGATATGATCATAGAGATGAATATCTGAGTTACGTGTTTGGTACACAATTAAGACATTGTGGAAATTGTTTCACAACTAATGCCGCCTGGAACACCATAGTGTGATGGTGTGTCCGAACATCATAGCTGCACCCTATTGGATGTGGTGCATACCATGATGTCTCTTATCGAATTACCACTATCGTTTATGGGTTAGGCATTAGAGACAACCGCATTCACTTTAAATAGGGCACCACGTAATTCCGTTGAGATGACACCGTATGAACTATGGTTTAGATAAACCTAAGCTGTCATTTCTTAAAAGTTTGGGGCTGCGACGCTTATGTGAAAAAGGTTTAGCCTGATAAGCTCGAACCCAAAGCGGATAAATGCATCTTCATAGGACACCCAAAACAGTTGGGTATACCTCCTATTTTGGATCAGGAAGCAGAAGTGATTGTTTCTAGAAACGGGTCCTTTCTCGAGGAAAAGTTTCTCTCGAAAGAATTGGGTGGGAGGATGGTGGAGACTTGATGAGGTTATTGAACCGTCACTTCAACCAGTGTGTAGCAGGGCACATGAAGTTGTTCCTGTAGCACCTACACCAATTGAAGTGGAAGCTGATGATAGTGATCATGAAACTTCGGATCAAGTCACTACCAAACCTCATAGGTCGACAAGGATGCGTACTATTTCAGAGTGGTATGTAATCCTGTCTTGGAGGTCATGTTGCTAGACAACAATGAACCTACGAGCTATGGTGGGCCCGGATTCTGACAAATGGCTCAAGGCCATAAAATCTGAGAGGATCCATGTGTGAAAACAAAGTATAGACTTTGGAAGAACTACTTGATGGTCGTAAGGCTATTGGGTACATATGGATTTTAAAAGGAAGACGGACAATGATGCTAAGTATCACCATTAAGAAAGCTCGACTTGTCGTTAAGATGTTTTCCGACAAGTTCAAGGAGTTGACTACGGTGAGACTTTCTCACTTGTAGCGATGCTAAGAGTCTGTTGGAATTATATTAGAAATTACTTCATTATTTATGAAATCTTGCAGATAGGATGTCAAAACATTGTTTCCTCCATGATTTTCTTGAGGAAAGGTTGTATGTGATACAACCAGAAGGTTTTGTCAATCCTGAAATATGCTAACAAGTATGCAAAGCTCCAGCAATCCTTCTAAGGACTGGAGTAAGCATCTCGGAGTTGGAATGTACGCTTTGATGAGATGATAAAAGATTTTGGGTTTATACAAAGTTTATGAGAAACTTGTATTTCCAAAGAAGTGAGTGGGAGCACTATAGAATTTTTGATGAGTATATGTTGTTAACATATTGTTGATGAGAAATGATGTAGAATTTTTGGAAAGCATACAGGGTTATTTGAAAAGTGATTTTCAATGGAAAACCTGGGTTAAGCTACTTGAACATTGAGCATCAAGATCTATAAGGATAGATAAAAAAACGATTAATAGTACTTTCAAATGAATACATACCGTGACAAGATTTTGAAGGAGTTCAAATAAGATCAGCAAAGAAGGAGTTCTTGGCTGTGTTATAAGGTGTGAGCATCGAGTGAGACTCAAGATCTGACCATGGCAGAAGAGAGAAAGGACGAAGGTCGTCCCCTATGCTTTAGACGTAGGCTCTACAGTATGCTATGCTGTGTACTGCACCTAAAGTGTGCCTTGCCATGAGTCAATCAAGGGGTACAAGAGTGATCCAGGAATGGATCACATGACAGCGGTCAAACTTATCCTTAGTAACTAGTGGACTAAGGAATTTTCTCGATTATGGAGGTGGTAAAAGAGTTCGTCGTAAAGGGTTACGTCGATGCAAACTTTGACACTAATCCGGATGACTCTGAGTAGTAACCGGATTCGTATAGTAGAGCAGTTATTTGGAATAGCTCCAAGTAGCGCATGGTAGCTGCATCTACAAGATGACATAGAGATTTGTAAAGCACACACGGATCTAAAAGGTTCAGACCCGTTGACTAATAACTTCTCTCACAAGCGAGATATGATCAAACCCCATGGGTGTTGGATTCATTACAATCACATAGTGATGTGACCTAGATTATTGACTCTAGTGCAAGTGGGAGACTGTTGGAAATATGCCCTAGAGGCAATAATAAAATGGTTATTATTATATTTCCTTGTTCATGATAATTGTCTATTGTTCATGCTATAATTGTGTTATCCGGAAATCATAATACATGTGTGAATACATAGACCACAACATGTCCCTAGTGAGCCTCTAGTTGACTAGCTCGTTGATCAATAGATGGTAATGGTTTCCTGACCATGGACATTGGATGTCGTTGATAACGGGATCACATCATTAGGAGAATGATGTGATGGACAAGACCCAATCCTGTGCATAGCACAAGATCGTGTAGTTCGTCTGCTAAAGATTTTCTAATGTCAAGTATCATTTCCTTAGACCATGAGATTGTGCAACTCCCGGATACCGTAGGAATGCTTTGGGTGTGCCAAACGTCACAACGTAACTGGGTGGCTATAAAGGTACACTACAGGTATCTCCGAAAGTGTCTGTTGGGTTGGCATGAATCGAGACTGGGATTTGTCACTCCGTGTGACGGAGAGGTATCTCTGGGCCCACTCGGTAGGACATCATCATAATGAGCTCAATGTGACCAAAGAGTTGATCACGCGATGATGTGTTACAGAACGAGTAAAAGTGACTTTCCGGTAACGAGATTGAACGAGGTATTGGGATACCAACGATTGAATCTCGGGCAAGTAACGTACCGATTGACAAAGGGAATTGTATACAGGATTGATTGAATCCCCGACATCATGGTTCATCCGATGAGATCATCGTGGAACATGTGGGAGCCAACATGGGTATCCAGATTCCGCTGTTGGTTATTGGCCAGAGAGCTGTCTCGGTCATGTCTGCATGATTCCCGAACCCGTAGTGTCTACACACTTAAGGTTCGGTGACGCTAGAGTTGTTATGGGAATTAGTGTGCAGTTAGAGAATGTTGTTAGAAGTCCCGGATGAGATCCCGGACGCCACGAGGAGTTCCGGAATGGTCCGGAGGTAAAGATTTATATATGGGAAGTCCTATTTTTGCCACCGGAAAATGTTCGGGATTTTTTGGTATTGTACCGGGAAGGTTCTAGAAGGTTCCGGAGTGGGGCCCACCTGCATGGGGGGACCCACATGAACGTGGGTAGTGGGGGCAAGGCCCCACACCCCTGGTCAAGGTGCACCAAGATCCCCCCTTAGAAGGAATAAGATCATATCCCGAAGGGATAAGATCAAGATTCCTAAAAAAGGGGGATAACAATTGGTGGGGAAGGGAAATGATGGGATTTCTTTCCCCCACCTTTGCCAACGCCCCAATGTACTTGGAGGGCAAGAAACCAGCCCCCTCCGCCCCTATATATAGTGGGGAGGCGCATGGGAGCCACACTCCTTCCCCTGGCGCAGCCCTCTCCCTCCCCAACACCTCCTCCTCCTCCGTAGTGCTTGGCGAAGCCCTGCCGGAGAACTGCAAGCTCCACCACCACGCCGTCATGCTGCCGGAGCTATCCCTCAACTTCTCCTCTCCTCTTGCTGGATCAAGAAGGAGGAGACGTCCCCGGGCTGTACGTGTGTTGAACGCGGAGGCGCTGTTGTTCGGCGCTTAGATCGGAATCAACCGCGATTTGAATCGCTGCGAGTACGACTCCTTCATCTGCGTTCTTGCAACGCTTCTGCATCGCGATCTTCAAGGGTATGAAGATGCACTCCCCTCTCTCTCGTTGCTAGTCTCTCCATAGATTGATCTTGGTGATGCGTAGAATTTTTTTAATTTCTGCAACGATCCCCAACAACCGGGATGTTCTCTTGGTGTCTTCTGCCACTCGTATCTCGCCTAGGCACTCCTTTTGCCCTTTTGCCTTCTTATTTTGTTTCCCGAGGAGAGGGACAAGAAAGGGATTACGGGCACCTTATCTCTTTTCAGTTTTAAGCCTACGGGCCTTTGTAAGATTTAAACCTTGTAACCCCCTTGCTCATGTATGCATTCCGTATGAATTGTACTTGTTGATAATGCATTAATGAAGAGAAGGGTGTTTGCCGGGTTTTTTTTTTGCGTGTGGGCGAGGCCCGCACCAAGGAGCGAGTCCTTGTCATCTTAAGATAAACATTATAACCCGGCAACAGACCTTGCCGTCCTTAATTTGACTACACTCGTGCCCTTGGCGGAGGTAGGGGCAAAGTAGGATCGGGCCCTTCGCCCGTCTTTTTCCCACCGCGCTACGACCAAGTTCCGGCCCAAAGTAAGGTTTTTGTACATGGGAAAGAGGGAGCATGATGGTATAAGAGCGGTTGAAGTCTCGTATGCCCAAGTTTCATACGGAAGTAGGGAGCAGGGGATGAAAGACTTATCTGATTTTGCAGCCCCTGGCAACCTTGGCTTCTCGGGGTCGGGGCGTCGGCCTGTTCTCCTTCTTCCAAACAGCTCAGCAGAAATATCCACGCACCCTGCGAACCAAAAAGGACGGGAAGGAACAGGGAGACGCACACTCGACCTCTATGCTAGGGGTCAGTCTCCGCCAAGCACTATCAACCCTAACAGAGAGAGAGACTCAACCTAGCATGCATACTAAAACTTAGGGCGCCCACACTTCACTTATTTATGCTCAGGGTCTGCGCCTGGCTTTGTACAAAGGGTTACATGCCTTGCCAGCAAGGCTTGTACAAAAAGTAGTCTGCCGGGGAGCCTGGCAACCGCGCCTTATGGGTAAAACTTGCGAAGATGTTTGATGTTCCAGGAGTTGCTCACTGGAATACCATCTTCGGTCTCCAGGCGGACTGCACCGGGCCTGGTGACTCGTATTACCTGATAAGGGCGTTCCCATTTTGGCATCAACTTGTTGGAATTCTTGGCCGACTGAATGCGCTGAAGAACAAGGTCGCCTTCCTCAAAGCTTCGAGCATGAACCTTGCGGCTATGGTAGCGGTGCAAGGCTTGCTGGTAGCGCGCTGCTCGCACAGCCGCTCGAAGACGATCTTCCTCGAGGAGCATTGCGTCATCTTGCCGCAATTGCTCTTGCTCAAGCTCATCATAAACGAGTACTCGGGGTGACCCGTACGTGAGTTATGTGGGGAGAACTGCATCTGCCCCGTAAACGAGGGAGAAGGGTGTCTGGCCGGTGGCTCAATTTGGTGTCGTTCTGATTGACCAAAGAACCACCGGCAACTCATCAATCCAGCATATTCCGCACTTGTGTAGCCTGTCAAAAGTCTTTGTCCGGAGGCCTCGCAGTACATCAGCATTTGCCCTCTCCGCTTGGCCATTGCTCCGTGGATGTGCAATAGAGGCAAAACAGACCTTGCTGCCGAGGTCTTGGATGTACTGCATGAAGGTGCGGCTTGTGAACTGCGTGTCGTTGTTGGTGATGACCCTATTTGGCACACCAAAACGGCAGACTAGCCCCTTGAAGAACTTGACGGCTGACTGTGCTGTCACCTTCCTCACTGCTTCCACTTTTGGGTTCTGGCCACTTTGTGAACTTGTCGATTGCAACGTACAAGTACTCAAAGCCCCCGACAGCACGGGGAAAAGGGCCCAGTATGTCGAGCCCCCAGACCGAGAATGGCCAGGAAAGAGGGATTGTCTGGAGAGCTTGAGCTGGTCGATGAAGCTTCTTTGAATGGAACTGACATGCTTCACACTTGGTTACTATTGTCGTTGCATCCTGGAGGGTAGTGGGCCAGAAGAAACCTTGCCGGAATGCCTTGCCGGCAAGGGCCCTCGACCCTATGTGGGAGCCACATATGCCTCAGTGTATCTCTGCCAACAACTCCAGCCCTTCCTCCTGGGGAATGCACTTCAATTTCACACCGTTCGACCTTTTTCTATACAAAACGTCGTCGACGAACTGATACATGGTAGACCGACGGGCTACTTTCTCCGCTTCTTCCTGCTCCTCAAGAAGCTCCCCTGTTTGGAGGAATCGGGCGGTGTGATGTGCCCATGCCGGAGCCTGAGGCTCGACGGCAAGGACTAAAGGTCATCTCCTCTGCCATGGGAGCGGCTGTCTCTACGGCTAGGGCTCGATGCCCTGCCGGTGTCTGTTGTCCCACGGCAGGCTCAGTGTCCTCGGCAACATCTTTGCCGGCGGCTCCTGGGAGCTTGGAGGGAAAGTACTTGCCGGGGCCTGATTTCCTCCACTTGTTCTGTTCTGTCGATGGCTCAACGGATGGTTGAGTTAATCGAAGAACAAAAGTACCTGGTTCCACAGGCAGTTTGAGGGCAGCACATTTTGACAAGTAGTCGGCGATGCCGTTCTCCACTCGGGGAACATGCTCCGCTTGTATACCGTCAAAACGCTCCTCCAGCTTCCTCACTTCGTCTATGTAGGCCTCCATCAACGGGCTTTGATAATCCTTGTTAACTTGCTTGACGACAAGCTGTGAATCACCCCTGATGATGAGCTTCTTGATTCCGAGGTCTGCCGCGGTCCTGAGACCGGCAAGCAACCCCTCGTATTCAGCAGTGTTGTTTGTTGACATCTCCGTGGGAAAGTGAATCTGGACTACGTACTTGAGGTGCTCTCCGGTGGGTGCAACGAGCAGCACACCAGCACCGATGCCTTGCAGCGAGAAAGCCTCGTCAAAGTACATAATCCAGTCGCGACTTGTTTCCTTGCCGGGGAGAGTGGTCTCCTGGATCTCTTCGTCGGGCGTTGAGGTCCATTCCACGATGAACTCTGCCAAGACTCTACTCTGGATTGTCGAAGTGCTTTCAAACTTCAAACCAAATCTCGACAGTTCCAAGGCCCATTCCACAATCCTCCCGGTTGCGTCTGGGTTATGCAATATTCGTTGCAACGGGAGGCGGGTGACGACGGTGATTTCGTGTGCTTGGAAGTAATGACGGGGCTTCCTCGAGGCCATAAGGAGGCCGAAGAGCAATTTCTGCACACCTGAGTACCTTGATCTAGCCCCCTGCAGGAGGGAGCTGACAAAGTAAACTGGGTGCTGCACCACATTCTTCTTGTGCACCACTTCATTTGCTTATGCGGGTCCTGCCTTGCCGGCATCAACCCCTGCCGGGGGGATATCTGGCTTGCCATCCGTCAACTCTGCCGCTGCCACTGTCTTTTCGTTGACCTCCCTCTACGCCACCAGTGCAGCACTAACCACTTGATTCGTTGCCGCTAGATATAACAGCAACGGTTCTTGTGGTTTGGGCGCAACTAGTATCGGTGTAGAGGAGAGGTACCTCTTTAAATCTTGCAGTGCTGCCTCGGCCTCCGGGGTCCATTCCATTGGGCCCGCTTTTTCAGGATTTTGAAAAAGGGAAGGGCGTGCTCAGCAGATTTGGAGATGAATCTGCTCATGGCGGCAACGCAGCCAGCAAGCCGACGCACATCCTTGATCCGCCTGGGCGCCTCAATCTACTCAATGGCCTTGATCTTGTCTGGATTCGGCTCGATCCCACGCTGTGACACAAAGAACCCGAGAAGTTTGCCAGACGGAACGCCGAAGACACACTTCTCAGGGTTCAGCTTGAGGTTGATCTTGCGCCAATTTGCAAACGTCTCTTCTAAATCTGGTATGAGTGTTGCCCTGTCCTTGGTTTTGACCACTATGTCATACATATAAGCTTCCATATTTCTATGCAGCTGAGGCTCAAAACCGATTTGGACTGCTCTTGCAAACGTCGAGCCAACACTCTTCAACCCGAAAGGCATTCGTGTAAAACAATACGTACCGCATGGGGTGATAAATGATGTCTTCTCTTCATCTTCCTTCGTCATGAAGATCTGGTGGTATCCTGAGTAAGCATCAAGGAATGATAGCAAGTCACACCCGTCCGTGGAGTCCACAATCTGGTCGATGCGCGGCAACGGGACAGGGTCCTTTGGACAAGCCTTATTGATGTCTGTGTAATCAATACACAGCCTCCACTTCCCATTTGCCTTGCGCACCACCACCGGATTGGCCAACCACGTCGGATGGAGTACTCCTCTCACCAAGCCTGCTGCTTCCAACTTCCTGATCTTCTCTGTGATGAACCCTTGCCATTCCAAAGCTTGCTTCCTGACCTTCTGCTTGACGGGCTGCGCGTGATGGCGGACAGCAAGATGGTGCTCAATCACCTCCCTGGGAATGCCGGGGATGTCAGATGCTTGCCATGCAAACACATCGACATTCGCCCGCAGGAAGGCGACGAGCGCGCTTTCCTATTTGTTGTCGAGGGTGGAGCTTATGGTGAAGGCTCCACCCGTGCCGTCCTCCTTGACGGACACCCTTTTGGTTTCTGGTGGTGCAGCTCTGGACTTCTTGCTCTTGCCGGTGGAGCTCTCTGGCACGTCCTCGACGCGAGCACAATACTCCGAAGAGGTGCACTTGCCATAGTGGGTGCGAGAGGTCTTACCGGTCTTCTTGCCTCCCGGGGCTTCAGCGGCAGGAGCAAGTGCCTTGGCGGCAGTTGCTCCAACTACCTCCCGGTAGAGTTGGTCAGCGCAGATCAGCGCATCCTTCTTGTCATAGGGGACGGTGATGATGGTCATCGGCCCAGGCATCTTCAGAGTGTTGTAGGCGTAATGCGCCGCCGCCATGAACTTGGCTAGTGCTGGGCGGCCGAGGATCCCGTTGTAGGGCAAGGGGATCTCGACGACATGGAAAACAATCCTTTCCGTCCTGTAGTTCAACTCGCCCCCAAATGTCACGGGCAGCGTAACCTTACCCTTTGGCTGACTCCTTCCCGGGTTGACCCCTTGGAACATGCCCGTTTCTTCGAGGTCTTCATCAAGAATCTCCAGCCTTTTGATCACGACAGGCGAGATCAAGTTCAGACCGACCCCACCATCAACTAGCATTTTCTTCACCTTGAGGTTGTGTATTGTTGGGAAAACCAACAACGGCAAGCACCCGACCGCAGTTGTGCGATCAGGGTGATCCTGAGTGTAAAAAATGATAGGCGTGCTGGACCACTTCAGCGGCTTTTGAGCATCAAACGATGGTTCTGCTGCTGTGATCTCACTAGCCCACTGCTTGAGCTGGCGGTGAGAGGTGTGCAGCGAGGCTCCACCGTCGACGCACATGGCCTCCGTACCTTTCTGGAACTCATGGTCGCCGGACTCGTCGTCCTCTTTGTGATCATCGTCTTCCTGCTTCTTTTCGCGGCCCCGAGCTGGCCTTTCTTGTTGATTATCCTTGCTGCAGCGACCAGCTTGGCCGCCGCGCTTCTTGTCGGATCCCTCAGCACCGTCTTGGCCTTTCTCCTTGTCCCACCTCTCATATTCGACTTTCTGCTTCTCTGCGAGTTCCTCGACTTGCCGGCAGTTCTGGAGGACATGGCCCTTGGTGCGATGGATCTTGATGTACTGCTTGTCGGAGCCTCCTGGCTTGTCGGCGGCCGCCAAGGCCCGGCAGGCGGCGCACCCGGCAGCTTCCTTGCCGGGGTCGTCTGCTTTGGTCTTTTTTGTAGCGCCGGCGTCGCCGGATCCCTCGATGGCAAGCACGGCTTTGCCCTTACGTTTCCTATTGCGGCGTCGGCCCTTCTTTGCTGGGGTGGCGGCGTCTTCATTTGAGGAATCAGTTTCCACGCCGGCGTCTTCGCCGGGGTACTTCCTTCCCTCTTCAGCCCGAGCACATCTATCGGCCAGAACGTAGAGTTCTGCCACATCTCTGACTTTGTTCATCGCCAGCTCTTCACGCATCTTGAGGTTCCGCACATTCTGATGGAATGCGGTGATGATAGCAGCAGGATGAACGTCTGGGATGTTGTACTGCACCCGGCTGAATCTCTATATGTACTTGTCCAGGTTCTCGCCTTCTTTTTGGGGGATGACATGCAAATCGCTTGCCTGGCCTCCAGTAAAGGCGCCAACGAACTCATGGCACAAGTCCGACCAGGAAGAAATGGAATCCGCCGGCAAGTGCATCAACCATGACATAACATTGGGTTTAAGTGCCAACGGGAAGTAATTGGCAAGCACCTTGTCGTCGCGAGCTCCAGCAGCTTGCATCGCAATGGTGTAGATGCTGAGGAACTCTGACGGGTGAGTCTTGCCGTTGTACTTCTCGCCGATGTCATGCTTGAACGTGCGGTGAGTGGGCCACTGGAACTGCCGTAGCTCACGGGTAATGTCGGTGTACAAAAAGAGGGGTGCGTTTTTGTACCCCTATACCTGTGCACGGGCAGTCGGAGCGCGCCTACGGTCACGCCAAGCAGAATAGGGGAGGTGAGCCAAGGTAAGACCAAAGCCCAAGATAATAAGAGCAACACCAAGGCTAAGACCACAAAGAGCAGAGGGACGAAGCAGGTTCCCCCGGCAAGACCCTTGCCGGGGCAGCCTCAGCAGCCCCGGCAAGATCCTTGCCGGGACAGCTCGCCCCGCACCAACAGAGCGGGCCACCCTTGAGCCCACGGTCTCCAACATCACGTTGGGCCAGGGCTCGGGAGGCACCTCCGTGGTGGCATGCAGATCTTTGTGAAGACATATTCAAGATCAGATGAGGATTAGAAGACGACGATCCTCGGCAAGATCCTTGCCGAGGAAGGCCACCAGACCCCCGGCAAGGCCCTTGCCGGGGACGACAGCGCGCCACGGCAAGACCCTTGCCGGGCCACACGGCAAGACCCTTGCCGGGCCACCCGGCAAGGCCCTCACCAAGGACGCCAGCAGGGCATGTGAAACCTTGTTTTTATCTCTAGGCTGCCGTGCTCCTCTTTTTCCTATACCTAAGGATTATTTCCTGGGTCCGGATTTGGTTGTAGCCGCGGCGGCAAGGAGGTAGAACGAGGAGCCTAAAGCCCACTTCATCCCTGCCTCCGCCAAGAGCGCGAGAACGGTCGCGTGGAGTGGGGGGGACGGCAAGGCCTGTTGCCGGGCGAAAAACGTTTATCTTAAACAATAACAAGGATTCGCTCCTTGTCGCAGGATTTACCCATGAACGAAAAACCCGGCAAGCATCCCTTTTTCATTAAAAACATCCCATACAGGTACAGTTCGTACGGAATGAAAAACATGAGCAAGGGGACTACAAGTTCTAAATTTAACAAAGGCCCACAGGCTTACAAACTAAAGAAGAAGGATAAGATGCCCGTAATCCCTTTCTTGTCCCTCTCCTCAGGAGGCAGGTCAAGGAGGCGAGAGGGCAAAAGGGGCGCCTAGGCGAGCTACGAGCGGCAGAAAGCACCAAGAGAACACCTCGGTGACTGCCCAGGGGCGGGCCGGTGATGACGGTGCCGGGAAAGGAGCTGGAAGACGAGGCGGCAGGACCGGCAGTACGCGACGAAGGCGTCGGTGCCGCGTACTCCGAGTTGACGGCCTTGCCGCCCGCCCTCTTCCTCTTCCGCAGCCTCCCGACGCCAGCCGCCCAAGGAGACGGCCCCGAGAAGTTCAAGGAGCTGGCCCCACCCCCGGCAAAACTCTGCCGGAGGAGCGGCCAGGTGCAGATGTTGCTGCTGCCGCACCCGCCCAGGTGCGGGGCGTCCGACGCCTAGTCGGACTCGTCCCCGCCGTCTGCCCCGCTGTCCTCCTCATCACTTTCGCTCGAGGTAGAGCTTCCATCGTCGGAATCTCCATCGGAGGAGCTCTCCACGTAGCACTTCAGGCGAGTCCCGAAGTCGCGGAGGACCTTGACGGAGAGTAGGCCGTCCTCCATTAATTTGAAGTAGAGGACGAGCCCCGTCGTCAGGCTGTGGATGCGAGTGAACGTCTTCCACCCACGACGGAGGTACATGACCCGAAGAGCGTTCCCACAACCCGTCATGTGCAATCTGAGAGACTGGGGCGGGTCATGCTCCATCTCCCGAGCGAACGGGGCGGGAAGACGAAGACGGCGATGCGGAGGCCGGCGCAGCCTGATGAAAAACTCACGGGGCTGGTCTCCAACATGGCCTTCCATTGGAAAGGGCATCATTGGCGGGAGCGAAGCCGGCGCGCTGTCCCGTCCTCCTCTTCCCCGAGCACTACGACTTCTGCCCCGGCCTCGCCCACGACCTCGCCCCCTCCCCCTTCCCCTCGCGTCCGGTTCCACCACCGCGGGCTCAGGAGGAGGAGGGACGCGCTGTCGGGCGGCGACCCTCGCCGTCACCGTCGAGGGACCAGGATTCCCCTTCTCCATGACGAGTGAAAGGAAGAAGCAGAAGCGAGAGGAGATAGATGACGGAAGAGTGCGGGACACCATTCCCCCCTTTCCCCCTCTTTATAAGGAGGCGGGGACGGGGCTCGGCCGCCCTGCTCGGCCAATCCAGCCACCAAAGGCACGGGGAATCAGGACCAACCCGCTGCCCCAACCAGCGATGGCCCGGTTTCCCGCCTCCAACGCTTGCCACCCCAGGTGCATGGAGGACGTGTGGCGGATGTGGAGAACCGAGGGGACAGCCGAAGCGACCTCTCCCCACCCCGTGATCGTGGGGAGTGGACGCCTTGAAGACCGCGCCCGGCCCCGTTCAGTAAATGAGCCGCGCCTCCACGCCTCCCTCATTTTACGGGGAAGGCGCGAGCCGCCTCTTTACTGCGATGTGACGCATGCGTGTGGAGATCGCCCCACGCATGCCGCCCACATCACGCACACCCCTCCAAGCCGCGCCGCGCGCGCGGGTCGTGGGAAGCGCAACACGCGAAAAGTTTTACCGCGGTAAAAACCGCCCGGCCTGCCCGCGCACCGTTTTGGGCTTGGCCCAACAACGTGTTGCGCTTATGTGTGTCCCAGGCCCGGGGGCTCCTATCGGTGTAGAAAAAGAGGGGTGCGTTTTTGTACCCCTATACCTGTGCACGGGCAGTCGGAGCGGCGCCTACGGTCACGCCAAGCAGAACAGGGGAGGTGAGCCAAGGTAAGACCAAAGCCCAAGATAATAAGAGCAACGCCAAGGCCAAGACCACAAAGGGCAGAGGGACGAAGCAGGTTCCCCTGGCAAGACCCTTGCCGGGGCAGCCTCAGCAGCCCCGGCAAGATCCTTGCCGGGACAGCTCGCCCCGCACCAACAGAGCGGGCCACCCTTGAGCCCACGGTCTCCAACATCACGTTGGGCCAGGGCTCGGGAGGCACCTCCGTGGTGGCATGCAGATCTTTGTGAAGACATATTCAAGATCAGATGAGGATTAGAAGACGACGATCCTCGGCAAGATCCTTGCCGAGGAAGGCCACCAGACCCCCGGCAAGGCCCTTGCCGGGGACGACAGCGCGCCACGGCAAGACCCTTGCCGGGCCACCCGGCAAGGCCCTCACCAAGGACGCCAGCAGGGCCAGCGCCAGGCCCACGCCAACCAAGCTTCCACCGCCGTTCACATGAAGCTGCCAGCCCAACCAGCTGGGCGGGCACCTGTGAGGCAACATGCAGCTCCCAGGCCAACTCATCGAGCGCCTGCGTGGTGGCATGCAGATCTTCGTGAAGGATCCGCCACTGCGCCACCTCAGCTGCCTGCCTGCCTACATGGCACCACACGCCTCACTGGCCAGGGCGCGTGTCAAAGCAAGGAGGAGCGGTGACGGACGGGACGGGCCTCGCCCCGTCCCCAATAAAGCAAGGGGCACCTAAGCTATGCATTAAATGCGTCTTGTCCTGTAATACGAGCGATAAGCTTAGGGCACTGTACGCCTTTCCACCTGCTGTGTGCCACTGTGGCAGCCCCTTCCGACTATAAAAGGAGGCTCATGGCATATTGGAGAAGGATTCGGCTCTTTCGGACCACGCACTGACCACAGCTAGTTCGAGAGCTCAAGAACTCTCTAAAATACACCCACCAAAGCAGGACTAGGGTTTTACGCATCCTCGCGGCCCGAACCTGGGTAAACGATCCTTGTGCTGTCTACTAGCCCTGCTCTTCTCGCAACCCCGCGCCCCGGCAACCGTAGTAGGGATTCTTGTGATCCCATAGGTGTCATTCCATACCGACAGGTAAAAGCCGGGCAACCCACCTCGTAAGGTAGGCCACCGGAGCCGCCCGGAGCTGGGTGGTCCATAGCGGGCCTTGCTCGCCTATCTGACTGGTGGCGTGCTTCGTGCCGCCGCTCGATGGTTGGTCGAGCGTCTTCATGGGATCGCTCCCGAAGAACTTGGCGTTGATCGCGGTGGGTCCGTGGGTCAGACGACGCTATGGAGATGTTATCACAAGCGTCATCCCGACGGACCGGCACCTGCGGTAACTAGCGAGGAGGAGGCGAATGCACCATGGGCGCAACACCTCCGGTCCTTCCACCACTAGCATGCGGTGGCTCGACGGAGCATTGGCCGGAGGGCCCCGCGGGTCGCGACTCGTCCTTGTTGGCGATGCCAACGAGGCTCCGGATGGTGGGTTTCCACTCGTCAAGCTTTTCCGCAGCAGGAGGGAAGTCGAAGAGCAACTGGGTGCGTGCTAAGGCCTCCGCTGGCGTAGGTGGCGGCGAAAGCTGCGTGGATCGTGACGCGCTTCGATTTCTAACCACGTTAGAAGGAGCTCTATCACGACCTTGCGGCTGCGCGTTGTTTTCGCCAGCGCCTCAGCGCGCATACTGGTCTTCTTTGTCCCGTGAATGATGCACATGACTCTTCCCGCGGCGGCGCCCGGGGTCACTAGCGTGGTGACGCTGCTCGTCGCGCACAGCCTGGGAAGAGCGCGTCATGGGCGCCGGCGCAGGCGTCTTGGAAGTCGCCGTGCTGCCCGTAGGGGGCACGACGACGCCTTTGGAGGGCCCCGCACCGCCTGCGGGGGCCCCGGCCCCGTCTTTGGACTTGGTGGCGTGCCGTCCATCGCCGCGTGCGCGAGCGGTGCCGTTCGCCAAGCTTTGGCTGCTAGAGTCATGTGCGTGTCCATGGGCCGCGCCTCGGCTTCCATCCGCAAGCACCCCGTCGCCCGCCCGCACCGGTACGGGCCGTTCGGCTCCGAACGAACCGATCACCGTGATTGTCTTCTTCTTGGGAGCCATGGCGATGAAGAACCGCTAAACTAACTGCTAGACCGGATTTTCACAACTGCGCGCGCTGCCCCTACCTGGCGCGCCAAAGATGTCGGTGGGAAACGACACCTATGGTGTCGTGGAATTGTCACGGCAGATGTCCTCGTGCAAGGACTTAGTCATGGAGCCATCGCAACTAGGAAGCTTAAAGGGGTTAAACGGGACAAAGGACACGAGGATTATACTGGTTCGGCCCCTTATGGTGAAGGTAAAAGCCTACTCCAGTTGAGGTGGAATTACTTAGGGTTTCGATGACCAGGGAGCTTAACCGCTATGCCTGGCTATCGATCTGATGTTGCTTGTCCTGAACCGCCGCCGGGTCATCCCTTTATATAGAGAGGTTAACGCCCAGCGGCTCTTAGAGTTCCGGCCGGCTTATAAACAGCGTCCAGCTCGGACTCTTAACTATTGTTGCCTTACACTACAAGTCACGCTTTAGCGGCGGTTTATCACTACGGGCCTTAAGTCGCCTCTGGGCCTTAAGCCCATTACTGAACCGCCATCTTCGAGCTTGATTCTGGGCTTCATGCGATGATCGTCTCAACATAACTCGGGCCCTCCTGGGCGGGTGACACCAGTAGTTATATCCCCAACATTAGGCCCCAGATTGATTTGAACCGGTTCATGTCAATCCTCAATACCTTAAGGAAAAAATCTTCTGGCTTCTGTTTGCGCAAAGGTTATAACCCGCCGTGACGTCATCTTCTGGACTCTTGGTAACCCGCCGTGACATCATCCGCCATTAATGCACGTTTTGCCCAACGTATCTCAACGGATCCTTATCTTAATAACTATCCCGAAAATCGAGGCGTCTCTGCAGCTGGATAATCATGTCTTCAGCCTCCTCGTTTCTCGCGCCCACTTATCAGCCGTCCCTTATAAATAGGCACGACCGGGTCCTGTCTCATTCTTCCTTTTGCATCGTCTTCCTCCTCTCGACGCTTCAGAGCCCGAGCTCCGCCGCCGCCGCCGCGCATCCCGTCTGCACCAACTAAGGCCGCTGCATCAACCTGTCTTGACCAGAGAACCGCGGCGCACCTCCGCTGCTCATCAGCACCAGTAAGTCCTCGCCGTCCCGTATACCAGATCCGCATTAGGGTTCGCGAGTTCTTCTGTGTTCTTCGTGGTTCCTCGCGATTCCTTCGCAGTTCTTCCACAACGGCCTCCTTTGATCCAAGAGTAGTGCATAACTTCGGCGGTAGTCATTTCACACCCATTTTCAATACTACCAGATCCCTTTTGCTTACAAAAAGACCTCATTTAGAGCTCATGAACTTCTCTGTACCAGTTTTTAGGTCTAGAAATTTTTCTTTTCTGGACGATTGTTTGATCCAAAATAATCCCTGCAATCTGTGAAACTTGTTTGTGCAACACTTAGGCAAAAACTGCATCTGTTAGCCATGGCGGCTCATATCGCCGGCTTAAAAGAGGCCATGCTTTGTGAAATTTCGGGATCATTCATAAGAAAGTTAAATAACTTAATTGCTCATGATATCCACGGCGGCTTAAATAACCTGACACAATTAGCCATATATCATTAGGCCCCTTCATAAGCCGCCATCTTGAATACTTAACTGAAACTTTCCTCCGGCTTAAATTTGAACAGGAAATTTTATTTTGTCATAGGCTTCCATCTTTCACAATGCCGCCTAAGGCTCCCAAAGCACCCATCACATGCAACTGGGTTAGATCCAACGTCACCGACAGCATCTTAGCTGATTTTGTAAAGACGGGTTATCTGCCAAGGAAAGAGATCATGTCTTATCGTGCTCCTGACCCGTCCGAAGAGAAACCTCAACCCAAGGACGGGGAAGTTGTCATCTTTACCGATCACATGAACCGGGGCTTTGCTCCACCCGGCTCAAAAGTTTTCAGAGACGTCCTGCACTTTTTTGACCTGCGACCTCAAGACATCGGACCCAATTCCGTGTCAAATATCTGCAATTTCCAAGTGTTCTGTGAGGTGTACCTTGGAGAAGAACCCACCTTGCTACTCTTTAGAGAGTTATTTTATTTGAACCGCCAGAATGAATGTGCCAACGGGCCCAGCTTAGAGCTCGGTGGAATCTCAATCCAACGACGGAGAGATTGTCTCTTCCCTTATGCTGAGCCGCCAAGCCACCCGAAAGATTGGAACCAGACATGGTTCTATTGCCAAGACACTTCTCCGGCTGATGAGAACCCTCTGCCCGGCTTCCGCGCCCTGCGTCTGGAGTCAAATCACCCCTTGCCACACAAATCATCTCAAGCTGAACGTCAACCACTTACTCCCACCATCATCAAAATCAAAGCTCTTCTGGGGAACGGCCTAAATGGCATTGATCTGGTCCGGGTCTGGATTGCCTGGCGGGTGATTCCTTTAAGCTGCCGCCCCGTCTTGATGTGTGATTACACGGGCCAGAAGGATGATCCTCTTCGGCACAGTCCAGATGACTTACCTGAAGACGTCATTGATGATACAACCAAGTCTCTTCTGAACGAGAGTCTGGCAGATTGCGGGAGAGTGGGCTTAAGCCCTTTCTGCAAGGCTAACCCGGCTCCAGCGGTAAACCATTGATCTGAATACTTCACCTTCCATTTTAACGATTTTGTCTTAATTCACTAACCTTTGTTGTATTTTACAGGCTAATGACAAATTCTGGAAGGTCAAGTATGACCACGAAGCTGCCAAGAAAGCCAAAAAAGTTAAGAAGGCCGCCAGGAAAGCCGCTCCCCGTAAGAAGGGAAGCAAGCCTAGCACCTCGGATATGTTTCATCTGGACGACACCTCCGAGTCAGAGGTAGCTCTTGACTCTTTAGGCTCCTTTTTTAACCATCTTATTCACACTGATTATCAGCAGGAGGATACCGGAGCGAGTAACCCGGTGATTGAAGAGGTAACTATAATTTCCTCCGACTCCGAGCCTTTGCCGAGACAGAAAGTCCGAAGAGTAACCCGAAATGTAAGATTTTCACATCCTTTAGCTTATCAAGATCCTCAATTTCTTTTGAAGCGACAGATTCACGAAAGTCGGAGGCAGACCCGGACCAGCAAAGATGCAGACCTCTCCTCCGGCTTACCCGAAGCATCAAGGAAGCGCCGGACTGAGGTTATCTCCGACTTATATTCTGTGTATCCTTTGGCGGGCGTCACTCGTCAACCACTCAATTCTTCTGACTCCAACTACCAGGGAACTTCGCCTTCCTCCGGCGACTCAATGCAGTCCAGCTTGCAGGCTTTCAAAACCGCTCCTGGGTAATGATGATTAGTTGATTTTGTGCTTATCTTAACCATGTTTTTGCACTAACCCTTTGGCTTGCAGTGTACAAGTGAAGCCCAGCATGAGGGCGAAGAAAAATAAGCTGGCCGAAGAACCGGTCCTTTCTGAGCCGGAACTCAGACCGGCTGCTCCTGACGCCTCTACTAATGAGCCGCCGGCTGTACCATCTCCTGATACCACCACTGATCCAACTGTTGAACAAGCTATGGAAGGTTCTGAAAACCCGGAGATCCCCAACCCGGCTCATCCAGATGATCCGGACGTTGAGATCACCCGGACTGTCGAACTGGGACGACCTACCGTGCTAGCCAAGTGCTCTGCCAAGGAAGAACTTCTGGAGCGCCGCCGGGCCAGTCTGGACATCACTGATTATGCTCATCTGAGCATTGAAGATATTGTCTCTAGCTATGTGAATCAAGTGCACAACAGCCGGGATCTGGAGATTGACATGGTGAAACAAATACAGCAAAAATCTGAGGTATAACTGTCTTTCTTACTCCATAGTTATACTTACCATGCCAGCCCCCAAGTCTATTACTTATGATAAAATATGTTGTAGACTTAATACCAGCTTAGTAATCACTCCAAGAAACCGGCTTACCTGGTAGCACTCAAGGTCCGGTTTAATCAGCATATCTGAACCGGTCCTTACCTTGTTTTTAATCAAGTAGTTGAACAGCAATATGCATTAGCCCCCAAGTGCCAAGTACCTTTGCTTGCAAAGTGCTTGGGACTTATTTGCATGAACCGCCACTGTAAATAGAGCTCTTCAGCATACATTAGCCCCGAAGTGCCAAGTGTCTTTGCCTGCAAAGTGCTTGGGACTTAATGTTGAAATTATAATCACCCTAACTGTGACCCGAAACTTATACAGGCCGCCGTCAAGAATTTTGAATCGAAGATCTCTGATTTAAAGAACCGCCTGAACACTCAAGAAAATGAAACCCAAAGGGCTAACTCCAAGTTTGAATTCAGTGTATCTGCTCAAGAGAAACTGAAGAAGAAATTTGAAGTAGAGAGAAAAGCCTGGGCGGATGAAAAGATGGCTTTGCTCAGACGGGCCGAACAAGCGGAGGCCACCCTTGCTGAAACAGCCGCCGAGCTATCCGGCTTAAAACGCCATGTTTCTCAGATGGTCTCCGCAATCTTTGGTAAGTTACTCTATAAGTGTTTAACTAGTTTACATCTTTTCCAAAGAGCATCTCAATTGTCATCAGCTTACCTATCTTTGCAATGCAGGCCCCAGGAGCTCCAATCTTAATCAAAACGTGCTTACAAAATTGAAGGCGGTTTATACCTTGGTAGAGCAACTTTACACCGGGTCACAACGTGCCTTAGCCGTTGTGGCTCTGTCAAATGAAGTTCCCACTCACCTGGCGGATGTACTCAGGCGGCTTGCCGTACTTCCTCAACGCTTCCAAGAGTTGAGACGGGCTTCTGCAAGAGCCGGAGCCATAGCCGCTCTGAGCCGGGCCAAGGCGTTTCTACCGGAGCTAGACCCGGCCGACATCGCCCTTGGGTATCCCAGCTTGAAGGAAGACGGCACCCCCTTTGACCAGAAGGACTTCGCCGCTTGTGTGAAGAGCGTACGCCCTGTGGCCACTTTGATTGGCAATGACACATATCTTACCAAATATCAACCAGGCTATGACGTGGAGAATCAGAGAATCCGAACACCACGCTATGAAGCAGTCAGCCTGATTCCTCCAACTCGTAAGCATACCTTCGCCCCTGAAGTTGACCCGGCCGGGTTAATTGATGATGAGGCTCAATTTGAAGCCTTGAGTGGCATTGACTGGAAATCATCAACCTTCCAGGTCATGGAAACAGCCAGAGGAGCGGAGAGGGATGACCCGGAAACCTCAGGCCAACAACGCCTTTGATCTCTCAGGCGGCTCATGGGTATATCTTAAAAGACGACGCCTCACCTTTTGGACTCGGGGAGTCATGTAATAGAGTAGGACAAACACTTAATTTTGTCGTGCCATCGCGCACGTGTGTAGCGCTCAACATTGTTTAAGCCGCCCTTTTATATTTTTCCGGGTTATGCTTGATCCTCTGTTTTCCTTATGTTTAAAGAGCTGTCTTTAATTGTCCTGCATAGAAAAACAAATCACAAGTCCCTTGGCGGCTTACCGCATGGAGAGTCATACACTTTACATATAACCCGGAATCATAACAAACCGGTTCTCCATTATATTCTTGAGACAACCATAACAGCATACCTGTGATCCTTCAAGTACACTTCCGGTTTATGTATCCTAAATAATGAGTTGATCAATAACGTTGATTGCACATGATAAGCATTATATGTGCTGGTGAACCGGAGTTGGTCAAGGTTAAGCCGGTGGAATAAAAACCACCCTTGAACACTTTTGATATGATCAAAAGAACTTGTTTGCAACAAAGAGATTTAAAAAATTTGGAGGCTTCTGATTCGAATACGACCAGAGAACCGTCCCAAAGGGGTTAAGCTAAGATTCGAATACGATCATATAGCCCCCAGTGGCTTTGGCGTTGCCGATCAAGAGGGTACCGACAGCTATGTTCTCTTTGGTTCGAATACGACCTATGTTTGAACAGGAAGCCCCCAAATGACCTTGAAAGTTGTTTAACGACACTGATTTGAATACGATCCACGTCGGTTCCCAAAGGTGGTTGAGCTATGATTCAAATATGATCAAGAAACTCCCCAGTGAGCTCGGCAATATGCCAATCAAGTGGGTATGGACAGCTATGTTCTCTTTGGTTCGAATACGACCTATGTTTGAACAGGAAGCCCCCAAGTGATCATATATTTAACGGCTAGATTCGAACACGATCATAAGCCGGATCAGCCTCCAAGTGATCATGTGATATCATAATGAAAATAACAATGACACATTTACCTTTGGAGGGGAAAAAAGGACAGAGGTCCTGCTTTATTATTCATCATAATATATGCATGGCTATAGAAATATGTACATTATGAGAGCCATTGGCTCAAGTGTAGTACGACCGAAGATGAGCAATATTCCATGGCCGGCGGGTCTCCTCCTCCGACTTACGTGAATCTTTGTGCTCTCGAACATCGATGAGGTAGTATGACCCGTTGTGCAAGTTCTTGCTGACCACAAAGGGCCCTTCCCAAGGTGGGGGATAGCTTGTGTGCATCTGTTTGATCCTGGATGAGCCGGAGCACCAAATCACCTTCCTGAAAGGTCCTGGACTTAACCCGGCGGCTGTGATAGCGGCGCAGGTCTTGTTGGTAAATCGCCGAACGAGCTGCTGCTATGTCACGTTGTTCGTCCAACAAGTCAAGAGCATCTTGACGCGCTTGCTCATTGTCCGCCTCGACATAAGCCGCCACTCGAGGCAAGTCATGACGGATGTCGCTAGGGAGAACCGCCTCAGCTCCGTAGACCATGAAGAAAGGCGTGTAACCCGTAGACCTGTTAGGAGTAGTATTGATGCTCCATAACACAGAGGGCAACTCCTCCACCCAACAACCCGGCGTCCGTTGCAAAGGGACAAAAAGCTGGGGCTTGATGCCTTTCAAGATTTCCTGATTGGCTCTCTCAGCTTGACCATTGGATTGGGCGTGAGCTACTGATGAAACATCAAGCCGAATATGCTCTCGTTGGCAAAATTCTTCCATGGCGCCTTTAGACAGATTGGTACCATTGTCAGTTATAATGCTGTGCGGAAAACCAAAGCGAAATATCACCTTTTTCATGAATTGAACCGCCGTGGCTGCGTCACACTTACTAACTGGCTCTGCTTCAACCCACTTTGTGAACTTGTCCACCGCCACCAAGAGGTGGGTCTTCTTATCCTTGGACCTTTTGAAAGGCCCAACCATATCAAGCCCCCAGACTGCAAACGGCCAAGTGATTGGAATCATCCTCAACTCTTGAGCCGGCACGTGAGCACGTTTTGAGAACTTCTGACAACCGTCACATTTACTGACTAAGTCCTCTGCGTCAGCGTGAGCCGTCAGCCAATAAAAACCATGACGAAAAGCTTTCGCCACAAGGGATTTTGAGCCGGCATGATGGCCACAATCCCCCTCGTGAACCTCTCATAAAATTTATTGACCCTCCTCAGGGGAAACACAACGCTGAAAAGCCCCAGTAACACTGCGATGATGCAGCTTGCCATTGATAATTATCATTGACTTAGACCGCCGGCTTATCTGTCTGGCCAAAGTTTCATCCTCAGGCAAGTCTCCCCGGGTCATGTAAGCCAAGTATGGCACTGTCCAATCTGGGATAGCGTGAAGAGCCGCCACCAACTGGGCTTCTGGGTCAGGAACAGCCAGGTCTTCCTCTGTAGGCAACTTGACAGAAGGGTTATGCAGAATATCCAAGAAAGTATCAGGCGGCACCGGCTTACGCTGAGAGCCCAGCTGGCTTAAGGCATCAGCCGCCTCATTCTTTCTGCGGTCAATGTGCTCCACTTGATAACCCTGAAAATGCCCGGCGATGGCATCAACTTCACGGCGATAAGCCGCTATGAGGGGGTCCTTGGAATCCCACTTGCCTGATACCTGTTGAGCCACCAAATCTGAGTCGCCAAAGCATCTCCCCCGGCTTAAGCTCATCTCCTTAGCCATCCGAAGACCATGGAGCAAGCCCTCATACTCAGCTGCATTGTTAGTACAGGGAAACATCAACCATAGCACATAACGAAATTTGTCACCTCGAGGGGAAGCTAAGACGACTCCAGCCCCCGAGCCCTCCAACTGCCTGGACCCGTCGAAGTGGATAGTCCAGTATGTGTTATCTGGTCTCTCCTCAGGCATCTGCAGTTCTGTCCAGTCGTTGATGAAGTCTACCAATGCTTGGGATTTGATAGCAGTACGTGGCACATACTTTAAATCATGAGGTCCAAGTTCAATGGCCCACTTAGCAACTCTTCTGGTGGCTTCTCTGTTTTGGATGATATCTCCTAGAGGAGCAGAACTAACCACAATGATGGGGTGGCCCTGGAAATAATGCTTAAGCTTCCGGCTTGCCATGAACACCCCATAAACAAGCTTCTGCCAATGTGGGTACCGTTGCTTGGACTCAATGAGTACTTCGCTGACGTAGTAAACCGGCCGCTGAACCGGATGTTCCTTACCCGCCTCCTTGCGCTCCACCACGACGGCCACACTGACGGCTCGTGTGTTAACGGCTACATACAACAATAAGGGCTCCTTATCGACAGGAGCAGCAAGGACTGGCGGCTCAGCTAACTGTCTTTTCAATCCTCAAAAGCAGCATTAGCAGCATCACTCCAGACAAAGTCATCTGTTTTCTTCATCATCTGATACAGTGGTATGGCCTTTTCGCCCAACCGGCTTACAAATCGACTCAAAGCAGCGATGCGACCCGCCAAACGCTGGACGTCATTTATGCACGCCAGCTTAGCCAGAGAGGTGATTGCCTTGATCTTCTCCGGGTTAGCTTCAATGCCTCTGTGAGAAACCAGAAAACCCAAGAGCTTGCCTGCAGGAACACCAAAAACACACTTGGCCGGGTTAAGCATCATCTTGTAAACCCGAAGATTATCAAAGGTCTCTCTCAGATCATCTATCAAGGTCTCCTTCTCTCTGGATTTGACCACAATATCATCCACATAGGCATGAACGTTGCGCCCAATCTGATTATGAAGACAATTCTGCACGCAACGCTGGTAAGTCGCCTGTGCACTCTTGAGCCCAAAAGGCATAGACACATAACAGAAGGCTCCAAAGGGAGTAATGAACGCCGTCTTCTCTTGGTCCTTAACAGCCATTTTGATCTGATGGTAACCAGAGTACGCATCCAAAAAACTTAAACGCTTACAACCCGCCGTAGCATCAATGATTTGATCAATACGAGGGAGAGCAAAAGGATCAGCCGGACAAGCCTTGTTTAAATCCGTATAATCCACACACATACGCCAGGTGCCGTTCTTCTTGAGCACAAGCACCGGGTTAGCTAACCATTCTGGATGAAAGACTTCCACAATGAACCCGGCCGCCAAGAGCCGAGCTACTTCCTCTCCAATGGCCTTCCGCCTTTCCTCGTTAAACCGCCGGAGGAATTGCCTGACTGGCTTAAATTTTGGATCAATATTAAGAGTGTGCTCAGCGAGTTCCCTCAGTACACCCGGCATGTCAGAAGGTTTCCATGCAAAGATGTCCCGGTTCTCACGGATGAACTCGATGAGCGCGCCTTCGTATTTAGGATCCAGATTGGCGCTGATGCTGAACTGCTTAGATGAGTCACCTGGAACAAAGTCAACAAGCTTAGTCTCATCGGCCGACTTAAATTTCATTACCGGCTCATGCTCCATGGTTGGCTTTTTCAGAGACGTCATATCTGCCGGGTCAACATTATCCTTATAAAACTTCAACTCCTCTATTGCACAGACAGATTCAGCGTAGGCAGCGTCACCTTCCTCGCACTCCAAAGCTACCTTTCGGCTGCCATGAACCGTAATGGTCCTGTTGTGACCCGGCATCTTGAGCTGCAAATATACATAACACGGCCGTGCCATGAACTTGGCGTAAGCCGGCCGCCCAAATAGAGCATGGTACGGGCTTCTGATCTTGACCACCTCAAAAGTCAGTTTTTCCACCCTGGAGTTGTACTCATCTCCAAAGGCTACTTCTAGCTCGATCTTACCAACAGGATACGCCGACTTACCAGGCACCACGTCGTGGAAAACAGTATTAGACTGGCTGAGGCTTTTATCTGTTAATCCCATACGACGGAAGGTCTCATAATAGAGGATGTTGATGCTGCTGCCCCCGTCCATGAGCACCTTAGTGAATTTATACCCGCCAACCTGAGGAGCCACCACCAAAGCCAGGTGACCTGGATTATCAACCCGGGGAGGGTGATCCTCCCTACTCCATACAATAGGTTGCTCAGACCATCGCAAGTAACATGGAACCACCGGCTCAACAACGTTCACAGCCCTTTTATGAAGCTTCTGGTCTCGCTTGCACAAACTGGTAGTAAACACATGATACTGTCCATTGTTGAGCTGCTTCGGATTGGTCCGATATCCCTCCTGCTGCTGCTGCTGATTACCCTGGCCAGATTGCTGGTTGAACCCCCCTTGATTACCTTGAAAATTCTGAAAATTGGAATTTGAACCGCCGCCCGGGCCATGAAAGCCGCAGTCGCCTGAGCCGCCGCCCTGTCCATTGTTGCCATTGAAAGTGTTGGAATTTTTGAAAGCTTTCATGATTGCACAGTCTTTCCATAGATGAGTGGCTGGCTTCTCCCTAGAACCGTGCCTTGGACAGGGCTCATTCAACAATTGCTCAAGCGTTGGGCCTGATCCGGCGGATCGGGGAGGTGGTCTCCCCTTACGTCAATGGTTGTTACCTTGCGCATTGGTGTTAGCCACAAATTCCATACTGCCATCAGCCTTACGTTTATTACCTCCCTGGTTCACCGGGTTATGCTGATGGCCCTTGCCGTTGCCATTCTTCTTTCCCTTCCCTGTCTTTTCCTCATCAGGCGCGGGATCCTTGGTACTATCAGAGTCGGCGTACTTGACCAGGGCTGCCATCAACGTACCCATATCGTTGCAATCGCGCTTGAGCCGCCCAAGCTTCATCTTTAGGGGTGCAAAACGACAATTTTGCTCCAACATCAAGACCGCAGAGCCGGCATCCATCTTATCAGACGAATGTATTATCTCTTTGACCCGGCGTACCCAATGGGTTGTAGACTCGCCTTCTTGCTGTTTGCAGTTAGTCAAATCCACAATTGACATAGATTGCCTACATGTATCTTTGAAGTTTTGGATGAACCGGGCTTTTAGCTCTGCCCATGACCCGATGGAATTGGGCGGCAGTCCCTTCAACCAAGTGCGGGCAGTCCCATCCAACATCATGGTGAAGTATTTGGCCATTGCCGCTTCGCTGACCTCCAGCAACTCCATAGCCATCTCGTAGCTCTCAATCCATGCTCCGGGCTGTAAATCAGCCGTGTAATTAGGTACCTTCCTAGGTCCTTTGAAATCTTTGGGCAGACGTTCGTTACGGAGAGCCGGCACCAGGCAAGGGACACCTCCGGCTCTTGTAGCCATGCCTGCCTCAATAGAAGCCGTCGGGTAAACCGGAAAAGGCTGGTAAGCCATCATCTGAGCCGCCTGCTCGGCTTCCTGACGCGCTCTGTCTTGATCTACCGCATTAAAGGCTCCATTATGCACCGGGCATTGCCCCCCAGGAAAGTCATGGCGCCGGACGTTGCTTGAGCCGGCCGCCGACGCCATGTGTCTACTATAACTCGGACTCCGGTTTTGACGAATTGCCTGTCGAGGGGTTGAATGAATCCTGTCCCGGCTATATGAATATGCCTCCTGCTGCGCTAAAGCCGTCTGAAGAAGTTCTCTGACCCTGTGTGTTTCGACCGCCGTTGGGGAATCACCCTCAACTGGAAGAGCCGCCAGTCGCGCTGCTGCAGCGATCATGTTTTCCAACGGGTTAGAATAATGACCCGGTGGTGTTGGCACATATGGAGGTGGTGCAGTATTCACACGGGGAGGCCCCATCACTGGTGGCTGAACCATCGTTCCCACCCCGGGTGCCATGATCTGATTTATCTTTGGCGGGTTGCTAGCCCCTGCACTGGGTGTGTTGAAGAGGTTGCGAGGATCATAAACCGGAGGGAGCCGAGATTGGGCCTTCTGATACCTCCTTCTCATGACCTCATTGGATGCGTTCTGATCCATCGTGAGCCGAAAAGACCGCGCCTGAATAAACTGAGTCTGGGCGTCTAGAGCCGCCCGCTCTGCAGCCATCCTAACCCCTTCCGCGGCCAGGTCTTCCTTGGCCTGCGCTATGTCCAATTTTAATTGTGCCACTTCTGCATCATGTTGAGCTTGATCCACCGGGACGACCGTGGCGGTTAACAGGGCCGTCATCTTATCTATGAGATCCATTAGCACCTGAGCCGGCGAGTGCACAGGGCCTCCTGCCCCAGCGGTGGAGTTTTGAACAGGTTGTGTGCCGGCCATGAAGATTCCAACCCGGCTCGGCGGCTCAAAGGGGTCCGGAATTCTGTCGCCATCGGAACAACCCCTGAGCCTGCCATCTTGAAGTTGATATAACGAGTCGGTCTCACCTTTGGATGACTCGCCGTCAGAGCGGGTGGCCGTCTCATTGCCAGATCCAGATCCCTCAGAGAGTCCTCCATGGACGCATCCCACGAAAGCACGCTTCAAGGCAGGCAGAGTCCGGGCGGGTCTCGCACGCTGAGCCGTCTCGACGAGGTCGGTGCAGATGTCCGGCTCAGGGTCCGGCTCGCCAATCTTGCCAATGAAAACATGGATTCCGCCGAAGGGGACCCGGTACCCGTACTCGATTGAGCCGGCATCGGGGCCCGAGCCTGCGTCGTCGATGTAGAGCTTGCCGCGATGACTCTTGGTCATCCGGCCCATAGCGTATCCCTTGACCCCTTCGAAGCTGCCCTTCAAGAACTCAAATCCATCGTGCGCTGGCCCCACGGTGGGCGCCAACTATCGTGGAATTGTCACGGCAGATGTCCTCGTGCAAGGACTTAGTCGTGGAGCCATCGCAACTAGGAAGCTTAAAGGGGTTAAACGGACAAAGGACACGAGGATTATACTGGTTCGGCCCCTTACGGTGAAGGTAAAAGCCTACTCCAGTTGAGGTGGAATTACTTAGGGTTTTGATGACCAGGGAGCTTAACCGCTATGCCTGGCTATCGATCTGATGTTGCTTGTCCTGAACCACCGCGGGGTCGTCCCTTTATATAGAGAGGTTAACGCCCAGCGCCTCTCAGAGTCCCGGCCGGCTTATAAACAACGTCCGGCTCGGACTCTTAACTATTCTTGCCTTACACTACAAGTCACGCCTTAACGGCGGTTTATCACTACGGGCCTTAAGCCCATTACTGAACCGCCATCTTCGAGCTTGATTCTGGGCTTCATGCGATGATCGTCTCAACATAACCCGGCCCCTCCTGGGCCGGTGACACCAGTAGTTATATCCCCCACATATGGGATCACGGGAATCCCTTTTGCTACGGTTGGCGGGCGCGGGGCTGTGCAAAGAGCGGGTCTAGGAGCCAGCACAAGAATCGTTTACCCAGGTTCGGGCCACGAGGATGTGTAATACCCTAGTCCTGCTTTGGTGTATATCTGAGTGTTCTTGAGCTCTTGAACTAGCTATGGTGCCTGCGTAGTCCAAAAGATCCGAATCCTTCCCCAGTACGCCTCGGGCCTCCTTTTATAGTCAAAGGGGTCGCCACAGTGGCAGATAGGAGGTGGAAAGGTATATACAGTGTACAAGCTTATCGCGTGTCATTACAGGACAAAGCGCATTAAATGCGCTACTTAGGTGTCCTCTAGCTTTATCGGGGACGGTAACGAGGCCCGTCCCGTCCATCGCTGCTCCGTTCCGCCTCGACACGCGTCCAGGCCAACGGAGCATGCAGTGACATGTAGGCTGGCAAGCTGCTGAGTTGGCGTGGTGGTAGCGTCTTCACGAAGATCTGCATGCCACCACGCAGGTGCTTGACTAGTTGGATTAGTACCCACGTACTGTCACGTGGGTACTTGCCTTAGTTTTGGTGGGCCGGCCGCTGAGCTGGGGCGGCGATGGGGCAGCAAGGCTTTGCCGCAGTCTTGTGTATATTCCCGGCAAGGGTCTTGCCGGGGCCTCCTGGGCGTCCTCGGCAAGAGTCTTGCCGGGGCCTTGCGGGTGTCTTCGGCAAGGAGCCTTGCCGGGGCCTCGCGGGCATCCTCGGCAAGGAGCCTCGCAGTTGTCTTGACTTCTGGTTCTCATCTAGGCTTTGTAGGCTCTTTGTCTTCATAAAGATCTGCATGCCACCATGCCGGCGCTTTCCGAGCCTTGGTTCCAATGTTGTTGATGGTGTCGGAACTCTCAGGCTTCAAGGGTGGGTGTGATGCTGGCGTTGGGGAGCTACCCCGACAAGATTCTTGCCGGGGTTGCGTAGGCCGCCCCGGCAAGGGTCTTGCCGGGGGAAAGCCTGTCTTGTTGCTTCACCTTCTTGCGCCTCTGTCTTGGCGCTGCTCTGGTAGTCTTGTGCCTCTACTTCCCTCTCCTGCCCTGCTAAGTGTGGTCGCAGACGCGGCTCTAACTGCCCGTGCGCAAGGAAAGGGGTACAAAGAGAGCCCCTACTTTTGTACACCGACAATCGGTTAGATCGTGAAGACGTTCGACTACATCAACCGCATTAAACTAACGCTTCCGCTTTCGGTCTACAAGGGTACGTGGACACACTCTCCCCCTCTCGTTACTATGCATCTCCTAGATAGATCTTGCGTGATCGTAGGAATTTTTTTGAAATTGCATGCTACGTTCCCCAACAGTGGTATCAGAGCCAGGTCTATGCATAGATGATATGCACGAGTAGAAGACAAAGAGTTGTGGGCGATAATAGTCATACTGCTTACCACCAACGTCTCATTTTGATTCAGCGGTATTGCTGGATGAAGCGGCCTGGACCAACATTACATGACCACGTTCATGAGACTGGTTCTACCGACGTGCTTTTGCACACATTTGGCTGGCGGGTGTCTGTTTCTCCAACTTTAGTTGAATCGAATTTGACTATGGCCGGTCCTTGTTGAAGGTTAAAACAGCACACTTGACAAAAAATCCTTGTGGTTTTGATGCATAGGTAAGAACGGTTCTTGCCAGAAGCCAGTAACAGCCACGTAAAACTTGCAACAACAAAGTAGATGACGTCTAAGTTGTTTTTGCAGGGCATGTTCTTATGTGATATGGTCAAGACATGATGTGATATAAGTTATTGTATGAGACAATCATGTTTTGTAAAAGTTATCGACAACTGGCTGGAGCCTTATGGTTGTTGCTTTATTGTATGAAATGCAATCGCCATGTAATTGCTTTACTTTATCACTAAGCGGTAGCGATAGTCGTAGAAGCAATAGTTGGCGAGATGACAACGATCCTACGATGGAGATTAAGGTGTCAAGCCGGTGACGATGGAGATCATGACGGTGCTTTGGAGATGGAGATCAAAGGCACAAGATGATGATGGCCATATCATGTCACATATTTTGATTGCATGTGATGTTTATATTTTATGCATCTTATTTTGCTTAGTACGACGGTAGCATTATAAGATGATCCCTCATTAAATTTCAAGGTATAAGTTCTCCCTAAGTATGCACCATTGCTACAGTTCGTTGTGCCGAGACACCACGTGATGATCGGGTGTGATAAGCTCTACGTTCACATACAACGGGTGGAAGCCAGTTTTGCACGTGCAGAATACTCAGGTTAAATTTGACGAGCCTAGCATACGAAGATATGGCCTCGGAACACTGAGACTGGAAGGTCGAACGTGAATCATATAGTAGATATGATCAACATAGTGATGTTCACCATTGAAAACTACTCCATCTCACATGATGATCGGACATGGTTTAGTTGATTTGGATCACGTGATCATTTAGATGACTCGAGGGATGTCTATCTAAGTGGGAGTTCTTAAGTAATATGATTAATTGAACTTTAATTTATCATGAACTTAGTCCTGATAGTATTTTCGTATCTATGTTGTAGATCAATAGCTTGCTATTAATTTATCATGAACTTAGTCCTGATAGTATTTGCATATCTATGTTGTAGATCAATAGCTTGCGATATAGCTCCCCGTTTATTTAAATATGTTCCTATAGAAAATTAAGTTGGGAGATGATAGTAGCAATAATGCGGACTGGGTCCGTGATCTGAGGATTATCCTCATTGCTGCACAAAAAAATTATGTCCTTAATGCACCGCTAGGTGATGGACCTATTGTAGGAGGAGATGCTGATGTTATGAATGTTTGGCAAGCTCGGTATAATGACTACTTGATAGTTTAGTGCGCCATGCTTTACGGCTTAGAACCGGGACTTCAAAAACGTTTTGAATGCCATAGAACATATAAGATATTCCACGAGCTGAAATTGGCATTTCAGACTCATGCCCGAGTCGAGAGGTATGAGACCTCTGAAAAGTACTTTGCCTACAAGATGGAGGAGAATAGCTCAACCAGTGAGCATGTACTCAGAATGTCTGAGTACTACAATCGCTTGAATCAAGTGGGAGTTGATCTTCCAGATAAGATAGTGATTGACAAAGTTCTCTAGTCACTATCACCAAGTTATTGGAACTTTGTGATGAACTATAATATGCAAGGGATGACGAAAACGATTCCCGAGCTCTCCGCGATGCTAAAATTGGTGAAGGTAGAAATCAAGAAAGAGCATCAAGACCACTAGTTTCAAGCAAAGGGGCAAAGGAAAAGAAAGGGAACTTCAAGAAAGAATGGCAAGCAAGTTGCCACTCCCGTGAAGAAACCCAAAGCTAGACCTGAGCCTGAAACTGAGTGCTGCTACTGCAAAGGGAATGTGCACGTGAAGCGGAACTACCCCAAATACTTGGCGGATAAGAAGGATGGCGAAGTGAACAAAGGTATATTTGATATACATGTTATTGATGTGTACTTTACTAGTGTTCATAGTAACCCCAAGGTATTTGATACCGGTTTAGTTGCTAAGATAAGTAACTCGAAACAAGTATTACAAAATGAACAGAGACTAGTTAAGGGCGAGGTGATGATGTGTGTTGGAAGTGATTCCGAGGTTGATAAGATCACCATCGCACACTCCCTCTACCTTCGAGATTAGTGTTGGACCAAAATAAATGTTATTTGGTGTTTGCGTTGAGGATGAATATGATTGGATCATGTTTATTGCGATACGGTTATTCATTTAAGTCAGAGAATAATTGTTGTTTTGTTTACATGAATAAAACCTTCTATGGTCATACACCCAATGTAAATGGTTTATTGAATCTTGATCGTAGTGATACACATATTCATAACATTGATGCCAAAAGATGCAAAGTTGATAATGACAGTGCAACATGTTTGTGGCACTGCCATTTAGGTCATATTGGTGTAAAGCGCAAGAAGAAACTCCATGCAGATGGACTTTTGGAATCACTTGATTATGAGTCATTTGATGCTTGCGAACCATGCCTCATGGGCAAGATGACTAAAACTCCGTTCTCCGGAACAATGGAGCGAGCTACTGACTTATTGAAAATAATACATACCGATGTATGCGGTCCAATGAGCGTTAAGGCTCGCGGTGGGTATTGTTATTTTCTGACCTTCACAGATGATTTGAGCAGATATGGGTTGATACGTCTCCAATGTATCTATAATTTATGAAGTATTCATGCTATTATATTATCCATCTTAGATGTTTAATGGGCTTTATTATACACTTTTATATTATTTTTGGGACTAACTTATTAACCTAGAGCCCAGTGCCAGTGAAATTCCTTGAACCATGTTTCTTCCATGAGTGTCCACCATATCTACCTATATGCGGTATTTACCTGCCGTTCCAAGTAAATTTGCATGTGCCAAACTCTAAACCTTCAAATAATAATCTGTTTTGTATGCCTGAATCGCTCATGTAGCGACTAGGGGCTGTCAGTATCTTCCATGCTAGGTGGGTTATTCTCACGATGAGTGGACTCCGCTCATCATTCACGAGAAAATGGCTGGTAACTGGGATGCCCAGTCCTATGATCAAAAGATCAAAAACAAATTCACAAATAATTTAAACAAAACTCCCCCGGGATTGTTGAAAGTTGGACGACACCCGTTGTTTCGGACAAGCCGTGGATTGTGAATGTTGGTGGAGGGGGAGTAAAATCTTTACCCTTCTGTTGGGAACCGCCTATAATGTATGTAGTATGGAAGATATTGGGAACTCTTGGTCGTTATGTTGACAATGAAAGCATACCTTTCAAAATTATTTTCATCTCTGTTTTAGCTTCGAGCTCTCGCACCTCTGCAAATCCCTGCTTCCCTCTGCGAAGGGCCTATCTTTTACTTTTATGCAAGAGTCGGTAGTATTCCTTCTCATTCCAACCCACTCTTTAGTTGGCAAGCATCATGTGATGGAAAGATCTAAGCATATATGGCCATTCAAATATATTGGAGCATGAATTATTACTGTTGACATTACCTTTGAGGTAAAAGGTTGGGAGGCGAAACATTAAGCCCCTATCTTTCTCTGTGTTCGATGAATACTATTTGTTCTAAAAATATGCTTTGAGTGGTAGCAATCATGGAAGACTCAATGCTAGTTGAGTATGTGAAGTTTGCTGAATTAAAGCTCTGACATAGACTCTTCCTGAAAATAAGATGAATTGCAATTGTTTGATGACTAAGAGCACTGTTTGTTAGTTTTGAAGAAAGTTTATGATCTATACTTTAACATGTGAATAGTTGTTACTTGATCATGAGAAGTTTTATGAGATGAGCTACTGTTATGACATATGATGATGCTAGAAAAGGTGATTGAAATTACCATTGATCAAACTTGTGCACCTGCTAGCATTCGCACTTCATAAATTATTTCTTTTATCATTTACCTACTCGAGCACGAGCAGGATCTAAGCTTGGGGATGCTGATACGTCTCCAACGTACCTATAATTTATGAAGTATTCATGCTATTATATTATCCATCTTGGATGTTTAATGGGCTTTATTATACACTTTTATATTATTTTTGGGACTAACTTATTAACCCAGAGCCCAGTGCCAGTTTTTGTTTTTCTCCTTGTTTCAGTGTTTCGCAGAAAAGGAATATCAAACGGAGTCCAAACGGAATGAAACCTTCGGGAGAGTTATTTTTGGAACGGAAGAAATCCAGAAGACTTGGAGTATACGTAAGGGAAGCAACGAGGCAGGGGGGCGCGCCCACCCCCCTGGGCGCGCCCTCCACCCTCATGGGCCCCTTATGGCTCCCGTGATGTATTTCTTCCGCCTATATATGTCCATATACCCTAAAAACGTCGGGGAACAGAATAGATCGGGAGTTCCGCCGCCGCAAGCCTCTGTAGCCACCAAAAACCAATCGGGACGCTGTTCCGGCACCCTGCCGGAGGGGGGATCCCTCATCGGTGGCCATCTTCATCATCTCGGCGCTCTCCATGATGAGGAGGGAGTAGTTCACCCTCGGGTCTGAGGGTATGTACCAGTAGCTATGTGTTTGATCTCTCTCTCTCGTGTTCTTGAGGTGGTACAATCTTGATGTATCGCGAGCTTTGCTATTATAGTTGGATCTTATGATGTTTCTCCCCCAACACTCTCTTGTAATGGATTGAGTTTTCCCTTTGAAGTTATCTTATCGGATTGAGTCTTTAAGGATTTGAGAACACTGGATGTATGTCTTGCGTGGGATACTCGTGGTGACAATGGGGTATTCTATTGATTCACTTGATGTATGTTTTGGTGATCAACTTGCGGGTTCCGCCCATGAACCTATGCATAGGGGTTGGCACACATTTTCGTCTTGACTCTCCGGTAGAAACTTTGGGACACTCTTTGAAGTACTTTGTGTTGGTTTGAATAGATGAATCTGAGATTGTGTGATGCATATCGTATAATCATGCCCGCGGATACTTGAGGTGACATTGGAGTATCTAGGTGACATTAGGATTTTGGTTGATTTGTGTCTTAAGGTGTTATTCTAGTACGAACTCTATGATAGATCGAACGGAAATAATAGCTTCATGTTATTTTACTACGGACTCTTGAATAGATCGGTGAGAAAGGATAACTTTGAGGTGGTTTCGTACCCTACCATAATCTCTTCATTTGTTCTCCGCTATTAGTGACTTTGGAGTGACTCTTTGTTGCATGTTGAGGGATAGTTATATGATCCAATTATGTTATTATTGTTGAGAGAACTTGCACTAGTGAAAGTATGAACCCTAGGCCTTGTTTCCTAGCATTGCAATACCGATTACGCTCACTTTTATCATTAGTTACCTTGCTGTTTTTATATTTTCAGATTACAAAAACCTATATCTATCATCCATATTGCACTAGTATCACCATCTCTTCGTCGAACTAGTGCACCTATACTATTTACCATTGTATTGGGTGTGTTGGGGACACAAGAGACACTTTGTTATTTGGTTGCAGGGTTGTTTGAGAGAGACCATCTTCATCCTACGCCTCCCACGGATTGATAAACCTTAGATCATCCACTTGAGGGAAATTTCCTACTGTCCGACAAACCTCTGCACTTGGAGGCCCAACAATGTGTACAAGAAGAAGGTTGTGTAGTAGACATCATGGGTATATCTACTTAATGAAACACAAGTCTGAAACATTTGAAAAGTTCAAAGAATTTTAGAGTGAAGTGGAGAATCATCGTAACAACAAAGTAAAGTTTCTATGATCTGACCGCGGAGGCAAATATTTGAGTTACAAGTTTGGCCTTACTTTAAAACAATGTGGAATAGTTTCACAACTCACGCCACCTAGAACACCACAACGTAATGGTGTGTACGAATGTCGTAACCGTACTTTATTAGATATGGTGCGATCTATGATGTCTCTTACCGATTTACCACTATTGTTTTGGGGTTATGCATTAGAGACAGCCACATTCACGTTAAATAGGGCACCATCTAAATCCGTTGAGATGACACCGTACAAACTGTGGTTTGGCAAGAAACCTAAGTTGTCGTTTCTTAAAGTTTGGGGTTGCGATGCTTATGTGAAAAAGCTTCAGCCTGATAAGCTCGAACCCAAATCGGAGAAGTGCGTCTTCATAGGATACCTAAAAGAGTCTGTTGGGTACACCTTCTATCACAGATCCGAAGGCAAGATCTTTGTTGCTAAGAATGGATCCTTTCTAGAGAAGGAGTTTCTCTAGAAAGTAGTGAGTGGGAGGAAAGTAGAACTTGATGAGGTAATTGTACCTACTCTTGAATTAGAAAGTAGTTCATCACAGAAATCAGTTCGAGTGATGCCTACACCAATTAGTGAGGAAGCTAATGATGGTGATCATGAAACTTCAGATCAAGTTATTACCAAACATTATAGGTCAACCAGAGCACGTTCCGCACCAGAGTGGTACGCTAATCCCGTCCTGGAAGTCACGTTACTAGACCATGAAAAACCTACGAACTATGAGGAAGCGATGATGAGCCCAGATTCCGCAAAATGTCTTGAGGCCATGAAATCTGAGATAGGATCCATATATAAGAACAAAGAGTGGACTTTGGTGGACTTGCCCAATGATCGGCAAACCATTGAGAATAAATGGATCTTCAAGAGGAAGATGGACGCTGATGGTAGTGTTACTATCTACAAAGCTCGACTTGTCGCGAAAGGTTTTCGACAAGTTCAAGGTGTTGACTACGATGAGATTTTCTCACTCGTAGCGATGCTTAAGTCTGTCCGAATCATGTTAGCAATTGCTGCATTTCATGAAATCTGGCAAATGGATAACAAAACTACATTCGTTAATGGATTTATTCAAGAAGAATTGTATATGATGCAACCAGAAGGTTTTGTCAATCCTAAAGGTGCTAACAAAATGTGCAAGCATCTCGGAGTTGGAATATACGCTTTGATGAGTTGATCAAAGCATATAGTTTTATACAGACTTGCGGTGAAGCCTGTATTTACAAGAAAGTGAGTGGGAGCACTACCGCCGTTCTGACAAGTATATGTGAATGACATATTGTTGATCGGAAATGATGTAGAATTTTCTAGAATGCATAAAGGATTGAAAGGATTTTTTTCAAAGAAAGACATCAGTGAAGCTGCTTACATATTGGGCATCAAGATCTATAGAGATAGATCAAGACGCTTCATAAGATTTTTCAATGAGTACATACCTTGACAAGATTTTGAAGTAGTTCAAAATGGAATAATCAAAGAAGGAGTTCTTGCCTGTATTGCAAGGTGTAAAGTTGAGTAATACTCAAAACCCGACCACGGCAGAAAATAGAAAAAGAGAATGAAAGTCATTCCCTATCCCTCAGCCATAGGTTCTATAAAGTATGCTATGTTGTGTACCAAACCTATTGTGTACCTTGCCATGAGTTTGGCAAGGGGGTACGATAGTGATCCAGGAGTGGATCACTGGATAGCGGTCAATGTTATCCTTAGTTACCTAAGAGGACTAAGGAAATATTTCTCGGTTATGGAGGTGATAAAGAGTTCATCATAAAGAGTTACGTCGAAGCAAGCTTTTACACCAATCCAGATGACTCTGAGTCTCAATCTGGATACATATTGAAAGTGGGAGCAATTAGCTAGAGTAGCTCTGTGCAGAGCATTGTTGACATAGAAATTTGCAAAATAAATACGGATCTGAATGTGGCAGACCTGTTGACTAAACTTCTCTCACAAGCATAACATGATCACACCTTAGTACTCTTTGGGTGTTAATCACATAGCGATGTGAACTAGATTATTGACTCTAGTAAACCCTTTGGGTGTTGGTCACATGGCGATGTGAACTATGGGTGTTAATCACATAAAGATGTGAACTATTGGTGTTAAATCACATGGCGATGTGAACTACATTATTGACACTAGTGCAAGTGGGAGACTGAAGGAAATATGCCCTAGCGGCAATAATAAAGTTGTTATTTTACATTTCCTTATATCATGATAAATGTTTATTATTCATGCTAGAATTGTATTAACCGGAAACTTGATACATGTGTGAATACATAGACAAAACACAGTGTCCCTAGTAAGCCTCTACTAGACTAGCTCGTTAATCGAAGATGGTTAAGTTTCCTAACCATAGACATGTGTTGTCATTTGATGAACAGGATCACATCATTAGGAGAATGATGTGATGGACAAGACCCATCCGTTAGCTTAGCATAATGATCGTTAAGTTTTATTGCTACTGCTTTCTTCATGACTTATACATATTCGTTTGACTATAAGATTATGCAACTCCCGAATACCAGAGGAATACCTTGTGTGCTATCAAACGTCACAATGTAAAAGGGTGATTATAAAGATGCTCTACAGGTATCTCCAAAGGTGTTTTGTTGGGTTGTCATAGATAGAGATTAGGATTTGTCACTCCGAGTATCAGAGAGGTATCTCTGGGCCCTCTCGGTAATGCACGTCATAGTAAGCCTTGCAAGCAATCACTACAAGAAATATGTCAACTAGTGACCTTATGTTAGTGACCCTGGAAGAATTGGTCATAGATCTACGACCATTTGAGACCAATTGGTCAAAAGCTGTTCGGGGGCTCCAAACCCTCAAATATATCGACCATTTTGGCCATAAAGGTCGTAATTTCCTTACACGAAATGGTCATAAAGCAGACAGCACCGATCCGCTGCCTTATTTCTAGCTGATCACGACCAATATAGATGGTAACCTTGTAAGTTGTGGTGGATTGCTATGACTAGGTGCCACCTCATCAGTTTTGCCTATGTGTCATGTCCATGTGTCAATTTTTGACTTAGGTTGTGAAGGAACCTATATTTCTGTTAGTCCAAAAATTCCGAAAAAATTCTCATAAATTCTTTGGATCATATCTTCGTCAAATATGTCAAAAACCTTCCTTGCCTAGTTAAAATATAATTCAACAATATTCATTTTCCTATTTTGTTCAGAACAACACTTTGTGAAGGAAGTGCTATTTTTATATTCTTGATTGCCCTCAAAATTTCTGGGCACTCTTTCCTATATATCCAAATCATTGCCTCATGAGAAAATTCAGCTCCATTTGCCTAGTAAATGTTCCTCAGCAAATTTCCAAAGTTTTTGTTCAGCTAGAAGCTTTGTGAAGGAAGTACTAGCTATGCACATCCAAATGGCATGAAATTTATACAGTGCCTTCATATGGCCAAATTATCACCCTCCTCCAAATTGCAGCTCAATCAAATCATCTATGTGAGCCCATCTTCAATTTTCATTTTCTGTCCAGATTGGCACATTGCAAAGCAAGTGCTATCTATACCACTCCTATTGCCCTCAATATTCAGATCCATTTGCCTATGCCAAAACTACCATACTCCACAAAATTTCAGCTCAATCCACTTATCCATTTGAGCCCAGCTTCAACATCCATATTTCTGCCCGATGTGGTACTTTGCAAAGAAAGTGCCATCCAAACTCCTCCATTTGAGCTGAAAATTTGCCAATACAGTCTCCCTAGTAGATGATCATCCTCAGCCAAAACTCAGGCCCATTGGCCTTGTGAATTTCCCGTACCGCTAATCAAACACTTGGCTGCTAATTCATGTTTGAGCATAGTTCGATCTCCTCGTGAGATTCTTCTGTTGTTATTTTCTTCCAAGCATCTACCTGGGGAGTGCCAAACCTACTAGACATGCCTAGGCTTCCCAGAACGTATGGCAACGCCACAGTCACGCGGTGACCACGCGGCGGGCTTGTGAGTCTACGCGCTTTGGAGTTGGGGCCCTGGGCCACCGTCCAAACCTCAACATATCACCACCAACCATGTATTTATGCTTAAATAGATACTTATGTACCTAGAAATGATTTTTGGAAAAATAAAGAGCAAACTATAAGCCAGCTGCAGTTCAAATTTGAGCCGCTTCCTGCTAAATCGGCGGGAATTTGTCTTTTTCACCAGAGGTGGATCAAAACTTTTGACACCCAAACATTTGGTCAATTGTGCATTAAATATGGCCTAGTATTTTATAAAAATGATTTGGTCCAATTTTGCAACAATTATTTGGTAGGTCCTTCACAAAAAAACCTCATTTGGGGCACTCGAAAAATGGAAAACGATTTTTTCGTCCAAAGAAAATGAAAACTCCCTTAGGAAACATTGTTTTCCATTCCAATATGCACCCTTGTGCACAATATGAGATCATTTGAACAAACTATGCCATGAATGTGGCCATAAGATTGATCATTTGTGTTGAAAGCCATGAATCTTCACACATGATAGGTTATTTCTGAAAACACTTTTTTAAAAGAATTGCTGTATTACAAGTTTATTATTTTTCCTGGTAACTTGGTCACATATAATGACACAATGCGAAGGTTTCCCAATTTTTTGATTTTTTTGAATTTTTTATGCCCGTTTCAAAATGCGGTCAAAACGGCGGGAATGACCGTTCCTAGCTAGTGCTTGAATCTTGGAATGTTTTTAGTGTTTCTCTGATTAATTAGATACTTTTGTACCTAGAAATGATTTTTGGAAAAAATAAATAGCAAACTATGAGGCAGCTGCAGTTCAAATTTGACCCGCTTCCTACTAAATCGGCGGGAATTTGTCTTTTTCACCAGAGGTGGATCAAAACTTTTGACACCCAACCATTTGGTCAATTGTGCATTAAATATGGCCTAGTATTTTATAAAAATGATTTGGTCCAATTTTGCAACAATTATTTGGTAGGTCCTTCACAAAAAAACCTCATTTGGGGCACTCAAAAAATGGAAAATGATTTTTTCGTCCAAAGAAAATGAAAGCTCCCTTAGGCAACATTGTTTGCCATTCCAATATGCACCCTTGTGCACAATATGAGATCATTTGAACAAACTATGCCATGAATGTGGCCATAAGATTGATCATTTGGGTTGAAAGCCATGAATCTTCACATATGATAGCTTATTTCTGAAAACACGTTTTTAAAAGAATTGTCGTATTACAAGTTTATTATTTTTCCTGGTAACTTGGTCACATATAATGACACAATGCGAAGGTTTTGCAATTTTCCAATTTTTTTGAATTTTTTATGCCCGTTTCAAAATGCGATCAAAACGGCGGGAATGACCGTTCCTAGCTAGTGGTTGAATCTTGGAATTTTTTTGGTGTTTCTCTGATTAAATAGATACTTTTGTACCTAGAAATGATTTTTGGAAAAAATAAATATCAAACTACGAGGCAGCCGCAGTTCAAATTTGACCCGCTTCCTACTGAATCGGCGGAAATTTGTCTTTTTATCAGAGGTGGATCAAAACTTTTGATACCCAACCATTTGGTCAATTGTGCATTAAATATGGCCTAGTATTTTATAAAAATGATTTGGTCCAATTTTGCAACAATTATTTGGTGGGTCCTTCACAAAAAACCTCATTCGGGGCACTCGAAAAATGGAAATTGATTTTTTGTGCAAAGAAAATAAAAAATCCCTTTGTCGATACTGTTTACTAATCCAAGATGTAAACTTTTGTAGAGTATGATATCATTTAACCAAATATTTGATAGGTCTTTTACAAAAAAAGAACTCATTTTGAGCACTAAAAAATGGAAAATGATTTTTTCGTGACCTATTTAGAAGGTCATAATGTCTTCAAATTGTTTGTTGCGTTCTGATTGGTCTATAGGCATATCACGCGGATCATGCATCAGACACCGTCGGATGCTCCCGGATCCAACGGAGGACCTCATCCCCTCACTCTCTCACCCACGTAGCCCTCTCACCCCTCACCCACGCAGCCCCCACGCCCCACTCCCCACCGTTCCAACCCTTCTCTCCCGCACCTGCACCCGCTCGCTAAACCCTAGCCGCCGCCGTCCCCGCACCATGGCCGTCGACGGTGAGGAGCCCGAATCCCCACGCCTCCCAAGCGCCCGAAACCCTAGGCCGCGACGCAGCCATGGCGACCGAGCTCTGGATCTGCGGGCTGGAGGTGCAGCATCGGATCCGGTCCAGGGCACCGCCATCATGCAGCACCACCACCAGCTGGACCAGTGGCTCGCCGGCGGCGCGGGCGGGCTGCTGCGCTCGACCAAGTATGCCCCCTGCCTCCCTGTGCCCGACGGTTCGCTCCGCCTCAACCTCGCCGTCTCCTAGGACCTGCGTCGCCGCCTCCGGGACCACGTCTTTGCGCTCGAAGAGGACCTCCACCCTGCCGGTCGTTGCATCGACCTCCTCAGGGTCAGTCCCTTTCCCCCTTCCCCAATTCCCCTTCCATTCCGCTGTGGTCCGCCCTGACGGATCAAAACGGCCCCGTGCAGAGGGATTCCGTGATGAACACGGAGGAGCTCCATCTCATCTCCATGGCGTCGTTTGCTTCCGCTTGGCCGACGACGCCATCCGCGTCCTTCTGCTGCTCGTCGAGGTAAGGTATTCTCTCGATTTGATCTTCTCTCCTTAGCTTCCCTTCCCTTGCCTCATGCGCCGTGGCTTCCTTCCTATCACATGTGCACTTGGTAAGATATCACCAGCCATGTCGCTGGCTGTGGCCGTACCTGCCTGCTCCTCGTCGGTTCCCCTGCCTACGCATCTGCATCTGGTTTCGTTTATTCAAAAGAATAGGATAGGTATAAGCCCTCCCTCCTCTGCTCTGTCGGGCTCTCTGTCACTTATGGGCCTTTGTTTTTTTGGACTGCCATTATGGCTGCTTCTTGTTGGTTGCGGTCAAAATCAGTGACAAGCTAGCAAGCAATCATGCGTGTGTGGCCATGGCCTTCTTTAGAATAGGGATGCCCGGGCTGCCCTGCCACTCCAGTCCAGAGTAGGAGTAGCTCTTGTTCGAGATCTGATCTACTAGAACTGAATTGCTCCCCTATTATGCTGTGGTCGTATGCTCTGTGGTCACTGATGCGTGCTGCATACCTGCAGATTAGGACCAAAATTTGAGTAGTTTCAGTCGTGCAGATTATAACTGAATCATGCCCTGCTTTGTTGTAGTTGTATGATCTTACTGCTGAATTGATTGCTAGATTGTTCAAACTGAAGTCTTCCAGTTGGCTTGCTACAATGTAGTATATCACTGTACTTCAGACGTTTTGTAGAATTTGGGCCTGGGCGCTTTGGGATTTGGCTGTAGTCCGTCCCTTAATTTACTCCGCACTTTGCTCTGCTTGGCGACCGGCCTGCCTTGCTACTCCATGGTCAGTGATGCGTGCTGTATATACAGATTAGGACCAAAACTAGAGTAGTTATGACAATAGTTTGATATTCCTTTACTAGCACATGTCCTTTATCTCTTAGCATATACTGTGATTATGACGTGTGGGCTCTTGGAAAAGCCATCTGTCTGTGTTTCTGTAGTTATTTGTATTAAGTGCTCCACATTTGTTTTTTGACATGGACAATCCATAATCAGCTTTAAGAGCTTGTTGCCCTTGGTCACAAAGTGGGTTTCTGTTAACTTGATGGAGACTAGTTATAAACTAGTCAGTGCATCTTAATCGATTATTGCGTAGCATTGTTTTGTACTCCTACTTCATTTATTTATGCAAATATTGCAATAACAAGTACTGCTGTTTGGAGACCTCTTCCACCACTACCTAATCTAGAGGTCTTCGATGTGGTCATTGAGAAAGCTGCAGGTCAGGCTCTTGTATGGGTAAACAAGGTGTTGGCTGTTGCCCATGACATTGCCATCAAGAGAGACATGACAGTTTTTATACAGGTATCTCTCTCGCGTACCCGTAACTTGTTCGTGATGCACGTTTCATATCCATGACACACACAGACTTCTCTCTATAATGTACCTCATGCACATTTCACGCTTTCTTTGAAATGAAATAATAAGGTTCACACTCCATGGACCAGGACGACCACCGGACCTCCACGGCGATGATGAAGCCCTGCACATGGTCTAGCTCGATGGAACAACAGTGCCTCGGTGTGGTGCAGCCGAGTTGGGCCACACCAGTGAACTCTGCATGCTGTTGTCCTTTGTCTCATCATCTTAACTACTACAGTAGTAGGAGTATTTTATATGCTGTTCATTTCTTGGCCACCCAGCATGTTTGCTAATCATCCATCTGCCTCATGTTATGTGATCCCTACCTAGTAACTTCATTATATGCAGACTTGTGGTGTTGGTTCAATTTAGTCAAATTAATATATATACTGCTATGCTACTACTAGTACTGTCTGCATTTAATCCTGATTAGTAGCTTCATCAATCAGTGGCAAACAAAACAAAACAATCCTGAACGACACCCTGGTTGTTATAAGTGTAATATAATTTATCTGTGCTTAATTTGTATCAGATTCCACTGTTTGATTCCTCCCTAGATTTGTGTCTAGTTTAAACATTACATGGAATATTTTTCAGCAGTCTGGTAGGCAACGATGACATCAATATAAGAGGTTATCTTAGCTTGTTAATGTGTGCTTAGTGAACTATATGAGCTCTCTTTATTGAATCTCGTATGGTCATACATTAGCATGAAATAGTATTGCTCATACACCACATGGAATATTTATGAGCATAGTTTTTGTGCCATATCCATTTCACACCTGGCATCTGCCATTGTAACTTCATGCTGATGTAACATGTGAATCTGTTGGTCCTGCTTATTGTCTTTAAAGAAGTCAATGTACCTACCTATTTTTGTGCTTTGTTATTACCTTTGATCAGTATCAGTTGTGTCTCTTAGAGATACACTCCTACCTTTTCTGACTTGAGTTGTTAACTATTGTTCCATACTTCTGTTAGTTACAACAAAAAATCTTTGAATTTGGTACTGCATGAGTTTTTACTACTGCTAACACAGAGAGTATTTGCTACTACTAAAACAGCGATTTTGTATGCACTGCTACCTGATGAGTGCTTTCTTTGTAATATTTCACCTTGGCATGCATATGTTTGTTCGGTTTGAAATTTGCATGACATGATATAATTATTTCCAGTGTTTTTCTCAACTTATTTTCATTGCCACTTGATATATACTTAGCTTGTACTTGAGCTGTGGGTTAATGTGGTGAGTTTGTTCTACTTGGATGCATTGGTACCCCCATAATCGAGCGCACAGATGCAATGGCAAAAGCACACCATGGAGATAATCGACCTCCTTACCGATGGTAACTCAATCTAGATCATCACTTTATACTCTCCTACCTTTGTGATGTTAGTATGCTTCTGCTGACTAGTATTGTTAGATCTTTCCAGTAGTAGAATGGTATTTTATTTTAGGCACAATGTGTTGCAGCGAAGTCTTTTGCATGATCTGCACTTGCGCAATGCATATTTGTCTCTATTTTCTTGTATGAATGAGTACCTCATTTTAAGTAGCTGGAGAACAAAAAGCATGGTACTAGCTAAATTTGTGTTGTCATTCTAAATAACTGTCCTTTTTTGAATGGTCAATTCATACTATATTGGCATCTGTCCTTTTTTGAATGGTCAATTCATAGTATATTTGGATTCTGTTTTCTAATTCTTCTCTGCTGATTCATGAGAGGAGCAGGTACCTAGTTTGTGATCGCTATTGAAGGAGATCCATGCTGAAGAACATAACACTTGTAGAGTTCTGATGGCTATCTAGTATTACACTTGTAGAGCTTGTAACTGTTATTACACTTCTAGAGCATGTAAAGTATATGCTAAGAGCTTGTATCACGTGTTATTTGTACAACATGATCTCTGTACTAAAACAAGCTGATATTATTTGAAGTATTATGTGGTCTGCTCCAATTTAAATACTGGTTATTTATTTACTGTTGAATTGAAATAAGAAGAATATGACTCTGACATCTGGGACCCATTGATCAGAACCTGACAATTGTGGCCCAATCTGACTAGTGGACCCCTTTAAAAAAATAAAAACTGAGTATTAAGAAAGATGGCCATGGCCCAAAAACAAAAAGGCTGAAATATTAGGCCAGGCCCATGTAGCCGACTAGAATGACAAAAAATGATGACTAAAAAGGCTGAATTAATGGGCTCGGCCCATGTAGAAGACAGAATTGGACGGGCTCATTCTAAGTAACGACCTTTTCAATTGGTCGCAATTTTGCCACGTCAGATTGCCACATCAGATCCGACGTGGCTTGGGCAGACAGCTAGCGACCAAAACAGAAGGTCATGGAATCAATGACCTTTTGTTTTGGTCGTGGAATTCCACGACCTTCTCATAGAGAAGGTCGTTAATTTCAGTTTACGACTGCCAGCTTTGACCTTCTGTTTTTGGTCACAAAAAGGTCACAAATGAAAATCAATGACCTTTCAGTGACCAATAGTGATGGTCGCAAGTTGACATATTTCTTGTAGTGAATGTGACTAATGAGTTAGTTACGAGATGATGCATTACGGAACGAGTAAAGAGACTTACCAGTAACGAGATTGAACTAGGTATGAGGATACCGACGATCGACCGATGACAAAGGGTATAACGTATGTTGTCATCACGGTTCGACCGATAAAGATCTTCATAGAATATGTGGGAAACAATACGAGTATCCAGGTTCCGCTATTGGTTATTGACCAGAGAGGTGTCTCGGTCATGTCTACATAGTTCTCGAACCCGTAGGGTCCGCACGCTTAACGTTCAATGACGATTTGTATTATATGAGTTATGTGTTTTGGTGACTGAAGGTTGTTCGGAGTCTCAGATGAGATCACGGACATGACGAGGAGTCTCGAAATGGTCGAGAGGTAAAGATTGATATATTGGAAGGTAGTATTCGGACACCGGAAGGGTTCCGGAGCGTATCGGGTACATACCGGAGTACCAGAGGGGTTACCGGAACCCCCCAGGGAAAGATATGGGACATATGGGCCAGAGGAGGTAGGCTGACCAGCCCACAAGGGGCTAGCACGCCCTCCACAAGGGAGGAGGCCGAATTGGATTAGGGAAGGGGGCGGCGCCCCCCTTTCCTTCTCCTACTCCCTCTCCTTGCCCCTTTCCACCTCCATGAGAAGGAAAAGAGGGGGGGGGGGGCGAATCCTACTAGGACTAGAGTCCTAGGAGGACTCCCCCCTTATGGCGCGCCCCTAGGGCCGGCCTCCTCCCTCTCCCTCCTTTATATATGTGGGCAGGGCACCCCTTGGAGACACACCAATTGTTCCAAGCCGTGTGCGGCGTCTCCCTCCATGGTTTACTCCTCCAGTCATATTCACGTAGTGCTTAGGCGAAGCCTTGCGCGGATCACATCACCTTCATCATCACGATGCCGCTGTGCTGACGAAACTCTCCCTCGACCCTCTGGTGGATCAAGTGTTCAAGGGACATCATCAAGCTGAACGTGTGCAGAACTCGGAGGTGCCGTACGTTCGGCGCTTGATCGGTTGGATCGTGAAGATGTTCGACTACATCAACCACGTTAAACTAACGCTTCCGCTGTCGGTCTACGAGGGTACGTGGACACACTCTCCCCCTCTCATTGCTATGCATCTCCTAGATAGATCTTGCGTGATCGTAGGATTTTTTTTGAAATTGCATGCTACGTTCCCCAACAGTGGTATCAGAGCCAGGTCTATGCGTAGATGATATGCACGAGTAGAACACAAAGAGTTCTGGGCGATAATAGTCATACTGCTTACCACCAACGTCTTATTTTGATTCGGCGGTATTGTTGGATGAAGTGGCCCGGACCAACATTACATGACCACGTTCATGAGACCGGTTCTACCGACGTGCTTTTGCACACAGTTGGATGGCGGGTGTCTGTTTCTCCAACTTTAGTTGAATCGAATTTGACTATGGCCGGTCCTTGTTGAAGGTTAAAACAGCACACTTGACAAAAAATCATTGTGGTTTTGATGCGTAGGTAAGAACGGTTCTTGCTAGAAGCCTGTAGCAGCCACGTAAAACTTGCAACAACAAAGTAGAGGACGTCTAACTTGTTTTTGCGGGGCATGCTGTGATGTGATATGGTCAAGACACGATGTGATATAAGTTATTGTATGAGATGACCATGTTTTGGAAAAGTTATCGGCAACTGGCAGGAGCCTTATGGTTGTCGCTTTATGATACGTCTCCAACGTATCTATAATTTTTGATTGCTCCATGCTATATTATATTCTGTTTTGGACATTATTGAGCTTTATTATACACTTTTATATTATTTTTGGGACTAACCTATTAACCGGAGGCCCAGCCCAGAATTGCTGTTTTTTTGCCTATTTCAGAGTTTCGCAGAAAAAGAATATCAAACGGAGTCCAAACAGAATGAAACCTTCGGGAACGTGATTTTCCGAACGAACGTGATCCAGAGGAGTTGGACCCTACGTCAAGACATCAACCAGGAGGGCACGAGGTAGGGGGGCACGCCAGCCCCCCCCCCCAGGGCGCGCCCTCCACCCTCGTGGGCCCTCTATTACTCCACCGACGTACTCCTTCCTCCTATATATACCTACGTACCCCAAACTACCAGATACGAGCCAAAAAACTAATTCCACCGCCGCAACCTTCTGTACCCGTGAGATTCCATCTTGGGGTCTGTTTCGGAGCTCCGCCGGAGCGGGCATCGATCACGGAGGGCTTCTACATCAACACCATAGCCTCTCCGATGATGTGTGAGTAGCTTACCTCAGACCTTCGGGTCCATAGTTATTAGCTAGATGGCTTCTTCTCTCTTTTTGGATCTCAATAAAATGTTCTCCCCCTCTCTCGTGGAGATCTATTCGATGTAATCTTCTTTTGCGGTGTGTTTGTTGAGATCGATGAATTGTGGGTTTATGATCAAGTTTATCTATGAACAATATTTGAATCTTCTCTGAATTCTTTTATGTATGATTGGTTATCTTTGCATGTCTCTTCGAATTATCAGTTTGGTTTGGCCTACTAGATCGATCTTTCTTGCAATGGGAGAAGTGCTTAGCTTTGGGTTCAATCTTGCGATGTCCTTTCCCAGTGACAGTAGGGGTACCAAGGCACATATTGTATTGTTGCCATCGAGGATAACAAGATGGGGTTTATATCATATTGCATGAGTTTATCCCTCTACATCATGTTATCTTGCTTAAAGCATTACTCTGTTCTTATGAACTTAATACTCTAGATACATGCTGGATAGCGGTCGATGTGAGGAGTAATAGTAGTAGATGCAGGCAGGAGTCGGTCTACTTGTCTCGAACGTGATGCCTATATACATGATCATACCTAGATATTCTCATAACTATGCTCAATTCTGTCAATTTCTCAACAGTAATTTGTTCACCCACCGTAAATACTTATGCTCTCGAGAGAAGCCACTAGTGAAACCTATGGCCCCCGGGTCTATTTTCCATCATATTAATCTCCCGACAACAAGCTATTTCTGGCGCCATTTTTATTTTACTTTCTTTACTTTGCATCTTTATCATATAAATACTAAAATATTATCTTATCATATCTATCAGATCTCACTCTCTTAAGTGACCGTGTAGGGATTGACAACCCCTTATCGCATTGGTTGCGAGGATTTATTTGTTTGTGTAGGTGTGAGGGACTCGTGCATGGCCTCCTACTGGATTGATACCTTGGTTCTCAAAAACTGAGGGAAATACTTACGCTACTTTGCTGCATCACCCTTTCCTCTTCAAGGGAAAACCAACGCAGTGCTCAAGACGTAGCAAGAAGGATTTCTGGCACCGTTGCCGGGGAGTCTACGCAAAAGTCAACATACCAAGTACCCATCACAAACCCTTATCTCCCTCATTACATTATTTGCCATTTGCCTCTCGTTTTGCTCTCCCCCACTTCACCCTTGCCGTTTTATTCGCCTTCTCTTTTTCGTTTGCTTCTTTTTTGCTTGCTTCTTGTTTGCTCGTGTGTTGGATTGCTTGTTTGTCATGATGGCTCAAGATAATACCAAATTATGTGACTTTACCAATAGCAACAATAATGATTTCCTTAGCACTCCGATTGCTCCTCTTACCGATACTGAATCTTATGAAATCAATGCTGCCTTGTTGAATCTTGTCATGAAAGATCAATTCGCCGGCCTTCCCAGTGAAGATGCCGCTACCGATCTAAATAGCTTCGTTGATTTGTGTGATATGCAAAAGAAGAAAGATGTGGACAATGATATTGTTAAATTGAAGCTATTTCCTTTTTCACTTAGAGATCGTGCTAAAGCATGGTTTTCGTCTTTGCCAAAAAATAGTATTGATTCTTGGAATAAGTGCAAAGATGCTTTTATCTCTAAGTGTTTTCCTCCCGCTAAGATCATCTCTCTTAGAAACGATATTATGAATTTTAAACAACTTGATCATGAACATGTTGCACAAGCTTGGGAAAGGATGAAATTAATGATACGCAATTGCCCTACGCATGGTTTGAATTTGTGGATGATTATACAAAAAAAATTATGATTGAATTTTGCTTCTAGAAATCTTTTAGATTCGGCCGCGGGAGGCACTTTTATGGAAATCACTTTAGGAGAAGCTGCTAAACTCCTAGATAATATTATGGTTAATTATTCTCAATGGCACACTGAAAGATCTACTAATAAAAAAGTGCATGCGATAGAAGAAATTAATGTTTTGAGTGGAAATATGTCAGGACCGAATTTTCGGGATATTAATTTTCCAGAAAAATGGCCCTTGTGCTCACCAGCCCCAGGATTACTGTTAGCTGATGAGGCACCAACTCGATACAAGAAAATCCAAGCAAGTACAAAATATGAAGTACAAGACCATTTTGGCCTAGGAGTACAACGTTTGGTTTCTAGTGGTTGATGGCGGAAGCGGTTTGTGGTTCATCTGCGTCTATGGGACTCCATTTCCCACAAGAACAGCTGACCAGGATAACCCCTATCTTCGTGAGGCTGCTGTCAACACTGCGTAGGTTCCGGGGCTGTCATCGCAACGCTCTCCTCCACGCAAGAAAAATCTGGCCAAGACAATAGCCAGGGACAAGCCAGTGAGTACGTTTGAATGTACTCGCAAACATCAAGAACACGGGTATAATATATCAAAACATGCACCGAAATGTTCTATGACCACCACGGTATGCCACGAAATATGCGAAATCCATGATGCACGCATGCGGGTAAAAATATGGATATGCAATATAGAAATAGAATGTAGTGGTCGAGTGTCTGAAATGACTCCTCGAAAAGGGTGCAAATAAATTAACAATGCCGCAGTCGGGCGTCTGAGCGACACCACATAAAGGGCTTATATATAAAAGAAACAACAAGCATGCCACAGTCGGGCGTCTATGCGATACCACATAAAGGGCTTATATATAAAAGAAACAACAAGCATGCTACAGTCGGGCGTCTATGCGACACCACATAAAGGGCTTATATATAAAAGAAACAACAAGCATGCCACAGTCGGGCGTCTATGCAACACCACATAAAGGGCTTATATATAAAAGAAACAACAAGCATGCCACAGTCGGGCATCTATGCAACACCACATAAAGGGCTTATATAAAAAAGAAATAACAAGCATGCCACAGTCGGGCGTCTATGCGACACCACATAAAGGGCTTATAATAGAATAGTTGTAATGGGTATCCAGGAGGTAGAACCATCCCAGGGATACTCAATAATGCAAATAAATTAAATGGTTAGTCCACAATAGTAATGATCATAATCCACATATGTCAGAGTCCATAATCAAGGTTCTGGTTTAGCCTTTTTCCTCCGAAGACCGACACTAAGACCGACACTTGACCTATCCCAGACTGTAGTCCTTAACCATGGACACGGCTATTCGACTAGATGTATAATCTCTGCAGAGGGTGTACTCTTTACCCACGGGTAAAGGATTTCTTTAGCCCATCGGGACTAATTCCGTCTACGGTCTTTTGATTGAAAACACGCCTGACCTGCACACACCAGCTTAACTTACCGGTGTCTGGAATCACCCACAACACCTGTCAAGCAAAACTCTAAGTGGGGAGGCTACAACCTCGACGTAGCATGGGATCAAATTTATATCGCGTGCTCTAAGGGGTGGCCCCCCTCTCGGTCCCAACCGGAAACACCCATGCCCCCGGACCGGATGACAGGCTTTAATCCATGGCCATGGGACCCTCATCACGGCCTCTCTGTACGGTGTGCGCTAGACAGGGGTTGACAACTTACTGAACCGTACCCTACCTATGGCAGGGACAAGCGGTAGTACGGAACAAGTATGGGGGTTACTGGACAAGGCTCGATCTACGGCCGACTCAGGAGGTTCAAGTATTCTCTGCATGATTAGCATAACAAAAATATTTCCATTAACAGGTAAACTTACCACTTGTTAAGCCTCACCATGCCATACCGGACATACTCGTCCCGACGAGGTACTAGGGACAAGCCCGTGTCTACCCAAGACCACGACTTTCCCGGCTTCATTCCGGTATGCAAGGGAAGCTTACGAGGGTGAATACCATCACCAACATATCCATTTATCACAGCAAAGAAAACTCCACTATGCACTCATGCATATGATTTTTTTATCGTCACATAAAATAACGTATGCTCCAAGTCAAGGTGATGTTGTAGCCGTATAACAACATCCGAAAATATTAAGCTAGGGTTCAGGATGCTTGCCTTCAAGTGTATCAGGTGCATCTTTGAAGGTTGCCTTTTCTCCAAAAATCCTATTTTGAGAAATATTCAAATAACACACATTTCAAAAACAGTACAAAAAGTTGTCCCAAATATTTTTGAAATAAATCTTAAAATAAACTAGGTGAAATTTGAGAGAGGTAGGAAAAAGAATCAACTCATTTGGAGTTTTATTTTAAAAGTTATAGCCAGTCAAAGATCAGTCAAAGTTCTGTTTTAATAAAATCGGAAAAAGGAAAACGCTTCGAGGAGAATACGTTTTCAAAGCAGAGGTGACGTACTCAGGATTTTGCGCTTTCACTTAAACAGAGAGAACGGGCGCGCGGGTCGCTGACAGTGGGTCCAAGGGGCCCACTGGTCAGGTTTGACCGTTCTTCCTCTCCCTCCTTTCTCTCTGCCCGAACGGGGCGGGGCTCCGGCGATCGCCGTCGGCGAACGGCAGCTCCCCACGGGGTCCCGAGGGCAGGGATGAATCCGCCAGGCCGGGGCGGTCCTCCCGGTGGGTGCTAGGCAGGCGGGGACGGAGGAGGTCACCGGCGGCGAGCTCCGCGGCGGACGGAGTTTCGGGAGCAGAGTGGGTTTTGGGCTCCGGTGGTCCTTGGTCGAAGCTGAGGCGCTAGGCAGCTCCGCATGACTACGGGGAAGTTCTTGGTGGCGTTGGATTGGTAGGGGAGGGCCTGGCTGCGACGAATTGCTCTAGAGCTCGGCGGCGGTCGAACTGGCCGGAGACGAAGAAGAAAGCCCCTCCTCGTCGATTGCTGGCTGCGGGAGCACTATGGGGGTGGACTGGGGTTGCCTGAGTGCTCGGGGGAGCACGGGGCCTCCTTTTATAGCACGACGGGGCTGGCTCCGCGGCGGTGGATAAGACCAACGACGAGTCGCCGTTGCTGTAGCTGCAGGGCGTCATGGCGGCAACGAGAGCGTGCCGACGAGCATGTGGATAAGCACGGGCTGTTCCCCGGGGCAGCTGGCGCGCGCGGGTGGCTTGGGCGGCGCCGTCCACGGCAGAGCCCGCTGCCGACGCCGGCGTGCCGCCAAGAGAGTTCTGCCGGCGACGCTGTAGGGCGCCAGTGCGGCTTGGAGGTTTGCTGCGAGGGGGCGAGTGTGTGGCGCGGCTCTGCAGGCGAGCTGGGACCAGTGACGGGACGTGTCGATCCGAGCGCACGCACATGCAAAACGCGCGCTCTGGCCGCGCCCAGAGCACGCGTAGCAGGTGTTCGACGAAATGCCAGTGCGCGCTAGAGAGCTTGGGTGAGGCTGGTAGCTGACATGCCAGGGTTAGGGACATCTGGGAGGTTAGTGGACATGCTGGATGGGTCAGGGGCTCAAGTCCACAGTGCAAACCAGGAGACATGCCAAAAATGTTCCTGCACACAGGGTGTTCGACAGAATGCCATGGTCATCTAGGCAACTCTTGGGGTGTCCAAACTCTCCAGATCCTAGTCTCTTTAGGAGCTAAAGAAGGTGGCAAGGTTAGTTTGGCAAAAACAGGAAGTTGATAGTGCAAGATTTGGAGAAAACCAGATTTGGGCAGAAGCTAAAGGCTATCATTGCATGCACCAGAAATACCCCAATGGGTCCAATCTCCTGGACTTAAGGGTTTGGAAAGAAGAACTATAAGTAGGAAAAAGCTCAAGGGCACTAGAGCAAAATAAAATGGGGTTGCAGTACAAATCACCAAACTAGGGCAGAATGAAGTTGAGGTTGATTCACTCAAATTTTTCAAAGAACATCACTGGGTTTTTGCATGAAGTTGCATCATAAGCATCCACTGACATCTCCAAACACTTGGAAGAATTTTTAGAAGAATATTTAAATAGGTTGTAGTGCAAAATACCTACTGGACCAGATTGAAAAATTGATGTAGAGCTCAAAATCTCCAATGAACAAAAGATATTTTTGCATAAAAGTGATGTGGAAACCTCACATGACATCCCCAAATTTTGGTGAAAATTTTAAAAGCATTTATCAAATGGTTGCAGTGCAAAAAGGGGCTCCAAATTTATGAAAGATCATTTTAAAAGAATAAAGCTCATGAAAAATAATTATGCAAATAAATCCACTGAAAAGGATTGTTTTTATAAAGAGGGCATACAAGTCCGAAAATATTTTTGGAAAGTTTCCACTTGAGGTAAAAACCCACAATATTAAATAGAAGAGGGGTTTCTGAAATCAAAGGAGAAATCCAGAAAAATAAAAGTTTAATTTCCTGGCAAAATTTTAATTAATAAAACAAGGTCAAATTTTTGGGGTGTTACAAAAGATGGATGAACTTATGAAATTATTTGCTACTAAGAGTGTTTTTTCTGATCCTAATGATATGCCTTTGTCTACTTTGATTGAGAATAATAATGAACATATGGATGTGAATTTTGTTGGTAGGAATAATTTTGGTAACAACGCGTATAGAGGAAACTTTAATCCTAGGCCTTATCCAAGTAATTCCTCTAATAATTATGGTAATTCCTACAACAATTCTTATGGAAACTGTCGTGGAATTAACACGTCAGATGTCCTGGGACTAGGACTTAGTCGTGGAGCCATCGCAACTAGGAAGCTTGAAGGGGTTATGTGGGACAAGGAACACAAGGGTTTATACTGGTTCAGCCCCTTACGGTGAAGGTAAAAGCTTACGTCCAGTTCGAGGTGTTACTGATTAGGGTTACGATCGCCACGGAGCTAAACAGCTATGCCCGGTTCTCGATGAGGTTGTTGTCGCCCCTAAACCGCTGCCGGGTCCTCCCTTTATATACGGAGGCTGACGCCCAGCAGCCCTTAGAGTCCCGGCCGGCTCATAAGAGCGTCCGGCTCGGACTCTAAACAATACTTGCCTTACACTACAAGTCTACTATAACAATGATGATAACTACGGGCTTTAAGCCATATCCGGGTGTCAGCCCATCTCTGGCCCATTATCTTGAAACTTGGCTTCGGGCTTCTGGCAACGACCCTACGAGTAACCCGGCCCCTCCTGGCAGGTGACTCTAAGGTCTATATCCTCAACATTAGGCCCCAGATTGACTCGAGCTGGCTCATGTCAATCTTCAACTCTGCAGACAGAAAAAATCTCCGGCTTACCATTCATGTGAAGGCCATAACCCGGAGTGACGTCATCCTCTGGACTACGGATAATCCGCCGTGACGTCATCCTCCATTAAGTCCGTTTTTTACTCCGCCAGATCCGCAACGGATCTTTTCCTTTACTGTTATCCCAAAAATCGAGGCGCCGTGAGGGGGAGATAACCACGCCGTGGCCTCCTTGAATCTCGCGCCCACTTATGACTCTGCCTTATAAATAGGCCGGCCCAGCACTTTCTTCTCACACTCTCCCTCTTCCTCCTCGCGCCGTCGCTCCTCTGCTCGAGCTCCGCCACTGCCGCCGCCGTCGCGCCCCTGGTCTTCATCAACCCGGCCGCTGCATCACCCTGATTCGGACCAGACTCACAGCGGCGACCTCCGCTCCTTCCAACTCCGGTGAGTCTCCTCTGCCTTGCTAGAACAGATCTGTGGTAGGGTTCTTTCAGTTCTTCGTGTTCATCACCATTGCCCACATACGCGGTAGTTCTTGTTGCCACTGTAGTTAGTTGATCTTTAACCTTGCGTAGAACCACTGCGGTAGACGTTTGGAACCCATTTCATCTGCAAGAAATCCTCTTTTTACTGCATAAGAACTGTGTTCAACCTCAAGAACTTCTCCTGCCTGCGCTTTTTAGGTCTAGAAAATTTTCTCTGCTTTAACTATTTTGATCCAAAAAAGTTATGGTAGTCTGTGAAACCTGTTTTACCACACTTAGTAAAAACTGCAACCATTGAATCTCGGCGGCTTACATGTCCGGCTTAAAGAAAACACGCGTCGTAGAACTTTCCGATTTAAGGAGAACCATGCTCCGTAGACTCTTCTGGCTTAACTGTAGTAACCCGTAGATGACTAACTTATTCTGAACGCTCCTATGGCTTAGATAACCCACCATATCGGAATACATATCATTAGTCCCCTTCATAAGCCGCCATCTTAGTTTGAACAATAGATCCCCGGCTTATAATTGACCCGGATACTTTTCTCTTTATTATAGACCACCAACCTTCACCATGCCTCCCAAGGCTCCTATCACTTGCAACTGGATGAGATCCAACATCACTGACGAGACCCTGGCCAACTTTGTTAAGTCCGGATATCTGCCCAAGATGGAAGTGATGTCCTACCGTGCCCCTGACCCGTCAGAAGAAAGACCACAGCCGAGGGACGGGGAGGTAGTGATCTTTGCGGACCATATGAGCCGAGGCTTCGCACCGCCCGGCTCAAAATTCTTCCGGGATGTGCTCAACTTCTTTGACCTTCGGCCTCAGGATATAGGACCCAATTCCATATCCAACATCTGCAACTTCCAAGTTTTTTGTGAAGTATATCTTGGAGAAGAGCCGAGTCTGCTGCTCTTCAGAGAGCTGTTTTATTTGAACCGCCAAAATGAGTGCGCCAACGGGCCAAGTCTAGAGTTAGGCGGCATCTCCATCCAGCGACGTAGGGACTGTCTGTTCCCTTACGCAGAGCCGCCAAGTCACCCCAAGGACTGGAATATGACTTGGTTCTACTGCCAAGACACATCCCCGGCTGACGAGAGCCCGCTGCCCGGCTTTCGCCCAACCCGCCTAGAGCCGACTCATCCGTTATCCGACAAGCTGACTGCCGCAGAACGCCAGCCTCTGCTTCCAACGATCAACAAGATCAAAGCTCTGCTAGGCAATGGTCTGAACGGAATAGACCTGGTCCGGGTCTGGATCACATGGCGGGTGATCCCATTGAGCCGCCGCCCCGGCTTAATGTGTGAGTACACCGAGCGAAAGGATGACCCGCAGAGGCACAGCCGCAATGATCTTCCAGAAGACGTTGCTAAAGAAGAGACCAAGGCTCTGTTAAACGAGAGCTTGGCCGACTGTGGAAGGACCGGGCTAGCCCCGTTCTGCAAGACCAATCCAGCCCCTGCAGTAAGCCGCTGACTTTAACCTTTCCACTTCTTTTACATGTCACCTTGCTCTGAACCGTTTTAAGAATTTATTACTGTACTTCTCAGGCTGATGACAAGTTCTGGCGGGTCAAGTATGACCATGAGGCGGCCAAGAAGGCGAGGAAGGCGAAGAAAGCCGCCAAGAAAGCCGCCCCTCGTAAAAAGGGAAGCAGACCCACTGCTTCGGAGCTGCTGCAATTAAGCGACAGCTCCGAGTCTGAGGTAACCCTTAAACCTTTAAACTCTTGCCATACTTGTTGTTTATTGCTGTCCGCCTTATCAACATTTTGCTTATTGACAGGATGACACCGGCGCCAGTAACCCGGTGATTGAAGAGGTAACATCATTTTCCTCCGACTCGGAGCGTTTACCACAGCTGAAGTCCGAAAAGTAACCCGGAAAGTAAGCTTTTCTCATCCATTAGCTCATCAAGACCCTCAATTTCTTCTAAAGCAGCAGGTTCACGAAAGCCGGCGTCACACCCGGGCCCGCAAGGACACCGAACTCTCCACCGGGTTACCCGACGCAACAAGGAAGCGTTGTACCGAGGTTTTTTCTCACCTGTACCCTTTTCATCCGTTGGCGGGTGTCATCCGTCAGCCACTCAACTCTTCTGACTCCAATTACCAGGAGACCTCCCCCTCTTCGGGTGACTCCATGCAGTCAAGTCTGCCGGCCTTTAAAACTGCACCCGGGTAATAACAATCTCCGTACATTATCTGTCTGTATTTACTCTTTGTATGCCTAACACTTCTGTCTTTTCAGTGCCCAGGCAAAGCTCACCAAAAGAGCAAAGAAGACCAGGTCAGCCGGAGTGCCAGACTTGCCTGAGCCGGAGACGACGGCTCAAGAGCCGCCAGCCGCCTCCGAAGCCACCATTCCCATGGACACGGCGCCTGAAGCCCCTGCCCCGACCACCAAGACAACGACCGAAGCGTCAGCTAACCCGGAGGCCTCCGGCTCAACCCCACCGGCTAACGAACCGGACGTGGTAATTACCCGGACGGAGTATGTTGAGCCGGGGAGGCCGACCGCGCTGGCCAAATGCTCCGCGAAAGGGGAGTTGCTGCAACCCCACCGGGTGAATCTGGATCTCTCTAGCTACACCGACTTGAGCATTGGAGAGCTCGTCTCCGGCTACATCAGCCAGGTTCACAAGAGCCGGGACGCCGAGATCGCCATGGTCAACCAGATCCAACAAAAGTCTGAGGTAACCTTCTGCTGTCTTCTTACTTTCCGCATAGTGATCCTTGTCATGCTAGCCCCCAAGTCTATGACTTATACTTGAATATGTTGTAGACTTAGAGTCCGGCTTACTTAACTGAACCGGCAGTATGTAGATAGATACGTTCAATATGCATTAGCCCCCAAGTGCCAAGTGTCTTTGCTTGGAAAGTGCTTGGGACTTATATAATGACTGTTAATAACCCGGAAATATATGCAGGCTACTGGCAAGAAGTTCGAGTCGGACCTTGCGGATCTCAAGAGCCGGTTAAAGACTCAAGAGATGGAGACCCGGAAGGCGAACACGAAGTTTGTCTCCAGCATCGCCGCTCAGGAGAAACTGAAGACTGAATTCGACGCTGAGCGGAAGGCCTGGGCTGAGGAGAAAACCGCACTGGTGACCCGGGCAGAACAGGCGGAGAAGGCCCTTACTGCGAAGACCGCGGAGCTCTCTGGCCTAAAGCGCCAGGTGTCCCAAATGGTGGCTTCTATCTTCGGTAAGTCGCCTCACCGGCTCTCATCAAGTCTGTATATGTTATGATTCATCCTTGTCACCGGCTTGTCTGACCTTGATTAAACAGGTCCCAGGAGTGCCAACCTCAACCAGAGCATGGTCACCAAGCTAAAGGCCGTGTACACCCTGGTGGAACAACTCTACACCGGGTCACAGCGCGCCTTAGCTGTGGTGGCCCTATCCAACGAGGTGCCAACCCATCTGGCTGAAGTCCTGCGCCGGCTCGCAGTTCTGCCACAGCGGATCCAGGAGCTACGCCGAGCCTCCGCAAGATCCGGAGCAATTGCCGCGCTGAGCCGGGCCAAAGCATTCCTGCCGGAGCTAGACCCGGCAGACATCGCCCTGGGTTACCCCAGCCTGAAGGAAGACGGCTCCGCCTTCGACCAGAAGGACTTCGCGGCATGTGTGAAGGCTGTACGCCCGGTGGCCACCATCATCGGGAACGACACCGACTTAACCAAGTATCAGCCGGGGTACAACGCGGAGAATCAGAGGATTCCAACCCCTCGCTATGAAGCTCTTAGTCTGATTCCTCCGGCTCGCCAACACACCTTCGCCCCCGAGATTGACCCGGCCGGGTTAATTGACGAAGAAGCCCAGTTCGAAGCTCTCAGCGGCATCAACTGGAAGTCGTCAACCTTCGAGGTCTTGGGATCAGCCGGAGCAGAAGATGAGCCGGGGACTTCGACTCAACAGGCGTCATAAAGCGGCTGGCGGTTCACCGAACAACACTCCACCCTTGAAACTTTGAAGGATTTTTGTAATAGAATAAGTGCAACAATTTATCTCTGCCGTGCCATCGTGCACGTAATGAATGCTGAAACCCTTTGAAGTTATTCTTTTGATGTTCCTCCGGGTCATGATTATCCTTTGTGCTTTTCAACCCTTAAAACGTATCTTTAAGCATCTGCATAGAAAGGCAAACCACAAGTCTCAAGGCGGCTTACCGCCCTGAGAATCAGGTGTTTGAAATGGATAACCCGGAACACGAACCAAAAAAGACTGGTCGTTAACTATACTCGAAACATAGCTGCGATAACACACTTAACAGCCTGTAAGCATACTTCCGGTTTAAATAACCCGGGTAGCCTGGTTGGTACCTGAACTCGAATTTACCTGTCTTGATGACATCCATGATGTTCAACTTAACAAGATAAACCAAATATAAGCCGGTCAAGAGACCCGGCAGTACATACCTTGACATGATTAGAGCAGACCTGTGATAAAAACTTGGGGCTTCCGGCGAATACGACCAGAAACCCGGTCCAAAGGGGTTAAGCTAAGATTCGGATGCGATCATATAGCCCCTAGTGGGTGTGGCGATGCCAATCAAAAGGGTATCGACAGCTATGCTCTCTTTGGTTCGAATACGACCCATGTTTGAACAGGAAGCCCCCAAGTGATTCTGAAAATTGTTGAACGACGCTGATTCGAATACGATCCACGTCGGTTCTCAGAGGGGTTACACTATGATTCAAATATGACCAAAGGCAACCTCCCAATGAGCTCGGCACTTTGCCAATCAAAATGGGTATCGACAGCTATGTTCTCTTTGGTTCAAATACGACCCATGTGTGAACAGGAAGCTCCCAAGTGACTTTACTGCTTACGGCTAGACTCGAATATGATCATAAGCCGGATCCTCCTTTCAAATTAGTATGTAAAAAATGACACACATATTTGGAGGAGAAAAAAGGACAGAGGTCCCGCTTTATTGCTTATCATAATATATACATGTCTGAGATAAATATGTACACCACGAGAGCCGGTAGCTCAAGTGTAGTAAGGCCGAAGCTGAGCTATGTTCCACGGCCGACGGGTCTCCTCCTCAGACTTACGCGAATCTTTATGTTCCCGAATATCAACGAGGTAATATGACCCGTTGTGCAAGTTCTTACTGACCACAAAGGGCCCTTCCCAGGGTGGGGATAACTTGTGTGCATCTGTTTGATCCTGGATGAGCCGGAGCACAAGGTCGCCTTCCTGGAAGACCCGGGACTTGACCCGGCGGCTGTGATAACGACGCAGGTCTTGTTGGTAAATTGCTGAACGGGCTGCTGCCACATCACGCTGTTCGTCCAACAAGTCCAGAGCATCTTGACGCGCCTGTTCATTATCCGTCTCAACATAAGCCGCCACACGAGGCGAATCGTGACGGATGTCGCTGGAGAGGACTGCTTCTGCGCCATAAACCATGAAGAAAGGCGTGAAGCCAGTAGACCTGTTAGGAGTAGTGTTGATGCTCCATAAGACAGAAGGCAACTCCTCCACCCAACAACCCGGCGTCCGTTGCAAAGGGACCAAAAGCCGGGGTTTGATGCCTTTTAGAATCTCCTGGTTAGCTCTCTCAGCTTGACCATTGGATTGGGGGTGAGCCACTGAGGAAACATCAAGTCGGATATGCTCCCGTTGAGAAAATTCTTCCATAGTGCCCTTGGATAAATTGGTGCCATTGTCAGTTATGATACTGTGCGGAAAGCCGAAGCGGAAAATCACCTTTTTCATAAATTGAACCGCCGTGGCTGCATCGCACTTGCTAACTGGCTCAGCCTCCACCCACTTTGTAAATTTGTCAACTGCCACCAAGAGGTGGGTCTTCTTATCCTTGGACCGTTTGAAAGGCCCAACCATATCAAGCCCGCAGACCGCAAAGGGCAAAAGTGATTGGGATCATCCTCAACTCCTGAGTCGGCACATGAGCCCGTCGTGAGAACCTTTGGCAACCATCACATTTACTGACCAAGTCCTCTGCATCAGCGTGAGCCGTCAGCCAATAAAAACCATGACGGAAAGCCTTGGCTACAAGAGATTTTGAACCGGCATGAGGGCCACAATCCCCTTCATGGATCTCGCGCAAGATCTCTTGACCTTCCTCAGGGGAGATACAACGCTGAAACGCCCCTGAAACACTGCGATGATGCAGCTCGCCATCAATGACAACCATTGACTTAGCCCGCCGGGTTACTTGCCTGGCTAGAGTTTCATCCTCAGGCAACTCTCCCCGGGTTATATAAGCTAGATATGGCATTTTCCAGTCTGGTATGACATGAAGAGCCGCCACCAGTCGTGCCTCCGGGTCAGGGATAGCCAAGTCCTCCTCTGTAGGCAACTTGACCGAAGGGTTATACAGGACATCCAGGAAAGTGTTAGGCGGCACCGGCTTTCGCTGAGAGCCTAGCCGGCTTAACGCATCAGCCGCCTCGTTCCTCCTGCGATCAATATGCTCCACTTGGTATCCCTGGAAATGCCCAGCAATGGCATCCACCTCACGGCGATAAGCCGCCATTAGAGGATCCTTAGAATCCCAGGTGCCCGACACTTGTTGAGCCACCAAATCTGAGTCCCCAAAGCATCTCACCCGGCTTAAGCTCATCTCCTTAGCCACCCGAAGACCGTGGAGCAAAGCTTCGTATTCAGCCGCATTGTTAGTGCAAGGAAACATCAACCGTAGCACATAATGGAACTTGTCACCTTTTGGGGAGGCCAATACAACACCAGCCCCCGAGCCCTCCAACTGTCGGGACCCGTCGAAGTGGATAGTCCAATAAGTGTTTAATAAGATGCCTTCTGAATTTGTGACTAGTGTTAAGGAATTTATGAATTCGCAAAAGAATTTCAATGCTTTGCTTGAAGAAAAATTGCTTAAAGTTGATGAATTGGCTAGGAACATTGATAGAATTTCTCTTGGTGTTGATTCTTTAAAACTTAGATCTATTCCTCCTAAGCATGATATCAATGAGTCTCTCAAAGCCATGAGAATTTCCATTGATGAGTGCAAAGAAAGAACCGCTAGGATGCGTGCTAAGAAAGATTGCTTTGTGAAAGCGTGTTCTTCAAATTTCTATGAAAATAAAGATGAAGATCTAAAAGTTATTGATGTGTCCCCTATTAAATCTTTGTTTTGCAATATGAATCTTGATAATGATGGGACTGAATTTGATCCACCTTTACCTAGAAGGCGTTCCAGAAATTCGGAGTTTTTAGATCTTGATGCTAAAATTGATAAAAGTGGGATTGAAGAGATCAAAACATTATATATTAATGAACCCAATATTTTGGATTTCAAGGGATTTAATTATGATAATTGCTCATTGATAGATTGTATTTCCTTGTTGCAATCCGTGCTAAATTTTCCTCATGCTTATAGTCAAAATAAAGCCTTTACCAAACATATCGTTGATGCTTTGATGCAATCTTATGAAGAAAAACTGGAGTTGGAAGTTTCTATCCCTAGAAAACTTTTTGATGAGTGGGAACCTACTATTAAAATTAAAATTATAGATCATGAATGCTATGCATTGTGTGATTTGGGTGCTAGTGTTTCCATGATTCCAAAGACTTTATGTGATTTATTCGGTTTTTGTGAATATGATGATTGCTCTTTAAACTTGCACCTTGTGGATTCCACTATTAAGAAACCTATGGGAAGAATTAATGATGTTCTTATTGTTGCAAATAGGAACTATGTGCCCGTAAATTTCATTGTACTTGATATAGATTGCAATCCTTCATGTCCTATTATTCTGGATAGACCTTTCCTTAGAATGATTGGTGCAATTATTGATATGAAGAAGGGAATATTAGATTCCAATTTCCATTAAAGGAAGGCATGGAACACTTCCCTAGAAAGAAAATAAAATTACCTTATGAATCTATTATGAGAGCCACTTATGGATTGCCTACCAAAGATGGCAATACCTAGATCTATCCGTGCTTTTATGCCTAGCTAGGGGCATTAAACGATAGCGCTTGTTGGGAGGCAACCCAATTTTATTTTTAGTTTTTTGCTTTTTGCTTCTGTTTAGGAACAAATATTTGTTCTAGCCTCTGGTTATATTTGTTTTTATGTTTTAATTAGTGTTTGTGCCAAGTTAAACCTATAGGATCTTCTTGGATGATAGTTATTTGATCTTGCTGTAAATTCCAGAAATTTTCTGTTCACGAAAACAATTGTTCAAAATCACCAGAACGTGATAAAATATTGATTCCAATTTCTGCTGATCAATAAACAAATTTTCTAGGTCGTCCTATTTTTTCTGAATTTTTGGAGTTCCAGAAGTTTGCGTTAGTTACAGATTACTACAGACTGTTCTGTTTTTGACAGATTCTGTTTTTCGTGTGTTGTTTGCTTATTTTGATGAATCTATGGCTAGTAAAATAGTTTATAAACCATAGAGAAGTTGGAATACAGTAGTTTTAACACCAATATAAATAAAGAATGAGTTCATGACAGTACCTTGAAGTGGTCTTTTGTTTTCTTTCGCTAACGGAGCTCACGAGATTTTCTGCTGAGTTTTGTGTTGTGAAGTTTTCAAGTTTTGGGTGAAAGATTTGATGGATTATGGAACAAGGAGTGGCAAGAGCCTAAGCTTGGGGATTCCCATGGCAGCCCCAAGATAATCTAAGGACACCTAAAATCCAAAGCTTGGGGATGCCCCGGAAGGCATCCCCTCTTTTGTCTACTTCCATCGGTAACTTTACTTGGAGCTATATTTTTATTCACCACATGATATGTGTTTTGCTTGGAGCGTCTTATATGACTTGAGTCTTTGCTTTTAGTTTACCACAATCATATTTTCTGTACACACCTTTTGAGAGAGACATACATGATTTGGAAATTATTAGAATACTCTATGTGCTTCACTTTTATCTTTTGAGTTATATAGTTTTTGCTCTAGTACTTCACTTATATCTTTTAGAGCACGGTGGTGGATTTGTTTTATAGAAACTATTGATCTCTCATTCTTCACTTAGATTATTTTGAGAGTCTTAAACAGCATGGTAATTTTCTTAAATAATCCTAATATGCTAGGTATTCAAGACTAGTAAAAACTTTCTTATGAGTGGGTTGAATACTAAGAGAAGTTTGATGCTTGATGATTGTTTTGAGACATGGAGGTAGTGATATCAAAGTTGTGCTAGTTGAGTAGTTGTGAATTTGATAAATACTTGTGTTGAAGTTTGCAAGTCCCGTAGCATGCACGTATGCTAAACGTTATGTAACAAATTTGAAACATGAGGTGTTCTTTGAGTGTCTTCCTTATGAGTGGTGGTCGGGGACGAGCGATGGTCTTTTCCTACCTATCTATCCCCCTAGGAGAATGTGCGTAGTGCTTGGTTTTTGATGACTTGTAGATTTTTTTTGCAATAAGTATGTGAGTTCTTTATGACTAATGTTGAGTCCATGGATTATACACACTCTTACCTTTCCATCATTGCTAGCCTCTTCGGTACCGTGCATTGCCCTTTCTCACATTGAGAGTTGGTGCAAACTTCGCCGGTGCATCCAAACCCCGTGATATGATACGCTATTTCACACATAAAACCTCCTTATATCTTCCTCAAAACAGCCACCATACCTACCTATTATGGCATTTCCATAGCCATTCCGAGATATATTGCCATGCAACTTTCCACCATTCCGTTTATCATGACATGTTCATCATTGTCATGTTGCTTTGCATGATCATGTAGTTGACATAGTATTTGTGGCGAAGCCAACGTTCATAATTCTTTCATACATGTCACTCTTGGTTCATTGCATATCCCGGTACACCGCCGGAGGCATTCATATAGAGTCATACTTTGTTCTAGTATCGAGTTGTAATCATTGAGTTGTAAATAAATAGAAGTGTGATGATCATCATTTTCTAGAGCATTGTCCCAAGTGAGGAATAAAAAAAGAGAAGGGCCATAAAAAAGAAGAAGGCCCAAAAAAGGAAAAAAATGAGAGAAAAATAGAGAAGGGACAATGTTACTATCCTTTTTACCACACTTGTGCTTCAAAGTAGCACCATGATCTTCATGATAGACAGTCTCTTGTTTTGTCACTTTCATATACTAGTGGGAATTTTTCATTATAGAACTTGGCTTGTATATTCCAACAATGGGCTTCCTCAAGTGCCCTAGGTCTTTGTGAGCAAGCAAGTTGGATGCACACCCACTTAGTTTCTTTTGTTGAGCTTTCATATATTTATAGCTCTAGTGCATCTGTTGCATGTCAGTCCCTACTCCTTGCATTAACATCAATCGATGAGCATCTCCATAGCTCATTGATTAGCCTCGTTGATGTGAGACTTTCTCCTTTTTTGTCTTCTCCACATAACCCCCATCATTATATCCTATTCCACCCATAGTGCTATATCCATGGCTCACGCTCACGTATTGCGTGAAAGTTGAAAAGGTTTGAGATTAAAAGTACGAAACAAGTGCTTGGCTTGTCATCGGGGTTGTGCATGATGAGAGCATTCTTGTGTGACGAAAATGGAGCATGACTAAACTATATGATTTTGTAGGGATGAACTTTCTTTGGCCATGTTATTTTGAGAAGACATAATTGCTTAGTTAGTATGCTTGAAGTATTATTGTTTTTATGTCAATATTGAACTTTTATCTTGAATATTTCGGATCTGAATATTCATACCACAATTAAGAAGAATTACATTGAAATTATGCCAAGTAGCATTCCACATCAAAAATTCTGTTTTTATCATTTACCTACTCGAGGACGAGCAGGAATTAAGCTTGGGGATGCTTGATACGTCTCCAACATATCTATATTTTTTGATTGCTCCATGCTATATTATATTCTGTTTTGGACATTATTGGGCTTTATTATACACTTTTATATTATTTTTGGGACTAACGTATTAACCGGAGGCCCAACCCAGGATTGCTGTTTTTTGCCTTCGGGAACGTGATTTTTGGAATGAACGTGATCCAGAGGACTTGGACCCTACGTCAAGAAAGCTACCAGGAGGGCACGAGGTAGGGTGGCGCGCCTACCCTCCAGGGCGCGCCCTCCACCCTCGTGGGCCCCCTGTTGCTCCACCGATGTACTCCTTCCTCCTATATATACCTACGTACCCCCAAACTACCAGATATGGAGCCAAAAACCTAATTCCACCGCCGCAACCTTCTGTACCTGTGAGATTCCATCTTGGGGCCTGTTCCGGAGCTCCGCCGGAGGGGGCATCGATCACGGAGGGCATCTACATCAACACCATAGCCTCTCCGATGATGTGTGAGTAGTTTACCTCAGACCTTCAGGTCCATAGTTATTAGCTAGATGGCTTCTTCTCTCTTTTTGGATCTCAATACAATGTTCTCCCCCTTTCTCGTGGAGATCTATTCGATGTAATCTTCTTTTGCGGTGTGTTTGTTGAGACCGATGAATTGTGGGTTTATGATCAAGTTTATCTATGAACAATATTTGAATCTTCTCTGAATTCTTTTATGTATGATTGGTTATCTTTGCAAGTCTCTTTGAATTATCAGTTTGGTTTGGCCTACTAGATTAATCTTTCTTGCAATGGGAGAAGTGCTTAGCTTTGGGCTCAATCTTGCGGTGTCCTTTCCCAGCGACAGTATGGGCAGCAAGGCACGTATAGTATTGTTGCCATCGAGGATAACAAGATGGGGTTTATATCATATTGCATGAGTTTATCCCTCTACATCATGTCATCTTGCTTAAAGCATTACCCTGTTCTTATGAACTTAATACTCTAGATGCATGCTGGATAGCTGTCGATGTGTGGAGTAATAGTAGTAGATGCAGGCAGGAGTCGGTCTACTTGTCTCGGACATGATGCCTATATACATGATCATACTTAGATATTCTCATAACTATGCTCAATTCTGTCAATTGCTCAACAGTAATTTGTTCACCCACCGTAAATACTTATGCTCTTGAGAGAAGCCACTAGTGAAACCTATGGCCCCCGGGTCTATTTTCCATCATATTAATCTCCCGACAACAAGCTATTTCTGGCGCCGTTTTTATTCTACTTTCTTTACTTTGCATCTTTATCATAAAAATACCAAAAATATTATCTTATCATATCTATCAGATCTCACTCTCGTAAGTGACCATGTAGGGATTGACAACCCCTTATCGCATTGGTTGCGAGGATTTATTTGTTTGTGTAGGTGCGAGGGACTCGTGCGTGGCCTCCTACTGGATTGATACCTTGGTTATCAAAAACTGAGGGAAATACTTACGCTACTTTTCTGCATCACCCTTTCCTCTTCAAGGGAAAACTAACGCAGTGCTCAAGAGGTAGCACTTTATTGTATGAAATGCAATCGCCATGTATTCTTTACTTATCAATAAGCGGTAGCGATAGTCGTAGAAGCAATAGTTGGTGAGACAATAACGATGCTACAATGGAGATTAAGGTGTCAAGCCGGTGATGATGGAGATCATGAGGATGCTTTGGAGATGGAGATCAAAGGCACAAGATGATGATGGCCATATCATGTCACATATTTTGATTGCATGTGATGTTTATCTTTTACGCATCTTATTTTGCTTAGTACGGCGGTAGCATTATAAGATGATCCCTCATTAAATTTCAAGGTATAAGTGTTCTCCCTGAGTATGCACCGTTGCTACAGTTCATCGTGCCGAGACACCACGTGATGATCGGGTGTGATAAGCTCTACGTTCACATACAACGGGTGCAAGGAAGTTTTGCACGTGAAGAATACTCGGGTTAAACTTGACGAGCCAAGCATATGCAGATATGGCCTCGGAACACTGAGACCGAAAGGTCGAACATGAATCATATAGTAGATATGATGAACATAGAGATGTTCACCATTGAAAACTACTCCATCTCACGGGATGATCGGACATGGTTTAGGTGATTTGGATCACGTGATCATTTAGATGACTCGAGGGATGTCTATCTAAGTGGGAGTTCTTAAGTAATATGATTAATTGAACTTTAATTTATCATGAACTTAGTCCTGATAGTATTTGCATATCTATGTTGTAGATCAATAGCTTGCGATGTAGCTCCCCGTTTATTTTGATATGTTCCTAGAGAAAAATAAGTTGAGAGATGATAGTAGCAATGATGCGGACTGGGTCCGTGATCTGAGGATTATCCTCATTGCTGCACAGAAAAATTATTTCCTTAATGCACCGCTATGTGGCGGACCCATTGCAGGAGCAGATGCAGACGTTATGAATGTTTGGCAAGCTCGGTATAATGACTACTTGATAGTATAGTGCGCCATGCTTTACGACTTAGAAACGGGACTTCAAAAACGTTTTGAACGCCACAGAACATATAAGATGTTCCAAGAGCTGAAATTGGTATTTCAGACGCATGCCCGAGTCGAGAGGTATGAGACCTCTGACAAGTACTTTGCCTACAAGATGGAGGAGAATAGCTCAACCAGTGAGCATGTACTCAGAATGTCTGAGTACTACAATCGCATGAATCAAGTGGGAGTTGATCTTCCAGATAAAATACTAATTGACAGAGTTCTCTAGTCACTATCACCAAGTTATTGGAACTTCGTGATGAACTATAATATGTAAGGGATGACGAAAACGATTCCCGAGCTCTTCGCGATGCTAAAATCGGCGAAGGTAGAAATCAAAAGAGCAGCAAGACCACTAGTTTCAAGAAAAAGGGTAAAATGAAAATAAAGGGAACTTCAAGAAAGAATGGCAAGCAAGTTGCCACTCCCATGAAGAAACCCAAAGCTAGACCTAAGCCTGAAACTGAGTGCTTCTACTGCAAAGGGAATGGTCACTTGAAGCGGAACTACCCCAAATACTTGGCGGATAAGAAGGATGGCAAAGTGAACAAAGGTATATTTGATATACATGTCATTGATGTGTACTTTACTAGTGTTCATAGTAACCCCAAGTTATTTGATACCGGTTCAGCTGCTAAGATAAGTAACTCGAAACAAGTATTACAAAATGAACAGAGACTAGTTACGGGCGAGGTGACGATGTGTGTTGGAAGTGATTCCAAGGTTGATAAGATCACCATCGCACACTCCCTCTACCTTCGAGATTAGTGTTGGACCAAAATAAATGTGATTTGGTGTTTGCATTGAGCATGAATATGATTGGATCATGTTTATTGCGATACAGTTATTCATTTAAGTCAGAGAATAATTGTTGTTCTATTTACATGAATAAAACCTTCTATGGTCATACACCCAATGTAAATGGTTTACTAAATATCTATCGTAGTGATACACATATTCATAATATTGATGCCAAAAGATGCAAAGTTGATAATGATAGTGCAACATGTTTGTGGCACTGCCGTTTAGGTCATATTGGTGTAAAGCGCATGAAGAAACTCCATGCAGATGGACTTTTGGAATCACTTGATTATGAATCATTTGATGCTTGCGGACCATGAGTAATGGGAAAGATGACTAAAACTCTGTTCTCCGGAACAATGGAGCGAGCTACTGACTTATTGGAAATAATACATACCGATGTATGCGGTCCAATGAGTGTTAATGTTCGCGGTGGGTATCGTTATTTTCTGACCTTCCCAGATGATTTGAGCAGATATGGGTATATCTACTTAATGAAACACAAGTCTGAAACATTTGAAAAGTTCAAAGAATTTTAGAGTGAAGTGGAGAATCATCGTAACAAGAAAATAAAGTTTCTACGCTCTTATCGTGGAGGCGAATATTTGAGTTACGAGTTTGGCCTTCATTTAAAACAATGTGGAATAGTTTCACAACTCACGCCACCTGGAACTCCACAGTGTAATGGTGTGTCCGAATGTCATAACCGTACTTTATTAGATATGGTGCGATCTATGATGTCTCTTACAGATTTACCACTATCGTTTTGGGGTTATGCATTAGAGACAGCTGCATTCACGTTAAATAGGGCACCATCTATATCCGTTGAGACGACACCGTATGAATTGTGGTTTGGCAAGAAACCTATGTTATCATTTCTTAAAGTTTGGGGTTGCGATGCTTATGTGAAAAATATTCAGCCTGATAAGCTCGAACCCAAATCGGAGAAGTGCATCTTCATAGGATACCCAAAAGATTCTGTTGGGTACATCTTCTATCACAGATCCGAAGGCAAGATCTTTGTTGCTAAGAATGGATCCTTTCTAGAGAAGGAGTTTCTCTCGAAAGAAGTGAGTGGGAGGAAAGTAGAACTTGATGAGGTAATTGTACCTACTCTTGAATTAGAAAGTAGTTCATCACAGAAATCAGTTTAAGTGATGCCTACACCAATTAGTGAGGAAGCTAATGATGGTGATCATGAAACTTCAGATGAAGTTATTACCAAACTTCGTAGGTCAACCAGAGCACGTTCCGCACCAGAGTGGTACGGTAATCCCGTTCTCGAAGTCATGTTACTAGACCATGACAAACCTACGAACTATGAGGAAGCGATGATGAGCCCAGATTCCACAAAATGTCTTGAGGCCATGAAATCTGAGATAGGATCCATATATAAGAACAAAGTGTGGACTTTGGTGGACTTGCCCGATGATTGGCAAACCATTGAGAATAAATGGATCTTCAAGAGGAAGATGGATGCTGATGGTAGTGTTACTATCTACAAAGCTCGACTTGTCGCGAAAGGTTTTTGACAAGTTCAAGGTGTTTACTACGATGAGATTTTCTCACTCGTAGCGATGCTTAAGTCTGTCCGAATCATGTTAGCAATTGCTGCATTTCATGAAAACTGGCAAGTGGATAACAAAACTGCATTTGTTAATGGATTTATTAAAGAAGAGTTGTATATGATGCAACCAGAAGGTTTTGTCAATCCTAAAGGTCCTAACAAAATGTGCAAGCATCTCAGAGTTGGAATATATGCTTTGATGAGTTGATCAAAGCATATAGTTTTATACAGACTTGCGGTGAAGCCTGTATTTACAAGAAAGTGAGTGGGAGCACTACCGCCTTTCTGACAAGTATATGTGAATGACATATTGTTGATCAGAAATGATGTAGAATTTTCTAGAATGCATAAAGGAGTATTTGAAAGGAGTTTTTTCAAAGAAAGACATCAGTGAAGCTGCTTACATATTGGGCATCAAGATCTATAGAGATAGATCAAGACGCTTCATAAGATTTTTCAATGAGTACATACCTTGACAAGATTTTGAAGTAGTTCAGAATGGAATAATCAAAGAAGGAGTTCTTGTCTGTATGGCAAGGTGTAAAGTTGAGTAAGACTCAAAACCCGACCACGGCAGAAAATAGAAAAAGAGAATGAAAGTCATTCCCTATGCCTCAGCCATAGGTTCTATAAAGTATGCTATGATGTGTACCAGACCTATTGTGTACCTTGCCATGAGTTTGGCAAGGGGGTACGATGGTGATCCAGGAGTGGATCACTGGACATCGGTTAAAGTTATCCTTAGTTACCTAAGAGGACTAAGGAAATATTTCTCGGTTATGGAGGTGATAAAGAGTTCGTCATAAGGAGTTACGTTGATGCAAGCTTTTACACCGATCCGGATGACTCTGAGTCTCAATCTGGATACATATTGAAAGTGGGAGCAATTAGCTATAGTAGCTCTGTGCACAGCATTGTTGACATAGAAACTTTGCAAAATACATACGGATCTGAATGTGGTAGACCTGTTGACTAAACTTCTCTCACAAGCAAAACATGATCACACCTTAGTACTCTTTGGGTGTTAATCACATAGTGATGTGAACTAGATTATTGACTCTAGTAAACCCTTTGGGTGTTGGTCACATGGCGATGTGAACTATGGGTGTTATTCACATAAAGATGTGAACTATTGGTGTTAAATCACATGGCGATGTGAACTACATTATTGACTCTAGAGCAAGTGGGAGACTAAAGGAAATATGCCCTAGAGGCAATAATAAAGTTGTTATTTTATATTTCCTTATATCATGATAAATATTTATTATTCATGCTAGAATTGTATTAACCGGAAACTTGATACATGTGTGAATACATAGACAAAACACAGTGTCCCTAGTAAGCCTTTACTAGACTAGCTCGTTAATCGAAGATGGTTAAGTTTCCTAACCATAGACATGTGTTGTCATTTGATGAACGGGATCACATCATTAGGAGAATGATGTGATGGACAAGACCCATCCGTTTGCTTAGCATAATGATCGTTAAGTGTTATTGCTACTGCTTTCTTCATGACTTATACATATTCGTTTGAGTATAAGATTATGCAACTCCTGAATACCGGAGGAGTACCTTGTGTGCTATCAAACATCACAACGTAAAAGGATGATTATAAAGATGCTCTACAGGTACTCCGAAGGTGTTTTGTTGGGTTGGCATAGATCGAGATTAGGATTTTTCACTCTGAGTATTGGAGAGGTATCTCCGGGCCCTCTCGGTAATGCACATCATAATAAGCCTTGCAAGCAATGTGACTAATGAGTTAGTTACAGGATGATGCATTACGGAACGAGTAAAGAGACTTGCCGGTAACGAGATTGAACTAGGTATGAGGATACCGATGATTGAATCTCGGGCAAGTAACATACTGATGACAAAGGGAATAACGTATGTTGTCATAACAGTTCGACCGATAAAGATCTTCGTAGAATATGTGGGAACCAATATGAGGATCCAAGTTACGCTATTGGTTATTGACCGGAGAGGTGTCTCGGTCATGTCTACATAGTTCTCGAATCCGTAGGGTCCGCACGCTTAATGTTCGATGATGATTTGTATTATATGAGTTATGTGTTCTGGTGACCGAAGGTTGTTCGGAGTCCCAGATGAGATCACGGACATGACGAGGAGTCTCGAAATGGTCGAGAGGTAAATATTGATATATTGGAAGGTAGTATTCGGACACCGGAAGGGTTCCGGAGTGTATCGGGTACATACCGGAGTACCGGAGGGGTTACCGGAACCCCCGGGGAAAGATATGGGCCATATGGGCCATGGGAGGGAGGCTAACCAGCCCACAAGGGGCTGGCACGCCCCCCCACAAGGGAGGAGGCCGAATTGGATTAGTGAAGGGGGTGGCGCCCTGCTACCTCTTGAGCACTGCGTTGGTTTTCCCTTGAAGAGGAAAGGGTGATGCACCAAAGTAGCGTAAGTATTTCCCTCAGTTTTTGAGAACCAATGTATCAATCCAGTAGGAGGCTACGCGTGAACCCCTCGCACCTACACACACAAATAAATCCTCGCAACCAAAGCGATAAGGGGTTGTCAATCCCTACACGGTGACTTACGAGAGTGAGATCTGATAGATATGATAGGATAATATTTTTGGTATTTTTATGATAAAGATGCAAAGTAAAATAGAAGGCAATAAAAATAACTAAGTGTTGGAAGATTAATATGATGGAAAATAGACCTGGGGGCCATAGGTTTCACTAGTGGCTTCTCTCAAGAGCATAAGTATTCTACGGTGGGTGAACAAATTACTGTTGAGCAATTGACAGAATTATAGTTATGAGAATATCTAGGTATGATCATGTATATAGGCATCACGTCCGAGACAAGTAGACCGACTCCTGCCTGCATCTACTACTATTACTCCACACATCGACCGCTATCCAGCATGCATCTAGAGTATTAAGTTCATAAGATCAGAGTAACGCCTTAAGCAAGATGACATGATGTAGAGGGATAAACTCATGCAATATGATATAAACCCCATCTTGTTATCCTCGATGGCAACAATACTATACGTGCCTTGCTGCCCCTACTGTCACTGGGAAAGGACACCGCAAGATTGAACCCAAAGCTAAGCACTTCTCCCATTGCAAGAAAGATCAATCTAGTAGGCCAAACCAAACTGATAATTCGAAGAGACTTGCAAAGATAACCAATCATAAATAAAAGAATTCAGAAGATTCAAATATTTTTCATAGATAAACTTGATCGTAAACTCACAATTCATCGGTCTCAACAAACACACCGCAAAAGAAGATTACATCGAATAGATCTCCACAAGAGAGGGGGAGAACATTGTATTGAGATCCAAAAAAAGAGAGAAGAAGCCATCTAGCTAATAACTATGGACCCGAAGGTCTGAGGTAAACTACTCACACTTCATCGGAGAGGCTATGGTGTTGATGTAGAAGCCCTCCGTGATCGATGCCCCCTCTGGCGGAGCTCCGGAACAGGCCCCAAGATGGGATCTCGCGGGTAGAGAGGTTGCGGCGGTGGAATTAGGTTTTTGGCTCCGTATCTGGTAGTTTGGGGGTACGTAGGTATATATAGGAGGTAGGAGTATGTCGGTGGAGCAACATGGGGCCCACGAGTGTGGAGGGCACGCCCAGGGGGGTAGACGCCCCCCTACCTCATGGCTTCCTGGTGGCTTTCTTGACGTAGGGTCCAAGTCCTCTGGATCACGTTCGTTCCGAAAATCACGTTCCTGAAGGTTTCATTCCGTTTGGACTCCGTTTGATATTCTTTTTCTGCGAAACTCTGAAATAGGCAAAAAACAGCAATTCTGGGCTGGGCCTCCGGTTAATAGGTTAGTCCCAAAAATAATATAAAAGTGTATAATAAAGCCCAATAATGTCCAAAACAGAAGATAATATAGCATGGAGCAATCAAAAATTATAGATACGTTGGAGACGTATCACGCTCCCCTTTCCTTCTCCTACTCCCTCTCCTTGCCCCTTTCCACCTCCATGAGAAGGAAAAGAGGGGGGGGGGCGAATCCTACTAGGACTAGGAGTCCTAGTAGGACTCCCCCTTTATGGCGCGCCCCCTAGGGCCGGCCTCCTCCCTCTCTCTCTCCTTTATATACGTGGGCAGGGCACCCCTTGGAGACACACCAATTGTTCCAATCCGTGTGCGGTGTCTGCCTCCACGGTTTACTCCTCCGATCATATTCACGTAGTGCTTAGGTGAAGCCCTACGCGGATCACATCACCATCACCATCACCACGCCGTCGTGCTGACAAAACTCTCCCTCGGCCCTCTGCTGGATCAAGAGTTCGAGGGACGTCATCAAGCTGAACGTGTGCAGAACTCGGAGGTGACGTACGTTCAGCGCTTGATCGGTTGGATCGTGAAGACGTTCGACTACATCAACCGCGTTAAACTAACGCTTCTGCTTTCGGTCTACGAGGGTACGTGGACACACTCTCCCCCTCTCGTTGCTATGCATCTCCAAGATAGATCTTGCGTGATCATAGGAAATTTTTTGCAATTGCATGCTACGTTCCCCAACACCTATCTCAGATTTCATGGCCTCAAGCCATCTGCCGGAATCTAGGCTCATCATAGCTTCTTCATAGTTCGTAGGTTTTCCTTGTTCTAATAACATGACTTCCAGGACACGATCACCGCACCACTCTGGTGCAGATCGTGTTCTGGTTGACCTACGAAGTTCTGTAGTAACTTGATCTGAAGTTTCATGATCATCATCATTAGCTTCCTCTCTAGTTGGTGTAGGCATCACGGGAACAGTTTTCTCTGATGTACTACTTTCCAATTCAAGAGAAGGTACAATTACCTCATCAGGTTCTACTTTCCTCCCACTCACTTCTTTCGAGAGAAATTCCTTCTCTAGAAAGGACCTATTCTTAGCAACAAAGATCTTGCCTTTGGATCTGTGGTAGAAGGTGTACCCAATAGTTTCTTTAGGCTATCCTACGAAGATGCACTTCTCCGATTTTGGTTTGAGCTTATCAGGCAGAAGCCTTTTGACATAAGTGTCGCACCCCCAAACTTTAAGAAACGACAGCTTAGGTTTCTTGCCAAACCATAGTTCATGTGGTGTCGTCTCAACGGATTTAGACGGTTCCCTATTTAAAGTGAATGCGGCTGTCTCTAATGCATAACCCCAAAACGATAGTGGTAAATCGGCAAGAGACATCATAGATCGTACCATATCTAACAAATTATGGTTAGGACGTTCGACACACCATTATGCAGTGGTGTTCCAGGTGGCGTGGTTGTGAAACAATTCCACATTGTTTTAAATGAAGGCCGAACTTGTAACTCAAATATTTGCCTCCGCGATCAGATCGTAGAAACTTTATTTTCTTGGTTACAATGATTCTCTACTTCACTCTGAAATTCTTTGAACTTTTCAAGTGTTTCAGACTTATGTTTCATTAAGTAGATATATACCCATACCTACTCAAATCATCTGTGAAGGTCAGAAAACAACGATACCCGCCGCGTGCTTCAACACTCATCGGACCACATACATCGGTATGTATTATTTCCAATAAGTCATTAGCTCGCTCCATTGTTCCGAAGAACGGAGTTTTAGTCATCTTGCCTATGAGGCATGGTTCGCAAGCATCAAATGATTCATAATCAAGTGATTCCAAAAATCCATTCGCATGGAGTTTTCTTCATGCACTTTACACCAATATGACCTAAACGGCAGTGCCACAAGTATGTTGCACTATCATTATCAACTTTGCATCTTTTGGCATCAATATTATGAATATGTTTATCACTACGATCGAGATTCAATAAACCATTCACATTGGGTGTATGACCATAGAAGGTTTTATTCATGTAAACAGAACAACAATTATTCTCTGACTTAAATGAATAATCTTATTGCAATAAACATGATCTAATCATATCCATGCTCAACGCAAACACCAAATAACATTTATTTAGGTTCAACACTAATCCCGAAGGTAGAGGGAGTGTGCGATGGTGATTGTATCAACCTTGGAATCACTTCCAACACACATCGTCACCTCGTCCTTAACTAGTCAATGTTTATTCTGCAACTCCTGTTTCGAGTGACTAATCTTAGCAACTGAACCGAGATCAAATACCCAGGGGCTACTACAAACACTAGTAAGGTACACATCAATAACATGTATATCAAATATTCCTTTGTTCACTTTGCCATCCTTCTTATCCGCCAAGTGTTTGGGGCAGTTCCGCTTCCAGTGACCATTTCCTTTGCAGTAGAGGCACTCAGTTTCAGGCTTGGGTCCAGCTTTGGGATTCTTCATGGGAGCGGCAACTTGCTTGCTATTCTTCTTGAATTTTCCTTTCTTTCCCTTGCCCCTTTTCTTGAAACCAGTGGTCTTGTTAATCATCAACACTTGATGCTCCTTCTTGATTTCTACCTTCGCCGATTTCAGCATCACGAAGTGCCGGGGAATCATTTTTGTCATCCCTTGCATATTATAGTTCATCACAAAGTTCTAGTAGCTTGGTGATAGTGACTAGAGATTTTTGTCAATCACTATCTTATCTGGAAGATTAACTCCCACTTGATTCAAGCGATTGTAGTACTCAGACATTCCGAGCACATGCTCACTGGTTGAGCTATTCTCCTCCATCTTGTAGGCAAAGTTCTTGTCAGAGGTCTCATACCTCCCGACACGGGCATGAGTCTGAAATACCAATTTCATCTCTTGGAACATCCCGTATGATCCATGGCGTTCAAAACATTTTTGAAGTCACGGTTCTAAGCTGTAAAGCATGGTGCACTAAACTATCAAGTAGTCATCATACCGACCTTTTGTCAAAACATTCATAACGTCTGCATCTGCTCCTGCAATAGGTCTGTCACCTAGCGGTGCATCAAGGACATAATACTTCTGTGCAGCAATGAGGATAATCCTCAGATCATGGACGCAGTCCGCATCATTGCTACTATCATCTTTCACTTATTTTTCTCTAGGAACATATCAAAAATATAGGTGAACTATATCGCGAGCTATTGATCTACAACATAGTTGCAAATACTATCAGGACTAAGTTCATGATAAATTAAGTTCAATTAATCAAATTACTTAAGAACTCCCACTTAAATAGAACTCCCTCAAGTCATCTAAGTGATATGTGATCCAAATCAACTAACCCATGTCCGATCCTCACGTGAGATGGGTAGTCATCAATGGTGAACATCTCTATGTTGATCATATCTACTATATGATTCATGTTCGACCTTTTGGTCTCCAGTGTTCCGAGGCCATGTCTGTACATGCTAGGCTCGTGAAGTTTAACCCGAGTATTCCGCATGTGCAAAACTGTCTTGCACCCGTTGTATGTGAACGTAGAGTCTATCACACCCGATCATCACGTGGTGTCTCAACACGATGAACTGTCGCAACGGTGCATACTCAGGGAGAACAACCTTGAAATTTAGTGAAGGGATCATCTTATAATGCAACCGCCGTACTAAGAAAAATAAGATGCATAATAGATAAACATCACATGCAATCAAAATATGTGACATGATGTGGTGTAGCGACCAGACCTCAAACAGTCTGTGCTTCTGTGCACCAGTGTCATCCCTGGATCAGTAATGCTGACACGCACAGTACAAACAGAGGACTTATAATAGAGTAGAAATCACACACTTATTACAACGAGTATCTCAAAAGAGAAATAAGTATGATAAATATGGCTTAAGGCCATCTAATACGATAACAGCGGAAGACTTGGAAGATAAGTGAGTCCATCAACTCCAACGGCATCACTGAGTATAAGACCACGACCTAAGGCACCTTAATCATCGTCTGAAAAGTCTGCAACATGAAACGTTGCAGCCCGAAAACGGGTCAGCACATGGAATATGCTAGCAAAATAACACATAGAGAGTAATGAACAAAATGATGCTATCACTACATGCATATTTGGCTGGTAGAAGGCTCTATGGTTACTGTTTTGCAAAAAGCCAATTTTCCCTACTGAAAAGGAATAAATTTTATTTAACTATCATGGTGGTTGTTAAACATTGAGATGGTTGACAGCATCTCAATCCCAATTAAGTATCATCATTAACCCAAAAAAATTATTTAAAGTAACATGGTGATGAGATTCACATGATAATCCAAATACTAGATACTCAAAACGTCCATAACCGGGGACACGGCTAACCATGATTAGTTTATACACTCTGCAGAGGTTTGTGCACTTTTCCCCACAAGACTCGATCGCCTCCGCTTGATTCTCGCACTACATGATGTTTGAGAAACGGATGACCGAGGCACAGTCTTTCAGAAGCGTTTGCACCTTACGATGTGATAGACCGTACCAACCTACATCCCCTACATCTGCTAGTCTACCACTATAAGAGTTCACACAACTTAGTCAACTATGCTAGAGCCCATAATAGCTTGTGGCTGCACACGGAAGTTTCTAGCATGAATAATCTCATGATCCCTTTGAACCTGGGTGGCGGTCCAAAAAGAAACAGGCAATCCTGGAATACCCAGGTACCTCAATCCACCCAGATGTGAGTTTTAGTTGCCACCTTAAGTAAACCATTAATTAACAATCTCACATCTGTCGTGAATATCTCTCAAACCCAATCCACGTCTACTAGCATAGCATAGCGATATAAGCAAACGTAGAAGTAACTCCCAAGGGTTTGATAATAAAACAGGTAATAGGTACTACCTCAACTACTTCCCGATACCCACAATTTAATTAGGTCCTAACCATGCAATGTTTGAGGGTTGATCTAATGCAATAAAACTGGGTAGTAAAGAGGTATGATCAAAGTGTTACTTGCCTTGCTGATGATCCGTGAAACTTAGAGATTCGAAGTAGCAAGCGGCGCACTCCGGGTACTCTATCGCAAAGAAACAAGCATACAATAAGAACACATCAAATGCACAGGTAAAACTCAAATAAAAAAATCTAACCAGAAATTTCAACTTAAGAACTCCGGTTTGCAAAAAGAATCAATTCGAACGAAACAACGAAAGTCAAACGGCGAAAGAAACAAGCTTCGTTTACTAATCTGGATCTAAGTCAAATTTTACAGTAGCAAAAACTTGTTTGAGTAGGTTAAACGGAAAGAGAATTTCGAGATGAAACTCTAGGCGCTTGAATCGCCTGATTCCGTTAAACGAGCGAAAAGTTAAACTTAAACGAAAAACAGATCGGAAATCGTGATTTGGAATAATCGCGGAAAATCCAGCAAAAAAGAAAACTGACGAACAGTTAAACGAACGGTGGTTCGTTAACTGCGACTAACCGACGAACACGTTCGTTAAAACGAACGGATCGGTGAACGTTCACTAACTAACTAAACCGACAGAAAAAATAAACCGATCTAATAAAATAAAACAAGGGTTTCGGGAAAAAAATAAACCGAAACGGTTTTCCGGCGAAAAACCGCGCGGCGGCTACCTCGGTCCGGCGGGACTCCGGCAGGGTCGGGCGGGGCTCCGGCGGGCTCGGGAGAGGGCGGCGAGGGGCGGCGGGGCTGCGGGGTCGTCGGGGGTGGCGAGGGGCGGCGTTCGGGGCTCCGGGCGGCGGCTCCTCTCGGCGGCGGCGGCTTCGAGCTCCGGTGGGGCTCCTCGGGCGGCGTCGGGTGAGGAACGGGGCGGGGTGGGGTATATAAGAGAGGAGGGGGGTGCCGTGGGGGAGGGGGCGACGGGCGGCGGCCGTGCTCGAGCGGGACTCGGGCGGCGGCGGGTCTCCAGGTCGGGGACGACTCGGGCGGCTGGGCTGGGCCGTCAGCTGGGCTTCGGCCCAGTCGGCGCGCTCGGGGGTTTTTTTAATTAATTCCGCCGAACCTAGAAAAATCGCAGAAAAATAAATAAAAATCTAAAAATGCCAAAATAAATTTTTCACCGTCTAATTAAAATAATTAGAACGAGGTGAACATTTTCTTGGCCCTAAAAATGCAGTTTTTAAAACTTGCAATTTTTTAATGTAAATAAAATTGCAAATAAAATCCGAATAAAATCAAATATTTGATTTTAATGTTTTTCCTCCAATATTTCAGTGATCGTGGAGAAGTCATATTTTCTCCTCTCATTTATTTTAATATGAAATATTTTTCGGAGGGAAAAATAATTGAAAACCAAAAATCCTCGTTTCATTATTTGATAAAAATCAAATATGAAAACCGGGAAAAATTCCCCACTCTCTCCGAGGGTCCTTGAGTTGCTTAGGATTTCGAGGATTTGCCAAAATGCAATAAAATATGCTATGCAATGATGATCTAATGTATAACATTCCAAATTAAAAATTTGGGATGTTACAAACCTACCCCCTTAAGATGAATCTTGACCTCGAGATTCGGGTTGGCTAGAAAATAGGTGAGAGTGGTTCTTCCGTAGATCTTCCTCTCGCTCCCAGGTGGCTTCGTCTTCAGTGTGGTGACTCCACCGAACTTTGCAAAACTTGATAACCTTGCTGCGGGTGACTCGGCTGGCATACTCAAGAATCTTGACTAGTTTCTCCTCATAAGTCAAATCACTTTCCAACTGAATCACTTCCACTGGTACTGTATCTCTCAGTGGTATCTCAGCCATCTCTGCGTGGCACTTCTTCAACTGGGAAACGTGAAATACATCATGAACTCCTGACAATCCTTCAGGCAATTCCAGCTTGTAAGCGACTTCTCCCATACGCTCCGGAATTCTGTATGGTCCGATAAAACGTGGCGCTAACTTTCCTTTAACTCTGAAGCGCTTAACTCCTCGAAGTGGTGATACACGAAGATAAACTCTGTCTCCGACTTCGTGAACTGTCTCCTTGCGTTTAGAACCCGCATAACTCTTCTGCCTGGATTGGGCTACCTTGAGCCTATCGCGAATCAACTTCACTTTCTGTTCAGACTCTTTAATCAAATCTGGTCCAAACAACTGACGGTCTCCAACTTCGTCCCATAACAATGGTGTTCTACACCTCCTTCCGTACAAAGCTTCGAAAGGGGCCATTTTCAAACTGGTTTGATAACTGTTGTTGTAAGAAAACTCTGCATACGGCAAATTGTCTTCCCAACTAGATCCATAATCTAGCGCACAAGCTCTCAACATGTCTTCCAAAATCTGATTGACTCTCTTGGTCTGTCCATCTGTCTGTGGATGAAAAGCTGTACTGAATTCTAGCCTGGTTCCCAAAGTTTCATGTAACTGATTCCAAAACTTTGAGGTAAACTGGGTTCCTCTATCTGATACAATGGTCCTCGGAACTCCATGCAGACATACGATTCTGGTCATGTATATTTTTGCCAACTTAGCACTGGTGTAAGTGGTCTTCACTGGGATGAAATGAGCTACTTTCGTCAAACGATCGACTACAACCCATATCGAGTCATAGCCTGAACGAGTCCTGGGCAATCCCGTGATAAAATCCATGCCTAGTTTATCCCACTTCCATTCGGGTATCGGCAATGGCTGTAGCAATCCTGCTGGCTTCTGATGCTCTGCCTTTACTCTCTGACATACATCACAAACTGCTACATACTCCGCAATATCCTTCTTCATTCCGGTCCACCAGAAAGTATCCTTCAAATCCAAATACATCTTGGTATTTCCTAGGTGAATCGAATACCGTGAATCATGGGCCTCTTGCAAGATCATCTTCCTGATCTCCGGATCATTGGGCACATAAACGCGGTCCTCAAACCATAAGGTATCGTGCTCAACCTCACGAAATCCCTTGGCTTTTCCTTTACTCATCCTTTTCTTTATCTCGTCAATTTCCTTGTTTGTCTTCTGAGCTTCCCTGATCCTTTCCATCAAGGTAGACTGAATCTCCAACGTTGCTAAATAGCCTCTTGGAACTATCTCCAAACATAGCTCGCGAAGATCCTCAGCTAATACTTTCGGTAACTCTCCGGTCATGAGGGTGTTGACATGGCTCTTGCGGCTCAACGCGTCTGCTACTACGTTAGCCTTTCCAGGGTGATAATGCAATCTCATATCATAATCCTTTATGAGTTCCAACCATCTCCTCTGCCTGAGATTCAACTCCTTCTGCGTGAAAATGTACTTCAAACTCTTGTTATCCGTGTACACCTCACAGTGATTTCCGATGAGAAAATGTCTCCATGTCTTCAACGCATGTACTACGGCTGCTAACTCCAAATCATGGGTGGCATAATTCTTCTCATGGGGTTTAAGTTGTCGTGAAGCATATGAAACAACTCTTCCTTCCTACATAAGCACTGCTCCAAGTCCTCGACGAGAAGCGTCACAATAAACTTCATAATCCTTGCGTTGGTCTGGCAGAATCAACACTGGTGATGTAACCAAACATTTCTTCAACTCTTGGAAACTAGCTTCACAATCCTCAGTACAATTGAACTTAGTATCTTTCTTCAATAGCCCAGTCATGGGCTTTGCAATCTTCGAGAAATTCTCAATGAACCTCCGGTAGTATCCTGCGAGTCCAAGGAAACTACGGATTTCTCCAACTGACGTGGGTGATTCCCAATTGGTCAAAGTGACAACTTTGGTAGGGTCTACTGCTATTCCTTCTCTGGATATAACATGTCTGAGGAATCCAACTTCCTTCAGCCAAAACTCACATTTACTGAATTTGGCATATAACTGATGTTCTCTGAGCTTCTCAAGTACCAAACGCAGATGCTCCTCTTCGTTCTTTGAGTAGACCAAAATGTCATCAATGAACACCACGACGAACTTATCCAAAAACTCCATAAACATTTTGTTCATCAGGTTCATGAAATAGGCAGGTGCGTTAGTCAGACCAAATGACTTAACGGTATACTCATACAGCCCATACCTGGTGGTAAAAGCCGTCTTAGGTATATCCTGCTCTCGAATCTTCAACTGATGGTATCCTGATCGTAGATCGATCTTGGAAAATACCTTAGCTCCTTGTAAGCGGTCAAACAAATCATTGATCATCGGGAGTGGGTACTTATTTTTGATGGTCACTTCATTCAATCCACGATAATCAACAACCATCCTTAACGATCCATCCTTCTTCTCCACTAGAAGTACCGGCGATCCCCAAGGTGACGAACTTGGGCGAATATAGCCTTTATCCAGTAACTCCTTAATCTGCTTCTTAATCTCCTCCAAATCTTTTGCGGGCATCCTGTATGGTCTCTTAGATATTGGTCCTGTGCCTGGCAAAAGCTCAATCAAAAACTCGATGTCTCTATCTGGTGGTATGCCTGGCAACTCCCCTGGAAATACGTCGGGGTAATCCTTCACCACTGGTACTTTCTCCTGTACAACTCCTGATAAGGAATTTACTTGTGTCCTCTTCGGCACATGCCGGGATACATACTTAATCCTTCTTCCTTCTGGAGTGGTAAGCAAAATCGACTTACTGGCGCAATCAATGTTCCCTCCATACTTCGATAATCAATCCATGCCTAATATCACATCCAATCCTTGCGATTCCAATACTATTAGGTCTGAGGGAAACACGTAGTTACCAATCCTTAATGGTAACTCATCACACCATAAACTAGCCATATACTCTGCTCCTGGCGAGGTTACTAACATGGGTGACCTAAGGGCTTGGGTTGGCAGTTTATACTTATCCACAAATCCCCTTGATCTGTATGAATGCGATGCACCAGTATCAAAAAGAACGTGTGCAGTAAATGGCTTAACCAAAAACTTACCTATTACTGCATCAGGCTGTGCTTCAACCTCCTCCACGTAAACGTGGTTCACTTGTCCTTTGTTAAAAGGGTTCGGCTTCTTCCCAGAGCTTCCATTGACATTTCCATTCTGGGCTTCAGAACATTCATTGGTATAATGTCGAGTCTTCTGACACTTAAAGCAAGTGACTTGGCTCAGGTCTCTCTTAGCTGGGGTTGAAGGGTTGGTACAGTTCTGGCCATTGCTTCCTCCATTCCCATTACCATTCTTGGGGCCATTATGGTTGTGCGAACTACCTCCTCCATGGGTATGCTGAAAATGTCCTCCCGATTTTGGGGTAAAACGTGGCTTCTGCTGAGCTCCAGAATTGTACTTCCCTTGTCCATACTTCCTCTTACGGTTTTCAATCTGCTGCTGCTTCCCTTCAATCATGAGAGCTCTATCTACCAACTCCTGGTAGTTGTTGAAGGTTGCTACCATCAACTGCATGCTCAGCTCATCATTCAGTCCTTCCAGAAACTTCTCCTGCTTGGCTACATCTGTAGCAACGTCATCTGGAGCATAACGTGCTAACTTACTAAAGTCCTCCACATACTGGCCTACGGTGCGTCCTCCTTGGCATAGGTTGTGAAACTCACGCTTCTTCATGGCCATAGCTCCTGCTGAAACATGGGCAGTACGGAAAGCTTGCTGAAACTGGCCCATGTGACAGTGTCAATAGGGTGTGTGGTTGTGTAATTCTCCTACCATGATGTTGCGGGTCCATCAAGCTGATGTGCGGCAAAACGCACTCTCTCCGCATCTGTGCATCCTGCAGTGGTCAACTCCCTTCCAACTTTGCGGAGCCAATCATCTACAACAATCGGCTCGGTGCTGCTGGAAAACACCGGCGAATTTAGCCTCAAGAAACGGGTTAAGTGATCAACAGGTGGTGGTGGTGGGTTGTTGTTGTTGCCTTGGTTCTGTACTAACACTTGCATCAGGGCATTCTGCTGCTGTATCAACTGAGTGATCTCCGGTGGAAAAACAAATCCGGCGTCGCGTCTCGGAGGCATCTGATAGGTTTAGAAAAGATGAGATATAGAATAGAATGAGGTCTAGAGGGAAAACACTACCCATATGCTCATGAGACAAACACAATCAATATCACTCAATCAATTCAAACAAGGCATACAATCGATCTAACTATTGTTACTACGTGTTCGGACTATACTATATACATGGGGAAATACTGCTACTGATTATGGGGGTCTACTAGAAATTTTGATCGTTCGAAGACTCCATGATATCTGCTCCAGCTTCATCAACAAAATCATCTTCACTGGGGTCCGAGTCGGTGTCGTCGATGATGATGTAGTTATCCGGGCAAGTAGAATCGTCGTCTTGTCCTCCAGGTGCTGGGTCTCCCATGAATCGTGGTCGTCATTCTTCTTTATCAGGTCGTCATTCTTCTCCAACAACGTGGCGATCTCCTCCTCATATCCATCGCGTGTAGCCTTGAGTTCTTCCTCCAACTCCGTGATCTTGGTCAATGCCTTCTTCAGATTTATCATGTCTACGCACATCTGGTTCTCCTGGCGACGAATGTGTTGGTTTTGCTCCTAGATGAAAGCTGCAATTGATCCATCCTTCTTGGTGCTGATCATCTCCCATTGCTCATCTCGGCGTCCACAAATCTGGTAAATAGTATCCTTAAGCTCCCTGCGGTAGACTTCTCCAATGCGTCCCATGGAGATGTGGGCTGCCATCCTCTTCCCTAAACTCCAGGTTGGTGCATCAAAGGAAAACTCTATAGGCTCAGTGACTGGCGTAAACGTCCTTCCTGGAACTTGAACTTGAATCTTCCAGCGCTCTTCTTCTGGTAGTGTGGCGTTGTAGGTTCCGGTGAAGCTTGGAATTCCGATGTCTAGGTATCTAGTGACTTCCTTCAAGTGGCGTCCAAAGTGTGTATCTTCATCTGGTTGCATGAACTTGTTCTTTGCATCCACCATCCTAAAAGAGTAGAAAATGGAGAGGAGTAAGAAATGAGAAGAGAGTAGTGTTCTAGGGTTTAAACTTAGTGGTTGTGTCCTACAGTCAGCGTGTGCTCTGATACCACCTTTGTAGCGACCAGACCTCAAACAGTCTGTGCTTCTGTGCACCAGTGTCATCCCTGGATCAGTAATGCTGACACGCACAGTACAAATGGAGGATTTATAATAGAGTAGCAATCACACACTTATTACAACGAGTATCTCAAAAGAGAAATAAGTATGATAAATATGGCTTAAGGCCATCTAATACGATAACAGCGGAAGACTTGGAAGATAAGTGAGTCCATCAACTCCAACGGCATCACTGAGTATAAGACCACGACCTAAGGCACCTTACTCGTCGTTTGAAAAGTCTGCAACATGAAACGTTGCAGCCTGAAAACGGGTCAGCACATGGAATATGCTAGCAAAATAACACATAGAGAGTAATGAACAAAATGATGCTATCACTACATGCATATTTGGCTGGTATAAGGCTCTATGGTTACTGTTTTGCAAAAAGCCAATTTTTTCCTACTTCAAAGGAATAAATTTTATTTAACTATCATGGTGGTTGCTAAACATTGAGATGGTTGACAGCATCTCAATCCCAATTAAGTATCATCATTAACCCAAAAAAATTATTTAAAGTAACATGGTGATGAGATTCACATGATAATCCAAATACTAGATACTCAAAACGTCCATAACCGGGGATACGGCTAACCATGATTAGTTTATACACTCTGCAGAGGTTTGTGCACTTTTCCCCACAAGACTCGATCGCCTCCGCTTGATTCTCGCACTACATGATGTTTGAGAAACGGATGACCGAGACACAGTCTTTTAGAAGCGTTTGCACCTTACGATGTGATAGACCGTACCAACCTACATCCCCTACATCTGCTAGTCTACCACTATAAGAGTTCACACAACTTAGTCAACTATGCTAGAGCCCATAATAGCTTGTGGCTGCACACGGAAGTTTCTAGCATGAATAATCTCATGATCCCTTTGAACCTGGGTGGCGGTCCAAAAAGAAACAGGCAATCCTGGAATACCCAGGTACCTCAATCCACCCAGATGTGAGTTTTAGTTGCCACCTTAAGTAAACCATTAATTAACAATCTCACATCTGTCGTGAATATCTCTCAAACCCAATCCACGTCTACTAGCATAGCATAGCGATATAAGCAAACGTAGAAGTAACTCCCAAGGGTTTGATAATAAAACAGGTAATAGGTACTACCTCAACTACTTCCCGATACCCACAATTTAATTAGGTCCTAACCATGCAATGTTTGAGGGTTGATCTAATGCAATAAAACTGGGTAGTAAAGAGGTATGATCAAACTGTTACTTGCCTTGCTGATGATCCGTGAAACTTAGAGATTCGTAGTAGCAAGCGGCGCACTCCGGGTACTCTATTGCAAACAAACAAGCATACAACAAGAACTCAACAAATGCACAGGTAAAACTCAAATAAAAAATCTAACCAGAAAGTTCAACTTAAGAACTCCGGTTTGCAAAAAGAATCAAATCGAACGAAACAACGAAAGTCAAACGGCGAAAGAACCAAGCTTCGTTTACTAATCTGGATCTAAGTCAAATTTTACAGTAGCAAAAACTTGTTTGAGTAGGTTAAACGGAAAGAGAATTTCGAGATGAAACTCTAGGCGCTTGAATCGCCTGATTCCGTTAAATGAGCGAAAAGTTAAACTAAAACGACAAACAGATCGGAAATCGCGATTTGGAATAATCGCGGAAAATCCGGCGAAAAAGAAAACTGACGAACAGTTAAACGAACGAATGTTCGTTAACTGCGACTAACCGACGAGCACGTTCGTTAAAACGAACGGATCGGTGAACGTTCACTAACTAACTAAACCGACAGAAAAAAATAAACCGATCTAATAAAATAAAACTAGGGTTTCGGGAAAAAACCGAAATGGTTTTCCGGCGAAAAACCGCGCGGCGGCTACCTCGGTCCGGCGAGGTCGGGCGGGGCTCCGGCGGGCTCGGGAGAGGGCGGCGAGGGGCGGCCGGGCTGCGGGGTCGTCGGGGGCGGCGAGGGGCGGCGTTCGGGGCTCCGGGCGGCGGCTCCTTCGGCTCCTCTCGGCGGCGGCGGCTTCGAGCTCCGGCAGGGCTCCTCGGGCGGCGTCAGGTGCGGAACGGGGCGGGGTGAGGGTGGGGAGAGGCGGCGGGGTGGGGTATATAAGAGAGGAGGGGGGTGCCGTGGGGGAGGGGGCGACGGGCGGCGGCCGTGCTCGAGCGGGACTCGGGCGGCGGCGGGTCTCCAGGTCGGGGACGACTCGGGCGGCTGGGCTGGGCCGTCGGCTGGGCTTCGGCCCAGTCGGCGCGCTCGGGGTTTTTTTTTTAATTAATTCCGCCGAACCTAGAAAAATCGCAGAAAAATAAATAAAAATCTAAAAATGCCGAAATAAATTTTTCACCGTCTAATTAAAATAATTAGAACGAGGTGAACATTTTCTTGGCCCTAAAAATGCAGTTTTTAAAACGTGCAATTTTTTAATGTAAATAAAATCCGAATAAAATCGAATTCTTGATTTTAATATTTTTCCTCCAATATTTCAATGATCGTGGAGAAGTCATATTTTCTCCTCTCATTTATTTTAATATGAAATATTTTTCGGAGAGAAAAATAATTAAAAACCAAAAATCCTCGTTTCATTATTTGATAAAAATCAAATATGAAAACCGGGAAAAATCCCCAACTCTCTCCGAGGGTCCTTGAGTTGCTTAGGATTTCAAGGATTTGCCAAAATGCAATAAAATATGCTATGCAATGATGATCTAATGTATAACATTCCAAATTGAAAATTTGGGATGTTACATGTGGCCATCATCATCTCGTGCTTTTGATCTCCATCTCCAAAGCATCGTCACGATCTCCATCGTTACCGGCTCGACACCTTGATCTCCATCGTAGCGTCGTGGTCGTCTCGCCAACTATTGCTTCTACAACTATCGCTAACGCATAGTGATAAAGTAAAGCAATTACATAGCGTTTGCATTTCATACAATAAAGAGACAACCATAAGGCTCCCGCCGGTTGCCAAATAACTTACAAAACATGATCATCTCATACAGTAATGTTTATGACATCATGTCTTGACCATATCACATCACAACATGCCCTGCAAAAACAAGTTAGACGTCCTCTACTTTGTTGTTGCAAGTTTTACGTGGCTGCTACGGGCTTCTAGCAAGAACCGTTCTTACTTACGCATAAAACCACAACGGTGTTTTGTCAAGTTTGCTGTTTTAACCTTCTTCAAGGACCGGCCATAGTCAAATTCGATTCAACTAAAGAAGGAGAAACAAACACCCGCCAGCCACCTTTATGCAAAACTAGTTGCATGTCTGTCGGTGGAACCGGTCTCATGTGCGTGGACATGTAAGGTTGGTCCGGGCCGCTTCATCCCACAATAACGCCGAATCAAAATAAGACGTTGGTGGTAAGCAGTATGACTATCACCGCCCACAACTCTTTGTGTTCTACTCGTGCATATCATCTACGCATAGACCTGGCTCGGATGCCACTGTTTGGAAACGTTGCATGGAAAAACAAAAACAATTCTACGCACATGCAATGATCTATCCATGGAGATGCATAGCAACGAGGGGGAGAGTGTGTCTACATACCCTCGTAGACCGTAAGCGGAAGCGTTTCTCAACGCTGTTGATGTAGTCAAACTTTCTTCGCGCTCCACTGATCGAGTACCGAACGTACGGCACCTCCGAGTTCTGCACACGTTCAGCTCGGTGACGTCCCTCGTCTTCTTAATCCAGCAAGACGTTGAGGTAGTATATGAGTTCCGTCGGCACGACGGCATGGTGACGGTGATGGTGAAGTGATCCTCGCAGGGCTTTGCATAAGCACCGTGAGAATATGCCCGGGGATGTAAACTGTGGAGGGGGGCGCCGCACACGGCTAGGCAATTGTCTGGTGTGTGCTAGGGGTGCCCCCCATATATATATATATAGGTGGGAGGGGAGGGGAGAGGCCAGGAGGCGCCCCAAGTAGGACCGAATCTTACTTTGGCTCCTCCCAAGCCGCCCCGCTGCCATATATATTGGAGGGGGGAGGAAAGAGGGGGGAGGGGGAGGAAGGGGGAATCCTATTCCCTTTCTTTCCTTTCCTCCTTCCCCTTTCCTTCTCCACCTTGGCCGGCCCATATGGGGGGCGCACCAGCCCCTTGTGGCTGGTGCGTTTCCCCTCTTGGCTCATAAGGCCCATATCTTTTGCCGGCGTGCCCGGAACCCCTTTCGTTAACCCGATATGTACCCGGTACCCTCCGGAACACTTCCGGTGTCCGAATACCATCATCATATATATCAATCTTTAACTCTCGGCCATTTCAAGACTCCTCGTCATGTCCGTGATCTCATCCGGGACTCCGAACAACATTCGGTCACCAAATCACATAACTCATATAATACTATATCGTCATCGAACGTTAAACGCGCGGACCCTACGGGTTTGAGAACTATGTAGACATGACCGAGACACCTCTCCGGTCAATAACCAATAGCGAAACCTGGATGCTCATATTGGCTCCTACATATTCTATGAAGATATTTATCGGTCGAACCGTTATGACAACATACGTAATTCCCTTTGTCCATCGGTATGTTACTTGCCCGAGATTCGATCGTCGGTATCTTTATACCTTCAATCTCGTTACCGGCAAGTCTCTTTACTCATTCCATAACACATCATCTCGTGACTAGCTCCTTAGTCCTTTGCTTGCAAGCTTATGATGTGTATTACCGAGAGGGCCCAGAGATACCTCTCCGATACTCGGAGTGACAAATCCTAATCTCGATCTATGCCAGCTCAACAAACACCTTCGGAGATACCTGTAGAGCATCTTTATAATCACCCAGTTACGTTGTGACATTTGATAGCACACAAGGTATTCCTCCAGTGTCCGGGATTTGCATAATCTCATAGATGAAGGAATATGTATTTGACATGAAGAAAGCAATAGCAATTAAATTGAACGATCATTATGCTAAGCTAACAGATGGGTCTTGTCCATCACATCATTCCCCTAATGATGTGATCCCATTATCAAATGACAACTCATGTCCATGGTTACGAAACCTTAACCATCCTTGATCAACGAGCTAGTCTAGTAGAGGCTCACTAGGGACACGATATTTGTTTATGTATCCACACATGCATGTATTTAAGTTTCCAATCAATACAATTCTAGCATGAATAATAAACCTTTATCATGAATAAGAAAATATAAAATAACAACTTTATGATTGCCTCTAGGGCATATTTCTGTCAACTAACCAATTAGGAAAATAGCCATAGGAGAGAATTGGTTTTGCAAATTGCTTTGATCTCTCCGAGAAGTAGGGCCGACTTTAGAGCTGGGAATGAACATTACACACAAGGTTGTTTAAGGAGCTCCTCCACCCATAACATGCGCGGATGTGAAAAGGTGGATTTATTGTTCACTTGGTTGCTACTCCCTCTTTCGCAAAATTTTAGGTGTCTAAGCTTTTCCAGAAAATCCCAAAATCTAAGGTGTGTTAGCACTCGGCTCCCGGTATTATCTCTTGTACAGTTAACGAAAGCTAACTATTGCTAATCATAGATCATCCAACCACATCTTTGAAGGATATGGAGGAAAATTTTTGTAACCATGGCTCGGTAATTTGAGACTAGCCCTGCACTACTTTCTGTGCCAAAAGCTTACATGCCATACACAAAGGGAAGGAGGGAGTATTGTTTTGTATGTTGCACAAGAAATTACGAAAAAATAAACCTAAAACCTACCATGACAAGGAAAATAGTGTGATATGCAAAATTTGTGCATCTGAAAAAAATGTGTGTGCAAGCATAAAACTGCATACAAAATATGATAGCAAAAATTCTAAAAAATGCATCTATCATGAGTTGTATTGTGCAACTTATAGATCACACCTCTGCAACTGACATGTCTCCTTCGTTCAACTAGCTAGTACGATTAACTTGTATGGTTGTTTGGGTTTTCAATTTGTGTGATGATATGTGCAACTGGAATAAACCCCTTGTGTGTAAGAAGCATGGAAACCCCAAGAAAAATGAAATCCAATAGTAAAAAAGAAAACCCTGGTTGACAAAGGTTGCATCTCACTAGGTTGTAATGTGCAACTTGTGTGTCTGCATATGCAACTGACAGAACTAATATGTGCTAGTTACAAGTTGCCGTTTGTGCAACTACAAAAAAGAAAGAGAAGTTAAAAACATAACAACATACTGGTGGTCTCGCAACAAGCTTGGATGGTTTAGCCCGAACGAAAATGATAGTTTTCTTGTTTTCAAAGAGTGTCACCCTTCGTCTCTTGAAATAGGTTTGTTCTTACAATTATTAGGTTTTTAGTTTTCATGGAGTTGTTGGGAGTTGCTGTGTTTGTTCCCCTTCTTTTGTTGGAGGTGTTGTACCAAGAAAATGATGTGGACATGGACAATACAGATACGACCAGAAATACTATCAATATAAACAATAATCAGGTGATTTCTATTAATATTTATATGATTTTTTATGTTGTTGCTTCGAATAAAAATACAACACAATATTTTATCTTATGCAGAATTGCCGGAAACTTGTACAAGCCTCGTGTTAAAATGAGATATTACCATGCATCGAACACACACACACACACACACTTGCATGTGTACTACCATGGTGCAACCGATCCATACAAGGGTGAAAGTAACATGCATGCTACTTTGTTTAGCAAGAGTGAGGCCTCAGCTATGCATCTAAGTGGTTTTTTAGGCAACGTCACGAAGCTTTTATGAATTTGTCACAATGTTTTCAGGGACGGGTGGTAAGTTCCCGAGATGTCCTAACTAACCATGGCGGCCACCACTGAGTGATAATGCATGCTTCGCTAAGTTGTGAGCTTCAAAGTTTGAGCTCCTAAACTCATGACTGAAATTACAAAAATCAATAGCTAGGGAATGTTCTACACTATTTCATGAATAACTGCTCCATAGCTCGCCAAATTCTCCTTATGTATGTCCTGCACCACCGTCTTCCAGTCCGACGTGACTTGAATGCGTCTCAAATAGAGGTCATCCGCCAAGGCGAGCGCTTCTCTGATGGCGAGAGCTTCCAAAGTCGGGGAATCCACAATGTATCTGAAAGAAAGAGTGGATGCTCCCATGAACATACCTCTGTCATCTCTGCAAATGACGCCGACTGCTCCACCATAACTGGTTACCGCCGCGTCGACGTTGAACTTCGCATCACCTGAGGGTGGGGCTAGCCATCTCTTTGGTCTAGCACTGGTTGGAGTGGCCATCGATGGTTGCCTTGCATTGATCACTTGTAGCTCGCCCAAATATTTAGTTATAAAGCTATTGACATAATATGGTGGCTGAAATATGTTCTCATGAATTGCCTTCCTTCTGGCAGCCCATAGTGCCCAAAGCGTCACCACTAGTCGATCAAAAAGATCTTTCGTCAATATTTCACGCATTGAAAACCGCCACTCCTTCGGGCCCTCTTCCTCGCGATCCACCATATTCTGCACCAACTCCTCCGGGGCCAACGCCCATATACTCGTCGCCATCGGACATGACATGAGAGCATGTTTCCAAGTGTCAACAACCCCACATATCAAGCAAGTATCCTCTGTTGCCATGTGACGGTGTTTGAGAATCGAACCCGTCGGCATGGATTGACGAACTAGCCGCCACACAAAAACCTTGAGTTTGGATGGAACTTGCATGTGCCAGATCATGGACCACTTCTTGGTCTCTTGCTGCTCGTAAGATGTTCCGTTCTCCTCATATAACCACGCCTCCCTGCTATGTTTCGTCTTCAGTATCATTTGGTATGCCGAGTGAACACTGAATATTCCTCGAGGTTCCTCATGCCAGGCCCAAAAATCACTCACACCACGTGTGCATAAAGGAATCCGTAGTATCTCTTCCGCATCAAAATGAGTGAACACTGAACGTACCAAATTTTCATCCCATGTTGCCGAAGTTGCATCTATGAGCTGCACCACCCTCTCTAGAGGGTTCTGAACACGTGCGCAGATGGGTCGCTTGAGGCCGTCACGTGGGATCCAATTATGCAGCCAAATATCTGTTGTCTCTCCATCTCCAATGCGCCTAATGACCCCTTGTTCCAGGATGTCACGGCCATCCAATATCGCCCGCCATATTTGGGATGGATGCGAACCCAGTTCGGCTTCAAGGAGAGAGCAATGTGGGGAATATACTACCTTAAGAATATGGGCACTCAGCGATGTGCTATCTGTAAGGGTGCGCCATGCCTGCCTTGCCAGAAGGGCAAGGTTAAAAATCTCCATGTCACGAAAACCTAGGCCCCCAAGTGCTTCGGTAGAGTCATTATATCCCACGCCACCCAACTGGGCTTTCTCTTTCCATGTTTGGATCCCCACCAAAATTGTCGGATAATAGACATTATGCTCTCACATAAACCTCATGGCAATCTGAAGCAAGACATGGAATAGACTGGTATAGCTTGTGCCACAGATTTGATCAAAACTTCTTTACCGGCAGCTGAGAGTAATTTCTCCATCCACCCTTTGATCTTCTCCCAAACACGATCTCAAAGATATTTGAATGTACCGTTCTTTGAGTGGCCGGCATCAGTCGGCATGCCCAGGTAGCGCTCACTCAAGGACTCATTGTGTTCCTGCAGATTGTTCTTGACAGTTTCTCTCACCTGCACCGGGCATCCCTTGCTGAAGAAAATTGAGGATTTCTCATTGTTGATCCGCTGTCCAGAAGCATTGCAATATGTATCAATTAGGTTTGACACCATGGTTGAACTCTCCCCACTTGCCTTGAATAACAACAGGCTATCATCTGCAAACAAGAGGTGGTTAACGGTGGGAGCCGTGGGAGCCACCTGGATACCTGTCAGAGATGATTGAGAACTTGATTTAAGGAGGCACGGAAGGCCCTTTGCTGCAATCAATCTCCCTACCGGATACCGCGTGTGGGTATAAAAGAGTCGAGCTTCTCGCCATTAAAACAAACATAGAATGAGACTAAAGAGACCATGTGTCGTGGGAATGATTCCGACAATAATAAGGAGCATGATCTATGAGATGCATATGGGTGACACGGTGGTTTTAGCGAGTTTGGGCCTCTCGCGGTGGAGATAACGACCATACGTCTCGTGCTCCAGAGAGGCTTTCTTTATCTGTCATGAACACGGAGTGAGATGGTGTATTTGAGAGAGAGAGAGGGGAGAACGGATCTCCATGCCTCAGCTAAATGGTGAGAAAGAGAGAGAGGTGGAAGAAAAGAGCCCCCTAGTCTAGTGGTGGGGGTGGCTTATATAGAGTGCGCCACCCCCTCACCTCCTATGTTACAAAGTGGGGGCGTTAATGCCATAACTCAGCCTACTACTAAGATGATACTCCGAGTGCCTTGTCGATTGTTGGTCTTTGCATATCCGAGTGAGATCAGGTGCTCCGAGTGGAATGAGTTGGTCGAGTGGAGTGCTATGCTCCGAGTGGTTGTTTTCGTCCGAGTGACTTGGTGGTCATCCGAGTGGATGGTTTGTCGATTCTCCGAGCGATGCTCTGGGCCCATCTGATATGTCGACCCCGTGCTTTGTGATCTTTGACCCTTCATGGGCCTACCTGTTATGCATGTCCCCAACACCATGCACATGACCACCTCTATCCAATGATGATCAAATCCCACTTTAGTCATGATACATCTCAAATAAGCCCACTCTACTCTGTCATATGCCTACATCATATCCAGCTTCAAAGCACAATAACTGTTTGATTTTGCTCTCGATCTTTTCATAAAGTGTAAGCATTGATAATATTATCCGTAATCAGCCTCCCAGGCACAAACGTAGACTGTTCCTCAGAAATTGTGTCAGGCAATATAGCTTTCAACCTGCTTGCTATCACTTTCGAGGCTATTTTATACAGAACATTGATACGTCTCCAACGTATCTATAATTTTTGATTGCTTCATGCTATATTATCTTCTGTTTTGGACATTATTGGGCTTTATTATACACTTTTATATTATTTTTGGGACTAACCTATTAACCGGAGGCCCAGCCCAGAATTGCTGTTTTTTGCCTATTCAGAGTTTCGCAGAAAAAGAATATCAAACGGAGTCCAAATGGAATGAAACCTTCGGGAACATGATTTTTGAAACGAACGTGATCCAGCGGACTTGGACCCTACGTCAAGAAAGCTACCAGGAAGCCACGAGGTAGGGGGGCGCGCCTACCCCCTGGGCACGCCCTCCACCCTCGTGGGCCCCCTGTTGCTCCACCGACGTACTCCTTCCTCCTATATATACCTACGTACCTCCAAACTACCAGATACGGAGCCAAAAACTGAATTCCACCGCCGCAACCTTCTGTACCCGTGAGATTCCATCTTGGGGCCTGTTCCGGAGCTCCGCCGAAGGGGGCATCGATCACGGTGGGCTTCTACATCAACACCATAGCCTCTCCGATGAAGTGTGAGTAGTTTACCTCAGACCTTCTGGTCCATAGTTATTAGCTAGATGGCTTCTTCTCTCTTTTTGGATCTCAATACAATGTTCTCCCCCTCTCTTGTGGAGATCTATTCGATGTAATCTTCTTTTGCGGTGTGTTTGTTGAGACCGATGAATTGTGGGCTTATGATCAAGTTTATCTATGAACAATATCTGAATCTTCTGAATTCTTTTATGTATGATTGGTTATCTTTGCAAGTATCTTTGAATTATCAGTTTGGTTTGGCCTACTAGATTGATCTTTCTTGCAATGGGAGAAGTGCTTAGCTTTGGGCTCAATCTTGCGGTGTCCTTTCCCAGCGACAGTATGGGCAGCAAGGCACGTATAGTATTGTTGCCATCGAGGATAACAAGATGGGGTTTATATCATATTGCATGAGTTTATCCTTCTACATCATGTCATTTTGCTTAAGGCGTTACTCTGTTCTTATGAACTTAATACTGTAGATGCATGCTGGATAGCGGTCGATGTGTGGAGTAATAGTAGTAGATGCAGGCAGGAGTCGGTCTACTTGTCTCGGACGTGATGCCTATATACATGATCATAGCTAGATATTCTCATAACTATGCTCAATTCTGTCAATTGCTCAACAGTAATTTGTTCACCCACCGTAGAATACTTATGCTCTTGAGAGAAGCCACTAGTGAAACCTATGGCCCTCGGATCTATTTTCCATCATATTAATCTTCCAACACTTAGTTATTTTTATTGCCTTCTATTTTACTTTGCATCTTTATCATAAAAATACCAAAAATATTATCTTATCATATCTATCAGATCTCACTCTCGTCAGTGACCGTGTAGGGATTCACAACCCCTTATCGCGTTGGTTGCGAGGATTTATTTGTTTGTGTAGGTGCGAGGGACTCGCGCGTAGCCTCCTACTGGATTGATACATTGGTTCTCAAAAACTGAGGGAAATACTTACGCTACTTTGCTGCATCACCCATTCCTCTTCAAGGGAAAACCAACGCAGTGCTCAAGAGGTAGCAAGAAGGATATCTGGCGCCGTTGCCGGGGAGGCTTAAGCAAGGTCAAGTCAAGATTTGGACTCCCGACAACGAGCCATTTCTGGCGCCGTTGCCGGGGAGGTCTACGCAAAAGTCAACATACCAAGTACCCATCACAAACCCTTATCTCTCGCATTACATTATTTGCCATTTGCCTCTCGTTTTCCTCTCCCCCACTTCACCCTTGCCGTTTTATTCGCCCTCTCTTTTCCACTCGCCCTTCTTTCGCCATGTCTGAATCAAAAAGGGTTAGGGGTTCTCTCCCGGGTTTTAGTACCTTGGATAACCCCTCTGTCCTCTCTAAGCTCATAAACAATGATGCTGTAGAAAGACCTACCGGGGCCATCAATGAAAGTCTGAATAATTTTGATGAAGATGATTCCGGAATATTCCGTTATTTACTTTATGAATCTTTGAAAGATGCTTGGGATAGGCTGTTAAGGATCCGGGCTAGCTATGTACCCCAATATCAAATTGAGGTTTATCTAAAAAGCTTTTATGATGGGTTGCCCGCTTCGTTCAAACAAGTTTTAGATTCTATTTTTGAAGAGGGTTTTCTTCAAGGGGACCCCATAGATACCTATGAAAAGATGAAAACTATATTTGGGCATCCCATGAATGAGAAAGTTGAATCCACGTCTTTGTTGCTCTCCTACCAAAACGAATCTATTAAAGAGATAAAAGCTAGCCTAGATGCAAATTTCCGCAACGTGCTTAATCTTTCTTCTACCATCAATGGCCACGTGCTTTATCAAAATAGAAATATTAATTCCATAGATAACAAGTTTGCTCTTTTCTTCCCTAAAACCAAAGATGGCAATACCTAGATATATCATTGCTATTATGCCTAGCTAAGGGCGTTAATCCATAGCGCTTGTTGGGAGGCAACCCAATTTTATTTTTTCTTTTTTTTCTTTTTTCTTCTGTTTAGGAATAAATATTTGTTCTAGCCTCTGGTTAGATGTGTTTTTATGTTTTAATTAGTGTTTGTGCCAAGTTAAACCTATAGGATCTTCTTGGATGATAGTTATTTGATCTTGCAGAAATTTCCAGAAACTTTCTGTTCACGCAAATAATTTTTAAAAATCACCAGAACGTGATAAAATATTTATTCCAATTGCTGCTGATCAATAAACAAATTGTCTAGGTCGTCCTATTTTTTCTGATTTTTTGGAGTTCCAGAAGTTTGTATTAGTTACAGATTACTACAGACTGTTCTGTTTTTGACAGATTCTGTTTTTCGTGTGTTGTTTGCTTATTTTGATGAATCTATGGCTAGTAAAATAGTTTATGAACCATAGAGAAGTTGGAATACAGTAGGTTTAACATCAATATAAATAAAGAATGAGTTCATTACAGTACCTTGAAGTGGTCTTTTGTTTTCTTTCGCTAACGGAGCTCACGAGATTTTCTGCTGAGTTTTGTGTTGTGAAGTTTTCAAGTTTTGGGTGAAAGATTTGATGGATTATGGAACAAGGAGTGGCAAGAGCCTAAGCTTGGGGATGCCCATGGCACCCCCAAGATAATCTAAGGACACCTAAAAGCCAAAGCTTGGGGATGCCCCGGAAGGCATCCCCTCTTTCGTCTACTTCCATCGGTAACTTTACTTGGAGCTATATTTTGATTCACCACATGATATGTGTTTTGCTTGGAGCGTCTTGTATGATTTGAGTCTTTGCTTTTTATTTTACCACAATCATCTTTGCTGTACACACCTTTTGAGAGAGACACACATGATTCGGAAATTATTAGAATACTCTATGTGCTTCACTTATATCTTTTGAGTTATATAGTTTTTGCTCTAGTGCTTCACTTATATCTTTTAGAGCACAGTGGTGGATTTGTTTTATAGAAAATATTTTTCTCTCATGCTTCACTTACATTATTTTGAGAGTCCTACAAAACAGCATGGTAGTTTGCTTTAACAATAATAGGCATACAAGATTAGTAAAAGAAAAATTCTTATGAGTGTGTTGAATACTATGAGAAGTTTGATGCTTGATAATTGTTTTGAGATATGGAGTTGGTGATATTAGAGTCATGCTAGTTGAGTAGTTGTGAATTTTAGAAATACTTTTGTTAAAGTTTGTGATTCCCGTAGCATGCACGTATGGTGAACCGTTATGTGATGAAGTCGGAGCATGATTTATTTATTGATTGTCTTCCTTATGAGTGGCGGTCGGGGACGAGCGATGGTATTTTCCTACCAATCTATCCCCCTAGGAGCATGCGCGTAATACTTTGCTTTGATAACTTGTAGATTTTTGCAATAATTATATGAGTTCTTTATGACTAATCTTGAGTCCATGGATTATACGCACTTTTCGCCGGTATCATACACCCACCATATACCTTCCTCAAAACAGCCACCATACCTACCTATCATGGCATTTCCATAGCCATTCCGAGATATATTGCCATGCAACTTACCACCGTTGCATTTACTATGACACGCTCCATCATTGTCATATTGCTTTGCATGATCATGTAGTTGACATTGTATTTGTGGCAAAGCCACCGTTCATAATTCTTTCATACATGTCACTCTTGATTCATTGCATACCCCGGTACACCGCCGGAGGCATTCACATAGAGTAATATTTTGTTCTAAGTATTGAGTTGTAATTGTTGAGTTGTAAGAAAATAAAAGTGTGATGACCATCATTTTTAGAGCATTGTCCCAAGTGAGGAAAGGATGATGGAGACTATGATTCCCCCACAAGTCGGGATGAGACTCCGGACGAAAATAAAAAAAGAAGAAAAGAAAAGAGGCCATAAAAAAGAGAGAAAAAGGCCCAAATAAAAAAATGAGATAAAAAGAGAGAAGGGACAATGTTACTATCCTTTCACCACACTTGTGCTTCAAAGTAGCACCATGATCTAAATGATAGAGAGTCTCCTATGATATCACTTTCATATACTAGTGGGAATTTTCATTATAGAACTTGGCTTGTATATTCCAATGATGGGCTTCCTCAAAATGCCCTAGGTCTTGTGAGCAAGCGAGTTGGATGCACACCCACTTAGTTTCTTTTTTTGAGCTTTCATATACTTATAGCTCTAGTGCATCCGTTGCATGGCAATCCCTACTCACTCACATTGATATCTATTGATGGGCATCTCCATAGCCCGTTGATACGCCTAGTTGATGTGATACTATCTTCTCCTTTTTGTCTTCTCCACAACCACCATTCTATTCCACATATAGTGCTATGTCCATGGCTCACGCTCATGTACTGCGTGAAGATTGAAAAAGTTTGAGAATGTCAAAAGTATGAAACAATTGCTTGGCTTGTCATCGGGGTTGTGCATGATTTAAATATTTTGTGTGGTGAAGATAGAGCATAGCCAGACTATATGATTTTGTAGGGATAACTTTCTTTGGCCATATTATTTTGAGACGACCTAATTGCTTAGTTAGTATGCTTGAAGTATTATTATTTTTATGTCAATATTAAACTTTTGTCTTGAATCTTTCGGATCTGAGTATTCATACCACAATTAAGAAGAATTACATTCAAATTATGCCAAGTAGCATTCCACATCAAAAATTCTGTTTTTATCATTTACCTACTCGAGGACGAGCAGGAATTAAGCTTGGGGATGCTTGATACGTCTCCAACGTATCTGTAATTTTTGATTGCTCCATGCTATATTATCTTCTGTTTTGGACATTATTGGGCTTTATTATACACTTTTATATTATTTTTGGGACTAACCTATTAACCGGAGGCCCAGCCCAGAATTGTTGTTTTTGCCTATTTCAGAGTTTCGCAGAAAAAGAATATCAAACGGAGTCCAAACGGAATGAAACCTTCGGGAACGTGATTTTCGGAACGAACGTGATCCAGAGGACATGGACCCTACGCCAAGAAAGCTACCAGGATGCCACGAGGTAGGGGGCGCGCCCTCCACCCTCGTGGGCCCCATGTTGCTCCACCGACGTACTCCTTCCTCCTATATATACCTACGTACCCCCAAACAATCAGATACGGAGCCAAAAACCTAATTCCACCGCCGCAACCTTCTGTACCCGTGAGATCCCATCTTGGGGCCTGTTCCGGAGCTCCGCCGGAGGGGGCATCGATCACGGAGAGCTTCTACATCAACACCATAGCCTCTCCAATGAAGTGTGAGTAGTTTACCTCAGACCTTCGGGTCCATAGTTATTAGCTAGATGGCTTCTTCTTTCTTTTTGGATCTCAATACAATGTTCTCCCCCTCTCTTGTGGAGATCTATTCGATGTAATCTTCTTTTGCGGTGTGTTTGTTGAGACCGATGAATTGTGGGTTTATGATCAAGTTTATCTATGAACAATATCTGAATCTTCTGAATTCTTTTATGTATGATTGGTTATCTTTGCAAGTCTCTTTGAATTATCAGTTTGGTTTGGCCTACTAGATTGATCTTTCTTGCAATGGGAGAAGTGCTTAGCTTTGGGCTCAATCTTGCGGTGTCCTTTCCCAGCGACAGTATGGGCAGCAAGGCACGTATAGTATTGTTGCCATCGAGGATAACAAGATGGGGTTTATATCATATTGCATGAGTTTATCCTTCCACATCATGTCATTTTGCTTAAGGCGTTACTCTGTTCTTATGAACTTAATACTGTAGATGCATGCTGGATAGCGGTCGATGTGTGGAGTAATAGTAGTAGATGCAGGCAGGAGTCGGTCTACTTGTCTCGGACGTGATGCCTATATACATGATCATACCTAGATATTCTCATAACTATGCTCAATTCTGTCAATTGCTCAACAGTAATTTGTTCACCCACCGTAGAATACTTATGCTCTTGAGAGAAGCCACTAGTGAAACCTATGGCCCTCAGATCTATTTTCCATCATATTAATCTTCCAACACTTAGTTATTTTTATTGCCTTCTATTTTACTTTGCATCTTTATCATAAAAATACCAAAAATATTATCTTATCATATCTATCAGATCTCACTCTCGTCAGTGACCGTGTAGGGATTCACAACCCCTTATCGCGTTGGTTGCGAGGATTTATTTGTTTGTGTAGGTGCGAGGGACTCGCGCGTAGCCTCCTACTGGATTGATACATTGGTTCTCAAAAACTGAGGGAAATACTTACGCTACTTTGCTGCATCACCCATTCCTCTTCAAGGGAAAACCAACGCAGTGCTCAAGAGGTAGCAAGAAGGATATCTGGCGCCGTTGCCGGGGAGGCTTAAGCAAGGTCAAGTCAAGATTTGGACTCCCGACAACGAGCCATTTCTGGCGCCGTTGCCGGGGAGGTCTACGCAAAAGTCAACATACCAAGTACCCATCACAAACCCTTATCTCCCGCATTACATTATTTGCCATTTGCCTCTCGTTTTCCTCTCCCCCACTTCACCCTTGCCGTTTTATTCGCCCTCTCTTTTCCACTCGCCCTTCTTTCGCCATGTCTGAATCAAAAAGGGTTAGGGTTCTCTCCCGGGTTTTAGTACCTTGGATAACCCCTCTGTCCTCTCTAAGCTCATAAACAATGATGCTGTAGAAAGACCTACCGGGGCCATCAATGAAAGTCTGAATAATTTTGATGAAGATGATTCCGGAATATTCCGTTATTTACTTTATGAATCTTTGAAAGATGCTTGGGATAGGCTGTTAAGGATCCGGGCTAGCTATGTACCCCAATATCAAATTGAGGTTTATCTAAAAAGCTTTTATGATGGGTTGCCCGCTTCGTTCAAACAAGTTTTAGATTCTATTTTTGAAGAGGGTTTTCTTCAAGGGGACCCCATAGATACCTATGAAAAGATGAAAACTATATTTGGGCATCCCTTGAATGAGAAAGTTGAATCCACATCTGTGTTGCTCTCCTACCAAAACGAATATATTAAAGAGATAAAAGCTAGCCTAGATGCAAATTTCCGCAACGTGCTTAATCTTTCTTCTACCATCAATGGCCACGTGCTTTATCAAAATAGAAATATTAATTCCATAGATAACAAGTTTGCTCTTTTCTTCCCTAAAACCAAAGATGGCAATACCTAGATATATCCTTGCTATTATGCCTAGCTAAGGGCGTTAAACCATAGCGCTTGTTGGGAGGCAACCCAATTTTATTTTTTATTTTTTTTATTTTTTCTTCTGTTTAGGAATAAATATTTGTTCTAGCCTCTGGTTAGATGTGTTTTTATGTTTTAATTAGTGTTTGTGCCAAGTTAAACCTATAGGATCTTCTTGGATGATAGTTATTTGATCTTGCAGAAATTTCCAGAAACTTTCTGTTCACGCAAATAATTTTTAAAAATCACCAGAACGTGATAAAATATTTATTCCAATTGCTGCTGATCAATAAACAAATTGTCTAGGTCGTCCTATTTTTTCTGATTTTTTGGAGTTCCAGAAGTTTGTATTAGTTACAGATTACTACAGACTGTTCTGTTTTTGACAGATTCTGTTTTTCGTGTGTTGTTTGCTTATTTTGATGAATCTATGGCTAGTAAAATAGTTTATAAACCATAGAGAAGTTGGAATACAGTAGGTTTAACACCAATATAAATAAAGAATGAGTTCATTACAGTACCTTGAAGTGGTCTTTTGTTTTCTTTCGCTAACGGAGCTCACGAGATTTTCTGCTGAGTTTTGTGTTGTGAAGTTTTCAAGTTTTGGGTGAAAGATTTGATGGATTATGGAACAAGGAGTGGCAAGAGCCTGAGCTTGGGGATGCCCATGGCACCCCCAATATAATCTAAGGACACCTAAAAGCCAAAGCTTGGGGATGCCCCGGAAGGCATCCCCTCTTTCGTCTACTTCCATCGGTAACTTTACTTGGAGCTATATTTTGATTCACCACATGATATGTGTTTTTCTTGGAGCGTCTTGTATGATTTGAGTCTTTGCTTTTTAGTTTACCACAATCATATTTGCTGTACACACCTTTTGAGAGAGACACACATGATTCGGAAATTATTAGAATACTCTATGTGCTTCACTTATATCTTTTGAGTTATATAGTTTTTGCTCTAGTGCTTCACTTATATCTTTTAGAGCACAGTGGTGGATTTGTTTTATAGAAAATATTTTTCTCTCATGCTTCACTTACATTATTTTGAGAGTCCTACAAAACAGCATGGTAGTTTGCTTTAACAATAATAGGCATACAAGATTAGTAAAAGAAAAATTCTTATGAGTGTGTTGAATACTATGAGAAGTTTGATGCTTGATAATTGTTTTGAGATATGGAGATGGTGATATTAGAGTCGTGCTAGTTGAGTAGTTGTGAATTTTAGAAATACTTTTGTTAAAGTTTGTGATTCCCGTAGCATGCACGTATGGTGAACCGTTATGTGATGATGTCGGAGCATGATTTATTTATTGATTGTCTTCCTTATGAGTGGCGGTCGGGGACGAGCGATGGTATTTTCCTACCAATCTATCCCCCTAGGAGCATGCGCGTAATACTTTGCTTTGATAACTTGTAGATTTTTGCAATAATTATATGAGTTCTTTATGACTAATGTTGAGTCCATGGATTATACGCACTTTTCGCCGGTATCATACACCCACCATATACCTTCCTCAAAACAGCCACCATACCTACCTATCATGGCATTTCCATAGCCATTCCGAGATATATTGCCATGCAACTTACCACCGTTGCATTTACTATGACACGCTCCATCATTGTCATATTGCTTTGCATGATCATGTAGTTGACATTGTATTTGTGGCAAAGCCACCGTTCATAATTCTTTCATACATGTCACTCTTGATTCATTGCATATCCCGGTACACCGCCGGAGGCATTCACATAGAGTAATATTTTGTTCTAAGTATTGAGTTGTAATTGTTGAGTTGTAAGAAAATAAAAGTGTGATGACCATCATTTTTAGAGCATTGTCCCAAGTGAGGAAAGGATGATGGAGACTATGATTCCCCCACAAGTCGGGATGAGACTCCGGACGAAAATAAAAAAAGAAGAAAAGAAAAGAGGCCATAAAAAAGAGAGAAAAAGGCCCAAATAAAAAAATGAGATAAAAAGAGAGAAGGGACAATGTTACTATCCTTTCACCACACTTGTGCTTCAAAGTAGCACCATGATCTAAATGATAGAGAGTCTCCTATGATATCACTTTCATATACTAGTGGGAATTTTCATTATAGAACTTGGCTTGTATATTCCAATGATGGGCTTCCTCAAAATGCCCTAGGTCTTGTGAGCAAGCGAGTTGGATGCACACCCACTTAGTTTCTTTTTTTGAGCTTTCATATACTTATAGCTCTAGTGCATCCGTTGCATGGCAATCCCTACTCACTCACATTGATATCTATTGATGGGCATCTCCATAGCCCGTTGATACGCCTAGTTGATGTGATACTATCTTCTCCTTTTTGTCTTCTCCACAACCACCATTCTATTCCACATATAGTGCTATGTCCATGGCTCACGCTCATGTATTGCGTGAAGATTGAAAAAGTTTGAGAATGTCAAAAGTATGAAACAATTGCTTGGCTTGTCATCGGGGTTGTGCATGATTTAAATATTTTGTGTGGTGAAGATAGAGCATAGCCAGACTATATGATTTTGTAGGGATAACTTTCTTTGGCCATATTATTTTGAGACGACCTAATTGCTTACTTAGTATGCTTGAAGTATTATTATTTTTATGTCAATATTAAACTTTTGTCTTGAATCTTTCGGATCTGAGTATTCATACCACAATTAAGAAGAATTACATTCAAATTATGCCAAGTAGCATTCCACATCAAAAATTCTGTTTTTATCATTTACCTACTCGAGGACGAGCAGGAATTAAGCTTGGGGATGCTTGATACGTCTCCAACGTATCTGTAATTTTTGATTGCTCCATGCTATATTATCTTCTGTTTTGGACATTATTGGGCTTTATTACACACTTTTATATTATTTTTGGGACTAACCTATTAACCGGAGGCCCAGCCTAGAATTGTTGTTTTTGCCTATTTCAGAGTTTCGCAGAAAAAGAATATCAAACGGAGTCCAAACGGAATGAAACCTTCGGGAACGTGATTTTCGGAACGAACGTGATCCAGAGGACATGGACCCTACGTCAAGAAAGCTACCAGGAAGCCACGAGGTAGGGGGCGCGCCCTCCACCCTCGTGGGCCCCATGTTGTTCCACCGACGTACTCCTTCCTCCTATATATACCTACGTACCCCCAAACAATCAGATACGGAGCCAAAAACCTAATTCCACCGCCGCAACCTTCTGTACCCGCGAGATCCCATCTTGGGGCCTGTTCCAGAGCTCCGCCGGAGGGGGCATCGATCACGGAGAGCTTCTACATCAACACCATAGCGTCTCCAATGAAGTGTGAGTAGTTTACCTCAGACCTTCGGGTCCATAGTTATTAGCTAGATGGCTTCTTCTCTCTTTTTGGATCTCAATACAATGTTCTCCCCCTCTCTTGTGGAGATCTATTCGATGTAATCTTCTTTTGCGGTGTGTTTGTTGAGACCGATGAATTGTGGGTTTATGATCAAGTTTATCTATGAACAATATCTGAATCTTCTGAATTCTTTTATGTATGATTGGTTATCTTTGCAAGTCTCTTCGAATTATCAGTTTGGTTTGGCCTACTAGATTGATCTTTCTTGCAATGGGAGAAGTGCTTAGCTTTGGGCTCAATCTTGCGGTGTCCTTTCCCAGCGACAGTATGGGCAGCAAGGCACGTATAGTATTGTTGCCATCGAGGATAACAAGATGGGGTTTATATCATATTGCATGAGTTTATCCTTCTACATCATGTCATTTTGCTTAAGGCGTTACTCTGTTCTTATGAACTTAATACTGTAGATGCATGCTGGATAGCGGTCGATGTGTGGAGTAATAGTAGTAGATGCAGGCAGGAGTCGGTCTACTTGTCTCGGACGTGATGCCTATATACATGATCATACCTAGATATTCTTATAACTATGCTCAATTCTGTCAATTGCTCAACAGTAATTTGTTCACCCACCGTAGAATACTTATGCTCTTGAGAGAAGCCACTAGTGAAACCTATGGCCCCCGGGTCTATTTTCCATCATATTAATCTTCCAACACTTAGTTATTTTTATTGCCTTCTATTTTACTTTGCATCTTTATCATAAAAATACCAAAATATTATCTTATCATATCTATCAGATCTCACTCTTGTAAGTGACCGTGTAGGGATTCACAACCCCTTATCGCGTTGGTTGCGAGGATTTATTTGTTTGTGTAGGTGCGAGGGACTCGCGCGTAGCCTCCTACTGGATTGATACCTTGGTTCTCAAAAACTGAGGGAAATACTTACGCTACTTTGCTGCATCACCCTTTCCTCTTCAAGGGAAAACCAACGCAGTGCTCAGGAGGTAGCAAACATTGCAAAGACTTATAGGCCGGAATTGAGCAAGTACCGTGGGGGTCGTTACCTTAGGAATCAATACCAAAACAGTATCGTTGAGAGATTCTAGGCTCTCCTCATATATCCCACTCAGCACTATATTTGTTACTTCATCCCCACATATATCCCAGTGCCTTTGGTAAAAATGAGCAGGGAACCCGTCTGGGCCCGGAGCCTTAGTCGGAAACATCTGAAATAAAGGGATCTTGACCTCTTCCTTGGTGTACGGGGCACACAAGTTAGAGTTCATCTCGGCTGTCACCTTCCTCGGAACATGGTCGAGCACCGCATCCATGTTCTGGACCCCTTCAGCGAGATATATGGACTTATAAAAATCATTAGCTAATACCTTTAGCTCCGCTGGATCGGAAATCTCCACTCCAAGAGAGTCTTGTAGTGCTTTGATCATATTTTTCTTGCGGTGAAGACTAGCTCGAAGATGGAAGAACTTTGTGTTTTTGTCTCCTCCTGAAAGCCACTCAACCCTAGCTCTCTGATGCCACATAATCTCCTCCCTGTAGTACATCTCTATTAGCTTCTCATTAATTTTTAGCTCGACGTGGGAAGAACCTGATCTTGCCGAGTCGTTCTTGAGTTCCTCTAGCATCTGTTTCAGTTTTTTTATCTCTTTTCTGACACTCCCAAACGTATCCCGACTCCACTTTGTAAATCATTCGCAAGACTGCACTTCTGTTTAAGTCTTCTGTAAGTGGTGTGCATGCAACAACAGAAGGAGCAACGTCCATCGTGCACACACAGAGCTAGAAGCACTTGGAGTTGTCCCATGTTCACACATGCAGCTACATGTCGAGTAGGCCAAAGGTGACTATATGCGTGTGGGTAGTCTTGAACCTGCGCAGCCCAAGGTTCACACGGGAGGAGACCAAAAATATCGCGACGGTGGACGGCATCCAACTTACCTTTAATAAATATAGTCATCATATTCTAGCGTTTTTACTTGGGTTTTATTATAGGGGTGTGCTACGCGTCCGCTGGCTGATATTTTTAAAGATCAGCCGGCTCGCGAGCCGTCGGATTGCCGCATCAAGCGAGTCGAGTGTGCATCCAGGACTGTAACATAGGTCTTGTTGCAGAATTTTTTTGCAACAGCTTTGTCGCGAAAAAAACTACAACTAGGATTTTGTTGCAATTTTTTCTGCAACTGAGGTCCAGTTGCAGAAATTTGTCGCAACATAGGTTTTGTTGCAAAACTAGAGCTGTCATAGACCATTGCAACACAGTATACGTTTCTGAAACATAGCCTCTATTTCGGAAACGCGTTCGACAAAGAACGGCATGCAAGCCATCAATTGGACGCGTGCATTACAACGGAGGTGGCGGACGCAGCCACTACGATCCGCCGGATGACGGTAAGCTTTTCCCTTTATTTTATTGTCTAGCCATCGCTACAATTTGCATCTACGAGATGTGTAGGTCTACCGCCTTGTCAGATCCACAGTGGAACCCCAACTTTTGATCTAGTTCGTGTGCTCAGTTTTTCATCCGCAATTTCAGATTGCAATTCACCTTTGTTCTTGTTGGTTCTTCAATTGCTTGCAGGTACTCGAACCTCATTGTTCAGGTTGATCGTGCCTACGGCAGGGTCAATAACCATCAGAGATTGGTTTAGCGATTGTCGAGATGTATCGTCGGGTACGGTATAGCTGGATCGTCAAGGTCAAAATCCACCAAATCGATAGTTATCCCCACTCTCATCGAAAGGTCGAGCCGCCGTTACATCAGAAAAAGTGTTTCTCAACAACGACAAAAGGGACTAAAAAAAGATTGATCTCAATGAGCTTCCTCGCGACCTCAATGAACAACCTTCCGACCACATCTCTGTGCCTCACGATGGCGTTGAGTTTGTGCAGCCAGTGTGGTTCTCGCATTTGGTGTTGGCAGGCAATCATCGGTCCCTACTATCTCTATAAAATTGTTAGGATAAAGAAACTAGTAAGAAAAATCAACAAACTCTTTGTTCGCACAATGAAGAAGGCATCCGTTAACTATAGGATTGAACTAGGTTTCTTACCTTATTTTGATGCACAACATTTTAATATTTAGACAGTATATTTATGGATCTCTTTGTTTTAGTATTTTCCAAAGTAGTGCACCGATGACTACCTATCAAATTACATGTATGCCCATGAGGCAAGAAAATACTCATATAAAACCCACTTTATAGTATTGAGGTCTTCCTCAAGAGAGCGAAGGACTGGCGGGCGATCAACCACATGCACTAGTCTAAAGTTGCATAGACCTTCAACACCATGCAAGGCTCTTACACGCAAAAAAAACATCATGAAAGGCTCAATATTCGCCTTCCACTTTAGCAACTTACCAAATAAGATTCAGCTGTCTATTTACCGTTTATGATGCTACTTTTGAGAGGTTTTAGATGTTACATGTGAAGTGCTTCTGTGTTACTTATTTAATTTGATGTTTGTGTACTGTGGTGTACTAGCCATATGGTGTACTGTGATGTCAATTATGAATTCTTGATGGACATTTGATGGATATGAAAATATATTGTGTGTTTAATATGGAATCAGGATGAAAGTTTGTCGAATATGAAATGTAAATTTCCTTATTATAGGGATTACATTAATAATGAGCCAATAAACATGCTTATTGGGTCATTGCATTGCACATGGTTCCGTAAAAAGGTGTATGGGCAATGATCGCTTCCAACACACACGATTGCTAAAAAAATATGCGTGTGGGGTAGACGAACGCAACACACAATCAGTCATAGACACGTGTGCGATGGACGTAGTAACCCACACACTCACCGCAACACATCGTGTGTTCGATGAGAGACCCCATCCCACATGATTGTGCTTCCCAAATCGTGTGTGATACGCGGATTGGCCGCAAACGTTTCAACCCGACAAATCATGCGCATTGGAGGCCGCTATCCCTCACGATTGCATTTTCTCAAACGTGTGTTATATTGAGTCTGAGCGCAAATATTTCTACGTGAAAAATTGTGTAGGGTGTGTGACAGATCTCACAAGTCTTGTTCTGTGTAATCGTTTGCGATAGCCTGCCCATCGTACATGTTTACTATCGAGTGTATCGTGTGCGTTAGGCTGACCTATCACATGACTCGAGTAACTGGCGATCAATCACCAGTGGGGAGGGTCGATTGAACGAATTCGTTCACAGGGGAAGCTGCTCTGAGCGAACGAACCCCCCTCCCCCTCGATGGTTTGCCAGGGGAAGCCCCGGCCGAACCCTCGTTGGCCCAGAGGCCTAGTTTCATGTTTTATTTAAAAAAAATGCGATGAACAAAAAAATACATATTTGTCCTATAAGAAACAAAGAAAACATAAAATGTATAATTGCCATTAAAAATGTGATGCAACTTTCAAAAAATGCATGTTAATTTACTACATGGAAGTTTTCGCCTCCCAACAAGTTGGTTTGGCATGACAAGTCGGGCGTTCACTGGGAAAATGCTTCCAGGGAACGTTCCCTCGATATGCGGTCCTGAATTTATAAATTTACATGATTAAAAAAATGTGTCATGTGATCTAAAAAAATTATGAATTCTGTCCTGGATATGTTTTCACTATGAAAAAAAGCCATGTGTGGAGAACATTTTTTTCTTTATTTGCCAAAGACCATAAACACAAATGCCATGTTGTATTTTTTTTGCTTTATTTGGTCCATTGTGCAAAAAATCATTAAAAAATGCCATATCAGTGAAAAAAAATTCCATGCCAATATAAATAAAGTTGCCACCCTCTTACTAGAAAAATGTCACCCTCCTAATAATAAAAGTGGCATGCCAACAATAATAAAACAACCAACCTGTTAATAATAAAATTGACACCCTCCAATTAATAAAAATGGCATGTTATTAATAACAAAAATGCCATGCCCTTAATCATAAAACTGACATCCTCTTGACAATAAAAATGCCATATTATAATAATGTTAAAAATGCAACGCTCTTAATAATAAAATTGTCATCCTCTTAATAATAAAAATGATGTGTTAGTAATTATTAAAATGCCATATTCTTAGTAAAAAAATCCCTAAAAAATGCCATGGGGGCATTGCAAAAAAGACCTAAAAATTGCCATTCTAAAAATATGCACATGGCAAGTTTGGAAAGATCCCTCTCTAAAAATAGGGGGAATTTCTTTCAAAATGAAAAAAAAATCATTATTTTCAGGAAAAAAATTCAGAAGAAAAGAAAGATCTAATTTACAACAAAAATAGATTTATAATCTATATAGCAGTCTAACGCAAATGTTCACCCCCCTACTATCGGGTGGCAAGCGCCCTCGGCCCGTCTGTAGGAGGTCGCGAGTTTGAATCCTACTTCATGCACACCTTGGTCTGCATTTTTGGGGGCAGAAAAGAATGTTTGCCTGGAAAACATGAAACAACGGACTCTAGCTAGCCTACTTGGCATAGGGCATTCGTCAGGATGGGTGCAACGGCGATAGAGGCGTTAGAGCCTCTACAGTCGGACTTGGCAAATTCGGTGCACTGATCGGGCACCCCTTAAATAATGTAATCCATATCCGGACACCTCAATTATCATATCTCAAATCCATACAAACTCATGCAACTACCTCGATCCACACACATCGTCCGGCTACTCCATTACTACTAACTAAACATGCCATCGGACTACCAAAATTTGGCATGTTTGGCTATGGTGGAGTTCATCCTCGACTGCCCTTGCCCTTCCCGGCGCCCTTGCTGCCCTTCTCGCAGAAGTACCGGTTGAAGACGCGGTACAGATCGAGCCGTATCTGCTCGTCGCCGGAGCAGTCCTCGCCGTCGTTGTCCTCCTCCTCCTTCGGTGGCAGTCGGGCCATGGCATGGACCGACCGATTCCGCATGTGTTCCTCCGCTACCGTTTCTTCACAATGCGGGCGCGGATGGCTTCCTCCTCTGCCGACGCCTGCGCCGCAGCATCATCTGCCTCCTCCGCCGCCATTTCCGCCGCGATACGGGCTTCGGCGGCCCTTATCCTCTCCTTCCCACGGCGGGCTGCCCGTTCTCGGTGGGACTCATAGTCTACTCGACCGGTGATGGAACTGGAGAGGTGTTCCGGCTGCCGGGACCGCAAGGATCCAACACCAGAGGACCTGAGCGCCCGGTGAGCCGACGCTACGGCGTCGCGAGAGACAGATCCGTCCATCGGCCGGGCACTGTCCTCCTGGGATCGGTGGAGTGCAATGCGGATTGCCATTGCCTCCTCCAACCCGCACGAGATGACACCCCAGTCGACGAATCCAGAGTGATCGGAGTCCGATCCGCTATCTGCCCTGTCGGAGAAGGTCGGAACTCGCAGGAGGCGAGCTCGGGTGGCAGAGGAGAGTGGAGGGGAGTGGAGTGAAGTGGCTAGGGCTTGCTCCGGCGAGCGGATGGGGACAAATATATGTGGGGTCAGGTGGACAAGCATGGGCCGGATCCGACGTGGCGGACGTGCCCGGGCGCCCCATATCCACCCCATATTTGGGCTAGATATGAGGGGTGCTGTTCAGCCCGGGCGTTTGAGGCGTCCGTCTAGGTCGAAAAAACATGACTGGTCAATGACCGAGCGACTTGCTCGGGCGTTTGAGGAGGGCTTGAGGTGCCTGACTGTAGATGCTCTTAGCTTGGTTGGTTGCCAGGAAAACATGAAACAACTGACTCTAGCTGACCTACGTGGCATAGGGCATGCGTCGGGATGGGTGCAACAACGATGGAGGCATTAGCTGGGTTGGTGTCGTGGACTTAACACGGCAGATGCCCTTGTGAAAGGACTTTAGTGTGGAGCGATCGCAACGTAGGTTAGCTCGAAGGGGTTGAGCGGGACAAAGGACACAAGGTTTACCCAGGTTCGGCCCCTCATAATGAGGTAAAAGCCTACGTCTTGCTTCTAGTTGTATTGCTTGAGTTTCAATTACAAGGGAGCGATCACGCTTGACCTAGCTATTGATCAGTTGTTTCTTAAGTTAACCCGCCACCGGGTCTCGCCTTTATATACACAGGTCGAGGCTCCGAGGCTTACAAGAGTCCGAGCCGGATCACACAACGTGACGACCGGGTTTCTAAGTCGCCTTGCCTTACCGGACAAGCTACCATATGGCGGCTCACACGTCCAAGTCTTGGGCCTCCACCAGGCTTGTCTCCTAAACCGCCGCCCATCTTCATGCTTTCATCTTCTGGACCTTTGTAAGGGTATATTTCTCCCTATGTGGTTTTGGTGATTGATGACAATGCATTTGCGGGCTAATCGTGTGTAGTGAGAATTTCATATATTTCATGTCTAGGCACGAGACGACTCGTTGCCCCTCGGAGTTTTAAGTGAAGATGGTGTAGTCTCTTTCGTTTCGGTTTTGGCGGACTTGAGACATAGGAGACACCATACTATCAAGAGGGGGTCCGCTTTGGAAAGGCTAGGGTGGAATCAGCACGTACACTTCTTATTTGCACCCCCATCTCATTTCCTCTCCTTGGAGTTTGTGATTTCATCGAAGTGGGGGTTGTGAGGTCCTAGCGGTAGTACCGCGGCCAGAGGACTATCTGCCCTCTGGAGTAGAGCCCTCATGGGCCAAGAAGCTCAAGTCCAAGATAAAGGCTCTGTTCTGCATGCAGGCCAAGGGACAGTACAAGGCTCATGTGAACGCCAAGATGGCTCGTCGTCGCGACAAGGCAATTATGAGGCAGGTTGGTCTTGAGGTTGCGAGTGGCTCCGAGGAGAGGATCACAGATGAGGAACCATGGATCCGACAGCACTGCCAATGGGTGAGTCCGAGGAGGATACTGGAGTTCGCTCTTCATCCCGTGCTGTAGAGGAGTCTGAGGAGGAGGAACATGACTGGTGATGCTTTGGAGGTCTACCACCACATGTGTCGTAGGGTGTCCTCTCTACCTTTTTGGTGTCTCAATGCCAAAGGGGGAGAGAGTGTAGGTTTTGTGAGTCTTGTGTCGTGTCTTTTTTCGCATTGCTTTCGTTCTGTTGAACCTTCGTTGCTTTGGCTTGTTGGTTTGTGGTTATGCTCGTGTGAGTCCAGGAGACTATCATATGGTGTAAGACATATGTCCTCAGCTTATCTTATTGTCTAGTATGTTTAGTAGATTGTGAGCTTATGCTATCTTGTGCCCTTTACTTCATGCTCATTTATTTACCTTGCCTTCATGCTTAGTGTCATTCACATTGTTGCAAGTATTGTCTGGTTTATAAAATATAGGGGGAGTGTTGATCCTAGCATGTGGTTTGCGCAGTCCAAAGCATTTCTATAGAGTGCACACATCTAGGGGGAGCCTGTCTATATTTTATAGATGTTGGGTTTTCTTATGTTCATTTTATATCCGTACGTGCAAATCCCGTATTGTCATCAATCCACCAAAAAGGGGGAGATTGTAAGGGCATATTTCTCCCAATGTGGTTTTGGTGATTGACGACAATGCATTTGCGGACTAATCGTGTGCAGTGAGCATTTCAGATATCTCATGTCTAGGCACAAGACGACTCGTTGCCCCTCGGAGTTTTAAGTGAAGACGGTGTAGTCTCTTTCGTTTCGGTTTTAGTGGACTTGAGTCGTAGGAGACAGCGTACTATCAAGAGGGGGTGCGCTTTGGAAAGGCTAGGGTGGAATCAGCACGTACACTTCTTATTTGCACCCCCGGCTCATTTCCTCTCCTTGGAGTTTGTGATTTCATCGAAGTGGGGGTTGTGAGAGGTGCTAGCGGTAGTACTGCCGCCAGAGCGGTACTACCGCCCATGGACCTCAAGCGGTAGTACCGTCCTTGGTTGGCACTGCTACCACCTCAATTCGAGGGTGCTCTCCTCGTGTCGGGTTGTGCGGCAGTAGTAGCGGCAGTAGCAGCGGTAGTACCGCCCGTGAGCGGTAGTACCGCGGCTACCACCGCTACTAGTGCCGCCCAAATACTCTTTATCCCTCTCGTTCCCTCTCTGAGGCCTCTACTCTCAGTCACCGCGGTAGTACCACTGAGGGCCGCGGTAGTACCGTTGGCACCGGCGATAGTACTGCCCCACTGAGAAGTAGTACCGCTCTGTGCAGGCTGAATAGGTGGTAAAGGTTGGATTGGTTCCCCCACTATAAAAGGAGGTCTTCTTCCTCAAGTTGACCTACCTCTTTTCCCCCAAGCTCCATTGTTGCTCCAAAGATCATTTTCACCCGATCTCTCTCCCTAGCCAATCAAACTTGTTGATTCTTTAGGGATTGGTTGAGAAGGCCCGGATCTACACTTCCACCAAGAGAAATTTGATTCCCCCCACTAATCCCTTGTGGATCTTGTTACTCTTGGGTGTTTGAGCACCCTAGACAGTTGAGGTCACCTTGGAGCAACATTCCATTGTGGTGAAGCTCCGTGGTATCGTTGGGAGCCTCCAATTGAGTTGTGGAGATAGGCCCAACCTTGTTTGTGAAGGTTCGGTCACCGCCTTCAAGGGCACCAATAGTGGAATCACGGCATCTCGCATTGTGTGAGGGCATGAGGAGAATACGGTGGCCCTAGTGGCTTCTTGGGGAGCATTGTGCCTCCACACCGCTCTAACGGAGACGTACTTCCTCTCAAAGGGAAGGAACTTCGGTAACACTTCCTCGTCTCCACCGGCTTCACTATTGGTTATCTCTCACCTTTACTTGTGCAAGCTTATATTGTGTTGTATCCCTTGCTTGTGTGCTTGTTGTTGTTGCATCATATAGGTTGCTCACCTAGTTGCATATCTAGACAATCTACTTTGATGCAAAGTTTAAATTGGCAAACAAAAGCTAAAAATTGTTAGTTGCCTATTCACCCCCTCTAGTCAACTATATTGATCCTTTCAATTGGTATCAGAGCCTCGTCTCTTTATTAAGTACTTTGCCGTCTGAAGAGTATGGTTGACACCGTAGACGATGGGGAGGAGCACCCCGGTATGATTCCTTCGTCGTCTACGGCCGATGGGGGATCTTCGGTCTCTCGTGAGGAATTCAATGCAGCTTTGGACACATTGAAAACCTCCATGACGACCGAGGTTGAAGGCATGTTCAACAAGTTTTTAGAAGGCCTTAAATTATCCACCGCACCAATGAAAGTGGGTGATCCCGCTAACAAGGTGACGGATGCTAACTCCGACAAGGGGGAAGCTACTAGTGATAAAGTTCCTTTATCTAGTGGTCGAAGTGGAAATGGCATCTTTGCCCATGTTGAACCTCCAATTACTTATGGAGGACCGGTTCCCTCCACTCATTTGAATCATGTTGGTCCTCCTCCTAAGTTTGTGAAAAATGAGGATTTTTCTTCTTGGGTCTATCGCTTTAAACGTCATTTAAATCATAGTAATACTAATCTTTGGAGAATTATTGAGCAAGGTTTCTACCCGCATGACCCAAGCAACTTCACCCCTAGAGAAGCCGCAGATAATCAATTCAACGAGTCCGCTCTCTTCATCATCCAAGATGCAATTCCACCCAAAGATATTGCGCATCTTCGACCTTTCACCGTGGCCAAGGAAGCATGGCAACATGTTGTTTCCATTTAAAAGGGAAGCGCAAGCATTCAATGCTCCAACTATGAAGTGGTGCAAGATGAAGCCGATGAGTTTGCGATGAATGAAGATGAAGAACCTCGTGAGCTCTACCGGAGATTAACCACTCTCGTGGTCTCACTCCGAGATCATGGGAGCAAGGATACGGATGAAAATTAGATCAAACGTAAGTTTCTCAAGGCCATGATGCCCTATCATAAGGCCATGTCATCCGTCATCCGTCAAAGGCCGGAATTCCATACCTTGTCCTCAAGTGAATTGTTGGATGAGTTTGTTGCTATGAGAATCTTGGACAAGACCGCGGACAATGCGGTGTTGCACTCTCAATGGGTAAAGAAACCCAACCTTGCCTTGAAGGCCAAGGCTAGTGTGGAAGAAGAGGATGAAGAGGAAGAAGAGGAGAGTATCCCCGAAGATAAAAAATATGCTTATCATGAGCACATGGCTCTCGCTTCAAGGCAATTTTGGAGCAAGAAGAACTCAAGGCCCAACTTCAACAAGAACAACTCAAGTGGCGCCATGGGCAAGCAACGTATGAGGACATTCTATAATTGTGGCAACGTGAGCCACTTTGTTGCAGAGTGCCCTTATGAGAAGAGGGAAGACAATGGTGGCAAGCTTATCCGAAAAGACAAGGCCAAGTCCTTCCCCAACAAGAACAACTTCAACAAGAAGAGTACAATGAGGATGATGATGATGATGATGAAGAAGACGGTGAGACGGTTGCCATGGCCTCCGTTGCCATTGCCACAACTCCACGGGTGTCCCTCTTTGATTCACCCAACGAGAACATCACCGCCCAGTGCCTCATGGCCAAAGCCACCAACAAGGTAACCCCCAAGATCAAAACCACCATCACTACTAATCCCTCTTTGACGGATTGCAATGACAAAAGTGAGGGGTCTAGTGAGGAAGAGAATGAATTTGAGTCTTTTATGAGTAAGCTCAAAGGTAAATCCAATAAGCACTTTGTTGCTCTCTTGGAACAACTTGGTGAAGCCAATGACATGATCGAGGCTCACGAAAAAACCATCTCTGAGATGGAGGGGCATAGTCGTGACTATGCCGATGAGATATCAGATCTCTCTAATGCTCTTGAGGAAGAGCGTGGTCATCGTTTGGCTCTTGAGGAGTCACACAACAATGATCATGCTAAATTAAAGAAAGATCTTGATCATGCTCTTGTTGTATCTCGTGTGCTCAATTCCGAGAAGGCCAAACTTGGGGTTGATCTTGCTAGACACAAGGAGGAGTTTGATATACTTGACAAGGCTGACGAGGCCTTGAAGGGTACTCTTGCTAGCCTTAAAGAGTCTCATGATCAACTCCAAGTGAAGCTAAACAAGGAGAAAGCCACATTTCCTCATATGGTTTTAATTGATAATGCAAATGCTACTAACCCGTGTTGTGAGCATGTGCATCTTGTGGAGGAGAATGAAAAGTTGAAGGAGCAACTTGAGAAAGGCCTTGTGTCTTGCATACAAGGTGAGAAGAACCTCAATGACCTTTTGAGCAATCAATAGGAAGTTGTGGCCAAGGAGGGGATTGGGTTTGCACCCAAATCCAAGAACAAGAAGAAGAATGACAAGGCCAAACGACCTCCTCCTCTCAAGCAAACTTTTGTGAAGGAGGGAGAGGGTGCTTCTAAGGAGAAGAAGAACAATGTGAAGGGTGGTGGTGTCAAGAAGGGCATTGCCACTCCTTCCAACAAAGCCGACGACTTTAACCCTTCTTATGTGTTATGCCGTGCTAGTGATGGGCATGTTTATGCCAAATTTGTTGGTTCTCCTTATGAGTACACTGAATGGTCTATTTGCGTTCCTAAGACCCTTGTTACTAACATCAAAGGACCCATTACAAAATGGGTACCTAAAACCAAGCATTGATCTCTTGTAGGTGGTTGCTTCCGGTGGGGGATCATGGTTGCTCGATAGTGGAGCCACAAATCATATGACCGGAAGCAAGGACTTGGTGGTGGACGTGCACAAGATTCCATCTATGTCCACCAATGTAGAGTGGGGTGATGCCTCATCTTCTAATATATTGGGTCTTGGCAAGGTTGTCATTTCTCATGATCTCACGATCGAGAAAGTCATTCTTGTTGAGTCCCTTGCATACAATTTACTTTCCGTTCATCAACTTGCACTTATGGGCCCTGCCACTTTCTTTGATATTGATACCGTGGCCCTCTTGTGGAGCAAAACTCTTAAAGTAGCCTTTGTTGGGCATGTCGAGAATGGTATTTATGTGATTAACTTTTCAGAGCGACCCACTAAGACCGTGACATGCCTAATGGCTAAAGTTGACGTGGGATGGCTTTGGCATCGCCGTTTAGCCCATGTCAATATGAGATCTTTGCAAAGTCTTCTCAAGGGGACCATGTCCGTGGACTAACAAATGTTAGTTTTGCCAAAGATCGTGCTTGCAGTGCTTGTATCAAAGGAAAGCTACATGAGAAGGCTCACCCTCCCACAACTATCATCTACTCGAAGAGGCCCTTGGAGCTCCTTCACATGGATCTCTTTGGGCCTCCATCCTTTGATAGTCTTGGGGGTAGAAAGTATTGCTTGGTGATTGTGGATGATTATTCAAGATACACTTGGGTATATTTCTTCAAGAGGAAGAGTGAGACCCAACAAACCGTCATCGAGTTTGCAAATGAATCTCAACGTTAACACAATGCAAAGATCTCGGCGATAAGAAGTGACAACGGCACCGAGTTCAAGAACTACACCTTGGATGAGTTTCTTAGTAATGAGGGGATCAAGCATCAATATTCCGAACCTTACACCCCTCAACAAAATGGTGTAGCGGAGAGGAAGAACCGGACGTTGATGGATGCGGCAAGGACCATGATGGCGGAGAGTCTCCATACAACTTTTGGGCCGAAGCCATCAACACCGCTTGTCATGCTTCCAATCGGCTCTATCTCTGCAAAGGCTTGAACAAGACTCTGTATGAGATACTCACTGGTAACAAGCCCAACCTCAAGTACTTTCGGGTGTTCGGGTGTAAGTGTTTCAATCTCAAGAAAGGTGTCCGTTTCTCTAAATTTGAGGCTAGAGCTCATGAGGGCATATTTGTTGGTTATGCTACAAACTCTCATGTTTACCGTGTCCTCAACAAGTCCACCAGACTTGTCGGAGTAATTGGCCACGGGTATCCCAAAGACGGCAAGACAATATTTCAAGACATCGGGGCTAGCAAAGCCCCTCAGTCCGACTGCCCGGCCGCTCCTGCCGGCTCCCCGCCCGATTGCTCTGCCTGGCCGGCTGCCGGCTGCGCCAACCAGCCGGCTGCCGACTGCAGCCCGACTCGACACTGACAAGACACCGACAAGACATCAACAAGACAGCCACACCGCGGCCATGCCTGGCCACTATTGCTGCATAGGCATACACTATTCATCCATCACCATCAACAGTGTGCAGTACCATCAATAGTGTAACTTGTCCCCTGGGCAGTAGTATATAAAGTGACCCAGGGGAGCAAGCCATCGGGCCATGGCCACAAGGCCTCACACAGGCTAGCCAGCTAACTAGCTATCCATCCAACCATCCAGGATGAACACACTCCACGCATAGATGCTAGCTAGCAAGCTAGCTAGCACACACACATCCATTCATCCATCCACCCACGGCTAAGCACACACTTGTGCTCATACGCATATACGAGGACAGATGCCTATGGCACTGAGCTCAGATACAGCTCCAGGAGCAACTCTGTACCAGATATACTACAGATACTCAGACATGCAGCAGTAGGGGTATTATCTCTCCGGAGAGCCCCAAACCTGAGTAAACCAGCGCGTGCTACTCGCATACCCGCTCCCGGTCCTATCAGCAGCAGTCTTACCCTCACACTAAGCCCTTGTGGCATCTGTCGCCTCGCACCTCCCCCGTGAGAATACCACGACAGTTGGCGCCCACCGTGGGGCGGTACTGCTACTATGCTACCACGCTGCTGCTGGTTTCGCAGTCCGGGCGGTACCATCTTCGTCTTTACCGCCGCGGCGTCGCGCCGTCCCTCCGATAGCGGTCGGGGGCTCAACATCGACACGCCCTCGGAATGGCCGCGAGGGGCGACGCGTCCTTGCCGTCCGCCTCGCCTTCGTCATCACCACCGCGGCGTCGCGCCGTCTCTCCGGAAGCGCTCGGGGACTCGACACCGGCAAGCCCCCGGGCGGCTGCGCGGGTCGGAGCACCCTTGTCGTCGGCGTCGGCCTCTACATCACCACCGTTGCAGCGCTGACAGTCCGTCCGCGCGCGCTGCGCCACCTCGCGTCAGTCGGCCACGTCACTCCGCCGCTCCCCTATGCGCCGCGTCTCGCTCCGGCCGGAGCATGCGGCTGCTCCTCCACACATTACCTGTGCAGTGTTCAGATACACTACCCATACACCATTCGTACATAGGCTGTACACTTCCCAGATGCAAGCATGATATGCCTAGTACATTGCCCGTACTCGTTCCAGATAAAATACTGGCTAAATGCTACCCATACTATGGCTTGACTTCAACCACGACAACATCGCGGGTGGCCTCCCGTCGGAGCTCGGCCTCTTCTGCGACCTCGCGCTGCTTCGCCTCACTCCGACCGCTCCCCCGAGCGCCTCCTGCACACACCTCCGCCCATGGGCCGGCCGCCCGCCCGTGGTGCTACTGCACTCACACGCGTGAGGCCCGTGCCTGGCCAGCAGGACGACCGCGCTGCCTGCTCCCCGGGGCCGCATCCTCCCACCCGCGTCGCGCCGCTGACCCTGCGCTCAGCCGCGTCACGGCGCGCTCCTTCCAGCGCCTGCTGGCTCCACCGCCGCACCTTCGGCTCGGCCACCTGCTCCTGGCCACGCGCGCTCGGCGGGTGGGCCGGCTCCGCTTCCCGCAACTGTCCCGTGCCGGCTCCCAGCTGCCTCGACCACGCTGACCGGCTCCCGGCTCCACCCCCGCGGCCTCGGCGTGATGCAGCCCGCGCGGGGCCGGCTCCGTCCGCGACCCAGCCGGCCTCCTCCACGACGCCACGGCCGCACCGCCGCGGCTGCGTCCCGCTCGCCGCCTTGCAGTTCCAGCCGGCGCCGCAACCGCTCCTCCTCACGCGTGCCCGCAGTCGGCCCCGCGGGGCTCGTCTGCGTCCCCGCTGGCTGGCTCGCGGCCGCGGGCCGGCCCCGCCTCGCCTCCCGCCAGCCGGAGTCCGCCTCCGCGCGCGCTGGCCGGCTCCCCCGCTCCCTCGCCGCTTGGCCGCCGCATCCCGCCTGCCAGCTAGGCGCGCCGGCTGGCCGCCCTGCCTTCAAGCCGGCTCCGCGCCGCCTGCCACATGCCGCGCCCACCTGGGCCAGCTCCCCGCCGTTGTCCGCTTCCCGTGCGCGTGGCCCCGACCTCACCGCGCACCCCCAGCCGGCTCCGCCTCGCCAGACCGGCTCCCCTAATGCCGGGTCCTCCTCGCCTTGCCGCCTGGCCGGGTCGTCGCCTCGCCTCCTCCCGCTGGCCCAGGCCGGTTCCTGCCCGATCCCGCGTACGTCGGCCGCCCTTCTCCCACTCCGACCACGCTGCCGAGTCGCCCGCTACACCGGCTGCGGCTCCCCGCCGCCTCCCTGTGCCGGCTCGGCCACGCGCGTCCGCGTCCGACTCCGCCGGAGGCGCCTGCGCCTCCGCGCGCCGTGCCGGCTCCCCCGCCGCGCCTCTAGCCGACCGGGTCGCGCGCCTCCGCTGCCGGCTCCCGGGTCGGGCGCCGTGTCCGGCTGTGCCACACGCGCCCCTGCCGGGTCCCGCTCCAGCCGCCTGTTGAGGCCGGCGCCTGAAGAAAAGAAGCGGTGGCCGGCTGAAAAAGAAAAGTAAAAGAAAAGGTCCATCTGAAAGAGAAAAATAAAGGAGTGGGGTGCGGCTGGAGAAAAGTCTACAAAAAAGTGGCCGGGTGCTACAAGAAAAGGGTCGTCTGCCCGCTGTGGCCGAGTGCCCAATCCGACTGAGAAAAGAGGCCGGTCGCTGAAAAAAAATTCTGTTGCCGGTGGAGAAAAGTCAGGCCGGATGCCCAGCCGACTGCTCGTGCAGAAGAAGCGTCCGGCTGCCGACAACCGGTAACAGAAGAAAGAGGGCGCTGCCAGACGCCTCGCCGCCTGGCCGGCTGTCCACGCCGGCTCGGCCGCGTCCCGCTCACCTCCTGGCCGGTCAAGCCCGACCGGCCGGACCCTCCTTGAACGCTCAGAGGCTCGGGGGCTACACCCAGCGGGTGCGCTGACGCGCCCCCGCGAGAAAGAAGACAAAGTAGTTGCCGGGAGATCCAGCCCGACTGCTCAGCAGTCGGCCCGAATCTCTGGGGCTACACCCAGCGGGTGCGCTGACGCGCCCCCGCGAGGAAAGAAGACAAAGTCGTTGCCGGAAGATCCGGCCCGACTGCTCAGCCGTCGGCCCGAATCTCGGGGGCTACACCCAGTGGGTGCACTGGCGCGCCCCCACGGAAGATTGCAGACAAGAGAAGAGTTCTGTCCGGCTCCCAGCAGCCGGTAGAAGAGAAAAGAAAGAAAAGTGCGCTGCCAGACGCCTCGCCACCTGGCCGGCTGTGCTAGGCCGGCTCGGCTACGTTCTGCTTGCCGCCTGGCCGGCCAGGCCCGACCGGCAGGACCCTCCTTGAGCGCCTACAGGCTCTTGGGCTACACCCAGCGGGTGCGCCGACGCGCTCCGCGAGCGCCGAGCCGCGCCGGCTGTCTTCGACGACCTCCGCCTCGGCTACACGAAAATCAATGTGAGCTCCTCACCCGCATATTTTTTCACCGCGAGAGCATAGATAACCACGAGCGATGCTCGGGGGCTATCTCCGCATTTTATTACAGTCGCAGCACTGTTCGCCCCGGCGCCAGCCAGAGTTGGCCCGGGGGCTGGCCGCTTGGCCTGAGACGTTTGTTCCTGCAGATGGCTTAGTAGCGTGCGCGGTACCAAAGGCCCACTCTTAGTCACAGACCGCAGAGCGGCTGTCCGGCTAGCAAGAGTGAACGCTGGAGGCCACCCACGCGAAAAATGTCTCGGGAGAGAAAACGGTTTGGGCGACCCGGTCGTTCGCTTTATGAGTATCTACTCGGTTAAATTCGCTCCCAGAGTCTGAGTATTGTACACTCCACTCCGCGGCCCACTCTCAGCCACAGACCGCAGAGCGGCTGTCCGGCAAGCGAGAGCACAAGCCAAAGAGCGGAGGGAACACGAAAAAGATTGAAGGGGGCTCGGACGAAACCGAGTCGGCACCCTCCGCATAAAACTTGCAGTGCTAAAAGCAATCATTTGATATATCTGCGTGGACTAACTTTGTCTTTTGCATGATCATTTCCATGAAACACCCACCAAAAAACCTCCGCCCAACTTTGCCAAGTTGCCCGGAGGCTTGGGGGCTACTGTCGGAGTAATTGGCCACGGGTATCCCGAAGACGGCCAGACAATATTTCAAGACATCGGGGCTAGCAAAGCCCCTTAGTACGACTGCCCGGCCGCTCCTGCCGGCTCCCCATCCGACTGCTCTGCCTGACCGGCTGCCGGCTGCCGACTGCGCCAACCAGCCTGCTGCCGACTGCAGCCCGACTCGACACCGACAAGACATCGACAAGACAGCCACACCGCGGCCATGCCTGGCCACTATTGCTGCATAGGCGTACACTACTCATCCATCACCATCAACAGTGTGCAGTACCATCAATAGTGTAACTTGTCCCCTGGGCACTAGTATATAAAGTGACCCAGGGGAGCAAGCCATCGGGCCATGGCCACAAGGCCTCACACAGGCTAGCCAGCTAACTAGCTATCCATCCATCCATCTAGGATGAACACACTCCATGCATACATGCTAGCTGCAAGCTAGCTAGCACACACACACATCCATTCATCCATCCACCCACGGCCAAGCACACACTTGTGCTCATACGCATATACCCAGGCCAGATGCCTATGGCACTGAGCTCAGATACAGCTCCAGGAGCAACTCTGTACCAGATATACTACAGATACTCAGACATGCAGGAGTAGGGGTATGATCTCTCCGGAGAGCCCCGAACCTGGGTAAACCAGCGCGTGCTACTCGCATACCCGCTCCCGGTCCTATCAGCAGCAGTCTTACCCTCACACTAAGCCCTTGTGGCATCTGTCGCCTCGCACCTCCCCCGTGAGAATACCACGACAAGACTCATTGAGGAGACGTGTAACATGGAGTTTGATGAGAATAATGGCTCCCAAGTGGAGCAAAGTGCTACTTGTGATGTAGGTGATGAAATTCCTCCTCAAGCCATAAGAAGAATGGGTGTTGGTCATATCCTACCCATTGAGGAACCCCTTGTGGCCGAAGGAGAAGGACAATACTCCACTCTAGTGGAACCATCACCAACCCAAGACCCACACGCTTCCGAAGAACAAAGTGAAGGCCCTTAACCAAATGAACAAGATCAAGGGCAAGATCAACCTCAAGATTGTGGTGAAACACCAAGTGATGCCCAAGGTCAAGTTCTCACCATCGAGCAATTTCAAGATAAAGAGCAAGCTCAAGACGACACTCAAGATGATCAAGTTACCGCTCCTCAACTCTCTCCCGAGGAGGAATTGGAGCGTCGTGCTGCCAAGATTGCATCCAAGCTCACTACCAAAGATCATCTCATGACAAATGTGCTTGGAATCTTAAGAAAGGGGTAAGCACTCATAGACAATTGGCAAACTATTGTGAACATCATGCGTTTCTTTCTTGTGTGGAACCCCAAATGGCCTATGAGGCGCTCGAGGATCCGGTTTGGCTCAGTGCCATGCATGAAGAACTCAACAACTTTGAGCACAACAAGGTGTGGAGATTGGTGCCAAGGCCAACGGGGAACCATAATGTCATTGGAACCAAGTGGATATTCAAGAACAAGCAAGATTCTCATGGGATTATCATTCGCAACAAGGCTCGTTTGGTAGCACAAGGCTACTCCCAAGTCGAGGGTATCGACTACGGTGAAACCTTTGCTCCCGTTGCTCACCTTGAATCTATTCGTTTGTTGATTGCTTATGCTTCTCATCATAACTTGAAATTACAACAAATGGATGTGAAGAGTGCTTTTCTTCATGGTCCTATTAATGAGTTGGTGTATGTCAAACAACCCCCGCAGTTTGAGGATCCCGAGTTCCCCAATCATGTGTACCAACTCAATAAGGCACTCTATGGCCTTAAACAAGCCCTACGTGCGTGGTATGAGCACCTTACCGAGTTGTTGCAAGATCGTGAGTTTGAAAGTGGGAAAATCGACCCCACTCTTTTTACTAAGAAGGTCAAAGGGGAGTTGTTTGTATGCCAACTATATGTTGATGATTTTATCTTTGGTTCCCCTAACAAAGCTTTCAATGAGGAATTTGCCGCTCTCATGACCACGAAGTTCAAGATGTCCATGATGGGAGAGTTGAAGTTCTTTCTCGGGTTCGAAATCAAGCAAAGAAGATAAGGAACCTTCATCAAACAAGCCAAATACACTCAAGTCATGCTCAAGAGACTCAAGCTAAGTGATGTCAAGCCGGCTCCCACTCCAATGCCCGTCAAATGCCAACTTGACATAGATCCCAATGGTAAAGCAGTGGATCAAAAGGTATATCGCTCCATGATTGGCTCCTTGCTTTACCTTTGTGCACCTAGACCGGATATCATGTTGAGTGTGGGAATTTGTGCACGGTTTCAAGCTGCACCTAAGGAAAGCCACTATGTGGCGGTCAAGCGAATATTTCGATATTTGGCTCATACGCCAAACTTTGGCTTATGGTACCCAAGAGGAGCTAACTTCAACCTTGTGGGCTTCTCAGACTCGGATTGGGCGGGAGAAAAAGTGGATAGTAAGTCAACTTCAGAAGGGTGCCAATTTCTTGGTTGCTCTTTGGTGAGTTGGTCTTCTAAGAAGCAAAGTTGTGTGTCTCTCTCGTCCACCGAAGTGGAGTATGTGGCCGCCGGTAGTTGTTGTGCTCAACTTCTATGGATGAGGCAAACTTTAAAGGATCATAGTGTCATTTGTGACATAGTGCATCTTTGGTGTGACAATGAAAGTGCTATCAAGATTTCTCTCAACCCTGTGAAACACTTCAAGATGAAGAATATTGAGATTCGGTATCACTTCATCCGGGACAACATTAGGCGAGGGGAGATCGAGCTCAACTATGTCAACACTCATGATAACCTTGCAGATATCTTCACGAAGCCCTTGGATGAAGCAAGATTTCATGAGTTAAGGCATGAGCTAAATATCATTGATTTGAAGCAATGTAGCTTGAACCTTTGCACACCCCACCATACTCTTCTTGATGTCTTGTTTAGATGTAGGCATGGATATAGGGAGAGTGTTGTTCTCTCAATGAACTCTCCCTCCCCCATTATGCATAAATTGATGACGTCTTTCACATTAGCCATTTTTATGGTACTTGTGCTTCAAAGATGAGTTTTGTTCATGGGCCCAAGGTTAAAATCTTCGCGGTGCCATACCACGTGACTCAAACATAGGTGGCCTCAGCCACCGCCCTCTCTTTGAGAGTTGTGTGTTTTTTCTTGTCCTTTCCTGAGTGTTTTTCTGCCTCTGTGTTTGTGTTTCTTGCTCCCTCTTCTCGTCATTGGCTGAGCATAGTGTTTTTTTGGTCTAGTAGTTGCGTGCTTCCCTAGGCGGTACTACCGCCGGGACGTGTGGTAGTACCGCTGACTTGCTTCAAGTGGCTCTACCGCCACCCAAGAGGTACTACCGCTGCGGGGCGGGACTTGGGGGTTATGTTGGGCAGGGGGGTTTCGTCTCCACCATACCCATTCGCTCGCCCCTCTCAGTCTTCCTCACGCTCCAGCGACGCACTCGCCGCGGGAGGGCTCCGGCGGGCTGCCGTCTCTGGGCCGTCCCTCTCCATTTCCTCCGGTGGAATCGATCCCCACCCTGTCCTCTTGCCATGGATGCTGGTATTGCCCCCGTTCCTCTTTTCTTTGTGCCTAGGTTTCAGATCTAGGTTTTAGGGGCAATAGTTGTTGCATTTCTCGATTTTTGGCTAAATCAAGGCTTGGGTAGGTTGGAGAAGGCCTCTAGACTAGGTAGATTGATGTTTGGTAGGATAGTTTTTGAATTTGGCATCCTAGCAGTACCGGATTTGGCCACGGCAGTAAGGAACCACCGCATCCTTGGCCTAGAGCGGTACTACCGCTGCCCTATTGCGGTACTACCGCTAGATGCCAACTTCATCCTTTCTTACCGAACCTTGATCTTTGTTGCTTTTTCTGCTGGCTTATGCTCGTTCTCTTGTGTTGTGTCTCATGTTCTTGTGTTTTGCTCTAGGTGATGGCCCTTTAAAGCAACCGGTCCATCGTATCAACCCTGGGAGTTCTAGCTCAAAGCGTTAGCACACTTCTGAGTCTGGGACTGCTTCGTCGAGTGTTCCGCCTTCTTCTCAGCCCAAGAAGACTGTTGCCAACAAGCCCAGGCCTAGGGCCAAGTCTGTGACGGAGATGACTGCTAAGGAGTTCTAGGATAGGCGCCGGCGCAACCCATATGCGGAAGATCAAGAACCCACTTTGATCAACCGCCCGTTCTGGAACCGTTTTCAGTGGGCAATCTATTTTGATGTGATCTAGGCGAAGAAGAACCTTTATGTCAATGTCCGCTCCATCGACATTTCCTATATGGAAAAGGATCCTGCCTACTTTGGCGAAGCTTTGCAGATGTGTTCTTAGTTAAATATTCTCAGGATTATGGATTTCAACAAGGACTTTGATGCGGATTTGGTGGCTCAGTTCTATGCCATGGTTCATCTGGGCAGTGATGCGGAAAGGACCTTGACTTGGATGACAAATGGCAAGCTTCTGTCTGTCAAATGGAAGGCGTTCATGGACTTGTTTGATATTTAAGATCAAGGGCTTGAGAACCCGGTTGGCTTTCGTCCTCACCGGAAGACAACCTCTACTCACAAGCAAGCTCTCTGGCCGTTTTGCACTGTGAAGGTTAACCCCGAAATGCAGAAGGAGACGTATGAGCTGCCTGCCTACCTGGACATTCTTCATTGCACCTTCAGGGAGACTCTTTTCCCATGCATTGGGAACTTGGATATGGTTCACTCATTCCTCATGGACATGTTATTTTTCCGTCAGCATGAGAAGGAAGAAAACACTGAAGATTCCCTGGATATCTCTCATGTCATGTGGTCTGAGCTTCTCTCCACTATCTCCGAGCGCAAGTGCCCTATCTATGGTCCATTTATCATGTTGCTTATTGAGAAGGCTTGGGAGCACACGTATCCTGGTGGTGTGCTGGAGACTGGCGAATTGGTCTCTCATGATATCAAGCGTCTGAGGAAGAAGGAAAACTGGGGCACTTCGGTTCCGAAGTCTGGGATTCCATCAGGTGCTGACGAGGTTGAGGCAGAGGCTGATGCTGACGATGATGAGGAGTATGTGCCCTCTGGAGTAGAGCCCTCATGATCCAAGAAGCTCAAGTCCAAGATAAAGGCTCTATTCTGCATGCAGGCCAAGGGACAGTACAAGGCTCATGTGAATGCCAAGATGGCTCGTCATCGCGACAAGGCAATTATGAGGCAGGTTGCTCTTGAGGTTGCGAGTGGCTCTGAGGAGAGGATCACAGATGAGGAACCATGGATCCGACAGCACTGCCAGTGGAGTGAGTCCGAGGAGGATACTTGAGTTCGCTCTTCATCCCATGCTGCAGAGGAGTCTGAGGAGGAGGAACATGACTGGTGATGCTTTGGAGGTCTACCACCACCTGTCGTAGGTGTCCTCTCCGCCTTTTTGGTGTCTCGATGCCAAAGGGGGAGAGAGTGTAGGATTTGCGAGTCTTGTGTCGTGTCTTGTTTTGCTTTGCTTCCGTTTTGTTGAACCTTCGTTCCTTTGGCTTGTTGGTTTGTGGTTATGCTCGTGTGACTCCAGGAGACTATCATATGGTGTAAGACATATGTCCTCAGCTTATCTTATTGTCTAGTATGTTTAGTAGATTGTGAGCTTATGCTATCTTGTGCCCTTTACTTCATACTCATTTATTTACCTTGCCTTCATGCTTAGTGTCATTCACATAGTTGCAAGGATTGTCTTGTTTATAAAATATAGGGGGAGTGTTGATCCTAGCATGTGTGTCGTGCAGTCCAAAGCATTTCTATAGAGTGCACACAACTAGGGGGAGCGTGTCTATATTTTATAGATGTTGGGTTTGCTTATGTTCATTTTATATCCCTATGTGCAAATCCCGTATTGTCATCAATCCACCAAAAAGGGGGAGATTGTAAGGGCATATTTCTCCCAATGTGGTTTTTGTGAATGATGACAATGTATTTGCGGACAAATCGTGTGCAGTGAGAATTTTAGATATCTCATGTCTAGGCATAAGACGACTCATTGCCCCTCGGAGTTTTAAGTGAAGACGTTGTAGTCTCTTTCGTTTCGCTTTTAGTGGACTTGAGTCGTAGGAGACACCGTACTGTCAAGAGGAGGTCCGCTTTGGAAATGCTAGGGTGGAATCAGCACGTACACGTCTTATTTGCACCCCAGCTCATTTCCTCTCCTTGGAGTTTGTGATTTCATCGAAGTGGGGGTTGTGAGGTCCTAGCGGTAGTACCGCCGCCAGAGCAGTAGTACCGCCCATGGACCTCAAGCGGCAGTACCGCTGCTCCGCAGTGGTAGTACCACTTGGATGCATCGGTGGCAGTACCGTCCTTGGTTGGCATTGCTACCGCCTTGATTCGAGGGTGCTCTCCTCGTGTCGGGTTGTGCGGCAGTAGCAGCGGTAGTACCGCCCGTGAGCGGTAGTACTGCGGTTACCACCGCTACTAGTGCCGCCCAAACCCTCTCTCTCCCTCTCGTTCCCCCTCTGAGGCCTCTACTCTCAGTCACCACGGTAGTACCGCTGAGGGCCGCGGTAGTATTGCTGGCACCAGCGATAGTACCGCCCCACTGAGCAGTAGTACCGCTCTGTGCGGGCTGAATAGGGGGTAACGGTTGGATTGGTGCCCCCACTATAAGGAGGTCTTCTTCCTCAAGTTGACCTAACTCTTTTCCCCCAAGCTCCATTGTTGCTCCAAAGCTCATTTTGCCCGATCTCTCTCCCTAGCCAATCGAACCTTTTGATTCTTTAGGGATTGGTTGAGAAGGCCCGGATCTACACTTCCACCAAGAGAAATTTGATTTTCCCCCCACTAATCCCTTGCGGATCTTGTTACTCTTGGGTGTATGAGCACCCTAGACGGTTGAGGTCACCTCGGAGCCACATTCCATTGTGGTGAAGCTCTTTGGTATCATTGGGAGCCTCCAATTGAGTTACGGAGATAGCCCCAACCTTGTTTGTAAAGCTTCGGTTGCCGCCTTCAAGGGCACCAATACTGGAATCACGGCATCTCGCATTGTGTGAGGGCGTGAGGAGAATAAGGTGGCCCAGTGGCTTCTTGGGGAGCATTGTGCCTCCACACCGCTGTAACGAAGATGTACATCCTCTCAAAGGGTAGGAACTTTGGTAAACTTCCTCGTCTCCACCGGCTCCGCTATTGGTTATCTCTCACCTTTACTTGTGCAAGCTTATATTGTGTTGTATCCTTTGCTTGCTTGTGTGCTTGTTGTTGTTGCATCATATAAGTTGCTCACCTAGTTGCATATCTAGACAACCTACTTTGATGCAAAGTTTAAATTGGTAAAGAAAAGCTAAAAATTGTTAGTTACCTATTCACCCTCCCCCCTCTAGTCAACTATATCGATCCTTTCAACCTTCTTGGGCCTTCTTTATATTAAGTCGCCAACGATGTTACCCGTCCCCTCCTGGGCGGGTTATACCTCGGGGTTGTATCCCAAACATTAGGCCTCAGATTGATTTGAACTTGTTCATGTCAATCTTCACTTCTTAAGTTGGCGAATCGTCTTTCCAAAGTTTAACCTAAAATAAACTGTTGTAACCCGCCATGACGCCACGTGAATTAAATTCGTAAAAAAACCCATGATATCACAATGGATCTTTTGCATTAACTGGTCATCCGAGAATCGAAGCGCCCGCCCAGGGGTAAGAACTTTCTTTTGTTGATCAATACTTTATGATGATATGCTCATACTCTTATATCTTCATCACAGAGGCATAGCCAAAGCGGGCAAGAAATTGAAAGTGCGTTGTTCTTCAAAGGATCCCAAAATCATTGAACTAGAGAAGCAGGCGCCAGAAGTCTCTGGGGCTTCAATGCAAAATCCCGAAGACCATGCTAATGACCCACCACCACAATCTGACACCACAACCTTTGATCCAATGAATACTGAAGTTGACCCGGCCATCACGCATAAACCACAAAGTCCTAAACCGCCCAGTCCTGCCAAGCTTGCTGAAGAGGTCCCCTCTGACAAGGCCGCCGCCGATGTTATCATTACTGGCACAGGCTATACAGAGCCAGGGAATCCTACTGTCTTGGCCAAACACAGTGCTACTTCTTGAGCTTGCGTTGGTTTTTCCCTTGAAGAGGAAAGGGTGATGAATCAAAGTGGAGTAAGTATTTCCCTTAGCTTTTGAGAACCAAGGTATCAATCCAGTAGGAGACAACGCACAAGTCACCGAATACTTACACAAACAAACACAAACTTGCACCCAACGTGATAAAGGGGTTGTCAATCCCTTCACGGTTATTTGCAAAGTGAGATCTGATAGAGATAGATAAACGTTAAGTAATATTTTTGGTATTTTTGGTTTATGGAACGAAAAGTAAAAGATTGCAAAGGAAGTAAATCGGAAACTAAAATTGTAGATCGGAAACTTATATGATGGAAAATTGACCCGGGGGTGATAACCCACATGTATAGGGGATCGCAACAGTTTTCGAGGGTAGAGTATTCAACCCAAATTTATTGATTCGACGAACGGGGAGCCAAAGAATATTCTCAAGTATTAGTAGTTGAGTTGTCAATTCAACCACACCTGAAAGACTTAATATCTACAGCAAAGTATTTAGTAGCAAAGTAGTATGGAAGTAACGGTAACGGTGGGAAAAGTAACAGTAGAAGTTTTTGTAGCAATCATAATAGTGGCAATGGAGAAGTAACTAAGCAAAGATCAATATGTGAAAAGCTCGTAGGCAATGGATCAATGATGGATAATTATGCCGGATGCGATTCCTCATGCAATAGTTATAACATAGGGTGACACAGAACTAGCTCTAGTTCATCAATGTACTATAGGCATGTATTCCGAATATAGTCATACATGCTTATGGAAAAGAACTTACATGACATCTTTTGTCCTACCCTCCCATGGCAGCGAGGTCCTATTGGAAACTAAGGGATATTAAGGCCTCCTTTTAATAGAGTACCGGACCAAAGCATTAGCACTTAGTGAATACATGAACTCCTCAAACTACGGTCATCACCGGGAGTGGTCCCGATTATTGTCACTTCGGGGTTGCCGGATCATAACACATAGTAGGTGACTATTGACTTGCAAGATAGGATCAAGAACTCACATATATTCATGAAAACATAATAGGTTCAAATCTGAAATCATGGCACTCGGGCCCTACTGACAAGCATTAAGCATAGCAAAGTCATAGCAACATCAATCTTAGAACATAATGGATACTAGGGATCAAACCCTAACAAAACTAACTCGATTACATGGTAAATCTCATCCAACCCATCACCGTCCAGCAAGCCTACTCTGGAATTACTCACGCACGGCGGTGAGCATCATGAAATTGGTGATGGAGGATGGTTGATGATGACGATGGCGACGGATTCCCCTGTCCGGAGCCCCGAACAGACTCCAGATCAGCCCTCCCAAGTAAGATTAGGGCTTGGCGGCGGCTCCGTATCGTAAAACGCGATGAATCCTTCTCTTTGATTTTTTTTCTCCCCGAAAGTGAATATATGGAGTTGGAGTTGAGGTTGGTGGAGTCCCAGTGGGCCCACGAGGCAAGAGGGCGCGCCCAGGGGGTAGGGCGCGCTCCCCACCCTCATGGCTAGGGTGTGGGCCCCCTTCGGTTGATTCTTTCACCAGTATTTTTTAGTAATTCCAAAAAGTGGCTCCATGAAGTTTCAGGTCATTCCAAGAACTTTTATTTCTGCACAAAAATAACACCATGGCAATTCTGTGGAAAACAGCGTCAGTCCGGGTTAGTTCCATTCAAATCATGCAAGTTAGAGTCCAAAACAAGGGCAAACGTGTTTGGAAAAGTAGATACGTTGGAGACGTATCAACTCCCCAAGCTTAAACCTTTGCTTGTCCTCAAGTAATTCAGTTGGCAAACTGAAAGTGATAAAGAAAGACTTTTACAAACTCTGTTTGCTCTTGTTGTTGCAGATATGTAAAGCCAGCATTCAAGTTTTCAGCAAAGATTATGAACTAACCATATTCACAATAACATTTAGGTCTCATGTTTACTCATATCAATGGCATAATCAACTAGCGAGCAATAATAATAAATCTCGGGTGACAACACTTTCTCAAAACAATCATAACTTGATATAACAAGATGGTATCTCGCTAGCCCTTTCTGAGACCGCAAAACATAAATGCAGAGCACCCCTAAATATCAAGGACTGACCAGACATTGTAATTCATGATAAAAGAGATCCAGTCACAGTCATACTCAATGTAAATTAATAGCAATGCATGCAAATGACACCGGTGCTCTCCAACTGGTGCTTTTTAATAAGAGGATGATGACTCAACATAAAAGTAAATAGATAGGCCCTTCGCAGAGGGAAGCAGGGATTTGCAGAGGTGCCAGAGCTCGAGTTTTAAAACAGAGATAAATAATATTTTGGGTGGCATACTTTCATTGTCAACATAACAACCAAGAGATCTCGATATCTTCCATGCTACACACATTATAGGCGGTTCCCAAACAGAATGGTAAATTTTATACTCCCCCTCCACCAACAAGCACACTCCACGGCTGGTCCGAAACAACGGGTACCGTCCATACCAACAACAATCCTGAGGAAGTTTTGTTTGCAATTATTTTGATTTGATTTGAGCATGGGACTGGGCATCCCGGTTACCGGCCATTTTCTCGTGAATGATGAGCGGAGTCCACTCATAGTGAGAATAACCCACCTAGCATGGAAGATATAGACAACCCTAGTTGATACATGAGCTATTCGAGCATACAAAACATAATTTCATTTGAAGGTTTAGAGTTTGGCACATACAAATTTACTTGGAATGGCAGGTAAATACTGCATATAGGAAGGTATGGTGGACTCATATGGAATAACTTTGGGGTTTATGGAAGTGGATGCACACACAGTATTCCCGCTTAGTACAAGTGAAGGCTAGAAAGAGACTAGGAAGCGACCAACTAGAGAGCGACAACAGTCATGAACATGCATTAAGATTAATCAACAATGAGTGCAAGCATGAGTAGGATATAAATCACCATGACCATAAATGTTGGGGATATTACCACTGGGCGTAAACCGGCCAGGAGAGGCCGGGTTAACCCCATAAGTAGTTCATCTGTATCTAAAGTCCATGAAGACAGACGGTGACGCTTTATGAAGGCCCAGGGCCCAAAGCCGGTTTAAGGCCTGTAGACATAAGATGGTGTTGATATGTAAACTTGTGTTGTAAGATAGAAGTAGCAGAGACCAAGCCGGACACGATTATGAGCCTGCCTCGGGATTCTGTAAACCGACGGGCGTCAACCCATGTATATAAGGGGACGACCCGGCGGTGGTTCAGGGACAACACACAACAACTCGAGACTCAGGCAAAGCGTATTCGCTCCCTGGTCATCGAAACCCCATCAATTCCATCACAACTAGACGTAGGCTTTTACCTTCATCGTAAGGGGCCGAACTAGTATAAAACTCTCTTGCATCCCTTGTCCGCTTTAACCCCTTTAAGCTAACCCGTAGCGATGGCTCCACGACTAAGTCCTTTCTCTAGGACATCTGCCGTGACAAAACCACGACAGTTGGCACCCACCGTGGGGCTATCGCACGATGGTTTCAAGTTCTTGGAGGGCAACTTCGAATGACTCGAGGGTTACGCTGTGGGCCAGATGACCAAGAGTCGTCGCGGCAAGCTCTACATCGACGATGCAGGCTGGGGCCCCGAGGCCGGCTCAACCGAGTACGGGTACCGGGTCGCCTTTGGTGGCATACACGTTTTCATTGGCAAGATCGGTGAACCGGGCCCTGAGCCAAACATCTGCACCGACCTCCTCGAAATGGCTCAGCGTGCGAGATCTGCCCGGGTCAAGCCTATCATGAAGCGTGCCTTCGTGGGAGTCATCCATGGAGGGGAATCTGAGGATAGATCGGAATCTGGTGGTGAGACTGTCGGTTATTCCGGCGACGAGTCATCGACTGGAGAAACCGAGTCGTTATATCAGTTACAAGATGGCCGGATTGGGGGCTGTTCCGATGGCGACAGTATTTCGGACCCCTTTGATCTGCCAAACCGGGTTGCGATCTTCATGGCTGGCACACAACCGGCGCTCCACTCTTCGACCTCAGCGGCGATGATTTCCGGAATGGCAGCGGCGGCAGCGGCCAGGGCAGGAGGCCCTGTGCGACCGCCAGCTCAGGTTCTATCTGATTTGTTTGACGCGTTGGCAACGCTGATGGCGGAGGTTAACCCGGCGGATCAGGATGCACACAATGCGGAAATCGCGAAAGTGAAAGATCAGATCACCCAGGCCAAAGCCGACTTAGCAGCTGAGGATACCAGGATAGCCGCGGAGCGGGCCGATTTGGATGCACAAGCTTACCGGATTATGTTGGATCAGAGTGCGTCGAACGAAGTCCTGAAGAGGAGGCACCGATCTCACCTGCCGCCGGTTTATGACGCTAGAAATCTCTTTAACACCCCAGGAGCAGGGACCAGTAATCCGCCGGTGGTAAACCGGGCGGAGGCACCTGGAGCAGGGGCGCCGGTTCAGCCACGTTTGGCGGATCCGCCTCGTCAGAACAACATTGTAACACCGCATGTCCCCACGCCGCCGGGTCATTACTCTAACCCGATGGACAACATTGTCGCTGCCGCTTCACGACTGGCGGCCATCCCAATCGAAGGCGATTCTCCAGCGGCGGTCGAGATGCGCTGGGTTAAGGAGCTTCTTCAGACAGCCTTGGTTCAACAGGAGGCTTATTCATATAGTCGCGATCGGATTCATTCCACTCCCCGTCCAAGCCGGAGTTATAGCACGCGTATGGATGAACCGGCAGTTTCAAGCAATGCGCGGAACTGTGATCCGCCCCGTGGCAATAACCCGGCGGGTGGTGCTGGTGATGCTCAGGAGGTGGTGGACCGGGCTCGGGCACGCAGAGAGGCCGAGTTAGCGGCGCAGCATGAAGCCCGTCAGCTTACTCCGGTTCGTCCAACCACATCGGTGGAACCAGGAGTTACCTCTAGTTCTTTGGGAGTTCCATGTCTTGTCCCAGCATTGCGCAATGTGCGCCTGCCCAAGGATTTCAAGGGCCCGCGCAAGGTGCCGAATTACACCGCCAATTTATCCCCTGAAACATGGGTCGAAAGCTATGAGATGGCCATGGAGATGCTGGATGTGGATGATGCGGCATGTGCGAAATACTTCACCATGATGCTAGAAGGGACAGCCCGCACTTGGCTAAAGAGCTTATCGGCTAATTCTATCAGGTCATGGGCCGAGTTGAGAGCCCGGTTTATTCAGAATTTCAAGGATACATGCAAGCAGCCCATGTCAATTGTGGACTTAGCTGCCTTTGTCCAGGAGGAAGGAGAGTCAACAACCCATTGGGTGCGCCGGGTTTCGGAGATTTTGCATTCATCGGACCGCATCAACGCTGACACCGTAGTTTTAACATTGGAAGGCAATTGCCGGTTTGAACCCCTGAAGTTGAAGTTGGGACGGCTCAAATGTCATTGTAATGACATGGGAACCCTCATGGCTGCACTGGTGAAGTATGCCGACTCTGATAGTACCAAGGATCCCGAGTCTGACGATGATAAGACAAGGAAGGGAAAGAAGAGCAGCAACGCCAAGGGGCAGCACCACAACCCGGCGGGTCATGGAAACGGCGGCAAGCGTAAGGCGGACCACGGTTTAGACTTTGTGGCTAACACTAATACACATGACAAGGGCCAGCGGCGTAAGGGTAAACCGCCCCAGCGCGGTGGAAGGCCAAGTCCTAATCCGGACCGTTTGCCTTATCTGTTGAACCAGCCCTGTCCAAAGCATGGGACGAAGGAGGACTCGTCCACGCACCTCTGGAAAGATTATTACATCATGCAAGAGTTCAAAAATTCTGATTCTTTCCGGTATGATCATGGAACAGGAGGGGTTCGGGCCCCGGCTCTCATGGGCCGGGTTACGGCGGAGGAAATTCCGGTTCAGGCTTCCACGGTAATCAGGGTGGACATAACAATCAAAGTAATCAGGGTAACCAAGGTGGCTATAATCATCAGGGCAATCAGCAGCAGCAGCAGTCGGGTTACCAGAGCAACCCGAAGTAGTTGAATAGCGGACAGTATCATGTCTTCACCACTAGATTGGACAAGCGCGATCGGAAGCTTCATAAAAGGGCGGTGAATGCCGTTGAACCGGCGATGCCCCGTTATTTGCGTTGGTCCGAGCAGCCGATTGTGTGGAGTAGAGAAGATCATCCACCCCGGGTTGACAATCTGGGTCATCTGGCTCTGGTGGTGGCACCTCAGGTGGGAGGTTATAAGTTCACTAAGGTACTCATGGATGGAGGGAGTAGTATCAATATCCTTTATTATGAAACTTTCTGTCGCATGGGGTTAACAGATAAAAATCTTAAACTGTCCAATACGGTGTTCCATGGTGTGGTGCCTGGTAAGTCGGCATATCCTGTTGGTAAGATAGATCTGGAGGTGGCTTTTGGAGATGAGCATGACTCGAGATCAGAAACCTTGACCTTTGAAGTGGTGAAAATCAGCAGCCCGTATCATGCCCTATTTGGATGGCCAGCCTATGCTAAGTTTATGGCATGGCCTTGTTATGTCTATCTGCAGCACAAGATGTCGGGTCACAAGGGAACTATAACCGTGCATGGGAGCCGCAAGATTGCTCTGGAGTGTGAAGAAGGGGATGCGGCTTATGCTGAGTCGGTTTGTGCAACAGAAGAGTTGAAGTTTTACAAGGACAATGTTGATCCGGCAGATATGACTTCGTTGAAGAAACCAACTACAGAGCATGATCCGGCCCTGAAGTTTAAATCGGCTGATGAGACTAAGCTTGTTGACTTCGTGCCTGGCGATTCGTCCAAGCAGTTTAGCATCAATGCTAACTTGGATCCGAAATAGGAAAGCGCGCTCATCGAGTTCATCCGTGAGAATCGGGACATCTTTGCATGGAAGCCTTCTGACATGCCAGGTGTACCGAGAGAACTCGCTGAGCACACTCGCAATGTTGATCCCAAGTATAAACCGGTCAAACAGTTTCTCCGCCGGTTTAATGAAGAAAGGCACAAAGCTATTGGAGAAGAAGTAGCCAGGCTCTTGGCGGCTGGATTTATCGTTGAAGTATTCCATCCTGAGTGGTTGGCTAATCCGGTGCTGGTCCTCAATAAGAATGGCACTTGGCGTATGTGTATGCATTATACAGACCTCAACAAAGCTTGTCCAGCAGATCCTTTTGCCCTTCCCCGTATTGATCAAATTATTGATGCTACGGCGGGTTGCGAGCGTTTAAGCTTTTGGATGCATATTCTGGTTATCATCAGATCAAAATGGCAGTTAAGGACCAGGAGAAGACAGCCTTCATAACTCCCTTTGGAGCCTTCTGCTATGTGTCCATGCCCGTTGGGCTCAAGAGTGCCCAGGCGACTTATCAACGGTGTGTGCAGAATTGTCTGCATAAACAGATCGGCCGCAATGTTCACGCCTATGTGGATGATATTGTGGTAAAATCAAGGAAGAAAGAGACATTGATTAATGACTTGAAGGAAACCTTTGATAACCTGCGGGTTTATAAAATGATGCTTAATCCGGCCAAGTGTGTCTTTGGTGTACCTGCAGGCAAGCTCTTGGGCTTTTTGGTGTCTAACAGGGGCATTGAAGCTAATCCGGAAAAGATCAAAGCCATCACCTCCTTGGCTAAACCGAAGTGTATCAATGATGTTCAACGCCTGGCAGGACGGATTGCCGCGTTGAGCCGGTTTGTCAGTCGCCTTGGCAAGAAGGCCATCCCTTTATATCAGATGCTGAGGAAAACGGATAACTTCGTCTGGAGTAACGCCGCTAATGAAGCATTTGAGGACTTAAAGCGACAGCTGGCTAATCCGCCGATTCTTGCTGCTCCAGTGGACAAAGAACCATTGTTGCTATATGTGGCAGCTAATGCTCGGTCTATTAGTGTGGCTATTGTGGTGGAGCGCAAGGAGGCAGGAAAAGAATATCCGGTTCAGCGGCCGGTTTGCTATATCAGTGAGGTACTTATTGAGTCCAAGCCGAGGTACCCGCATTGGCAAAAATTGGTGTTTGGGGTTTTCATGGCAAGCCGGAAGCTTAAGCAGTATTTCCAAGGTCATCCCATCACGGTGGTCAGCTCTGCTCCTTTGGGGGATATAATCCAGAACAGGGAAGCAACTAGTCGGATTGCTAAGTGGGCTATCGAGCTCGGGCCTCACGGGTTGAAATACATACCCGAACGGCGATCAAATCTCAGGCACTTGTGGATTTCATCAATGATTGGACAGAATTACAAGCGCCAGAGGAGAAGCCGGATCACACTTATTGGACTATTCATTTTGATGGGTCCAGGCAATTGGAGGACTCGGGGGCCGGAGTCATATTAAATTCCCCATGAGGTGATAAGTTTTGTTATGTTCTCCGTTTAATGTTCCCTTGCACTAACAATGCAGCTGAATATGAGGCTTTACTCCATGGTCTTCGGATGGCCAAGGAGATGAACCTAAGCCGAGTTAAGTGCTTCGGTGACTCGGATCTAGTGGCCCAACAAGTGTCCGGCACTTGGGATTCCAAGGACCCAATAATGGCAGCATATCGTCATGAGGTGGATATTGTTGTAGGTCACTTTAAAGGTTATCAGGTGGATCATGTGGACCGGCGGAAGAATGAAGCGGCGGACAATTTAAGCCGCCTGGGTTCCCAACGTAAACCGGTTCCACCTAATGTCTTCCTGGATGTTTTGCATAATCCGTCCGTCAAGCTCCCTGGTAAAGAGGATTTGGCTGTTCCTGATCCGGAGGCTCAGTTGGTGGCGGCTCTTCATGTTATCCCGGATTGGACAGTTCCATATTTGGTGTATATAAACCGGGGCGAGTTACCAGAGGATGAAACTTTGGCCAGGCAGATAACCCGGCGGTCCAATTCCATGACTATTATCAATGGAGAGTTACATCATTGCAGTGTGACAGGGGCGTTTCAATGTTGTGTGTCTCCTGAGGAAGGCCGTGAAATTTTGCGTGAGATCCACGAAGGAGATTGTGGTCACCACGCCGGTTCAAAGTCTTTGGTGGCCAAGGCGTTTCGTCACGGTTTCTATTGGTTAACAGCTCATGCTGATGCCGAGGACTTGGTCAAAAGATGTGATGGCTGTCAGAAATTCTCAAGGCGCGCTCATGTACCAGCTCAAGAATTGAGGATGATTCCAATCACCTGCCCGTTTGCAACTTGGGGGCTGGATATGGTTGGGCCTTTCAAGAGGTCCAAGGACAAGAAGACCCACCTTTTGGTGGCGGTTGACAAGTTTACGAAGTGGGTGGAGGCAGAGCCAGTTAGTAAGTGTGACGCAGCCACGGCAGTTCAGTTCATCATAAAGGTGATCTTCCGGTTTGGTTTTCCACACATCATTATAACAGACAATGGTACCAATCTGTCAAAGGGTGCCATGAAGGAGTTATGTCAACGTGAGCACATCCGGCTTGACGTGTCATCAGTGGCTCACCCCCAGTCCAATGGTCAAGCGGAGAGGGCCAATCAAGAGATCTTGAGAGGCATCAAACCCCGGCTTATGGTTCCTTTGCAACGGACGCCGGGTTGTTGGGTTGAGGAGTTACCTTCTGTGTTGTGGAGCATCAATACCACACCCAACAGGTCGATAGGGTACACACCATTCTTCATGGTTTATAGAGCAGAAGCAGTTCTTCCTAGTGACATCCGTCATGACTCGCCTCGTGTAGCGGCATATGTTGAAGCTGACAACAAGAAGGCACGGCAGGAAGCTCTTGACCTGTTAGATGAGGAACGTGACATGGTGGCAGCCTATTCGGCGATTTATCAGCAAGATCTGCGTCGCTATCATAGCCGCCGGGTTAGAACCAGAACCTTTCAAGAAGGTGATTTGGTGCTTCGGCTCATCCAGGATCAGACGGATATGCAGAAGCTATCCCCCCCTTGGGAAGGACCCTTTGTGGTCAGCAAAAATCTACACAACGGTTCGTACTACCTAATCGATGTTCGAGAGCGCAAAGACTCACGTAAATCGGAGGAGGAGACCAACCGGCCGTGCAATATTGCTCATCTTCGGCCTTACTATACTTGAGCTATAGGCTCTGCTTATGTACATATTATGACATTGTATATATGATGATCAATATAATAAAACGGAACCTCAGCTAAAGCGGGGTATGTGTTGTTTTCTTACATCATGTGTGGTTACATGGAGCTTACAAAGCGGTGTCCGGTTTACCCCTTGATTTAGCTTCTCAAAGCTTCATATTAGATCATTTGGGGGCTTGGTCGTATCCGAACCATAACTACACCTCTTGATCGGCGCAATGCCACAGCATCACTTGGGGGCTTGGTCGTATCCGAACCATAGCTACACCTCTTGATCGGCGCAATGCCACACCATCACTTGGGGGCTTGGTCGTATCCGAACCACAGTCACACCTCTTGATCGGCTCAAAGCCACATCAATCCGGGGCCAAAGAGAGTGTTGTAAAACAACAGCTCAAACATAGGCACCCACCGAGCACAGTTCACAATTTTGTTTGGAGATTTTTTGCTGTCGAATTTAGGGCGTGCCAGCCCTTGAAAAGCCTCGACTACAACGATTTTATTTGCCTTTTTCTAAGTTTCTCTTTCTTTTGATAAGACTGGTGATGTTTTCAAACCGGTGTTTATCAACCCGGTTAGGCTGTCAACTACAAGCTGTCAGTACACGATCAAGTTATAATCTTGAGACTATCAGCCTGGTCTGGTTTTGACTCAAAGTCACCAGTATGGAATAAACTGGTGTTTATCACAACCCGGCGCGGTTTTATTGTAAACTGGCATCATATAACAGGAGTTATTTTTACTCCGGATTAGGGTTATTACCCTCATTACAAAGTTGGTCAGCCAACACTATGCCTAAGGGTCATAGGTATCATATATTTCCATATTTGGTTATCTTTTACAACCTTGGTTATAAACCTTGGTCATGTATATATTTGGGTATCATGACCCGCCTGGTGATAAACCGCCAGGGCGCTTTAAGCTTCTTATCTACGGGAACAATTTGAATAAATAGCTATGGATTATAAACATTGTATCTTAAGCATGGCGGATTAACACGCATCAGTCGCAGATAAATATGCACGAAGGCATAACACACCAAGTGTTTTAACTAGCCTATTACAAGGCGTTTTAGTGCCAAAAGGGACAATTGTTTCTCAATAAGCATTGCAGCAAGTGGAAGACTAAATCGGCCTCCGGATTATGATTGCTTGTCAGCTTGACCTGACGGCTGCGGATCATCTTGCACCGGTTCATCTTCTTCGTCTCTACCCAGCGGCTGGAAGTCAACAGTTGTCCAGTCGATCCCAGTTAAAGCTTGGAACACAACTTCGTCGCTTATAAGGGTTGACGGTTCAATATCAGGGGCATAAGTGTGCTTACGGATTGGAGGGATCAGATTTTGCGCTTCTGGAATTGGCGCCGCAACCCGTCTGTTCTTATCATAGCTTGCCTGATAATATGAGAGATCAACTTCTTCAGCTAATTGACAAGCCAGTGGACGTACTTCCCGGTTTATGGCGCGGAGATCCTCCTGGCCAAATTCTGATCCATCTTCTTTTAAGCTTGGGAAGCCTTTAGCCACGTCCACCGGATCAAGATCAGGCAGCCACGCCTTTGCCCGGGTTAGAGCGGTCAGAGTTCCGACCCTTGCCGCAGCTTTCTTTAGTTCTTCAACCCGGGCAGGCAGCATGGATAGCCTTTGTAAGGTGTCCTTGATCAATGTTGGAGGAGGTTTATTATGTGAAGCGATACAAATGATCCGCTGTGCGCTGGTATACAGATGCTCTATCAGAGTATATGCCGCTTTCAACTTCCTCTGTACATCAGAGCCCAGATGGCTAATGCGAGTTCCTGCATCATTATAAACGTCACTAAACCAGCCACACATGGAAAGATATGTTGAAAGTATAAAGCAAGGATGCTTACCAAATACAGCAGCGGTCATAGCATGTACTTGCCGCTTTACACCAGTCGGCTTGTCTACCACCGGTTTGAGAGCTGCTTCTGCGTCCTCACCTCTTTTCCGCAAAGCGGATTTCTCTGTGTTCCAATCCGCCCGCTCCTTGGCGAAGCTGTCCTTTAGCTTTTCCATAGCGACTAAGGCGCTCGTCAGCTCATCTTTTGCTTTGGAAGTTTCGGCCTGTTGGGACTTGATGTTCTCTTGCAGATCAGCGGTTTGACTTTCCTTCTTGCTCAGTTCAGCCTATAAAGAGACAGATACATAATGAGTTAACAGTACATATTTGAAGTACCAAGCACATCACAAGTTATGCCCTTGATACTTGGGGGCTAATGCATATTTGCTCCTTATCAGAAATCTCTACAAGTCCCAAGCACAATACAAGTATTAATCTTGGCACTTGGGGGCTAATGTGTGTTTGCGCAAAAAACTGTTGGTATGTGAATTCTTCTACAGTACCAGTTCATCTTTATAAAGTTAAACCGGCCCTTGGGGGCTATACCGGGGAAAGAGCAGTATGGCAAATTTGAAGGAACCGGTTCATCTTAAAAAGGTAATCCGGTCCCTGGAGGCTAAATATGCAAAGTTAAGTTATGACAAAAGTCCCGGTTTAGATTGATATCTTAAACCATTACTTGGGGGGTACTAGGAGTTGATAAACTGCAATTGGACAAAAGAGAAAAATAGTAGTTACCTCATATCGCTCCTTCATCAAGTTTGCCAAACTAGCTTCATAGTCACGGCTGGTATACAGATGGTTCAAGAAGCCAGAGTGAATGTCTTGAGCATTGAGATGGTCGTAGCTTGATAAATCGGCATCCCATTTGCCTTTGCCGATAGCAGAGAGCTCATCCTTGGCAGTATGTTTTGACAAAGCGACAACATTGCCAGGAGTGGTGTGGCCAGTGCCAGTAATCATAATGTCATCATCTTTGTCATCAGCAGCCTTCACTAGAGTTGGCGGTTTATCAGTATCCTTAACTGGACTGACCGGTTTATCATCAGTTCGGGCAGGGCTGGTTGGCTGGTTTGCATGGCTTGTAGTGTCAACTTGCACTTGTTCGGCAAGGAAGTCATGTTCTTGAGGCGGCAGATCATTAAGCATGGCATCAACGTCGGTTTCTTCCGGATCTAGAGTTGTTTCCGGTTCAGCAGCTACATTATCATCAGCCGGTTTGCTTAACCGGGCCTTCTTGCTGGGTCTTGGCTTGGCGCTGAGAAAAGATAGACATAGGGATCAGTACAGTATGTAAAGGTAAGACATCAAGAATAAAGACACGTGCATAGCTCACCCAGGAACTGTTTTGAGGGGTGGAAGCTGTGTGGCCGATGACTCGCCAGAGGATGAGTGAGAAGTACCCTGATAATTTGAATCAGACGGGTTAACAGGCTGGCGGAAACAACCTGTTTTTGGGCATGAAGTATCAATGGGATAAGAGACCTCTGATCGGTGTTTCGGAACCGGACTGTTCGGTAAACCGACGGAGGTAACTACCTGGCCGCTGTGCCGGGTTGTACGGCGAGCCTCGTGCTGCTGCGTCTTCAAAAGAAAGTTTGGTCCAAGTAAGCAAGGGGGTGAGAAAATTTTACTTTCCGGTTTTCTCGACGGATTTTTGATGTGGGCAAAGGATCTGAATCGGAGGAAAGAATGATTACCTCTACATCCTCAGCATGACTGCCTTCAGCGTCGTCCTGATAATAATCATTGTCAATGAGATGTACGAAAAATGAACCAAGAGAGTCAAGTTCTACCTCTGGTTCGGGATTACCCACATCGTCATCAGCTGGTGGATCGGAGGATGCAGTGGTCCTTCTCTTGGCAGGTTTTTTAACAACCTTGGTCTTTGGACGAACTGCCTTGACCAATTTGTCTTGCGGCTTCGCCGGTTTGTCTTGTGATGGTTTCTTGTTCCAGAACGGATCATCACCCTGTCAGAAATAATCACACTTTCAAAAAATATTTGGACAGAAGCAACTTCAGATAAAAAGATTATATGATTCTTACAGCTGGTGGTTTGTTGAAGGTGCAGAAAGGGAGTAGTCCGGTTGGGCACAAACAGCCTCCGGTTCGTTCAGTATCTTTTTTACAGCCTCAGTGACTTCTGCATCTGTAAGCTGAATGTCAATGTGCCGCTGAGCGTCCTTCAAACTCCCTATATATTCACACATCAAACCGAAGCGCCGGCTTAAGGGCAGAATGCTCCAGCTTATCCAACAACGAGTAAGATCAACTCCTGTCAGACCGTTTGCCATGAAGGCTCTAAGCTTTGATAATTGAGGAGCATAGTTGGCCCTTTCTCTTGCAGTCAACCTCTGAGGAAAAGGATGTGTGTTGCTCAGGCGTTCAGGGCGGTAACCCGGCAGGGGGTTTTCATCAGGTGGAGATGTATCCATGCAGTAAAACCATGTCTGGTTCCACTCTTTGGGGTGACTGTGGAGTTTGGGATGAGGGAAGGTGACTTCTTTCCTTTTCTGAACCGACATTCCGCCCAGTTCCGTATTGGGTCCATCCGAGAACTCTGTGCGACGGTTTAGGTGAAAGAAATCCCTAAACAGTTCGACTGTAGGTTCCTCTTGTAGATAAACCTCACAGAAGACTTGGAAGTGGCAGATGTTGGTCACAGAATTGGGACCGATGTCTTGAGGGCGCATCGGAAAATTGGCCAGTACATCCCGGAATTTTTTTGAACCGGGAGGACTAAAACCTCGTCCGAGATGATCAGCAAACACGACTACCTCTCCGTCTTTGGGTGCAGGAGGACTTTCCGGGCCAGGGACCGTCCAGTGGATGACATCTTTCTTGGCTAAAGCGCCCATTTTAACAAAATTGTTTAATTGTTCTTCGGTTACTCGAGAAGGAGCCCAGTTACATTCATAGACTTGCTTGGCCATGGCAATGGAAATCTGAAACATGATTATTGCCGGTTTAAGATTGACCGTGGACAATTATACAGCGGTATAAGGATACAAGCATATTGATAAACCGGAATTTGTTATTCGTAAACCGGAGTCTGACAATGGAAACAGTACAATGATGAATGCATTGGCGGTTCAACAGGGGACTAATGGTATCTACTGGGTCATCATTTTGTATATGAAGTTAAACCGCCCAATCTGGTACTCCTTGTGTATAAGTGAAGGAAGAAACAAGTTTCACATCTGGCCATGGTAATTTCAGATCTACCGCGCGTTGGAAAAACAAAATATATTCTGACCTAATTTCCAGCGTACTAAAAGTTCACCAAGTTGAGATGAGTTGGATATCAAACAGGTGCTAAAACTACTACTGCGCGAGATCTATGAGGTTTTTGGATCTAATCCATGGATATAAATAAGGATAAAGAAGGGCGGCGACGAACACTAATGAACGACAGAAACCCTAAGTGCAGATCTATGGTAAGAGAAAGGGGAGACGTACTGAGGCTGTTGAGGAGCGGCGGCGCGCGGAGGAACTCTGGTACGTTCAGGTCGATGCAGCGGTGTCGGAGTAAATGGCCACGGGTAGCCTAACCGACTCCCCTTGGCTCTTTGAAAAATTATCAGGCCATTCGAGCCTTCAAGCCTACAGAGGGCAGGGCCGCCTTCCCCCGGCCGGCTATCCCCAGGGCCGACTACCAGAAGGCGACCTGGCCTCAGAAACCTTCCCCACGAAAGCTACGAGATGGCCGACTCCAGGAAGCCGGCCCCAAGAGGACCGACTCCCAGAAGCCGGCCATGAAGAGAGCCGACTCCTAGAAGCCGGCCATGAAGAGAGTCGGCTCCCAGAAGCTGGCCAAGACTACACCCACCAAGACTGCATCCACACAACGGCGACAAGACGGGGCGTGGCCGCAGTACAGCCCACTACCCCCGAATCCCAAGTAGGCATGGCCACAGGGCGCCGTACGGGACAGCCATCTCCCGTCTGGCGCGGCACTGTAGCCATGTTGACCCTGATGTCACCCACGACAGGCGCCAGTACGGCCCGCGGGCGGCGGGCCCCTTTAGCCAAAGAGACGCTCGAAGGCAGCCCGGCTTCCCCTAGTCGGCCTGGGGCGTGGCCGGCTCCCCATAGCCGGCCGCCTCCCTCCCTCGAAGCATGCGCCTCATTAAGGAGACAAGACGAGGTAAGGCTACAGTGAGAGCCGCAAGGCGGCGGCACTGTAGCCACGCTTACCTCGACAAAGCCCTCGTCATCAGAGGCGAGGCAACAGTAACCAGCCGCCGACAAAGCCTCCAAGCGGTGGGGCCGGCCTATCGGCCAAGAGGCCGGCAGCCGGCGGGACCCCCCAGTCGGCGGGCCCCAATGACCGGCGGAGAAGTCGGCGAGTATAGACACTGACGGCTGGGGCCCGCACCCAGCCGGATTACCAATGTACCCCTGGGGGGTAGGCCTATACAAACCCCCCAGGGCACCCATGCAAAGGGTTGATCTCATAGAGTTTCACACACCACATAGAGGGAAAAGGAGAGCTAGTCTTGCCCTTCTTCTTCCCCTAGCAAAAAAGCTCGAGGAGCACTTGTAGTTATTCGTGTTGATCTAGTGATCATGCGGAGACCCCGCAGCGCAGGACTAGGGGTGTTATCTCCACGGAGAGCCCCGAACCTGGGTAAGATTCGCCGGCGTGCATGTCTTCACCTCATCCCGTTTCCAGGCACCGGCGATGTCTTACTGGCTCCCACAATGATAAGCCACCCGTTGGCATATGTCGCACCTACCACCCGACATTTGGTGCCCATCGTGGGCCCAGGTGCACTGTCGTCCGGAGACCTGTTCTGGACGGGAACCCTCTTCCTCCCCCGCGAGCGCAGCCAGCCTGCCGCGCCCGACGGCGCTTGCCCCGACGTGCCACAAGGCGTCGACGACGCCTGCGCGGCAAGCCCCCTCGCCGGTCTTCTTGGCGAGACTCGCATCTCCGACGAGCCCGCGTCAGACGCGGGCACGGACTACTCTGAGAACCGCCTCGTCAGCCTTCTCGACCAACTTCACGTCTCCAGCGAGCTTGCTGTAGACTTGGAGTCGGTCGGCTCCACCGACCCGATGCTTGTCGACTCCGACACGGCATCGCTCGACGCCTACCCCTCCGACGTGGTAGTCGTCAACGAATCTCTCCCTCGAGCTGACAGCGGCAGCAGCGCTGTCACTGAGGTGCTGGTCATCAGCCACGTCGCCAACTCGAGCGAGAACGCCCGCGACGCCCTATAGGCGGCGATGCACGACTTGTCCGTCCCTATTCCGGTCGACGCTGACGCCTAGACCCTGGAAGCATGCCGCCTCGCCCTCATCGCGGAGGGCCAGAAGATAGCCTCCATGAGACGCCTCACTGAGGCTCACCAGCGCGAAGTCGACCACCCCGCCTTCAGTACGCCGCCTCATGGCGGCCCGAGCCGAGCCGGCCTCGTAAAGAAGCGCGGCGCAGCCATAGCCAGCATGCTGGGGGCAGACCGCCCCGTCTACGCCACCCCGCTCGAGAATCTGCGAGCCGGTCAGGCGGCCGCTGAAGAGCTAAATGGGCTACGGGCAGACGACCTCCCCTACATGACAAGGCGCATCCAGCAGCTGGTCGACGCGGCCGCAGAACGGCATGAAGCCGGCGCCCGCGCCGAGAGTCCTCCTCCACGCCGAGAGCACGCCGCGACCTCCCAGTCGCCTACCGCGAGCGGCGCCCGCGCGAGGAAGGACAAGGAGCCGGCTGCTAGCCGCAGCCGGACTCGCATCACCATCGAGCATGATGTGGAAGGCCGCCCCCGAGCAGTGGAGCGCCAAGGCAATCCGCCTCCTCCCCCACCTCGTGGAGAGAGATATCCCACCCCGCCGCCTGTCACACACCCGACCCTCGGTGGCCGACTAGGCCACCACAAAGGAGTCGGCGAGAACGACGCCCGCCACCGGATCGACTGCCTAGCTCGATCCCTGGCGTTGGAAGAAGAAGACGATGTCGGCCCGCCATGCTTTGGCCCCCGCATCCGCGACGAGCCCTTCCCCAAAGGGTTCTCGCTCCCTAGAGACACGCCTAAATACAACGGCTCCGTAAAGCTGGAAGATTGGCTCATCGACTACTCTACCGCTGTCAATATAGCGAACGACAATAGGCGCGTTGCCGTGAAGTACGTCCCTCTCATGCTGCAAGGCACGGCGCGCACCTGGCTCAACAGCCTCAAGCCCTACAGCGTCAACAGCTGGCTGGACTTCACAGAAGTCTTCGTCCGCAACTTCACCAGCACGTACAAGCGCCCAGAACCGCTTTATCAAGTTGCGAGATGTGCAGAAGTTCACCGGGTGCCTGGCCTCCCTAAACCGCTTTATCAGCCGGCTAGGAGAGAAGGCTCTCCCCCTGTACCGACTCATGAAGAAATCCACTCATTTCGAGTGGAATGACCAAGCAGACCAAGCCTTCCATGAGTTGAAGAAAATGCTGACCACTCCACCTGTCCTGGCGGCGCCGACTGAGAAGGAGCCCATGCTCCTCTACATTGCCGCAACTAGCGGAGTAGTCAACACAGTTGTCGTGGTCCAGCACCCAGAAGAAGGCTGAGCCCAGCTAGTTCAGAGGCCGGTATATTATCTAAGCGAAGTACTATCCAGTTCAAAGCTAAACTACCCACACTACCAGAAGATGTGCTATGGAGTGTACTTCGCTGCCAAGAAGCTGAAGCCCTACTTTCAAGAGCATCCCATCACGGTCGTATGCACTGCCCCGCTTGCCGAGATCATAGGCAGCCGGGATGCATCCGGCCGGGTGGCTAAATGGGCCATTGCACTGGCGCCCTACACAATCTTTTACCAGCCCCGCACCGCCATCAAGTTTCAAGCATTGGCCGACTTCCTCGTCGACTGGGCCGAGACCCAGTACCTACCGCCGGCTCCCGACTCTACTCATTGGCGGATGCACTTCGACGGGTCCAAGATGCGCACCGGCTTGGGAGCCGGCATCGTCCTCACCTCTCCCAAAGGCGACAAGCTCAGATACACGCTCCAAATCCACTTCGCCGCCTCCAACAACGTGGCCGAATACGAGGCGCTCATACACGGGCTCCGGCTAGCCAAAGAGCTCGGCATACGCCGGATCCTGTGTTATGGCGACTCAGACTTGGTGGTCCAGCAGTCATCTGGCGACTGGGATGCCAAGGATGCAAACATGGCGAGCTATCGATTCCTCGTCCAACAGATCAGTGGGTACTTCGAAGGGTGCGAGTTCCTTCACGTGCCACGGGCCGACAACGACCAAGCAGATGCCCTGGCACGGATCGGCTCCACTCGACAGGCTATACCAACCGGTGTCTCTCTCCAGCGCCTCCTCAAACCGTCTATCAAGCCGTCTCCAGAGTCGGATTCTATCTTCGTACCGCCTGCCCCTGATGCAGTCGGATCCGACTGGAGGAACCCAGCAGGCGGCTCGGGGACTTCGACAAGCGGCCCGGGGACTACCGTAGTCGCACCCGGCTCGGGGACTTCAGAACCCGGCCCGGGGACTGCAGCAGTCGGCCTGGGGACTGCAGCGACACAAGAAGCGATGGTCGACTCCAACTCTCCATCACCCAACCCACCCACCCGAGTCACAGTGGCCTTACTAACAGTAGAAGAAGTCACAGCTCCATCATGGGCCCAGCCCATCCTCAACTTCCTAGTCAACAGAGAGCTGCCGACTGATGAGATCTCGGCAAGACTAGTGCAACGTCGAGCCGGGGCATATGCAATAATAAACAGAGAACTTGTCAAGCGCAGCGTCACTGGAATCTTTCAGCGCTGCGTTGAGCCATAGAAAGGTGTGGCAATCCTCAAGGATATCCATCAGGGTGAATGCGGCCACCACGCAACTTCAAGATCACTTGTCGCCAAGGCTTTTCGCCATGGTTTCTTCTGGCCGACTGCTTTGGAAGATGCCAAAGAGATAGTCAAAAGATGCAAAGGATGCCAAGTCTTCAGTTCCAAGCAACACTTGCCGGCTTCTGCACTCAAGACCATCCCCTCACCTAGCCCTTTGCCGTTTGGGGGCTGGACATGGTGGGCCCATTCAAGACAGCCCGCGGCGGCATGACGCACCTGCTTGTCGCCGTGGACAAATTTACCAAGTGGATCGAGGCGAAGCCAATCAAGAAGCTGAACCGGCCGACTGCCGTGACATTCATCGCCGACATCACTACTCGGTACGGCATGCCACATAGCATCATCACCGACAATGGCACAAATTTCGCCAAGGGAGCACTGGCACGCTTCTGCGCAACGCAGGGCATCCGACTGGACTTAGCGTCTGTTGCCCACCCGCAGTCAAACGGTCAAGTCGAGCAAGCAAACGGCCTCATCCTCTCCGGCATCAAGCCCCGACTGGTCGTACCACTAGAGCGTTCAGCCGGCTGCTGGCTCGACGAGCTGCCGGCTGTCCTCTAGAGTCTGCGCACTACCCCAAACAAGTCAACCGGCTTCGCTCCGTTCTTCCTTGTATATGGTGCCGAGGCCGTCATCCCAACTGACATCGAGTTTGACTCGCCTCGGGTCACCATGTACACGGAGGCGGAGGCCAAGGAAGCTCGAGAAGACGGCGTCGACCTGCTGGAAGAAGGCCGGTTGTTAGCACTCAGCCGGTCCGCCATCTACCAGCAGGGTTTGCGCCGTTACCACAACCGCAAGGTCAAGCCAATATCTTTCCAAGAGGGCGACCTTGTGCTCCGGCTGATCCAGCGAACAGCCGGCCAGCACAAGCTCTCGGCCCCTTGGGAAGGCCCTTTCGTCTTCAGCAAGGCACTAGGCAACGACTCCTACTACCTGATCGACGCACAAAAACCAAGAGCACGCAAGAGGGATGATTCCGGCAAGGAGTCGGAACGACCATGGAACGCCAACCTCTTGAGAAGATTTTACAGTTGAAAGCAGTATGTATCATGCTACCTTTTTGTATTAAGTACGAAACAACGGGCCCCTCGAGGAGCACTCGGGGACTGCCCTCCTTTATCTATGAATGACGAGTGTCATATTCATGGATGCATTATTACATTTGATTTTCTGTCTGGCACCGGGTTCGACTAGTCGGCCCGGGGACTGGCCGCCTTAAGTTATATTAAAGTTCTACCTGAAGTCAGACAAGTAGTGTGCCAGCTCCCGAGCCCTCTTGTCGAAAGTCGCAGTTCGAAGAACCGACTGTCCGACTGGCAAGAGCCAAAGGCAGAAAGGACGCCCACATGAAAGACGGCGAAGGTCTAACGAACTTATATAACGTAAAGACGACCTCCAACCATGCTTGCCGGCTAACAAAACAGCCGGCTGGCCGGCCTCCCAGTCACTTCGCTATAATCCAACAAAGCTAGAGTACTTGCCCTCCCAACTGGCCTAGCACTTTTCCAGTCACAGATTGCAGAGCAACTGTCCGGCTGGGAAGGCGGCAACCAAGGGAGGGCGGCAAAGGAAACAACCAAAGGATGAAAAGCAAAGAACAAGGGAAAGCCAAATGAGAGCATAATTATATTTACATATAAAGCCCCCAACAGGCCGATAGTCAATATAGTTCGAAGACACCCCCAATGGGTGGAATTGTGCAAACTAAGCAAAATATTGTTTCAAGAGTGATAAAACAGGAAAAAAGAGGCAGTAGACTAGGCTAAGGGCGCGGTAGTGGAGCCGGGTTGGTCGGTGGAGACGGCACTGCCGGCTGGAGGAGCGGCCGGCTGGCGGGTCTCGGCTTGATCATCGCCGGCTGCAGGCAGTACACCCGCGCGTGCCTTGTTGCTGGAGGCACGGTCGAGCTGAGGCTGACCGGCCGCTCCACCATCCGGCCCGGCGTCTTCACCCTCCTCCTCCTCCTCGCCCTCGTCGCTGGAGTCAACCTCCTCCGCCGAGTCCTTGCCGTCTGCCGGGTTCAGCCCGAACCACTCCTCCGGTTGGGCAACACCGTTGTCGTCCACTTCAGGAACGAAGGCGCTGGTGTCGGTGTAGTCGGCAATCGCCGAAGCCCGCTGGATGATAGCCGGCCGCGCCGGCTCCAGCTCCGCGTCGGCTTCCTGCCGCCAGGTGGCCAGCTGGTCCAGACTCAGCTCGGGGTACCAGGCCTTGGCGAACTCCAGCGCCCGCCTAACGCCGGACCGAGCCGCAGAAGCTTTCCAGGCCTTGAAGCGGCCGACCGCCACCTCCAGCCAATCGGTGGTCCGACTGGGGGTGCGGGGAATCACCTCGCCAGGCCAAAAGGCGGCCAGCACCTGCGCTCCGACATGCTGAAGCCGGCGGAGCATGCGGTGCGCCGGCCGAAGGCGGGCCTGAATCGCCAAGAGATGCTCCTCCAGCGTCCGGCGAGCGTTTGATGCGATCTCAGCGCTAGCTCGCCTTTGTGCCTCGTGGTGGGCCTTGACGACCTGGCTGGCGGCAGTAGAGAAGCCAGGAAAGTACTCTGCGCAAGAAAGAAGAGAAAACCACCAAGTCAGAAAATAAGCCAAACGACAAGCGGCAAGCAAGGACGAAGAAGAAGGCGGCCTACCGTCAACCAAGTCTTCGATCCGGCCATAGCCGTTGATCAGCGACTCCCTGGCTTCGGCCCAGCCGGCCGCCTTTGTCTCATACTCGGCTTGGAGGGCGGCCTCGCTGTCCCGCACCGCCTTCAGGGCCGCCTTGTGGCTCTCCTCCTGGTCGGCCAACCTCTTGGCCAGGCGGTCACGCTCTTGTGCCAAGGCGGCAAACTCGGCCTCCTTAGCGCGGAGGGCGGCCTGAGTCCCGCCCAGCTGCTCCCTTAGACTAGCGTTGGCCGCTGCAGGGATGGCAGAAAAAAGAAAGAAGCAATGAGGATGAAGTCGTCAAGGAAGATCCGACCCGACTGCTCAGCAGTCGGCCCGGATCTTGGGGACTACACCCAGTGGGTGCGCTGACGCGCCCCCACATGAGACAAAAGACGAAGCACTTACCCCGGCTCTCAGTTAGGTCAGCAGTCTTCTGGGTCAGCTCCCGAGCCTGGGAATTGAAGGCAGCTGCGCAAAGATGTGGTAGTCCTGCAAGACAAGCAGAAGAGCAAATGAGAGCAAGATAGCAAAACGAAGCCCGTTAAGAAGTTCCAAGCCGCCTGCTCAGCAGCTGACTCGGAACTCGGGTACTACACCCAGTGGGTGCGCTGACGCGCCCCCACGGAAGAAACCAAGATCAGAAAAGCAAAGACAAAAAGACTAACCCGAATGACCGACCGCGTCGCAAGCAACTCGTCATTATATTTCCTCAGCGCCGCAGCCTGGGCTTGAAGCCGGTTCCAAACGTCCTGCGCGGCCACGTTCACCACAGCCGTCCCTCCACCCGGCGTCCGCCCCGAGCTGGCGCTGGCCGCCTCCATATCCTGGGCCGACGAGCTGGAGCCCGCAGCCTTCTGCGGCTCCGATGCAGCCTTCCCCGCGCGCTGGCGTGACGGCCTCTGGACTACTAGATCAGTCCTCGCAGCCGGCTTGCCCCCAGCCGATTGCGCAGGCGGCAAGTTAGGCCGGCCGCCTTGGGTCGCCCTAGTCGGCGGGGTCGGCGCTGCTTCCCTCTTCGGGACGACGACGTCGTCCTCCCTCTCCAATCCCGGCTGGTCACCGCCGGCTTCTTCTGGCGGGAGCTCTGGGGCCTCAGGCGCCGCGACGCGCAGAGGGGTGACTAGCAAGGCCCCCTCTGCCATCGCCGCGGCCGCAGCCTCCGCTTGGGCCTTGGCCGCTGCTTCGGCGCGCGCCTTCGCCGCCTCCTCCTCCTGCACCGCCTTGGCGGCGGCCCCCCTCAACTCCTCTGCCTCCCGCGCCTCCCGCGCATTTCGCTCCATCGCCGCCTGAAGTTCGGCACGGGGGTCCACGCGGCGAGTGGTGCTCCCGGATCCTCCCAGCGATCCAACGACGGAGGCGGCAGCAACCCGCTCGAGCGACAGTGGAGCCCTAATTTTTTGAGAAAGGACTAGGATTCAGGAATTACCAAAGAAAAGAAGAAAGAATAAATGAAGGGGTATACACTTACGCCGACACCGTCTGCGGCTGCTTCACCGCCTTGCGGAAGCGGGCCGCCTCTTCCCGCCTGGTCGCCGCTGCCCCGCCTTTGGGCTTCTTCGGCCGACTGCCGAACAAGCCCGACGTGGCACGACGCTTTTGCCCACCGCCCCGAGCAGGCGGCGCGGCGGAGGAACCCGCGACGTGGCCAGACGCCAGCTGGCGGTGTGGGAATACTTCCGCCTCGTCGTCGTCCGGCCAGTCGTCGAAACTGGCTCCAAGCCCGGAGCCGTCTGCCTCGCCGCCGGCTTCGCCACCGCGCGCCTCGATGTCGTCATCCATGGCGGCCGCCCCCAAGTCGGGGTCCTCCAGGTCGTGCTCCGTCCGGTCGGGGAGGAACCGGCGCTCTGCCTCCGACCCGCCCGCAGGCCTAAGGAGGGGGCTCTGCCGAGACGTGCCGACTAGTCAGAGTCGGCCAGAAGGAACTCGGCGACAAAACTAAGAGAAGAAAGGGAAAAAGAGAACATACCGTGGGCGGCGAACGTGCTCGGGAATATGGCTCCTTGCCAAACCGCCATTCTGCGGAGAGCTTGCAGTTCGCAAGGTAGTTCACCATGTGGACCACCTCGTCGTGCGGCATGTCCTTGGTGCACATCCGACTCGGATCGAGCTGGCCGCTCATCTGACAGATCAGGTGAGGGCGGCTCTGAAGCGGAAGCACCCGACGCGCGATGAAGGCGGCCAGCAAGTCGGGCCCCGTCAAGCCCTCCGACTGGATCATCACCCGCAGTCGGGCGACGGCCGCGGCTCCAGCCGGCGTCAGCGTCACGGCCCGATAGGACCACTGGGGCCGCCTACCCGCCGGCGGGCCGGCTAGATAAGCCGGCAGATTGACGTAGTCGCCTTGCGGGGCGACGTTCTTCACGTAGAAGTATGACTTCTGCCAGAGCTTCACCGACTGGATTAGCGTGATGACGGGGAAGGGGTTGTCGGCCGCCACCCTCCGCATCACTATGAAGGCGCCACTCTGAGCCGGCACACCCTGCATACGCGTCCCCAGCTTGGACTGGAAGAACTCCCCCTAGAGCTCGAGGGTGGGGAGAACGCCAAGATAGCCTTCGCACAAGGTGACGAAGGCGGACAGCAGCACCACTGTGTTCGGCATGAGGTGGTGCGGCTGGAGTTGATAGAAGTCGAGGAAGGAGCGGAAGAACGCGCTCGCCGGCAAGCCGATGCCGCGCAGGAAATGCGAGCGGAAGACCACTCGCTCGCCCTCCTCCGGCTCCGGCGTAATTTCCGTCTCAGGCGCGAGACGGACCTGCACCTTGTCCGCGCCGGGCAGCCGCCGCGTCTTGCGGAGGAACTCGACGTGGTCCTCATTGACGATGGAGCCGTCCCAATCCCCGCCGTACTGCATGGCGGCGTGAGGCCAGAAAGAACAAGCGCGGCGGAGGAAAGAATGGTGGGACAGCGCGGCGGCGAGACGCTACTGTGAGGGAAAGCAGGAGGAAGAAGATGCCGGAGAGGAGAGGAGCGTGCGAGCGTCTGCCGCTTCCCCTCCTCCCCCTACTTATAGCCTCGTGCGGCGAAGCCGAGGAGGCGAGGCGTGGGGTGGGACGTGGGATTAACTGCGCCCACTCCCCCACGTCCCGCGATTACTGCACCCTAAAAACGTGCGGAAACCGCCGCAGGAAGACGTGCGGACGGCTTTGGGCCATAGAGCATCTGCGCCTGGGCCTGGGCGCAGAAGTGGTGGGCCCCCGACTTGCGGCGACGTCTTGTCGCGCGCGTGGGCTGGCAGGCTCTTTTCAGCCAAGGGATGCCACGTGATTCGCAGGCGACAAGTGGCCGGCCCACAGCCCGGGGCGCACGTGCCAACAGACTCCCGCCTTCCGACTTTAAAAGATTTCGCCAAGACGGCGCGCCCAACCGAAGCCGGCTCCCAGCTGCTGGCTCGTCAAGATAAGAAACTGACCGAGCTTCTCGATCTCTTCTCAGCCTCGAAGCCCAACCAGCTTTGGGGACTACTGTCGGAGTAAATGGCCATGGGTAGCCTAACCGACTCCCCTTGGCTCTTTGAAAAATTATCAGGCCATTCGAGCCTTCAAGCCTACAGAGCGCAGGGCCGCCTTCCCCCGGCCGGCTATCCCCAGGGCCGACTACCAGAAGGCAACCCGGCCTCAGAAACCTTCCCCACGAAAGCTACGAGATGGCCGACTCCAGGAAGCCGGCCCCAAGAGGACCGACTCCCAGAAGCCGGCCATGAAGAGAGCCGACTCCCAGAAGCCGGCCATGAAGAGAGCCGACTCCCAGAAGCTGGCCAAGACTACACCCACCAAGACTGCATCCACGCAACGGCGACAAGATGGGGCGTGGCCGCAGTATAGCCCACTACCCCCGAATCCCGAAGCAGGCATGGCCACAGGGCGCCGTACGGGCCAGCCATCTCCCGTCCGGCGCGGCACTGTAGCCATGTTGACCCTGATGTCACCCACGACAGGCGCCAGTACGGCCCGCGAGCGGCGGGCCCCTTTAGCCAAAGAGATGCTCGAAGGCGGCCCGGCCTCCCCTAGTCGGCCTGGGGCGTGGCCGGCTCCCCATAGCCGGCCGCCTCCCTCCCTCGAAGCATGCGCCTCATTAAGGAGACAAGATGAGGTAAGGCTACAATGAGAGCCCGCAAGGTGGCGGCACTGTAGCCACGCTTACCTCGATAAAGCCCTCGTCATCAGAGGCGAGGCAACAGTAACCAGCCGCCAACAAAGCCTCCAAGCGGTGGGGCCGGCCTGTCGGCCAAGAGGCCGGCAGCCGGCGGGACCCCCCAGTCGGCGGGCCCCAATGACCGGCGGAGAAGTCGGCGAGTATAGACACTGACGGCTGGGGTCCGCACCCAGCTGGATTACCAATGTACCCCTGGGGGGTAGGCCTATATAAACCCCCCAGGGCACCCATGCAAAGGGTTGCTCTCATAGAGTTTCACACACCACATAGAGGGAAAAGGAGAGCTAGTCTTGCCCTTCTTCTTCCCCTAGCAAAACAGCTCGAGGAGCACTTGTAGCTACTCGTGTTGATCTAGTGATCATGCGGAGACCCCGCAGAGCAGGACTAGGGGTGTTATCTCCACGGAGAGCCCCGAACCTGGGTAAGATTCGCCGGCGTGCATGTCTTCGCCTCATCCCGTTTCCAGGCACCGGCGATGTCTTACTGGCTCCCACAATGATAAGCCACCCGTTGGCATATGTCGCACCTACCACCCGACAAGCGGCCAAGGTTGGTGCAGCAGTTGAAGGTTGACGGCGGCGGCCGAGGTCGAAGGTTCGGGCGTCGCGAGGATGACGATGACGCGAAGAGGCACAAGGGGGAAAATGGAAAGACCCCCTGGCCCTATTTATAAGGGCAGAAAGATAAACGTCAGGCGCGAAAATCAAGGAGCCGAATTTTTGGATATGAGGCGGAGCTGTCGCCTCGATGGTCGGAGGCTCATTAATGAAGATAGATTATATGCAGTTTTAAAAGAAACAGGTGATGTCACGGCGGTTTATCATGGTCCTAGAAGATGATGTCACGGCGGTTTACAAGATTATGTGAAGATGTTGAAGAAGAAGTTTTCTTAAGTATTGAGGATTGACATGAACCAGTTCAAATCAATTTGGGGCCTAATGTTGGGGATATTATCATAAACCGGCCAGGAGAGGCCGGGTTAGCCCCATAAGTCATTCATCTGTATCTAAAGTCCATGAAGACAGACGGTGACGCTTTATGAAGGCCCAGGGCCTAAAGCCCGTTCAAGGCCTGTAGACATAGGCCGACGTTGATATGTAAACTTGTGTTGTAAGATAGAAGTAGCAGAGACCGAGCCGGACACGATTATGAGCCAACCTCGGGATTCTGTAAACCGGCGGGCGTCAACCCATGTATATAAGGGGACGACCCGGCGGCGGGTCAGCGACAACAGACAACAACTTGAGACTCAGGCAAAGCGTATTCGCTCCCTGGTCATCGAAACCCCATCAATTCTATCACAACTAGACGTAGGCTTTTACCTTCATCGTAAGGGGCCAAACTAGTATAAAACTCTCTTGCGTTCCTTGTCCACTTTAACCCCTTTAAGCTAACCCGTAGCGATGGCTCCACGACTAAGTCCTTTCTCTAGGACATCTGCCGTGACAAAACCATGACAATAAATATCGTGGAGGCTATGTTGATCTTGTTTCAACTACATGCGTGAACATGTGCCAAGTCAAGCCACTCGAATCGTTCAAAGGAGGATACCACCCTATCATACCACATCACAACCATTTTAATAGCATGTTGGCACGCAAGGTAGACCATTATAAACTCCTAGCTAAATAAGCATGGCATGAGCAACTACAATCTCTAATTGTCATTGCAAACATGTTTCATTCATAATAGGCTGAATCAGGAATGATGAACTAATCATATTTACAAAAACAAGATAGGTCGAGTTCATACCAGCTTCTCTCATCTCAATCAGTCCATCATATATCGTCATTGTTGCCTTTCACTCGCACGACCGAACGGTGTGGATAATAACAATAGTGCACGTGCATTGGACTAAGTTGGAATCTGCAAGCATTTAATACAACGGAGAAGACAAGGTAATATGGGCTCTTGGTTAAATCAACAATAATGCATATGAGAGCCACTCAACATTGTCATCATGGTCTTCTCCTCTCGACCCCTAAAGAAAAGAAAAGAAATAAAACTATTTACACGGGAAAGCCCCCAACAAGCAAAAGAAGAACGAGAAATCTTTTTGTGTTTTCTTTTAATTACTACAACTACAAGCATGGGAAGTAAACTAGCTAAAAGCTATAACTAAAGTTTTTTGTTTTTTCTTAAGGTTTTTCAGACACACAAGAAGAAAGCTTAGAAAATAAAATAAACTAGCATGAATAGTACAATGAAAAAGTATGAGCACCGACAACTAGAATGAGTGTGTGAACATGAATGTAATGTCGATGAGAAATACGTACTCCCCCAAGCTTAGGCTTTTGGCCTAAGTTGGTCTATGGCCACTGCTGGCCTAACGGATATCCAAAGTCGTAGCTGGGGTTGTACTGAGATGCAGCAGCTACTGCCTAAAGAGCTGCAGCTCGGAGGCGAGCTGCCTCCGTCTTCCTCTCATACTCGTTCGCCTCCTCCCTGGTTATAGCATATCTCCTTTTTGCCTGAAAGATAAAGAAAGTAGGAGCAGGGAGGGCAATATAGACAGTGCGCTGTCTATCAAAGATTAGTTGGTTCTGGAGGAACTGTTCATTCCTCTCAAGAAACGGACGGCGAACCATAGCACTATAATCTAAATAAGCAGGAGGCAACTCCATATCATTTCCATGTATAGGTAAACCAAGATAATTAGCTACACGAGTTGCATAAATTCCACCAAACAAATCTCCACTTGTACCGTTAAGATGCAACCTTTGTGCAACAATGGCCCCCAAGTTATATTATTTATAACCTAATACCGCGCTCTTGAGGACACTAAGATCTGGAACGCACATGTGACAAGCCTCATCTTTACCGTCAATGCATCTACCTATAAAGAGAGCAAAATAATGTATGGAAGGGAAATGAATGCTCCCTATGGTAGCTTGTGTGATTTCTCTAGATTCCCCCACAGTGATACTAGCAAGAAAGTCTTTATATTCAGATTTGCGAGGTTCACTAACATTGCCCCACTGCGGGAGTTTACAAGCAGTATTAAAATCTTCTAGGTCCATGGTATATGATTTATCATAAAGATCAAATAAAACAGTGTGAGAATTGCGCGAAGATGTAAATTTAAACCTCCTCACAAAGGAATCAGTTAGGTAGTGGTACTGTAGGCACTTATCTGACAAGAAGTCCTCAAGATCTGCATTACGCACATACGCGTCAAATTCATTCTTGATGCCTGCCTGGACCATAAACTCCTCTGACGGACATTCACAAGGCCGCACTTGAGCTTCCCTCGGTGGTTCATCGTCCAGCTCACGTATCGCGAGCCTTGGTCGTTGCTTCCTTGAGGAACCACCTTGGTACAATTTCCTATGCATTTTTCTTTCTCTGAAAAATTTCTGAAATTTTAGTGACTCAAAATAAAAGTGAACCAAACTCAACAAGAATGATAGCAACTGCTCCCACAAGTGCCTAGAGGCTATATCGTGCATTAGAACTACTTTGGACCATATAAATTTGACATGCAAGCTCAAAAACAGGGTCACCTTAGCAACACGGATTTGCAATAAATAAAGCAATAGAACAAAAACTAATTGGATCATTTGAGGAGTCACATACTGAAGAACAATTCCCCAAAACAGTTTTGTGAATGGAGCTTTGAGCAAGGAGATCAAAAATGGCAGCAAAACGAGCTAGAACACGGGTTTGAGCTATGGGAGGAATTTTTTCTAGAGGAAGACGAAGTGAGTGGGTGCTGGAATAAGTAAAGGGGGTCCACGTGGGGCCCACGAGGCAAGGGGCGCGCCCTGTGCCCTCGTGGCCAAATGGTGAGCCCCCCTAGTGTGTTCTCAATGCCAGAAATTCTTAAATATTCTACAAAAAGCATATTTCATTTTCACGATATTTGGAGAACTTTTATTTTCGGGGTATTTTTATTGCAAGGATAATTCAGAAAACAAACAGAAAATACTATTTTTGCTTTATATATTCTAAATAACAGAAAGTAAAAGGAGGGTACAGAAGGTTGTGCTTTCTAACTTCATCCATCTCATGCTCGTCAAAAGGAATCCGCTAACAAGGTTGATCAAGTCTTGTTAACAAACTCTTTCCGAATAACATGAAACCGGAGAATTTTCGAAATAACACTAGGTTACCTCAACGGGGATATGTATGTCCCCAACAATAAGAATATCATATTTCTTCTTGACAGTAGGAAGAGGGAATTCAAAACCTCCAATACTAATCGTTGAAATTTTTCCAATAGAATTGATACTGTGGACTTGAGGTTGTTTCATCGGAAAGTGTACCGTATCCTCATTACCATTAACATGAAAAGTGACATTGCCTTTGTTGCAATCAATAACAGCCCCTGCTGTATTCAAAAAGGTCTACCAAGGATAATCGACATACTATCGTCCTCGGGGATATCAAGAATAACAAAGTCCGTTAAAATAGTAACATTTGCAACCACGACAGGCACATCCTCACAAAATACCGACAGGTATAGCAGTTGATTTATTGGCCATTTGCAAAGATATTTCAGTAGGTGTCAACTTATTCAAATCAAGTCTATGATATGAAGAGAGAGGCATAAACTAACACCGGTTCCAAGATCACATAAAGTAGTTTTAACATAGTTTCTTTTAATGGAGCATGGTATAGTTGGTACTCATGGATCTCCTAGTTTCTTCGGTATTCCACCTTTAAAAGTATAATTGGCAAGCATGGTGGAAATTTCAGCTTCCGGCATGTTTGTTTTATATGTAACAATATCTTTCATATACTTAGCATAAGGATTCATTTCAAGCATATCATTGAAACGCATACGCAAAAAGATAGGTCTAATCATTTCAGCAAAGCGCTCAAAATCCTCATCATCCTTTTTCTTGGATGGTTTAGGAGGAAAAGGCATGGGTTTCTGAACCCATGGTTCTCTTTCTTTACAGTGCTTCCTAGCAACGAAGTCTCTCTTATCATAACATTGATTCTTTGATTGTGGGTTATCAAGATCAACAGCAGGTTCAATCTCTACATCATTGTTATTGCTAGGTTGAGCATCAATATGAACATCATCATTAACATTATCACTAGGCTCATGTTCATTACCAAATTGTGTTTCAGCATCAGAAATAGAAATATCATTGGGATTCTCAGGTGTGTCAACAACAGGTTCACTAGAAGCATGCAAAGTCCTATCATTTTTCTTCTTCTTCTTCTTAGAAGGACTAGGTGCATCAACATTAGTTCTCTGAGAATCTTGCTCAACTCTCTTAGGGTGGCCCTCAGGATACAAAGGTTCCTGAGTCATTCTACCCCCTCTAGTTACAACTCTAATAGCATTTTCATTTTTCTTATTATTTAATTCATTGAGCAAATTTTCTTGTGCTTTAAGCACTTATTCTACCTGAGTGGTAACCATAGAAGCATGTTTACTAATAAGTTTAAGGTCACCTTTAACTCTAGACATAGAATCACTCAAGTGTTCAATCATATAAGCATTACGTTTCAATTGTCTACCAACATAAGCATTGAAGTTTTCTTGTTTAACAATAAAATTATCAAACTCATCCAAGCATTGACTAGCAGACTTATTACGAGGAATATCACCTTCATCAAATCTATAGAGAGAATTTACCTTTCTACCTGTGTCGGGTTATTAAGACCATGTATTTGTTCAATAGGTGGTAAATTCCTAACATCTTCAGCTTTAATACCCTTTTCTTTCATAGATTTCTTTGCCTCTTGCATATCTTCAGGACTGAGAAATAGAATACCCCTTTTCTTCGGACATGGCTTAGGAGTTGGTTCAGGAAGTGTCCAATCATTATCATTAGTCAACATATTATTCAATAGCAATTCAACTTGCTCTACAATTCTTTCCCTGAAAACACAACCAGCACAACTATCCAGGTGGTCTCTGGAAGCATCGGTTAGTCCATTATAAAAGATATCAAGTATTTCATTTTTCTTGAGAGGATGATCAGGCAAAGCATTAAGTAATCAGAGAAGCCTCCCCCAAGCTTGTGGGAGACTCTCTTCTTCAATTTGCACAAAATTATATATTTCCCTTAAGGCAGCTTGTTTCTTATGAGCGGGGAAATATTTAGCAGAGAAGTAAAAATCATATCCTGGGGACTACGCACACAACCAGGAGCAAGAGAATTAAACCATGTTTTAGCATCACCCTTTAATGAGAACAGAAATAACTTAAGGATATAGTAGTAACGAAGTTTTTCCTCATGAGTGAATAGGGTGGCTATATCATTCAATTTAGTAAGATGTGCCACAATAGTTTCAGATTCATAGAGATAAAAAGGATCAGATTCAACCAAAGTAATTAACTCAGGATCGACAGAGAAATCATAATCCTTATCAGAAATACAGATAGGTGAAGTAGCAAAAGCAGGGTCATATTTCATTCTAGCATTCAAAGACTTTTCTTTAAGCTTAGCCAACAGTTTCTTAAGATCATATCTATCTTTGCAAGCAAAAAGGTCTCTAGCAGTTTCTTCATCCATAACATAACCCTCGGGCACATCAGGCAATTCATATCTAGGGGGAGAATCTTCATCATCACTTTCATCAATATTATCTGTTTCAATAATTTCATTCTCTCTAACCCTAGCAAGTTGTTCATCAAGAAATTCATCTAATGGCACAGTATTATCAAGCATAGAAATAGTTTCATCATAAGCATTATGCATAGCACAAGCGGCATTATCAATAACATGCGACATATCAGAATTAATAGCAGGAGTAGGTGTCGCAAGTTTACTCATAACAGAAGGTGAATCAAGTGCAGAGCTAGATGGCAGTTCCTTACCTCCCCTCATAGTTGAGCGGAAAATCTTGGTTCTTTAATCTTTCAAGTTCCTCATAGTGATCAGCAGATATGAATCCCAAGTGACTCAAAGAATAGAGCTATGCTCCCCGTGTAACACCCCGGATGTAACTTTCCATATTTGTAACTCCAACTCTTGCCATTTTCGGCTATGTGTTATGATATTCCCTCCGTGGTCGGGTTTTGTTTTTCATTTTGCATTTTGTTCATGTCATGCATCTCATATCATGTCATCATGTGCATCTCATTTGCATACGTGGTCGTCTCATCCATCCGAGCATTTTCCCCGTTGTCCGTTTTGCAATCCGGCACTCCCACATGCACCGGCGCACCCCTCTTATTTCTTTTCGTGAGCGGGTGTTGAACATTCTCGGAATGGACCGAGTCTTGCCAAGTGGCCTTGGTATACCACCGGTAGACCACCTGTCAAGTTTCGTTCCATTTGGAGGTCGTTTGACGCTCCAACGGTTAACCGGGTAACCGCAAAGTCCTTTTGTGTGTTGCAGTAAAACTCCATTCCAAACAGACCAAAACCCATCTAAGTCACTTCCATGCTCTAGGGCGTTCGATCACGATCGTGTGTGCGAAAACCGTGCTCCATTTGGAGTCTCCTAGCTCCATCTACCTATAAAACACCTCCCCCCTCCGAAAATCTTCGCAGACCAAACCCTAGCAAACCACCCCGCCGTGGCCGGACACGTCCGCCTCCGGCCGGACGAAAGCCGCCGCCGCCCTTGCCCAACCGCTACGCGCCATGTCAGCATCCCGTACCCCGCGCCGCCCGCGGCCCGTGCCAGTCGCCCGCGCCCGGCGCCTCCCGCCGGCGCCCGCCCCACGCCCCGCCGCCTCGGTCTCCCGCCGGCGCCGCCGCCCGCACCCGCGGCCGCCCGCGCCCGCCGGCGTCGCCGCCGTCCTCCGCCCGCGCGGACCCCGCCTCGCCGCCGCCCGTCGTCCCCGACCCCGCGGCGCACCTCCTCCGCTCCGGCCCCGCTTTCTCCCTCCTCTCCGGCGCCTCGCCGCCCTCCCCGCCACGAACTCCGGCGAGCTCGAGCTCGGCCCGATCCAGATCCCACTAGGGTTGACTTCTTCCCCTCCCCGTTTTTCTCCAAGTCCTAGATTTCTTACAATATGTGCTCCTGTTCATTGCATCATAACTCTCTGCATATAGCTCCGTTTCGTGCGTGTAATATAAGGAAATGTTCGCCTCGAGATGCTCTTCATTTTGTTCCATTATGCCATGTTCATTTGTGTCCATCTTGATGCCCAAATCTCTGATGCAAGACTGCTATATGCTGTTAACAGCTGTTACTTATCAGAACTTGAGGATTTGTTATTTTTGTTGCAATTGATGTGTGCATCTTATGGGCATGAGCTCTACAGGTGTTTTGATGTATGCCATGCCATATTTACAGAGGTGTATGCCATGTATTTTTGTAATCTCTGTGGTGACTAGCACAAGCATGCAAACTAGGCTTCGTGATGTTTCTGTTTTCAGAGACATTAATTTTACTGTCTGTGACTGCTGTTATTTTGTTGCCATGTATCCATGTGCCTTCAGTGAGATACATGCTCCTTTTGGTGTTGTTCAGTAAGGATGTTTTGTGTATATAGTTGTACTCTATCCATCTATGCCCCTGTTTGCAATTATGGAGTGCCATAGAATGTCTTAATCTTGCTCTACTTTTGCTATAAAATATTTCTGGCAGATTGTTAACATGATATTCAATTTTGCCAAGGTTGTTGTAGTTGTTCCATACATGCTATGTACTTGCTCTTGCCATGGTTAGCTTCATAAACATGCCATCTTGCTGTAGGTATGCTTTTTTTGTCAGGCATTGCTTTGTGGTGAGTGCATCAAGCTCACCAAGATGCCTTCATATTACTGTTTCTGCCATGCTCTGTTTTCTGCTAAGTCTGAAACGTGTTAACGAAACTTGCTATGTTTACATGGTTGCCATCATATCTTCTGGTCCTTTTTGGCTTATGGTCAGTAAGGGACTTTTGTTCTTTGCATTTAGAAGATTCATTCCATGCCTTGTTTTGCTATGTTAGGTTCCTGGAGTATGTGTTTTTCTTGCACTGAACATTGCTACCTAATGCTGTGAACCTGATATCTTTTGCACTTTTGCCATGCTTGTTTGAACCTGTTATGGTGTGATCTAGTCGTAGCTCAGTGTTCATCTTTTGTCAAGCATCTCCTGCAGATTACTCTCATGTGTTTTGTTGCTATGTTGGAGTGCTGTAGCATATTTACTTGTTGCATTCTAAGTGCTATCATGCTGTTAATCGCAGATTTATGTCATTCTTGTTTTGCTTGCCATTTGCAAACCGTGCATCCGTTTCCGGTGATCTTTATATCGATTTCGACCGAAATCATCTCACCTTTCCAGTGGCATGCTTGGTTTGCCAAGTTACTGCCTTGTTCATCATTTTTCTTCCGGAGCACGCATATGCATCGCATATCATATCTTGCATATCATTCATGTATTGCATTATGTTGCTTGTGCATTTCCCGTGTTTGATTGTGGTTCCGTTGCTTGTGTTTTTGTTGGGTAGAGCCGGGAGACAAGTTCGTGAACGAGGAACCTGTTGAGTACGCTTACGAGGATCAAGCTTTCGACAACTCTGAGAACCTTGCAGGCAAGATGACCATACCCTTGAAATCACTTCTATCTTTGCTTCGCTAGTTGTTCGTTCTATTGCCATGCTGCGCTACCTACCACTTGCTATATCATGCCTCCCATATTGCCATGCCAAACCTCTAACCATCCTTTCCTAGCAAACCGTTGTTTGGCTAAGTTACCGCTTTTGCTCAGCACTTCTTATAGCGTTGCTAGTTGCAGGTGAAGTTGAAGTTGGTTCCATGTTGGAACATGGATATTTTGGAATATCACAATATCTCTTATTTAATTAATGCATCTATATATTTGGTAAAGGGTGGAAGGCTCGTCCTTATGCCTGGTTTTTGTTCCACTCTTGTCGCCCTAGTTTCCGTCATACCGGTATTATGTTCCTTGAGTTTGCGTTCCTTACGCGGTTGGGTGATTTATGGGACCCCCTTGATAGTTCGCCTTGAATAAAACTCCTCCAGCAAGGCCCAACCTTGGTTTTACCATTTGCCACCTAAGCCTTTTCCCGTGGGTTTTCGCGAGCCCGTGGGTCATCTTTATTTAAACCCCGGGCCAATGTTCCTCTGAGTGCTGGTCCAAACTAGAGCACCGTGCGGGACCGTCCCTTGGCAACTTGGGTTACGTTGGTACCTGTACGCTTCTCTTATCCGGTGTGCCCTGAGAATGAGATATGTGCAGCTCCTATCGGGATTTGTCGGCACATTCGGGTGGCTTTGCTGGTCTTGTTTTACCATTGTCGAAATGTCTTATAAACCGGGATTCCGATACTGATCGGGTCTTCTCGGGAGAAGGTTTATCCTTCGTTGACCTTGAGAGCTTATAATGGGCTAAGTTGGGACACCCCTGCAGGGTATTATCTTTCGAAAGCCGTGCCCGCGGTTATGAGGCAGATGGGAATTTGTTAATGTCCGGTTGTAGAGAACTTGACACTTGACTTAATTAAAATACATCAACCGTGTGTGTAGCCGTGATGGTCTCTTCTCGGCGGAGTCCGGGAAGTGAACACAGTTTGAGTTATGCATGTACGTAAGTAGTTTCAGGATCACTTCTTGATCATCTCTAGCTTCGCGACCGTTGCGTTGCTTCTCTTCTCGCTCTCACTTGCGTATGTTAGCCACCATATATGCTTAGTGCTTGCTGCAGTTCCACCTCATTATACCATCCTTTCCTATAAGCTTAAATAGTCTTAATCTCGCGGGGGTGAGATTGCTGAGTCCTCGTGACTCACAGATTCTACGAAAACAGTTGCAGGTGCCGACGATGCCAGTGCAGGTGACGCAACCGAGCTCAAGTGGGAGTTCGATGAGGAACGTGGTCGTTACTATGTTTCTTTTCCTGATGATCAGTACTGGAGCCCAGTTGGGACGATCGGGGATCTAGCATTTGGGGTTATCTTATTTTCATTTGAATTTGACCGTAGTCGGTCTGTGTGTGGATTTTGGATGATGTATGAATTAAATTTATGTATTGTGTGAAGTGGCGATTGTAAGCCAACTCTCGTTATCCCGTTCTTGTTCATTACATGGGATTGTGTGAAGATAACCCTTCTTGCGACAATACCACAATGCGGTTATGCCTCTAAGTCGTGCCTCGACACATGGGAGATATAGCCGCATCGTGGCCGTTACAGGTTGGTAATCAGAGCCATCCCCGACTTAGGAGCCCCCTGCTTGATCGAATCGCTGGCGTTGTTGAGTCTAGAACAAAAATGTTTCGAGTCTTAGGATTATATATATCGGAGAGTAGGATTCTTTTTACTCCTCAGTCCCTTCGTCGCTCTGGTGAGGTCTCCTGACGTAGAAGTTTTGACTCTTCTCTCCTCAAATTTCACAAAAAAAAAATTTAGGATCACACGGGTACCTTAGAATCGTTCTGATGGTTTTGTGACGAGAACATTGTTCTTGGTGCCTCCTGACATTTAGCGGTTGTGGAAGTGTCCCGGGGAGTTGAGCTCCGAGGTGTTGTCGTCACAATTTTATCGTTGCAGTTCTGGAATACCTGAGTTTCGCCGACATCAAAATCTCTTTTATGCAGTTGTTGGTGAGATCACCTCGACGCCACCCAGTACTGGGGCGGGAGTTCGAGAGTATTGCCATAACTCGTATAACGGATGCTTTTCGAAGGTTGAGGTACACGATTTCCGAAGGTTTCTTGGTTATGTGTTGACGGATGGATACAGCTGGATCTAGGGATTGCTAGTTTGGGTGATATATTTTGTGTCCCCTGTATCCCTAACACCAGATTGCATAACCAGAAAGTTTCGGGAGTTTATAAGTGGGAATTCAAGTAGCTCCTAGGATATCTTTCCGATAGACGAATGATATGAGATTGGGGTCCGACGTCTAGTGGTCCGCCTTTCCACGGTTGGTTTTACAGTGGTCTCGTAGTGTCTTAAAGAGTCCTTGGCTATGCCTACTCGGGGACGTTTCGTATGTCATGTGCACTGCCTTGTACATGATGGTGCTGTACGATCGAGCCAGTGTGGGCCCCACCACGAAAACTTCGGACGAAATCTCTATCATATGTTTGTTCTGGCTTATTCTGCAAGCCAATCCTTTGTTTTGTTTTTGAATTGTGGTATTCGAGTTGCTTCGAAGTCAAATGTTGATTCCATACCTTTTTTCTCTAAGTGGCTTCTCAACTTAATGGAAGTGTGATGATTTACTATGGAATTCATTCGTTCATCCTCGTTCGAATGTTTATTGTGAAGACTATATGTTGCAATTTCTTTCCGTTGATTCAACTTGTCTATTTGTCTATCAAGATGCTAACGGATGTCACCCTCTTCAGGATGGCTCCGCCAACGCGTCAGAATCCGGAACGCAATGAAGGGAGTCAGGCGAACCCTCCGCCACCACCTCCACCTCCGGAGGCATGGCAAGCTATCATGGCAGCCATCAACGCCAATGCTCAGATGATTTTCCAACTCTTGCAAGAACGCACCCAAGGGCAAGGCAATCAAGGAAATCAAGGCCAAGGCAACAATCAGCCTCACTTCGCTACCCTCAACCAGTTTCTCGCAAATCAGCCGAAGTCTTTCACCTGCTGTGCCGAGGCCACAGATGCCGATGATTGGCTCGTGGACATCGACAAGCATTTTTAATGTAGCAATGTCAGGCCTGAGGACTTTGTCAAGTTCGCGTCTTTTCAACTCAAGGATCAAGCTGCCGAGTGGTATCAACAATACAAAGATTCCAGAGGAGGTCGTGTGATTACCTGGGATGATTTCCGCCGAGACTTCAAAGCTCACCCCATTCCACAAAGTGTTGTTGAGAGCAAGCGTGAGGAGTTCCGCAATCTCAAGCAAGGCAAGCATGTCCGTGTATCAATACAATACCTAGTTTCAGAAACTCGCTCGCTTCGCTAAGCAAGACGTTCCTGATGAAAAGAATATGATCTATCAATTCAGAGGTGGCCTCAGAGAAGATCTGCAATTACCTCTCGTGCTTTTTGAGCCGACCAAGTATGATGAATTCTACAATATGGCACTGAAGCAAGAGGCTGCTCAGCTCAAGTGTGAGGCTTCTAAAAAGAGAGTCAGGGACGCAGTTCAGTCTTCTTCTTCCTCACTAGTGGCTGCTAAGCACCAGAAGTTCTGGTTGCCTCCTCCTCCTCCGTTTCGTCAGCCTTTCCAGCAGAAGAACAAAGGTGGCCATGGATCTTCCCACCCACCCAACCCTGGCTATCAGAATAAGTCTCAGAATCAAGCTCCAAAGTCGAATGCTCCTTATCATCGTCCACTCTCAGAGGTGACTTGCAACAAGTGTCAGCAGAAAGGTCACTATGCTAACAAGTGCTTCAACCAAAGGCGCCTTCCGCCTCCTCCTCCTGTGAGATCTTCCAGCAATGCAGTGGTCAAGCATATCCCAAGTCTGCAAAGGTGAACATGATGAATGCAGCTCAAGCGGAGGAATCTACTTATGTGATAATGGGTAATCTCTCAGTTAATGATATTCCTGCAAAAGTCTTATTTGATACTGGTGCATCGCTTTGTTTCATGTCAAGATCGTTCTTTGCAAAGAATGATTTTACTTGGTCTTACCTGGATAAACCATTGGGTGTTGTTTCTCCAGGGAAGTCAATGAGAGCCAACTCGATAGTTCCTGATGTCTCTATCAATATGGGCGACTATAAATTTCTGTCTTCTCCAATTGTCCTTGGTGACTCGGATATTGATCTAATTCTCGGGATGGACTGGCTTTCTAAGCACAAGGCTCAACTTGATTGTGCTGCCAGGGAAATTAAATTGACACACTCTTCTGAGGATGTTATCATCTATGCCGCTCGTGATGAAACCATTCGGTTGTTTTCTCTTAATGAGAAGGGCGAGTTGGATGCTATTTCTCAAATTCCAGTCGTTTGTGAGTACCAAGATGTCTTTCTAGAAGAGCTTCCGGGTATGCCTCCTCACCGGCCAGTTGAGTTCGTTATCGATCTTGAGCCCGGCACTGAACCTGTTTGCAAGCGTCCATACAAGCTTCGACCCAAGGAGCTGAAGGAATTGAAGAAATAGCTCGATGAACAAGAGCGTCTGGGTTTGATCAGACCGAGTTCATCTCCATGGGGTTGTGGTGTTCTTTTTGTCCAGAAGAAGGATGGCACGGACCGACTTTGTGTCGACTACCGTCCATCGAACAAGAAGACAATCAAGAACAAGTATCCACTTCCCAACATCAATGAGCTATTCGAGCAACTCAAAGGTGCTAAAGTCTTCTCCAAGCTTGACCTTCGAATGGGTTATCATCAGATTCGCATTCGTGAAGAAGATATTCCCAAGACAGCATTCAAAACAAGCTTTGGTTCTTATGAATATACTGTCATTTCTTTCGGCCTTGTCAATGCTCCTCCAACATTCTCTCGGATGATGAATTTCATCTTCAACCCCTATACCAATGAATTCGTCCTGGTGTATCTCGATGATATCTTGGTCTTCTCCAAGAATAAGAAGGATCATGCCAAACATTTGCGATTGGTGCTCGACAAGCTCAGAGAGTATCAATTCTATGCGAAGTTTTCCAAATGTGAGTTTTGGCTTGATGAAGTTCTTTACCTTGGGCATATCATCTCTGCCAAGGGCATCGCTGGTAATCCCGAGAAGGTGTCTGCAATTGTGAATTGGGAACCTCCTCGGAATGTCAAGCAGCTTCGCAGTTTTCTTGGTCTTGCAAGCTATTGCCGAAGATTCGTTGAGAATTTATCTAAGATTGCAAAGCCTCTTTTCAACCTCCTCCAGAAGCATGTGAAGTATGTCTGGTCTTCTGAGTGTGACGTTTCTTTCAACACTCTCAAAGAGAAACTCGTCACAGCTCCTGTCTTAACTCCTCCTGACGAATCCAAGCCATTCGAAGTTTTCTGTGATGCTTCTCTTCAAGGTCTCGGTGCTGTGTTAATGCAAGAGAAGAAAGTTTTGGCCTATACCTCTCGTCAGTTGAAGCCCAACGAAAAGAACTACCCCACTCACGATCTTGAGTTGGCGGCAGTTGTCCATGCATTAATAACGTGGAGACATCTCTTGTTGGGAAGAAAAGTGGACATATTCACCGATCACAAGAGTCTCAAATACATCTTCACTCAGCCCAACCTCAACCTCAGGCAAACTCGATGGGTCGAAATGATTCAAGAGTACAATCTGAGTATTGAATATACTCCAGGCAAAGCCAATGTCATTGCAGATGCTTCGAGCAGGAAGGCTTATTGCAACAGCTTAATTCTCAAGCCCTTCCAACCGGATCTTTGTGAAGCTTTCCGCAAGCTGAATCTCCAAGTTGTTCCTCAAGGCTTTCTTGCCAACCTCATAGTCTCTCCTACTTTGGAAGATCAGATTCGTGAGGCACAACTCCTGGATACCATGGTGAAGAAGGTGAAACGTGGTATCGACAAGGGTCTTTCCAAATACAAGTGCTATCGCATTGATGACAGAGACACTTTATTCTTTGAGGACCGGATTGTGGTTCCTAAAGGTGATCTAAGGAAAGTCATTATGAACGAGGCGCACAATTCTCTTCTTTCCATTCATCCTGGAAGTACGAAGATGTACCATGACCTCAAGCAGTCGTATTGGTGGACTCGAATGAAGCGAGAAATCGCTCAATTTGTGAATGAATGTGATGTTTGTCGAAGGGTGAAAGCAGGACACCAACGACCAGCTGGTCTCCTCCAACCTCTTGCTATCCCAGAATGGAAGTTTGATCATATCGAAATGGACTTCGTGACTGGTTTTCCAAAGTCCAAGCGCGGAAATGATGCTATCTTCGTTGTCATCGACAAGCTTACAAAAGTGGCTCATTTCCTTCCAATCAAAGAATCTATCACATCAGCTCAGTTGGCAGAGCTTTACACCTCCAGAACTGTCTCCTTGCATGGCATTCCACAATTGATATCTTCAGATCGTGGAAGCATTTTCACTTCTAAGTTCTGGGACTCCTTCCAGAAGGCCATGGGCACCAACATTCGCTTCAGCACAGCTTTCCATCCTCAAACTAGTGGCCAAGTCGAGCGAGTCAATCAAATTCTTGAAGATATGCTCAGGGCTTGTGTCATTTCCTTTGGCATGAAATGGGAAGATTGTCTTCCATATGCCGAGTTCTCCTACAACAACAGCTTCCAAGCAAGTTCGGGCAAGGCCCCATTCGAGATTCTCTATGGCAGAAAGTGCCGTACTCCTCTCAATTGGTCAGAGACTGGTGAACGCCAACTTCTTGGCAATGACTTAATCATAGAGGCTGAAGAAATGTGTAAAGTCATCCATGAAAATCTCAAAGCCGCGCAATCGTGCCAGAAGAGTTACTATGATAGTAAGCACCGTGATGTGGCTTTCGAGATCGGAGACCATGTCTACCTCCGCGTCTCTCCAATGAAAGGCACTCGTCGCTTCGGTATCAAAGGGAAGCTTGCCCCTAGATATGTGGGTCCTTTCAAGATCATTGGCAAAAGAGGCGACCTCGCCTATCAACTTGAGCTTCCTTCCAACTTCGCGAACGTGCACGATGTGTTCCACGTGTCACAGCTCCGCAAGTGCTTCAAGACGCCTGAGCGCACCATCAACTTCGAAGAGGTTGACCTCCAAGAAGATCTGTCTTATCATGAGCACCCCGTTGCTATTCTTGAAGAAACTGAGCGCAAGACTCGCAACAAGTCAATCAAATTCCTGAAAGTGAAGTGGTCGCACCATTCCGACCGAGAAGCCACCTGGGAACGCGAGGACCACCTCCGTTCCGAATATCCAGAGTTCTTTCAGTCCTAAATCTCGGGACGAGATCCTCTCGTAGTGGTGGAGTGTTGTAACACCACGGATGTAACTTTCCATATTTGTAACTCCAACTCTTGCCATTTTCGGCTATGTGTTATGATATTCCGTCCGTGGTCGGGTTTTGTTTTTCGTTTTGCATTTTGTTCATGTCATGCATCTCATATCATGTCATCATGTGCATCTCATTTGCATAAGTGGTCGTCTCATGCATCCGAGCATTTTCCCCGTTGTCTGTTTTGCAATCCGGCACTCCCACATGCACCGGCGCACCCCTCTTGTTTCTTTTCATGAGCGGGTGTTGAACATTCTCGGAATGGACCGAGTCTTGCCAAGTGGCCTTGGTATACCACCGGTAGACCACCTATCAAGTTTCGTTCCATTTGGAGATCGTTTGACGCTCCAACGGTTAACCGGGTAACCGCAAAGTCCTTTTGTGTGTTGCAGAAAAACCCCCCTCCAAACAGCCCAAAACCCATCTAAGTCACTTCCATGGTCTAGGTCGTTCGATCACGATCGTGTGGGCGAAAACCGTGCTCCATTTGGAGTCTCCTAGCTCCCTCTACCTACAAAACACCTTCCCCCTCCGAAAATCTTCGCAGACCAAACCCTAGCAAACCACCCCGCCGCGGCCGAAAACGTCCGCCTCCGGCCGGACGAAAGCCGCCGCCGCCTTCGCCCAACCGCTGCGCGCCACGTCAGCGCCCCGTACCCCGCGCCGCCCGCGGCCCGGCGAGCCCGCGCCTGGCCCCCGCGGCCCGTGCCCGTCGCCCGCGCTCGGCGCCTCCCGCCGGCGCCAGCCCCGCGCCCCGCCGCCTCGGTCTCCCGCCGGCGCTGCCGCCCGCACCCGCGGCCGCCCGTGCCCGCCGCCGTCGCCGCCGTCCTCCGCCCGCGCGGACCCCGCCTCGTCGCCGCCCGTCGTCCCCGACCCCGCGGCGCACCTCCTCCGCTCCGGCCCCGCCTTCTCCCTCCTCTGCGGCGCCTCGCCGCCCTCCCCGCGACGAACTCCGGCGAGCTCGAGCTCGGCCCGATCCAGATCCCACTAGGGTTGACTTCTTCCCCTCCCCGTTTTTCTCTAAGTCCGAGATTTCTTACAATATGTGCTCCTGTTCATTGCATCATAACTCTCTGCATATAGCTCCGTTTCGTGCGTGTAATATAACGAATGTTCATCTCGAGATGCTCTTCATTGTGTTCTATTATGCCATGTTCATTTGAGTCCATCTTGATGCCAAAATCTCTGATGCAAGAGTGCTATATGATGTTAACTGCTGTTACTTATCAGAACTTGGGATCTGTTATTTTTGTTGCATTTGATGTGTGCATCTTATGGGCATGAGCTCTACAGGTTTTTTGATGTATGCCATGTATTTTTGTGATTTCTGTGGTGACTAGCACAAGCATGCAAACTAGGCTTCATGATGTTTCTGTTTTCAGAGACTTAGTAATTTTACCAAGTCTGTGACTGCTGTTATTTTGTTGCCATGTATACATGTGCCTTCAGTGAGATCCATGCTCCATCCATGCCCCTGTTTGCAATTATGAAGTGCCATAGCCTGTCTTAATATTGCTCTACTTTTGCTATAAAATATTTCTGGCAGATTGTTAACATGATATTCAATTTTGCCAAGGTTGTTGTTGTTGTTCCATACATGCTATGTACTTGCTCTTGCCATGGTTAGCTTCATAAACATGCCATATTGCTGTAGGTATGCTTCTTTTGTCATGCATTTCTTTTTGGTGAGTGCATCACGCTCACCAAGATGCCTTCATATTACTGTTTCTGCCATGCTCTGTTTTCTGCCAAGTCCGAAACCTGTTAACGAAACTTGGTAGGTTTACATGGTTGCCATCATATCTTCTGGTCCTTTTTGGCTTATGGTCAGTAAGGGACTTTTGTTCTTTGCATTTAGTAGATTCATGCCATCCCTTTTTTTCTATGTTACGTTCCTGGAGCATGTGTTTTTCTTGCACTGAACATTGCTACCTGATGCTGTTTCTGCCATGTCCAGTAATTTCACCAAGTCTGTGAACCTGATATCTTTTGCACTTTTGCCATACTTGTTTGAACCTGTTATGTTGTGATCTAGTCGTAGCTCAGTGTTCATCTTTTGTCAAGCATCTCCTGTAGATTACTGTCATATGTTTTTTTGCTATGTTGGAGTGCTGTAGCATATTTACTTGTTGCATTCTAAGTGCTATCATGCTATTAATCGCAGATTTATGTCATTCTTGTTTTGCTTGCCATTTGCAAACCGTGCATCCGTTTCCGGTGATATTTATATCAATTTCGACCGAAATCATCTCAACTTTCCAGTGGCATGCTTGGTTTGCCAAATTACTGCCTTGTTCATCATTTTTCTTTCGGAGCACGCATATGCTTCGCATATCATATCTTGCATATCATTCATGTATTGCATCATGTTGCTTGTGCATTTCCCGTGTTTGATTGTGGTTTCGTTGCTTGTGTTCTAGTTGGGTAGAGCCGAGAGATGAGTTCGTAAACGAGGAACCTGTTGAGTACGCTTATGAGGATCAAGCTTTCGACAACTCTAAGAACCTTGCAGGCAAGATGACCATACCCTCGAAATCACTTCTATCTTTGCTTTGCTAGTTGTTCGTTCTATTGCCATGATGCGCTACCTACCACTTGCTATATCATGCCTCCCATATTGCCATGTCAAACCTCTAACCATCCTTTCCTAGCAAACCGTTGTTTGGCTAAGTTACCGCTTTTGCTCAGCACTTCTTATAGCGTTGCTAGTTGCAGGTGAAGTTGAAGTTGGTTCCATGATGGAACATGGATATTTTGGAATATCACAATATATCTTATTTAATTAATGCATCTATATATTTGGTAAAGGGTGGAAGGCTCGGCCTTATGCCTGGTGTTTTGTTCCACTCTTGCCGCCCTAGTTTCCGTCATACCGGTATTATGTTCCTTGAGTTTGCGTTCCTTACGCGGTTAGGTGATTTATGGGACCCCCTTGACAGTTCTCCTTGAATAAAACTCATCCAGCAAGGCCCAACCTTGGTTTTACCATTTGCCACCTAAGCCTTTTCCCTTGGGTTTTCGCGAGCCCGAGGGTCATCTTTATTTAAACCCCCGAGCCAGTGTTCCTCTGAGTGCTGGTCCAAACTAGAGCACCGTGCGGGACCGTCCCTTGGCAACTTGGGTTACGTTGGTACCTGTACGCTTCGCTTATCCGGTGTGCCCTGAGAACGAGATATGTGCAGCTCCTATCGGGATTTGTCGGCACATTCGGGTGGCTTTGCTGGTCTTGTTTTACCATTGTCGAAATGTCTTGTAAACCGGGATTCCGAGACTGGTCGGGTCTTCTCGGGAGAAGGTTTATCCTTCGTTGACCGTGAGAGCTTATAATGGGCTAAGTTGGGACACCCCTGCAGGGTATTATCTTTCGAAAGTTGTGCCCGCGGTTATGAGGCAGATGGGAATTTGTTAATGTCCGGTTGTAGAGAACTTGACACTTGACTTAACTAAAATACATCAACCGTGTGTGTAACCGTGATGGTCTCTTCTCGGCGGAGTCCGGGAAGTGAACACGGTTTGAGTTATGCATGTACGTAAGTAGTTTCAGGATCACTTCTTGATCATCTCTAGCTTCGCGACCGTTGCGTTGCTTCTCTTCTCGCTCTCACTTGCGTATGTTAGCCACCATATATGCTTAGTGCTTGCTGCAGTTCCACCTCATTACACCATCCTTTCCTATAAGCTTAAATAGTCTTGATCTCGCGGGTGTGAGATTGCTGAGTCCTCGTGACTCACAGATTCTACCAAAACAGTTGCAGGTGCCGACGATGCCAGTGCAGGTGACGCAACCGAGCTCAAGTGGGAGTTCGATGAGGAACGTGGTCGTTACTATGTTTCTTTTCCTGATGATCAGTACTGGAGCCCAGTTGGGACGATCGGGGATCTAGCATTTGGGGTTATCTTATTTTCATTTGAATTTGACCGTAGTCGGTCTGTGTGTGGATTTTGGATGATGTATGAATTATATTTATGTATTGTGTGAAGTGGCGATTGTAAGCCAACTCACGTTATCCCATTCTTGTTCATTACATGGGATTATGTGAAGATAACCCTTCTTGCGACAATACCACAATGCGGTTATGCCTCTAAGTCGTGCCTCGACATGTGGGAGATATAGCAGCATCGTGGGCGTTACACCCCGACAACGACACTAGAAAATAGTCTTGATAATCCACAAGTATAGGGGATCGCAACAGTTTTCAAGGGTAGAGTATTCAACCCAAATTTATTGATTTGACACAAGGGGAGCCAAAGAATATTCTCAAGTATTAGCAGTTGAGTTGTCAATTCAACCACACCTGACAGACTTAATATCTGCAGCAAAGTATTTAGTAGCAAAGTACTCCCTCCGTCCCATAATATAAGAGCCTTTTGGACACTACACTAGTGTAAAAAACACTCTTATATTATGGGACAGAGGGAGTAGTATGGAAGTAACGGTAACGGTGGCAAAAGTAACAGTAGCAGTTTTTGTAGCAATCGTAATAGTGGCAACGAAGAAGTAACTAAGCAAAGATCAATATGTGAAAAGCTCGTAGGCAATGGATCAATGATGGATAATTATGTCGGATGCGATTCCTCATGCAATAGTTATAACATAGGGTGACACAGAACTAGCTCCAGTTCATCAATGTAATGTAGGCATGTATTCCGAATATAGTCATTCGTGCTTATGGAAAAGAACTTGCATGCCATCTTTTGTCCTACCCTCCCGTGGCAGCGGGGTCCTATTGGAAACTAAGGGATATTAAGGCCTCCTTTTAATAGAATACCGGACCAAAGCATTAACACTTAGTGAATACATGAACTCCTGAAACTATGTTCATCACCGGGAGTGGTCCCGATTATTGTCACTTCGAGGTTGCTGGATCATAACACATAGTAGGTGACTATTGACTTGCAAGATAGGATCAAGAACTCACATATATTCATGAAAACATAATAGGTTCAGATCTGAAATCATGGCACTCGGGCCCTAGTGACAAGAATTAAGCATAGCAAAGTCATAGCAACATCAATCTTAGAACATAATGGATACTAGGGATCAAACCCTAACAAAACTAATTCGATTACATGATAAATATCATCCAACCCATCACCGTCCAGCAAGCCTACGATGGAATTACTCACGCACGGCAGTGAGCATGATGAAATTGGTGATGGAGGATGGTTGATGATGAAGATGGCGACGGATTCCCTTGTCCGGAGCCCCGAACGGACTCCAGATCAGCCCTCCCGAGGAAGATTAGGGCTTGGCGATGTCTCTGTATCGCAAAACGTGATGAACCCTTCTCTCTGATTTTTTTATCCCCGAAAGTGAATATATGGAGTTGGATTTGAGGTCGGTGGAGTCCCAGGGGGCCCACGAGGCAGGAGGGCGCGCCCCCACCCTCGTGGCCAGGGTGTGGGCCCCCTTCAATTGATTCTTTCGCTAGTATTTTTTATTAATTCCAAAACGTGGCTCTGTGAAAGTTTCAGGTCATTCCAAGAACTTTTATTTCTGCACAAAAATAACACCATGGCAATTCTGCTGAAAATAGCGTCAGTCCGGGTTAGTTCCATTCAAATCATGCAAGTTAGAGTCCAAAACAAGGGCAAAAGTGTTTGGAAAAGTAGATACGTTGGAGACGTATCAGGGGGCCATAGGTTTCACTAGAGGCTTCTCTCAAGATAGAAAATATTACGGTGGGTGAACAAATTCCTGCCGAGCAATTGATAGAAAAGCGCAAAGTTATGACGATGTCTAAGGCAATGATCATGAATATAGGGATCACGTTCGAATCAAGTAGACCGACTCCTGCCTACATCTACAACTATTACTCCACACATGGACCGACTCCTGCCTGCATCTAGAGTATTAAGTCCATGAAGAACAGAGTAAAGCATTAAGTAAGATGACATGATGTAGCGGGATAAACTCAAGCAATATGATGAAAACCCCATCTTGTTATCCTCGATGGCAATAATACAATACGTGCCTTGCTGCCCCTACTGTCACTGGGAAAGGACACCGCAAGATTGAACCCAAAGCTAAGCACTTCTCCCATTGCAAGAAAAACAAATCTAGTTGGCCAAACCAAATCGATAGTTCGAAGAGACTTGCAAAGATATCAAATCATGCATATAAGAATTCAGAGAAGATTCAAATAATATTCATAGATAAGTTTATCATAAATCCACAATTCATCGGATCTCGGCAAACACACCGCAAAAGATTATTACATCGAATAGATCTCCAACAACATCAAGGAGAACATGGTATTGAGAATCAAAGAAAGAGAAGAAGCCATCTAGCTACTAGCTATGGACCCATAGGTCTGAGGTAAACTACTCACGCTTCATCGAAGAGGCAATGGTGTTGATGTAGAAGCCCTCCGTGATTGAATCCCCCTCCGGCAGGACGCCGGAAAAGGCCCCTAGATGGGATCTCACGGGTACAGAAGGTTGCGATGGTGGAAAAGTGTTTTTGTGGCTCTCCTGGTAGGTTTTGGGATATTTGAGAATATATAGGCGAAAGAAATAGGTCGGTGGAGTCACGAGGGGCCCACAAGGGTGGGGGGGCGCGCCCTCCATCCTTGTGGCTGCCTCGTGGCTTCTCTGACTTGCACTCCAAGTCCTCTGGATGTCTTCTGGTCCATCGCGAAAGTTTCATTCCGTTTGGACTCTGTTTGATATTCCTTTTCTGTGAAACTCTAAAACAAGGGAAAAAACAAAAACTGGCATTGAGCTCTAGGTTAATAGGTTAGTCCCAAAAATAATATAAAATAGCATATTAATGCATATAAAACATCCAAAATAGATAATATAATAGCATGGAACAATCAAAAATTATAGATACGTTGGAGACGTATCAAGCATCCCCAAGCTTAATTCCTGGTGGTCCTCGAGTAGGTAAATGATAAAAACAGAATTTTTTATGTGCAATGCTACCTAACTTATTTATCCATGTAATTTTATTCATTGCGGCACGAATGTTCAGATCCATATGATTCAAAACAAAAGTTTAATATTGACATAAAAATAATAATACTTCAAGCATACTAACAAGGCAATTATGTCTTCTCAAAATTACATGGCCAAAGAAAGCTTATCCCTACAAAATCATATAGTCTGGCTATACTCCATCTTCATCACACAAAATGTTTAAATCATGCACAACCCCGATGACAAGCCAAGAAATTGTTTCATACTTTTGATGTTCTCAAACTTTTTCAAGTTTCACGCAATACATGAGCGTGAGCCATGGACAAAGCACTATAGGTGGAATAGACGGTGGTTGTGGAGAAGACAAAAAGAAGGAGATAGTCTCACATTAACTAGGCGTATCAACGGGCTATGGAGATGCCCATTAATAGATATCAATGTGAGTGAGTAGGGATTGCCATGCAACGGATGCACTAGAGCTATAAGTTTATGAAAGCTCAAAAAGGAAACTAAGTGGGTGTGCATCCAACTTGCTTGCTCATGAAGACCTAGGGCAATTTGGGGAAGCCCATCATTGGAATATACAAGCCAAGTTCTATAATGGAAAATTCCCACTATTATATATATGAAAGTGATAACATAGGAGACTCTCTATCATGAAGATCATGGTGCTAATTTGAAGCACAAGCGTGGTAAAAGGATAGTAGCATTGCCCCTTCTATCTTTTCTCTCATTTATTTTTTTTATTTGGGACTTCTCTCATTTTTTTGGCCTTTTTTCGTCTGGAGTCTCATCCCGACTTGTGGGGGAATCATAGTCTCCATCATCCTTTCCTCACATTGGACAATACTCTAATAATGAAGATCATCACACTTTTATTTAATTACAACTCAAGAATTACAACTTGATACTTAGAACAAAATATGACTCTATGTGGATGCCTCCGGCGGTGTACCCGGATGTGCAATGAATCAAGAGTGACATGTATGAAAGAATTATGAACGGTGGCTTTGCCACAAATACAATGTCAACTAGATGATCATGCATAGCAATATGACAATGATGGAGCGTGTCATAACAAATGGAACGGTGGAAAGTTGCATGGCAAGATATCTCGGAATGGCTATGGAAATGCCTTAATAGGTAGGTATGGTGGCTGTTTTGAGGAAGGTATATGGTGGGTTTATGGTACCAGCGAAAGTTGCACGACACAAGAGAGGCTAGCAATGGTGGAAGGGTGTGAGTGCGTATAATCCATGGACTCAACATTAGTCGTAGAGAACTCATATACTTATTGCAAAAATCTATTAGTTATTGAAACGAAGTACTACGCGCATGCTCCTAGGGGGATAGATTGGTAGGAAAAGACCATCGCTCGTCCCCAACCGCCACTCATAAGGAGGACAATCAATAAATAAAGCATGCTCTGACTTCATCACATAACGGTTCACCATACGTGCATGCTACGGGAATCACAAACTTTAACACAAGTATTTCTAAAATTCACAACTACTCACTAGCATGGCTCTAATATCACCATCTTCATATCTCAAAACAATCATAAGGAATCAAACTCTCATAGTATTCAATGCACTTAATATGAAAGTTTTTATTATATCCCTCTTGGATGCCTATCATATTAGGACTAAATTTATAACCAAATCAAATTACCATGCTATTTAGAGACTCTCAAAATAATATAAGTGAAGCATGAGAGTTCATCAATTTCTATAAAATAAAACCACCGCCGTGCTCTAAAAAGATATAAGTGAAGCACTAGAGCAATATTGCCTAGCTCAAAAGATATAAGTGAAGCACATAGAGTTTTCTAATAAGTTACGATTCATGCGTGTCTCTCTCAAAAGGTGTGTACAGGAAGGATGATTGTGGCAAATTTAAAAATCAAAGACTCAAATCATACAAGACGGTCCACGCAAAACACATATCATGTGGTGAATAAAAATATAGACTCAAGTAAAGTTACCGATAGACGAAGATGAAAGAGGGGATGCCTTCCGGGGCATCCCCAAGCTTAGCCTCTTGGTATCCTTGAATATTACCTTGGGGTGCCTTGGGCATCCCCAAGCTTAGGCTCTTGCCACTCCTTATTCCATAGCCCATCAAATCCTTGCCCAAAACTTGAAAACTTCACAACACAAAACTCAACAGAAAATCTCGTAAGCTCCGTTAGTATAAGAAAATAAATCACCACTTTAGGTACTATTGTGAACTCATTGTTTATTTATATTGGTGTAATATCTACTGTATTCCAACTTTTCCATGGTTCATACCCCCCGATACGAGCCATAGATTCATCAAAATAAGCAAACAACACATAAAAAACAGAATCTGTCAAAAACAGCACAGTCTGTAGCAATCTATAACTCTCGAATACTTCTGCAACTCCAAAAATTCTGAAAAAATAGGACAACCTGGGAAATTTGTGTAACAATCCAGTGCAAAAGGAATCAGATCAAAATCTATGAATTATGAAAATTATTTTCCTGGGTGCAAAAGTTTCTGTTTCTTAGCAGGATCAAAACAACTATCACTGTAAGCTATCCCAAAGGTCTTACTTGGCACAAACACTAATTAAAACACAAAACCACGTCTAACCAGAGGCTAGATTAATTATTTATTGCAAAACAGCAAGGAAAAATATTGGGTTGTCTCCCAACCAGCGATTTTCTTTAAAGCCTTTTAGCTAGGCATTGCTAAATTCAATGATGCTCACATAAATGAGAAGAATTGAAGCACAAAGAGAGCATCATAAAACATGTGAAAAACACATCTAAGTCTAACATACTTCCTATGCATAGGCATTTTATAAGCAAACAAATTATCAAGACAAGCAAAAACTAGCATATGCAAGGAAGAAGAAAGAGACGATAGCAATCTCAACATGAAGAGAGGTAATTTAGTAACATTAAAATTTTGACAACCATATTTTCCTCTCGCATAATAATTACATGTAGGATCATAAGAAAATTCAACAATACAGCTATCACATAACATATTATTGCAAACCCACTTCCAATATTATTGCAAACATTATTATCAATCTCATATTCATCATGGGGCCTGAATAAATTTTCAAGATCATAAGAAGAATAACCCCAATCATGATCATTGCAACAAGTAGTGGACATAGCAAAACAAGTAGGGTTTTGCATATCATTAACACAATTGACATTAATAGAACTTATAGTAAAGTCATTGCAATAATGCTTTTTATTCAAGGAATTATCGTGAATCACTTCATAAATTTCTTCATCACAATTTTCAGATTCACGAATTTCAAGCAAAACTTCATAAAGATAATCTAGTGCATAAAATTCACTAGCAATTGGTTCATCATAATTGGATCTCTTAAAAATATTAGCATGTGGATGAGGATCCATAAACTTTTAGCAAGCGAAGATGCAAGCAAAAGGAAGGCACATGGTAACACAAGCAAACAAAAGATCGAACGGAAAGAAGGCGAATAAAAGGCAAATCTTTTCAAAAATCGTTTTAGAAGTGGGGGAGAGGAAAGCGAGAGGCGAATGACAAATAATGTAATGCGAGAGATGAGAGTTTATGATGGGTACTTGGTATGTCTTGGCTTGGCGTAGATCTCCCCGGCAACGGCACCAGAAATTCTTCCTGCTACTTCTTGAGCTTGCGTTGGTATTTCCCTTGAAGAGGAAAGGGTGATGCAGCAAAGTAGAGTAAGTATTTCCCTCAGATTTTGAGAACCAAGGTATCAATCCAGTAGGAGACAAAATGCAAGTCACCGAATACCTCCACAAACAAACACCAACTTGCACCCAACGCGATAAAGGGGTTGTCAATCCCTTCACGGTTACTTGCAAAGTGAGATATGATAAGTAATATTTTTGGTATTTTTGGTTTATGGAACGAAAAGTAAAAGATTGCAAAGGAAGTAAATCGGAAACTAAAATTATAGATCATAAACTTATATGATGGAAAATAGACCCGGGGGCCTGATACGTCTCCAACGTATCTACTTTTTCTCACGCTTTTCCTCTTGTTTTGGACTCTAATTTGCATGATTTGAATGAAACTAACCCCGGACTGACGCTGTTTTCAGCAGAACTACCATGGTGTTGTTTTTGTCTAGAAATAAAAGTTCTCGGAATGAAACAAAACTTTGCGAGGATTTTTTATGGAATAAATGAGAATTACTGGAGCCAAGACCCACCAGAGAGGGGCCCCTAGGTGGGCACAACCCACAAGGGTGCGCCCCCCTCTCCTGGCGCGCCCAGGTGGGTTGTACCTACCTGGTGGCCCCGCAGACCTCAACCCTGACACTATAAATTCCTATTTTCGGAGAAAAAAATCGGGGAGAAAGAATTATCGCGTTTCACAAGACGGAGCCGCCGCCAAGCCCTGTTCTTCCTCAGGGGCAAATCTGGAGTCCGTTTGGGGCTCCGGATTGGGGGATCTTCGTTCTTTGTCATCACCAACCGATCTCCATCACCAATTCCATGATGTCCCCACTGGGAGTGAGTAATTCCTTCGTAGGCTCGCTGGTCGGTGAGGAGTTGGATGAGATTCATCATGTAATCGAGTTAGTTTTGTTAGGGCTTGATCCCTAGTATCCAGTATGTTCTTAGATTGATGTTGCTATGACTTTGCTATGCTTAATGCTTGTCACTTTGGGCTCGGGTGCCATGATTTCAGATCTGAACCGTTTATGAATTCATCATTATATCCATGTGTTAGATCCGATCTTGCAAGTTATAGTCACCTACTACGTGTTATGATCCGGCAACCCCGGAGTGACAACAACCGGGCCCACTCCTGGTGATGACCGTAGTTTGAGGAGTTCATGTATTCACTATGTGTTAACACTACTGCAGGATGCTGCTAACGCGACACTACGATCAGAGACCCTTCAATAAACTGTGTGCGATGCCATAATCGCAAACAGTGGTGTATGAAAACCGTCAGAAATGTATAAAACGTTTGCGATGACAGATGCATAAAACATGGTTCAGATTTTAGTTGTGTGTGCAATGCGGGGCATACGGTTCAGCTCAGTTAACCATTTGCGATGAGGAGGAACAAAAGAAACAGGCAACCAGATGAAGGTGTGTGCGATGTACAGCATACGGTTCACTCGGATGAACTGTTTGTGATTAAGCAACACAAAAGAAAAGGTCAGCCAGATCAAAGGTGTGTGCGCTATACGACATGCGGTTCACTCGGATGAACTGTTTGCGTTGAGACATGAGAATACAAACGGTTATAATGAACAAGACGTGTGTGATACGAGGCAAACATGTCTGTAATCGGAAACGTGTGCGAAGACCGATAACAACACAGACGATTACTGCTAACAAGCCGTGTGTGTTATGAGCAAACGATTGCTGGTATACAATTGTGAGTGATTGATGAAAACATCACCGACGGGTTCCATTGTTTAGTCCGTGTGCGATGTGATTTTCTTTGTCCGCACAACATCTACGCTCTGTCTACAGAGCATCAACATATATACTTAAAAAGACAGCACTGCATAACCAAATTAAGCATACAATTACACAAGTGACTACACACCTAACATTTCCACACACCAAAGTAAGCAATTACATGCATACTAAAGTAGGAGAAACGAGGATGTCATCATCTACTTATTGTTGCGACGACACTTGCCATTGCTCTGCTTCCGGCTGAACCCTGGCCGTTTTGGGGAAGGATGCACTTCCTCGTGTCAACGATCCGCCTGTACATGTCGTAGCTCGTGTTTGCCTCCTTGGCCGCGTACACAACGTGAGCTTTGTCGATTTTCTCCATCCGGGCCGAGTGCCAGGCACGCTTGTCCTTGTTGCACAAATCCTTCATGTCTCTGTAGTAGGGGTCGATGATGGCCTCGGCGAGGTGAACCAATGAGTCCTTCTCATGCTCCTTGCTGCCCAAGATCTTGTATTGGCCCTGGATGTCGACAAGATTCTGGCAGGCGATGCCCGAATTCTCGAGCGCCTTTACATCGTTGGTGATGTCCACCATAGCAAACATGTAGTGGGGGCTGTTGACAAACCTGGCGAAACGCTCGCAAGGCCTTGTGGCCAGGCAGTAGTGGTAGACGACGAAGTGGTGGCGCATGCACATCTGGGCGACGGTGACCTTGGGACGAGACCCGGCACGAGCGCGGGTGTACTCGAGGTTGAACCCGACCACCTTGTACTTCTCCTCGGCAAGCAACAGCTCCATGATGTGGATGGACTGCTCCACCTAGACCGGGTCGTTGGTGTACACCACCTAGAGGTCCATGAACCTTCTGTGGGTGTCCACCATGGCACGCCTAGTGAACTGCTGCTCGTCATCGGCAGCCGCTCGGAGCGCCATTGGAGCCGCGCAGGATACCTTCTAAGAATTTCTCGTTGTGGGTGTGCTTCTTGCAATGGTGGGGCGCGATCGAAAGGTTGAAGAGACACAAGGGTAGGTTAAATGGCCGCAGTAATAAATGGGGGCCGGTCGGCCTGTAATCGTCACGTCTTGTCACGACGTTCATAGCGGAGGATTCTAGTGCACGCTTGACAACACCGCACCACACGTGTGGGCTCGAAGAGGCGCCAAATGTATCGTCAGTGAGCCTGTTCCTGCGCTATCGCGCTGTTTACCGCGCAAGCTTCCCGCCCGGCTAGTTTGGTCGCGCGTCGGCTAGAAGAGAGACAAATCATGGGCGTTTATTGGCAAAAATCTTTGCAAAAACGAAGTGTGTGGAATGACTTCGGTCATAAGTTTACCCTTGGGTGATGAGGTCAAAGTTACACAGAAGGGTGATGATGGACACTCGAGTGCGATAATTAATTCTGCGCTCTACAGTGCACACGGTGGAAGAAACCAACTGTGTGCAATAATGTCGAAGATCGCAGTCGAGTTAGCTATACAGATCGTGTGCTGTGAGATCAACAAGGTAAACTGATTCGAGAATGGTTAATAAAATCTAAGACCATTGCATATTAAGTTCAAAATAGTGCTAGTAATATACAAGTCTCATACGATGCCATTTCAACGATTGTACCACAAAAGCTCGAAATGTTACAAGGTTCAAATTCCAGAGTTATATGGCTCAAATTCGAAGATTACAAGGTTCAAACCGATATTAGAAATGAAATTCAGCTCATCAGCTGCAAACGCTCGCGCTGATCCGCTAAACATGGATATCAGAGAGGTTCAAACTAATATAACCGCTTCTAAGTCTGGCTTTGAAACCTCACAATTTTTGCAAAGGGGTCAGCCACTGAGAAGTCATGTATGGGGTTGACACGATGACTTCCGATTACTCTGCCATCTGAAGTTCCAAAATGAAATTTAGCATTTTTGGAGCCTACTCCATTCTGCCGCAGGTGCCGGCGCTGATCAACAAACCATTCATTTTTGCGAAATAAATGTAGCGCAAACCTCATTTCCTTCAGCACCCTTTCTCTGAGAACAAAAAACCTGGCGAATATGATCTCCGGTGAGGTCCCTCGGTAGGAGTTCAAAGTAATTTATGAGAGATGCAGATCTAGGCATTCGATGTTATTGTTATATTGTATCATATTATCTACCACTGGGCCTAATCTTATCTGCAAAGGAAGAAAACGTGTTAGTGCGTACATGCAGTTTTGAACATTACTACAGGCCTAGCTATTTGGTTTCCAGGATTTGTAAAATGCACTAACATGCCATCTTTGATCTGACATGATTAAGATGGGCATTTGATTACATTCTAGAAAAATGTAGCCTTCTTCACAAGAGGTTGGAGTGGATGAAAAGTTCCCTAAGAAAACTAGTATAGATGAATCCAAAGGAGAAATGCTTATCGATTGTAACCATATGGATCAAGCAACCAATATGGGGGGACATGTATGTACTGAAATCCTCCAAAAGAACCTTCAGAAATCATAGTACATTGTCATTGTAAACTTGGAAAAAGGTGTCACAAATTGAACTCCCTTATGGTTAGCATTTAACAGGAAAGGAACATCACCTTGATATATAGCTTCTCCAGGCACGGAAAGCAACTCAGTAAACTGACAACTTGCTTCAGGTCGGGCCCGATAGATTCTAGTGCCAATACCTACACTGTGCGCAGTTTCGGGGTCAAGCTTGTCGAAATCATTTTCTGAATGACAGACGAACAAACATCTTCAAAATTAGAAATAATGTTAATTTGTAGAAGGAGAGGTAGAAGGCAGATGTTGTACCTGAACGGGTGTGGATCCAATAACAAGTTCGGAGTATTTCTCAGACGAGTAGCCCACCACTGTCAATTTCGGCGCAGAAATGATATTGATTCTTGTTGGACCTTCTTGATCAACTACAAGTAATCTCTCAAGTGCAGGTGTGTCCTGGATGACCGTACCGTAGTCCACCTTTTGTGATGTCTGCCTGCCACACCAGCAACACACATAAATAGTCCGGAGAGTCATGGAGGTGATGTGGAAGGTACTCAACCCATTGATTGCCTGAAGACGAAGGTACTCGAGTGCAGTACAGCCACGGAGCAGGCGCTCCATGTCACCCTTTGAGAGGCAGACGGCGACGAGCTCGAGGTGCTTCAGTCGTGATAGAATAAGAGCGGGCGCGTCATTAAGGGGCGGGAAATGGCAGTTCCTGAACTTGGCGACGCGCAGCATGGGCGTGAGGTGGAGTGCGGACGTTGGCAGCGACCGCATATCCCATCATCAAAAGTGAGCTCCTCGAGCTGATCTAGGGCGGGGGATCAAAACCAGTCGTCAAGCTTGGCTCGGTCCTTGCCGTTGGAACGGAACTTGCCCTTTCTAAGGCCTTTTGTTGGGCCAAGGTGATTGCCGAGGATCTTGGAGAACGCATCCAAGCTTTTGCGATAGCCATGGCAGAGCTCGTGGGTGTCGATGAGGTCGAGAGGGCTGGAGTTCCATAGGGGGCGCCACCACTGGGAAAGGAGGGTTGTCCGTGCCCCATATTTGATTGGGAGGAGGGAGATGATGACTCTCAACATATCATCAGGAGGCTGCTGATTAAGTGTAGGCCTGCTGGAGTCACTTGCGGTTCAAGCTTGCCCCGCCTCCGCTTGTTGGCAGCCCCGTTCTCCACCTTCAGAGTCTCCTTGTCAGCGGCGCTTTCTGATAGAAATGGGAGTACAGGGAATATTTAGTTAAAATAGGGCAATACAAAAGTGTATTGGTAACTAAAAGTTATTAGGTAGGAATATAGTAAGAAAAGGGAATAACAATTGGTTGATTAAATACTACACAATTCATTTGACATTGCTGGGTAAGTCAACATATGCAGATAGTTGAAAAGAAAACTTACTTCGAACAAAGTCTGGACAGATCATTTTGTCGGGGAAGTTAGCATATATCTCATGACCAGGACCTTCTATGTGTAGTGCAATATTAGTGCCAGCTTTCAATACATAAAACTTTGCAATTTCATTCCAAAAGCCAGTGCCAAAATAGGAGTCACCACGTTTATCAAGTCTTACAGTAGCAACAATTGTAAATCCATGGTTTGTGCGCAGTATTACATCCGTGGAGCCTTGATCTGTGTAAAGGGAAAAATTTGTTGCAAAGAGAGGGATGTTCTGCAGAAAATGGTAGGATTGTTAAAGAAAATATGGTAACATGCAAATATGGGCCCAAATTGAAAGAACTGTACAGCAGTTGAAATCGAAGGACAAAAATCTATAATTAAACAGATAGGGTAAACATGATGTCATGGAAAAATGAGAGTAATGAAAGAACAATACATCATTAATTTGCCTAATATAGAAAGAAGAGGGGGAAAATCCCCTTTGACGTATATGGTGCATGTGGCACCTTTTATCCAAATGTAGCAATATTTAGAATACGTTCAGGAAAGTAGGCCATGCCAACCGATTTAGGGTGAGATTGAACATACCGCATGCGTCCTCAAGTTATCTGGTACGGTGAGATGGAATCTCTGGCAGCGGCCGCAAAGTCCTAAAGTGTCGACGCGCTGTACATTCAATGAATGAAAGAAAACCCTCAAATCAGCTCGAATAAAAATGAATTCACGGCGATTTCCACCGGGTGATTAAAGGAGGTAGATGAACTTGGATAAAAGATGAGATAATATCTCATTAAATTATTTACCTCGTCGTCCATGAGAAAGAACCCTCAGTACGGCAGATTCCCCAACCGAGCGGAGCTGGTTCGACCGCGAGCAGCGTCGAGAAAGTCTACGGCGAGAGGCGACGGCAAGCGGAAGTGGCGAAATGCGGTGGGCTTTACCGGCAGCCTGGCGGCGGCGACAGGCGTCGAGCTAAGTGTTTACCGCCGCGATAGGCGGTGCCATGGCATAGACGCGGAGGAGCTTGTGCAGGTGTGAATGGGGACTATACCGGAGGGGGTGGCGGGCGCGGTGAGGGTTTTTGTGACGTGGGGATGGTGAGGGTTTTCTTTTTCTTTTTTGAATTGGGTGGTGAGGGTTTCTGTCCCACAAAGAATTTTGGGGGCGACGGTTTGCTAGAGCGAACCGTGTGTGATTGACGCAACAGCCAAAATGAAAGTCATTGCACACGGTTCCAATTTTGGGAACTGTGTGTGATTGACGTACTACCTACGTTTCCTGGTTTATTGGTCCCCCTTTGAAATTTTTACCACATTTTTACCAAATATTTAACATACTCAGACATAGATAATAAGCGTACACGTACATAAGTATAGTTCAACCATGAGTACATAGTTCAACCGGCATTAAGCATACTCAAGCGTACATAGTTTGATCCATCCCACATCTCATCTCACATGCGGCCGTCACGATCCTGAACACTAACCCTAGTCGGATTACTAGCAGAAATCATTTGCACAGATGAAACAACTAATCACTTATCACCTGTACCATTCAAACAATCAATACACTACACAGATCTAACGAAACTTACTCAGATTTCATGGATTGGGAGAACATAACCACAGAATTTCTATTCCAAAAAGGGGGAGGCAGGACTAACCAGAGAAATCCTATGATCTATTTGACACATAAATGGGTATAGATAACTAACCAGCTGTCCGTCGCCATCGGAGTCGTCGCCAGAGTTGTCGTCGGAGTCGTCGCCAGAGTGGTCATCGGAGGCGGCACTACTAGGAAAAGGCCTGCTTGTGGCGCACCTGTTTTGGCTACGAATGGCGCACTACAGGTGCGCCACTAGCATCACGCCATTAGAATTTAATACTAATGGCGCACCCCTGGTGCGCCATTAGTATACCAGATACTAATGGCGCACCAGGGAGTGCGCCATTAGTATATCCCATGGTGCGCCATTACTATCTGACTTAGTAATGGCGCACCACATAGAAGTGCGCCATTACTAACATTTTTTTCAAAAAAAATTCAGATATTTTTTTTCAATTTTTTTTATTTTTTTCTTAATCTTGGGTCACTATGGCTTAATCTCGGGTCAATATGCTTAATCTCAAGTCAAATCGCACTAAGTGGTCAGCTTAACTTCACAGTTCTATCCAACCCCAGCACCACCTCACTTAACAGGCACTTGTTGATATATCTATTATATCAATCCTATTAAACCTTGTTGATGTCTAGGACTTTGTTCATGTTCATGAGTATGATGAAATTTTGAAAAATATTTCAAACTTCCCGGTCATATTACGTATCATTTTTTGAAAAAAGATTCCAAAAAAAAGTTCGAAACCAAATTTTTTTCTGTTACTAGTGGCACACCTAGCAAATGGTGCGCCACTAGTAAGTTTGAAATTTTTCCATTTTTCCCCTCTAGATCATAAAAGCCCCGTAACTTTTTTTCTGTTAGGTTTTTGAGGATTTTGAAAATGTTTAACGGGGTTCCCAACAAGTAGTAAATAAAGTCGAAATTCATATTTGTAAATTTTCCCTCTAGATATTAACGTCAGGGTGCAGCGATAACTCGTCGGCGGTGACGGCAACCTCTGTCTCCATCTCCACGCCATGCTCCGGTGCTTTAGCAGCCCCAGCGTCGCCACTCCCTCCGATGGGGCGCTTTAGCGGAATCCTCATACACCGACGGCTTTGAGGACTGAGAGCGGCGTCGAGGATGCAAGCGAAGAGAGAGGATTGTGCGTGCGTAGCGAGGATGGGGGGTGCGGCCGCTCGGGCGCACCATTAATATGGAGTTGTGGGAGAAAGGCGGGCGGTGGTCAAACCGATGGCTCGCCTCCTAGTGAGACTGTGCACCGGACTGCTGGCATGCCTACCAAAGTTTCACACAGCTACTCGCACGCCTCCCGATGACACTGCGCAGCGAGTATGCCTCCGTCAATTCAAACATGCACGCACGCCTCCCTGTCTGCCTGTGCGGCGGACTGCTCGCATGCGTCCCGTCAACTCACGCCGGCTCGCACGCCACACGGGTCGCGCGGCAGCACGTATATTGTTTTTCTATTTGGATGATTAATGTTGCCGCTTTATTGCTTAACCGAAGCATGTCACGTATCCATTGTTGGTCTAACGCTCACAGTTCGAATAAATAATCCGTTTTGGATATTGGTTCCCAATTATTAATTATCTCCCATCTGTAATTAGATAAAGATTACATCAAAACTGGTCTCAAATTTGATAAAAAAAAGTACAATGCCACTTTGTATTGGTGTCCATATGACAACATGATAAGTTCCATGAACTTAAAATAAGTTTTGGATGTACTAGAATTTAAAAATCAAGATTCTCAATGTTTGAAATTTGTTGCACGGGGAGTAAACATGCACCCTGTGAGACACATGTGTTTTTGCAATCCATTTAGGTGCACTGTCACGTGTGCATGTAGCTCATATTTGATTTTTGCACATTATACCCGCAGAAAATCAATCACTCAATGTACTAAAACGTCTTAATGATCTCTGTGTTTTTTTGAAATTAAAACGTCCCTCCTTTGGTAACCTGTATGTTCACCGCGGGATAATTAATTTAACATGCATCTTAGTTGTGGTGGATTCGCGTTGTGTGTGTGGGTGTGTGCGTCTGGGGGTGGCGGGTGGCTCACAGTACACTACCAGTTGTGAGCCACCGTGTGGGTTGGCCGTTTTATTAGGCAGGCCGGTGCCACATCAGAGTCATGAAAATCGTTATTTAAAATATTTCACAACCCTTTCATACATAATTTTTTTGGCCACATGTAGTCGATAGTTATCCTACATGACACCCGATACTCGCGTGTGACGCTTTCTGTGGGCCCGCGAGGTCGTCGTCCGTCACTTTGACGAACAGCCGACAGTGAGGTTAATTTGACCAGGAATGTAGAATCTTTTTTGTTTGTGTTGGGTGGTATATAGTACGCGTCGAAGAGGTGGGAGGGACTAGAATATATACTATACGTACACGTCCGTCAACAAGTACACCTCACTCAGTGTCGGGACTTTTTGGTTACCGAGGCACATGCCACGTGAAATTGGTTATTCAAACATCACACAACACCTTTTTGGGCCACATGCATATCCTAGCTAGGACACTCACGTGTGACGCTTCCATCGGTGGGCCCACGAGGCCATCGTCGATGCATGCATGCATCACTTTGACCTACATCGGGAGAGGTTAATTAATTTCACCATCGATGTGGATTCCTTTGGGTTGTACATATATTACGGCAGGAGCATATAGTATGCGGTGAAGACGGGGGAAGGGGACCATCATATGTAGTACGCTTGATATGAACCTCACTCTGTGCGGGTGCATGGTTTACGGTTTTTGAGGCATGTGGCACATCAAAGTTGTGCATTTTGGGTATTCAACATTATATGTTTGGCCCACATGCAAAGCGGTGATGGTCGTCATCTCGCACCCAATTAAGCGGTTATAAGCGATATCGATGCTTTCCATCTGTGGGCCCGCTTGGTCCATCACTACTTTTTTCCTGACAACAAGAGAGGTTAATTTGACTTAGGAGGGAATTATTATTTTTGCTCTGGGATGACATGCATGATACAGTTTGAGCACACACACATGCATGTGTATGCATGAATCCCTCCCATCGAGTCGAAGTGGCTAGTACAACGACACATCATGAAACGATCTCGCTCTGTGTGGGGAGCTAGTGTATGATTTTTGACACACGCGCCACATCAATGTTGTGTACTCAAGCATGCATGCATGCATCACCTCCATACATATGCATGCACTGGTTGCCTTCGAATGATACACTCCCTCGCGTGGTTATCGGCGACAAGTCTATATATTCATGGGCCTGTGTGGACATCCATGATCACCTTGACCAACAACAAGATAGGTTACCATGGCAGATTCTTCATTTGGTTCGTGTTATCATAGTATAGGTCATGGTGAGATTCAGACCTAATTAAGTTTGAGTGCATATACTATGCATGCATGCATGCATGAATCCCCGCCGTTGGCTTGAAGTGTGGTGTAACATAAATATGCATCGTCAACCTAACCCTCACTCAGTGTGGGGATTTCTAGTTCGAAATCACGGTGCCACATCAAAGTTGCTCCGTTACTCAAAAACACACCTCTCCATACATATGTTTGGGCCACATGCATGCAGTGGTTGTCTTCGGGGACTAGCTACTTGCGTGATTATTGGCGAGCTAGCCCATCTCCGGGGTCGCATGGACGGCCATCACTTTTACCAACAACAATAGAGAGGTTGTACGACCAAGGTGGATTATTCTTGGTTCATTTTACGATCCATCTTGGTGAGATATATGCCTCTCTGGCCCGCCGGCTGAAAGTGTGTGGGGGGGGGGGTTGCTACTTCACACTTTGCTAGGTGAACCTCGGATTGGGGGGCATGCATTCATAGCTTAGGATTCCCTTCGTGGCGACACGAGGGGGGTGTGGGCTGCTAGCTACTTCGCACTTTGCTTGGTGAACCTCGGTTGGGGGGAGGGGGGCATGCATTCATAGCTTAGGATTCCCTTCATGCCGACACGAGGGTGGCTGCTAGCTACTTCGCACTTTGCTAGGTGAACCTCGGTTGGGGGGCATACATTCATAGCTTAGAATTCCCTTCGTGCCGACACGAGGGAGGGGTGGCTGCTAGCTACTTCGCACTTTGCTAGGGTGAACCTCGGTTGGGGGCATGCATTCATAGCTTAGGATTCCCTTCGTGACGACACGAGGGAGGGGGGCTGCTAGCTACTTTGCACTTTGCTAGGTGAACCTCGGTTGGGGGGGGGCATGCATTCATAGCTTAGGAATCCCTTCGTGCCGACATAAGGGAGGGGGCTGCTAGCTACTTCGCACTTTGCTAGGTGAAGCTCGGTTGGGGGGCATGCATTCATAGCTTAGGATTCCCTTCGTGCCGACACGAGGGAGGGGGCTGCTAGCTACTTCGCACTTTGCTGGGGTGAACCTCGGTTGGGGGGCATGCATTCATAGCTTAGGATTCCCTTCGCGCCGACATGAGAGAGGGGGGCTGCTAGCTACTTCACACTTTGCTAGGGTGAACCTCGGTTGGGGGGCATGCATTCATAGCTTAGGATTCCCTTCGTGCCGACACGAGGGAGGGGGGCTGCTAGCTACTTCGCACTTTGCTAGGTGAATGAACCTCGGTTGGGGGCATGCATTCATAGCTTAGGATTCCCTTCGTGCTGACACGGGGGAGGAGGGGGGCTGCTAACTACTTCGCACTTTGCTAGGTGAACCTCGGTTGGGGGGGAGGGGGCATGCATTCATATATAGCTTAGGATTCCCTTCATGCCGACATGAGGGGGCGGGGCAAGCAATACCGTGCGCTTTGCGAGAGAGGTGCCACATCGAAGTTGCATTTGGTATTTGAAAATCAAACCACCATTTTGATACATAAATTTGGTCCACATGCAAGTGTGTTCATGTTCTGCCCTCTCCCGCGTCATTTTTCGCCAAATTTATTAACATTAGACAAGTCGGATGACGCAACAGACACGGTTCACTCAAACTAACCTGTGCCATGCCGGTGCACCTGTGACGTACACATCCACACAATACATTGGGCTCCACGAGGCTCCCCCTCTCAAAAATATCTACCCGCCTCGAGGGTTTTTCTGTTTCATAACACACGGTTGTTATCTCTGGACCATGTGCGATGTTTCTTGTTCCCAATCCCGCCTGCATCCCTAGAAAATATCTACCAGCCACGAGGGTTTTTCTGTTTCATAACACACGGTTGTTATCTCCGAACCGTGTGTGATGTTTCTTGTTCCCAATCCCGCCTGCATCCCTAGAAAATATCTGCCCGCCTCGAGGGTTTTCTGTTTCATAACACACGGTTGTTATCTCCGGACCGTGTGTGATGCACTATCATCAAAATTTTGAATAGCCCGGCATTTCACTCCCGAGTTTGACTCCCGCGTAGTAAAAATTTTAGTACCCGCGTCATTTCCTCAAACACCCCGCGCCCCCCTCCACACACACAAACACACCACAAAAACATCCTCGGGCGTGCGCGCGCACACACACACACCCTCCCTCGCTCGAAACCCTAGCAAGGTCCCCGCTGCCGCCGCCACAAGGCCACCATTGTCAACATCTGCCGGTTTGCCCGTGCAGCTTACCCACCGATCTCATACCGAGGCCGCCATGAGTTTCTTACATGACGCCTGCCAAATGCCCCCTTTCCCGCAGATCCCCATCCCCACCCCCCACTCCAGAGCGTCGCAGCCTAAGCCCGGCTACGCTTCCCGTGGAGCTCGAGGAGCGACTGACCCAAAAGAGGTGTATAGCGGTCTCTTCGCCCGACGTCGCCGAGGAAGTTGACGACCATTACTGGCGGCAGGCACTCAAGAAGCGGGCTAGAGTATGTGGGCATGTCACGGCCGCCGGCTACGACATCGAGGTCATCGACAGCGACGGCCTGAGGCGGGCTGTGTCACAGGTTAAGTGGTCCACCCCCAACCCCTCGGGTTCAACCGCCGTCGATCTCATCCATGGCCCCGCCGCTGATCTCCTCTGGCTCGCTGTCAACAATTTGCCATTCTACATCGCCATCGAACCCCTTTTGTTATTTCTGAAGGACACGTTCTGCGACGCTGTCTTGGGATCCACAGCTTCCAAGTCAGACCTCATCGACGACGACCACGAGGAGGGCACCCTCTCAGGCTCTTCCAAGGGGAAAGAGCCCATCTGCTCTTCCAAGGGGAAAGCGCCCGTCTGCGACATCAGGGAGGGAACCCTACAGCTGTGATCTTGCAAGGGGAAGGAGCCCATCTGTGACAACATGGAGCGCATCCTGGGTCTGTGCTCTTCCCACGGGAACGAGCCCATCTGTGACAAGTGAGGAGACCCATGATTTGTTTATTTCAGTTGTTCACAATGTGATGCTCTATATGTGCAATTATTTACTGTGCAGTACATTTCATCAATCCATTTTGCAACACACCGATAGGAATGCATATATTTGCTTGTTGTTAAGCCTGTTATAGCTAGCATATGCCTCTTTTAAATTTTTTGATTGTTCGGTTGTTTGTAGTTAGCATATGTTCAGTTTCAAATGCTATCTTTGTTGTTCGTAGTATGCCTTGTTTATTCTAGTTATTCACAACGTGATGTTCTATATGTGCAAGTATGAACTGTGCAGTTCAATTTCATCAGTACCAGTTTCAACAATACCACTATGAATGACTACATTTGGTTGCTGCATCTTGTAGTTAAACCCGCCTTTCCATTTTTATTTAACCATAACCAGTGTACTTAGACCGGCACAATACTAGTTTGAATGACTATGTTTGCTTGTTGTTAAATGTTAGGCCTGTTGCAGTTAGCACACCTTTCCACTTGTTTGTCTTTACTAGCATGCTTAAACCTGCACACTGAAGCTATCTTTTGGAGATTATTTTGTCTTCCATGTATAATTTTGGTTGATGTTTAGCGTGTTGTGCTTAACATGCTTCTCGATGTACCTACACAGGACAATTTTGGGAACGATTGCTGTTTTCCATCGAGGTTAGTTTCATCCCATGTCTTATATCTGCTACACTGAGGAAATCGGTAGCTGGTACCATATAAGTCGGCGGCTGATAAGGGACTAATCGGTGAATCGTACTTTTAACTGAATATAACTTCAACCCATTTTTCGATAGGTTAACTAGGGCCATATGTAATATATTTGAGGCTACATAGCAACATGCACTGTACTTAATGTCTAAATATGCAATCCTAGGCTACATAGCCAAGGAAGAGTGTTACATTAATGTTCTAATGATGTCTAGATATACGTAGAAGAGCAGCAGCAGCAACAGCAATAACATAGCCCTGTTTGGAAACTCAACTTAGCTAGAGGTTAGAGTTAGTTTCTAGCTCATTACTAACCCTAAACTAACTCCATCCAAAAAGTTGTTTGGATCGCAGGGTTAGATTGACAATAAATGCACTAGGAGAACTAGCTCCAATTAGCACCTCTTGGGTTGGATAGTTTTTTTGGGTGCGTTATAGATGCAACCAGCTCAAACTGGGCCTCATGTTTAGATATACTTTAGGGCTATTTGAGACCGAACTAGCTCAAACTAACTGTAACCCATGGATACAGCAGCAGTTAATCAGCCGATAATTTGTAAGAACGAACTAAACTCCTTCCGGCGCATAATATAAGATGTTAATTCATCTAATATGTGAGTATATTGGACGTTATAAGATACTCCCTCCGTTCCTAAATATTTGTCTTTTTAGAGATTTCAAATGGACTACCACATACGGATGTATATAGACATATTATAAAAGAGTTGTACTACATCATTGTGCAATTGTTGTTTAGCTTCTAATATTAACTTGGTGCTTTTAGGTACATATGTCATTGGTAAAGATCCACGTTTTGACCCTTTCTGCGTATGGGGCAATGAGATATCGATGAACCAGCATCAGGTGAGGAAGCTGATAAAGATTGTTAGTAAAATGGGTCCAAAGCTGGCAATTAAACTATTTGTTTACACTTTATCCAAGACAACAGCAAACTGCAGGATGGTAAGTAAGAACTCTGCAGCCTTGTTTTTACTGCCCATAATGAGTTGTGTTAGATGACAATGTCTGAATATTTTTCCTTTGTAGTGGTTGCCAAAGCAGTTTACTCAAGATTACCTCTCAAACTACATGATTGGTGGGCATGCAAAGGTTAAAGTATTTCTACCAGAACACGATGATTATCTAGATGTTTTCATGAAGATCATGAAGGATGGGCGGTCGGCCATCAGAAGGGGTTGGACTAGAGTTGTGTGTGCCTTCTGCATGGAGGAGGGCATAATATGAGCAACCAGAATATATCTCGCCTCTTTCGTTACCGTCTTTAATAGTACAAGTATACAACTGTGGTTCATCATTCTTTATTTGGTTCTTATGTAATTCTTGAACATATGTACCTATGAATCGAATAATGCATTGGTTGTTTGAACCTGATGGATATGAATAAAGTTGTAGCATACATTCCAATTCAAATCCAAATCTGGTACAATTTGGAAAAGCAGCAATTAAATTACGGTGAAATTACGCTCTCCAGGTTGTTACGGCACACACGGTTGGTAAAACACAAACGTTTGCGATATGCACCATAATCCGAGACGGTTCACAGAGAGGAAACGTGTGCAAGCATGCACAAAGTTGCCATTTGCAAAGCGTGTGTGATGTCAGACAATATCACAAACGGTGCGGGCAAACTAAACGTTTGTGTTAGTTGCCTTATCGTACACGATTCGCAACCATGAACTATTTCTGATGAAGTATGCATCATAAACGTTGCACCACAGAATAGCGTGTGTGATAGTTGTCGTGTACGACGATGTTACGACGGTCTGACGTTTCGTAATCCTGTCCGAAACTCGTACGACGATTAGCTAATCTTCTTAATGGTGAACCGTTTGTGACGGGCCACGCATCATACACGTTCTATAATTGTGAACCGTTTGTGATGGGCCGCGCATCGTAAACATAGCACCACAGAATACCGACTGCGATGGCAATGCAAGCAGAAACGAGTAGGAGTACTGTAGGGGCCCTATCCCCAACAGTTTCTGGGTCGTGTGGGAAGGACCCCCCTATCGCCCACACTCACTTGGGGACAGTTCCAAATGCCATCGCGGAAAGGGGTTAAAACCGTTTGGTTAGGACTGACGCGTACCAGTGTAATGCTTTGTTTCGGTTCTCTATTAAAAGGAGGCCTTAATATCCCTTTGTTTCCAATATGGACCCCACTGCCACGGGAGGGTAGGACAAAAGATGTCATGCAAGTTCTTTTAATAAATCACCTATGACTATTTACGGAATACATTCCTACATTATATCGATGAACTGGAGCTAATGCCGTATCGCCCTAGGTTATAACTGTCACATGATGAATATCATCCAACAAGTCACCGATCCAATGCCTACGAATTTATCTTATATTGTTTATGCTAAGTTACTACTGCTATCATCACTGTTACACTTGTTACAAAATTACTGCTATCACTGTTACTATTACTGTTGCTGCTGTCACTACTATCAAAACTATCAAACTACTTTTCTACTGATCACTTGCTGTAGATAATAATCTCCAAGTGTGGTTGAATTGACAACTCAGCTGCTAATACCTTCAAATATTCCTTGGCTCCCCTTGTGTCGAATCTATAAATTTGTGTTGAATACTCTACCCTCAAAAACTGCTGCGATCCCCTATACTTGTGGGTTATCAAGACCTTTTCCTGGCGCCGTTGCTGGGCAGCATAGCAATATTTGTTGAGTCACTTGGGATTATTACCATATTATCACTATGAAGAATCTGAAGGACCCAAATACTAAGATTTATCCCTCAAAGATGAGGGGAGGTAAGGAACTGCCATCCAGTTCTGCTTTAGATTCACCTTCTATTCTGAGTAAACTTGCAACACCACCACATGCTATCAATTCTAATATGTCGCAAGTTATTGATGATGCTACTTCTACTATGAATGATGCTTATGATGATGCTAGTACCATGCTTGATAATGATGATGTGCCACTTGGTGAATTTCTTGATGCACAAATTGCTAGAGTAATACAACAAGATGTTGTTGAATCTGATGATGAGCTTGAAACTGAAACTCTTGAAACACCTGCTAGAACTAGCCTTCCTAGATATGAATTGCCTAAGGTACCGAAAGGTTATGTTATGAGTGAGGATACAACTAGAGATATTCTTGCTTGTAAGGATAGAGATGATCTAGGGAAATTATTATGCAAGTATAAAGAAAAATCTTTGAATGCTAGAATGAAATGTGATCCTAAGTTTGCTACTTCACCTATCTTTATTGATGATAAGGATTATGAATTCTCTACCAACCCAGAGTTAATCACTTTGGTTGAATCTGATCCTTTCCATGGTTATGAAACTGAAACTGTTGTGGCACATCTTACTAAGTTGAATGATATAGCCACCCTTTTTACTCATGATGAGAAAGCTCGCTATTACTTTATTCTCAAATTATTTCCTTTCTCATTAAAGGGTGATGCTAAAGCTTGGTACAATACTCTTGCTCCTGGTTGTGTGCGTAGTCCCGAGGATATGATTTATTACTTCTCTGAAAAATATTTTCCTTCCCATAAGAAACAAGCTGCCTTACAGGAAATATTTAACTTTGTGCAAACTAAAGAAGAGAGTATCCCACAAGCTTGGGGGAGGCTTTGCCAGTTACTTAATGCTTTGCCTGATCATCCTCTTAAGAAAAATGAAATACTTGATATCTTCTATAATGGACTAATCGATGCTTCTAGGGAATTCCTAGATAGTTGTGCTGGTTGTGTTTTCAGGGAACGAACTATTGCTCAACTTGAAGAGTTATTGAATAACATATTGAAAAATTATGATGATTGGACTCTTCCTGAACCACTACCTAAACCCACTCCAAAGAAGAGGGGTATATTATATCTCAATCCTGAGGATATGCAAGAGGCAAAGAAATCCATGAAGGAAAAGGGTATTAAAGCTGAGGATGTTAAAAATTACCTCCTATTGAAGAAATACATGGGCTTAATACACCACCACTGCCTAAGGTGCTAGAGGTAAATTCTCTTATGAAGTTCAATGAAAAAAAAATCCTCACAATATGCATCCTAGTCAATGCCTTTATGAGTTTGAAAACTACATTAGAAAATAAGATCACTTCAATGCAAATGTTATGAAACAGTTGAAATATAATTCTGATATGATTGCTCGCTTGAGTGACTTGTTATTTAGAATTTCAAATGATGTTAGAGGTGTTGGAAAACATGCTTCTATGGTTCAAACTCAGTTAGAATAAGTTGCTAAATCTCAAAGAGAATTGCTTGATGAAATGAATCATAATATAAATGACTTTGCTGTTAGAGTTGCAACTAGAGGAGGTAAAATGACTCAGGAACCACTTTATCCTGAAGGACACCCAAAAAGAATTGAACAAGATTCACAAAGAGCTAATGCTAATGCACCTAGTCCTTCTAAAAAGAAAAAGAAAAAGAAAAATGATAGGACTTTGCATGCTTCTAGTGAACCTGAAATAGAAAAACCTCCTGATAATGATAATAATGTCTCTATTTCTGATGCCGAAACTCAATCTGGTAATGAACATCCACCTAGTGATAATGAAAAAGATAATGCTGATGTTCATGAAGATGCTCAACCAAATGACAAAGAACCATACAATGATGTTGAGATAGAACCACCAGTTGATCTTGATAACCCACAATCTAAAAATAAGAAGTATGATAAAAGAGACTTCATTGCTAGAAAACACGGTAAAGAAAGAGAACCATGGGTTAAAAAACCTATGCCTTTTCCACGCAAGTCAACTAAAAAGAATGATGATGATGAAGAATTTGAATGCTTTGCTGAAATGCTGAGGCCAGTCTTTTTGCGTACTCTCTTGACTGACATCTTGAAAATGCCTCCTTATGCAAAGTATATGAAAGACATCATCACGAATAAGGGAAAAATACCAGAAGCTGAAATCTCCACTATGCTTGCTAACTATACTTTCAAAGATGGAGTACCTAAAAAACTTGGAGATCCGGGAATACCAACTATACCTTGCTCTATCAAAAAGAATTATGTGAAAACTGCTTTGTGTGATTTAGGAGCTGGTGTTAGTGTTATGCCTTTCTCTTTATATAGAAGACTTGACTTGAATAAACTCACACCTACTGAAATATCTCTGCAAATGGCTGACAAATCAACTGCCATACCTATTGGTATGTGTGAGGATGTGCCCGTTGTTGCTGCTAATGTTACTATTTTGACTGACTTTGTTATACTTGAGATGCCCGAGGACGACAACATGTCGATTATCCTTGGTAGACCTTTCTTGAACACTGCAGAAGCTATTATTGATTGCAATAAAAGCAAGGTCACTTTTCATATTAATGGTAATGAGCATACGGTCCACTTTCCAAAGAAACAATTCCAAGTGAATAGTATTAATGTTATTAAAAAATCTCCGGCAATCACTATTGGAAGTTTTCAATTACCACTACCTACTGCCAAAAAGAAATATGAAATGCTTATTGTTGGGGACATTCATATCCGCATTGAGGTAACCTAGTGATTTATTAAAGTTATTCGGTTTCATGCTAATCGAAAGTGGTTGTTAATAAGACCTGATCAACCTTATTAATGAATCATTTTTGAGCGGTATGAAGTTGAAGAATTTAGTAAGCACTACCTTCTGTCCTTACTTTTTATTTTCTGTTTTTATTAGTTAAATAAAATAAAATGTCATGTTTAGTCTGTTTTCTGAACTTTCCGTGCAATAAAAAATGACCCAAATGTTTTTTTCTCACAATGCCCTGAAAATTTTATACGATTTTTTCTGAATATTTTGTAATTTCTAGTGCAAATAATATCAGAGGGAGGTGCACCAGGTGGGCAGAACCCACCTGGGCATAACCCACCTGGGCCTGCCCTGGTGGGTTGTGGTCCCCACGTGGGCCCCCTCACTTACCTCTCTAGCCCACATCATCACTTACCTCCAGAAAAAAAATCTCCATTGCTCTCTCTCCCGTGTTCTTGAGCTCGAACCCGCGGATTTCGATCTCTTTGCTCGAAGCTCCATTTCCGAAACTGTTTCGGGGGATTGTTGCTTGGTATGTGACTCCACCGTTTGTCCAATTAGTTTTTGTTTTAGAGGTTTATACTTTGAATAATTAGCTACTCTTGGTGCTGCTGTAGATGTGCTTGCATGTTCAATTCTTAGTATTCTAAGTAGTTTGAATGCTTGATATGGCCTCTATGTATCCCTATGAGTAGGTGCTGTCAATTTTGTGAAGTTTTATTGAGAAAATTTTATGGACTAAAAATTTAGATTTTTGTTCATAGGAAAATTGTACGCGGACATGAATATCTTTAGGAAGTTTGGCTCTAAGAAGAACGCTAAGGGTGTTATTGGGGAGTCATCTGACAGTGATCTCCATCCTCGGGGGTTGACAGAAGTACGACCGTGTGAATGGCCGCACACCCCGTTCCTGCAAGAGGCTAGGATCCTTCAGGAGTTCATGCAATATATTGCTAATTCCGGTCTCACCGACTTCATCACAAATGAGTGTGACTAGCACCAAATCCTCACAAACATCTTTGTTCAGAACTTTACTTTCTTGCCTAGAAATAATCCTCCTGAAGTGAGCTTCGATTTATATGCTGAAACCATCAGATACCGATTACTGAATTTTGTGACATATGCATGATCCCTTCTGATGGGAGCTTGGCTGAGCCTAGGCCGGCTGGGTTTGAGGACTTTTATCGCACTTTGACTGTGGGGGATGAGAGGGGGGTGTCAGCCACCACTGCTGCTGGCTTGCATTTTCCTGCTGTTCGTTACTTTGCCCTTTTCATTACCAAATGCTTGCTTGCTAGAGAAAAGGTGTGTGTGCTCAGTTCACCAGACCTTGCTATTTTACGTCGTGCATTAGAAAGCGACAACACTTATAGCTTGGGAGCTATTGTGGCTCGTCGCCTCCATCTTTATAAATCCCAGGGTAAAATACATGGTGGGATTTTTGCTACTCGTTTGGCGGCCCATTTCAATTGGGATTCGCCCTCATGATTACCCTCTGACTAAGGTTTACCTAGACCATGGAGCCATGGAACACCATCACTTTCTTGCACATGATCATCCTAACATCACCATTTGTTGGGGATATGACTATTGGATATGACTCGCCCAAGAGGGGCCGGGTTATCCCAATGACGGCTCATCTAAACAAAGCCCATGAATATGTTGAAGATGGCGGTTCATGAAGTAGACTTACTAAAGGGCCCAAAACCCAAAGGCGGTTTAAGGCCCGTAAGTATAAACCTCCATGTATGTATGACTTGTATTGTAAGGCATGTAAGACAAGTCACCGGGTCAGACACGTTTGTATGAGCCGGCCGGGACTCTGTAAGCCGCGGGGCGTCAACCCGTGTATATAAGGGGACGACCCGGCAACGGCTTAGGGCAAGAAACAACAGATCGAAATCCAGGCTAAGCGTATTCACTCCCTGGTAATCGAAACCCTAGCAATACCTGAGGGAGTCCTGGACTATGGGGTCCTCGGGCGTCCGGCCTGTTAACCATGGGCCGGACTGATGGGCTGAGATACGAACACCGAAGAGTGCACCCATGTCCGGATGGGACTCTCCTTGGCGCGGAAGGCAAGCTTGGAGACCAAATATGTAGATTCCTTTCCTTTGTAACCGACCTTGTGTAACCCTAGATCCTCCCGGTATCTATATAAACCGGAGGGCTTAGTCCGGAGGGGGAGATACTCATTACCATAGTCATACAGGCTAGGCTTCTAGGGTTTAGCCATTACGATCTCGTGGTAGATCAACTCTTGTAATACTCATATTCATCAAGATCAATCAAGCAGGAAGTAGGGTATTACCTCCATAGAGAGGGCCCGAACCTTGGCAAACATCATGTCCCCTGTCTCCTGTTACCATCGACCTTAGACGCACAGTTCGGGACCCCCTACCCGAGATCCGCCGGTTTTGACACCAACATTGGTGCTTTCATTGAGAGTTCCACTGTGCCATCCTCAAAAGGTTTGATGGCCCCTTTAATCGTCAACAATGACGCTGTCCAAGGAGGAACCTTCCTCCCTGGATAGATCTTCGTGTTCGGCGGCTTCGCACGGCGGGCTAACTCGCTTGGCCATCTGGAGCAGATCGATAGCTACGCCCCTGGCCAGCAGGTCAGATTTGGGAGCTTGAACTACGTCGCGGACATCCGTGGAGACATGATCTTCTCCGGATTCGAGACCGCAGCGACCGCTCCTGGTCACCTCGATGAACATGACATAAATCTGTCGTCGGACCGCTTTCAGGAGATAGCTCCTGTAACTGCTCCTGCCTTAGATCCGGGGCATACTGCACCATCCCAGGCGGGAAGCTCAACCCCGCCACGGAGGCCACGGATCCCGTGGCTTTGGAGCCGCACATGGACCTAAAATCATGGGACATCTGCCTTACCGGAACTCCGGACTCGTCTCCGGTCATAAGTTCCGAACCATATGAGCCCGCGGACGCCGAACTTGATCGTTTATCGATCTTCAAATTCGGCGCCGCAGACATCTTTCAGCATTCACCTTTGGGCGATGTGCTAAACTCATTAAAACATGTCCTTGGCAGGGGACTCACAGCCGAACTATGTTCGGTTCGAGCTAGGGGCTGATGATGGAGAATCTTGCTTCCCACCCGCCACCCACTTTATAGCCACAGTCGAAGATTTAACCGACACGCTTTATTACGGCTCCGAAGACATCAACGGTATGGACGACGATGCCGATGAGGAGCAGGGACAAAATCCGCCATTTACTGGACAATGGACGACCACTTCCTCATATGACGTATACATGGTAGATACGCCCAAAAATAATAGCGGCGACGACAAGGAAAACCCAGTGAAGAAGGACCCTCCTAAGGCACAACCAAAACGCCAGCGTCAGCGGCGCCGCTCTAAATCGCGCCGCAGCAGAGACAGCAACACCGGCACAGGAGAAGACAACACTCCGGATGGTGTCGAAGACATAGAAGAACCCGATGAACAAACTGCCGAACAAGACAATCGGGAATCAAGGCATGCCAGCCCTGACGAACAGGCCATAGAAGAAGACTCAGAGGACGGATGTTACCGTCCGCCCTCCGAGGAGGAGGTGAGCCTCGGCAACGAAGACTTCATCGTACCTGAGGAGCCTCTGGAGCAGGAGAGCTTTAAGCTTTAGCTAATAGCCACTGTGAGGAGCCTGAAAAAGAAGCAGCAGCAGCTTCAAGCTGATCAAGACCTGCTCAATGACAGATGGACCGATGTCTTGGCAGCCGAGGAATACGGCCTTGAAAGCCCAGCCAAAAGTTACCCGAAGCGTAGATTACTACCTCAGTTCGACGATGAGGCGCCAGACCCCAAACCAGCATCACGCAATGCAGTTGATCGGCCACCGCGCGGTCAGGATAAAACGGCAACTCGAGCCGAAAAACAGACTGTTCCACCTCACCGTAAAGGCAGGGATAAGACAGCTCGGGGCTATACATATGACCTTCGTCAAGACCTGGACAGTAGAGAGGGACATACAAGATCGATCTACGGATCGCGAGGACGTTCCATGACACGCGACGACGGCTACCTATTCGGACATGACAAACCTAGTCACGCCCGGGCTGATAACAATAGACGGACTCCATCGGAGCTACGTCGCGACGCGGCTCGATATACAGGCACCGCACACCCTCTTTGCTTCATTGATGAAGTAATGAACCATGAATTCCCCAAAGGGTTCAAACTTGTCAATATTGAATCATATGACGGAACAACCGATCCCGCGGTATGGATCGAGGATTTTATTCTCCACATTCACATGGCCCGCGGAGATGACCTCCATGCTATCAAATAACTCCCACTAAAGCTCAAAAGGCCAGCTCGGCACTGGCTAAACAGCCTGCTTGAAAATTCCATCGGCAGCTGGGAGGACTTGGAGGAAGCCTCTCTTGACAACTTCCAAGGAACATATGTCCGGCCGCCAGACGCCGATGACTTAAGTCACATAGTCCAACAGCCTGGAGAGTCAGCTAGGAAATTCTGGACTAGATTCCTAACTAAAAAGAACTAGATCGTTGACTGTCCGGATGCCGAAGCCCTAGCGGCCTTTAAACATAGCATCCGTGAAGAATGGCTCGCCCGCCACCTTGGCCAAGAAAAGCCGAAATCCATGGCAGCCCTCACGGCACTCATGACCCGCTTTTGCGCGGGTGAGGATAGTTGGCTGGCTTGTAGCAAAAACACAGCCAGCGAGGCAGGCCCCTCTGAGGTCAAGAACAGCAACGGCAAGCTCCGACGCAGCACACACAAACACCGAAGCAATGGCGACAACACCGATGACACTGCTATCAACGCCGGATTCAGCGGCTCCAAGTCCGGTCAACGGAAAAGCCGTATATACGGAACAATCAGGGACCATCCGGCTTGGACCGCATACTCGACCGTCCGTGCCAAATCCATGGCACCCCAGACAAACTAGCCAACCATACCAACAGAGATTGCTGTGTTTTTAAGCAAGCCGCCAAGTTAAATGCCGAGACTAAGGAAAAGGGATCGCAGACCAAGGATGATGACGAGGAACCCCGGCAGACAAACACAGGGGGACAGAAGAAGTTTCCCCCTCAGGTCAAAACGGTGAACATGATATATGCTACTCACATCCCCAAAAGGGAGCGCAAGCGCGCCCTAAGGGACGTTTATGCGATAGAGCCAGTCGCCCCAAAATTCAACCCATGGTCATCGTGCCCGATCACTTTTGATCGTCAGGATCATCCGACCAGTATCTGGCATGGCGGATCAGCCGCACTAGTCCTGGACCCAATCATTGATGGATTCCACCTAACGCGAGTCCTCATGGACGGTGGTAGCAGCCTCAATCTGCTCTATCAGGATACAGTGCGCAAAATTGGCATTAACCCATCACGGATCAAGCCCACAAGGACCAGATTTAAAGGAGTCATACCAGGTGTAGAGGCCCACTGTATGGGCTCAATCACACTAGAGGTAGTCTTCGGATCTCCGGACAACTTCCAAAGCGAGGAATTAATCTTTGATATCGTCCCCTTTCGCAGCAGCTATCACGCACTGCTTGGACGAACCGCATTTGCTCGATTCAATGTGGTACCTCACTATGCTTATCTTAAGCTCAAGATGCTCGGTCCATGCGGCATTATAACAGTCAACGGAAACACGGAACGCTCCCTCCGTGCAGAGGAGCACACCGCCGCCCTAGCAGCAGAAGTACAGAGCGGCCTTTTCAAGCAGAACCATAATCCGGCTGCCGAGCCCCTGGACACCGTTAAAAGAGTCTGGACTATGCTGCAACAGGACATCTCGGCTTGTCAAGAGCTCGATTAGCAATTTGGCCTCCACCCGAGCCCCGATCAAGTAGTGGCATTCGTACCACGCATACATAATTACGCACTCGAAATTCCATGGGCATCGACGGAGGCACAACTAGTTTGTGATCCATAGTTCGGATCGACTGATCATGGACAGACGTATACTTCCACCATTTCCTTTTTCCTTTTTCAGATTTTCTTTTACATAAGCCTTCTTCGACAGCCGGATTACTGGCCCTGTCAAAGGATGAAATACACCAAGGAAGCAAGGAGCTTTGACGTAAAAGGGGGCCCCCAGGTGGTCTCTGCTAACGATCGCTATACCTGTTTTACATACCCGCACGCAGCTCGCTCTTGGTCATGGCATGTTAAATAGCCTTACTCACTTATTGCATTACTTCCACAAGTACGCCTCGACGTATTAATCAAATCACAAGGGAAATTATTTGGCAGTGTCAGCTTATTACCTTTTTTTCCTTGCCTTTGTATTTATTACTCACCGCACTCGTACACCATGGTACGTATTACTTCGCGAGGGGCTTCATGACGCCTCGCAATATGGCAAGAAAGTCCGAACATTTTTACAGCACGGTTCGGCACCCCGAACTTATAGCATTATATGCATTGGCTCCGAATCATGTCTTTGGTCAATAGTTGGGTTGCCCGGCTCCTGTGCTTACTACCTTACGTTCCGCTATATCGGCTAGGGTAGTAAAGGGAGAACTACTGCGATTGTGCCCTGGTTCTTCCGGACGAGCACCTCAGTAGAGAAAGCTGAAAACTGACTATCATGATGCGGCGATAGCTGGTCAGCTGTTCGAGAGGTTTCAAATCCTTAGAGATTTTTCCGCTTTATGCGAGGAATCGGTTTCTATCCGATCAGGCGTGTATAGCGCTCCTGGTTCGGCCTTCCGAATACCAGGGGCTTCGCCAAAATTCTCATTGTCAAACTCCTATGGCTAAGTGAGGGCGATAAAAGTCGAATAGTCTGATTGCCTTGTTTGTTGCGCTAAACACCTCCTTTAAGGACCAGAAGGTGGAGTAAAGAGTGTTTAGATTTATCCCGAACACCCTCGTAGTATCTACGTGGGGCAGAAGCCGACGACTGGTTAACCCTCAGATTTCATAAACGGCCGCACATGAGGTAAAATTTTAAGAGTCACAAGCATTATATTACATAATGACCTTGTTTCATATTACAGGACAGGATAACATGAATGTTTTGATGGGAATATAACATCCTTCGCACATTGCTCCGCCACAAGGCGGGATCCCTTGAGGACACTATCAAAATATAGCTCGGGTCGACGGTGTTGTTGGCGTTCTGGGAATGGGGGTCCCCAGACTTGCCTGCCTGCGGCCCACGGCGTGGCTGCGCTAGCAGGCCTGTACGGCCCATCTTCATCAACAAGGCAATCAAGACCCTCGTGAGGGGCCAAGCCTCGCGAGGGGGATGACGCAAGACCTCCTCAGGAGCGGCCTCACCAAGTTGCCTCGCGAGGAGCGGAGATATCAAGGCAGGATAAACCTCGCGAGGCTCTCATGACGTGAGCCATGACGATCATGATCAGGCGGGCGCCAGCGCGCGCAGCGTCCTTGTTTCCTCTTTGGTGCTAAGGAGGCAAGCGCAGGCACGGAGTACCGAGGCATCAGGCAAAGGTTTCCATATCAGTGCAATAAGACCAAGACCAGCCGGACAGCAGGACGGAGGTCACCGTGGAGCCCGAGACGGCGTCACCCCCAGAGCCTTTTGCAGGCGAAGACCGCTTTTGTCAGGATAAGCTGTACTAGCTGTCCCCTTTCAAATTGGCCGTTGTTGGCTCCCTTCCTGCTCAATATTTGGGAGAGGACCAGGGCCTATATAAGTAGAATTAGCCACCACAATAGGGAAGCTTGATCTGATCTGATCTAGAGCCAACCCTTAGCCACACACCAAATACAAGAACACCTCAACCTCAGGAGGCTGTTCTCCCCCTGTACTGTTCGTCATCAGCCCAAGAGGCAGTCCTCCACCACCACACTGGAGTAGGGTATTACACCACAACAGTGGCCCGAACTAGTATAAATCTTGTGTCTTTGTGTTGTGAGTTCATCGAGTTCGTCCGTGAGATCTTAGCGAGCTAGGGCGTTGTAGGAAATCTCCGCGCGCACCCCAGTGTTCGAACCTTGAGGGTTTTGCCGGAACCCGTGATCTGACATTTGGCGCGGCAGGTAGGGGTGCCCCGGAACTTCTCTTCCGTCGTTCGCGTCCAGTCGCTCCGTTTGTTGGGGAACATAGTAATTTCAAAAAAATTCCTACACACACAGGATCATGGTGATGCATAGCAACTAGAGGGGAGAGTGTTGTCCACGTACCCTCGTAGACCGAAAGCAGAAGCGTTAGCACAACGCGGTTGATGTAGTCGTACGTCTTCATGATCCGACCGATCCAAGTACCGAACGTACGGCACCTCCGAGTTCAGCACACGTTCGGCTCGATGACGTCCCGCGAACTCCGATCCAGCAGAGCTTCACGGGAGAGTTCCGTCAGCACGACGGTGTGGTGACAGTGATGATGTTGCTATCGACGCAGGGCTTCGCCGAAGCACCGCTACGATATGACCGAGGTGGAATATTGTGGAGGGGGGCACCGCACACAGCTGGAATAGATCAACAAATCAACTTGTGTGTCTAGAGGTGCCCCCTGCACCCGTATATAAAGCACCAGGGGGAGGAGGCCGGCGGCCAGGAGGAGGGCGCGCCAGGGTGGAGTCCTACTCCCACCGGGAGTAGGACTCCCTCTTTTCCTAGTTGGAGTAGGAGGGGGCAAGGAAGGGAAGGAGAGAGGGGAAAGTAAAGGGGGCGCCGCCCCCCTCCTTGTCCAATTCGGACTAGAGGGGGAGGGGGCGTGAGGGAGTCCTGGATTAGGGGGTCCTCGGACAGCCGGACTATATACTTCGGCCGGACTGTTGGACTATGAAGATACAAGATTGGAGACTTCGTCACATGTCTGGATGGGACTCTCCTTGGCGTGGAAGGCGAGCTTGGCAATACGGATATGTAGATCTCCTCCCTTGTAACCGACTCTGTGTAACCCTAGTCCCCTCCGGTGTCTATATAAACCGGAGGGTTTAGTCCATAGGACAACAACAATCATACCATAGGCTAGCTTCTAGGGTTTAGCCTCTACGATCTCGCGGTAGATCAACTCTTGTAATACTCATATCATCAAGATCAATCAAGCAGGAAGTAGGGTAGTACCTACATCGAGAGGGCCCGAACCTGGGTAAACATCGTATTCCCCACCTCCTACAGTTCGGGTCCCCCTACCCGAGATCCGCCGGTTTTGACAACGACATTGGTGCTTTCATTGAGAGTTCCACTGTGCCGTCACCGTAAAGCTAGATGGCTCCTTCGATCATCGGCAACGATGCGATCCAGGGTGAGGTTTTCCTCCCCGGACAGATCTTCGTATTCGGCGGCTTCGTACTGCGGGCCAATTCGCTTGGCCATCTGGAGCAGATCGAGAGCTACGCCCCTGGCCATCAGGTCAGGTTTGGAAACTTGAACTATACTACCGACATCCGCGGAGACTTGATCTTCGACGTATTCGAGACCATGTCAGGTGCGCCGCATAGTCACGACAGGTATGACTTAGCCCTGCCAACGGACAGTGTACGGGAGATCCCACCTGCAGCTACTCCGACCCTTGATCCGGAGCAGATTACGCCGTCCGAGGACGGGTGGATGGACCCCGCCACGGAGGCTGCACACTCAGCGGCGATAGAGCCGAATACTGACTTCACCTCTTATGAGACCCGTGTTTCTGGACATTTGGATTCGTCCCTGGCCACGGGCTCCGAACCACCTGCGTCCGTGCCTATCGAATCTGATTGGGCACCGATCATGGAGTTTTCCTCCGCGGATATCTTCCAGCACTCACCACTGGGCGATGTGCTAAACTCATTGAGGTCTCTCTCCTTGTCAGGATACCCTTGGCCGAACTATGTCCGGCTAGAATGGGAAGCGGACGACGAAGAAATTCGTTCCCCACCCACCACCCACTTAATAGCCACTGTCGACGATTTAACCGACATGCTCGATTTTGACTCCAAAAACATCGACGGTATGGACGACGATGCAGGAGAGGAACAGGAACCACCGCCTACAGGGCGCTGGACAGCCACTTCATCACACGATATATATGGTGGATACACCCAAAGAAAACAATGACGAGGAACGGAAGGAGGCAGCGAAGGATAGCTCCCTCGAGAAGCAACCAAAGCAACGACGTAGGTGCCGCTCCAAATCCCGCCTCGGCAAGAACAGCGATAACAACACAAGAAACACCCCGGTCGACTCCAGAGGAAACGACGACCACATTGACCCAGCGACAGAACAGTATGAACCAGCGGACGGCGAACAGAGTACGGAGCCGCTGTCCGATCACGGCGTCGCCGAGGATAAAGCTCATCAACCTCTCTCCGGAGAGGAAAACAGTCCGGACGACGATGCACACATCATCCCGGAAAGGCACTTGGAACAAGAGAACCTCCGTAGAAGGCTTATTGCCACCACAAGGAGTCTGAAGAAGCAGAAGCAAGGGCTTAAGGCCGCGCAGAATACACTCAACAGTAGATGGAACAAAGTGCTTGACACTGAAGAAAAGTATGGTGGCAGTCGCCACACAAAGAGCTATCCAAAGCGCAAGTTGTTGCCCGAATTTGATGATGAGGCCTTAGAGCCCACACAGCCGAAAAATAAAACGGCCGACCGGTCGGATCGACCACCTCGTGGCTGCGATAGGGCGGCTAACAAGGCCGCACATAAGTCAGCACACGGTCTAGGCAAGGACTTGCATCAAAAGGCCGGCGTGACCAGATCCATCTATGGATCTAGGAAGCGCGCTCCAGCGCATAATAAAAACCGAACACTACAACCATCAGAACACCATGACACATCCAAATATAGGGGTGCCGCGGACCCCCTATGTTTCACCGACGAGGTGCTGGATCCCGAATTTCCAGAGGGATTCAAACCCGTAAACATAGAGGCATACGGCGGAACGACAGACCCTGGGGTCTGGATTGAGGACTTCATCCTCCACATCCATATGGCTCGCGGAGACGATCTCCACGCCATCAAGTACTTGCCCCTCAAGCTGAAAGGACCAGCCCGGCACTGGCTGAAGAGCCTCCCCGAAAATTCAATTGGAAGTTGGGAGGAGCTTGAGGATGCTTTTAGGGCTAACTTTCAAGGGACCTATGTCCGACCTCCGGATGCAGACGATTTAAGTCATATAATTCAACAACCCGAGAGTCAGCCCGAAAGCTTTGGAACAGATTTCTCACTAAGAAGAACCAAATCGTCGACTGCCCGGACACCGAAGCCTTAGCAGCTTTCAAACACAGTGTCCGAGATGAGTGGCTCGCCAGACACCTCGGCCAAGAAAAACCAAGAACAATGGCAGCCCTAACAAGCCTTTTGACCCGCTTTTGCGCGGGCGAAGATAGCTGGCTGGCCCGTAGTAGCACCACTGACCCAGGCACATCTAAAGTCAGGGACGGTAATGGAAAACCACGACACAATAAAAGCAAGCGTCGAAATAAGGAAGACAGCCCAGACAACACGGCGGTAAACGCCGGATTTAGGGGCTCTCGACCCGGTCAGCGGGAAAAGCCTTTCAAAGGCAACAGAGATGGACCGTCCAGCCTAAACAAGATTCTAGACAAATTATGTCAGATTCATGGCACCTCCGATAAACCAGCAAATCACACCCACAGAGAATGCTGGGTCTTCAAGCAGGCCGGCAAGTTAAACACCGAACACAAGGGGAGGGATACACCAAGTGAAGACGAGGATGAGCCTCACCAGCAAAGCACTGGGGGACAGAAAAAATTCCCACCATAGGTCAAAACAGTGAACATGATTCACGTAACAAAAAGAAGAAGCAAACATGCACTCCGAGACATACGCACCGTAGAGCCCGTCACCCCTAAGTCCAACCCTTGGTTGGCCTGCCCGATCACTTTTGATCGCAGGGATCACTTGACAAGTATCTGGCACGGAGGATTGGCTGCCTTGGTGCTAGACCCAATTATCGACGGATACCATCTCACCCAAGTCCTCATGGACGGCGGCAGTAGTCTTAATCTGATATATCAGGACACAGTCTGCAAAATGGGGATAGACCCGACAAGAATCAGCCACAACAATACTACCTTTAAAGGAGTAATACCAGGCCCAGAGGCCCGCTGTACGGGCTCTCTAGTACTAGAGGTTGTATTCGGTTCTCCCGACAACTTCCGAAGTGAAAATTTAACCTTCGACATCGCTCCATTCCGAAGCGGCTATCAAGCACTACTCGGAAGAACAGCTTTCGCTCGTTTTAATGCAGTACCGCATTACGCTTCTCTTAAGCTTAAGATGCCCGGTCCACGTGGCATCATCACAATTAGCGGAAATGTTGAGCGTTCCTTGCGCACGGAAGAACGTGTGGCGGCTTTAGCAGCCGAACACTAAACGGCCTCTCCAACCAGAATAAATGATCGGTCGTCAAGACCGCGGACACGGCTAGATGAGTCCGGCGCATCACTAGCTGTAATAGCTTAGATAAACCTGAGATTGGTTTGATGGATATACCCCCATAGGCGGTACCAGGGGCTTCCCGCATGTAAAAAGGACTACAGTTCGGCTCGACCTTACTTATCTTGAATTTTAATGGTTTATTAAGAATAACCAATTTTTCGCACGACAACTTTCACTTAAGTTCTTCTCTTTTGCAGATGACAATCGTGTTACACCCTTCTAGGATACGGCACAATGGAGACACAGGCGCAGACGTGCAGCAGGGCCCCGCTCAAAGGTTTCTTTTTAGATTAAGACCATGCGTAAACCTTTTTACTGTCTCTTGTTGCTTCACATCCTCCGGATACTCAGTATAACCGAGAGGCATGCTGACGTTATTGGCATTTCGCCACGTCAGAATAATGCACGTACCTGGACACTCGGGGTTCATTGTCAAGGGCATTACTCAGCCCGGTATATGTTGTAAAGACCGAATACCTTAGGGAGTGTTCGGCGTCGCGAGTTTGGCCTTATATGCATCACCTCCGAATCATGTCTTTGGTCAAATGTTGGGTTTGCCCGGCTCCCGCGTTTTGCTACCTTACGTTCCGCTCTATCGGCTAAGGTGGCACCGGGAGAACTACTGTGATTGTGCCCTAGTTCATCCGGATGAGCACCTCAGTAGAGAAAGCCGAAAACTGAATGTCAAGATAAAGCGCGAGACTGGTCAACCACTCGATGACTTAGCGGAATCTTCGAGATTCCTCCGCATTAACGAAGGGCCGGTTTTCCCGGTCATGTACGTACGCGCACCGTATTCGAATAGCCGTGGAAATACCAGGGGCTATATAGCCCCACTGTCAAACTCCTATGGTTAAGTGAAAGTGTCAAAGCAATATAGTCCGATTGCCTTGTTCGCCACGCTACCACCTCCTTAATGGACCAAGGCATTGGATCAAGTGTGAAGACGCGCTTTTACGAACACCCCCACATTATATGCGTGGGGGCGGAAGCCGACGACTGCAAACTTTCAATATATATATATATACATACATAAACGACCCCACAGGAGGCATAATAATACTTTCAGGCAAAAGTACGAACACAGCCTTTATAATTCAAATAACATTGTTCTTACAATTGGGATACATGTCACTAGAACATGATACTCTTCGAGCACTGAGCCTCTATTAAACGAGCGCCTTCTAAGACTTCTTCAAAATAGTGCTCGGCCGATATCCGGCCTACGGCCGAACTCTGGGTTGCAATAGCGGTGGCCTCCATCGCTGCCAAGTATGTCTTGACACGGGCAAGAGCCATCCGCGCGCCCTCTATGCACGCCGACCTCTTCACAGCGTCGATATGCTGCACAGCACCAAGGAATTGTTGCACTAAGCCAAAATAGCTATTCGGCCTTGGTCCCTCCGGCCAAAGATGATCCACAACAGACCTCATGGCGAGCCCGGACAACCGATGGAGCTCGTCCCACTCGGCCATTTGCTCATTTAACAGCAGCGGACGCGCCGGAGCATTGAACTGTGACCAGAACAACTTTTCAACTTCGTGATCTTTTTTATCTTCGAAAAACTTGGTCGCATCAGCAGCACTTGCTGCCAAATCCAGGTACGCGACCGCAGAACTCCATAATTGATCCCGAAGGGCATACTTAGGATCTCCGAACTTCGGCCGCAACAAAAAGGGCTTCCCAGCCGCGATATCTCCGGCTTGACGTAGCTCCTCCTTCGCCGCTCTGATTTTAGAGCGGGCTTCCTTGGCTGCTACCATGGCTTTCTCCAGGTCCGCCGTCTTCGTTCGGCTCTCCTTTTCAAGAAGCTCATAATGGTCGGTGGCATCTTTCAGCTCAACAGCCATCTTGGCTATTTTCTCTTTGCTCTGGCAATGCGCAGCCTATTCGGCTCTTAGCTCTTCGACCACCTTTAGGGCGGCGGCATCACTCTTCCTAGCTTGTTCCTTGGCTCGGGCAAGTTCCGCCCGAAGGGTCTCCACGGCGACAGCTTCATCTGCAGTCACAGCATATTACAGATACTAGCATCATACTCCTCTTAATATGCGATCATAGGAGAATGCATACCCTGTGCCTCGTCAAGCCGCTTGTTTACAAGCACGATGTCTGCATCTGCCGCATCAAGTTGCCGCTTCAGTTCGAAAAACTCACCAGTCCGGCTAGCCACCGGACCCTCAGCCGCCTGCACATGAAAGCAGCATGGATATTACCTAGGACTATGATCCTCTATTTGCCGTCTTTTTCGACAGCAACCAGAGTCTCAGGGGCTACTATCTACATAGGGCACACCTGGCATGTGCGGTACCGTCAAAAATACACATATTACTTTGCGGACCTCAAAGCCTCTCAGCAGGCTCATAAAAGCTTCATGCAACCCGCTTTTGGCGGATGAAATCCTCTCAACAACCGTACCCATTAACGTACGGTGTGCTTCTGAGATAGACGCTTGCTCCAGAAGATTCATCAGTGCGTCTGGTCGCGCACCGGACAGTCCCGGACTCTTTCTGTTGCTCTCCTTAGGAGCCGAATACTCCGGACTTCGGGTGGCCGAAGGGTTACCCTCTGGCCTTGGCGGATCAGGAGAAATCCTCCGTGACGACACCTCAGGGTCGTTCGCGTCACGAGGCGGGGAGGCATGGGGAGGTGTTTCGCTCTCCATCATCTCCGGAAGAAGATCCCCCGAAGACGAACTCTATCGAGAAGGGCTACGATCCGAACTATAAGACATACATCTCAGTTATTGTTCTCAGAAATGAAGCAGGGTATATTTACTATAAACTACTTTTGTTTACTTACAGCTTGGTGGAGGGCTGGTCCCCTTGCGGGTACTATGCGGTAAGGATGCCCTCCGGGGTAGGGCCCTCTGACAAAGGTTTCTTCCCTCGTTTGAAAACCATTGTTTCCAAGTCTTCAGAGGCGGCCCTCTTCCTGCCTTGGGGAGAGGGAATTTTAGATTCTTCTCCCCGGTAATCCTCCTTCGCGGAGGCACTAATTCCCCAGGTTTGGATGAATAATGAGTGAGGCTCTCTTTCGGCTTCTTTGTTCCTCCCTTTATCTTCCCCTGATGGCGCTTGATAAGGCGCAAGCTCAAGCATCCTGGCTAGTACAGGATCCGGTGAGCCTTCAGGAAGGGGGGCCGAACACCTGATCATCTTTGCCTTTTTTATCCAGTCCTGGTCGAAAGGCGACTTTTCAGAATGATGTTGTGGTAAATTAAAAGACAACGTGTTCAGCCGCGGAATTACTTACTTGGGTGTCTGGATGATTGCAGTTCAGACCCGCATCCTCGGTGGAGTCCGGACACTTTATTCATGATCCGAAGAACAATCCATACATCTCTTCGAGTGTCGCACCGAATAATTGCTAAATAGTTTGCGGTCCTTCCGGGTTGAACTCCCACATACGGAGAGGTCGACGTTGGCATGGCAGGACCCGACAAACTAGCATGACTTGCATTACCTTGACAAGGCTGACATCTCCCTTGAAGAGATCTCGGATGCGGCTCTGCAGTGTCGACACATCATTAGCTGGCCCCTAGTCCAGCCCTTTGTTGACCCATGACGCCAATTGTGGCGGGGGGGCCGGACGGAAGGCGGGGGCAGCTACCCACTTAGCGCTTCAGGGAGCGGTGATATAAAACCACTCCCGCTGCCATAACTTGGATGTCTCCGGGAAGGAACCCTTTGGCCATGGAGCATCGGCGCCTTTGCTTATTATGGAGCCTCCGCACTCTGCGTGTCGCCCCTCAATCATCTTCGGCTTCACATTGAAGGTCTTGAGCCATAAGCCAAAGTGTGGGGTGATATGGAGGAAGGGTTCACACACGACGATGAACGATGAGATGTGAAGGATGGAATCCGGAGCCAGATCATGGAAATCGAGCCCGTAGTAGAACATAAGCCCTCTGACAAAGGGATCAAGACTAAAGCCTAGCCCTCGGAGGAAGTGGGAAATAAATACGACACTCTCGTTGGGTTCGGGAGTGGGGATGACCTGCCCTCGAGCAGGCAGCCTGTGCGAGATTTCGGCGGTCAGATACCTGCCTTCTCTTAGCTTCTTCATATCCTCCTCTGTGACAAAGGAGGGCATCCACCGACCTTGAAGGTTTGATCCGGACATGACTGAAGGTCCGAAGTGCCTAGCCTGAGCCTTGGGTGTTGGAACTCGAGGTGGGGGAAGGATTCAATTGAGTGCGAGAAGAAAAGGACAGGCCTTGGCCCCTTTATAAAGAGGGTGAATATCAAGCGTCCTCCGCGTGGCCATTTGGAACTTGCCTAAAATCGAGGAGTCATACCAGCAGGCACGATGGGGTTACCCACGCCCGTATTGATGAGAATCCCATGGAAAAAGGAACACGATCTCTGGTTCGACAGGACGTGCCAATAAAATCGCCTCACAACACGTGCAGTGGCAGGCTCGGAAAAACGGTTCGTCATGACCAGACCACGGCAGTAGGTCATGTTATGAAAAGCTGTCAGCAGATTAGATTTGTGGAAATATTATTCTCTCTACGGTGGTATGTGGAAATTGTTTTGCAGAGCCGGACACTATCCTTGTGTTCAAACTCTTCCATGGAGTATTTGGAGGAGGAACCCGCCTTGCAATGCCGAAGACAATCTGCGCGCCGGACTCATCGTCATTGAAGCCTGGTTCAGGGGCTACTGAGGGAGTCCTGGATTAGGGGGTCCTCGGACAACCGGACTATACACTTTGGGTGGACTGTTGGACTATGAAGATACAAGATTGGAGACTTCGTCACATGTCTGGATGGGACTCTCCTTGGCGTGGAAGGCGAGCTTGGCAATACGGATATGTAGATCTCCTCCCTTGTAACCGACTCTGTGTAACCCTAGTCCCCTCCGGTGTCTATATAAACCGGAGGGTTTAGTCCGTAGTTACCATAGGTTAGCTTCTAGGGTTTAGCCTCTACGATCTCGTGGTAGATCAACTCTTGTAATACTCATATCATCAAGATCGATCAAGCAAGAAGTAGGGTATTACGTCCATCGAGAGGGCCCGAACCTGGGTAAACATCGTATTCCCCGCCTCCTGTTACCATCTGCCTTAGACGCACAGTTCGGGACCCCCTTCCCGAGATCCGCCAGTTTTGACACCGACAGGGCGTGCGGCCATCCCTAGCCGCCCCTCCTCTTCTCCACTAAGGCCCATCTCGGGCCATTAAACTCCCTAGGGGGTTCCGGTAACCCCCGGGGACTCCGGTATATGTTCGAAACACCCCGAAACCATTCTGGTGTCCGAACATAGTCGTCCAATATATCGATCTTTACGTCTCGACCATTTCGAGACTCCTCGTCATGTCCGTGATCATATCCGGGACTCTGAACAATCTTCGGTACATCAAAACACAAAACTCATAATACCGATCGTCATCTAACTTTAAGCGTGCGGACCCTACGGGTTCGAGAACTATGTAGACATGACCGAGACACGTCTCCAGTCAATAACCAATAGCGGAACCTGGATGCTCATATTGGCTCCTACATATTCTACGAAGATCTTTATCGGTCAAACCGCATAACAACATACGTTGTTCCCTTTGTCATCGGTATGTTACTTGCCCGAGATTTGATCGTCGGTATCTCAATATCTAGTTCAATCTCGTTACCGGCAAGTCTCTTTACTCGTTCCGTAATACATCATCCTGCAACTAACTCATTAGTCACATTGCTTGCAAAGCTTATAGTGATGTGCATTACCGAGAGGGCCCAGAGATACCTCTTCGGCAATCGGAGTGACAAATCCTAATCTCGAAATACGCCAACCCAACAAGTACCTTTGGAGACACCTGTAGAGCACCTTTATAATCACCCAGTTCCGTTGTGACGTTTGGTAACACACAAAGTGTTCCTCCGGTAAATGGGAGTTGCATAATCTCGGAGTCATAGGAACATGTATAAGTCATGAAGAAAGCAATAGCAGAATACTAAACGATCAAGTGCTAAGCTAACGGAATAGGTCAAGTCAATCACATCATTCTCCTAATGATGTGATCTCGTTAATCAAATGACAACTCATGTCTATGGCTAGGAAACATAACCATCTTTGATCAACGAGCTAGTCAAGTAGAGGCATACTAGTGACACTCTGTTTGTCTATGTATTCACACAAGTATTATGTTTCCGGTTAATACAATTCTAGCATGAATAATAATGTCGGATCTGGGGTTCCGGCAAAACCCTTAATGTTCGAACTCTGGGGTGCGCGCGAAGTTCTTTCCCTCCTGCCGATCTACGCCCTAGCTCGCTAAGATCTTGCGGACGAACTCGACGAACTAGCAACACAAAGACACAAGATTTATACTAGTTCGGGCCACCGTTGTGGTGTAATACCCTACTCCAATGTGTGGTGGTGGATTGCCTCTTGGGCTGATGAAGAACAGTACAAGGGGAAGAACAGCCTCTTTAGGTTGAGGTGTCTTTGTGTTCGGTGTGGCTAAGGGTTGGCTCTCGATCAGATGAGATCAAGTTGCCTCCTTTGGTGGTGGCTAGTCCTACTTATAGAGGCCCTGGTCCTCTTCCCAAATATTGAGCAGGAAGGGAGCCAACAACGGCCAATTCGAAAGGGGACAGCTAGTACAGCTTATCCTAACAAAAGTGGTCTTCGCCTGCAAAAGGCCCCTACGGTGATGCCGTCTTGGGCTCCATGGTGACCTCCGTCGTGGCGCCCTACTGGTCTTGGCCTCTTTGCACTGATAGGGAAACCTTTTCCTGATGCCTCGGTACTCCGCGCCTGCGCTTGCCCCCTTGGCACCAAAGAGGAAACAAGGACGTTGCGCGCGCTGGAGCCTGCCTGGTGTCGATCGTCATGGCTCATGTCACGAGAGCCTCGCGAGATTTGCCCTGCCTTGATATCTCCGCTCCTCGCGAGGCAGCCTGGTGAGGCTGCTCCTGAGGAGGTGTTGCGTCGTCCGCCTCGCGAGGCTTGGCCCTTCACAAGGGTCTTGAATGCTTTGTTGATGAAGATGGGCCGTACAGGCCTGCTAGCGCAGCCACGCCGTGGGCCGCAGGCAGGCAAGTCTGGGGACCCCCGTTCCCAGAATGCCAACAGTAGCCCCCGGGCCTAAGGTGCGCTCGGGCTTGGCTTCGCGGCGAAGCCAAAGGTCAAGCGCGGAGCACCGCGGGCCCCAAAAGCCTGCGGCCTTGGTCGACGCGTGGCGGTTGATTGGACGTGGGCATCTCCACTTCCCCACACTGCCTCGGCAACTGCTCGATTTGACAAGTCCCTGCGACATGCAAGGAAAATCATCATTACATGTGATCGTGGGAGGCGGCGGTTGGCCTTCTTCTGCTATAAATGCGGAGGGGGCGGAGCCCCCGTCGCCCATCTCTTCTTTGTTCACTTGCTTCCTCCTCCTTGCTCCACCACTAGCAGCAATGGCGCCGTCGAAGAGGTTCTCCGCCGTGGAGAAAGGCAAGGCCCCTCGGGAGGGACCCGGCTCCCTCGCGCCCAAGCGAGGACGTGGCTGTCCCCGCAAGCATGTCGCGACCCCCGCCGTGGCCCCCGGCTCTTGGGGTGGTGCCGCAGTGCACGGCAGGAGTCGCTCTGGTCGCGGCAGTCCTGTCGACGAGAGGAGATGTGCCGTGGTTGCGCGACCTCCCCGACCGCGGTTCCATGCATCAGAGGTGCTGCCGGAGTTCATTGTTTGGTCGGAGGATCCGGCCGGCAGCTGGCTCCAGCTTCCCCGCTTCTTTGCCGACGAGTTGCCGGCCTCTGGTCTAGGCGGGCTCTGGCTGCAGGCAGACGGTTGCTGCAGCCAGGCTTCTTGGGTCGCGGTCGAGGTCTCCGTCGCAGGCAACATAGCTCTGGCCCGCGGTTGGCAGACGTTCGCCCGCGCGCGCGGCCTGGGCAGGCGGTGCACCCTCCACTTCAAGTTCGACGGCGACGCGACCCTCTTCGTGAGGGTGTTCGGGGAAGACGGTTGCCGCGCCAGATGCTGCCCCGAGGTGAACGACGGCGAGGAGGTACTCAGCCTTGGCGATGGTCGGGACGAGGAGGAGGACGACGCCGGCCGCGCCTTGTCTAGCTATGGTGGCTCCTCCCTTGGAGACAGTTCCAGCAGCGGCGGCCTTGATCAGCCGCCACGCCGTTGCGCCCGCTTCGAAGGTGGTAGCGGGTCGTCTCGTCGCCGCGCACCGGTGAAGCGTGAGGAGGGGTCCGACTAGACCCGGGACGTCACCAAGGCCCTGCCCCCGTCGGCTGCTGCAGGGGTGATCGCCGCTTTTGTTAAGTTCCCCTTTTCCTTCCTGCATCGAAATGAAACCAGCATGGGCCCAGAGGGGCGTGTATCGAACCAAAACTTATTAAACATTATGCTACGCTTGTTGTTTCGGTGCTGTGTGGCTATTTTGCGCAAAGATAACTTAGCCTGGTGCATTCGGGGCGCCCTCCTCCTTACGAGACGTTCATTTCCTCGTGTCCATCTTGACCTTGTGGTCTGTGATTGCTCAAAAACTGCAAAAAATTCGTTAGGGAGTTTGCCAGGAGAGTTTTTGTTCACCCAAGCCTTGACCCGGCGCTTTGTATCGCGGTACCCGTGGGGCACGGATTAGGAGAGATGCGCCAGCTTTCGGGCTCGAACGAGGGTGGCTCGCGAGAAGGCAGAGAGAAGAAAAACGCTCGCGAGGTCACCTGCCAGCCCCCCTCGCGAGGTATGCGAGAGAGAGAACACGAGCGAACCAGGGCCAGAAAATGCGGTAAGAGGCGAGGGAATCGAATCAGCAAGGAACACCAAAAGCAAACTTCGATTAAGGAAAAGCGAGCCAACTACGAAAAGCAAATGAAAAGCCGCGTCAAGCACCTAATCTAGTCTTCAAGTCTTCTCACCAGGGCGGAGCTAAGTGCTGCCACTAGGCGTGGGAGGGAGCCTCCGGGGTGTGTACAGCCTCACTCATTATTACGTGACAGTGTCACGGGCGGCGATTCTTCACAGGCACCGGGCCTTCTTCACAGGCTCTTGGCCTTTCTTCACAGGCTCTGGGCCTTGCTTCATGGGTAGAACTTCCGGAGGTGCTGGATGTTCCAGGCGTTCTGGATAGGTATCCCGTCCTGCGTCTCCAGGCGCGCGGCGCCAGGCCTGGGGACATGGACGACCTTAAACGGGCCCTCCCACATGGGTGAAAGCTTGTGCAGCCCTTCCCTGGAGAGGACCCGCCTCAGGACGAGGTCGCCCACCTCGAGCGTCCTAGAGCGGATGCTGCGGCAGTGGTATCGCCGCAGTGCCTGCTGGTACCTTGCCGCCCTCAGCGCAAGGTACCATCCCTCGCGTAGCGTCCTGCTGCGTTTCATCGAATGCCAGGACACGTGCGGAGCGATGCTTAACCTCGTGAGGAAGGACTGCTTCAGCTCCGTAGAAAAGGAAGAATGGGGTCCCGCCCGTTGGTTTGGTGGCGGTGGTGCGGATAGACCATAGCACGGACTGGAGCTCGTCGTGCCAGCCCTTGCCACAGGCCTCGAGCTTCTTCCTGAAGGTCCTGGTTTTGAGGCCCCTCAGGACCTCCGCGTTGGCGCGTTCGGCCTGACCATTGCTCCTGGGGTGCGCCACCGAAGCGTAGCAGATCTGCGTTCCAAGGTTAGCACAGTAGGTTTTGAAGAGGTTACTAGTGAACTGTGAGCCGTTATCTGTGATGATGCGGTTGGGGACCCCGAAGCGGCTCACGAGGCCCTTGATGAACTGGACACCAGAGCCAGCTGGGATGGTGCGGACGGCTTCCACTTCTGCCCACTTGGTGAACTTGTCGATGGCAACGCAGAGGTAGCGGTGGCCCCCAGGCGCTCGACGGAACGGGCCCAAGATGTCCAGCCCCCAGACCGCGAACGAACGCGTGAGCGGAATGGTCTGGAGGCCCTGAGTCGGCTGATGAATTTGCTTAGCGTGGAACTAGCAGGCTTCACAGGACTTCACCAGCTCAGCTACGTCGTTGAGCGCAGTGGGCCGGTAGAACCCACTGCGGAATACTTTGCCGACGAGGGTCCGTGATGACGAGTGGTGCCCGTGGTCCCCATCGTGTATGTCAGTTAGCAGCTCCTTCCCTTGGTCCTTGGAAATGCAGCGCAGGGAAACGTTGTTTGGCCGCTTCCTGTACAACTCACCATCCTGGATGAAGTATGCCGTGGCTTCCCGAACCACACGCTCTGCATCCTCCTCTTTCTCTGGAAGCGCCCCTTGCATCAGATATTCCTTGAATTCCTTGGTCCAGCATCCCTCCTGAGGTTCGGGAGCCAAGAGCAAGCGAGCTGCTGAGGTCGGGCCACAGGTCGGGACTCCTGTGGCAGGAGGCTGTGGGAGCTCCTCCCGAAGCTGAGCTGTGCTTGAAAGTTGTGGTGTCGCCGATGGCTTGAAGAGCCGTTCCTCAAAGACACCGGGCTCTTGTGGCTGCCGCTTGGATGCTCTCCTGGCGATGTCGTCGGCTTCCTTGTTGGTGCCTCGGGGCATGTGCTGCAGCTCCAGGCCCAAGAACTGCTTCTCCGTCTTGCGCACCTCTGCGAGGTATGCCTGCATATGCTCGTCCTTTGGCTCGTATACTTTGTCGGAGAAGTTGACGAGGAGCTGCGAGTCGCCTCTAACGGTAAGGCGCTTCACCCCCAGAGTTGTCATGGCCTTCAAGCCAGCTATGAGGCCTTCGTATTTCACGATGTTGTTGGAGACCTTCTTGCCCTGCTGAAAGCAGAGCTACGGGGCGTAGTAGAGGTTATCCTGAGTGGGCGAGATGAGTACTACTCCAGCCCCTGCGCCCTGGTGCACGAAGGCGCCATCGAAGTACATGACCCAACCGTCTGATGCCTCACTTCCTGGCGAGGTGGACCGGTCTTCGCCTACTTCAAGTGTCGGGACGTCCGTCCATTCTGCCACAAAGGCAGCGAGCGCGGCTCCCTTGATGACCCTAGTAGTGCTGAACTCTAACTGGAATGCTTGCAGCTCGAAGTTCCACTCGGCGACCCTTCCGGCAGAATTGGGGCTCCTGAGCACCCTCTCCAATGGGTAGGCTGAGACAACCTTGATGGGGTGCCCCTGGAATTAGTGCCGCAGCTTGCGCAAGGCCACCAAGAGTGCGAGCAGAAGCTTCTGAGGAATGGGATATCGTGCCCTCACATCTCGCAACACGATGCTGACGAAATACACCGGGTGTTCGACGAGTGTTGGCACGGTGTCTGGGCTCGCGTCTTGCGGAAGTTGAGACGCCTCGTGAGGTGATGGGGCTCCTGACGCCTGATTGTTTGCGGGAATTTTGGTGGCAGCATCCTGTTGAGCTTGGTCTTCTGTCGGCGCTACCACGGCTCTTGCGGCGCCTTCCTGATCTTGCATTGCTTCAGTGGTAGCCCGGCGCAGCGCGCCCTTGGCTTGGTGCTCCTCCCGAACTGCCACCAGTGCTGCGCTGGCGGAGTACGGGGTTGCAGCGAGGTAGAGTACTAGGGGCTCGAGGGGTCGTGGCGCTACCATCACCGGAGGGCTGGTCAGGTATCTCTTGAGGTCTTGAAAATCCTTGTCAGCCTCCTGGGTCCACTCGAATGGGCCCTTCTTCGTCATCAGCTTGAAGAAGGGTAGGGCGCGTTCCCCTAGCTTGGAGATGAAGCGTCCCAACGCAGTTACCCGGCCAGCCAGCTTCTGCATCTCCCTAAGGGTCTGCGGCGGTCTCATGTCCTTGATGGCCTTGATCTTCTCTGGATTCGCCTCGATCCCTCTGTGGGACACGAGGAAGCCCAGCAGCTTGCCAGAAGGGATGCCGAACACGCACTTCTCCGGGTTAAGCCGCAAGTTCACTTGGCGCAGGCTCGCGAAGGTCTCCTCCAGGTCTTGAATCAAGGTCCTTGCCTCCCGAGACTTCACCACAATGTCATCGACGTAGGCCTCTGTGTTTCTCCCGAGCTACCGCCCCAAGGAGATGTGCATCAGTCGCTGAAAGGTTGCGCCCGCATTGCGCAATCCAAAGGGCATGCAAGTGTAGCGGTACACCCCACACGGGGTTAGGAAGGCTGTCTTCTCCACATCTTCTACCGCCATCTCGATCTGGCGATATCCTGAGAATGCATCCAGGAAGCACAGCAGGTCGCACTCGGCGGTGGAGTCGATGATCTGATCGATGCGTGGGAGCGGGAGCGGATCTTGGGGGCAGGCTTTGTTAAGGTTGGTGAAGTTGACGCACATCCGTTCCTTCCCGCCTTTCTTCGGCACTACGACGGGGTTCGCCAGCCATTCGGGATACCGAACCTCACGAATGGCACCCGCCGTCTCCAGCTTGCGGGTCTCTTGGACGATGAAGGCCTGCTTCTCAGTGGACTGTCGTCTTGCCCGCTGCTTCACGGGGCGTGCATTAGGGCATACCCTTAAATGATGCTGAATCACCTCTCTCGGAACTCCTACCAGCTGATTGGGCTCCCACGCGAATATATCCTTGTTTGCACGCAAGAACTTCACCAAAGCTTCCTCTTGGCCTTGGTCGAGGCTGGCACCTATGGTAAAGGTGGCTCCTGAGGGCCCATCCTCGTTGACTGGCACCTGCTTGGTTTCTGCCTTGTCTTTGTGTGAACAACTGCTTTTTCTTGGTCGGTACGGCTCCCTTGGGCTCGGAGGTGCCCGTGTCGGCAGGCTGCACCGCCGCAACGGTTTTGAGGGCGAGCTTGAGCGCCGCCAGGGCCTCCTTGGCGTCCCCTTTGACAGTGAGGACGCCCTTGCTCCCAGGCATCTTCATGAGGTTGTAGGCCGGATGAGTCGCTGCCATGAACTGGGCCAGAGCTGGGTACCCAAGAATGGCGTTGTACGGGAGGCCGATGGGGGCGATGCCGAAGTCGACCAGCTCGGTGCGGTAGTTGTCGCGCATGCCGAAGGTGACGGGAAGGTGGATCTGCCCCAGAGAGCGGGCAGTGCCACCACCAACTCCTGAGAAAGGCTTGCTGAGGCTGAGCCGCTTGAGTAGCACGTGACGAAGGCTGAAGGCCTCCACGGAGAGCAAGTTGAGGCCGGCACCGCCGTCGATGAGGGTCTTGGTAACAGCCACGTTACATATGGTGGGCGTGCAGAGCATTGGGAGCATGCCCGAGCCAGCGGTGGAGTCGGGGTGGTCCTGTGAGCCGAAGGTGAGGTCGGCCTTCAGCGCAGCCCAACCCGGCGGAGTCCCCGGGTGCTTGGAAGCGGCACCAATCTGGCGGAGGAACGGCTTGACGTGGCGATCTGAAGGCGGTGCTTGAGAGCCGCCCAGCAGGGCCGCGACTGCATGGTGCGCCAGTACCGCGTAGCGAGCAGTGAAGAGGTCGCGGAGTTCCCCCCAGGATGCCACCATGGATCCAGGGAGGTTGAGTAGCCAGGCGCGTGGCTCGCCGGCGAGGGCCATGGGGAGCCAGTTGGCCATGACCTTGTCGTCGCCCCCGGCCTCGAGGACGGCCTCCTCGTACGCCAATAGGAAAGCTGACGGGCCCACCGCGCCGTCGTAGCGCGGCAGTCTCTCCGGCTTGAACTTGGGTGGCCATCGCACCTGCTGTAGGGCGGGGTCCAGGGCTCGGAGCCCCCTGGCCCCGTCGTCAGCACCGGCCGCAGGAGCAGGTGGCGGGGCACCTACCAAGGGGCGAAGTGCGGTGGCGCGGAGCGTAGGCTGGTGGAGAGGAGCTACGGCGCACCCCTACCTGGCGCGCCAAATTTCGGATCTGGGGTTCCGGCAAAACCCTTAAGGTTCGAACCCTGGGGTGCGCGCGAAGTTCTTTCCTCCTGCTGATCTACGCCCTAGCTCGCTAAGATCTTGCGGACGAACTCGACGAACTAGCAACACAAAGACACAAGATTTATACTGGTTCGGGCCATCGTTGTGGTGTAATACCCTACTCCAGTGTGTGGTGGTGGATTGCCTCTTGGGCTGATGAAGAACAATACAAGGGGAAGAACAGCCTCCTTAGGTTGAGGTGTCTTTGTGTTCGGTGTGGCTAAGGGTTGGCTCTCGATCAGATAAGATCAAGTTGCCTCCTTTGGTGGTGGCTAGTCCTACTTATAGAGGCCCTGGTCCTCTTCCCAAATATTGAGCGGGAAGGGAGCCAACAACGGCCAATTCGAAAGGGGACAGCTAGTACAGCTTATCTTAACAAAAACGGTCTTCGCTTGCAAAAGGCCCCTGCGATGACGCCGGCTTGGGCTCCATGGTGACCTCCGTCCTGGCGCCCTGCTGGTCTTGGTCTCGTTGCACTAATAGGGAAACCTTTGCCTGATGCCTCGGTACTCCGCGCCTGCGCTTGCCCCTTGGCACCAAAGAGGAAACAAGGACGCTGCGCGCGCTGGCGCCCACCTGGTGTCGATCGTCATGGCTCATGTCACGAGAGCCTCGCAAGGTTTGCCTCGCCTTGATATCTCCGCTCCTCACGAGGCAGCCTGGTGAGGCCGCTCCTGAGGAGGTCTTGCATCATCCGCCTCGCGAGGCTTGGCCCCTCACGAGGGTCTTGAATGCTTTGTTGATGAAGATGGGTCGTACAGGCCTGCTAGCGCAGCCACGCCGTGGGCCGCAGGCAGGCAAGTCTGGGGACCCCCGTTCCCAGAATGCCAACAAATAAACATTTATCATGATATAAGGAAATAATTAATAACTTTATTATTGCCTCTAGGGCTTATTTCCTTCAGTCTCCCACTTGCACTAGAGTCAATATTCTAGATTACACAGTAATGATTCTAACACCCATGGAGCCTTGGTGCTGATCATTTTTTGCTCGTGGAAGAGGCTTAGTTAACGGGTCTGCAACATTTAGATCCGTATGTATCTTGCAAATTTCTATGTCTCCCACCTGGACTTGATCCCGGATGGAGTTGAAGCGTCTCTTGATGTGCTTGGTTCTCTTGTGAAACTGGATTCCTTTGCCAAGGCAATTGCACCAGTATTGTCACAAAAGATTTTCATTGGACCCGATGCACTAGGTATGACACCTAGATCGGATATGAACTCCTTCATCCAGACTCCTTCATTTGCTGCTTCCGAAGCAGCTATGTACTCCACTTCACACGTGGATCCCGCCACAACCTTTTGTTTAGAACTGCACCAACTGACAGTCCACCATTCAATGTAAACACGTATCCGGTTTGCGATTTAGAATCGTCCGGATCAGTGTCAAAGCTTGCATCGACGTAACCCTTTACGACTAGCTCTTTGTCACCTCCATAAACGAGAAACATATCCTTAGTCCTTTTCAAGTATTTCAGGATGTTCTTGACCGCTGTCCAGTGATCCACACCTGGATTACTTTGGTACCTCTCTGCTAAACTTATAGCAAGGCACACATCAGGTCTGGTACACAGCATTGCATACATGATAGAGCCTATGGCTGAAGCATAGGGAACATCTTTCATTTTCTCTCTATCTTCTGCAGTGGTCGGGCATTGAGTCTGACTCAACTTCACACCTTGCAACACAGGCAAAAACCCTTTCTTTGCCTGATTCATTTTGAACTTCTTCAAAACTTTATCAAGGTATGTGCTCTGTGAAAATCCAATTAAGTGTCTTGATCTATCTCTACAGATCTTGATGCCCAATATATAAGCAGCTTCACCGAGGTCCTTCATTGAAAAACTCTTGTTCAAATATCCCTTTATGCTATCCAAAAATTCTATATCATTTCCGATCAACAATATGTCATCCACATATAATATCAGAAATGCTACAGAGCTCCCACTCACTTTCTTGTAAATACAGGCTTCTCCAAAAGTCTGTATAAATCCATATGCTTTGATCACACTATCAAAACGTTTATTCCAACTCCAAGAGGCTTGCACCAGTCCATAAATGGATCGCTGGAGCTTGCACACTTTGTTAGCTCCCTTTGGATCGACAAAACCTTCCGGTTGCATCATATACAACTCTTCTTCCAGAAATCCATTCAGGAATGCAGTTTTGACATGCATTTGCCAAATTTCATAATCATAAAATTCGGCAATTGCTAATATGATTCGGACAGACTTAAGCATCGCTACAGGTGATAAAGTCTCATCGTAGTCAATCCCTTGAACTTGTCGAAAACCTTTTGCAACAGGTCGAGCTTTATAAACAGTAACATTACCGTTAGCGTCAGTCTTCTTCTTGAAGATCCACTTAGTCTCAGTGGCTTGCCGGTCATCGGGCAAGTCAACCAAAGTCCACACTTTGTTCTCATACATGGATCCCATCTCAGATTTCATGGCTTCAATCCATTTCTCAGAATCTGGGCTCACCATCGCTTCTTCATAGTTCGTAGGTTCGTCATGGTCTAGTAACATAACCTCCAGAACAGGATTGTCGTACCACTCAGGTGCGGATCTTACTCTGGTTGACCTACGAGGTTTAGTAGCAACTTGATCTGAAGTTTCATGATCATCATCATTAGCTTCCTCACTAATTGGTATAGACGTCACAGGAACCGGTTTCTGTGATGAACTATTTTCCAATAAGGGAGCAGGTACAGTTACCTCATCAAGTTCTACTTTCCTCCCACTGACTTCTTTCGAGAGAAACTTCTTCTCTAGAAAGGATCCAAATTTAGCAACAAAATTCTTGCCTTCAGATCTGTGATAGAAGGTGTACCCAACAGTTTCTTTTGGGTATCCTATGAAGACACATTTCCCCGATTTGGGTTCGAGCTTATCAGGTTGAAGCTTTTTCACATAAGCATCGCAGCCCCAAACTTTAAGAAACGACAACTTTGGTTTCTTGCCAAACCACAGTTCATAAGGCGTTGTCTCAACGGATTTCGGTGGTGCCCTATTTAACGTGAATGCAGCCGTCTCTAAAGCATAACCCCAAAATGATAGCGGTAAATCAGTAAGAGACATCATAGATCGCACCATATCTAGTAAAGTACGATTACGACGTTCGGGCACACCATTACGCTGTGGTGTTCCGGGAGGCGTGAGTTGTGAAACTATTCCTCATTGTTTCAAATGAAGACCAAACTCGTAACTCAAATATTCTCCTCCACGATCAGATCGTAGAAACTTTATTTTCTTGTTACGATGATTTTCAACTTCACTCTGAAATTCTTTGAACTTTTCAAATGTTTCAGACTTATGTTTCATTAAGTAGATATACCCATATCTGCTTAAATCATCTGTGAAGGTGAGAAAATAACGATACTCGCCGCGAGCATCAACATTCATCGAACCACATACATCTGTATGTATGATTTCCAACAAATCTGTTGCTCGCTCCATAGTTCCGGAGAACGGCGTTTTAGTCATCTTGCCCATGAGGCATGGTTCGAAAGTACCAAGTGATTCCAAAAGTCCATCGGGATGGAGTTTCTTCATGCGCTTTACACCAATATGACCTAAACGGCAGTGCCACAAATAAGTTGCACTATCATTATCAACTCTGCATCTTTTGGCCTCAATATTATGAATATGTGTATCACTACTATCGAGATTTAATATAAATAGACCACTCCTCAAGGGTGCATGACCATAAAAGATATTACTCATATAAATGGAACAACCATTATTCTCTGATTTAAATGAATAACCGTCTCGCATCAAACAAGATCCAGATATAATGTTCATGCTCAACGCAGGCACCAAATAACAATTATTCGGGTCTAAAACTAATCCTGAAGGTAGATGTAGAGGTAGCGTGCCGACCGCGATCACATCGACTTTGGAACCATTTCCCACGCGCATCGTCACCTCGTCCTTAGCCAATCTTCGCTTAATCCGTAGTCCCTGTTTCGAGTTGCAAATATTAGCAACAGAACCAGTATCAAATACCCAGGTGCTACTGCGAGCATTAGTAAGGTACACATCAATAACATGTATATCACATATACCTTTGTTCACCTTGCCATCCTTTTTATCCGCCAAATACTTGGGGTAGTTCCGCTTCCAGTGACCAGTCTGTTTGCAGTAGAAGCACTCAGTCTCAGGCTTAGGTCCAGACTTGGGTTTCTTCTCCTGAGCAGCAACTTGCTTGCTGGTCTTCTTGAAGTTCCCTTTCTTCTTCCCTTTGCCCTTTTTCTTGAAACTGGTGGTCTAGTTGACCATCAACACTTGATGCTTCTTCTTGATTTCTACCTCCGCAGCCTTTAGCATTGCGAAGAGCTCGGGAATTGTCTTATCCATCCCTTGCATGTTATAGTTCATCACGAAGCTCTTGTATCTTGGTGGCAGTGATTGAAGAATTCTGTCAATGACGCTATCATCCGGAAGATTAACTCCTAGTTGAATCAAGTGATTGTTATACCCAGACATTCTGAGTATATGCTCACTGACAGAACTATTCTCCTCCATGTTGCAGCTGTAGAACTTATTGGAGACTTCATATCTCTCAATCCGGGCATTTGCTTGAAATATTAACTTCAACTCCTGGAACATCTCATATGCTCCATGACGTTCAAAACGTCGTTGAAGTCCCGGTTCTAAGCCGTAAAGCATGGCACACTGAACTATTGAGTAGAGCTTTGCTCTGCCAGACGTTCATAACATCTGGTGTTGCTCCTGCAGCTGGTCTGGCACCTAGCAGTGCTTCCAGGACGTAATTCTTCTGTGCAGCAATGAGGATAATCCTCAAGTTACGGACCCAGTCCGTGTAATTGCTACCATCATCTTTCAACTTTGCTTTCTCAAGGAACGCATTAAAATTCAACGGAACAACAGCACGGGCCATCTATCTACAATCAACATAGACAAGCAAAATACTATCAGGTACTAAGTTCATGGTAAATTTAAGTTCAGTTAATCATATTACTTAAGAACTCCCACTTAGATAGACATCCCTCTAATCATCTTAGTGATCATGTGATCCAAATCAACTAAACCATGTCTGATCATCACGTGAGATGGAGTAGTTTCAATGGTGAATATCACTATGTTGATCATATCTACTATATGATTCACGGTCGACCTTTCGGTCTCAGTGTTTCGAAGCCATATCTGCATATGCTAGGCTCGTCAAGTTTAACCTGAGTATTCCGCGTGTGCAACTGTTTTGCACCCCTTGTATTTGAACGTAGAGCCTATCACACCCGATCATCACGCGGTGTCTCAGCACGAAGAACTTTCACAACCGTGCATACTCAGGGAGAACACTTATACCTTGAAATTTAGTGAGAGATCATCTTATAATGCTACCGTCAATCAAAGCAAGATAAGATGCATAAAAGATAAACATCACATGCAATCAATATAAGTGATATGATATGGCCATCATCATCTTGTGCTTGTGATCTCCATCTCCGAAGCACCGTTATGATCACCATCGTCACCGGCGCGACACCTTGATCTCCATCGTAGCATCGTTGTCGTCTCGCCAACTTATGCTTCTACGACTATCGCTACCGCTTAGTGCTAAAGTAAAGCATTACAGGGTGATTGCTTTGCATACAATAAAGCGACAACCATATGGCTCCTGCCAGTTGCCGATAACTCGGTTACAAAACATGATCATCTCATACAATAAAATATAGCATCATGTCTTGACCATATCACATCACAACATGCCCTGCAAAAACAAGTTAGACGTCCTCTACTTTGTTGTTGCAAGTTTTACATGGCTGTTATGGGCTGAGCAAGAACCATTCTTACCTACGCATCAAAACCACAATGATAGTTCGTCAAGTTAGTGCTGTTTTAACCTTCTCAAGGACCGGGCGTAGCCACACTCGGTTCAACTAAAGTTGGAGAAACTGACACCCGCCAGCCACCTGTGTGCAAAGCACGTCGGTAGAACCAGTCTCGCGTAAGCGTACGCGTAATGTCGGTCTGGGCCGCTTCATCCAACAATACCGCTGAACCAAAGTATGACATGCTAGTAAGCAGTATGACTTGTATCGCCCACAACTCACTTGTGTTCTACTCGTGCATATAACATCTACGCATAAAACCTGGCTCGGATGCCACTGTTGGGGAACGTAGTAATTTCAAAAAAATTCCTACGCACACACAGGATCATGGTGATGCATAGCAACGAGAGGGGAGAGTGTTGTCCACGTACTCTCGTAGACCGAAAGCGGAAGCGTTAGCACAACGCGGTTGATGTAGTCGTACATCTTCACGATCCGACCGATCCAAGTACCGAACGTACGGCACCTCCGAGTTCAGCACACGTTCAGCTCGATGACGTCCCGCGAACTCCGATCTAGCAGAGCTTCACGGGAGAGTTCCGTCAGCACGACGGCGTGGTGACGGTGATGATGTTGCTACCGACGCAGGGCTTCGCCTAAGCACCGCTACGATGTGACCGAGGTGGAATATGCTCAGGGGGGCACCGCACACGGCTGGAATAGATCAACAGATCAACTTGTGTGTCTAGAGGTGCCCCCTGCCCCTGTATATAAAGGACCAGGGGGAGGAGGCCGGCGGCCAGGAGGAGGGCGCGCCAAGGAGGAGTCCTACTCCCACCGGGAGTAGGACTCCCTCTTTTCCTAGTTGGAGTAGGAGGGGGGAAAGGAAGGGAAGGAGAGAGGGGAAAGGAAAGGGGGCGCCGCCCCCCTCCTTGTCCAATTCGGACTAGAGGGGGAGGGGGCGCGCGGCCAGCCCTAGACGCCCCTCCTCTTCTCCACTATGGCCCATCTCGGCCCATTAAACTCCCCGAGGGGTTCCGGTAACCCCCCGGTACTCCGGTATATGTCTGAAACTCCCCGAAACCATTCCGGTGTCCGAACATAGTCGTCCAATATATCGATCTTTATGTCTCGACCATTTCGAGACTCCTCGTCATGTCCGTGATCATATCTGGGACTCTGAACTATCTTCGGTACATCAAAACTCAAAACTCATAATACTGATCGTCATCTAACTTTAAGCGTGCGGACCCTACGGGTTCGAGAACTATGTAGACATGACCGACACACGTCTACAGTCAATAACCAATAGCGGAACCTGGATGCTCATATTGGCTCCTACATATTCTACGAAGATCTTTATCGGTCAAACCGCATAACAACTTACGTTGTTCCCTTTGTCATCGGTATGTTACTTGCCCGAGATTTGATCATCGGTATCTCAATACCTAGTTCAATCTCGTTACCGGCAAGTCTCTTTACTCGTTCCGTAATACATCATCCTTCAACTAACTCATTAGTCACATTGCTTGCAAGGCTTATAGTGATGTACATTACCGAGAGGGCCCAAAGATACCTCTTCGACAATTGGAGTGACAAATCCTAATCTCAAAATACGCCAACCCAGCAAGTACCTTTGGAGACACCGGTAGAGCACCTTTATAATCACCCAGTTACGTTGTGACGTTTGGTAGCACACAAAGTGTTCCTCCGGTAAACGGGAGTTGCATAATCTCATAGTCATAGGAACATGTATAAGTCATGAAGAAAGCAATAGTAGAATACTAAACGATCAAGTGCTAAGCTAACGGAATGGGTCAAGTCAATCACATCATTCTCCTAATGATGTGATCTCGTTAATCAAATGACAACTCATGTCTATGGCCAGGAAACATAACCATCTTTGATCAACGAGCTAGTCAAGTAGAGGCGTACTAGTGACACTCTATTTGTCTATGTATTCACACAAGTATTATGTTTCCGGTTAATACAATTCTAGCATGAATAATAAACATTTATCATGATATAAGGAAATAAATAATAACTTTATTATTGCCTCTAGGGAATATTTCCTTCACCGCCGTCTGCATGGCGGACGCTCGCCATGCTCGTGCTGAGCACCGGGCTGCCCTGGCCACCCGCGTCGCTCGAACGGCTCCTGTCGCTGGGCCACCTCATCGTTCTCCGTCTCCCGCCGCCAATGCCGCCACCGGCCTGGCGGGGAACAAGCAGCAGGCATCCTTGTTGCACCCCTTGGTGCGGCAGGACGGCCGCACGGCCACTCCATCACTGAACCCCGCCGGTTCCTCATCCCACGCTAGACGCGCCCCCATGGACGCTCGGGCCGCACTCGTCATGGCGCACGAACTCCTGCGTACCGCCCGGTCGAAGACCTCTATGAGGACTGGCTCGACCGCATCGCCGAGCTTGTCCGCGCCGCAGGGGGCTCCCCTGCGCCGTCGCTCTCTCCGCCTGGCCCTCCGCCTGCTTCGGGCGACGCAGCTCGCGGAGCGCCTCCACCGCCTCTGCCCCAAGATGGCGCCTTGGCACCAAGGCGTGCACCGCCGCGACGCGATCCGCCATGTTCGGCGCCCGCGCGTGAAGAAGGAAGCTGCCAAGAAGTTCCCCGACCACAAGAGAACGCCCTGCCACTCCTCGCACCACCGTGCCAGGATCGTCTGGCGCGGCAGGCTCCCGCGCCGCTTGCCGTAGCGGCGTGTGGGCATCAAGACCAGGCTCCACCTCCAAGAAGGGCCCCGGCGACCACAGCCGGTTGCCGCGCCTTCACCCCTGAGCTGCTTAGCGTCGCCTGGTCGGGCAACTTCAAGCCAGATCTGCCTCCTTGCTATGACGGCACCCTCGACCACGCATAGTTCTTGCAGCTCTATGAGCTGAGCATCGAGGCGGCCAATGGTGACGAGAAAGTCATGTCGAACTGGTTCCCTTTGGCGCTCAAAGACAGCACCCGTTCGTGGCTCCTGGACCTGCCTCAGGGCTCGATCTCCTCCTGGGACGAGATGGGCAACCGCTTCGTTGCCAACTTCCAGGGCACTCGCGACCGCCCGTCGGCCGCGGGTGACCTGCGCTGCATGAAGCAACAACCAGTAGAGACCCTCCAGAAGTACATCCAGCGCTTCAACAACACTCGCCTCAAGATCCCCAAGGTCACGGACGAGGCCATCATCTCCGCGTTCTCTGACGGCGTCCGCGACATCAAGATGAAGGAGGAGCTCGCTATCCACGAGGAGCTATGCACATCTCAGGAGTTGTTCAACCTGGCGACCAAGTGCGCAAGAGCTGAGGAGGGGCGCCTATCCCTCCTCGAGCTGCGAGCTGCGGGCCTGGAGGATAAGAAAGCCAAGGCCAAGGATGTGAAGCGCAAGGAGGAGCCGTGCTCGCAGCGGAGCTGGACACCAAGCGAGGCAGAGATCAGCCCGAGTCGTCCAGGAGCAGCCGACCGTTCTGCACCTTCCACAACCTGAACACCCACAACACCAGCGACTGGCAAGAGCTCAGAGCCATTCGGGAAGTACGCTTCGGTCGACGCCCCGAGCCCAGCGACCGGGGCTACGGCCGAGGGGGAGGACGTGGTGGCGGACGCTGGGACGACCGTGGCCCACGCCAGGAGTGGCGCGACAGGCCTCGCGAGGACCGCTGGCAGGATCATCCTCGCAAGGGCGCCTGGAGGGGCCAGCCTTGTGAGGATCGTCCTCAGGGCAACGCCGGTCTTCCCCCGCTGCCGCCACTGCCAAGAAGGAATGACGACCGCCATCAGGACGAGGGGGCTGGGAGCTTCCAGGAGCCGCGTGCAATCGCCTGCATCTTGGACGGAGCTCAGTCCCCAGCCTCGCAGCGTATCTTCAAACAGTTTGCTTGTGAAGTGAATGTAGTCCACCCCAAGCTTGAGGCCACACGCCCGCTCAGGTGGTCCCAGTCTGCCATCACCTTCAACTCGGCAGATCAGCTCAAGTGCGCAGCCACTGCTGGCGCTCTCCCAATGCTTTGTTCACCAGTCATCAGCAACGTGCAAGTTACCAAGACCCTCATCAAAGGCGGCGCAGGACTCAACGTCCTGTCCGTCGACACGTTCGACAACCTCCAAGTACCATATGACCAGCTTTAGCCCACCAAGCCCTTCTCAGGAGTGACCGACGGCTCCACCACACCGATAGGGCAAGTCCGCCTCCCTGTCACCTTCGGAGAGCGCAAGAACTACCGCACCGAACTCATCGACTTCGATGTTGCGCACATCCGTCTGCCATACAATGCCATCCTAGGGTATCCAGCCTTGGCCAAGTTCATGGCAGTGACCCACCACGGCTACAACGTCCTCAAGATGCCGGGAAGCGGCGGAATCATCACAGTCCCATTCGAAGAAAGAGGTGCGGTATGCTCCCTCGAGCGTGCCTTTCAAGCTGCAGCAATCGACAACCCCGACAGCCAGGGCGATGGCCCTCCGGAGGCCATCCCCAAGAAGAAGAAGCAGTTGCGCCGTACCAGGCCTCAGGAGGGTGGCAACGCAGCTGGAGCCTCGTCAGGATCAGCGCCCGCTCCAGGGGTGCCTCCCTCCATCGCATAGGAAGGCGCGCCCGGCGCCCTCCTCGGGCAGGGCTTGGGGGCTCTCTCCTTGAGGGCCTCAGACCTTGCCCACATCACGAGGGAGGCGCTCGGGCACCACTTGGAGGCGTGCTTCATGGCACGTTTCCCTCAGGAGAACACAGGGCAAGGGGTGCCCACCGCTCAGGAGTTCATCACCAAGACCACTCGGGAACTGCAAGACGCAAGGGCCATGCGCGGCGACCATCCAGGCGAGGATGCCGGGCTGCGTGTCTGTGTCGATGTCCCAGGGCTCAACAGGGCCGCTTCTCAGGAGCTTTTCTGTCCTTCGCACGTGGGCCGGCGCGAGGGTCCGCCACACAGCTACTTTCGCATGCCATTTGGCTTGCCGAGCGTGTCGTTCGTCTACCAGCACAACCTGCGGCCCACCCTGGCGACTCAAGAGGCCAGGCACCGTGCTGTGCTGACGAAGATGGAGACGGTCCTCAAGGAACCGCCTGGGCCCCCAGAGCCTCCCAAGGCTCAGGGCCCAGGTGGCTCGTGAGGAGCAGCCTCTCCGCCGCGTACCTTCAGCTGCCCCGACATCTCTTCATCAATAGAACCAGGTGACATTTTCCAAGTTCATTCAGCTGGGAGCGCCCCTCGGGCTGCATCATTCCCAGGCCGCATGGGTCTGTCCCTGTGGCATGTATCCCTTTGCTTATGTCTTTAGCTTACCTTGCTGGGGGCGCCCCTCGGGCTGCATCATCCCCAAGCCGCTCGGGCCCGACCCAGTGGCATGTATCTTTCTGCATTTACCCAAGCTGATCTGCCTTTCATGCTTAACCTGTCCATGACTGTCGCCTGCTCGACTATCACCTCCCTCGGGGGCTACTCACACAGCCACGGTGCTGGTGCATGGGCCCGTCCCTCCCACGTCGACAAACCTGAGCGGTCGAGCTCTGGCTCGCGGCACGCTCCGCGCACGTCACCTCACCAGGACCTCAGTGCCTTCATTCCTTCACCGAGCAACCAGTGACAGGCTGGCAGCCGAAGCGGCAAAACCGTGTTTCTTCCTTGTGCTGGTTCGCAGGGATCTCGTGAGGAGGATGGCAGGCGGCACCGCAAGCTTCCTATTCTCTCATGCAATTCGCTTGCGTTTTAAAAGGGGGGCTCCTGAGCATCGCGACTCAGGAGCTCTTACTGGCTCTCCAGCCCTCACACCCTGGCCTTGACCACTGCATCGCGACCTGGCATACCAGCGGTGGCTGAGCTCGCTCGAGGGCCGGGACCTGAGGACGTAGAGCACTAAGGAGAGCACGGGAGGAGGGAGACTAGTATGGGCCTGACCTAGCTATGCTGCATAAGCTTGCGCGCCGTCTGGCGCATCACCAGGAATCGACCCCAAACCACCAGGATAAGTCTCGCGCTCAGATCGAATGATGATGAAGCCTAAGGGTCACGCACGCCGCAGCCCCGTTGCGGCCACGTCGCCTCCCTTTCTTGCCTTACCATGGCTACTTGAGCGCTAAAGGGGACCTCCTGAGTATCGCGCCTCAGGGGCTCTTACTGGACCTCGGTCTGCACACCTCTTGGCCTTGACCACGGCAGGCGACCTGGCATACCAGCGACGGCTATAGCCTGCCTGGGGACCGGGACCTGTCAGCGTAGAGCAACAAGCTATCGCGAGGATGGAAAGGGGAGACCGAGCCTTAACGGGACATGCATTCACAAATTTTCATGACAAGGAGGACGTACACAAAACACATTACATACCCTTTACACGCCCCCACGGGGTACTCCGTGATTCTTCGCAGGGAACAAAAGACTAAAACTTAGAGGAATCCTATCTACACCCTCCCGTGGTGGATGCCATCATCAACAATGGGCCACGGGAGGCAGGAGCCAACCCCATCCATAACAACGGCGGCGGCGGCTGGATGCCGTAGCCCGGCTCCGGGCGCGACGAGAGCTCGGGGGGACGTAGCTGTCGTCGCTCGTCTCCGGAGTCTTGTAGAGCTCGGGAGAACCGCTGGACTCCCAGGGGCTGCTGCTGCTGGAGTAGCCGCGAGTGGAGCGCACGTCAACCTGGCGCTCCTCTCCAGGGCAACACTCTAGGCGGTGGCCCTCCGCGTCGAAGACCTTGAAGAAAAGTGTGGAGTCACCGTCGTACACAAAGTGGATCGCGAGGGCGCTTCTCGCATGGCAAACCCGCGCGATCTCACCCCAGCCGCCGGTCATGAAGATCTTGCCGGTGGGGATTGTTTTGATCTCTGCTTCGGTCGCTGGAGCGTTGCAGTCAGCATGCTGCAGCTAGAGCTTGAGGGGCCCCCCTCGGCGGATCCAAGATCTTGGGGGCATCGGCGCCCATAGCACAAGCTCGCGCGATGAATCCACGACGTGGATTCCAGGGGCAACAGCATGCGTCACCATCGCACGGCGACCACGGGCACGGCGCGGACGACGCCACTCGTCGCTTCCTCCTCCTGATCCCTCGGCTTGGGCATACAGGGGGAGCTGGTACCCTGGAGGAGGCAGCTCGTACCAAGGCCTCGTCACCAACTGCATTGCCACCTCATCACGGCGATGAACCTGCCTCTTCTTCGGCGGAAGCGGCCCCGGATCATCGTGGGGGGCCTTTCCTTTCTCACCAGCAGAAAACCTTCGGATCAGCGCCATCGCTGTTGGCAATGGGGCAAGGAGGAAGAAGCAAGCAAACCGTGAAGGGATGGGCGACGGGGGCTCTGCCCCCCTCCCCATTTATAGCGGAAGAAGGCCAACCGGCGCCTCCCACGATCACTGGTAATGATGATTTTTCTTGCATGTTGCAGGGACTTGTCAAGTCGAGCAGTTGCCGAGGCCGCATGGGGAAGTGGAGACGCCTACGTCCAATCAACCGCCACACGTCGACCAAGGCCGCAGGCTTTTGGGGCCCGCGGTGCTCCGCGCTTGACCTTTGGCTTCACCGTGAAGCCAAGCTCGAGCGCACCTTGGGCTCGGGGGCTACTGTCGGCGTTCTAGGAACGGGGGTCCCCAGACTTGCCTGCCTGCGGCCCACGGCGTGGCTGCGCTAGCAGGCCTGTACGGCCCATCTTCATCAACAAGGCAATCAAGACCCTCGCGAGGAGCCATGCCTCACGAGGGGGATGACGCAAGACCTCCTCAGGAGCGGCCTCACCAAGCTGCCTCGCGAGGAGCGGAGATATCAAGGCAGGCAAACCTCGCAAGGCTCTCGTGACGTGAGCCATGATGATCAAGATCAGGCGGGCGCCAGCACGCGCAGCGTCCTTGTTTCCTCTTTGGTGCTAAGGAGGCAAGCACAGGCATGGAGTACCGAGGCATCAGGCAAAGGTTTCCATATCAGTGCAACAAGACCAAGACCAGCCGGACGGCAGGACGGAGGTCACCATGGAGCCCGAGACGGCGTCACCACCAGAGCCTTTTGCAGGCGAACACCGCTTTTGTCAGGATAAACTGTACTAGTTGTCCCCTTTCAAATTGGCCGTCGTTGGCTCCCTTCCTGCTCAATATTTGGGGAGAGGACCAGGGCCTATATAAGTAGAACTAGACACCACAATAGGGAAGCTTGATCTGATCTGATCTAGAGCCAACCCTTAGCCACACACCGAATACAAGAACACCTCAACCTCAGGAGGCTGTTCTCCCCCTTGTACTGTTCATCATTAGCCCAAGAGGCAATCCACCACCACCACACTGGAGTAGGGTATTACACCACAACGGTGGCCCGAACCAATATAAATCTTGTGTCTTTGTGTTGTGAGTTCGTCGAGTTCGTCCTCGAGATCTTAGCGAGCTAGGGCGTAGATCGGTAGGGAGGAAATCTCCGCGCGCACCCCAGTGTTCGAACCTTGAGGGTTTTGCCGGAAAACATGATCCGACAGGTGCTCCTTGCCCTCAGGCGGTCCCTCGGTCATCAGCTTCTTGGCATCCATCTTCGCCCGGTGCATCTTGGCACAGGCAAAGGCCATCCGTGCACCTTCAATGCAGACCGACCGCTTCACGACTTCAAGCCGGGGGCAGGCACTCACAAGCCGCTTCACAAGTCCGAAGTAGCTACTGGGCATAGGCTCGGCAGGCCATAGCCGGATTATAAGGTCCTTCATGGCTAGCTCGGCCGCCTTGTGCAGCTGATACGTCTCCAACGTATCTATAATTTATGAAGTATTCATGCTATTATACTATCTGTTTTGGATGTTTACGGGCTTTACTAAACACTTTTATATTATTTTTGGGACTAACCTATTAACCAGAGGCCCAGCCCAAATTGCTGTTTTCTTGCCTATTTTAGTGTTTCGAAGAAAAGGAATATCAAACAGAGTCCAAATGAAATGAAACCTTCGGCAGAGTTATTTTTGGAACGGAAGCAATCCAGGAGACTTGGAGTAGACGTCAGGGAAGCTTCGAGGAAGCCACGAGGCAGGGAGGCGCGCCCTACCCCCTGGGCGTGCCCCCACCCTCGTGGGCCTCTCGTGGCTCCCCTGACCGACTTCTTTCGCCTATATATGTCCATATACCCTAAAAACATCGGGGAACACAATAGATCGGGAGTTCCGCCGCCATAAGCCTCTGTAGCCACCAAAAACCAATCGGGACCCTATTCCGGCACCCTGGCGGAGGGGGGCCCCATCCCCGGTGGCCATCTTCATCATCCCAGCGCTCTCCATGACAAGGAGGGAGTAGTTCACCCTCGGGGCTGAGGGTATGTACCAGTAGCTATGTGTTTGATCTCTCTCTCTCTCTCTCTCTCGTGTTCTTGATTCGGCACGATCTTGATGTATCGCGAGCTTTGCTATTATAGTTGGATCTTATGATGTTTCTCCCCCTCTACTCTCTTGTAATGGATTGAGTTTTCCCTTTAAAGTTATCTTATCGGATTGAGTCTTTAAGGATTTGAGAGCACTTGATGTATGTCGTGCATGTGTTTATCTGTGGTGACAATGGGATATTCACGTGATCTACTTGATGTATGTTTTGGTGATCAACTTGCGGGTTCAGTGACCTTGTGAACTTATGCATAGGGGTTGGCACACGTTTTCGTTTTGACTCTCCGGTAGAAACTTTGGGGCACTCTTTGAAGTTCTTTGTGTTGGTTGAATAGATGAATCTGAGATTGTGTGATGTATATCGTATAATCATACCCACGGATACTTGAGGTGACATTGGAGTATCTAGGTGACATTAGGGTTTTGGTTGATTTGTGTCTTAAGGTGTTCTTCTAGTACGAACTCTATGATAGATTGAACGGAAAGAATAGCTTCGTGTTATTTTACTACAGACTCTTGAATAGATCGATCAGAAAGAATAACTTTGAGGTGGTTTCGTACCCTACAATAATCTCTTCGTTTGTTCTCCGCTATTAATGATTTTGGAGTGACTCTTTGTTGCATGTTGAGGGATAGTTCTATGATCCAATTATGTTATTATTGTTGAGAGAACTTGCACTAGTGAAAGTATGAACCCTAGGCCTTGTTTCCTAGCATTGCAATACCGTTTACGCTCACTTTTATTGCCTGCTACCTTGCTGTTTTTATATTTTCAGATTACAAAAACCTATATCTATCATCCATATTGCACTTGTATCACCATCTCTTCGCCGAACTAGTGCACCCATACAATTTACCATTGTATTGGGTGTGTTGGGGACACAAGAGACTCTTTGTTATTTGTTTGCAGGGTTGATTGAGAGATACCATCTTCATCCTACACCTCCCACAGCTTGATAAACCTTAGGTCATCCACATGAGGGAAATTTGCTACTGTCCTACAAACCTCTGCACTTGGAGGCCCAACAACGTCTACAAGAAGAAGGTTGTGTAGTAGACATCAAGCTCTTTTCTGGCGCCGTTGCCGGGGAGGTGAGTGCTTGAAGGTATATCTTTAGATCTTGCAATCAAATCTTTTAGTTTCTTGTTTTATCATTAGTTTAGTTTATAAAAGAAAACTACAAAAAAATGGAATTTAGGGTGCCTCATATGCTTCATCTTTTTAATATCTTTCATGAGAATAAGGATTGCGATAATTGTGCTCAATTGCTAGAGGAAGAATGCATTAGAATGTTTGGCACTAAATCTTTGAATGATGATCATGATTGCAATGTTTTTAGTATGAACTCCTTGAATATCCATAGTACTAATGATGATTGCACTAGTCATGATGAAAATGTCTCTTATAAGCATGTCAACTTTTGTGGAGTGCATAGAGTTTGCAAGTACACACCAAATAGGGAAGATAGATTTTGCAAGAGGCATAAGTATTTAGAAACTCGCGCGATTGCAAGAGAGGCTAGATGTTTGTGCTGAAAATTTAAAATTTCTTTGCCATACTTGTGAACTTTGCAATGAACGTGGTCATTTAAATCTCCAATGCAAATTGTTTCAAGATCGTATCGTGTCCAAAAGTTGTGATGATTTGATTTCCCTTGCACATCATAATGAACTTAGTTTGCTTTTGGGTTATGAAGAAATGAAACTTATAACTAAGCATATTCCAAAATATAACCTTGAGAAATTCCTCGATATTGATCTAGAAGAAATTTATATGTATTGTGCGGTGAATTTCATTGAAAATCCTTTTATTGCCAATTACATAAAGAAAAGAAAACAAATAGAAGATAAAGAGAATACTAATGAAAGGGAAGAGGCTTCCCAATATCCTCCTATTATTTCTTATGATGAATCAGGTAACGAGGAGGAGCCTTCTATTCAACCAATCTCATTAAAAAGGAGCTCAAAAAAGAGGGTTAAACCCACACATGATGTGAAGAATAAAAATAAAAGACGGAGAAGCAAAGGTAGAAAGGTATCCCTCCCAAATGATGTTGATCCTATTACTCATTGTGATGATGATAATTGCTATACTATTGGTGCTATCCATACTATTAATGATGAGAGTGATTATGCTTATGATATGAAAAGGCCCAAGCATGGGGATGCTATGTTTGATGAGAATGACATGTTTGAGAATATATTTGCTGCAATTAATGTTTGTCCCAAGCTTGGGGATGCTATGATTTATGAAGATGATATTTTTAGCCTCCCAAGTTTTGATGAGCAAATTTATTATGATTATAGCATGCCTCCTATTTATGATGATTATTGTGATGACACTTATGCTATAAAAAGTAGTGAGGATTGTATTAAAACTTGTCATGATTATGATTACCCTTTTTTTGAACATTACCTTTTTAATGTGGAAACAATTTATAGTATTCAAGTCTCTTATGATATTCCCACTATTCCGAATGAGAATAAATTTGCTTATGTGGAGAGTAGTAAAATTTCTATGCAAGTAGATCATGAAAAGAATGCTTTATGTGCTGGTTATATTGTTGAATTCATTCATGATGCTACTGAAAATTATTATGAGGGAGGAATATATGCTTGTAGGAATTGCAATAATATCAAGTTTCCTCTCTATGTGCTTAAAGTTTTGAAGTTATGCTTGTTTTGCCTTCCTATGCTAGTTGATTATTGTTCCCATAAGTTGTTTGCTCACAAAATCCCTATGCATAGGAAGTGGGTTAGGCTTAAATGTGCTAGTCATATGCTTCATGATGCTCCCGTTATGTTTTAATTCTTATCTTTTATGTGAGCATCATTGTCATCATCATGCCTAGCTAGAAAGAATTAAAGAAAAGCGCTTGTTGGGAGACAACCCAATATCTATATTTACTGTTTTTGTGTGTTCACATGATTAAGCTACTGTATCAATCATGTTTTATAGCTTTTGTTTCAATAAAATGCCAAGTAGAACCTTTGGGAAGACTTGGATGGAAGTTAGGGTGATCTTGCTGTAAAAAACAGAAACTTTGCCCTCACGAGTTTAGCTGTCATTTTTTACAGAAGAGTACTTTTAAGTTGATTCTTTTTGAAGAAGATTAATAGACAAATTCCTCAGTTCCACCAATTTATTTCAGAATTTTTGGAGTTCCATAAGTATACGTTCGATACAGATTACTACAGACTGTTCTGTTTTTGACAGATTCTGTTTTCATTGTGTTGTTTGCTTATTTTGATGAATCTATGAGTAGTATCGGAGGGTATGAACCATAGAGAAGTTGGAATACAGTAGATATTACACCAATTTGAATTTATAATGATTTCATAACAGTACAAAAAGTGGTTTTATTTTCTTATACTAACGGAGCTTACGAGTTTTCTGTTGAGTTTTGTGTTGTGAAGTTTTCAAGTTTTGGGTAAAGATTCAATGGACTATGGAATAAGGAGTGGCAAGAGCCTAAGCTTGGGGATGACCAAGTCGCCCAAGGTAATATTCAAGGACAACCAAGAGCCTAAGCTTGGGGATGCTCCGGATGGCATCCCCTCTTTCGTCTTCGTTCATCGGTAACTTTACTTGGAGCTATATTTTTATTCACCACATGATATGTGTTTTGCTTGGAGCGTCATTTTATTTTGTTAGTATTTGCTTGCTGTTATTTAGAATAATGTTTTGCATCTCTATTTTCAATAAAAATGTCAAGGATAGCCTTTACCATGCTTATTTTGCAAGTATACATGTTGCCCTTTCAAAACAGAAAGTTTACCACTGTTGCAAACATTCCCTAGAAAAGTCAGAATATGATAGAATGTTGAAACTTTTTGCATATTGAGCTCTGATAAATTTTCTACAGTGTGGTACAATTTCATAATGTTTGGAGTTAGGGAAGTATGATGAATCTTGCATTCTTTACAGACTATACTGTTTTGGCAGATTGCTGTTATGTTTGCATTGTTTGCATATGTTTGCTTGTTTAATGATTCTATTTGAGGATAGGAGTATTAAATATGCAGAGGAATTTAGAATGCAATATTGAATAATAATTTTAGTGATTTGTTACAGTAGAAAATGATAAGTTTTTTGCATTGGTTTATACTAACTTATCTCACGAGTTCTTGTTGAGTTTGGTGTGGATGAAGCTTTCGAGAATTAGGAAACCGTGATATGAGAGGAATTAAGGAGACACAAAAGCTCAAGCTTGGGGATGCCCAAGGCACCCCAAGATAATATTTCAAGAAGTCTCAAGCATCTAAGCTTGGGGATGCCCCGGTAGGCATCCCACCTTTCTTCTTCAACAATTATCGGTTAGTATCGGTTGAGCCTAAGTTTTTGCTTCTTCACATGATGAGTGCTATCCTTGAAATGTTGTTTTATTTTGTTTTGCTTGCTGTTTGAATAATATCCCAAGATCTGAAATTCTTAAATGAGAGAGAGTCTTCACATAGCTACATAATTATTTAACTACTCATTGATCTTCACTTATATCTTTTTGGAGTAGTTTGTCATTTACTCGTGTGCTTCACTTATATACTATGAGTAAATGGTTGAATGATTTGAATGTCATAAATGTGAAATTATATATGTTTCATATGCCTTTCCCATGAGGAGTAATGCCTTCACATATAAGAAGTAGAGGTGGTAAATTTTTTGAAGGTTACACTACAAACAAAATACACTTCCGTCATGATACGTGTTTGTCACAGTAGGTCGCGTTTTTTGTCATGCATGTACATCCATGACGATTTTATGACAGAATCAAGATAGTCATACCTGTGTTGTCGTAGAAGTGTTCCATGACATTACCAAAATTATCATCACGGAAGTGTCCACTTCCATGACGATAAATCGCGCGTCATAGAAGTCCTTTCGTCAAGGGTGACCGACACGTGGCATCCACCGTAACGGAACGCCGTTAAGCTATCGGGTCCGGTTTTGGATCCGATAACCCGTTAACAGCTCGGACCAATGGGGATTTTCCACGTGTAAAACCATCATTGGCCGGACGAAACACGTGTTGCCTCACCGTTAGGACAGATGTCATCCACTCATTGGACAGGAGGCGCCTATGATAGGTCGACACGTGGCACAGCCCAACAGTGGCCCATTCCGATGAAAAAGGCCGGCCCATTAAAAAATAGCAGGCCGGCCCATATAAGGCCTACTTGTGTCAGGTCCATTTAAGCCCACGGCCCATACGAGATGTGCCAATTCGGCCCGTCAACGGCCCGTTAAAGATTTGACACCATTGCAGCCCATCGTTAGTTCGAGCCCGTTAACAGCCCGCTATATATTTGGGCTCAATATCGGCCCGATGAGATTTTGGCCTGTTAACAGCCCATTCAGTGGATGGGCCAATTTTCACGATGTACATCTTTCGGCCTTTTAGCGACCCATTTAAATGTTGGGCTAATTTCCGGCCCGGTGTGTCTTTCAGCCTGTCGACGGCCCATAAATCAGTTGGGCCATTTGTAGTCGGACCTGAGTTTCGGCCATTTAGCGACCCATTTAAGTGTTGGGCCAATTTCCGACCCGGTGTGTCTTTCAGCCTGGTGATGGCCCATATATCTGTTGGGCCATTTGTAGTCGGACCTGAGTTTTGGCCTTTTAGCGACCCATTAAAGTGTTGGGCAAATTCCCGGCCATGTGTGCCTTTCAGCCTGTTAACGGACCATAAATGAGTTGGTTCATTTGTAGTCGGACCTGAGTTTTGGCCTTTTAATGGCCCATGCCCTTCATGATCCAATACCAGCCTGGTTTTTGGCCTGCTAAAGGCCCACAACACAGTTGGGCCATTTACAATACGACCTGACTTTCGGCCTCTTAGCGACCCATGCTCTTCATGGTCCAGTACAAGCCCGCTGTCTCTTTCGGCCTGCTACAGGCCCACAGTATAGTTGGGTCGTATGTAGCCCGAACTTAGTAATGGCCTGTTAACGGCCCATGAAATCAATTGGGTCCACCTGTTGCCCGCTTCGATGTCAGCCTGTTAATGACCCAGGATTTAAGAGGGCCGACCATTAACTTTCGGCCTGGTAACGGCCCATTAAATTAATGGGCCCACTAAAGTTCGTACATGTCTTTAGGCCAAATTAGATATTTTGAGCCCATTACGACGAGAAATTATGCACAGGACCAAAACCGATCAAGCAAATGTACGGCATACAGGGAAAAACGTTGCACATCCAGCATATATTACAGGAAATTACATCCACTGGGGAATCAAAGATTGATGCCAGTGCAAATAAATGAACAGAACCTAACGATCTACAACGTCACAATCTGCAACCTCAGCACGGATGACGCCCATAGGCATGTGGGCAAGTTCTTGCTGCTTTGCTACACTGTCTCTGAAAACATTGATCAGTTGTTATGTCGCACGACTCTGCACCTCTGATTCCTCCACCATTTCCATCATTCCTTCAGCCATTAATTGGTTCACAAACATACATTTTTTCCGTTGCATTCGAGACAGAGGATACTGAACTGATTCAGATGGCGATTTTGGCAGGCTTGTATTATTGATAGTGGAGAGTGTCTCGACCACTGCATCATAACATAAATTAGGAGGGGAACCAAACAGATTAATCATGAGTTATTGGCATATTACCTGGCCTAGATTTATTGGAAAGAAACAATGGGGTTGCCTTGCTGTTTTCAGAGTTTGTCTTCTTATCTTCAGCAGCCTGCACCAAATTAAGACACTAGCATTGCTATCATTGGCCAAGTCAGATAATAGGAAAGATACATTGGCACAACGAACATTTGGGCAACTAGCCAACACCAAATTAACACAATATGGCACAGCTATCATCAGCCAGGTAAGGTAATACGAAAGCAACATTGACACAATGAATGAATGGGCAACCAGAGCAGCACTACAATTCAGTAATGTGCATGATATGAGATAGTACACTCATGCAGCTCAGTATGCAAAACTACCAGGCAGTTTTCTTTACAAAAATCAACATTGGTGCCTTTAACATTTTGCTACAACTAATTTTAGATCAGATAAAGGTTGAATTCACGCTAATTAACAAAATACATGCTGATGTAAAAATATAGTGGTATACAACAGGTACTTACATGAGCATTGGAGCACAGAGAATGCCCGCAAGATATTTTCCTCGAATACAGTCCCAATGAAGGAAGTCTTCAATCATTTAACCTTATTTTCTAAAAGAGAGATGGGTAAGAAACATGTAGAAAATATGATCAGAATGCTATAAAATTTCATGATGCGAGGATACACACACGCTTCTTAGAATGGAGTTGACATATTTTTGCTGGACTGGAGCGGACTAGTTCTTTGGCCACTGGAATCTGCTTATTATCAGTAGGAGTTGGGTTTCTCTATGTTGGAGCAGTATCTATAAAAACTGGAGTTGGTTTATTATCTCCAGGCGTTTGGATCTTTTGCAAAGACCTGGTTTGTAACCCTGCAGATTATAACATAGTCGTCTTCCCCTTGCATGCCTTGTATAGAAGAATGGTGCTTCAATTATAAAACATGCTACAACAGAGAGATGGAATATGTACTGAAGAATAGAAAGGCATGACATATTGACATGTATTCCCTCCATCCAGAAAAAAATGGATGGGTCTAGGCGTATTTCAGTTCTAGATACATCCTTTTTTATCCATTTCGGCAACATGTAATCCGGACAGAGGTATAGTGTAAGAGCTAGGGATACGACAGGACAACACAGTAAAAAACACTAGTTGAATGTAAAAATGTATGCTAGCGGAATACGTACAGAAAAAACTAAGGCAACATACACGTGTATGATTGGGAAACTAAGATGGCATTGCAACAGAGCACTAGAACAGCACTTCAATGTAAAAAAACATGGTATGGTAGACAGATGAAGTACATACTGATGAATAACAATGCATAAGATTTTAGAAGCATGATGTCCAAATTAAGCAGATAGCATTGCGATAGAGTAGAATGACAGTACTTGAATTTGAAAACATGTCATCATGAATGGAATAGGTACTGAAAAACAGGAAGGCATGACATATTTACATGCATGATCAGCATGCTAACCCCATGGCATTGCAACAGAGTAGATACACTCCAGGACATTATATGCATGTTGTACCCATATCACGGGCCAAGTTAGAGCAAGGACCTTGTGGGGTGAAGAGGATTCAACATCTTTCTGCAAGTCTTCTGAAGAACTGCCTTTACATGTTCCATCATATTGGGTATCATTGACATCAAGTTTATTGGCCTTTACATTGCTCCGTGAGGTTCTTGTGGATATATCAGTGTGTGCAATTATATCTGACATGCATGGAAGACAACTAGTAGTTAGATTTATGTAATGAGTGCCTGTAGGAGACGACATAAATAGTAGGACTGGGGTTAACTAGCAGCAACAGGTCTCAAAAACTAAAGGGAGAACACAGATGAAAGCTACAGAATATGTATCGTTTGTACTCGCGATTAACTAGATGGCACACAAAAGTATTAAAGAACAACATAGGTAATACTAGAAGTGGTATAGTACTATAATCACCAGCCTGTGGGATAGCATTGGCTGATGGATGATAACTATGGAACAGCGTTACCTAAAGAACAAGTATCTTAGTTGAACTATGGAACAACGTTAACTCCTGAACAAGACCCGTAAGAGATCAGCATGAATATACAATGAAATGTGATAATCTATTTTCCATGCTTAGATGAATAACAAAGCCATAAATGTTGCACACAAGTAAGATGAGGGTACAACCTATCTGGCCGCCATCCATAGGAGTGAGCATCATGTGCTGGCTTGTCGATGGCCCTGCAGTTGTTGTGGCTGTCCACGTCGGGCACGCGCATTCGATGCAGGGAACTGTTGAGTGGGGACTATAGCTCCCTTCTGGTGTATGCTTCCCTTGTTGGAGCAGCTGCGGTGAGTCGGAAGATGGTGTGGCTGAAGATGCACATAACGCATAATGTTAAGAACGACACATCTCTTTGATCTGAAGAAATACACTAAGAGATCAACAGTAAGGTACGAGAGTGGTCACACGTCTATTGGCTGAAGACTAAATTGGGGTCACACGATTTTATTTTATTTTGGTACTGTCCGATCTACGCCAGATGGCTTGATGGCCGTCTTGTGCCTCCCGGCTGACACTGTTAGGAATCTTCCCCGAAGAGCTAGCGACCAACGGCAGAGCAGCTTGCCTCCGCCGTCCGTGGCCCCGGCCAAAACCCCGCTCCCCGCCCCACCGCACTGCCGTGGTTGCGCCGCCCCTAGGCCAATCCACAAAGACTCCCCGTCATCCAGATCCGGCAGCGGCAGTACGTTCAACCCACGCAACTCTAAGATAGCCATCTAAGCGCTGCTTCCGCGGAAAACTTGCGGCCCCGCACCCTTACGTTAGACACCAGCCAACCGGCAGCCTAGGAGCTCCGCCGCCTCGAGGGGTGCTGCTTCCCATTGGGAATCGATTGGCCCAGAATAAAAATTCAGACAACCGATGCCTAAATAAAATGATTTGAGATGAGGGTGCGACCTATCTGGCGGCATGGTGAAGTAGGCAGGTCCAGCTGTGAGTCGGTGAGGCCGGCGCGGTTGCGGTGGCCACCGGTTGTCATGACGGTCGATGGCTACGGGGAAGCAGCGCCGGGACTCTGGACGGATCCAAAGTTGGAGCCGCTCCGGCGCTGTGAACAACGGCGGGGGTGAATCGGCTTCGGTACGGTTCACGCGGCCGTCGTCGAGGCAGCTCCAGCAGCACGGAGTAAGAGGCACACGGCCCAGTGCACGACGGCAAATGGACAGCGTTTCCAGCATTAGGGAGGAGGGCGGCTGTGAAATTGGTGCGGTGGGGGCGCCATGGAGGAGGGGCTGAGGTTTCGCGGCTCGGGAGAAGGGAGATTCCGGGGAGAAGGTGATTTGGCGCCCACGAGGTATGAACGGGGGGGGATTGGGAGGGGAGTGGAACCATGTTTTACAGACGCATTTGTCTGAAATGTGAGGGGGAGTTATAGTTCTACCACTGACTTTAGGCTTCTCGGCTTGGGTCTGTGTACTGAGGGTCGGGGATAGTAGAGTAACTTTGCTTCTCCCCAAATAATGGGCGGGAGCGATTTCGGGCGTGTTTTCAAATATAGTGGGCACGAGCGATTTCGGGCGAGGAGAGCGTGTTTTGAAATAGTGGGTGTGAGCTATTTCGGGCGAGCAGAGCGTGTTTTGCCGACCATGGTTTATGAATTATTCGGCACATGTCATTTCGGCCGAGGAGAAGGCGCGCTTGGATGAAGTTACGAACCTACCCCGATGTACAATGGGCCAATTAATGCGTCTCCCACATAGGACGGTAATTTCGCGTCTCCCATTTATTTGCTCGGGCGAATTCCACTGAGCAGAGGATGTTTAACGGTTCGTTCAAAATTTGGGACAACGAGCATCCATGTCTACCTTACCAAGTCGATTCGAATCAAATTTTGAAATATTAGCTTGCCACTTCTTTTTTAGATGGAGAGATGATGCTCGGGAGTAATGTGTTTTTACATGCTTGTTGCTAGCGATTTACTATATGACAAATAGTTGACCCACTCAAAAACAGGAATCAAACCCAAAATGAAATATCTCGATTCAATGAAATAGCTCGTTCACCAGGTCAAAATAGTGAACTAAATCCAAAATTGAACACCTCAATCGAATAGCATGTTGTATAGTATTATAGTACTCCATGAACATGTTGAAAGTCAAATTAATGAACTTGTTTGATATACGCATATATCCGTTCAAGTGTGGATTGCAGACAACATGTTCTCCAATTTAAATATTTGAATGCAAGTTTATATCGAAACGTGGTTTATATCAGTCTTTGATGCATAAAACGCGACCTCCCCCTCTCCCAGACTCCTGCTCTCTCTCTCTCTCTCGCCGACAATCTTCAATTCTGTCGCACGCATCCAACACACAAACCTTGTTGGTCCCTCTCGCTTTCTCTCCATCTCTCTCTCTCTCTCTCTCTCTTTGTGTGTGTGCATGGGGGGGTCTTTCTAGTTCGCATGCATATATACTCCATCTATAGTTCTCTCTTGCACACTATGTATGATTCTCTAGTCCAAGCTAGATATCTTGGGTGCACTCATCGTACGCACACAAATTCCATGGCTCGTTGCCCATAACTCTCTCACGCACCACTCTGTCGTCTCGGATCTCTTTCCCCTCTCTCTCAAACTCTCCATCTACCTGGGTCACACATACACATGCATATCTCACTCGCACTTGATAGGCCCATCTAAAACTCTATCTCTCTCCCTCGTTCTCTCTCCATCGCACATGCACACACACACAATCTCATGCCTAGCTAGCCAAGTATGATGGCCTCTCACTCAATTGTAGGCACACGCAGTCCCCCCTATATGTATATGACTAGCTAATCTTAGTCTCCATCACAAACATGTGCATGGTCTATGTCGATTTATCTCGGGGCATCTTTCTATCGCGCACGCACCTCCCTCGATCTCCCACCCATATAGTCCCCTCACGATCTCGAGGGGGTCTCTCTATCACAAACACACCCTCTCGCCCTCCCCATGCGTCCATGTTCTCCATGTGTCCCTCTCGACCTTTGTTCCTTGTTGGCTAGACCTCTATTGGACATGTGCTATAGGGGTGTCTCTCTCCGTTGCAAACAATCACACACTAGCTATCTTCATGTATCTCCTCGCCTCGCTTTTCTATCTCGGAGATGCATGCGTGATATGTTCACCTAAGAAACGAAAAAACACACTCTCTCTCTAATTTATCGTTTGTTGTCACTTTCTCTTTCACACACATACTCTTTTTGCACACTTACTCATTCTCCTTCACACGAACTTGATCCCTCTCGACTTAGGCACTCTCCTCGGTCCATTGCATATTGATTTATTGAAAAGTCAAACATCACAAAGTTTGACCATGTATGTGGAGAAAAACAATTACATCTAGAATGACAAACATATACCATTAGATTCACCATGAGATGTAGTTTCGTATGATGTATCTTTGGTATTGAAGGTATAAATAACATTTGTGTAAACCTGATCAAAGTTTCCAAAGTTTGACTTCTAAAAAATTACATGCACTGCATTATCGAGCGGACAGAATATCTCTTTCCCCCTCTCAGCTATCTGACGCACTACTCAGCCTTATCGGGGCTCCTCAATCTCTGTCAAACTTTATATCTCCCTGGTTCACACATACACATGTCTCGCTCGCGCTATACATATGGACCCATCCAACACTCTCCGCCCTTGTTCTCTCTCTATGTGACACGCACCCCCCTAATAAGTACCATAATCCCTCACTCCATCATAGGCGTAAGCACTCCCCCCCCCCCCCGCCCCCTAAGTATGATTATCTCTCACTAGCCATCAGGAACACACGTATTGTCTCCTTCCATCCATACATCTATCTCGATATCTCTCGGGGTATCTTCTATCGCGCACACACCTTGTCACTCGATCTCCCACCCATGTAGTCCCATCACGATCTCTAGGGGATCTCTCTATGACAAACATACACTCTCTCCTCCCCATGTCTGCATTTTCTCCATACGTCTCTCTCGACCTCTCTCCCTTGTTTGTCAGACCCCTCTTGGCCACGTGCTAGGGATCTTGCTCTCTCGGTTGCAAACAACCACACACTATCTCCTCTCCTTGCTTCCGTTGTCGAAGATGTGTCTGTGATATGTTTGCATAAGACACACACATTTTTTCTCGACTTTTATCGAGTGTTGTCCATGTCTCTTTCACACACGCACACACACTTTTTTCACTCACTCTTTCTATTTCACTCTCTCTCTCTCTAGTTAGGGACTCTCTCACGTCCATAAGCATATGGATGTTTTGAAAAGTCAAACCTCGGAAAAGTTTGACCAGGTATATGTGGAGAAAAACATTTACATCTGGAAAGATCATTAGATTCATCACAACATGTACTTACTTCATACTATCATTTATCTTTGGTATTATAGATATAAGTAATTTCTTTATAAACTTGGTCAAAGTTTCAAAGGTTTGAATTTAAAAAAATGTTGGAACTACATTATCGAACGTAGGGAGTAGCTCTTTCTCTCTCTATCTCTGCTATCTCTCACGGACCTCGCCTCTCACACGAACACTCTATACCGACGGATTATACACTCACTGTGTCAGCGTATAGCTCCGTATATTGTTTAGTTGACCGGTCAACCAGTCCACATGCTGCCTTCTCAGCTCGTGTTCTGTATCTTCGTGTGCTGGCCCATGTAGCATTGGGTGAAAATAAGTAAACTAGAGGCCCATCTGACACGCGGTGAAGTAAACAAAGTTGAAACCACTCGGGGTAGCACCCCGCACGCTAGTAACTTGAGGGCGCATTGAGGACACACTTCTTCCGCGTGGAGGATGCACTCGCGGACAATTCACCACTGCGCGGCGGCATGCACAGAAGGACACACTCGCCAATCACACCCAGCACACAACACACACCAGCACATGTGTACACCAGCGTCGCCGCCGGTTGACATGGACGGCGAGGCAGCCAACAAGCGGAGGCGGCCCGAGCCAAAACCACATCCGGCGAACCTGGACTTCATCAGCAGCCTCCCCGACGACATGTTGCTCGTCATCATCGGCCTCCTCCCCACCAAATCTGTCGTGCGGACCGCCCTGCTCTCCCGACGGTGGCGCCCCCTCTGGCTCCGCGTCCCCCTCAACCTCACCGTGGACAGCTGCCTCTACGACGGGGATTGCAAACGCATGGCCGCAGTCTCCAAGATCCTTTCATCGCACCCTGGGCCAGCCAGACGCCTTGACATCCGCATGTTCAGTACCAACTGCAAGGTCCAACCCAAGTTCGATGAGTGGTTCTTATCCCCCACCCTAGATCAGCTCAAGGATCTCAGCTTTGAAGCTGGACGATGTCGCTCTCTGCCGCCGTCCGCGCTCCGCCTCGCGCCAACGCTGCGCTGCGCCAGCTTCAGCTCCTGCAATCTTCCCCAGATTAATGTTGCGCCCGCCCTTCTTCTCCCTCAACTCAAGCAGCTCGACCACTTCGACGTTGTCATCTCGAAGAAGGCTATGGAGCACCTGCTCCGCAGCTGTACTGCGCTCGAGTACCTTCGTCTTGAGCAGATCCACGGGTTCATTAGCCTGCAGATCGCCTCGACGAATCTCCGATGGATTTATGTGTCTTGCTGGCCCCGCAACAAGACATCAATTGGGAAGAGATCACTCCACCTGTTCCACGTTCTGGTCATTGAGAATGCGCCTTTCCTTGAGAGATTGCTTGTATCGGATCTAGAAGGTCCAACAAAAATCAGGGTCATTGACGCGCCGAAATTGACAGCGTTGGTGCACTTGTCTGCCAAATTCTCCAAACTCTTTATTGGATCTGTAATCGTTCAGGTACAGCACTCATCTTCTTCTCCGTCTTCTTGAAATTCACATTTTTAAATTTCTTCTTGATGTATTTACGACCGTCTTCCAGAAAATGATTCCCACAAGCTTGACCCAGTCTATGCGCACAGTGAAGATCTTGGCAATAAAATCTATCGGCCCCAATCTAGATCAAGTTGTTGGATTCCTTACGTGCTTTCCGTGCACGGAGAAGCTACTCATCGAGGTGAAACTTCTTTCCTATTAGTAAACGGTAACCACACCGTAGCTCAAATTTTTCGTAATTTTCCTAAATTACGATGACAAGTGTAGTGTTCAAAACTGCATCGACGCACTGCACCGAAAGAAATATTTTTAGTATTTTTTTCTCACGTGATCACCTGCATCGTTTTTTTGTTGTACTACTATAGTAGCCTAGGCTAGTCATAGTGGAAAGTAACTTAGACTACTCCAGTAACTCTATGGTTACCCTAAGAGCAAGTACTACCTCCATCCTGGTTTACTCTTCCTATTTTGTAGTATCAAAATTTGACCATAGATTTAACTGACAAAATGTTAATGCATGTCACTAAGAACTATATCGTTGGATTCGTATTTGAACATAATTTCAAATGGTGTAATTTTTAGTGACATGCATTGTCATTTTCTTACATAAATATATGGTCAAAATTTTATACTAAATAAGAGGTAGTACAAAAGTGGGCTATAACGGCGCTCCACTATGTAAGCCAAAACACGTGCCAAATTCACTTGTGATGCATTTGGCATCGATGCCCCTCCATTTCTCACCTAGTGCCCCAATCTGGATCACCTACTTTGCTCCGGTGCCAAATTAACTCATGCAATGAAAAAACACTTGCGTGGGAGAGAGAGAGAGGACTGAGACAATAAAAAACACTTGTTTGGGATAGTGAGAGGCTGGTGTAGTTGGTTTGATTGATTTTTTTATACATGTGGGTCTGTGTGCACAGTGGGGCCAACTCTCTCACATCGCGAGAGCGGTGCCAAAATCTTTTGATTTGACATCGATGCGTATTATGTGGCATACTTTTGTGAAATATGGCATCGGCCACATAGTGGAAGGCAACAAATGCCCAAGCTCTTCACGTACTCCTAGGTAAATGAGAGGAAAGAGAAAGAGAGAGAGAGAGAGTGAAAAAATATCACTAGCCAGCCAACCCTATCATATGAGCGAATGATATTGGTACCTCTTGATGACACAACAATCTTATACGGCCAGCTGCTCTAATATGTTCTCTTCTTTTGCAGATAAAAAAAGACACGAAAGTGAAAAATGTGCTGCACTATAACAATCTCATCGAATGCCTTGATCTCCATCTTACAGAAATTGATTTGATCGACTACCGAGGCAGCACGTCTGAGATTAAATTGGCCAGGTTCTTTGTTCTGGAGGCAAGTGTGCCCAAGGTAATGAGGTTTGGCGTTCTCTGGGGCAACAATGAATGGTGTGCTGATCACCGCAAGCGTCTAAGCCTAAATGACAAAGTCTCCGCAGAAGCTGAATTTGTTTTTGGAACATCAAGTGACCAGAGACTCGAAAACTTATTTGCCCATTAGTGACTTGTCAGGGCGGTGGATTTTAGTTTGTACGATAATGCTGCATCCACCTAAAGTAACGAAAGTTCTTACGTAAACTTCCTAGTAATTCCCTCTCCGTAGGTGCAGCATTACTACTAACATTTGTAATATCAGTTTGAAACTTGTAATATTACCGTGTCCTATTCCTGCGTTTTCAAAATCCTGTGAATCAAACAGGTCCTGAGTTGGTGATGATGTTGTGCCTGCCATATTTCACCAATAGCCGTCGGATCTAGATCTGACGCATACAAACCAAACTTCTCTAGTTTTGCAAAAAGATGCACGCACTTGTTCGCCATTTACAAACAACTCCTTGTCTCTCACAATCAGCCTTATCTCCTCCCCACCACATCTAGAAGGCCATGAAAAAATCTGGCGCGATGGCCGCTGCCGGCGCCGTCCACCCCCCAATCTTGGTGTTCCGTGCAATGCACGGGCATCTACGCATGGGAAATTATGTCGAACACGGCTAGTTGTAAGCAGGCTAGGTCTACAGCCATGATGATAGTGACTGCAGACGGTGAGGCTGACTATGGTATGCCGAACACGGCGCCTATACTCAGGTCTCATCTCCGGCGTAGGGTCTTGTCACTTCACTGTGAGGAGCAGCATGTAATAATTTGACCAACGGGTAGTACAGTGCTACTACATTGGTAGTACTACTACTACTAGTACTAGCACCACCATCTGGATTTAACAGTACTACCACGTCCATCTGGATTTAGTATTTGACTATCAATATCTAGTAATGCATGTCACAAAAAATGTACTACTCCCTCTGTAAATAAATACATGGTGCATTGTTTTATTCCTATCGACGAGATAACTTAATGTCTTTTTGCTACTTAATATGATTACATGCAATGAACTAACCACTGCATGTGATGTTTGGTAGTCTCAAGTCATTGAAAGCATGCACGGGCACGGAGGGGGACGCAACTTCATTGACTTACTGCACCTGCCTTTGGGTGTATGACACGTGGGCCCAACGGGTGGCTGGCCAACCTGTCATACAGCCAAAGGCAAGTGCAGTAGAGGGGCGAGGAGTAGATGGCCAACACGCATGTGAATTTAACGTGGTCTGCACTTCTCATATAAAGGCTCCCGCCAGTCCAATCTATGAAATCCTACGCACCTACGCACCCAAGGGCAAGAGTGATCACTCCAATCGCAAGATCAGTTGACTAGAAGCTAGACCCATGGAGGCGATGAGCGCGAGCATCAGCGGCTGTGCCAGATGGTCCACGGCGCCGGCCTGCGGCCCGGCACCAAGGAGCGTCTCCAGGTAGTGCTTGAGGCCGCCAGGGCGAGGGGCCGCTTGGACGACAGCTTCGTCTCCTTGTTCACCGTCGTCAAGAAGCTCGCGGACGACCTTGACGTACGCCTCCAGCTGACGCACCCAGGCTCTGCGATGCCTGCCACCCTCAACGGCCTCTATGGTGACAACCTCTTCGACGCACTGGTGGCCCTGCGACTACCCGCCGTCGCGCCAGAGAATGTCCACCTCGAGGTCGCGCTCGCACCGCAGCGCCTGGCGCAGCAAGACACCATCGACATAATCACCCACGTCTACGCGCAAATCGTCCACAAGGACTACTACATGCAAGAGGAGGACGATAGGACGCTGGCCTTCTTGGACCGCAGGGCAACCTTGGACGGCATTGTTCAGATGCACGTTGAGCTTGCTGCCAACACCGCTGCTCCTCACACGTCGGTTGGTGACCCAGTGCACTAGGGCGTGAGGATGTGGTTCATGGATCCGTATGTATATTGATCTTTCCGTCAAATCCATGTAGTAGTATATGGTACTACTAGTAATTATCTTACCTTTCGCATCAACTTCATAATTTTCCTACTTACTCCATGCATGAACCGCGCCAGAACCAAACTTCTCATTACTCTAGGGAAAATCGTTATTTCTATCTATCGGTCGCGCCATGGAGCAGAACCAAATCTTACAAGTTACAAGTTCAAAAGGAAAAGCCTGCCGTGTTCGCGTCGCACCCCCACACGATTGGTCCGGCACGCCACTCAAGGGGGAATGCGTGCTGTGCTGCATTTTCACTTAAAAGTGGACCGCAGTTGAGCAAACCGACTATCGGCAAACCCCCACCCCGCCCACCGCACGATGGCTGAGAAAACAGGAGGGAGAAGAGATGGCTGTAGCACGGACTCCAAGAAAATTGGTGTCGGATGGGACTCGTGTGGGTGGTGTGTGCCGTACTGCTAGACATGGCCCATGCCACCCCACTATATCAAGGTGTTGGTTACGTAGAACAAATTTCCTGGAGTCCGTGCTCAGCCCTCCTCTATCTCTCTTCTCAGCCAGCCAGCAGACGCGCCGAGCCCATCGTCTGTTTGCTCATATGCGGTCCCACATGTCAGTGAAAACGCAAGAGGACCCACTGAACCTGCACATCTTTCACCTCGATGTGCTGGTGATGAAAAACAAAATCTTCGGTGGCCGCTTTTGGAGTTACTCATGTCGGCGTTCTGGGAATGGGGGTCCCCAGACTTGCCTGCCTGCGGCCCATGGAGAGGCTCTGCGAGCGGGCCCGTACGGCCCATCTTCATCAACAAGGCATTGAAGACCCTTGGAAGGGGCCAAGCCTCGCGAGGCGGACGACACAAGACCTCCTCAGGAGCAGCCTCACCAGGTTGGCTCGCGAGGGGCGGAGAGTTCAAGGCAAGGCAAACCTCGCGAGCTTCTCGTGACGTAATCCATGACGATCAAGATCAGGCGGGCGCCAGACGAGCCGCACACGGACTTGCCATCCTGCAATGCTTGCGTCAACGGAACCCCAGACTCGTTTTCAGCCGCATGTTCTGGACCGGACACACCTGCGGACACCGAGCTGGATCGCGAATTTAGCGCCGCAGACGTCTTCCAGCATTCGCCTTTGGGTGACGTACTAAATTCTTTGAAGAACTTGTTCTTGGAGGAAGACTCATAGCCGGACTATGTTCGGTTCGAGCTAGAGGCGGACGACGAGGAATTTTGCTTCCCACCTGCCACCCACTTCATAGCCACCGTCGACGACTTAACCGACGTGCTTGACTATGGCTCTGAAGACATCACCGATATGGATGATGATGCCGACAATGAGCAAGGCCAAGACCCTCCATTTACTGGACGTTGGACCGCCACCTCTTCGTACGACGTATACATGGTTGATACACCCAAGGGATCTGGCGACGACAAAGAAGAGCCAGATAAGAATAAAACTTCCGAGACGCAGTCCAAGCGCCGGCGCCCAAAACGCCGTTCTAAGCCTCGCCGCTCAAAGGACAGCAATACTGGTCCCGGAGAAAATAGCACTCCGGGCGACGCCGAAAACAATGAAGACCCTGTCGGAGCTGCATCCGAACAGGAGGAACATGACGACAGGCAAGACAACCCTGATGAGCAGGCCATAGGAGATGACTCGGGGGATGATAGTTACCGTCCACCCTCCGAGGAGGAGACAAGCCTCGGCAACGAAGATTTCATCGTGCCTAAGGACCCTCTGGAGCAGGAGCGCTTTAAGCTTCAACTCATAGCCACTTCAAGGAGCCTGAAGAAGAAGAAGCAGCAGCTTCAAGCTGAACAAGATCTGCTCGTTGACAGATGGACTGACGTCCTGACAGCGGAAGAATATGGCCTCAAGCGCCCAACCAAGAGCTACCCAAAACGCAGACTGCTACCTCAATTTGATGAGGAGGCACCGGAGCACACATCTCCCCTGCGTAATGCCGAACGACCACCACGTGGTCGAGACAGGCCGGCCGACCGGCCACCATGCGGTCGGGATAAAGCGGCAATTCAAGCCGAACAGCAGACCGCCCAACCGCCCCGCAAAACTAAAGATGGAAGAATTCGGGGTCACACGTATGACCTCCGGCAGACCCTGGACAGTAGAGCATGACTTACAGGATCGATCTACGGATCGCGAGAACGTGCCGCGAGGCACGAAGACGGCTACCTATTCGGACGTGACAAACCTAACCATGCCCGGTCCGAATGCCACAGACGAACTCCATCAAAGCTACGCCGCGACACGGCACGGTATAGAGGTGCCGCACACCCTCTCTGCTTCACAGACAAGGTGCTAGATCACGAATTCCCCGAGGGATTCAAGCCCGTCAATATCGAATCATACGACGGCACAACCGATCCCGCAGTATGGATCGAGGATTTCATCCTCCACATCCACATGGCTCGAGGAGATGATCTCCACGCCATTAAATACCTCCCACTCAAGCTCAAAGGGCCAGCTCGGGACTGGCTTAACAGCCTGCCTGAAATTTCTATCGGCAACTGGGAGGACTTGGAAGAAGCTTTCCTAGACAACTTCCAAGGAACTTATGTCCGGCACCAGACGCCGATGACTTAAGCCACATAGTTCAACAACCTGGAGAATAAGCTAGAAAATTCTGGACTAGGTTCCTAACCAAAAAGAACCAGATCGTTGACTGTCTGGACGCCGAGGCCTTAGCAGCCTTCAAACACAGCATCCGTGACGAATGGCTAGCACGCCACCTCGGCCAAGAAAAGCTGAAGTCCATGGCAGCCCTCACGGCACTCATGACCCGCTTTTGCGCGGGAGAGGACAGTTGGTTGGCCCGTAGTAACAACACAGCCAGCGAGACAGGCCCCTCGGAGGCCAAGAATAGCACTGGTAAGCTTCGGCGCAACAGAAACAAACGCTGAAGCAATGGCGATAACACCGATGACACAACAGTTCATGCCGGATTCAGTGCTTCCAAGTCCGGCCAACGAAAGAAGCCCTATAAAAGGAGCAGTGGAAAACCATCCAGCTTGGACCGCACACTCGATCGTCCTTGCCAAATACATGGCACCCCAGAAAAACCAGCCAACCATACTAACAGAGATTGCCGGGTATTTAAACAAGCCAGCAAGGTAAATAACAGAAACAAAGAAGGGGAATCACAGAGCGAGGACGATGAGAAGAGCCCCGGCAGCCGAACATCGGGGGGCAAAAGAAATTCCCCCTGAAGTCAAAACGGTGAACATGATATACGCTACACATATCCCCAAAAAGGAGCGCAAACGCGCACTCAGGGACGTCTACGCGGTAGAGCCCGTCGCCCCGAAGTTTAATCCGTGGTCATCATTCCCGATCACCTTCGACCGCCGAGACCATTCGACTAGCATCCGGCACGGCGGTTCAGCCGCACTGGTCCTCGACCCAATCATCGATGGATTTCACCTAACTCGAGTCCTAATGGACGGTGGTAGCAGCCTCAACCTGCTCTATTAGGATACATTACGTAAATTGAGCATTGACCCCTCACGAGTCAAGCCCACGAAGACTACCTTTAAAGGAGTCATACCAGGCATAGAGGCCCGTTGTATGGGCTCAATAATGCTAGAGGTAGTGTTCGGTTCCCCGGATAACTTCCGAAGCGCAGAGCTAATCTTCAATATCGTCCCATTTCGCATTGGCTATCACGCACTGCTCGGACGAACCGCATTCGCTACTTTCAACGCGGTGCCGCACTATGCTTATCTCAAATTCAAGATGCCCGGTCCACGTGGCGTCATTACGGTAAACATAAATAGAGAACGCTCCCTCCGTACAGAGGAGCACATCGCCGCCCTAGCAGCAGAAGTACAGAGTGGCCTTCTCAAGCAGCACCATAATCCGGCTGCCGAGCCCCTGGACATCATTAAGAGGGTCCGGACTACACTCCAGCAGGACAGCTCGGCTCGTCACAAGCCAAACTAGCAATTTGGCCCCCGTCCCAGCCCTAACGAGGCAATGGTGTTAGTACCAAACGCATTTAAAACTACGCACTCGAAACCCCATGGGTACGGACGGAGACACAGCTCGCTCGCGATCCACAGTACGGCTTAATAGACCCTGGGATTCGCACGCTCCTGCTTTTTCTTTTTACGGGTTCTTCTTTTCTTTTTCAAGGTCTATACGGACGACCCGTTCGTAGAATACACCAAGGAGGCAACGAGCTATGACGTACTAGGGAACCACCAAGTGGTCTCTAATAAACGATTAGTATACTTGGTTTACATACCCGCATGCAGCTCGCCCTTGGTTACGACATGTTAAATAGCCTTACTTGCTTATCGCATTACTAGTACAAAGTACGCCTCGACGTACTGACAACATCACAACGGTGAATAAATGGTGGCGTCAGCTCATCACTTAATCTTTTACGTTTCTGTCGGCGTTCTGGGAACGGGGGTCCCCAGACTTGCCCGCCTGCAGCCCACAGCATGGCTAAGCCAGCAGGCCGTACGGCCCATCCTCACCGACAAGGCATCCAAGACCCTCGCGAGGGTCCAAGCCTCGCGAGGCGGACGACGCAGGACCTCCTCTGGAGTGGCCTAGCCAGGCAGGCTCACGAGGAGTGGAGATATCAATGCAGGGCAAACCTCACAAGGCCCTCGTGACGTGAGCCATGACAAACGACACCAGGCAGGCGCCAGCGCGCGCAGCGTCCTTATTTCCTCTTTTGTGCTAAGAAGGCCAGCGCAGGCGAAGCATACCGAGGCATCAGGCAAAGGTTGCTACATTGGTGCAATGAGACCAAGACCAGGAGGACAGCAAGGCGGAGGTCAACGTGGAGCCCAAGACGACGTCACCACCAGAGCTTTTCGCAAGCGAAGACCACTTTTGTCAGGATAGCTTGTACTAGCTGTCCCCCTTCAAATTTGCCCGCCGTTGTTGGCTCCCTTCCCGCTCGATATTTGGGAAGAGGACCAGGGCCTATATAAGTAGAGCTAGCCACCAAAGTAGAGGCATCTCATCTTAGCTTGATCCAACCCGATCAAGAGCCTACCCTAGCCACAAGAACACCTCAACCTCAGGAGGCTGTTCTTCCCTTGTACTGTTCATCATCAGCCCTAGAGGCAATCCACCACCACCACACTGGAGTAGGGTATTACACCACAACGGTGGCCCGAACCAGTATAAACCTCGTGTCTTTCTGTGTTGCGAGTTCGTCGAGTTCGTCCGCGAGATCTTAGCGAGCTAGGGCATAGATCGGTAGGAGGGAAAGACTTCGCGCGCACCCCAGTGTTCGAACCTTAAGGGTTTGCCGGAACCCCACATCCGACATTTGGCGCACCAGGTAGGGGTGCGCCAGAGCTCCTCTCCACCAACCTGCGCCCCGTTCCGCCGCGCTACGCTCCCATGGCGGTGCCCTGCCATCCACCTCTGCGACCGACGTCGGCATCGGGCCATATGGGTACCGAGCCCTGGCCCCCGCCCTGCGTCGAGTGCGGTGGCCGACCAAGTTCAAGCCGGAGATGCCGCCGTGTTACGACGGTGCGGCAAACCCGACACCATTCCTGCTGGCGTACGAGGAGGCTGCCCTCAAAGCCGGAGGCAACGACAAGATCATGGCCAACTGGTTCCCCATAGCCCTTGGCGGCAAGCCGCACGCCTGGCTGCTCAACCTCCCGGGATCCACAGTGGCTTCCTGGGGGAACTCCGTGACCTCTTCACTCATCGCTACGTGGTGCCAGCGCACCATGCAGTCGTGGCCCTGCTGGGTGGCTCTCAAGCACCGCCTTCAGATCGCCACGTCAAACCGTTTCTCTGTGAGATCGGGGCCGCCTCCAAGCGCCCGGGGGCTCCGCCAGGTTGGGCTGCCCCAGAGGCCGACCTCACCTTCGACTCAAAAGACCACCCCGGCTCCACCGCCGGCTCCGGCATGCTCCCAATGCTCTGCACGCCCACCATCTGCAACGTGGCCGTCACCAAGACCCTCATCGATGGCGGTGCCGGCCTCAACTTGCTCTCCGTAGAAGCCTTCAGCCTTCTTCACGTGCCGCTCGAGCGGCTCGACCTCAGCAAGCCCTTTTCGGGAGTGGGTGGCGGAGCTGCCCACTCTCTCGGGCAGATCCGCCTCCCTGTCACCTTCGGCACACGCGACAACTACCGCACTGAGCTGGTGGACTTCGACATCGCCCGCATCGGTCTCCCATACAACGCAATCCTCGGGTACCCAGCTCTCGCTCAGTTCATGGCGGCGACCCATGCGGCCTACAACCTCATGAAGATGCTAGGAACCAAGGGCGTCCTCACCATCAAGGGGGACACTAAGGAGGCCGTGACGGTGCTCGATCTCGCCTTCAAGACCGCGGCAGCAGCACAGCCGGCCGGCGTTGGTACCCACGAGGCCAAGGAGGCCGCGCCTACCAAGAAGAAGCAGTTGTTCACCCAAGACAAGGCGGAAACCAAGCAGGTGTCGGTCAAGGAGGATGGGTCGTCGGGGGCCACCTTTACCATAGGAGCCGGCCTTGACCCGGGACAAGAAGAAGCCTTGGTGAGGTTCTTGCGCGAGAACAAGGAGATATTCGCGTGGGAGCCCAATCAGCTGGTAGGGGTCCCGAGAGAGGTGATCTAGCATCATCTAAGGGTATGCCCCAACATACGCCCCATGAAACAGCGAGCCAGACGGCAGTCCACTGAGAAGCAGGCCTTCATCGTCCAAGAGACACACAAGTTGGAGGCGGCAGGCGCCATCCGGGAAGTTCGATATCCCGAATGGCGGGCAAACCCTGTCGTAGTGCCAAAGAAAGGTGGGAAGGAGCGGATGTGCGTCGACTTCACCAACCTTAACAAAGCCTGCCCCCAAGATCCGTTCCCGCTCCCGCGCATCGACCAGATTGTCGACTCCACCGCCGAGTGCGACTTGTTGTGCTTCCTGGACGCGTTCTCAGGGTATCATCAGATCAAGATGGCGATGGAAGATGTGGAGAAGACAGCTTTCCTAACACCATGTGGGGTGTACTGCTACACCTGCATGCCCTTCGGGCTGCGCAACGCAGGCATCACCTTCCATCAGTTGATGCACATCGCCCTGGGGCGACAGCTCGGGAGAAACACAGAGGCCTACGTCGACGACATAGTGGTAAAGTCTCGCGAGGTGAGGACATTGATTCAAGATTTGGAGGAAACCTTCGACAGCCTGCGTCGGGTGAACTTGAGGCTTAACCCGGAGAAGTGCGTGTTTGGTGTCCCCTCCGGCAAGCTGCTGGGATTCCTCATGTCCCACAGAGGGATCGAGGCGAACCCGGAGAAGATCAAGGCCATCAAGGACATGAGCCCGCCACAGACTCTCAAAGAGATGCAAAAGCTAGCGGGGTGGGTGACCGCATTAGGGCGTTTCATCTCCAAGCTCGGAGAGCGCGCCTTACCCTTCTTCAAGCTCATGAAGAAGAAAGGCCCGTTTGAGTGGACCCCGGAGGCCGATCAGGCCTTCCAAGACCTCAAGAAATACCATACCAGCCCCCGGTGATGGTGGCACCACGGCCTCTCGAGCCTCTGGTACTCTACCTTGCCGCCACCCCGTACTCCGCCAGCGCGGCATTGGTGGCGGTCAGGGAGGAACACCAAGCCAAGGGTGCGCCGCGCCAAGCCAGAGCTGAAGTGGTGCAGGGTTAGGAGCACGCAGCAAAGGCATCAGCCGGGGAAGACAAAGCTCGGCAGGACAACGTCGCGGAAGCTCCTGAGGACAGCCAAGTCTCAGGAAACCCTTCACCTCAGGAGATGCACCCATCTCCGCAGGACCCCAGCCTCGATAGTGCGCCAACCCTCATCGAACACCCGATGAACTTCGTCAGCACCGTACTGCGAGACGCAAGGGCACGCTACCCCATGCCTCAGAAGCTCCTGCTCGCACTCTTGGTGGCCTCACGCAAGCTGCGACACTACTTTCAAGGGCACCCGATCAAGGTCGTCTCGGCTTACCCATTGGAGAGGGTACTCAGGAGCCCAAATTCGGCTGGAAGGGTCGCTGAGTGGAATATCGAGCTGCAAGTGTTCCAGTTAGAGTTCAGCACTACCAGGGTCATCAAGGGGGCTGCGCTCACTGACTTTGTGGCAGAATGGATGGATGCCCCGACCCTTAAGGAAGGGGCAGACCGGTCCACCTCCCCAGGGAGCGAGGCTCCGGACGGCTGGGTCATGTATTTCGATGGCGCTTTCGCGCACCAGGGCGCGGGAGCAGGAGCAGTGCTCATCTCTCCCACCCAGGACAAGCTCTACTACGTCGTGCAACTCTCCTTTCAGCACGGCGAGAAGGTCTCCAACAATATCGCGGAATACGAAGGCCTCATAGCTGGCATGAAGGCTGCGGCAGCTCTAGGGCTGAAGTGCCTTACCGTCAGAGGCGACTCGCAACTCCTCGTCAACTTCTCCAACAAGGTGTACGAGCCAAAGGACGAGCACATGGAAGCCTACCTCGCGGAGGTACGCAAGATGGAAAAGCAGTTCTCATGTCTCGAACTATAGCACGTGCCTCGGGGCACCAACAAAGAAGTCGATGACATCGCCAGGAGAGCATCCAAGCGGCAACCACAAGAGCCTGGTGTCTTTGAGGAGCGGCACTTTAAGCCATCAGCTACGCCACCTTTTTCAAGCACTACTCAGCCCCGGGAGGAGCTCCCACAGCCTCCGATCACGGGAGCCCCGGCCTGTGGCCCGACCTCGGGAGCTCGGCTGCTCTTGGCGCTCGAGCCCCAGGAGGAATGCTGGACCAAGGAATTCAAGGAGTACCTGACACACGGGGCGCTACCGGAGAAGGAAGAGGACGCGGAGCGCGTGGCCCGGCAAGCCATGGCATACTGCATCCAAGACGGTGAGTTATACAGGAAGCGGTCGAACGATGTCACGCTGCGCTGCATCTCCAGCGAACAAGGAAGGGAGCTGCTGGTTGACATACACGGCGGGGACTGCGGGCATCTCTCATCGTCACGGACCCTCGTCGGCAAGGTGTTCCGCAGTGGATTCTACTGGCCTACAGCACTCAACGATGCAGCCGAGCTGGTGAAGTCTTGCGAAGCTTGCCAATTCCACGCCAAGCAAATCCATCAGCCTGCTCAGGGCCTCCAAACCATCCCTCTCACATGGTCGTTCGCGGTCTGGGGGTGGACATCTTAGGCCTGTTCGCACGGGCGCCAGGGGGCTACCGCTATCTCTACGTCGCCATCGAAAAATTCACCAAGTGGGCGGAGGTGGAAGCCGTCCGTACCATCCCGGCCGGCTCTGCCGTCAAGTTCATCAAGGGCCTCGTGAGCCGCTTCGGGGTCCCGAACCGCATCATCATAGATAACGGCTCGCAGTTTACTAGTAACCTCTTCAAAACCTACTATGCTAATCTTGGAAAGCAGATCTGCTACGCTTCGGTGGCTCACCCCAGGAGCAATGGTCAGGCTGAGCGCGCCAACGCAGAGGTCCTGAGGGGCGTCAAGACCAGGACCTTCAAGAAGAAGCTGGAGGCCTGCGGTAGGGGCTGGCACGACGAGCTCCAGTCCGTGCTATGGTCTATCCGCACCACCGCTACCAAGCCAACGGGCGAGACTCTGTTCTTCCTCGTCTACGGAGCCGAAGCGGTCCTCCCTCACGAGGTCAAGCATCGCTCCGCACGGGTCCTGGCGTTCGACGAAACGCAGCAGGACGCCACGCGGTGGATGGATCTCGTGCTGGGAGAGGAACATCGTCGCGAAGCTGCATTAAGGGCAGCAAGGTACCAGCAAGCGCTATGGCGATACCACTGCCGCAACGTTCGCTCCAGGACACTCGAGACGGGTGACATGGTCCTGAGGCGGGTCCTCTCCAGGGAAGGGTTGCATAAGCTTTCACCCATGTGGGAGGGCCCATTCTGGGTCGTCCACATCTCCAGGCCCGGCGCCGTGCGCCTGGAGAAGCAAGAAGGGACACCTATCCAAAACGCCTGGAACATCCAGCACCCCCTGGAAATTCCACCCATGAAGCAAGGCCTGGAGCCTGTGAAGAAAGGCCCAGAGCCTGTGAAGAAGGCCCGGTGCCTGTGAAGAATCGCCGCCCGTGACACTCTCACATAATAATGAGTTGGGGTTGTACACACCCCGGAGTCTCAGGAGCGCCGGCCTCAGGCCCTGGGGCTCCCGCCCACGCCTAGTGGCAGCACTTAGCTCCGCGCTGGTGAGAAGACTTGAAGACTAGATTAGGTGCCGGACACGGCTTTTCATTTGCTTTACGTAGTTGGCTCGCTTTTCTTTAATCGATGTTGCTCTTGGTGTTCATTGCTGATTTGATTCCCTAGCCGCTTACCGCATTTTTTGGCTTTGGTTTGCTCATGTTCTCTCTCTCGAATACCTCGCGAGGGGGCTAGGCAGGTGCCCTCGTGAGCATTTTTCTTCTCTCTGCCTTCTCGCGAGCCACCCTCGTTCGAGCTTGAAAGCTGGCGCATCTCTTCTAATCCGTGCCCCTCGGGTACCGCGATACAAAGCGCCAAGTCGAGGCTTGGGTGGACGGCAAACCCTCTAGCGCACCCCCTAACGAATTTTTGCAGTTTCCAAGCAAGCACATACCACCAGTTTAAGATGGACGTGAGGAAACAAACGCCTCGTGAGGAAGAGGACATCCCGGATGCACCAGGTCAAGTTATCTTTGCGCAAAAATAACAACACGGCATTAGGATAACACGCACGGTGCGATAACTAAGGAACCACAGTTCGATACACGCCCCTCTGGGCCCATACTGGTTTAATTTTTTGATGCAGGAAAAAGATCTAAACAAAGCAGTGTTGCCGCAATCCGCGGAGGCAAGCCCTTAGCTGCACCCCGAGCCTAGCCGGACCTTTCCTCGCGCTTCACGGAGGCGCGGCGACGAGATGACCCACTACCCCCTTTGAAGCAGGCGCGGTGGCGCGGCGGCTGGTCGTAGCCACCGCTGCTGGACCTGTCGCCGGAGGAAGAGCCGCCGAAGCTGGAAGAGACACGATCGTCACCTACGGCAGGCTCGCCTTCATCTTCGTCGCGACCGTCACCAAGGCCGAGCACCTCCTCACCATTGTTCGTCTCAGGGCAGCACCCGGCACGGCGACCATCTTCTCCAAACACCCTCACATAGAGGGTCGACCCACCGTCATACCTGAAGTGGAGCGTGCACCGCCTGCCCAGACCGCGCGCGCGGGCGAACGTCTGCCAGCTGCGGGCCAGGGCTATGTTGCCCGCGGTGGAAGTCTCGACCGCGACCCAAGAGGCCTTGCTGCAACAACCATCCGCCTGCAACCAGAGCCCGCCTGGACCAGGGGCCGGCAGTTCGTCGACGAAGAAGCGCGGAAGCTGGAGCTAGTTGCCGGTCGGGTTCTCCAACCAGACAACGAACTCTGGTGACACTTCCGCTGAATGGATGCGGACGGGGAGGCCGCGCCACCATTGCACGCCTCCCCTCGTCAGCTGGACCGCCATGGCTAGGACGATCCCCTGCGCATGGCGCGGCACCGCCGTGACGGTTGGCCACGGCGGGGGTCGCAGCATGCTTGCGCGGGCGGCCGCGACCGTGCTTGGGCGCCGGGGAGACGGGTCCCTCGCGAGGAGCCTTTCCCTTCTTGGTGGCAGAGAACTTCCTTCGTGGCACCATCGGTGGCGCTGCAAGCAGTGGAGCAAGGAGGAAGAAGCAAGCAAGCGAAGAAGAGATGGGCGACGGGGGCTCCCCCCCCCTCCCCATTTATAGCAAGAGAAGGCCAACCAGCGTCCCCCATGATCGCAGGTTATGATGGTTTTCCTTGCATGTCGCAGGGACTTCTCAAGTCGTGCAGTTGCCGAGGCAACGTGGGGAAGCGGAGACGCCCACGTCCAATCAACCGCCACGCGTCAACCAAGGCCGCGGGCTATTGGGGCCCGCGGTGCTCCGGACTTGACCCTTGGCTTCACCGCGAAGCCAAGCCCGAGCGCACCTTGGGCCCGTGGGCTACTGTCGGCGTTCTGGGAACGGGGGTCCCCAGACTTGCCTGCCTACGGCCCACAGCGTGGCTAAGCCAGCAGGCCGTACGGCCCATCTTCACCGACAAGGCATCCAAGACCCTCGCGAGGGTCCAAGCCTCGCGAGGCGGACGACGCAGGACCTCCTCTGGAGTGGCCTAGCTAGGCAGGCTCACGAGGAGCGGCGATATCAAGGTAGGGCAAACCTCACGAGGCCCTCGTGACGTGAGCCATGGCGAACGACACCAGGCGGGCGCCAGCGCGCGCAGCGTCCTTATTTCCTCTTTGGTGCTAAGGAGGCCAGCGCAGGCGAAGAGTACCGAGGCATCAGGCAAAGATTGCTATATTGGTGCAACGAGACCAAGACCAGGAGGACAGCAAGGCGGAGTTCATTGTGGAGCCCAAGACGGCGTCACCACCAGAGCTTTTCGCAGGCGAAGACCACTTTTGTCAGGATAGATTGTACTAGGTGTCCCCCTTCAAATTTGCCCGCCGTTGTTGGCTCCCTTCCCGCTCGATATTTGGGAAGAGGACCAGGGCCTATATAAGTAGAGCTAGCCACCAAAGTAGAGGCATCTCATCTTATCTTGATCCAACCCGATCGAGAGCCTACCCTAACCACAAGAACACCTCAAGCTCAGGAGGCTGTTCTTCCCTTGTACTGTTCATCATCAGCCCTAGAGGCAATCCACCACCACCACACTGGAGTAGGGTATTACACCACAACGGTGGCCCGAACCAGTATAAACCTCGTGTCTTTCTGTGTTGCGAGTTCGTCGAGTTCGTCCGTGAGATCTTAGCGAGCTAGGGCATAGATCGGTAGGAGGGAAAGACTTCGCACGCACCCCAGTGTTCAAACCTTAAGGGTTTGCCGGAACCCCACATCCAACAGTTTCCTCACCTCAGTATCTATTACTCATCGCACACGTACATCATGGTACGTACTAATACGCCAGAGGCTTCATTATACCTCGCATCACGGCAATAAAAGTCCGAACACTTTTTTAGTATAGTTCGGCACCCCGAACTTATAGCATTATATGCATCGGCTCCGAATCATGTATTTGGTCAATAGCTGGGTTGCCCGGCTCCTGTGCTTACTACCTTACGTTCCGCTATATCGGCTAGGGTAGTAAAGGGAGGACTACTGCGATTGTGTCCCGGTTCTTCCGGACGAGCACCTCAGTAGAGAAAGCCGAAAACTGACTGTCATGATGCGGCGAGAGCCGGTCAGCTGTTCGTGAGGTTCCAAATCATTGGAGATTTTTCCGCTTCTTGCGAAGAATTGGTTCTTCCGATTTAGCGTGTATAGCGCCCCTAATTCGGCCTTCCGAACACCAGGGGCTTCGCCAACCTTATTAATTGTCCAACCCCTATGGCTAAGTGGGGGCGGCAAAGGCCGCATAGTCTGATTGCCTTGTTCACTGCGCTAAACACCTCCTTTAAGGACCAGAATGTGGAGTAAAGAGTGTTTAGATTTATCCCGAACACCCCCGTACTATCTACGTGGGGGCAGAAGCCGACGACTGGTCAACCCCCAGATTAATAAACGGCCGCACAGGAGGTAAAATGTAAAATCATAACATTATACTACATAACATCTTTGTTCCATATTACAGGGCAAGATGATACACATGTTCTTACGGGAATATAATATCCTTCGAACATTGCTCCACCGCAAGGCGGGACCCCTCCAGGACACCATCAAAATAGTGCTCGGGTCGACGATGCTCCTTGCCCTCCGGCGGTCCTTCGGTCATTAGCTTCTTGGCATCCAGCTTCGCCCAATGCGTCTTGACGCGGCCAAAAGCCATACGCGCACCTTCAATGCAGACCGACCGCTTCACGGCTTCGAGCCGTGGAAAGGCACTCACAAGCCGCTGCACAAGTCCGAAATAGCTGCCAGGTGCAGGATCGGCAGGCCACAGCCGGACTATCAGGTCCTTCATGGCCAGCTCCGCCAGCCTGTGCAGCTCGACCGACTGCTTCAGCTGATCGCTGAAGGGCACCGGATGTTTGGATCCCAGATATTGGGACCAGAACAGCTTCTCCATAGACATCCCTTCCTCAGCTCTATAATGCTCGGCCGCGTCCAACACACTGAGCGGCAGACCTGAAAATGCCCCTGGAAAAACAAAATTCAGGAAAAGTACAAGGGACGTTTTCTCTACATGCTTGCTCGGCATAGTAAAAGACTCACCCGCCGCAATTTTCTGGGCCACTTGAATCTCCTGGAGAGCGCTCTGGGCTTCGGCTCGTGCATCCTGCGCGCTCTGGCGAGCCTTCGCCAATTCGGACTCCTGCGCCTTAAAATCGCGCTCCAAGGACTCAAATTTCTCTATCACGCCCTGGAGCTGCTGCAGCGCCTCGCCAACCTGGGCCTCGTGCTTCTCGCGAAAGCGCGTTCCTTGGCCGCTTTGTCCTCAGCCTCGGCTAGCGCCTTCTTAAGGGTTGCCACCTCGGTTGTGGCCCCTAATAAAATTTATGACACTTTCAGTCCGGTCAGACTATTCATTTTTTCAAAATGTACCCACGGGTTACTGCATACCTTGGCTATCCTCCAACTGCTTCTTCACGCGGCCGAGCTCCTCCTCGGCCCGCTCCAAGTTTTGCTTCAGTCCGGAGACCTCCGCAGCATGAGCAGTGGCAGCCTGCTGCGATACCTGCTTATTCACATAGACAACTCAATTCAGACTCCTGCAATTTTTTGATCCTCTGTTAGGCTTTTCTTCCCGAACACCAAACAGAGTATCAGGGACTACTGTCTATACTATGATATTTTTCCTATAATCACATTACTTACCTCAAAGCCTGTTAGAAGGCTAGTGCAGGCTTCGGTCAGTCCGCTTTTAGCGAACTGAATCTTCTCTATTACCGTGTCCATAAGGACACGGTGTTCATCCACGATAGAGGCGCCTCGCGGCGCCTTCAGCAGATTATCCGTTGCCTCTGGTTGGACAGAGGTCACCGATGGGACAGGCATGCTCCCTCCTTGGGGGGAATGCCGTTCGCTAGACCCCGGAGCTGTATAGATTTCCGGAATGGTATCCGGCTGAGGTCCGAAGGGAACTCGGACCCATCACCAGTCTCCATGGGGGCTTTTTCCCCCGTGTGTTCGGTGTCCGAGGAGTCATTCTGGGGCGTCACCCCCCGCCTGGGAAGGCCTTTTTGGACACCACCTCGTCATCACCCCTGAGTGAGACGGAATGGGCAGGTGGCGGAGATATGCTAGCCATCTCCTCTGTGTCCAGCGAATCCTCTGTCAAGGATCGCGGGGAGTCACCGCGCGCCGGACTGCAATAACAAAACTTTACGATATGTCAATATTACAAACTAGGAAGGCCAGACTTTTGTGAATTCTGGTACTTACGAAGCAGCCCGTGGCTTGGTCCGGTGAGGTCATTCCGGACTGCTGTCGACGTCCCACGCGGAGTTATCCACGCAGGAGCCTCTAACCCTTTTAGGCGCTTCCGCCTCTGGGCTCGTGGGGGCCGCTCTCTTCTTCCTCCCCGCTTCAGGTCGGGAGTCGTTTTCTTCTTCCTCTTCATCGCTGTCGTCAACGGACGAAGAGGAAGTCTCGCTTTCGGATGTCTCGTCTGGAGTGCTTCTCCGGCAAAGGCCCTTCTTGGCCCCTTGGGCCGCCTTTTTAGTCGTCTTGTCCGGCACCTCGTAGGGTGCAAGGAGCAGCATCTTCTCCAATAATGGAAATTCTTGCTCCTCGGGCAGAGGAGCCGGACAGCTGATCTCCTCGGCCAACTTAATCCAGGCCTGAAAATATGGGGAGGAAGCTTAAAATTCCTCTCAAAATATGCTAGTAGGGGATGCTCCTTGAAAACATTAAAGGAACTGACCGGGTTGGGCTGGCGCTTTAAACTAAGCCCGCGGTCTTCGGTCGTAGGCGGTGGTGTCTCGCCGGCCTTGAAGAGCACCTTCCAGATTTCTTCGTGCGTCGTACCGAAGAGCCCCAGTAGCGTCTGGTGCTTGGCCGGCTCGAACTCCCACAAATTACAAGATCGGCGTTGGCACGGAAGGACCCGACGAACAAGCATGACCTGGACCACGTTGACGAGCTTGATTTTCCTTTCTATCATGTTCTGGATGCACGTTTGGAGCCCAGTTAACTTGTCTAAGGGACCCCAGGTTAAGCCCCTCTCTTGCCAAGAGGTGAGCCGCATCGGGATTCCGGATCGGAATTCGGGGGCCGCCAACCAGTTAGCATCATGTGGCTCGGTGATGTAGAACCACCCCGATTGCCACCCTTTCACCGTCTCCGCAAACGAACCTTCGGGCCAGGTGACGTTGGGCATCTTGCCCACCATAGCGCCTCCGCATTCCGCTTGCTGGCCGCGCACAACTTTCGGCCTCACGTTGAAGGTCTTCAGCCACAGGCCGAAGTGAGGCAGGATGCGGAGAAAAGCCTCACAGATAACGATAAACGCTGAAATGTTGAGGATGAAGTTGGGGGCTAGGTCATGAAAATCCAGCCCGTAGTAAAACATCAACCCGCGGACAAATGGGTGAAGAGGGAACCCAAGCCCGCGGACGAAATGTGTAAGGAACACAACCTCCTCGTGGGGCTCGGGAGTGGGGACAATCTGTCCCTTGGCTGGGAGTCGATGAGCGATCTCTTTGGCCAGATATCCGGCCTCCCGGAGCTCCTTGATGTCCTTCTTCTTGACGGAAGAGGCCATCCACTTACCTCCAGCTCCGGATCCGGACATCTTTGGAGTATTTTCTCGAACAAGAGAGAAGCTAAGACTTGGGCGCTGGAGCTCAGGGATGGAAAGGCTGAGGGAGAGAAAGGGTGTGGGTGGAAGAAGGGAGTTCTTACCCCCTTATAGAGGCCGCGAATGTCAAACGCCTCCCTGCTCGCCTTAAACTTGCCTATTCCCAAGGGCCGTGTAAGCGACACGGTTGGGTTACCCATGCCCGCATTGATGAGAATCCCGCTATAGGGGGGCACGATCTCCGCTTCGACAAGACGTGCCAGTAGCAACCGTGTTTGGAAACGTGGGAGGGCAGAAGAAAAGCGGTTCGAAATTGTGACCGGACGGGCGTGATATCGCGCTGCAGGGAGCTGTCAGCGGATGGAACTCGTCTAAAATATATATATATATATATTCACTCTGCGGTTGTGCATGGTGCTTAACAGGTCCGGATACAATCATCACGTCCGAAGACTACCTTGGAGTTCGGAAGAAGGGGAACCCGCCTTACAATGCCAAAGACAATCTGCGTGCCGGACTCCTCGTCATTGAAGCTAGGTTCAGGGGCTACTGAGGGAGTCCTGGACTAAGGGGTCCTCGGGCATCCGGCCTGTTGTCCATGGGCCGGACTAATGGGCTGTGAAGATACGAAGGCCGAAGACAATACCCGTGTCCGGATTGGGCTCTATTTGGCGTGGAAGGCAAGCTAGGTGACCTATTATGAAGATTCCCTCCTATGTAACCGACCTCATGTAACCCTAGATCTCTCCGGTGTCTATATAAACCGGAGAGCATAGTCCGGATAGGACAGATTCATTACCATATACTCATAGGCTAGACTTCTAGGTTTTAGCCATGTCGATCTCGTGGTTGATCAACTCTTGTAACACTCATATTCATCAAGATCAATCAAGCAGGAAGTAGGGTATTACCTCCATAGAGAAGGCCCGAACCTGGGTAAACATTGTATCCCCCCGTCTCCTGTTACCATCGATCCTAGACGCACAGTTCGGGACCCCCTACCCGAGATCCGCCGGTTTTGACACCGACAGCGGGTGACCTCGTCCTGAGGCGGGTCCTCTCCAGGGAAGGGCTGCATAAGCTCTCACCCATGTGGGAGGGCCCGTTCAAGGTCGTCCACGTCTCCAAGCCTGGCGCCGCGCGCCTGGAGACACAGGACGGGGTACCCATCCAGAACGCCTGGAACATCAAGCACCTTCGGAAGTTCTACCCATAAAGAAAGGCCCAGTGCCTGTGAAGAAGGCCCAGTGCCTGTGAAGAAGGCCCAGTGCCTGTGAAGAAAGGCTCAGTGCCTGTGAAGAAGGCCCAGTGCCTGTGACGAAAGGCCCAGCGCCTGTGAAGAAGGCCCAGTGCCTGTGAAGATCGCCGCCCGTGATAGTCTCACGTAATAATGAGTGGGGCTGTACACGCCCCGGAGTCTCAGGAGTGCCGCCCTCAGGCCTCGGGGGCTCCCTCCCACATCCTAGTGGCAGCACTTAGCTCCGCGCTGGTGAGAAGACTTGAAGACTAGACTAGGTGTCGGACGCGGCTTTTCATTTGTTTTCCGTAGTTGGTTCACCTCCTTTCAATTGAAGCTTGCTTCTGCTGTACCTTGCTGATTTGGTTCCGTCGCCTTTTGCCGATGTTTCCGACTCCAGTTTAACCTATTCTCTCTCTCGCGCGTACCTCGCGAGGGGGCTAGGCAGGTGCCCTCACGACTGTCTTTCCTTTTCTCTACCTTCCGTCTGCTTTTTCGCGAGGCACCCTCGTTCGAGCCCACAAGCTGGCGCATCTCTCCTAATCCGTGCCCCTCGGGCATCGTGATATGAAGCGCTGGGTCAAGGCTCGGGTGACGATAAGCCTCCTAGCGAGCCTCCTAACGAATTTTTTGCAGTTCCTAAGCACCCGCTGAGTCAAGGAAGGTCCTGATAGGCACCAGGAAACAAGTGCCTCATGAAGAGGAGGTCACCCCGAACGTGCCAAGCTAAGTTGTCTCTACACAAAACAATGGCACAGCATAGAAACGATAAGCATAACATAGTGATTGAGGAGTCATGGTTCGATACACGCCCCTCCGGGGCCCATACTGGTTTCCTTTTTGATACAGGAAGGAAAGGAAGAACAAAATAAAGGTGGCATCTACCCCCACAGTGGTTCATGGGGGCGGGCTCTTGGCGATGTCCTGAGCTCAGCCGGACCCCTCCTCGCGCTTCACCGAGGCGCGGCGATGAGACGACCCGCTGCCGCCTTTGAAGCGGGCGCGGCAGCGTGGCGGCTGGTCGTAGCCACCACTGCTGGAGCTATCGCCGGGGGAAGAGCCGCCGTAGCTGGACGAGACATGGTCGGCACCAAGGGCGGGTTCGCCCTCCTCCTCATGCCGACCGTCGCCAAGGACGAGCACCTCCTCGCCGTCGTTCACCTCGGGGCAGCACCCGGTGCGGCGACCATCTTCCCCAAACACCCTCACGTACAGGGTCGCATCACCGTCGTAGTTGAAATGGAGGGTGCACCGCCTACCCAGGCCACGCGCGCGGGCGAACGTCTGCCAACCGAGCCTTGCCCGCGACGGAGACCTCGACTGCAACCCAAGAAGCCCTGCTACAGCAACCGTCCGCCTGCAGCCAGAACCCACCTGGACCGGAGGCTGGCAGCTCACCGGCGAAGAAGCACGGGAGCTGAAGCCAGTTGCCGATCGGGTTCTCCGACCAGACGACGAACTCCGGCAGCACCTCCGCCGAGTAGAAGCGCGGCCGGGGAGGCCGTGCAAACATGGCATGTCTCCCTTCATCGACGGGGCTGCCACGACTGGCACGACCCCTGCCACGCGCAGCGTCACCACCGTGGGAACCGGGGGCCACGGCGGGGGTCGCATTGTGCTTGCGGGGACGTCCACGTCCACGCTTGGGCGCCGGGGAGCCAGGCCCCTCGCGAGAGGACTTCCCATTCTCTGCGGCAGAGAACCTCCTCGACGGCGCCATTGGAGTCGCTGCTAGCAATGGAGCAAGGGGAAGAAGCAAGCGGAAGGGGAAGAGATGGGCCACGGGGGCTCTGCCCCCCTCCCCATTTATAGCAAGAGAAGGCCAACCAGCGCCCCCACGATCACAGGTAATGATGGTTTTTCATTGCATGTCACAGGGACTTGTCAAGTCGGGTAGTTGCCGAGGCAGCGTGGGGAAGCGGAGACGCCCGCGTCCAATCAACCGCCACACGTTGACCAAGGCCGCAGGCTATTGGGGCCTGCGGCGCTCCGTACTTGACCCTTGGCTTCGCCTCGAAGCCAAGCCCGAGCGCACCTGGGGCCCGGGGGCTACTATCGGCGTTCTGGGAACGGGGGTCCCCAGACTTGCCTACCTGCGGCCCACGGCGAGGCTCTGCGAGCGGGCCCGTACAGCCCATCTTCATCACCAGGGCATTCAAGACCCTCGCAAGGGGCCAAGCCTCGCGAGGCGGACGACACAAAACCTCCTCAGGAGCAGCCTCACCAGGTTGGCTCGCGAGGGGCGGAGAGTTCAAGGCAAGGCAAACCTCGCGAGCTTCTCGTGACGTAATCCATGACGATCAAGATCAGGCGGCCGCCAGACGGGCGCCAGTGCACATAGTGTCCTTGTTTCCTCTTTGGCGCTAAGGAAGCAAGCACAGGCACGGAGTACCGAGGCGTCAAGCAAAGGTTTCCATATCGGTGCAACAGGACCAAGACTAGCATGACGACAAGACAGAGGTCACCATGGAGCCCAAGGCGGCGTCACCACCAGAACCTTTTGCAGACGAAGACTGCTTTTGTCAGGATAAGCTGTACTAGCTGTCCCCTTTCAAATTGGCCGTTGTTGGCTCCCTTCCCGCTCAATATTTGGGGAGAGGACCAGGGCCTCTATAAATAGGGCTAGCCACCATAGTAGGAGGAAACTCATCTTGAGTAATCCTCACCCACACAGGTTCGCCAAGCACAAGAACACCTCAACCTCAGGAGGCTGTTCTTCCCCTTGTAACTGTTCATCCATAGCCCAAGAGGCAATCCACCACCACACTGGAGTAGGGTATTACACCACAATGGTGGCCCGAACCAGTATAAATCTTGTGTCCTTTGTGTTCTGTGTTTCTCGAGTTAGTCCTTGAGATCTTAGCAAACGTAGGACGTAGATCGGTAGGGGGAGATCTTCGCGCGCACCCCAGTGTTCGAACCTTGAGGGTTTTGCCGGAACCTGTGATCCGACAACTCAAAAGTAGTAAGATTCTATTTACAGTTTAACCCAAGATGCACATCACGTGGCTCCAACTACCGCTCTATTTTCTTGCATGACACGACCTGGATGTTGGATGTCCCACGTGTCGGCAAAAGGAGGAAGAAGTCGACCAAATCTTCGGTTGTGCTTTCGGGATTAGACTAGCTGTGCTAACTTAAAATTTTATTGTGTAGAATGGATGCAAGTTTTGGTATTAGGAAGAAGAGTACAACGATATATTGACAGAGCGCAATTTAGTAGATGTTGTAGCACTTTTAGCTAGAATAGAGGCTAGAGATGAGACTAGTGCACTTGTTGATAGAATACAGGCTAGACACGTCTACTTATTTACACTCAAAGAAGAAAGAAGCACGCAAGATCGAGCCTCCGCAGATCAACAATGAATGCATCGAGAAGGCACTAATCCAACTTATAGGAGCAGTTATGGAAGTTGGATATCTTCTAAAATGTATTCTTGTGGTTCTTATTTTCTTTCGTCTTGCTTTTCTAGTCAAAATTTTGGTGATGTATTTCCATGTACCAAAAAAACAATGATGAAAAAAAGATATGTGTTTGCAAAGAAAAATGTACGCGGCCGGGATGCGTCTGCGCGTTCGGCGCACGGCCACCGCATCCAAGAAATGGCCCGGACACGACCCCATTGCCCTACCCAAACGGACAGAATCCGGGCAAAACGAAGGTCCGTTTGGGGTCGTGCATTGGAGTTGGCCTTACAAGTGTGACCGCAGTTGAGGAAACCGACTATCGGCAAACCCCCACCTCGCCCGCCGCGCGATGGCTTTGTTAGAGAAACGACGAGGTTGAAGAGATTGATGTAGCACGGACTCCAAGAAATATGGTGTCAGATGGAAGTCATGCTGGTGGTGTGTGCTGTACTCCTGGACGTGAATGCTTGTTCTGGCCCATGCCACCCTACTACTCCTACTACTTATAGTAGTAGTATCGAGGATTCAAGATGTTGGTTACGTACTCCTGTGCTGGCTAGTACAGCGAACACATTAACATATGGCCCACCTCACACTGTGGCCAAATTTCCTGGAGTCTGTGCTAGGTTAAAAAGTGTTCTTTGTGAGGATGGGTGGCTGGTCTCAAGTTTAAAACTTGTTGTATTACGTACGTAGACGTAGAGATAGTGCAGCATGTGAAGCTAGTACAAATAGTGTACTATTGTTGATTGGCCTCATCCGATAACCTGTTGCAAACGTACAATTATGCATTCGGAAAATATATTTTTGCCTCGTCGCAGCACCCACTCAGAGAAGCGACTCGAAAGCCATTCATAAATTTAGTAAGTTTATCACAGGCATATCATTTTATTACATACAACAGGTCATCAACCCACAACGACAACGAGGATACAATATAAATGCTAAAGTTTTCATCACACAACAAATAACAAGCAATGAAATGAACTTCAACTCAACCAATCCTCGGTGTGTTGGAAACGCTTGCTTTGAACCACAAGCGATTCTCTGGGAAGAGCCAGCTACTGTCAATCTCGAGACCAACGCAGGACTGATCATCCAGGCTGAAGCGGCCTACTATATCACGACCAAGGTAGGGAACCACCGCAATGTCTCACGTATAGATATAGTTGCTTCTCATAAATAGTAGTAACGTTGTGTCAACAGCAGTTGGATCGCCTTTCACCATCATTGGATAGTTTTGTCCAAGGAAGAGTGAGTTTGCTCCAAGACTATCAATACTGTACCAGGGAGAAGGTGTTGGCGCTAGCACACTAGTATCCATCCCGAATACCATGCAACGGGTGTTGGAATAGGTCCGGAGAGTGCGACCATGGGAGACAACACCTGCTCCCTCAGTAGTAACATCAGCAGTGGGTTGTATACAGACAAGAAGTGGTGATCCATTGGAATTAGTTGCCAGCCGCCAGTGAGAATATGGGCCATGCTCGTCCTCATGCTCATGATCATCACCATCGTCATATCCCCCTTGGTTATAAAAAAATTCAAGTATAGGTTGTGGAATGTTCACAGGACCTTGGAAACACAAGAAGAAGGTTAATTAGTAGAGAAGGGAAACTTGCTAACTCGCATGCATGTGGATGAAACAATTATAATTACGGTGGAAGACAAACGTGCCGAAACTACGAGGATCCCATGCAAAAACAGTGCCACAAGTGGTGGAAGCAAACACAAGACCCTCGTATTCAATTGCATCACAGTACACATCCGTGTATAGAAACTGATTTTTGAGCAATATCCATCCAGTCGGACCACGAAGGACGACAACAAGCTTGTCGAAGATAGCAACAACTTGATAGTTCTTGTAATTCCAAGAGCGGTTGGGAACTCGAGAAATTGCTATCTTCCATAGATGACAGTCACCATGATCATATTTGAACGTACGTAGATCATCTGTATGCTCAACCTCAGGGCACTCGGAGATTTTTGGAAGTGGAATCCGCTGACGAGTGTACACATTCACAAGTTCCCACTCGCAATTGTACCCAATATAAACAACCCAATCTCCATTTGCGCCAGCCCAGGCCTTACCCTGAAGTGATGGCATCTTGACATCACACGTATCGTTATCAAGCGGCATCAACTTGCACAAGGCGAGGCCTCCGTCGTCCGCGCCCATGCAAACAGGCTTATAGCGAAGAAGATAAGGGAGATCAAACCGCTCCTGGACCCTTGCGTTCCTTGTAATGATGTTATTAGTTGAGTCGAGAATGGTCTTGAACAAACCTGTCATGCTAGCCGAGGTGATGACGTCGCACCGATCAATGAGTTCCCCCACCACGTCATCTTTCAGATCGGGGCAAGACTAACGGGGTCGTTTCCGGCTTGTTCCCTCCATGGAGAAGATGATCGAACAATGGCAGAAGGAAGGGTGAAGCCAAATGGAGGAGGGAGGAAGAGCGTGCGACAGCAGTTCCAAATCAAGAGGGAAAGGCGAAGAGTTGGTGGACGGTTGCAAGTTTGCCACGGTACACGAAGAGGCACCCCGGCCTACACATCCTTTCGGAAATTGTACAAAAGGACTCGTCATCGTCTCACTGACATGTTGGAACGGGACCACATGTCAACGAAACATGGTGTGTAATTTCTCGTGCAAAATGCGATCTGGCCGCATTGGCCCGGGGTGCCGCATTAGTTATCGACCTTTATTTTTTTAACATACAATCTGAGTGGATAGCTCCTGTGGTCATCACACGTGAGCAGATATATAGGTGGGCTAGGTGGGCAGGCGGCAACAATCTAAGTGCTAAAAGAGTTGATCTCGAAAAAAGAGTTGATCCAATGCTTGGTTTTGTTTGGATTTTCCAACTATGACCATTGGATAGAGTGAATCAATGGCTTACGTTCAAAGTTATTCTCACACTATAGAATGGTATAGGAACGTGGAGAGATTTGGTTGATTTTATATCGCTGAATAATATAAAATATTATGAGTGCAGACGCTCCACCCCGAGGTTTGTAGCTCCTTCTCGGTCGTCGGGAATCTATGTTCTTCCACTCTTTCGTTTAAGACATGAGCTTTGTTCATCCTATTGCCGACACGCGGGACATCTATATGCCTCCATTTTACAAAATCATACTATATGCCTCCATGACACGCGGGACATCTAGCATCAAGGTGGCGTGTCATGCAAGAAAATGGAGATATGCAGTGCGTAAGTGAGTCGTGCACTTCGATGGCACCTAGTACTACGCAATATTTTTCTCCTCGATGGCACGTGAATAGTGCACGTACTCAATGACAGAGCACGGGATGGTAGCCATGGACATGGCCGGCCCTTTTTGAAGAGAGTACTAATAAATACGTAACTTTGATGTGTCCCGTCAACTCGCAGAACGACGAGAAGCTTGCTTACTACACCTTCTTCCTCGCCAACGCGTGTGCGGTGGCTCGCAGCACGAGGAGAAACTTTTGCTTACAAGCGGTGGACGTGCAACAGTTCATTTGGTGTCAGATTGCCAGAAGTAGTACAGTACCATCATTATTGTTCGACTTCTGGAAGAGGAGAAGAGCCAAGCGCAAGGTCACCTACTAACCTAGGAGTAGTACAGTACTACTACAGCCAAAGCTGATCCACCTTTTTAGAGCATGGTTAATTAATATAGTCGTCTCTTGCAGCGGCACATCATTTAGAGCAAGTACTCTCTTCGTAGGATCAAAGGAAGTGAAACAAAAGTTGGAGTGGATGCTAGATTGCCAATTAAAACATCATTACATAGGGAAAAAAATCCTATAACATTCTATCCTATGAATCAAACGACCAATGTAGGAAATTATGAGGGGGGTCTCTCCAACAGTGTTCCTCAGCTCGCACCTAGCATCACGGTGGTCGAACTTGGAGTCATTCATCTGGTACACGTGGCATCTCAGATCTGGTACTCCAATTTTAGGTTGGCTCTATGTGATGTGGCAACTTCATGTACTAACCAGATGTTGGCTATACTACTACGGTACTCACAATCCAAGAAGTGACTCAAAACCATTCATAAATTGAGTCTATGACAGGCATTTGCAAATGTACCATTCATTACATACAACAAGTCATCAACACACAACGACAACGATGATACATGTTGGATTATAGATTATTTCCAACAAAACATTCCAGTAAATACTGAAGTTTTCATCACACAACAAATAACAAGCAATGAAATGAACTTCAACTCAACCAATCTTTGGTGTTGGAAACGCTTGCTTTGAACCATAGATGCTCTGGGAAGGGCCAGATATTGTCAATATCGAGAGCAACACACGACTGATCATCCAGGCTGAAGCGGCATATATCAGGAGCAGGGTAGGGAACCACCGCAATGTCCGAGGTATAGATACAGTTGCTTCTCATAAATGGTAGTAACACTTTGTCAACAGCAGCTGGATCGCCTTTAACCATCATTGGATAGTTTGGTCCAAGGAAGAGCGAGTTTGCTCCAAGACTACCAATGCTGTACCAGGGAGAAGGTGTTGGCGCTAGGACACTAGTATCCATCCTGAATACCCTGCAACGGGTGTTGGAATGGGTCCGGAGAGGGCGACCATGGGAGACAACACCTGCTACCTCTGTAGTAACAATCACAGTGCACTGTATACAGACAAGAAGAGGTGATCCATCGGAATTAGTTGCCAGGCGCCACTGAGTATATAAGTTCTGCTGGTCCTCATGCTCGTGATCATCACCATCGTCATCTCCCCCTTGGTTATTAAAATTTTCAAGTATAGGTGGTGGAATGTTCACAGGACCTTGGAAACACAAGAAGAAGGTTAATTAGTAAAGGGAAACTTGCTAACCCGCATGCATGTGGCTGAAACAATTATAATTATGGTGGAAGACAAACGTACCGAAACTACGAGGATCCCATGCAAAAACAGTGCCACAAGTGGTGGCAGCAAACACAAGATCCTCGTATTCAATTGCATCACAGTACTCATCCGTGTACAGAAACTGATTTTTGAGCAATATCCATGGACGAACCGTGGAATCAGTAACGACGGCAACAAGCTTGTCAAAGATAGCAACAACTTGATAGTTCTCGTAATTCCAAGAGCGATTGGGAACTCGAGAAATTGCTATCTTCCGTAGACGATAGTCACCATGATCGTATTTGAACGTACGTAGATCATCTGTGTGCTCAACCTCAGGGCACTCGGCGATTTTTGGAAGTGGAATCCGCTGACGAGTGTACACATTCACAAGTTCCCACTCGCAATTGTACCCAATATAAACAACCCAATCTCCATTTGCGCCAGCCCAGGCCTTACCCTGAAGCGATGGCATCTTGACATCACACGTATCGTTATCAAGCAGCATCAACTTGCACAAGGCGAGGCCTCCGTCGTCCGCGCCCATGCGAACAGGCTTATAGCGAAGAAGATAAGGGAGATCAACCGCTCCTGGACCCTTGGGTTCCTTGTAACGATGTTATTAGTTGAGTCAAGAATGGTCTTGAACGAACCTGCCATGCTAGCCGAGGTGATGACGTCGCACCGATCAATGAGTTCCCCCACCACGTCATCTTTCAGATCGGGGCAAGAATAACGGGGTCATTTCCGGCTTGTTCCCTCCATGGAGAACACGATCGAATAATGGCAGAAGGAAGTGTAAAGGCAATTGGAGGAGGGAGGAAGAGCATGCGACAGCAGTTCCAAATCGAGAGGGAAAGGCGAAGAGTCGGTGGACGGTTGCCAGTTTGCCACGATACATGAAGAGGCGCCCCGGCCTACACGTCCTTTCGGAAATTGTACAAAAGGACTCGTCGTCGTCTCACTGACATGTTGGAACGGGACCACATGTCAACGAAACATGGTGTGTAATTTCTCGTGCAAAATGCGATCTGGCCGCGTTGGCCCGAGGTGCCACATTAGTTATCGACCTTTATTTTTTAATGGAGTGTCGTTCAGTTTTGAAGCACGACTAACTGGTACTATTTGTAGAGAAAATATAAACTACTCTACCACTACTCCACCGCTAGTACTAGTAGTATAAAAAAGATATATAGGCTGGAGCTTCAGAGCTTTCTTGCTAAGGGCTGCCCACTTGCTTTTCACACTATCACCCTCTCTCCAGATCTAAAAAAGACGGCCTCTTTCTCCCTCCTCACTGGTGATCACAGATCCGCCGGGGAAGAAAAGGACGTGCAGCGTTGACGCACTCATCGTCGGCGAGCGAGGTCACACACTGACGACAAGGCCGTCCTCACAGACCTAGCGCTCGTGCGGGATGGCCTCCGTCCCCAAGCTCGCTGCCGTAGTGCATGCGGAGGGCGACGACCACGAGCGAAGCCACTTCCCGCCGACCCTCAGGTATGCTACCTCTTTTCGAACCATACCCTTGTTCTATTGCCCCATCTGCCACGTCTATGCATGTGGATCTTTTTCCACTCCACCATCTTCCCAATTTGCTATCCTCTGCTCTGCTGGTCACGCGGACGAAAACCTTAATTTGCACTATTAAAGGAAACCCTACTTCATGCAGACTAATCCATGTCTGGGATGAATAAGGAAAGGAAGGGAGACTGTACTGTCCAAGAGAGTAGGCATCAAACCCGCATCTAGGTTGAAAAGGGGAAAATCAGTAGCTAAGGAACGAGTCTCGTGTCTCTTGGATGAAGAAGGGTAGAAAGGCATGACTACACAATAGAGACTGACCAGGTCGATCGGTTTGTTGTCCTCACATAGGAAAAAGGTGGCTAAACAGAACAAAAATGGGACGTAATCCACATATGCTGCCTGGATATTTGTTGCTCTGGGCAACCATACCTCCCTCACCACTCTATGCGTCCGTGGAGGTACATCGTACTGGTGCGCCCACTGTCCGTATGGGCCTCCCATGCTCTTATTGTCACATTTTTGCTGTTAGTATAACGCCAGCAGTAAGCAATGCTACTGCTAAAGTGATGCCACATTTAACTAATGCCGCACTCAATCTAATGCCACCGATAAATTTAAGCAATGCCATTTAATGTCAATTGATTATTTCAGGGTTAGCTGTTGATTGTGGATGAATTAAAGATTTTTCAGCTAAGGCATTCTAATGTTGTTGCACAGCCAGTATACCAACGATGAAACTTGTTACTACCTTCAGATTTTTGCACTGTTAATGCTTATAGATTACATACCTCACTTTCATGAGATAAGTTAATTTTTTTGTACAGTGTCACCAAAATGCCAAGGCGCTGATGTTATTTTATTTTGGTTAAACTGCACAAAAAATTATGAAGACAAGAGGAAAGGTCAAGAGTGGGCACCTCCTCCTCCGGCTATTCTCTTGATTCGTTCGATCAAGTTTTTATGTTTGATCGATTATCAAGATTGGGATAGCAATTTTTAAGGTCCCCCCGAGTTCGAAATGATATTTAGCTTGGAGGTACATGGTTTGCAATTTTTTATACTATCATTAGTTAATAATTCTAGTTACCTTCAGACTTTTGTATTTGGTTTAATGCTCATGCACAGCTAGTATACCAATGCTGAAACGTGTTACCTTTACATTTTGTATTGTTAATTCTTATAGAAATCTTCCAGTGCTAGAGTTTATTGAAATATGTTCAGTAAAACCATTGTACTGTACCCTGTAATAAAATAACTAGTCTACAGTTGCACTAGCCACTGGATTAGTGTATATTTGTAGTATTCGAAATTTTGAATGGTGTTGCATTAGCGTATGGACATAAATAAAGTCTGGCAAGCTTTCCCAGATATGTGCTCAAGAAAACTACTACCTGTTTTCTAAATACTAGACGTTTGGGTACTTTAAATTGAACCACGAAAACGTCTTATATTAAGGAACAGAGGGTGTAGAGTTCACTCAAATTATCCCGGTAAACCTAGTCACACCTTTGTTAAAATTAATGTTCATTATGTTATCGGAGGAGGTCTGTAAGTTTGTCTCTAATGCCCGTCGACTACATACCTAACATCATGATGTAATGTTAAGTCATTTCCATTTGTACAGTGTCACTGAATTGTCAAGGCGGTGATGGCATTTTATTTTAGTTGAACTGCACAAAATATGCTTAAAAGAAGAGGAAAGGTCAGGAATCGATCATTCTTTCAGAAAGAACTATATATGCCTTTCTGACATCAGCCGCTGTTGCCTTATTTATTCCTTCAAATAGGTGGTTAGAAACAGTCTTGCTACCTTTTCCCATTAAGAAATTGGAATGCTTATATTTGTGAGTCTATGCTTCAACTAGTGCCACTTTTATAGTAATCAGACTTTAAATATCTATGCAAACAGGGATGCTCGATTTTAGTGGAACTACACAAAAAGTCCAACTGGTTCAACATTAGGAGCATGTTTTCTTCCAAACCTTTATATCCAATTGGTGGCACTATGAGCTGTTCATTACGAAGGTACATGGTTTGCTACTATCTTGCTACTCTTTTTATACTGTCATTAGATATAATACTAGTGGTTTGCAGGTGAATTTATTGGTAGGGTGGACCTACATTGGAGGTGCAGGACAGGATTCAATGATTGGATGCTCAATTTCGGTTGTATCGATTTCACCTCTTCCATCACTGCGAACATGGATATCCTTGGTCTGATGAAAAATAGGCGCTATATTTCTGCTTTGAACTAGCAAATCAATTCAGTATGAAATTGTCCAGGGCAAAACATGACTGTATCAAATTGTCCAGTGCAAAACATGACAGGTGCTAAGCGGAAGAGACATGTTTAAACCGAAAATACAAGGTGGGGTATATGTTTACTAGCTACTTGATATTTGTGCAGACAGAGATGTCTGCCCGTTGCTATTTGGCAAACACACAAAGTGACCGCAATTTTGGTTGGACTGCACAAGAGGATAGTATAGTCACTGCATGCAGTGCCATTTGAAAATAGAGACAAAAAGATTGGATAGTCACTTCATGGACTGCAGAAAAGTAGTACTGTACTATTTATTGGCCAACACTAGGTGCTTCATTGCTTTGGTCTGATTATACAATGGGCATCATTTTGCCTAAGTTAAAGTTTGTATTCCGAAAATAGTCTCGCCGTGTGATCGAGAGAAGACTAAATCATATTGCAGTGGATGTTCCTCCATCATGTGTGGTTCATTCTCATGGTTTCAGCTGTTGGTGAAACCACTTACGTTTGCAAGAGGAATTGTAGACTTCACAAACAAATTTGTCTTTCAGTCTGTACTGAATATGCCAAGAGAAGCATCCATGTTAGTAGGCAAAACAAATGTTTTTTCTAGATCTTTGCTTTTGGAGCCACATATTTGTATATGATCTGTGAATCATTGAGATGCATTAACATGTTGATCTTATGTATGGGAATCATACTAGTTGGTTTTAGTTGCGACGCAAGATCCGAAGTGGCTGATCTTTGCTTTTGGAGCTACATATTTGTATATGATCTATGAATCATTGAGATGCATTAACAGTTCATTATTTCTGTTCGCTCAGTGTTTACAAGTTACTGATCGATCACTAGCTAGCCTACTAATGCGCTCCTGGCAGTTTTAGTTGCAACGCAAGATCCGAAGTGGCAGTTTTTTGAATAAAAATGCCTACCTCTGAAGAAACTGACAAGCTCCTCTGAAGAAAATGCCATGCGAATCTGAAGAAACTGCCAGCGAAAATGTTCGCAAATGCCTTATCTCCCAGCTAAAGTTCATCAACTAATGCCCTCGGCTGCGACTCGTTGCATGCTGCTCCGCGTACTGGCTGCGAGCGATTTTGAGTGCCTGCATGCAGCCGGCCATAGTTAAGGCAGCTAACTGATGCGAAAAGAGATGCTCTTTAATTGTTGCGGGCCTTTTAAATCCGTGGAATCATTATTGACAAGGAGGGAGATGATTCGAGTGCACTCGTTTGACCGTCATGCCGGCGTGCGACCCAGCACGGACGGGACGGGACGGCACAGTCATAATTTCAGTTCTCTAGTTTTCCATGGCAAGCTGGCGCGCTAAGCCATGCCTGCTTAATTATGCATTGAATTCCGATGACCGTCGCACTACCTTCCGCCTATAAGTACTCTTTCTTGGCCTTCTATGCTGGCACCATGACCCAACTCACCCTATCCTCATAAGCCCCCACTAGCCCGACGTCGCTCGCCACTTATCCTCGCTCTCGCCACGTCCGCCATGCCCCCGCCCATCCGCGATAGGCGAGGCCGGAGGCGGTCACCGCCGGAACTAGTGTTCGGTTTTTCACCGGAAGGCAGGCGGAGGGAGGAGGCATTCTATCGGTCTTTAGATGGCAATGCGTAGATCGAGGACTTGTTGGAGCGCGACCGCCTGGCGGAGGAGCAGGAGTTGTTGTAGCGCGACTGCTTGGCGGAGGAGCAGCGTATCGCCGATTTGCACCGCCAGCGAGACATGGAGCAGCAGCGCACCAACGCTCTGAGTCACGAGTAGAGCGCCCGCAACTGGGCCGACTACATGGAGGCCGGCACCCGGCAAATAGCCCTGGAGGTTGTCGGGCACGCACGCATTCGCGACGCCGATTTTTACTACCAGCTCATCAAGTGGGTTTCCCGCTTAGAAGCCAAAGCTTCGGTGGACCACGTCGGCATGGAAAGGTCCAACGCGCGCGAGCAACGAGCCCTATCGCATCTCTGGCAAGTTCGAGGCGAGGCGGAGTACGCCGGTGCCGGCGTTTAGCGTCTACCGCAGATGGCGGCCGGCATCGTCTAGTTAGCTAAGAGTAAGTTAGTACTTGTACGCTACTAGAGTATTACTGGGAGTAGATAGTTAACTTGGCTATGATGGTTGTCAACGTGGAAGTTCAGTACTCTATTTGTGGATCAAACCTGTTAGTTTTCTCTGAATGTTGAACTTTCCGTTTGAACATATGGAATGGGCTATTATTTTTTTAAATGGGTTGTATTTGTCCTCCACGGGTTTAGAGGCTGACTTGTGGGCCTACCAAGTTGACGCGTACACAATCAGGAGATGATTGTACATGGAGAGGATGACAGCAGGGACCCGCCAAGGTCATGGCAGTACGCAAGCAAGTGCCTCCTTATTTCAAGCCAATAAAAAATGGCTCCTCCTAATGGATTTCTGACACCTGGGTCCCATGCCATTGTCAACGTAGTCAATAAACAAGAGAATTGCACAACGAGCAGCTGACACCAGGGACCCAGCAGCTTGCCCAGTTATTTTTGTTTTGGGTTAATTTGATAAATGCCTCTCCAAATCTGGTGTTTCTGAGAAATTCCACTGCAATTTCCAAACTTTGAAAAATGCCATTTCATGCCATTTCCAGTGGCATTTTTCGAAGTCTGGAGTGGCGTTTTTCAAAGTTTGCAAATTGCAGTGGCGTTTTCCAAAGTTTGCAAAAATTGCAGTGGCATTTTTCAAAGTTTGGAAATTGCAGTGGCATTTTTATGAATCGCCATAATAGGAGTGGCATTTATCTAATTTGTTTTTGAGACGGAATCAGGTTGTCAACTGGGCTGTGCGGGGCACTCTGGCCTGTCTAGACAGCCTTCTCTTTTATGTTTACCACAGACCAGCCCAGTATTTTTTTTTCTTTCTGAAAATGGCTAGCCCAGTTTTTTGTGATTTGCCAACTAAGTCGCTTTGTCAGGCCTGTTGAGTTGCAAATCTTTCAAGACGAGGAGAGCTTCATTCAGCTGGCCGAGAAAATGGCCTATCAGTAATGAGAAATGGGCTGTACATTTTTAAAACACATCAAACCGGCAATTAGTTTCAAATTTCTTTTTTTCATTTCGAGATTTTAAATAGCATTAATTTTTATGCATGGACAATTTGTTGGATTTTATATTGATATACATTTATTTTTAAAATCAGTTTGAATGTGACTCGAAATTTCAGGATTAAAAACAGTTCGTACCGCACCGAAATATGCAAAATTTTGTATAATTTTTTAACCGTGGCCACAATATGGGCTGTAATGCTAACAAAAAGAATACGGGCTCCAAAAAAACCTTAAGAATTAGCAAATGGGTTGTAAATTATTAGAAATAATGGCAGATGGGTTGTATGCTGTTTACCACAGATTTGAGGCTTTCCTAAAAAAAAGGTTGACGCACAAGCAGTGACTATTGGATGTCCATCCAACGGCCGTCGTGCTTCTTCAATCTCTGCTCTTCCTGCTCCAGCCGCTCAAACAAGCTCCGGCGGGACTGCCTGCTCCCTCCTTCCCGCGGCCGACTGTGCTGCCGCGCAGGCCTCACCGCCCCACCGTACTCCCATCACTGGCCTAGCCATCCCTCTACTCACCCACACCTGCTGTTATTCTCCGGCGACGGCAGACGAACCAGTAAACCCTCGTACAGTCGTACTCCCCTCCGTGTGGGAAACAACTGCCGAGACTTCCCTGCCTCCGTGTCATTCCCTTCCTAGGCATCGTCGTCGTCCACCGCCCTGGTGCTCTCGGCGCGGCCTGGTCAACATGGTCAACGACCGACATGCATCTGAAGTGGACTGTACGTGGAGAGGCTGACAGCTGGGCCCACGGCCGCACGCAAGGAAATGCCTCCTTATTACGCGCAAAATAATGATTCCTCCACCTGCCATCTGGGACCCACCGAAAGGGCATGTGTATTTTGCAAAAAAACGTTACCGCCGCTGACAGGTCAGACCCACCAGCTATATCTTCGCACGCAAGGAATTGCCTCCTAATTACGCACAAAAAAATGAATACTCCCCCTGCTAGCTGGGACCCAGTATAGTGGCAGGCTGACTTGTGGGCCTACTAAGTTGACAGGGACGGAGGGCTTTGTCAACTTAGTCAATATGCACGATTCTAGCTCCACTGACCGCACGACGTCCATCCAACGGCCGTAGTGCTTCTTCAACCTCTGGTCTTCTTGCTCCAGCCGCCCAAACCAGCGCCGGTCGTGCCTCGTGCTCCTACCTCCCGTGGTCGGCTGCGATGCGGCGGAGGCCTCACCGCCCCTACTACTCCCACCGCTGGCCAGGCCATCCCTCTACTCACCCACACCCCCTGTTATTCTACGGCGACGGCAGCCTCACGCCGCAGCGAACCTGTGAACCCTCATACTCCTCTACGTGTGGGCATCCACTGCCGCGTCTTCCCCGGCTCCGCGTCGTCCCCTTCCTAGGCCTTGCCGTCGTCCACCGCCCTGGTGCTCTCGGCGCGGCGTGGTCAACATGGTCAAGGAACGACTTCCATCGGAAGAGTACTGTACGTGGAGAGGCTGACAGCTGGGTCCACGGCAGCCGCAAGGAAGTGCCTCCTTATTACACGGAAAATAATTATTCCTCCACATGACAGCAGGGACCCATCGGACAGGCCACCGTATTTGGCGAAAAAACGTTCCCCCTGACTGCTGGAACCCATCAGACGGGCCACCGTATTTCGCAAAAAAAACATTCCCCCCGCTGTCCGCTCGGACCCACCGGAAGTGCCTCCTTATTACGCACAAAAAATGAATACTCCCCTGCTAGTTGGGACCCACCTTGCTGGGTGGCCGACTTGTGGGCCTACTAAGTTGATGGGGACGGAGTGCTTTGTCAACTTAGTCAATATGAACGATTCTAGCTCTAGTGACCGTACAATGTCCATCCAACGGCCGTAGTGCTTCTTCAACCTCTGGTCTTCTTGCTCCAGCCGCCCAAAGCAGCGCCGGTCGTGCCGCATGCTCCTGCCTCCCGTGGCCGGCTGTGCTGCCGCGGAGGCCTCACCGCCCCCTACTATTCCCACCGCTGGCCAGGCCCTGTGGCGACGGCAGCCTCACACCGCAGTCGAACCAGTGAACCCTCGTACTCCTCTCCGCGCGGGCTTCCACTGCCGCATCTTCCCCGGCTCTGCGTCGTCCCCTTCCTAGGCCTTGCCGTCGTCCACCGCCCTGGTGCTCTCGGTGCGGCGTGGTCAACATGGTCAAGGAACGACTTCCATCGGAAGAGTACTGTACGTGGAGAGGCTGACAGCTGGGTCCACGGCCGCAGCAAGGAAGTGCCTCCTTATTACGCGCAAAATAATTATTCCTCCACCTGACAGCGGGGACCCACCGGACGAGCCACCGTATTTCACCAAAAAAATGTTTCCCCCTGACTGCTGGGACCCACCAGCTACATCTTCGCACGCAAGGAAGTGCGTCCTGGCAAAAAAACGATTCGCCCCCGTGACTGTTGGGACCCACCAGCTACATCTTCGTACGCAAGGAAGTGCCTCACAGTTGGGACCCACCTGGTCGAAGCGTACGTAGCGTTGTCATTCTGGTCGCGAACGTGTACGTACATACTGGTCGATGTAGAGGCGCGCACGTGTCATAGTAGAGGCGCGCACGTAGCATGTACACGTACGTACAGCGACCAGTGTGCAAGAAAGAAAATACGGCCACGTACGTACATACGGGCAGGGTCTCGAACGCCTACTCGTGCATACGTATGGCCAAGGCTCGTGTACATGGCTGGGTCGGAACGGAGAAACTGCGTCGTCGTCGTGTTCATGGGGAGCCAACCGTCTGGGTCGGAACGGAATGCGTCATCGTGTTCATCGGGAGGGCTTGAACGGAACAGCCGATGGAAACGAGGCCTGGCGTACAGCAGAACGGAGGAAACGGCCTTGTGTTTGACTGGCCACGGTCAAAACGGGATCCTGTTCATCGTGAGGGGTCAGGCGTACCGCAAAATGGAGGAAACGGACCTCCTACGGTCAAAACGGGGTTCCTGTTGATCGGGAGGGGTGTGGCGTACCGCAAAGCGGAGGAAAGGACTTGTGTTGGAGCGCTACGGTCAAAACGGGGGTCTTGTTCATCGGGAGGGGTGTGGCGTACCGCAAGACGGGACTCCACGGGATACTGTTCATCTCCACCGTCGACCCCCTCCAGCCTCCACGGGGTACTGTTCATCCACCGTCGACCTCCTCCAGCCTCCACCTGCGACTGTTCATCCACGGGCTCCTGTTCATCCAGCCTCCACCACGCGCTACTCCACCGGCTACTGTTCAACCAGCCCTCTCCACGGGCTCCTGTTCAACCACCCCTCCACGGGCTCCTGTTCATCCAGCCCTCCACCGTCTACTGTTCATCCAGCCCTCCACGGGGTGGTCCTGTTCATCCAGCCCTCCACGGGGTCCTGTTCATCTGGCCCCAACCGGCTCGATCGATCGGGGTCCTGTTCATCCAGAGGCAACACCACGGGGTCCTGTTCATCCACCCCCACCGGGAACAGTTCATCCAAACCGCCCAGCAACGCTCACTGTTCATCCAGAGGCAGCATCGATCGGCTTCAGTTAGCAGCAGTAGCGAAGGAATCGCTCGATCGGGTTCAGTTAACAGCCATCGATCGATCGCTCGGGTTCAGTAACGCGTAGCCTGTAGTGCAATCGCTCGGGTTCAGTTAGAGCCCAACGCCTCGCACCCACGCGTGTGCGTGTACGAGAGAAATGCGCATCGCTCGGCCCCGACCACCCACCGTAACCGGGAACACCCTGATATTTTCCTCGCCCTCGCCTCTACCACGGTTTTTCCGTCATGGACGGCCCAAAGAATGTCATGCAGCTACGTCTCCGGCCCGCCCAGGACGAAAAATGCATTTTCTGTCATGATTTTTTGTCATAGAAGTAGGACCCCACCACATCTATGATGATACCGGGTTTTGTCACAATTATCGTCATAGAAGTGTCATAAGTATGCCAGAAAAAATTCGTTCGGCCCAAAATGTCACGGATGTGTGTTTTTTGTAGTGTTAGCAAGCATTGTATTGGTCACTTGAACAATTCATGAAAGAATATTGAGGGAATAGAGATTTCACATATAAATATACTATCTTGGACATCTTTTGTAATTGTGAGCACTCATTAAAATATGATATGCTAAAAGGTTGATGTTGGACAAGGAAGACAACATAATGTCTTCTTATATCCGAAATAAAGTATATTGTCATGGATCATCCAACATGCTGAGCTTGCCTTTCCCCCTCATGCTAGCCAAATTCTTTGCACCAAGTAGAGATACTACTTGTGCTTCCAAACATCCCTTAAATCAGTATTCCCATGAGAGTCCACCATACCTACCTATGGATTGAGTAAGATCCTTCAAGTAAGTTGTCATCGGTACATGCAATAAAAATTTCTCTCTAAATATGTATGATCTATTAGTGTGGAGAAAATAAGCTTTATACGATCTTGTGATGTGGAAGCAATAAAAGCGACGGACTGCATAATAAAGGTCCCTATCACAAGTGGCAATATAAAGTGACGTTCTTTCGCATTAAGATTTTGTGCATCCAACTATAAAAGCGCATGACAACCTCGCTTCCCTCTGCGAAGGGCCTATCTTTTATTCTTGCCTTATACCTTATGCAAGAGTCATGGTGATCTTCACCTTTCCTTTTTACATTTTATCCTTTGGCAAGCACATTGTGTTGGAAAGATCCTGATATATATATATATATATATATATATATATATATATATATATATATATATATATATATATATATCCAATTGGATGTAAGTCATCATGAACTATTATTGTTGACATTACCCTTGAGGTAAAAGGTTGGGAGGCAAAACTATAAGCCCTTATCTTTCTCTGTGTCCAATTAAAGCTTTGAACCCATAAATATCACATGAGTGTTAGCAATTGTGAAAGATTAAATGATAGTTCAGTATGTGGAGTTTGCTAAATCAAAGCTCTGACATAGACCCTTCCTGAAAATAAGATGAATTGCAATTGTTTGATGACTAAGGGCACTGTTTGTTAGTTTTCAAGAAAGTTTATGATCTATACTTTAACATGTGAATAGTTTGTTACTTGATCGTGAAAAGTTTTATGAGATGAGCTACTGTTATGACATATGATGATGCTAGAAAAGGTGATTGAAATTATCATTGATCAAACTTGTGCACCTGTTAGCATTCACACTTCATAAATTAATTCTTTTATCATTTACCTACTCGAGGACGAGCAGGAATTAAGCTTGGGGATGCTGATACGTCTCCAACGTATATATAATTTATGAAGTATTCATGCTATTATACTATCTGTTTTGGATGTTTATGGGCTTTACTAAACACTTTTGTATTATTTTTGGGACTAACCTATTAACCAGAGGCCTAGCCCAAATTGTTGTTTTCTTGCCTATTTTAGTGTTTCCAAGAAAAGGAATATCAAATGGAGTCCAAACGGAATGAAACCTTCGGGAGGGTTATTTTTGGAATGGAAGCAATCCAGGAGACTTGGAGTAGACGTCAGAGATGCTTCGAGGAAGCCACGAGGCATGGAGGCGCGCCCTACCCCCCTGGGCGCGCTCCCCACCCTCGTGGGCCCCTCGTGGCTCCCCTGATCGACTTCTTTCGCCTATATATGTCCATATACCTTAAAAACATCGGGGAACACAATAGATCACGAGTTCCGCCGCCACAAGCCTCTGTAGCCACCAAAAACCAATCGGGGCCCTGTTCCGGCACCCTGCCGGAGGGGGGATCCATCACCGGTGGCCATCTTCATCATCCCGGTGCTCTCCATGACGAGGAGGGAGTAGTTCACCCTCAGGGCTGAGGGTATGTACCAGTAGCTATGTGTTTGATCTCTCTCTCTCTCTCATGTTCTTGATTCGGCACGATCTTGATGTATCGCGAGCTTTTCTATTATAGTTGTTCTTATGATGTTTCTCCCCCTCTACTCTCTTGTAATGGATTGAGTTTTCCCTTTGAAGTTATCTTATCGGATTGAGTCTTTAAGGATTTGAGAACACTTCATGTATGTCTTGCATGTGCTTATCTGTGGTGACAATGGGATATTCGCGTGATCTACTTGATGTATGTTTTGGTGATCAACTTGCGGGTTCAGTGACCTTGTGAACTTATGCATAGGGGTTGGCACACGTTTTTGTCTTGACTCTCCGGTAGAAACTTTGGGGCACTCTTTGAAGTTCTTTGTGTTGGTTGAATAGATGAATCTGAGATTGTGTGATGCATATCGTATAATCATACCCACGGATACTTGAGGTGACAATGGAGTATCTAGGTGACATTAGGGTTTTGGTTGATTGTGTGTTAAGGTGTTATTCTAGTACGAACTCTATGATAGATTGGACGGAAAGAATAGCTTCGTGTTATTTTACTACGGACTCTTGAATAGATCGATCAGAAAGAATAACTTTGAGGTGGTTTCGTACCCTACAATAATCTTTTCGTTTGTTCTCCGCTATTAGTGACTTTGGGGTGACTCTTTGTTGCATGTTGAGGGATAGTTATATGATCCAATTATGTTATTATTGTTGAGAGAACTTGCACTAGTGAAAGTATGAACCCTAGGCCTTGTTTCCTAGCATTGCAATACCGTTTACGCTCACTTTTATCGCTTGCTACCTTGCTGTTTTTATATTTTCAGATTACAAAAACCTATATCTACCATCCATATTGCACTTGTATCACCATCTCTTCGCCGAACTAGTGCACCTATACAATTTACCATTGTATTGGGTGTGTTGGGGACACAAGAGACTCTTTGTTATTTGGTTGCAGGGTTGCTTGAGAGAGACCATCTTAATCCTACGCCTCCCACGGATTGATAAACCTTAGGTCATCCACTTGAGGGAAATTTTCTACTGTCCTACAAACCTCTGCACTTGGAGGCCCAACAACGTCAACAAGAAGAAGGTTGCGTAGTAGACATCAGCAGCTCGACCAGCTGTTTCAGCTGGTCGCTGAAGGGCACCGGATGTTCTGGTCCAAGGTATTGCGACCAGAACAGCTTCTCCGTAGAACTCCCTTCTTTGGCTCGATAGAACTCCCTTCTTTGGCTCGATAGAACTCCCTTCTTCGGCTCGATAGAACTCGGCAGCATCCGATACGCTGCGCGGCAAATCCGTAAATGCCCCTAGAGAGCTCCAAATTTGGGTAAGTAAAAGCAATGTTTCCTTCACAGACTTGCTTTGCATAATGAAAGCCTTACCCGCCGCGATCTTCTTGGCCACCTGGATTTCCTGGAGGGCGCTCTGGGCTTCGGCTCGGGCATCTCGTGCGCTCTGGCGGGCCTTCACAAGTTCGGACCCTTGCGCCTTAGAATCACGCTCCAAGGACTCATACTTCTTGACGGCGTCCTGGAGCTCTTGCTGGACCTCACTGACCCGGGCCTCGTGCTTCTCGCGCGCGGCGTGTTCCTTGGCCGCTTTGTCCTCGGCCTCGGCTAACGCCTTCTTGAGGGCTGCCACCTCGGTCGTGGCCCCTAATAAGGTTCATGACACTTTAGTCAGCACGAACCATTCATCCTTTCTAAAAATACACGCAGGTTACTGCATACCTTGGCTATCCTCCAGCTGCTTCTTCACAAGGCCGAGCTCTTCCTCGGCCCGCTCCAGATTCTGCTTCAGTTCGGAGACCTCCGCAGTATGAGCGGCAGCAGCCAGCAGCGACGCCTGCTTATTCACATAGACATCTTATGTTAGGCTCCTGCGGCAATTAATTTGATCCTCTGTTCGGTTTTTTCTTCCCGAACACCGAACAAAGCATCAGGGGCTACTGTCTACACTGTGGTATTCTTCCTAAAATTACATTACTTGCCTCAAAGCCTGTTAGAAGGCTAGCGCAGGCTTCGGTCAGTCCACTTTTGGCAAACTGAACCTTCTCGATAACTGTACCCATAAGGGTACGGTGTTCATCCACAATGGAAGCGCCTCGCAGCGTTTCCAGCAGATTATCAGGTGCCTCTGATTGGACAGAGGCCATCGGCGGAACAGGCACACCTCCTCCTTTCGGGAAAGGCCGCTCGCCTGACTCCGGAGCCTTGTGGGTCCCTGGAATGGTATCCGGCTGGGGGCTGAATTGAACTTGTCCCCCATCACCAGTCCCCATGGGGCTTTTTCCCCCATGCGTCCGGCGACCGAGGAATTATCTTTTGGCACCACCTCGACAGCCTCCGGAGCCTCTCCCTGACCTGGGAAGGTCCTTTGGGACACCACCTCTTCATTACCCTTGGCCGGGGGAGAGTGAGCGGGCGGCGGTGACACGCTGGAAATCTCCTTTGAATCTAACGAACCTCCAGTTGAGGATCACGGGGAGCTGTCACGGGCCAGACTGCAACAGCATAAATTAAACATATTAATATTACAAAGCTGAAAGACCAGACGTTGAGACGTGCATAGGGTTTTTGGTACTTACGATGCGGCCCGAGGCTTGGTCCGGGGGGGTCGCTCCGGACTGCTATAGACATCCCACGCGGAGTTACCCGCGAGGGAGCCCTTCCCCCTCTTGGGCACCTTTGCCTCCAGATTTGTGGAGGCCGCCCTTTTCTTCCTTCCCCCCTCAGGGGGGAGTCGCTTGCTTCCTCCTCCTCCTTGTCGTCTTCGGCGGCCGAAGAGTGAGTCTCGTCTTCGGAAGTCACGTCCGAGGCACCTTTTCGGCGAAGGCCACTCCTGGCCCCCTTGTCCGTTTTCTTGGCCTTCTTCTCCGGCATCTCATAGGGAGCCGGAAACAAGATCTTTGTCAGAAGTGGGAATTCTTGGTCTTCGGGCAGCGGAGCCGGACAGTTAATCCGTCCTGCTACCTCAATCCAGGCCTGACGAAATTGATAGGAGGGCTTAGACTCCTTCCTCAAAATATGCCAGTAAAGGGTATACCTTGAAAACATGAAAGAACATACCGAATTCGCCTGGCGCTTTAAGCTAAGCCCACGATCCTCGATCGTGGGCGGTGGTGTCTCGCCGGCCTTGAAGAGCACTTTCCAGATGTCTTCGTGTGTTGTGCCGAAGAGCTCTAGTAGCGTCTGGTGCTTGGTCGGGTCAAACTCCCACAAATAGCAAGCCCGGCGTTGGCACGGAAGGATCCGGCAACGAGCATAACCTGAATCACGTTAACAAGCTTGATTTTCTTGGTTATCATGTTCTGGATGCATGTCTGGAGCCCAGTCAGCTCGTTCGAGGAACCCCAGGTTAGGCCCCTCTCTTGCCAGGAGGTGAGCCGCATCGGAACTCCGGATCGGAATTCGGGGGCCATCGCCCAGTTGGTGTCACGCGGCTCAGTGATGTACAACCACCCCGACTGCCACCCCTTCACCGTCTCTGCAAAGGTGCCCTCGGGCCAGGTGACAATGGGCATCTTGCCCACCATGGCGCCTCCGCACTCCGCTTGTTGGCTGCTCACCACCTTCGGCTTCACATTGAAGGTCTTTAGCCATAGGCCAAAGTGAGGTGGGATGCGGAGAAACGTCTCACAAACGAAAACAAATGCCGAGCTATTGAGGATAAAGTTGGGGCCTAGATCATGGAAGTCTAACCCGTAGTAAAACATCAGTCCGCGGACGAACGGGTGCAGAGGGAATCCCAGCCCGCAGACGAAATGTGTGAGAAACACAACCCTCTCATTGGGCTCAGGGGTAGGGACGATCTGTCCCTTGGCCGGGAGTCGGTGAACGATCTCCTTGGACAGGTATCCAGCCTCCCGGAGCTCCTTGATGTCCTTCTTCTTAACGGAGGAGGCCATCCACTTGCCTCCAGCTCCGGATCCGGACATGATTGGAGTGCTTTCTCGGACGGGGGAAGCTAGAACTTGGGTGCTGGAGCTCAAGGATGGAAGGGTAGAGAAAGAGATAGGGCGTGGGTGAAGAAAGGGAATCCTTATCCCCTTATAAAGGCCATAAATATCAAGCGCCTCCCCACTCGCCTTAAACTCGCCTATTCCCAAGGGCCGTGTAAACAGCACTGTTGGGTTACCCACGCCCGTATTGATGAGAATCCCGCAATAAGGGGATACGATCTCTGCTTTGACCAGACGTGTCGATTGCAACCGCGTCTCGAAACATGGAGCGACAGACGAAAAACGGTTCAAAATTATGACCGGGCAGGCGTGATGTCATGTTGTAAAAAGTTTTCAGCAGATTGGACTCGTGGAGTATTATATTCTCTCTCCGCGGTTGTGTGTGGTGTGTGTTATAGGTCCGGATACAACCGTTACGTCTAGAGACTATTTTGGAGTTCAGAAAGGGGAACCCACCTTGCAATGCCGAAGACAAATCTGCGCGCCGGACTCCTTGTCATTGAAGCCAGGTTCAGGGGCTACTGAGGGAGTCCTGGACTAAGGGGTCCTCGGACGTCCGGCCTGTTAACCATGGGCCGGACTGATGGGCTGTGAAGATACGAAGACAGAAGACTGAACCCGTGTCTGGATGGGACTCTCCTTGGCGTGGAAGGCAAGCTTGGTGACCAAATATGTAGATTCCTTTCCTTTGTAACCGACCTTGTGTAACCCTAGATCCTCCCGGTGTCTATATAAACTAGAGAGCATAGTCCGGATAGGACAGATTCATTACCATATACTCATAGGCTAGACTTCTAGGGTTTAGCCATGTCGATCTCGTGGTAGATCAACTCTTGTAACACTCATATTCATCAAGATCAATCAAGCAGGAGTAGGGTATTACCTCCATAGAGAGGGCCCGAACCTGGGTAAACATTGTGTCCCCCTGTCTCCTGTTACCATCGATCCTAGACGCACAGTTCGGGACCCCCTACCCGAGATCCGCCGGTTTTGACACCGACAATACCACCTCAAACTGGATTAGGCTTTTACCTTCACCGTAAGGGGCCGAACTAGTATAAACTCCTTGTGTCCTTTGTCCCGTTTTAACCCCTTTAAGCTAACTACGTCATAATGGCTCCACAACTAAGTCCTTCCACTAGGACATCTGCCGTGACAATTCCACAACGGTTGGCGCCCACCATGGGGCCAGCGCATGGTGGTTTCGCGTTCTTGAAGGGAAGCTTTGAAGGGATCAAGGGATACGCTATGGGCCTGATGACCAAGAGTCGTCGCGGCAAGCTCTACATCGACGATGGAGGCTGGGGCCCTGAGGCCGGCTCAATTGAGTACGGGTACCGGGTCCCCTTCGGCGGAATCCACGTCTTCATTGGCAAGATCGGCGAACTGGGCCATGAGCGGGACATCTGCACCAACATCATCGAGACGGCTCAGCGTGCACGACCCGCCCGGGTTCAACCCGCCGTGAAGCGTGCCTTTGTTGGATTTATCCATGGGGCAGAATTGGAAGGCTCAGTGTCATGTGGTGAGACGGCCATCTACTCTGATGGTGAGTCGTCCACGGGTGAGACCAACTCAATGTATCAACTACAAGACGGATGGCTTGGGGGTTGTTCCGATGGTGACAGTATTCCGGACCCCCATGAGCCGTCAAATAGGGTGGCGATCTTCATGGTTGGCACCCAGCAGGTTCTCGGTTGGACAGCCGCCACGGCTATGACTTCCAGCACAGCGGCGGTAACGGCAGCGGGTGCTGGTGGATCAGCACGCCCGTCGGCTCAAGTTTTAACAGATTTGTTGGAGGATCTGGCAACTCTGATGGGAGTCGTCGTAACCCCAGACAACCAGGAACAGCATAAGGTAGATGTGGCTAAGCTGCATGATGAGATAGGCCAAGGAAGAGCTGGCGATGGACAACGCTAGGATGACTGCAGAGCGGGCCATTTTGAACGCTCAAGCACAGCGGATTCAAGCAGATTCATACCAGCTCATGGTGGATCAGAACGCTTCAAATGAAATCTTGAGGAGAAAACACCGGAGTCGTCTGCCTTTGGTTTATGAGTCAAGGAACCTCTTCAACACATCTGGAGCAGGGACCAGTAACCCGTCGGTGATAAACCAGATGGCTGAAGCGCCAGGGGGTGGAGCGCCGGTTCAGCCGCGCGTGACAGGTTCTCCACATGTGAATAACACCCCGCCTCAGCATGTGGTAACACCGCCGGGTCATTATTCCAACCCTTTGGACAATATGATTGCTGCAGCTACGCGATTGGCGGCTCTATCAGTCGACGGCGAGACTCCGACGGCGGTTGAAACCCGAAGGGCCAGGGAACTTCTTCAAACGGCGCTAGTACAGCAGCAGGCTTATTCTTATAGTCGTGATTGGATTCATTTGGCCCCTAGTCCAAGCCGGAGCTACAGCAGGCACATTGACTCGCCAGCAGTTTCAAGTACTGAGCAGCACCGTAACCAACCTCGTGGGCATGACCTGGCGCACAATGGTGCCAATGCCCAGAATTTGGTGGATCTGGGCAGAGCGCGTCGGGAGGCCGAGCTGGCGGCTCATCAGCACGCGCCAGTTTACCCGACGGCTTCAGTGGAGGCAGGTGTGACTTCTAGATCTTCGGGTGTGCCGTGTTTAACGGTGGCTCTATGAAACGAGCATTTGTCCAAGGACTTCAAGGGCCCTCGTAAGGTGCCTAATTACACAGCAGATCAGCCCCCTGAGGCTTGGGTGGAGAGTTATGAGATGGCTATGGAGATGCTGGATGTTTGTGAGGCTGCATGTGCTAAGTATTTCACCATGATGCTGGAAGGGACGGCTCGTACTTGGTTGAAAGGGCTACCTGCCAACTCCATTGGGTCGTGGGCAGAGCTGAAGGCCCGGTTTATCCAAAATTTCAAAGATACGTGCAAGCAGCCTATGTCAATCGTGGATTTGGTTTCTTGTGTTCAAACCGAGGGCGAATCGACGACCAGCTGGGTGCGCCGGGTCTCGACTATCATACATTCTTCAAATAATATCAACGTCGGCTCAGCGGTTTTAATGTTGGAGAAAAATTGTCGTTTCCTTCCACTCAAGCAGAAGCTTGGGCGGCTTAAACGTCATTGCAGTGACATGGGTGAGCTCATGGCGGCTCTTGTCAAGTATGCCGACTTTGATAGTACCAAGGACCCCGACTCTGAGGATGAACGATCGGGAAAGGGAAAGAAGAGTAGCGGTATGAGGGGATAGCAGCACAACCCGGCCAATCAGGGTAGTAACAGTAAGCGCAAAGCTGATGATTTTGTAGCTAACACTGGTGCACAGAATTATAACCAACATCGTAAGGGGAGGCCGGCTCAAGGGACAAAATTTGACCTTGAAGCGATAATGAATCAGCCATGTCTGAAGCACGGAACACAGGAGAAGCCGTCTACCCATCTGTGGAAGGATTGCAGCATTATGAGACAATTCAGGGAGTATTTCCAACACAACCATGTTCCGAATGGCGGTTCAGGGTCTGGCCCTCATGGTATGGGTCATGGAAGCGGTGGCTCAAATTCTGGGTTTCACGGCCAAGGCAATCAAGGTGGTTATAACCAGCAGAATAATCAGGGGAATCAGCAGCAACAACAATCTGGTTATCAGAGCAACCCGAAGCAATTGAATAGTGGACAGTACCACGTCTTCACCACTAGCTTGTGTAAGCGGGATCAGAAGCTTCAGAAGAGGGCAATGAATGCTATTGAGCCAGCGGTGCCATGTTACTTGCGGTGGTCGGAGCAGCCTATTGTATGGAGTCGTGAAGATCACCCGCCCCGGGTTGACAATCCGGGTCACCTGGCTCTAGTGGTGGCACCTCGGGTTGGGGGCTATAACTTTACTAAGGTGCTCACGGATGGAGGCAGTAGCATTAATATACTTTACTATGAAACCTTCCGTCGCATGGGACTGACCGACAAAAATCTTAAGCCGTCAAACACCGTTTTTCATGGTGTGGTGCCAGGTAAGTCGGCATATCCAGTGGGTAAGATATCTTTGGAGGTTGCTTTTGGAGATGAGCATGATTCCAGATCTGAGACCTTAACCTTCGAAGTGGTTAAAATCAAGAGCCCTTATCATGCTTTGTTCGGGCGGCTGGCTTATGCTAAATTCATGGCGAGGCCTTGTTATGTTTACTTGCAGCTTAAGATGCCAGGTTACAAGGGCACCATCACAGTGCATGGGAGTCGCAAGGTGGCCTTGGAATGTGAAGAAGGCAATGTTGCTTATGCTGAGTCTGTTTGTGCAACGGAGGAGCTGAAATTTTACAAGGATAATGTTGACCTGGCGGACATGACGTCCTTGAAAAAGCCAACCACAGAGCATGATCCTTTGCTAAGTTTTAAGTCGGCAGATGACAATAAATGGTTGGTTTTGTTCCTGGCGACTCTTCTAAGCAGTTCAACAGCAGTGCTAATCTAGATCTGAAATAGGAAAGCGCGCTCATCGAGTTCATCCGTGAGAACCGGGACATCTTTACATGGAAGCCTTCAGACATGCCGGGTGTACCGAGGGAACTCGCTGAGCACACTCTTAATATTGATCCAAAGTTTAAGCCGGTCAAGCAATTCCTTCATCGTTTTAACGAGGAGAGGCGGAAGGCCATTGGTGAAGAAGTGGCCTGGCTCTTGGCGGCCGGGTTTATCGTTGAAGTTTTCCATCCTGAATGGTTGGCTAACCCGGTGTTGGTGCTTAAGAAGAATGGCACTTGGCGAATATGTGTGGACTACACAGACTTAAACAAGGCTTGTCTGGCTGATCCGTTTGCTCTCCCTCGTATTGTTCAAATCATTGATGCTACGGCAAGTTGTGAGTGTTTGAGTTTTTTGGATGCTTATTCTGGTTATCATCAGATCAAGATGGCAGTTAAGGACCAGGAGAAGACAGCTTTCATTACTCCGTTTGGAGCCTTCTACTATGTGTATATGCCTTTCGGGCTCAAGAGTGCCCAGGCGACTTACCAGTGGTGTGTGCAGAATTGCCTTCACAATCAGATCGGGCGTAATGTTCATGCTTACGTAGATGACATTGTGGTGAAATCCAGGAAGAAGGAAACCCTGATTGATGATTTGAAGGAGATGTTTGACCATCTCCGGGTTTATAAGATGATGCTTAAACCGGCCAAGTGTGTTTTTGGTGTGCCGGCGGGTAAGATTTTGGGTTTTTTGGTTTCAGACTAAGGTATCGAAGCTAACCCGGAGAAAATCAAAGCTATTACTTCCCTGGCTAAGCCAAAGTGTGTCAATGACGTCCAACGCTTGGCAGGTTGGATAGCGGCTTTGAGCCGGTTCATAAGCCGCCTAGGATTAAAGGCTATTCCTCTGTATCAGATGATGAAGAAGACAGATGCTTTTGTCTGGAGTGATGGGCTAATGAGGCATTTGAGGCACTTAAGAAGCAACTGGCTGAGCCGCCGATTCATGTTGCTCCTATTGATAAGGAGCCTTTGTTGTCATATGTGGCTGCCAATGGTCGGGCTGTCAGTGTGGCCATTGTGGTGGAAAGGAAAGAGGCAGGCAAGGAGTATCCGGTTCAACGGTCGGTTTACTACATCAGCGAGGTACTTATTGAGTCCAAGTAGAGGTACCTGCATTGGCAGAAGCTTGTGTATGGGGTCTTCATGGCAAGCCGAAAGCTCAAGCAATATTTTCTGGGTCATCCCATTATTGTGGTTAGTTCTGCTCCTTTAGGGGATATCATCCAAAATAGAGAAGCCACAGGTCGGGTAGCCAAGTGGGCCATTGAGCTTGGACCTCATGGTTTAAAGTATGTGCCTCGTACGGCCATCAAGTCACAAGCACTCGTCGATTTTATCAATGATTGGACAGAGTTGCAGACACCTGAGGAAAAGCCGGATAACACATATTGAACAATTCACTTTGATGGATCCAGGTAGTTGAAAGGCTCGGGGGCTGGAGTTGTCTTGACTTCCCCACGAGGTGATAAATTTTCTTATGTTTTCTGGTTAATGTTCCCTTGTACTAACAATGCAGCTGAGTATGAGTCCTTGCTCCACGGTCTTCGGATGGCTAAGGAGATGAACTTAAGCCGGGTGAGGTGCTTCGGTGACTCAGATCTGGTAGCTCAGCAAGTTTCTGGCACTTGGGATTCTAAGGATCCACTCATGGCGGCTTATCGTCGAGAGGTTGATGCTATTGCAGGACACTTCAAGGGTTACCAAGTTGAGCATATCGATCGCAGGAAGAATGAGGCGGCTGACACTTTAAGCCGGTTAGGGTCTCAGCGTAAGCCGGTGCCACCTAACACGTTCCTGGATATTCTACTTAACCCTTCTGTCAAATGACCTACAGAGGAGGATCTTGCTGTTCCTGACTCGGAGGCACAATTGGTGGCGGCTCTTCATGCCATTCCTGATTGGACAGTTCCATATTCAGCTTACATGACCCGGGGTGAGTTGCCTGAGGATGACGTTTTGGCCAGGCAGATAACCCGGCGGTCCAAGTCAATGACGATTGTCAATGGGGAGTTGCACCATCACAGTGTCACAGGGGCATTTCAACGTTGTGTCTCTCCTGAAGAGGGTTGTGAGATTCTGCGAGAGATTCACGAAGGAGATTGTGGTCATCATGCCGGCTCTAAATCTCTTGTAGCCAAGGCCTTTCGTCATGGGTTTTATTGGTTGATGGCTCATGCTGATGCGGAGGATTTAGTCAGCAAATGTGATGGTTGTCAGAAGTTTTCACGATGAGCTCATGTGCCGACTCAAGAGTTGAGGATGATTCCAATTACTTGGCCGTTTGCGACTTGGGGGCTTGATATGGTTGGACCTTTCAAGAGGTCCAAAGATAACAAGACCCACCTTTTGGTGGCGGTTGACAAGTTTACTAAGTGGGTTGAAGCAGAGCCGGTTAGAAAGTGTGATGCAGCAACGGCGGTTCAATTCATCAAGAAGGTGATCTTCCGTTTTGGCTTTCCCCACAACATCATAACAGATAATGGCGCTAATCTTTCTAAGGGTCTATGAAAGAGTTTTGTCAACGAGAGCATATTTGACTTGATGTTTCCTCCGTAGCTCACCCCCAGTCCAATGGTCAAGCGGAATGAGCTAATCAAGAGATTCTGCGAGGCATCAAGCCCCGGCTTATGGTTCCTTTGCAAAGAACGTCGGGTTGTTGGGTGGAGGAGTTACCCTCAGTGCTATGGAGTATCAATACAACCCCCAACAGATCTACGGGTTACACACCTTTCTTCATGGTTTATGGAGCAGAGGCGGTTCTCCCTAGTGACATCTGTCACGATTCGCCCCGTGTGGTGGCTTATGTTGAAGCTGATAATGAAAGGGCACGTCAGGATGCACTTGACCTGTTGGATGAGGAGCGTGACCTCACGGCGGCTCGTTCAGGGGTTTATCAACAAGACCTATGTCGCCGGGTCAAAACCAGAACCTTTCAAGAAGGCGACTTGGTGCTCCGGCTTATCCAGGATCAAACTGATATGCATAAACTATCACCGCCTTGGGAAGGACCTTTTGTGGTCAACAAGAATCTACATAATCGGTCATATTATCTTATCGACGTTCGAGGCCACAAGGACTCACGCACATCGGAGGAGGAAACCCGTCGTCCATGGAATATTGCTCATCTTTGGCCCTACTATACTTGAGCCACCGGCTCTCATGATGTACATAGTTTGATGATATATATGTATATATATTATAAACAGCATAATAAAGCCGGCATCCCTGATAATTCAGGGCCTCTGTCGTTTCACTTCTTCGAAGCTGAGTCTTTATCATCTTCTTACATGTTCACTTAAGAGGCTTGACGCCCAAATTACAGGGACCAAAGAGAGTTGGATGCACAGCACAGCTCAAACATAGGTCCCCGACGAGCACAACTCATAAATATGTCACTTGGGGGCTTCCTGTTCAAACATAGGTGTATTCACCAAAGAGAACATAGCATTACTACCTGATACGTCTCCAACGTATCTATAATTTTTGATTGTTCCATGCTATTATATTATCTGTTTTGGATGTTCAATGGGCTTTATTATACACTTTTATATTATTTTTGGGACTAACCTATTAACCGGAGGCCCAGCCCAAATTGCTGTTTTTTACCTATTTCAGTGTTTCGAAGGAAAGGAATATCAAACGGAGTCCAAACGGAATGAAACCTTCGGGAACATGATTTTCTGAACAAACGTGATCCAGATGACTTGTAGTGGACGTCAAGCAATCAACAAGGAGGCCACGAGGCAGGGGGCGCGCCTACCCCCTGGGCGCGCCCTCAACCCTCATTGGCCCCTCGTGGCTCCACCGACGTACTTCTTCCTCCTATATATACCTACATACCCCGAAAACATCAAAGAGCCAAAACCCTATTTCCACCACCGCAACCTTCTGTACCCGTGAGATCCCATCTTGGAGCCTTTTCCGACGCTCCGCCGGAGGGGGCATTGATCACGGAGGGCTTCTACATCAACACCATAGCCTCTCCGATGATGTGTGGGTAGTTTACCTCAGACCTTCGGGTCCATAGTTATTAGCTAGATGGCTTCTTCTCTCTCTTTGGATCTCAATACAAAGTTCTCCTCGATTCTCTTGGAGATCTATTCGACGTAATCTTCTTTTGCGGTGTGTTTGTCGAGATTCGATGAATTGTGGGATTATGATCAAGATTATCTATGAAGAATATGAATCTCCTCTGAATTCTTTTATGTATGATTGGTTATCTTTGCAAGTCTCTTCGAATTATCGGTTTGGTTTGGCCTACTAGATTGATCTTTTTTGCAGTGGGAGAAGTGCTTAGCTTTGGGTTCAATCTTGCGATGCTCGATCCCAGTGACAGTAGGGGAAACGACACGTATTGTATTGTTGCCATCAAGTATAAAAAGATGGGGTTTATATCATATTGCATGAGTTTATCCCTCTACATCATGTCATCTTGCTTAAAGCGTTACTCCGTTCTTATGAACTTAATACTCTAGATGCATGCTAGATAGCGGTCGATGTGTGGAGTAATAGTAATAGATGCAGGCAGGAGTCGGTCTACTTGTCATGAACATGATGCCTATATACATGATCATACCTAGATATTCTCATAACTATGCTCAATTCTATCAATTGCTCGACAGTAATTTGTTTACGCACCGTAATACTTATGCTCTTGAGAGAAGCCACTAGTAAAACCTATCGCCCCCGGGTCTATTCTCTATCATATTAATCTACCATTATTTCTATTACCGTTTATTTTGATTTCTTTACTTTTAGTCTTTATCATAAAAATACCAAAAATATTATCTTATCATCTCTATCAGATCTCACTTTTGCAAGTGGCCGTGAAGGGATTGACAACCCCTTTATCGCGTTGGTTGCAAGGTTCTTATTTGTTTGTGTAGGTGCGTGGGACTTGAGCGTGGTCTCCTACTAGAATTATACCTTGGTTCTCAAAAACTGAGGGAAATACTTACGCTACTTTACTGCATCACCCTTTCCTCTTCAATGGAAAACCAATGCAGTGCTCAAGAGGTAGCAAGAAGGATTTCTGCGCCGTTGCCGGGGAGGCTTATGCCAAGCAAGTCAAGATTTGATCTCCCTGCAACTAGCCATTTCTGGCGCCGTTGCCGGGGAGTCTATGCACAAGTCAAGACATACCAAGTAGCCATCACAAACTCTTGTCCCTCGCATTACATTATTTGTCATTTGCCTCTCATTTTCCTCTCCCCCACTTCACCCTTGCCGTTTTATTTGCCGTCCTTCCGTTCGATCTTGTTTTACCATGTGCCTTCTTTTTTGCTTGCATCTTTGCTTGCTAGAAATCTATTGATATGGATCCACTTAAAGTGTTCTACTTGGATCATCTTCGATCCTTATGCGCTCGTGCTGAAACCCCAACTAGTCTAGTTGATGAGAAATCTTTAGATGAGCACGCTCATTTTGTGCGCCACCATTTGTCTGAAAAGGGGAGACTCTTATGGGATCAAATAAACAGATTGATGTGTAATGCTTGGAATCTTTGTGAAATTTATGATTTTACTTGTTGCTCTGAAAACCTTAAGAAACACCTCCCCTACCAATGTGAGTTTAGTGATAATGGAATCGTATCTTCGTATGCTAAGGGTGTTTATAATTACTATGATGTTCCACAAATTGAAGAATTTGTTGCTTTTAAGGGTGCTTATGAAATTGCTTCTTTGATTGAAACGTATGATGCTACTCTTTACAAATCTGAAAATTTTGCCATACTTAAATATTGTTATGATAATTATGCTTCCAATGCCTATGTTAAACCATATATTGAGGACTCCTCCACTGTCCAAGAAGAGGCTAATATTTCACAGGAGTCTATGGAGGAAGAAAATAATGATATGCATGAATCTATAGATAATTATGATTCTGATGATTTGATTGAAATATCCCTTGATGAACATGATGCTTTCTATTCTTATGGCCATGATGCCAATATTTATGAAGATGAATTTGCTATAGTTCCTTATATTAAACATGAGATCGTTGCTATTGCACCCATACTTGATAGTTCCTTCGATAAAAATCATGATTGCAATGATTTTATAAATTCTCTTGATGTCAATTGCACTAATAATATGCAAAACCCTAAGCTTGGGGATGCTAGTTTTGCTATGTCTACTACTTGTTGCAATGATCATGATTGCGGTGATTTTTCTTATGATCTTGAAAATTTATTTAAGCCCATGATGAATACGAGATTGATAATAGTGTTTGCAATAATATTGAAAGTGGGTTTGGAAGAGTGTCAACTTTAGATCCCACATATTTGGAGAATGTTCAATCTTATGAATTTTTTGATAAAAGTGGGTTTGGAGAGGTCATGACTTCAGTTAATGTTAATCCCACTATTTTGGAAGAGTGTCAACTTTGCATACATGTGGATCATGTTAAGAATATGTTTTGTGATAGCTATATTGTTGAATTTGCTTATGATCCTACATGTAATTATCATGAGAGAGGAAAATATGGTTGTAGAAATTTTCATGTTACTAAATTACCTCTCGTTATGTTGAGATTGCTATTGTTTCTTTCCGCTTCCTTGCATATGCTAATTTTTGCTTGCCTAGATAATTTGTTTGCTTATAAAATGCCTATGCATAGGAAGTATGTTAGACTTAGACGTGTTTATCATATGTTTTATGATGCTCTCTTTGCGCTTCAATTCTTGTCTTTCATGTGAGCATCATTAAATTTATCAATGCCTAGCTAAAAGGCTTTAAAGAAAAGCGCTTGTTGGGAGACAACCCAATATTTTTACTTGCTGTTATTCAATAAATCTTTGATCTAGCCTCTGTTTAGATGTGTTTTTATGTTTAAATTAGTGTTTGTGCCAAGTGAAACCTATAGGATCTTCTTGGATGATAGTTATTTGATCTTGCTGAAAATTCCAGAAACTTTATGTTCACGAAAACAATTGTTTAAAATTACCAGAACGTGATAAAATACTGATTCCAATTGAGGTAGATCAATAAACAAATTATCTAGGTCGTCCTATTTTGGTAGATTTTTCTGAGTTCCAGAAGTTTGCGTTTGATACAGATTACTACAGATTGTTCTGTTTTTGACAGATTCTGTTTTTCGTGTGTTGTTTGCTTATTTTGATGAATCTATGGCTAGTAAAAGAGCTTATAAACCATAGAGAAGTTGGAATACAGTAGGTTTAACACCAATATAAATAAAGAATGAGTTCATTACAGTACCTTGAAGTGGTGTTTTGTTTTCTTTCGCTAACGGAGCTCACGAGATTTTCTGTTAAGTTTTGTGTTGTGAAGTTTTCAAGTTTTGGGTAAAGATTTGATGGATTATGGAACAAGGATTGGCAAGAGCCTAAGCTTGGGGATGCCCAAGGAACCCCAAGGTAAAATTCAAGGACAACCAAAAGCCTAAGCTTGGGGATGCCCAGGAAGGCATCCCCTCTTTCGTCTTTGTCTATCGGTAACTTTACTTGGGGCTATATTTTTATTCACCACATGATATGTGTTTTGCTTGGAGCGTCTTGTATGATTTCAGTCTTTGCTTTTTAGTTTACCACAATCATACTTTCTGTACACACCTTTTGAGAGAGACACACATGATTCGGAATTTGTTAGAATACTCTATGTGCTTCACTTATATCTTTTGAGCTATATAGTTTTTGCTCTAGTGCTTCACTTATATCTTTTAGAGCACGGTGGTGGTTTTATTTTATAGAAATTATTGATCTATCATGCTTCACTTATATTATTTTGAGAGTCTTAAACAGCATGGTAATTTGCTTTAATTGTGAAATGAATCCGAATGTGATAGGCATCCAAGATGAGCATAATAAAAACTTCCATATTGAGTTCATTGAATATCATGAGAAGTTTGATACTTGATAAGTGTTTTGAGATATAAAGGTGGTAAATATTAGAGTGTGCTAGTTGAGTAATTGAGAAATACTTGTGTTAAGGTTGGCAAGTCCCGTAGCATGCACATATGGTGAAAGTTGTGTGACAATTTTGACACATAAGGTGTTCTTTTATTGCTTTCCTTATGAGTGGCGGTCGGGGACGAGCGATGGTCTTTTCCTACCAATCTATCCCTCTAGGGGCATGCGTAGTAGTACTTTGCTTCGAGGGCTAATAAAATTTTGCAATAAGTATATGAGTTCTTTATGACTAATGTGAGTCCATGGATTATACGCACTCTCAACCTTCCACAATTTTCTAGCCTCTACGGTACCGTGCATTGCCCTTTCTCGCCTTGAGAGTTGGTGCGAACTTCGCCGGTGCATCCAAACCCCGTGATATGATACGCTCTATCACACATAAACCTCCTTATATCTTCCTCAAAACAGCCACCATACCTACCTATCATGGCATTTCCATAGCCATTCCGAGAAATATTGCCATGCAACTTTACCACCGTTTCGTTTATTATGACATGCTCCATCATTGTCATATTGCTTTGCATGATCATGTAGTTGACATCATATTTGTGGCAAAGCCACCTTTCATAATTTTTCATACATGTCACTCTTGATTCATTGCATATCCCGGTACACCGCCAGAGGCATTCACATAGAGTCATATTTTGTTCTAAGTATTGAGTTGTAAGTAATAAAAGTGTGATGATCATCACTATTAGAGCATTTTCCCATGTGAGGAAAGGATGATGGAGACTATGATTCCCCCACAAGTCGGGATGAGATTCCGGACTAAATAAAAAAAAGAGGCCAAAGAAAAAAAAGAGAGAAGGCCCAACAAAAAATGAGAGAAAAAGAGAGAAGGGACAATGTTACTATCCTTTTTCCACACTTGTGAGCACCGTGATCTTCATGATAGAGAGTCTCCTATGTTATCACTTTCATATACTAGTGGGAATTTTTCATTATAGAACTTGGCTTGTATATTCCAATGATGGGCTTCCTCAAAATGCCCTAGGTCTTCATGAGCAAGCAAGTTGGATGCACACCCACTTTGTTTCTTTTGTTGAGCTTTCATATATTTATAGCTCTAGTGCATCTGTTGCATGGCAATCCCTACTCCTCTCATTGACATCAATTAATGGGCATCTCCATAGCCTATTGATTAGCCGCGTCAGTGTGAGACTTTCTACCTTTTTGTCTTCTCACATAACCCCCATCATTATACTTTATTCCACCCATAGTGCTATATCCATGGCTTGCGCTCATGTATTGTGTAAGGGTTGAAAAGGCTGAAGCGCGTTAAAAAGTATGAACCAATTGCTCGGCTTGTCATCAGGGTTATGCATGATGAGAACGTTTTGTGTGACGAAATTGAAGCATGCCTAACTATATGATTTTGTAGGGATGAGCTTTCTTTGGCTATGTCATTTTGATAAGATATAATTACTTGGTTAGCATGTTTGAAGTATTATTGTTTTCATGTCAACATTAAACTTTTATCTTGAATCTTTCGTATCTAAATACTCATGCCACAATAAAAAGAATTACATTGAAAATTATGCTAAGAAGCATTCCACATCAAAAATTCTATTTTTATCATTTACCTACTCGAGGACGAGCAGGAATTAAGCTTGGGGATGCTTGATACGTCTCCAACGTATCTATAATTTTTTGATTGTTCCATGCTTTTATATTATCTGTTTTGGATGTTCAATGGGCTTTATTATACACTTTTATATTTTTTTTGGGACTAACCTATTAACCGGATGCCCAGCCCAAATTGCTGTTTTTTTGCCTCTTTCAGTCTTTCGAAGGAAAGGAATATCAAACGGAGTCCAAACGGAATGAAACCTTCGGGAACGTGATTTTCTGAACAAACATGATCCAGAGGACTTGGAGTGGACGTCAAGCAATCAATGAGGAGGCCACGAGGCAGGGGGCGCGCCTACCCCCCCTAGGCGCGCCCTCCACCCTCGTGGGCCCCTCGTGGCACCAACGACCTACTTCTTCCTCCTATATATACCTACGTACCCCGAAAACATCAGAGGAGGAGCCAAAACCCTATTTCCACCGCCGCAACCTTCTATACCCATGAGATCCCATCTTGGGGCCTTTTCCGGCGCGCCGCCGGAGGGGGCATTGATCACAGAGGGCTTCTACATCAACACCATAGCCTCTCCGATGATGTGTGAGTAGTTTACCTCAGACCTTCGGGTCCATAGTTATTAGCTAGATGGCTTCTTCTCTCTCTTTGGATCTCAATACAAAGTTCTCCTCGATTCTCTTGGAGATCTATTCGATGTAATCTTATTTTGCGGTGTGTTTGTCAAGATCCGATGAATTGTGGGTTTATGATCAAGATTATCTATGAACAATATGAATCTCCTCTGAATTCTTTTATGTATGATTGGTTATCTTTGCAAGTCTCTTCGAATTATCAGTTTGGTTTGGCCTACTAGATTGATCTTTCTTGCAATGGGAGAAGTGCTTAGCTTTGGGTTCAATCTTGCGGTGCTCGATCCCAGTGACAGTAGGGGAAACGACACGTATTGTATTGTTGCCATCGAGGATAAAAAGATGGGGTTTATATCATATTGCATGAGTTTATCCCTCTACATCATGTCATCTTGCTTAAAGCGTTACTCTGTTCTTATGAACTTAATACTCTAGATGCATGCTGGATAGCGGTCGATGTGTGGAGTAATAGTAGTAGATGCAGGCAGGAGTCGGTCTACTTGTAACGGACGTGATGCCTATATACATGATCGTACCTAGATATTCTCATAACTATGCTCAATTCTATCAATTGCTCGATAGTAATTGTTTACCCACCGTAATACTTATGCTCTTGACAGAAGCCACTAGTGAAACCTATGGCCCCCGGGTCTATTCTCTATCATATTAATCTACCGTTTATTTTGTTTTCTTTACTTTTAGTCTTTATCATAAAAATACCAAAAATATTATCTTATCATCTCTATCAGATCTCACTTTTGCAAGTGGACGTGAAGGGATTGACAACCCCTTTATCGCGTTGGTTGCAAGGTTCTTATTTGTTTGTGTAGGTGCGTGGGACTTGAGCGTGGTCTCCTACTGGATTGATACCTTGGTTCTCAAAAACTGAGGGAAATACTTATGCTACTTTACTGCATCACCCTTTCCTCTTCAAGGGAAAACCAACGCAGTGCTCAAGAGGTAGCACTACCCTCTTGGCCAGGTTATCTTGTTCAAACATAAGTGTATTCACCAAAGAGGACATAACCTTTCCGGGTCATCCTACCTGTATACCAGCTGCTTCTTCATCAGGTAATCCTGATTAACCCGCCGAACTCTTAACAATCAATCTTTTACGGTGTATTCACCAAAGATCCTGAGCTTGTTAAGGTTAAAACGCCGGTTTGTCATGTGAGAACACGGCTTACAGATAGTCAGGATAGATCCAGGCTCATAAGCCGCCTTCCTTGAAACTTGGATAAATCGGCCTGTGATGCACGATGCTACTCCGACCTCGCGTACTCCTGATAAGTCTATCTTTTAAATAAGACCTGAACTTATCTGGGTTCGAATGTTGATTGGGTCCTGTGAGAGCCGGCTCACGGAAAGCGCGTACCTTCGAGTGGCCACCAGGATAATTTCATTGAAGAAGAAACTTTGGCTTGGCGGCCTGCAAAAGCCTCGGATTTTTTGATTTTTTGCTTTATATCATCTGTTTTTTTTCTTACCATATGGTTTTTACAAATCGGGCCAAACTGCTCTATTTATATCTCATATTTGAAGCATTTTTGGGTCTTTGCAACCCATCAGGATGGCAGACTCTAAGTCGCCAGAGAATAATAATCTTATGTTTAGAGTTATAGCTCTGAAAACTCTAACTGCATGGAGCTGATAAGCCAGCAGTCTAAGCACACACAACAGGTACGATTCTTTATTTAAACAATTGTGTCAACATTGTGGTTACACCGGCCCTGGTTATGGACCATCCGTCCCCAATGGTTTCAATTGGGTATCATGACCCGCCCGGCGGTAAACCGCTAGGGCAATTGTAATCTATTTGTGTGCAGGGTAATGATCAATTTGATCTGCATAAATCAACGCTATCAGAAGCGTAAAGTGATATTTTCTTAAACTGGCGGATCAGCAGTATTGTGCAAAACAGAAACATGCACGATGGCACGACAGATTAAAGTTTCACTACCCTATTACATGACTCCGTGAGCCAAACAAGATCAAGTATTTTCAAAGGATCAAATACATAAACCGCCCGGCGATTCACTCTTCTTGGCCTTGCTGACTTGAGGCCTCTGGATCATCCTTTTCCGGTTCTTCGTCCTCTTCCGCCGTCTGGAAATTTGGTGATGACCAATCGATACCACATAAAGCTTGAAATTCAGCCTCATCATCTATAAGTTCAGATGTGTCAACTTCAGGGGCAAAAGTATGCTTACGAATTGGGGGATTAGATCCATCACTTTATAAGCTGGCGTCGGCATCTTCTGATTATCCATGCTGTAAGCCGAATGGTATTTTGACAGGTCCGTTTCATTTGCAATCAGACTGGCCAGAGGACGTATTTCTTTCACACAGGCAGCAAAGTCCTTTTGATCAAATGAAGTGTCGTCTTCTTTCGAGCTTGGATATCCAGTAGCTACCTCAGACGGGTCTAGCTCTGGTAACCATGCCTTGGCCCGGCTTAAAGCTGTCACAACACCGACTCTTGCAGACGACCGCTTCATCTCGTCCATCCTAGCAGGCAGCACAGAAAGTTTTTTCAAGACATCTATCAAGAGAGTAGGTGCTTGATTAGCGGGAGAAATTGTGGCCAGTGCACGCTGAGCTCCAGTGTATAGCTGTTCAACAAGTTTGTAAACAACCTTGAGCTTCACAAGCATATCTTGATTAAGATTGCTGCTCCTGGGACCTGAGTAAGTCATAGATTGGTTAGAGGTGGTTTATACTATCAAGGTAAAGATTCACTTTTGATGTTTAGCAAGGCGACTCACCAAAGATAGCAGAAACCATCTGGGATACACGGTGTTTTAAACCGGTGAGCTCAGTGGTCACCTCTTGAAGAGCCGCCTCCGCTTTTTCAGCTCGCTGCGTCAAGGCAGTCTTTTCTTCAGCCCAAGCATTTTTCTCCGCCTCAAAACTGGTCTTCAACTTTTCTGTTTCAGCCACGCTAAATTGGAATTTTGACTTAGATTTCCGGGTCTCAGATTCTTGATTTTCCAGCCGGGTCTTTGCATCAGCCAATTGTGATTGAAGTTCAGCAGTGGCATCCTGTACAGGCACAGAGTTGCAAATACATTCATATCCGGATTACAGGAATATAAGTCCCAAGCCTTTTTGCAAGCAACAACACTTGGCACTTGGGGGCTAATGCTTGCCGAAATATTCTTCATACAGCGGCTCATGTCAGTAAGTCCCAAGCACTTTGCAAGCAAGAGTACTTGGCACTTGGGGGCTAATGCATATCGCTTGTGTCTCCTTACTACTTATGGTGTGCCGTAAAAAAATCATAGCCGGTTTATGGGGGATACACAGGTAAGCTCTCTTTATAAACAATGGTGAACGGGACCGGTTCATTCATGCTGACTAAACCGGCCCTTGGGGACTACGGATGCAATGTTCATTGTTCAAAATTCGGTTTAACTTCAATAGTGAAAGCCGGCCTTGGAAGGATTCCACTACAGATGCTCATGGTTATTCTAAGTCTACAGCATATTCAAGTTCATCATACCCAGTAGACTTGGGGGCTAGTAGGATGTACATAATTTATTTAAGCCGGAATTCATACCTCATACTTCTGGTGCATCTGTCTCACCATGTCAATTTCAAGATCGCGGCTGGTGTGAATTTGGTTGAGATAACTAGAGAATACTTCACTGGCGCTTAGTTGAGAATAATCAGCAATGTCAAATCTCACTTTCCTTTTTTCAATAAACTCCTGTTTGGCGGAGTGCTTAGCCAAGACAGTTGGATTTCTCGGTTCCTTAAAGCTGCTGCCAGTGATCATAACATCTTCACTATGCTCTTCTGATGGTTTAAGTGGGCTTGATGATTTGGTGTTCAAAGGATTGATATTTGTGTGGTCATCGGAGAGATCAGGAATTTCCGGCGGGACATCATGGGCAGGTTCTTCTGGTTGTTGTTCAGCAGCGTCTGATGCTGGGACTTGCTGCTCCGATTCAACGACTTTAGGATCCTCGGCCGGCTTGGTCACCTTTGCCTTCTTATGAGGCTTTGCTTGGCCACTTCACTGGTTATGACAAGTGAGTACAATTATAAAAGCATAAGGAGGTACAGAATAAAAAGTAATTGTTGTTACCCAGGGGCAGTTTTGAAAGCAGGCAGCTGGGTCTATGATGAATCGCCGGAGGAAGAGCGAGAAACCTCTTGATAGTTTGAATCGGAAGAATTAAGTGGCTGACAAATGAGACCCGCCAGCGGGTAAAAAGAGTTTAAGTGCGGAAGGACCTCGTTTTGATGTTTCCGTCGAGCCGGTGTATTTGGTAAGTCGGAGGATAATTCTTCACCTCCGTTGTTCCGAGTTTGACGCTGGTTCTCGTGTTGCTGTTGCTTCAAAAGTAAGTGAGGATCCAAATGAGCTAAGGGGTGTAAAAAGCTTACTTTCCGGGTTACCCGTCGAAATTTTTGTCTTGGCAAAGGCTCTGAGTCGGAGGAAACAATCATTACCTCTTCTTCCGATGCTTGGCTGGCCCCCGTGTCATCCTGATAATAATCAGTGTCAATAAGATGATTGAAAAAGGAGCCAAGGGAGTCAAGGGCTACCTCCAACTCAGAACTGTCGTCCAGTTCAAACATATTGGAAGCACTTGGTTTCTTTTTTTTTCTTGACGGCTTTCTTGGCGGCCCTGGCCTTCTTGGCAGCTTCATGATCATATTTCTTTTTCCAAAAATCAAATTCAGCCTTTGGAGTCATCAAAGTTGAGTTAATATAATATTTGAAGGATGAGGTAAAAGTAAGTAATTTAGAGACTCACATCCAGTGGCGGGTTAAGTTTGCAGAAAGGGTTCAGACCCACTTTACTGCAGTCTTCCAGATCTTCATTCAGAAGAGTCTTTGTCATTTCAGTGATTGCCTCCTCAGTCAAACGCAAGGAGCTATGGCGCAGTGGATCCTTTGTACCCCCCGTGTAAGTACACATTAAGCCGGGTCGGTGACTCAAGGGTATGATCCGCCAAGAAACCTAGCACCGGACCAAGTTAATGCCAGTTAAACCATTGCCTAGCAGAGCCTTAACCTTCGCAATGGTGGGGGCAAGTTTTTTATGTTCAGCAGCGGTAAGCTTTTCAGGAAGATGATGCTTTGGGTCAAGACGCTGGGCACGATAACCCAGCAGTGGATTCTCGTCAGCCGGAGAGGTATCTTTGCAATAAAACCATGTTTGGTTCCAATCTTTGGGGTGACTCGGCAAGTACGCATAGGTGAAGATAGCATCTCTTCTTCGTTGAATTGAGATTCCGCCAAGTTCCAAGCTGGGTCCGTTCGTATACTCATTTTGGCAGTTTAAATAAAAATATTCCCTAAAAAGTTCAACACTGGGCTCCTCTTGAAGGTATACTTCGCAGAAGACTTGAAAATTGCAGATGTTTGACATGGAATTGGGTCCGATGTCTTGAGGATGGAGTTGAAAGAAGTACAGAACATCTCGGAAGAATTTAGAACCGGGCGGTGAGAAGCCCTGATTCATGTGATCAGTAAAAACAATGACCTCATCATCCTTTGGCTGAGGTTTTACTTCACCCGGATCAGGGGCGCGATAATGCATGACGTTTTTTGCTGGCAAGTACCCGATTTTGACAAAGTCTTTGAGCGTATTCTAAGTGACAATGGAGGGAACCCAGTTACATGAAGTGACTATCTTCAGTGGCATTGTGGAGAACGAAGCCTAAAAGAAAGAAAAAATTTGCCGGTTTAAGTTGATTCATTAAGCCAGAAGTAAAACGCTACAGTATATATTCAGAGTGGCGGCTTAAATGGGGCCTAATGATATATGGATAATTTTAAACCGGTGATGTAAGCCGCCATGACAGCAATGGAATTCAAGATCTGACAAAAGCAAATTCTGCTAAGTGTTACGGCAAACAGGTTTCACAGATTGAAGCTATAAGATTGGATCTGCAGCAGTTCAGAGAAATGAAATAAAATCTAAACCTAAGGTGGCGGCAGCAGAAAAGTGGGGATGCCCAGATGAGATCTGTTGCGATCAGGATATATTCTAATATTAAAAAACAAGTGCTAAAACTACTACCGCACAAGATTTGTGTCGTTTTCAGATCAAAACTATGCAATCTAGGAAAGAGAAGGAGGAACGGTGATGAACGCCGACGAACAGGGAAATCCTAAGGCAGATCTATTAAGAGGAAAAGTGAATGCTTACCGACGTTGATGAACAGCGGAGGGACGCCGCGATGTTCTGGTTCGTTCAGGGTGATGCAGCGGCCGGAGTTGAGGCAGTGGACGGGGATCGACGGCGGCGGAGCTCGGGCGTGCTGGAGCGTTGTGAGGAAGAAGATGAAGACAAGAAGGCAAAGGGGGAGAGTGAAAAGAGGACCCGTGTCCCTATTTATAAGGCTGGAAGGATAAGTGGCATGCGCGGTAATTGAGGAGACAAGAAAATGGATATGTGACGGCATGAGCGCCTCGATTTTCGGAAGTTCATTAAAAGAGAAGATTTATTAAGATTTGGGCCGTATATAATATTAATAACAGGTGACGTCATGGCGGATTACCGCAATCTCGGGAGATGACATCATGGCGGGTTACAATATCTCACAAGAAGATGAAGAAGGATTTTTTCTAAGTGTTGAAGATTGACATGAACAATTTCAAATCAACCTGGGGCCTAATGTTGGGGATATGACTATTGGATATGACCCGCCCAGGAGGGGCCGGGTTATCCCAATGACGGCTCATCTAAACAAAGCCCATGAATATGTTGAAGATGGCGGTTCATGAAGTAGACTTACTAAAGGGCCCAAAACCCAAAGGCGGTTTAAGGCCCGTAAGTATAAACCGCCATGTATGTATGACTTGTATTGTAAGGCATGTAAGATAAGTCCCCGGGTCGGACACGTTTGTATGAGCCGGGCGGGACTCTGTAAGCCGCGGGGCGTCAACCCGTGTATATAAGGGGACGACCCGGCAGCGGCTTAGGGCAAGAAACAACAGATCAAAAGCCAGGCTAAGCGTATTCGCTCCCTGGTAATCGAAACCCTAGCAATACCACCTCAAACTGGATTAGGCTTTTACCTTCACCGTAAGGGGACAAACCAGTATAAAATCCTCGTGTCCTTTGTCCCGTTTTAACCCCTTTAATCTAACTACGTCGCAATGGCTCCACAGCTAAGTCCATCCACTAGGACATCTGCCGTGACAATTCCACGACACCATTCCTTATAACCTGGTCTTTAGCGTTAAAACTCGTGATGTTATTCCATTGCCTACACCTGCTTTGTTTGATCCATTTGCTAGGGGAGGATATAGGATTATGCCTGCGGACATCATCGCCTACCGGAATGCTCAGGCTGCTACAGAGGCTGAGGAGGAGCCTCAGCAGTGGGATGAGTGGATGCCTGCTCCTCGGGATCCCTACTACCATCTAGGCTACTGATCGACTACCAACTTAGGCCAAAAGCCTAAGCTTGGGGGAGTACGTGTTCTCACCGACATTATATTTATGTTCACACTTATCATTCCATTTGTCGGTATTCACACTTTTTCATTGTATCATCCATGCTTAGATTTATTTTCTTGCTTTCTTCTTGTGTGCTTGAAAAACTTTAGAAAAACCAAAAAAACTAGTGGTAGTAATTTACTTTCTATGCATACTTAATAGTAGTACTAAAAAGAAAAATCCAAAAAGATTTCCTTGTTCTTCTTTTGCTTGTTGGGAGCTTTCCCGTGTAAATAGTTTTTATCGTTTTTGCTTTTCTCTTTTCTTCTACCTGTTCAAGAAAACCAAAAACTCCAAAAATATTTCAGTGTGTTTCTCTGAATTTATTTTATTTTTATTCAATTCTTACCGAGGAGAAGACCGCGATGAAAATGTTGAGTGGCTCTCGTATGAATAACTGCTGAACTAATAAAGAGCACATTATTACCTTGTCTTCTCCTGTTGAATAAAATGTTTGCAGACTCCAGCTTAGTCCATGGCACTCTTGCATTATTATTATTTTCACACCATTCGGTCGTGCAAGTGAAAGGCAATAATGATGATATTTGATGAACTGGCCGTGGCAAAGAGAAACTGGTATGAACTCGACTTGTTCTGTTTGTGTAAATATGTTTAACCTAGTATCCATGCTTCAGCCTGTTATGATTAAACATGTTTGCAATGACAATTAGAGATTATAGTTTCTCATGCCATGCATAAGTAGCTAGGAGTGGATAATGATTTATTTTGGATATCAACTTAGCGTTAAAATGATTGTGATGTAGTATGATGATATGGTATCCTCCTCTGAATGTTCGAGTGGCTTGACTTGGCACATGTTCATGCATGTAGTTGAATCAAAACCAACATAGCCTCTATGATGTTTATGTTCATGGTGTTCATATCCTACTCATGCTAGTGTCCAATGTTACTTATGCATAATGCATGGTTATGATCGTTGTTGCTCTCTAGCTGGCCGCTTCTCAATCTAATTGCTAGCCTTCGCATGTACTAAGTGGGAGCTCTGCTTGTACATCAAAAACCTTGAACCCAAGGTTATTCCAGATGAGTCTACCATACCTACCTATATACGGTATTACCCTGCCGTCCTAAGTAAATTTGCATGTGCCACCTCTAAAAACTTCTAAAAATTATCCTTTTGTGTTCCTGGATCGTTCGTGGAATGACAGGAGGTGGTCGGTATCTTCCATGCTAAGCGGGTTATTCTCAGGTCAAGTGTTTATTCACTCGCCATCGCACGAAAAAGGGCGGTAATAGGGATGCCCAGTCCCAAACTGCAAAAATGAAAAAGAGTTCATCTCTTAAATAATCAAACAAAAACTCCCAATGGAGTCAAAACCTTTACTTTTATCGCTTGGGAACTGCCACTAGCGTGCTTAGCATGGAAGATGTTGATAACTGATGGTCATGAAGTGAATAAGAAGGGCGCATGTCTCAAAATATTATTTATCTCTGTTTTAAAAAAATTGAGCTCTGGCACCTCTGCAAATCACTGCTTCCCTCTGCGAAGGGACTATCTATTTACTTTTATGTTGTGTCATCACCTTCTCAAACAAGCGCTAGAAACTGAGAGAGCACGGTTGTCATGATTTATGCATTGTGTATAGCTAATGTTGGGTGCATCATGACTGGATCTTTTCTACCATGAATTACAATGTCTAGTCGCTGCTTGAACTTTGGAGGTGCTCTGCATTTATGTTTTGTGGTCTCAGAAAGGGCTAGCAAGATACCACTATTATCATATTATATCATGGTTGTTTTGACAACGTGTTGCTATTTGAGATATCTTATTATTGCTCGCTAGCTGATTATGTCATTGATATGAATTAATATAATCTTTAAGTGTTATTGTTGACATGGTTAGTTATAATGCTGGCTGAAAACCTAGGTGCTGTTTAAGCCTATTTATGCAAACAAGAGCAAAAGAGTTTGTAAAAGTTTTTCTTTCTCACTTTCAGTTTATCAACTGAATTGTTTGAGGACAAGCAAAGGCTTAAGCTTGGGGGAGTTGATACGTCTCCAACGTATCTACTTTTTATCACACTTTTCCTCTTGTTTTGGACTCTAATTTGCATGATTTGAATGAAACTAACCCCGGACTGACGCTGTTTTCAGCAGAACTACCGTGGTGTTGTTTTTGTGTAGAAATAAGAGTTCTCGGAATGAAACGAAACTTTGTGAGGATTTTTTATGGAATAAATGAGAATTACTGGAGCCAAGACCCACCAAAGAGGGGCCCCTGGGTGGACACAACCCACCAGGGCGCGCACCCCTCTCCTGGCGCGCCCAGGTGGGTTGTACCCTCCTGGTGGCCCCGCAGACCTCAACCCTAACACTATAAATTCCCATTACAAGAGAAAAAAATCGAGGAGAAAGAATTATCGCGTTCCACGAGAAGGAGCCGCTGCCAAGCCCTGTTCTTCCTTGGGAGGGCAGATCTGGAGTCCGTTTGGGGCTCCGGAGAGGGGGGTCTTCATTCTTCGTCATCACCAACCCATCTCCAACGCCAATTCCATGATGCTCTCCACCGGGAGTAAGCAATTCCTTCGTAGGCTCGCTGGTCAGTGAGGAGTTGGATGAGATTCATCATGTAATCGACTTAGTTTTGTTAGGGCTTGATCTCTAGTATCCACTATGTTCTTAGATTGATGTTGCTATGACTTTGCTATGCTTAATGCTTGTCACTTTGGGCCCGGGTGCCATGATTTCAGATCTGAACCGTTTATGAATTCATCATTATATCCATGTGTTAGATCTGATCTTGCAAGTTATAGTCACCTACTACGTGTTATGATCCGGCAACCCCGGAGTGACAACAACCAGGCCCACTCCCGGTGATGACCGTAGTTTGAGGAGTTCATGTATTCACTGTGTTAATGCTTTGTTCCGGTTCTCTATTAAAAGGAGGCCTTAATATCCCTTAGTTTCCAATATGGACCCCGCTACCACAGGAGGATAGGACAAAAGATGTCATGCAAGTTCTTTTAATAAAGCACGTATGAGTATTTACGGAATACATGCCTACATTATACCGATGAACTAGAGCTAGTGCCATATCGCCCTAGGTTATAACTGTCACATGATGAATATCATCCAACAAGTCACCGATCCGATGCCTACGAATTTATCTTATATTGTTTCTGCTAAGTTACTACTGCTATCATCACTGTTACACTTGTTACAAAATTACTGCTATCACTGTTACTATTACTGTTGCTGCTGTCACTACTATCAAAACTATCAAACTACTTTGCTACTGATCACTTGCTGCATATAATTAATCTCCAGGTGTGGTTGAATTGACAACTCAGCTACTAATACCTTCAAATATTCTTTGGCTCCCCTTGTGTCGAATCAATAAATTTGGGTTGAATACTCTACCCTCGAAAACTGTTGCGATCCCCTATACTTGTGGGTTATCAGGGCCATAGGTTTCACTAGAGGCTTCTCTCAAGATAGAAAATATTACGATGGGTGAACAAATTCCTGCCGAGAAATTGATAGAAAAGCGCAAAGTTATGACGATATCTAAGGCAATGATCATGAATATAGGCATCACGTCCGTATCAAGTATACCGACTCCTACTTGCATCTACTACTATTATGTAACACCCACGATGCGGATATATCTCCCACGTGTCGAGGCACGACTTAGAGGCATAACCGCATTGTGGTTTTGTCGCAAGAAGGGTCATCTTCACACAATCCCATGTAATGAATAAGGATGGGATAAAGAGTTGGCTTACAATCGCCACTTCACACAATACATAAATGAATTCATACATCATACAAGATACACACATAGGTCCGACTACGGAACCAAAATAAAAGAAGACAACCCAACTGCTAGATCCCCGATCGTCCCAACTGGGCTCCACTACTGATCAACATGAAAAGAAACAACACAACGAACAAGATCTTCATCGAGCTCCCACTTGAGCTCAGTTGCATCACCTGCACTGGTATCGTCGACACCTGCAACTATTTTGGTAGAATCTGTGAGTCACGAGGACTCAGCAATCTCACACCCGCGAGATCAAGACTATTTAAGCTTATGGGTAGGAGAAGGTAGTGAGGTGGAGAGGTTGCGGCAGCGACTAAGCATATATGGTGGCTAACATACGCAAATAAGAGCGAGAAGAGAAGCAACGGGACGGTCGTCAACTAGTAATGATCAAGAAGTGATCTTGAACTCCTACTTACGTTCAAGCATAACACAAGAACCGTGTTCACTTCCCGGACTCCGCCGAAAAGAGACCATCACGGCTACACACGCGGTTGATGTATTTTAATTAAGTCAAGTGTCAAGTTCTCTACAACTGGATATTAACAAATTCCCATCTGCCACATAACCGCGGGCACGGCTTTCGAAAGATAATACCCTGGAGGGGTCTCCCAACTTAGCCCATTATAAGCTCTCACGGTCAACGAAGGATAAACCTTCTCCCAGGAAGACCCGATCAGTCTCGGAATCCCGGTTACAAGACATTTCGACAATGGTAAAACAAAACCAGCAAAGCCGCCCGATGTGCCGACAAATGCCGATAGGAGCTGCACATATCTCGTTCTCAGGGCAACACCGGATGAGACTAGCTACGAGTAAAACCAGACCTCAAGTTTCCCCAAGGTGGCCCCGCAGGCAGCTCGGTTCGGACCAACACTCGAAGGAGCACTGGCCCGGGGGGGCTAAAATAAAGATGACCCTTGAGTCTGCAGAACCCAAGGGAAAAGGGGATAGGTGGTAGCAAATGGTAAAACCAAGGTTGGGCCTTGCTGGAGGAGTTTTATTCAAAGCGAACTGTCAAGGGGGTCCCATAAATCACCCAACCGCGTAAGGAACGCAAAATCAAGGAACATAACACCGGTATGACGAAACTAGGGCGGCAAGAGTGGAACAAAACACCAGGCATAAGGCCGAGCCTTCCACCCTTTACCAAGTATATAGATGCATTAATTAAATAAGAGATATTGTGATATCCCAACAAAAACATAATCCAACATGGAGCAATCTTCATCTTCACCTGCTACTAGCAACGCTATAAGAGGGGCTGAGCCAAAGCGGTAACATAGCCAAACAATGGTTTGCTAGGAAGGGTGAAAAAAGTTAGAGGTTCATGGCAATTTGGGAGGCTTGATAAGCAAGTGGTAGGTAGCGCGACATAGCAATAGAGCGAACAACTAGCAAGCAAAGATAGAAGTGATTTCGAGGGTATGATCATCTTGCCTGAGATCCCGCTAGGAAGAAGAACGAGTCCACGAAGAAGACAAACGGACGTAGTCGAACGAATCCTCACAACTCCGGAACGAAACCGAAGGTAACGAGAGAAGCAACCCGGAAAGAAACAAACAACATAGTAAACAACCACCACATACACATGGCATGATGCAAAAACAAATATGATGCATGTCCGGTTTAATGAGGCATGGCATGGCAAAGTGCAACAAACAACACTACAAATTAAGTGGAGCTCAATATGCAACGAGTTGCTTATTGACAAAACACCACATCAATTATTTAGTTCTCTCTCGGTTATGTACCCAACAATATTAAATGTTGATTAACGTGGCAAGAGGTGATACATAAGTAAACTACACATTTTAGGCAATTTAAATGAGGCCGGAACAACAAACAACAATTCCGGAAAATCCTCATATGCATATTTTGAATTTGGTACTGTTCTGCCATAAACACAATTTTAATGTTGTTAAACAGCAAAATAAAATGAACCATGTTAAACTAGGCATTTTTCTACCCCATTTACATATAAAGTTTATTAAAATCCGAGTTACGGTTATTTAGTTATGAAATAAATCATTTTAGCATGTGATTTGAGCAAATTAAACAAACAGCATTTTAAACATTTTAACATGAGATGAAAGTGGCAAATTATTAATCTACACAAAATTCTAAGCATTTTACATATATAAATTATTTTAATCCGATGCACGGTTGTGGAGTTATTAAATGCATGAAGTTTTGGGGTTTTTCTGTAAAACAACAACTTCTCAGTTAATTAGCAAATTCGTCCAGAACTGAAGAAAAAACGTCCACGGGCTGAAACTGGCTGGCCCATTAGTGCAAGGCGGGGCTAGAGGATCTGCTCACCCATGGGCTAAGGCCCGGATCTGGAGTTGGGCTGGATGAAGGCAGCAGCGCTGGGCTAGGCTTTGGAGAGGCTCGCGGCCCACGCTCGGAGTGGATCTGGCGGTCGACTAGACCGGGTTAACGAACACGAGCGGGAGCAGGGTGTCCTCGCTGGTCCGTCTGACGCGGCTCGATGCAGGGGCAGCGGCGTGTGAACGGGCGAAGCAGGGGGTCGCGGGCACGGGGGCGGCTACCGACGAGCAGGCGACGGCGGATCCGGCCATGGGGCGCCGGACTTGGCCGGAGAAGGGCGGAGGCGCACCGGGTTGGGGCGGCAGTGGCTCTGCCCGTTGTAGGGGAAGCAGATGGTAGCGGCAGGGAGTTGGCGGCGGCGAACGAGCGCGAGGCAGAGGAGGCAGGCATGGCGCCGCGCTCTGTTGAAGCAGGGGAACGAGCGGGCGACGCGGTTGGCCTGCAGGTGGCCGAAGTCTGACCGGGGTGGCCGGGTTCGTCGAGGTCGCCGGCAGTGGCGCTAGGAGGTGGTGGCACCCTCGGGCTCCAAGGCAACGGGGAGGAGGCCGTGGGTGAGGGAGGCGCTCGGCAGGAGGCGAGGCAGGCAGCGGCAACGGGGACGAGGTGAGTAGGCGCTCAGTCACCTGCCCGCTAGATCGAGGGCTCGAGGAGCTCCTCTCCTATGGTGCTGGACACGCACAGGAGCCGGGAGGGGAGGCGGCTGCAAGCAGTGGGGAGCGGCTGGAGGACGAGGAGGGACGAGGGCGACAGCCTGGAGCAGCCGCTGGAAGGGCTCCGACGAGACGAGCCAGGGGAGGCCTCGGGCGCCATGGCTTTGTTCCTGGGAGGAGGATGAAGAGAGATGCCGAGAGGATTTGGATCATGGGTGCGGGCTCTGTTGGTGGGGAATCGAGGGAGGCAGGGATCGATGGATTCGATGGAGCAGGTGGAGAGGTGGTTGGCTCGGGATGGATCCCGAGGAAGATGGTGGCGGCGGAGTGGGAAGGATGGGACAAGCTTCCTAAAGTTTAGGGTTGGACTATTTATATAGGTAGGGGATTAGGGTAGGGGTTTAACGCGATCCGTCCGATCGTAATCGAGCGGTCGATAATGAGTAGGCTAGAGCGTCCAACAAGGAAAACGGAGATGTTTTGTAGATGTTTGGGGATGATTCGGACTCAACGGTGACAACTGTCCGAGTTGAGTTCGGGGAAGTTTCGGACATGCACGCAAAAGGGGGGGTAAGGTGGTCACGGACAAGAGGGAAGCGAAAACCCGATGGGACTCAGAACGGTCAACGAAAGAAAGGGGAAAACGTGGCAACTACGAGCGGATGCAAGTTTTGAAAACATGACGGCAACGGAGTGCCGATGCAATGCGAATGATGCGATAATGAATGCAACAAACAAACGAAACACATGACAACAACGAAAAACATGGAAGCCGTCTGGAGCGTCGGTCTCGGGGCGTTACATATTACTCCACACATCGACCAACTTCTGCCTGCATCTAGAGTATTAAGTTCATGAAGAACAGAGTAACGCATTAAGTAAGATGACATGATGTCGCGGGATAAACTCAAGCGATATGATGAAAACCCCATCTTGTTATCCTCGATGGCAATAATACAATATGTGCCTTGCTGCCCCTACTGTCACTGGGAAAGGACAACACAAGATTGAACCCAAAGCTAAGCACTTCTCATTGTAAGAAAAACCAATCTAGTTGGCCAAACCAAATCGATAGTTCGAAGATACTTGCAAAGATATCAAATCATGCATATAAGAATTCAGAGAAGATTCAAATAATATTCATATATAAGTTGATCATAAATCCACAATTCATCGGATCTCGGCAAACACACCGCAAAAGAGTATTACATCGAATAGATCTCCAAGAACATCAAGGAGAACATGGTATTGAGAATCAAAGAGAGAGAAGAAGCCATCTAGCTACTAGCTATGGACCTGTAGGTCTGAGGTAAACTACTCAAGCTTCATCGGAGAGGCGATGGTGTTGATGTAGAAGCCCTCCGTGATTGAATCCCCCTCTGGCAGGACGCCGGAAAAGGCCCCTAGATGGGATCTCACAGGTACAGAAGGTTGCAGCGGTGGAAAAGTGTTTTCGTGGCTCTCCTGGTAGGTTTTGGGATATTTGAGAATATATAGGCGGAAGAAATAGGTCGGTGGAGTCACGAGGGGCCCACAAGGGTGGGGGCACGCCCTACCCCCCTGGGCATGCCCTCCATCCTTGTGGCCGCCTCGTGGCTTCTCTGACTTGCACTTCAAGTCCTCTGGATGTCTTCTGGTCCAAGAAAAATCATCACGGAAGTTTCATTCCGTTTGGACTCTGTTTGATATTCCTTTTTTGCGAAACTCTAAAACAAGGAAAAACATAAATTGGCACTGGGCTCTAGGTTAGTCCCAAAAATAATATAAAATAGCATATTAATGCATATAAAACATCCAAAACAGATAATATAATAGCATGGAACAATCAAAAATTATAGATACGTTGGAGACGTATCACACAGCACCAAGGAAGAACCGCCAGCCGCAGACAAGGGCAAATTGAAGCTGGATCTGGAGAGCTATGCTACCCTCAACACAAGTGACATCCATGCAGGCTATCTGAACCTCCGTCACACTAGCCGTGATCTAGAAGCCGGTTTAGTGAACCTTATGAAGGAACGTTATGAGGTATGTTGCTAACCCCTTTCCATATGTATTTATATAATCGCCAAGTCAAAAAGTATAGGAAAATAATGAGTATGCTGTAGACTTGTAATCCTTTCCCATTCTGCAATCCTTCAATGACCGGCTTGACCGTAGCAAGATATGCCGGGAGTCCATAATCACTTAGGAAATCCAAACATGTAGCCCCCCCAGGGCCGGCTTAACTTAAGAAGGTGAGCCGGGACTTAAAGCCATTTATTAATAGAACCAAATATGTAGCCCCCAAGGGTCGGCTTAATCTGACAAGATATGCCAGGTCTTGATCAAAAAGTGAAATGACCTACATTAGCCCCCAAATGCCAAGCATATTGCTTGCAATGTGCTCGGGACTTATACCATTATCGCAGAGTAAAATGCCGATCTTTTATCTCCAATCTTTCTTTAGGAAGCTTTAACTCTGAAGGAGCCGGAGCTAGGCAAGCTAGCAAAGAAAATTCAGCATCAAGAAGCTGAAACTGTGAAAGCTGAGTCCAAATTCCAATTTGCTTTGAAGGAAAATGAAAAGCTCAAGGCTAAATTTGCTACCGAAAGAGCCGCCTTTGAAACTGAGAAAGCAGGCTTAGTCAAACGCGCCGAAGATGCGGAAGCACAACTTAAGCCGATTGCTGATGAGCTTGCCGGTTTAAAACAACATATCACCCAAATGACAGCTGCCATCTTTGGTAAGACTCGTATGCATTTCAACATCTGTTTTGATATTACTTTAAACCGCCTGGCACTTCACCTTTTTTATCCCACTCATCACTTATGAACAGGCCATAGGAGTGCTAGTCTTGGTGAAAATATGATGATGAAGCTCAAGGCAGTATACTCGTTGACTGAGAAGCTATACGCTAGAACCTTACGAAGCCTTGTGGCCTTATCAGGTTGGAAGAGACCTCCAAAGCAGATCAAGACCGTGCTAGACCAGCTTTCAACAGCACCGACTCAAGTTACAGAATATAAGCTGTCAGCCACCCGAGCCAGAGCCATTGTCGCTCTAGGCCAGGCCAAAGCGTGGCAATCAGAGCTTGACCTGGTTGAAATAGCCACCGACTGTCCAGAATTCAAGGATGACGGTCTGCCTTCATGGAACAAGACTTCAACAACTGCGTCGGCGAGATGCGGCTTGTGGCTTGCAAGCTGATTGAAGATCTGAATTTAGACCACTACACGCCGGCTTCTGACGAGAACAACCAGAAGATTAAGCTGCCATCTCATGATGTTTTCAATCTTATTCCTCCTCGGCGTAAGCATATCTTCGCCCCTGATGTTGATCATTCTATTATACTCAATGATGAAGCCACTTTCGAAGCTTTAGCTGGCATCGATTGGACAACGGTTGATCTTCAAATGATCGACAAAGAAGAACCGGCGCAGGATGATCAACAATCCTCAAGGCAGCCGAAGGAAAATTAATCAGAGTACGGACGATCCAGGCGGCTCTCTGGCCGGCTTCTGGGAGCGCTGAGGGAGTCCTGGACTAAGGGGTCCTCGGGCGTCCGACCTGTTGTCCATGGGCCGGACTGATGGGCTGTGAAGATACGAAGGCCGAAGACAATACCCGTGTCCGGATTGGACTCTACTTGGCGTGGAAGGCAAGCTAGGCGACCTATT